>NC_138501.1:17608709-19054959 GCF_964252035.2 Podarcis erhardii
ATCTGAACAGAATATTTAATGCCCCGTTCCATATATATTTGAAACTAACTTACGTCAGAAAAATCATGTTTAATATTAGGATATGTGATGAATATATATGTGTGTTTCATACCCAATGTAAACGATATATTTGCAAAATGTACTTTATGTCAGTGTAATGTAATTCACAGCAAAACTGCACAATAACAGATTATGCCACGGATATGCTCAGCAGTGTAGAATATTCAGCATCCTCACTGTGCCATCCAGCAGAACTTATCTGGTTAGACTGGGGTCTCTTGCAGTCTGCCCTGAAGGAGGTGGTAGTTCACTTAGGACTGCCATACGTCCTGATTTTCCAGGACATGTCCTAGAATTTGCATCCAAAAATGATGTCCTGGATTATTTTTCAGAAATCAGGCAAATGTCCTGGAAAAGCAACAACGGGGTGAAATTGTGCCGAAATGCCTAAAAAACCTCTAAAACTCAAAAATTATTGTAGCTGGTGTCCTGGTTTTTACTTTTTGAAATATGGCAACCCTAAGTTCGCTGTGACTTGTTTGCAAAGCATTTTGAGGACAAAATTGCTTGCATCCCCTGGGATCTTATAGCAGAAGGGGTGTCTGGCGCACTGTTTAGTCCTCTTAAGTTGGATGAGTTTCAGTTAGTAAGGCTCGGGAATGTGGACAAGCTGCTGGATCGGTCGGAGCACTTAATAACTTAATATAATGAAAATAAAAATGAGTTAAAATATAAAATCGGAATATATTATTATTATTAATTAAGTAAAATACAATAAATATAATAAATATTTATATAAATATAATAAATATTTATATAAATATAATAAATATTTATATTATAAATAAATAATATTTATATTATATAAATATAATAAATATAATAAATATTTATATAAATATAACAAATATTTATATAAATATAATAATATTAATATATACATACAAATATATTAAACATAATAAAGTAAAAATATATGCTTGGTACTAAAAAAATAGTATTCAGTAGACACTGGAAGCTGAATAGGAATGGGGTCTGCCTGATCTCAATGGAAGGTAGTTCCATAATATCAGGTCTATCATTGTGAACATATGGCTCCTGGTAGATACTACAGTGGTAGCTTGGTTTTCAAACGGCTCCATTTTGGAAGATTTTGGCTCCTGAACACTGAAAACCTGGACATACCGTAAATGCTCTGGTTTCCGAACGTTTTTTGGAAGCCAAATATCCGACGTGGCTTCCACTTGAGTGCAGGCAGCTCCTGCAGCCAATCGGAAGCTGCGCCTTGGTTTTTGAACAGTTTTGGGAGTCGAATGGACTTCCGGAACAGATTAAGTTCAAGAAAGATGGCACCACTGTAGTTGTGCATTTGAGCCACAGGGGACCACTAACCATGACTTCCTCCAAAGATCTCAGTGTTCGGACAGGGATGTAACGGATTAGGCAGTCCTTGAGCCTTCTGGGAACCATGAATGTGAAGAGTGCTGCTGCAGGCAGGCCCTGCTTCTGGATGTCCCATAGATATCTGGTTGGCAACCATTAGAACAGGATGGGCTACTGACCTGAATCAGCAAGACTCTCCTTTGTCTTCCTTGTTCAAACACCAATTCATGGCAAAATCCCTCAATTCAGAAACCAAGCCTGTTTTTCTTTTTTAGCAAAATGGAAGCTTGGCATGCAGTAAACTGTGAACCTGGTATGCTTTAAATTGCTATCAAGTAGAACTGAAATAAATGGTGCATCTCAAAATTTATGAACCACATTCAAAGATATTTCATTTATTTGAACTACTGGTGAAATTTAATACATACTGTGTTAAATTCATTGAATTATGCAGTCCCCCTGAGTATTCTTTTCAGTTTGCTGAAATCTCTCACAAAGAAAGCCAGCAACAGAAAGCTAGCAAACCAGGTATTATAGCCACCTATTTGGACTTCATCTCCGATGTTCCTCACTATGGTCACCAAGTGAACAGTGTTAGTTTTCTCTTGGCTATGTCCATGAAAACAGCCTTTTCCTCTCTGGGATGTCTCTATGGTCTTCCTGACCAAACCAACCACATTCTTTATACCAAGTGGGGTGGTAAGGCAATTAGACATGAGTGATAGACAAGACCTAGCAATGAAGTAATTTATTTCACCTGTTCCTAGTCCACAGGGCAGGGCAGCTTCCAAACTTCTTGCTTCTTTTGTTTGCCGCACTCCTGGATTCTTTCTCTGATGTCTAGCTCTCTGGCTCTCTTATTGGTTTATATATGCCCACAAACACACAATTCCAATTCCTTCTCCCAACCTCTTAACCAATCAGAAAAACTGTCAGGCTTTGGGGAATCGGCTTCCTCTCTCATGGCTATAAGAAGATCAAATGAAAGGAACGTCTTACCAGTTAGATTCTTTAATTATCACAGTAAGAGACAACAGAACAGAACACGTCTCCCTAGAAATGGTGGTGCTCCCAATTAAGGCACACCCCCTCCATCCCTATTAATCTACGTCACTCCTACGTTTTGTAATCTGAATTTGTACCCTCTGTGCTTCCTGTTCTGAGACTTTGAGCTCTTCTTGACCTTGGGGAGGGTGGTGGAGGAATGGTGTGCAGTGACTGTGAATCTGTTAACCCTCTCTCTTCCAGTGTTTCTTCTCCTAGCTGTTCCCCATCCAGTATTTCCCAGCTTCTGCGTTCTGAACTATGCCCCTCTGCAAACCACTGTTCCAAATCTATACTGTCCTCCTGCTCTTGGGAAGATTCAGGATCAAGGGAGTGGGTGGCTCCCACCATTCCTCCGCAGTGCAGTCCTCCTCAGCACATCCCTGACAAAAACAAAACAAAAAACCAGAAGCACATTATAGTGTTGCTAAGTTTCTAGCTCTCATACAAATTAGGCTTCTCTGCCAGCTAATGTTTCAGTTTTCTGGGTTGACTTGTTGAACCTTCTGAGACACTCTGAACCCCTGGGCAAGAACAGCTTCTAAATAACCCCATGTATAAACAGAAGGGCATGTTTTATAATAACAAGCAAATACACAATGCTCAAACAATTTCATTCCTTCACAGTATCGTCCTTTATATATGCAACTGTAGTTATAGGATCTTGAAATCTGTGCATTCCACCCAAGGGCATGTTTTGGTGTCTCTCTCTATGCAAATTTCTCCTTTCTTTTTAGAAAGTGACTTTCTCTTTTATGTGGGATTCTTCTTCTTTTCTCCATTCCACTTGAGACCATTGTCACACAAAGCTCCATGGTCAGTTGGTCTATTTTAATATTTTGCCTCATTACACAAACTGATAAAAGTTGCCCAGCTCCCTTGCATGCCAGATGTACTAAATTTTTATTTTGTCCCATGTTCTTTCCAGTGACTGCTCAGCCATTCACTCTTCTTGTGTCAGTCCCATTCATCTGGTGTTGAAGGCTGTTTATGTTATGACTTTCTAAGCTAGAGGGTGAAACTGGTGAAGGTGATATCATGCAAAAATATTAGTGCAACCCAAAATATTTCATCAAGGCAAGCTGCTGGGGCTGCTGCTTCCCCCCAAATAGAAAGCTGAAAAAGGAATGCCCGAGAGTAGAATGGGAAAAATATGTAATATGTATTCCAGCTACTACTATTGCTACTACTACTACTAGAACAACCTGGTTTGGGAAGAGGTTAGATTGGAAGCCCATCTACCTCCTTCTGAATGACTTACTTTTCATGGACAGGTGACTCTCATGGATCTCTATTATTATTATTATTATTATTATTATTATTATTATTATTATATGCTGCCCATCTGACTGGGTTGCCCCAGCTACCCTGGGCAGCTCCCAATAGAATATTAAAAACTCTGTAAAATATCAAACATTAAAAACTTCCCTAAACAGGACTGCTTCTGAACTCAATTCTATCAGCCCTGTGGATAGCTCAGTTGATAGAGCAGTAGACTCTTAATCTCAGGGTTGTGGGTATGATCCCCATGTTGGATCAATTGACCCTTGTGGGGTCAACTCTACAACTACATGTCACTAGTATAGGTCCAGTTTTTTTTAAATAAAAAATGGTTAAACATCTTCCTTTCCAACTCAGTGTTCTTCAAAGGGTGGATTCACACAGGCACCCCCCAGTACAATTGACAATATGATTGTTTGACATGTTTACCAAGCATTAGTTCCTTTGGTCAGTGTCAACGTCCATCCTACAAGCCTCACAAGATCTGGCGTTTTTGTCACAGCCTCAAGCTTGGTTGTCTGCTAATCCATAATTTTGTCTTCCCAGAAATGACAGAGCTCGTTGAACCTGCTCTCCCAATAATCTTAGGAGCTTTCGATCTGAAAGAGAGGCCTGCTGATTTAGGTCTGACCTAAAACCACATGCACAGTCTTAGAGGCTGTAAGAAGTAAAGATAAATTACACATTCTACGTGGCTTTCTACAGTTCAGAAGACTCCACTTTATAAACTTTTCTTAAGCTATATTTAGAAGTTATAGAATATAGCTTTATTGGGTGGAGAGTATATATATGGATTGGGGAGTGGGGCATGGCAACCAGGAATGACTAGCCCTCCCAAAAGTTGTGTGAACAGTCTAATCTTGCTTACTGGCTCTATGTGTAAAGACCACTTCCCTGTAGATATTCATGTTGTCTACATGGATGCTAGGTGGAAGAGCTAGTTAGCATAGTCTTCCCATTACTTTACACAAGAGCTGTAACTTCTGAATAGCTCCCTCTCCCTCTCCCTCCTTCCTTTATAAGCCACCTTTCTGCAAGCATCAATGGTTGGCATCTTTAGGTAACTGCAGAAGGCCAAGTTCCCAGCAGGTTGCCTGCTGACAAGCCCCACCTGGACCCATTGTAGTGAGAGATAGGCTCACTGAGATGGGGGGCATGGAGGGTGTCTTGTGACTTGTCCAAGGGCCCTCCAAAACCTGGAGCTGACCCTGTGAAAAATATTATTTCCAAAACAACATCACCCTTCCCTTCAATGTAGCAATTTGGCAGCTGTTCTACAGTAGGAGAGATGGGTGATCATCTGCTTTGCCTGAAAAAGATCTTGAGTTCAGTCCTTAGTATCTCCAGCTAAAAGAGAATGACAGATAACAGGATTGGGGGAAACCCCTGCCTGAGTAATAATAAATAATAATAATAATAAATTTTATTTATATCCCGCCCTCCCCAGCCGAAGCCGGGCTCAGGGCGGCTAACAACACTAAAACAATACAACATTATAAAACATTATAAAAATGAGTTAAAAACAAAATTAATGGCAACCATAAGCTAAAGTCTTGAAAAGATTGCCAAAGGAGGGAGTCAGGCTGCGCCCTAACAAAAGGCCAGGTGGAACAGCTCTGTCTTGCAGGCCCTGCGGAAAGATGTCAAGTCCTGCAGGGCCCTTGTCTCTTGTGACAGAGCGTTCCACCAGGTTGGAGCCGCAGCCGAAAAAGCCCTGGCTCTGGTTGAGGCCAGCCTAACCTCTCTGTGGCTTGGGACCTTCAAGGTGTTTTTATTTGAAGACCGTAAGTTCCTCTGTGGGGCATACCAGGAGAGGCGGTCCCGTAGGTACGAGGGCCCTAGGCCGTATAGGGCTTTGAAGGTTAAAACCAGCACCTTAAACCTGATCCTGTACTCCACCGGGAGCCAGTGCAGCTTGTATAGCACCGGATGAATGTGATCTCTAAGCGAAGACCCCGTAAGGAGTCTCGCTGCGGCATTCTGCACCCGTTGGAGTTTCTGGGTCAGTCTCAAGGGCAGCCCCACGTAGAGCGAGTTACAATAATCCAGTCTGGAGGTGACCGTCGCGTGGATCACAGTGGCTAGGTCAGGGCGAGAGAGGTAAGGAGCCAACTGCTTAGCTTGGCGGAGATGAAAAAATGCCGCCTTTGTTATAGCTGCAATCTGCGCCTCCATAGAGAGGGAGGTATCGAAGATTACACCCAAACTCTTAACGGATGGTGCTGGCACTAATTGCACCCCCGCAAGAGATGGGAGTTGCCCCCTCAGTCCCAAGTCGTCCCGTCCCAGCCAGAGGACCTCTGTCTTCGAAGGATTTAACTTCAACCGGCTCCCACGAAACCATCCAGCCACAGCCTCCAAGCATCTGATCAGTGTGTCTGGGGCCGAGTCCGGGTGGCCGTCCATCAACAGATAGAGTTGGGTGTCATCAGCATACTGATGGCAGCCCAGCCCAAAACTCCGGACAAGCTGGGCGAGGGGGCGCATAAAGATGTTAAAAAGCATCGGGGAGAGTATTGCACCCTGGGGCACACCACACACCAAGGAGTGGCGGGATGACAATTCCCCCCCAAGCGCCACCCTCTGTCCCCGACCAGAGAGAAACGAGCGCAGCCATTGAAGGACTGTGCCCTGGATCCCCACGTCGGCAAGGCGGTGGTCTAGGAGTTCGTGATCGACCATGTCGAAGGCTGCTGACAGGTCTAGAAGAATCAGCAGCCCCGACCCGCCTCGATCCAGCTGCCTGCGGAGATCATCTGTTAGGGCGACCAGAGCCGTCTCGGTCCCATGACCAGCGCGGAAGCCGGACTGGAATGGATCCAGAGCTGATGTTTCATCCAGAAACCTACCAAGCTGTTCAGCAACCGCTCTCTCAATCACCTTACCCAGGAATGGAAGATTCGAAACCGGGCGGTAATTGGATAGATCTAAAGGATCTAATGATGTTTTCTTTAAGAGCGGGCGCACCACTGCCTCCTTCAGTTCCCCTGGGAATGTCCCAGCGCCAAGAGACAGATTGATGATATCCCCCAGGGGGCCCCGCACCTCGTCTGGACACGCTCTAATCAGCCAGGACGGGCACGGGTCGAGAGGACAGGTGGTGGGCTTTCCAGCTCGGAGGAGTCTGTCCACATCAGCTGGGGATATCCAGTCAAAGTGGTCTAATACTGAACCCGAGGACAGTCGAGGGGCCTCCAGTTCCTTTATTGTATCCAAATTGGCAGGGAGGTCATGGCGGAGCAACAAGACCTTCTCCGCAAAAAAGCTCGCGAATGCCTCACAGCTGTGTGTCGAATTGTTATTTAAATTTGGCTGTCCTTCAAGGGACGTTAAAGACCGAATTATACTAAATAATTGCGCCGGGCGAGAGCTAGCGGATGCAATGGAGGCCGAGAAGTAGGACTTCTTAGCGGCCTTCACTGCCATCTCATAGGTTTTCATAAAAACCCTATAAGATGTTCTTGAAGCTCCGTCACGGGCACCCCGCCATACTCGCTCTAGCCGTCTGAGGTCCCGCTTCATTTTCCGGAGCTCCTCGGTAAACCAGGGAGCCCGGTTTCTGCGGGGTCGCAGAGGGCGCTTAGGTGCGATCTCATCGATGGCTGCCAGGAGCTGGGTATTCCAGGCCTCAACAAGCTCAGTCAATGAGTCGCCAGGGGGAGAAAGGTCCCGCAAGGCTTGACGGAATCTATCAGGGTCCATCAGCCTCTGCGGGCGAGCCCAAATTGGCTCGCCACCCAAGCAGGGTGGGGGTGGAACGTCAATCCTGGCTTTCAGAGCATAGTGATCAGACCATGGCACCTTCATTGAAGGAAACATGATCACATCTATACCGATGCCAAAGATCAAATCCAGCGTGTGGCCTGCTTGATGTGTGGGGCCCGAAACAAACTGGGAGAGCCCTAGTGTCGCCATGGAAGACACCAGGTCCAGAGCCTTGGAGAGCTGCTGCCAGAATGGCTTAGATGGACCAGTGGTTTAAGGTGGCTTCATGCATTCAGCTATGGGGCAACTACTGAGCAAGGCTTTATAAGTTCAGTCATACCTTGGTTCTCGGATGCCTTGGTACTCGTCTGTTTTGGCTCCCAAACGCCGCAAACCTGGAAGTGAGTGTTCTGGTTTGCGAATGTTCTTTGGAAGCCGAACGTCTGACAGGGCTTCCCTGGCTTCTGAACATTTTGGAAGTCAAACAGACTCCCGGAATGGATTCTGTTCGAATTACAAGGTACCACTGTAATAGGAAGTATTAAGGCTTTGTAAGTAATAGGGAACATTTTGAACAGTCAAAAAGCTATTCAGAACCTGGTGTGGATGAGCAACCAAAGGTCACAAGGAATGGATGTTCATATTATACAGGATGGGAAGGTAGTAGGCTGAGTAGAAATATGATATACTGTATGACTTCAGACCCTCCAAGTGTCCCTATTTTCCTGGATCTGCAGAAGCCGTTCCGGTTTCTGATTTGATCCTGGAATGTCCCGTTTTTCCTTAGGGTGTCCCTATTTTCATCGGAGGAGTATTGAAGAGTATGGTAGGGTGGCCCTCTTTTCATTGGAGAAATGTTAGAGGTTAAGGAGTTATGCGGCCCCCGAGCCAAGGAGTTAAGCTACTACACAACCTTTAGGAGACATCTGAAGGCAGCCTTGTATTGAGAAGTTTTTTATGTTTAAGTTTAATGTTTTATTGTGTTTTTATATATGTTGGAAACTGTCCAGAGTGCCTGGGAGAGCCCAGTCAGATGGTGGTGGAATAGGACATCCCAATTTTCATTGGATAAACGTTGGACGGTTTGTGATTTAAGACGCTCCTTCAGGTATACTGGTCCGAGGCTGTTTAGGGCTTTAAAGATCACCACCACTTTGAATTGTGCTCAGAAATGTACTGGGAGCCAATGTAGGTCTTTCAAGACCAGTGTTATGTGGTTTTGGTGGCCACTCCCAGTCACCAGTCTAGCTGCCACATTTTGGATTAGTTTTAGTTTCCAGGTCACCTTCAAAGGTAGCCCCACATAGAGCACATTGCAGAAGTTCAAGGTGGAGATAACTAGAGCATGCACCATTCTGGCAAGACAGTCCGTGGGCAGGTAGGGTCTCAGCCTAAGTAACAGATGGAGCTGGTAGATAGCTGCCCTGGACACAGAATTGGCCTGCGCCTCCATGGACAGCTGTGAGTCCAAAATTACTCCCAGGCTGCGCATCTGGTCCTTCAGGGGCACAGTTGCCCCATTCGGAACCAGGGAGTCCACCACAGCCACCCGCCTCTTGTCCCCCGAAACCAGTACTTCTGTCTTGTCAGGATTCCACCTCAATCTGTTAGCTGCCATCCATCCTCCAACCGCCTCCAGGCACTCACACAGGACCTTCACCGCCTTCACTGGTTCTGATTTGAAAGAGAGGTAGAGTGGGTATCATCTGCATACATAAGCACAGGTCTCAGGCTGCATGGAAATATTGTCATCAGCTGCATCATAATTTAGAGAAGCTAAATGATAACTGTTTGCATATCTGCAAGCAGATATTTTATTCATAGTCTGGATAAAACATGGGGGGGGGGAGCAGACTCAGAGGTTGGGGGAAACTTTGTTCTTGAGGTGAGGGCAAAAAGAACCTATGTATGTTTAGACTGAAATGCCTTATCATAGGCTAATCATTGGTGTGAAAGGATTCTTGCAATTACTGCTTCGTGCCTCTCTCCACCTTGACAAAAACCATCACATTTTGTTCCTTGTACCATTCATCCGACTAGAAATTTTGTGTAGTGGATAAGATATATGACAACTGTGTGGTTATATTTCTATACATATATATATTTAAAGCCACACTGGTTTCAAAGAGTTTCTTCGTTTGGAAATGAAAAGTGGTGGAGGCTTTTTTTATTTTATTACTGCTCGGTGGCTTCCCTTCTGTGCTGACTGCTGATTTCCCCAAATCTATTTCCTGTAACTGGCATCTCATGCAGAAACTATCAATCTCTATTGGACACACATGGAAGATGGGATAGCCTTTCAATATTTTTAGCTCGGTGACAGAGAAAGGAGAGGGATGGTGGAAAGGAAGCTGTAGTGTTGAATCAAAAAGCTATTTCTGCTGGGGTCTGAACAACCTCTGAGCCACAATTTTCCTGTCAGTTTTGTACACTATGTGTGTACCTCTGAATAAAGCTAAGGAAACTGGAATTCTTACTGTCAATGACTAAGCTATATATTTTCTGTTCCTGAATAGTTTGACTGTAAATATAAAAATAAAAGTCTTTACCCAGCCCCAATTGGTTCTGTTACCTTTGAAATTTCTCTCCCAAATATATCAGAATCATATGCAGAAATTGTATTTAATCTTCAATGGAATAGTGGAATGGCACATCTCAAAGCAGTTCTTGAAAAAGTATTGTAGCACGCCACCCCAATCTCTGAGCCATGCAAGATTCCAGAGTTTCCAGGCCCTTGCCCAGGGTTCAGCTTCCTTGGAATGACAGACAGTGGAGACTGTCTTTATGATATATGGCTTTTTTATACATAACCTGAGCACTCCAAAAGGTCTTGCTTCTCCTATAGCCGCAGACTTGGCACCAAGCATAAATCAAACATGAGTCTCACTCTCTGGCTTTTGCCAGAAGCCTGCATATAGCCCAGCTTTCTCTCACAACTCTACTGTGGCTATTATCCTTCTCATTACCCACCAGGTAGTGAAGGGGGTCCACCTATTTGTCTTCTGGCACAAAGCCACTTCTCTTAGGGCCCATTAACTCACCAAGAAACTTGACCAGCCCCTTCAACAATGGAATCTCCCAAACTCACAACAGTATCTTGCATTATCTGGCCCTTTCTTAAAAGAAATTGGGAGCTACCACCACCACCATTTTACCCTCCCAACAACCCAATGAAATAGTTTAGGTTGTCAGAAAGTGACTGGTCCCATAGTCACTTAGTGATCTTCAAAAAGTGAACATTTGATCTCAGGCCTTCCTAACCTCAACATCGCACTGACTCTGGGCTATGATTCTCATATAAGGTATCTATCTATTTATCTATATCTATCTATCTATCTATCTATCTATCTATCTATCTGTCTGTCTGTCTGTCTATCTATCTATCTATCTATCTATCTATCTATCTATCTATCATCTATCTATCTATCATCTATCTATCTATATCTGTCTATCTATATCTATCATCTATCTATCTATCTATCATCTATCTATCTATCTATCTATCTATCTATCTATCTATCTATCATCTATCTATCTATCATCTATCTATCTATCATCTATCTCTATCATCTATCTATCTAATCTATCTATCTATCTATCTATCATCTATCTATCATCTATCATCTATCTATCTATATCTATCTATCTATCTATCTATCTATCTATCTATCTATCTATCTATCATCTATCTATCTATCTATCTATCTATCTATCTATCTATATCTATCATCTATCATCTATCTATCATCTATCTATCATTTTTTAAATAATTTTTATTAATTTTCATCATAAAGAATACATATCACATCACATTACAACTTTAACAAATTTTTCACTTTTGGACTTCCTTCAGCCTCTCTGATAATCATCCAAGTTAAACTTTTTAATTACACATTTCCTGAATTTACTATTGCCTTTTAATATACCCTTTCATACCTGTTTTTCTTTTTTGCAATATTTCTTAGGCTCTTACAGAGCTTCTTTAAATGCCACCAACATTATTTCATTATCACTTATACCTTCCCAATACTCCACCAACTTTCCCCAGTCCTCGATAAACTTTTGATCTCGTAGATATCTGATCTTCCCTGTCAATTTGTCAAGTTCTGCATAGTCCATCAGCTTCATTCTCAACTCCTCTAGTGTTGGTACTTATCATCTATGTATCTATCTATCTATCTATCTATCTATCTATCTATCTATCTATCTATCTATCTATCATCTATCTATCTATCTATCTATCTATCTATCTATCTATCTATCATCTATCTATCTATCATCTATCTATCTATATCTATCTATCTATATCTATCATCATCTATCTCTATCATCTATCTTAGATTTATACACTTCCCTCTTAACACATTATCAGAGCGGCTTGCAGTATAGTAGGGAGAGGGATCTTGTTATAACTAATACATGAAGATAACCATGCTTGATTTATGCTTGATGCCAAGTCTGTGGCTATAGAAGCAAGATCTTTTGGGGTGTTGATGCTTTGAGCTCCTCCATATTCACTGTGTAAGGGTGCAATCCTGTACCTTAGTTATGCCAATTGAGAAATTTTGGGACTTGGCTAAAGCCACACTACATGGGCAGAATGCAGGATATGCTTCTGCCATGATAGATACCCCAGGCACACTGTTTTGGTGTTGTCACCTGTCATTCCCGGGCACACACAAAAGCTTTTTTGAGCTGGAACTCCTCAGAACTCACTTTCAGCACCTCTCAGGTGGGCGTCATTGCCATTTTAAGAGAATGAGGGAGATGTTAATGGTGAGTTCCGGGACATCTTTTTCTAGAAAAATAGCACTGGCAAACAGGAGATCATTCACCCTTTTTTAAAAAAGGTCATGCTTGGATGTTTCCCCCTTTCCCACCTGGGCTGGGCATGCATAAGATATGGCAGGTCTCCCATCTTCCTCAATATAATTAGAATAGAGAATTGCTCTGCCCAACTCCATTCTTCATCTTCCCTCTTTTTGAAATGAAACCAGTTCCCTTTATGGCTCAGCTCAACATATAGCCAAGTAAATTAATTTTACACCTTTAATATTAAAGGAGAGGGCTGGCATGAAAAATGGTTGAGTTAAAATCAAACACAAGATGAATGATGAGAAAGAATTAATTAGATTGAAGCAGAATTACATTCTTATCCTTTCCTCCTAGTTTGTGGACCTAGCAGTGTATACTGCTTAAAGCATCATGAACTGATTACGTAATTGACATCGGGGTGCCATATTTAGACTTCTGCCTTTTTATTTCATACTGAGTTCTTTGTTCTAAAATAAAGGAACCCATGAGATTTATGTCAACATAGGAAGTACTGTTGAAACCAATGCATGTTCATTTGGAAGTAATTTCCACTAGGTTCGATGGGACTTACTCCCAAGTAAGTCATCACAGGATCACAGCATTAGACATAAATTAGAAATCTCTTTCCACAATGAGAGATTACTATGGATAACAGATGTACAATGTACATCATTTCTCATCAAAGATCACATACGGTTTCTTAAAATAACAATGACTGTATCCAGCAAGTCTGGTGTGTGTGTGTGTTTATGTGAACAGAACAGCATCACTCTTCAAGGAGAGACTGAATGTTTTTCTATTTATGTGATGGGATTTATAGAACAGCAAAAGTACTTTTGCCCTGTAATCGTAATAAATTACATATCATGGTCAACAGGGAGAATCTAGGAAGTAAAATGATTTGCTGTATTGTTGGGGTTTTGAAGGCAGCTGTTTTAACATACTGTATGAGAATATATCTCCCTTATTTGCTCTTTTTAAGGGATAGAAAGTTGACCTACATTAATGCAATTTTGCCTGGATACTGGCTTTACTACCCAGTATCTAATTGGTTTATTATCTGGCTTGGATTCCTTCCTTCCTTCCAATGAAAAGAGATAGAAGTCAAAATGTGGAGGCAATATTCCAACCAAATTTTTGGGTGAGAAAAGACCCTGTTCCCAACCTCTACTGTATTTAATGCAGGAATCTACAACTAGGTTTTCCACCTGACTTCTGCTGTGGAAGTCATGGCACAGGGAGCACATCCCAGTGCACTGGGCTCAGCTGAGACTATCTGCTCTTTAGCTCATCTTTTACTGATACTTTCACTTCTTGGCTGCCATTGCATCTGACTGCTGGCAAGGGAAATATGAGACAGGATGGTCCACCTGGCCTCTCTCCCTTAGACCTGTCTGTCTAGTAGCCATATCACCTGAGCTCTGTTTCAAAGTGGAGGGAGGGAAACAGCAGGGCTACACTCACTGGCCCAGGGGTGCCAACAATAGGGGGTGGAAGGGGCTTTTGTCCCTTCAATATTTGTGGGCAGAGGGCTTAGCCCCCTAATATTGAGGGGACCACCATTTCCCGCCGCTGCTGGGTGAGCGCTTGTGCACTGGGTGAGGGTGGGACACGTCACGTGACTCCTCCCCCTCAATGTGTGTGTGGTGGGGGGCAAATTGGCAACCCTGCACTGGCCTCTTCCCTGCATTCATGGGAGCTCTGCCCATTCACTGGCAAGCATGTCCATAAAGAGGAACCTGCTATACACACCTAGGCTCCCCCCATGATTTAGAACCCAACATATTCAGGGTTCCAAGTCACAAGGGAAGTCTACCTCCACACACAGAGAAAGTCTCTACAGAGCCAAAAAGAACTTTACAGCAGGGGTGGGGCCAGTGCATATGATCCTGCTGTTTCCATCCACACAACTATGATTGCATGGGCTCTGGTCAACATCTAACTGGAAAATTTTGGTTACAGTTTGCTTGCTCTCCTCTTTTTGTGTTGTTAAAACCAAAAGGCCATGTCAGAGCTCTGATCAGTGGGTGCTATAGAAAATTTAAAAAGCACACACATATCAGGGAAGAGCTCCCAAAAGACATGAACCACCATCTGAAGAGAATTCCTGGTTTGTTTGCGAGCTGCTGAACTCACAAAACTTGGGTTCTTTGCATGGTTTAGGGTTGGCATTGAGAGGAAGCAGCGCTGTTGTGCATTTAAGAGCTGTGTGCAGGGTCGGAGCAAGGTTTGGGCGGTGGAGGTAGCCCGCCCCAGGTGCCCTCACAGAAGGGGGTGTCATTTGGCGTGCTGCTGGCCTGAGACTCCCGCCTACCCCGAGCTGTTGGGGGAAGGGGTGAGTTGCACTGCTTTGCCTTCTCCCCTTCCCCCTTCGTTTTGACAGCCCCACGCTTCGGGGCTGCTGGAGGAGGCATGCAGGCAGAAAGGGAGATGATGGGAAGTAGGCTTGCAAGCAAGCAGAGGGTGGACGGAAGGAGAGAAGCAGAAGCTCCCTCAAGTCAGGACCCAAACCCTGTAACCCCCCAAAAGCTCAACAACTTTGGTCAATCCTTCTCTTTAAAAAGCTCAACTCCTGGCATTGACAATGGGTAGATCACACCTAGTATTTTTATACTGTGAGTAGATTGCAGTCTCTTGGGAGTCCAACTAGATGTGTGGGGGGGGGAGGGGTGACAGGAAATTTTCCGCTCCGGGTACCACCTGACCTTGCTATGCCACTGGCTGTGTGGCAGGCATAAATTCCTAGTATCAGAATACAGTTATGGGAATTTCTTCACCTGTTGGTTTTCTGTTTGTCTGACGTCTTATTACTTGTGTATGTTCCCTGATTTGTTTTTGGTCCATCTGCATAAGAGAACACAAATTTCATTTAGTCAATGTGCACAGAAATGTTATGCAAATTTGTGTCTTCTTTTGCAGATGGAGCAGAGGACACAATCCACATGGAGCAGAGGACACAATCCACATGCATTGTACTGTTCCCAGTCAACCCCTGTGACTAGGCAGCAGCATACCCAAAAGGGGGGTGTTATGACAACTCTGAAATATAGACTTCTGCTTAATTTTGTGTGTTTGATGTGGGGCTGAGGCTGGTTAAAATTTACACTGAAAATATCCCTCACAGAACAGCCCAAGGATATGGTCAGCCTTGCTCCATTCTCCCTTTCAATGTCCCCCACCCAGCTCAAATTCAGCATTCAGTTGCAATCTGAATTCTTGTGTTCCATTGACTTGCATGCAGACAAATCACTTATGAAAATGCTCAGAGAATATATTACAAAAGTAAGAGTGAAATTAGCAGTGAGCAATTTGCACCTTATGCAAATTAGGTTATTCAGACTTGGGAGACGGTAGAATGGCATCTCTCCATAACACACAAAATTAGCCTGAGAGCAGGTTGTATGAAATGAATATGTAATTTGTGCAGGTAGCAAAAATAAGGAAAGCTAGCCTTCAAATCATCAACACATGACCAAGATCGCTACTGAATTGCTGGAAAGAATGCCATCATTTGTCAACCATGCAATCAAACCTTGGCCCTTGACTATTGTTTTGCAGATCATAAAACTGGCATCAGGAGTCCTGTGATCCACAACTTCAGATTCATGAAGTGTGAAAGTTTCCTTCAGTCAAGCTTTCATTAATGTCTCAAGAAGGATATTAATAAATGGAAGAAAGAAACTTCTGGGGAAAGAAGTATTCTGCATAAGCTTCTTCATTGTTACCATTTAAATTACATTCTGTCTCTGCCACTTAATAAAACCCATTGCCTTCATTTACAGAAAGTGAAAATTAATTTGGTGTTCTCAACCTGAAACTACCTTCATCTGTTCATTTCTGAAAATTATGCACTTAGTGGTCTTTCAGAGGCATAAGATGGAGATGGTCCTTGTTGTGAGGACTGCCATGTATTACAGAGAACGTTTATGGGTGAGCTTAACAGCCATCCTTAAAAGAGCCGTCCCCAACCTGGTGCCGCCCAGTCATTTTGGACTACAACTCCCAGCAGCCCCAGCAGCTGGGCAGTGCTGCATTGAGCTGATGGGAGTTGTAGTTCAGAACACCTGGAGGGCACTAGGCTGGGGAAGGCTGCCTGAAGGACACAACACGTCTTCTGAGAGAGTGTGACCAGCCTATCACTGTGATGACAAATACATTTTCTCACACTTACACGAGAAATCATTGCAGATAATGAAAGGTTGGCGTAACCAAAATGGTGCCCTCTAGCTGTTGTTGGACTACAGCTCCTAACAGCCCCTGCTAGTGTGGACAATGACCAGGGGTGATGGGATTTGTAGTCCAACAAGATCTGGAAGGCATATAGTTGCCCCTGCTATAGGTGATTGTCTTAGTGAACTAGATGCCCCTGCTGTAGGTAACACTTGTAACAAGTCTCTTATAAAGGTAAAGGGACCCCTGACCATTAGGTCCAGTCGTGACCGACTCTGGAGTTGCAGCGCTCATCTTGCTTTATTGGCTGAGGGAGCCGGCATACAGCTTCCGGGTCATGTGGCCAGCATGACTAAGCTGCTACTGGTGAACCAGAGCAGCACACGGAAACGCTGTTTACCTTCCTGCTGGAGCAGTACCTATTTATCTACTTGCACTTTGACGTGCTTTCGAACTGCTAGGTTGGCAGGAGCAGGGACCGAGCAACGGGAGCTCACCACGTAACAGAGATTCGAACCACCGACCTTCTGATCGGCAAGTCCTAGGCTCTGTGGTTTAACCCACAGCTACAGCAGGGCAAAACAAATGGGTCATATGCTGAAACTCAAACCTTTGATTATCTATTTTCCCAGTACAGGTGGCGACCATTTTAGGCACATTCAATTGACATGTGAGCGCTGACATGCGGGTCCATTTGGACCAGGAAGAGGGCAGAATGGGGGTGGAACGAGGGAAGGGCATAATTGGGGTGTAACGTGCTTATGCACACTTCACTGATGCATGTGGGGGTCGGGAATGGAATCCCCTGGGCAAAATTGTAGCTTCCTGCACAGCACAACTCTTTTAATTGGTACAATAAATAAACATTTTAATGTTGGAGCAGATATCTCTTTTTTATTTATTTAAGCAGGATATATAAAAAAGAAAGTGATGCCATTTTGGAGAGTGGGATGTTAGGGCTCAGTAGTTAGAGTCAGATATCCTATAGTCTTTCACCTGAGGAAAAAAAAGGATTCTATAAGCCAATCTTTTCCAACTGTGTGCCCTCCAGAATTGGTTAGACACGCCCTACCATGCCCACCAGCCCTATTCAGCATGGCCAATGATCAAGGAAGATGGAAGTTATAATCCAAAACATTTGAAGGGTACCAGGTTGAGGATGGATGGTAGAAACAAATGGGATGGACCACTGTCACTTGGACACACGCAGAAAGCCCTAGAAGTTCAATTTTCAGTTTGTTTTTAAATTTCACACAGAGAAACTTGGAAACATTTTTGCCTACAGCCTTTTGAGGCACTGGCACTACTTGACTCACTAGAGAATTTTGGTTTATGACTATACAGTCCTAGAGTTATTTTATTTCTTCTTGAAGGGAAATAATTTCATGAACAATATGGCTGGCATTATGTGTATCAGCTGAAATCCATGTATTAGAAACAGTTGCCCATTGTTCTGCTGTTCACAATCCACACACATGGTCGCCCCATGTTGTGGGAGAAGGCCCATCAAATGATTCCAGAGGGATGGGAAGGTGTTACCAAAATGTTTAAAGTATGTTTGAGATTAGTCTTGTGAAGACAAGGTTCATAAGAGGTAATGAAGTGAAGGACATGAGGCAGGAGTTGATAATGCAGGTGAGCTGTGCATAAGCAAGCTGCCAGCTAGCTCTGCCAAGGCTCTTTATATTAGCACAATATGCAAAACCAGGCAGATACATTTTGGACTGTTACCTTTACACATCTTCCAATCCCGAGATCGTGGGGTGGTACAAAGTTACTTTGGCACCTGTTTCCACCGTGTCACTTTCTCCTAGAACAATGTATGATAAAGGAGACAAAGGTCATAGACAGGGCATGGCAGACCACTAAGAGAGCAAAGGTTAGATAGAGGGCATGATGTTCAGACAGCTGTGGCTTTGTCTGCAGGTGGAAGTGTGCTCCACACCCGCCAGTCATTCCTTCAGGTAAAAGGTCCTTTGAATGAAAAGCGAAGTATAGTGGTACCTCGGGTTAAGAACTTAATTCGTTCCGGAGGTCCGTTCTTAACCTGAAACTGTTCTTAACCTGAGGTACCACTTTAGATAATGGGGCCTCCCGCTGCTGCTGTGCCATCGCCGCACGATTTCTGTTCTCATCCTGAAGCAAAGTTCTTAACCTGAGGTACTATTTCTGGGTTAGTGGAGTCTGTAACCTGAAGCGTCTGTAATCTGAAGCGTCTGTAACCTGAAGCGTCTGTAACCCGAGGTGCCACTGTATTTATGGAAAATATTGCATGAAGGGCTGACGTGTTGTTTTGTTTCACACTAGATGAAACAAAAATGAGCAGGTGTTCCAAAGTGGTGGCTCTTTCTTGCCTAAAATGTTGTATAATCAGCTGCACACATACAGACACCCCAGCCATGTGGAAGCTGCTTTTCTGCAATGTGTTTTGATGTTACTGAGAGCTGCAGGTAAATGATGTAATTATGTGGTTGAGATCAATTGCACAAATCTTTCCCATTGCACACCTTGAATCGTGCAGCAGGATCTTCTACATGGCAGAGAAGGGCACTCATAAGAAGGTGTAATGGGTAGCAGAAACATCAAGCTGGTGGCTCAGTGATCACCATCCAAATCTTTGCTAGAAGATGGGATCTCACTCAAAGCTATGTTTGTCAAAGGACCAAGCATGCTTCTTCATTTCCACTGAGGCAGCCTTGGAGGAAGGTTGATGGCTTAAGACTAAGTAATAATTATTTAAGAAGCATAAACAGAAACAATTGAAATCTAGAAAGACGCATTATGTGATTCCTCTCAGGGGTTATAAAATAGGTTCTAAATTTTTTAATCTTTGCCTCATCTGTGTGTGCTTCATCTAATATGCATGCCTAGATGTAATGAATATAAATTGTATCTAAAATAAACTAATAAATTGGATCCTTGATTAGCCAAAACAGTCTCATTTGTTGAAAAGTCAAATGCAAATTCTTCAGGGTCATTGTCTCAACATGAATACAAGTGAGGTTCAGACCTTTTTCTTGAGAACACATCCTTCCCCTTTTCTTAAGAATATATAAAGTGAATGGCTAAAGGATTCTTTTTTTAAAAAAACCCAAAACCCCCAAGATGGACTGAGTTTTCTCCTTACTTGCACTTCTCAACAAATGAGACTGCTTTGGCTAATCAAGATCTGATTTATTATACAGTACAGTGGTGCCCCACAAGACGAATGCCTCGCAAGACGGAAAACTCGCTAGACGAAAGAGTTTTCCGTTTTGGAGGTGCTTCGCAAAACGAATTTCCTATGGGCTTGCTTCGCAAGACGAAAATGTCTTGCGAGTTTCTGCGGGTTTTTTCCCCCTTTCCCCCCCTTTTTCTAAGCTGCTAAGCCGCTTATCCGATAAGCCGCTAAAAGCCGCTAAAAGCCACTAAACCGCTAATAGCGCTAATCTGCTAAGCCGTCAATGGGCTTGCTTCGCAAGACGTAAAAACCGCTAGACGAAGAGACTCGCGGAACGGATTCTTTTCGTCTTGCGAGGCACCACTGTATAAAGAGCCATTCTCTCCCAATAAAGGGACCCCTGACCATTAGGTCCAGTCGTGACCGACTCTGGGGTTGCGGTGCTCATCTCACTTTATTGGCCGAGGGAGCCAGTGTACAGCTTCCGGGTCATGTGGCCAGCATGACTAAGCCGCTTCTGGCGAACCAGAGCAGCACACGGAAACGCCGTTTACCGTCCTGCTGGAGTTGTACCTATTTATCTACTTGCACTTGACGTGCTTTCGAACTGCTAGGTTGGCAGGAGCAGGAACCAAGCAACAGGAGCTGACCCCGTCATGGGGATTCGAACTGCCGACCTTCTGATTGGCAAGTCCTAGGCTCTGTGGTTTAACCCACAGTGCCACCCGCGTCCCTTAACAATAACAACAAGCAAATTCATTTATTTGTTGCATCTGTATGCTTGTCCCATGCCCTTTTGGCAAGTGTAAGAGGTCAGCAGATCTAAGTTCCAAGGTCCATGTGAAATCAAACCCATTTATATACAGGGTAGCGCTCTATGTGTTTCCAAGCAACACACTGAAAATCTTAAACTGCTTTACAATGAGTCCAGATAGCCCAGTTTTGTCTAATCTGAATGGTAATGGTTCTTCTGAGTTTCAGGCAAGGCATCTTGTACAACAAGAGCTCCCCTTAACTGGAGATGTCATTGATTGGACCTGAATAACTTCTGCATATACAACAGTTGAGTTGGGCTCCTACCTTCTTAGAATCATAGAATCAAAGAATTGTAGAACTGGAAGAGACCGCGGGGGTTATCTAGTCCAAACCCCTGCAATGCAGGAATCTTCCCCCCCCCCCCCAAGAAGGGGCTTGAACCCATGAACCTGAGATTAAGAGTCTCATCATCTACCGTATGAACTATCCCAGCTTGATGAAAGCCTTTTGCTAGAAAGGTGGAGGGATCACATGCACAATTAGGATATGTGAAATGGTTGTTTCGGATACACATGCCTCTTAAGCAGAATTGCATTTCATAGAGAATGGTGTTATAGTGTCCAAAGATCACTCTCACTGACTTTCTTCAAGGGTTCTCTATATCTCTTAAGAATAATCCTTCCATCATTGTCCAGTGCTTGCAAAGATCTGAATCACTGTGAAATTATCAAAGGTTCAGTTAGCGTATGATTGTGTATTGAATACACTTGTGGGTCCAAGTCTTGAGAGACTGAAATTGCTCAACGGTAAGAGCTGATGGGACTTCACAAACTCAAATGGAGGAGAAATAGCTATTGCAGAGCACCCCTCATAACCTAGTGCACTTGAAAGTATAAAGTATTATGGGAAGCAGTTGCAGAAATGTGAACGTGGCCTGAATTATTTCATTATGTGAACGTACTTCAGAAAGACACAGAACTGGTGTGAGATTGATAATTTGACTGGTATTGCAGAGTATTTCTACCTTTCTTCTTCCCAAATCAATAAGAATGTTGAAAATGTAGATCTTACAGTTCTTAATGGTCCCTTTTCCATGTAGTTTTGTAGGTGCACTTGCATGTAACCATCTAAGAGTGAGGGGGAAGGTTGCGTGGAAATATTTACAGGCACACAGGTCCCTTCCAGCTCTACAAGTCCATGATTTCTGGATCATGACTGATATTTTTTCAACTGTCAAAACCGCAGAAATGGCTGCAACTACCTGAGTATAGCCTCCTGGTTCGCAGCAGCCTTTTCTGCATGGGGTCTTGCATCCATATATGACTGCATGGATTAAAAATGGCCAGTTGCATGCATGAACTGTTTCTCATTATGTAATTGCCTTGTCTTCCTAGGCTCTGAATAGTGAATTGTTTTATGCCTGATGTTTAGTCAAGTAAACTGTGTATCTGTAAGGAGTAGACTGTTGCTGACCAATCAGGCACTAATGTCTTTCTTGGGATTGGCAATGCAGTTTTATTGGGGAAAAGAAAGTAAGCGCACATATTCAGCAAAGTGCTTTCTGGAAGGCTGCCCCTAGTCTGCAAAGCATTGGTCCTGCCTTCTGTCCTCACACAACCCTATCGTCATGTTTCATTTGCCAGTCTCTACCCTGCTCCAATCCCCATAACTATGATTTATTTCTATTGTAGGTAGCAAGCCTAATAAGAAAGACTTGTACCATAAATTGTACCTTGGAATAGATGGATCAGCCTATTTTCATTCTTTGTCAGTTTCACATGAGTTTAGTTATGTCTCTTCTGGCTGGATTTTGGAATATATTTTTTTAATGCACAAAAGATTCACATGTATATTGTATGCATTTTTGCATGCACATTTCTCTTTAAAAATGTGCTTGTTTCTCTCATGAATTATGCAATTTTATACACTAAAAAAAACCCTTGCATTGCAAACTTCAGAGACATGCACACTCAAACTGTTCGCTGTCTTTTGATCTGCTTATATGCCCGAGAATGGTGAATAAGGTCTGTTAACTTTAAAATGCAGACCAAACAAAATCATCACTAATTGCACCATGTTCAGCACAATGTTAGCCCTCAAACCCTTTTGGCCAACCCTGAAGAGATGCTTCCAGTCAGTGCATTTAATAGTGAGCTAGATAGACCAATGACTTTACTTGCTATAAGGCAGCTTCCTCCTAGGAAGGCTAAGAAAACTCTTTGATGTGATGCTTGAAACCATGCTGTGCAAGCACATTGCATTATTTCAATTTGCTATTTTAAGCCAAATAAATGAGTTGTGTGTGTGTGTGTGTTAAAAAATGCTAATACATTTCTTTTTAAATCTAATTTTGCTTTACTGTAATGCAGAAGGATATTTCCAATAATTGTGTCCCAGATAATTTGCAGATTATTGTAATGGGCACGATGTCCTCAGACCCTCAGCAATGGCTTTGGCTTTCAGATTTCAGTACAAAAGAGACATGCAGTAGCAGGTCTCCATGTGGCAGGGAAGGAGGATCGTAAAACCCACCTCTCTCTCATTATTGAAATTAACATTCATTGATTGCATGTGCCCAACGCAGCACTCAGGCATTCAGTGCACATCAGAAACAAATTTGAAAATTAATGATATCACTTCTAAGGCATGAATCCCAATAAAGGCAATTGGAAAAAAAGAAAAAGGAACAAGAAAGCAAAACTTTGTGTATTCACTGGTGTCTCTCCAACAGAGAGAGAGAGAGAGAAAGAGAAAGAGAAAGAGAAGACCACATGAAATATTGACAACAACATCACCGGCCAAAGGACTTATTCTTTGTTCTAAGGTACATTACCAGTCCTTCTATGTTAAATGCTGGGGAAAGTCTAATAGAATCAGATTGACATTTGATAGCAGGCTGCACTAAAATAAGTAGTGAAGGATAACAGAACAGAAAGGTAAAAAGGTTTTGACTCCACAATATCACTTCAAACAGGGAGCACGAAGGATGCAATCATAAACACACTTATTGGGGAGTAAGTCTCAATGAATATAGTGTGGCTTACTTCTAAGTAAACATGTGTAGATTGTGCTACATGCCAGGTCCAGTCTGTGCATGTGGCTGGTGCTACACATCTGGTCCAGTGTACTTATGGATTCTTTGGTTTTTCCAATCACACTAAAATGCAGAGCTTTATTTACTGTGGCATTGCAGAATGTTCTAGAGGCAGACACTTTCCTAACCCACTCTTCTGACAGCTAGTTAAGCTAAATGATCAGGGTGAGGTTTTTTGGGTGGTAATGGTGGTTTGTACTAGGTTGCCCTCATACAATCATAAACAGCATATATGAAAGGAAAAGCAAAAGAATGGAATGTACACTTAAAATATCAGATGATGGAACGATTTAGCCTGTGTACAAAACATGCCTACAAGCAAAATAGTTTCAAGCTTGAGCTACGCCAAGCCTCCTGGGGTAATATTTTGGGGAAGGGTAATAGCTCAGTGATGGGACACGGGTGGTGCTGTGGGTTAAACCACAGAGCCTAGGACTTGCTGATCAGAAGGTCGGCAGTTCGAATCCTCGTGACGGGGTGAGCTCCCGTTGCTTGGTTCCTGCTCCTGCCAACCTACCAGTTTAAAAGCACGTCAAAAGTGCAAGTAGATAAATAGGTACTGCTGTGCTGGAAAGGTAAACGGTGTTTCCATGTGCTGCTCTGGTTCACCAGAAGCGTCTTAGTCACGCTGGCCACATGACCCGGAAGCTGTATGCCGGCTCCCTCAGCCAATAAAGCGAGATGAGCGCCACAACCCCAGAGTCGGCCACAACTGGACCTAATGGTCAGGGGTCCCTTTACCTTTACTAATAGCTCAGTGGTAGATCACCTGCCTTGCATGCAAAATGTCTTGCATTCAACACCCTGACCTTGCTATGGACCTTGGTTGGTCGCCTGTTGAAGGGCCCTGGTAGGAATTTTCCCACTTGGCAGATTGGCACCAGCCACTTGGTCTTTGCCTACCTCGTAGCAAATCATCACAACTTTGTAAGGTTTGGCATTGGAAAAGCTTGTTTATGGGAGGGGAGGTTGTGGCCATCACCTGTCCCTCCCCTTTAAGGGTATTCCGTTAAAGGAATCCGGGGGTCGTGGTTCCTGTCCGAAGCCTGGGTAGAGGCTAGGGCCATGGCACGACCTCTCTGGTGACCCTGAGGGGAGCTCTGAGTTCATGTACATCAACAGGGCTCCCCCTACTGGTGGTTAACTCTTGTGAGACTTCCTGCATGGTGGGCAGGAGCCAGATATAGTCGGTTTGGGTGCAATGCCTAAGCCAATGCCACTCACATTCTGTAACCAATAAATTTGTGGCCTTTATTAGCCCATTAACCTAAAATACTGGTGTCTACGTGTCTTATTCATCAAATGGAGGATGGGGGTGGGGCCTTGACACGCAATACCTAGCTAGGAGGACCAATTGTCTGACTAGGTATAAGGCAGCTTCCTGTTGTCCCACAGCTGTAGAGCAGTCACCGAGAAAGCTTCTATCCATGCCTTTGCAACTGTAGAGATACAGTTATCAACAGAATGTAGAGTCAATATGTCAAATCTTTCACACAAGATAAAATTGAAAGCCGTGGCGAGATCTCATAGGATCAGTAGCAAATCAAGATCAACAGAATCAAAAGCTGCAGCAAGAGCATACAATAGGATCAGCTGGGTAAAATGTCATCTCTCGTTCCAAGGTTGAAAACATGAACCAAAGCCATCATAGTCTCAGCGCTAAATCCAGGTCAAAAGCCAAAACTATCTTCAGGAGTATCTAAAGCTGCACAAGCTGTGTGTGTGTGAGACACACACACACACACACACAGAGAGAGAGAGAGAGAGAGAGAGAGAGAGACAGACAGACAGACAGACAGACAGACAAAGACACACAGAGAAAGAGAGACAGAGAAATGGAGTGTTGCCTGTCTAAGGTTGCAAACATAAACACATTTATTGGACGTTACCCCCACTGAACACAGTGAGGTATTATTCTGAGTAAACAGGCAGAATATCAAGTAGCAAGTCAATTTTTCTTTCCCAAGCGTATGTTTAGTTATAGCAGATTTAAGGCTGCTTGATCTGCTCTCTCCCTTGCTCTCCATGAGGCATTGGCAAATCCAGCCAATACATGACCCAGCGTATCTCAGCTGATTTTCATGAATCAGAATGGACCTAGATCCAGGTTGTAATGATCAGTTTTGCTTCAATACAGTGGGCAACACAGATCATTGTAAATTCTTGAAATGGAATTCATTTTTTTTAATGTATCTCTTCCACCCATAAACAAAAAATATGAGATTTTCAGTTTAGGAAAAACATTGAGCAAAGTGGTGACTTGATAGAGGTTCACTTTGCCCCCTCAAAAAATAAATATTGTGGAAGTCCCATTTTCGCTTCACAATAACCTTGGGTATTAGGCTAAAATATGATAAATGGACCAATGTCAACCAGTAGGATTCATGGCTATGTTGGGATTTCAAATGGTTTATTTATCCCTGGTTTAAGTCCACCTGCCTTTATATTATAGCACACTGGCTCTAAGTGAACCAATAGTTTATTTCCTGTCCTTCCTACATAGTTAAGAAATAGGACAGTTTTGGATTATACAATGTATTCTCATGGCCCTTTCTTTCATATAATAACCATTGATGTAAAAACATGTGTTTGTTTTATGGTGACAGAGTAATGGCCTTGTCAGTCGATAAATGAATGCACATTCAGATTGAGTTGCTGTATTCAACTTATGCTTATGAGGACCAAACACCACAAAAAATGTCACAAATGTGCTTGTGGTTGATAGAAACCAAACTCAATTTACAAAGCAACCATATGCATACCTACTCAGAAGCCTTACTGAGTTCAGTGGGGCTTACCCCATGCAAGCTGGTATAGGATTGCAGGATTTGAGGATCCTGCAGGATTGCAGGATCTCAGTCATGTGGAGAGCATAACACAAGGTCCTGCCAAATAATAGCCCTTTAACTCCCTTTGTGTGTGTACATGAAATCATGGTGTCTTAAAACTGCTCTGCTTTGGCTAGATCACGACCAATATTATTAGAGTGGAATGGAAGATTATTTTAAATGGTACCCACATAATAATCTTTCCTTGTGTCATTTCTTATTTTTAATTCATATCCCTGAAAGTCAGGGGGTGAGGCGTAAATTTCCAAGAATGATTTATAGAACAAGATAATTAGCTAGAGGTGACATACTTGAGTTTATTATGCCGGAGACCGGAGATTCTTTGTACCACACAGTGCAGGTGACTTTTCCAAGGTTGCTCTACCAGTGAATGATTCCATAATGAGTGATATGAGCTGTCATCCATCCTTTCCATAATTTGCAAAGCCCTGGCGTTCACAGAGTTCTGAGAACACAAAGCAATGAATGAGATATTAAACCATCTAATCCTTTCCTCCCTAATCCCTCCCATCCAGTGCTTGCTTGAAAACAATGGTAATGAAGGGTAGGGATTTTGTGGTTTGATGCAGGCTCCCTGTGGTATTTCTTTGAAATGCTGAGACGCTGGAGCTTGCTCTCCCTTTCTTGTTTAGCCCAGTTTAGCAAAAAGAAAACAAAACAAAAAACCCTTCTTGATCATCATAACCACAAGACTCCAAGGAGAAACACGAAGCGGTGTAGCTTTAAAGGTCTCATTAATTTCCTTTGTACTCCAAACCTGGAACATTAGAAATTGTGATAGCGCAGATTCTATTCCAAAGTCAAAAATTCACTCCAATTATCCCGCTATTTACATCAAAGAGAGCCTGAAAGGGATGCACACGAGAATTACATTCTTGTGCTGAAAAATTAATACATCGTTGACACTGACCCATTTTCCTGGCTTATGAATTTTTCAAGCTTTTCTGACTTGTAAGACAGATCCATGCTTAAACTTGTTTCGGGATATTGTCCCTTGAAAGATTAAAGAGCAAGGCCTGTTGTTCCTTTGGAGGACTGATAATGCATAAAATAAAATATATTTTTAAAATGGTCTTCACAATGCCAATGTCTAGACTATTTAAATCTCAAGCACTTGTTTCAACAAGGAGGCAAACTGAGTACAAATGCACATATGAGTTCAGTTACACAAAATAGTATTTACATCATGATAGCATTCTATAAGACAAAGGCTGAATCTACACTTAGAGATCTGTAACATCTCAGTCACTCTGAATCAGGCTTCCTCAACCTCGGCCCTCCAGATGTTTTTGACCTACAACTCCCATGATCCCTAGCTAGCAGGGCCAGTGGTTGGGGATGATGAAAATTGTAGTCTCAAAACATCTGGAGGGCCGAGGCTGAGGAAGCCTGCTCTGAACCCTCATGACACAATAGTCAACTCACTGCATTCCCATGAGTCCTACCTCATTATTCCAATATTCTCCTGACCCAATTTGTGAGGTTTTTTCCCATCTCTTGTGCCTAATATAGGTAAGTGACACATGATTCTTATGATGGGAGTGGATGATATCTAAAATTTCATGAGGACTTTCCTCAAACACACCCTTGACTCTGTTTCAGGAATGGGTAAATATGCCAGTTTCAGTTTCTCTTTCTGATTTTTTCCAAAGTTAAAATTGGTTATCCACATTTCCACATAGTGTTCTGGAAGCTTCTCTGTGTGAAAGAATTAAGCAAAAGCTGGTTTAAATTGGTTCGGTTATCTCTTTCAGTCAAGGTCATGCTGACTATAAAAGTAGGGCCAGAAGGAGCCTGGGTTTCACATTCTCTTTCTATCTCTTTTCCTTCTGGTCTGGTGTTCTGTACACAGTATGCTTAATATTAAGGTTTAGTCTTATTATAAGTTATTGTAAGTTTAAGTTAAGTCTGCTGCAACTGGATTTTTTATGGACAGTGCCAACCCTGAATGTATTGGACGTGACCATTATGCTCATTTGCCTTCACTAGCAGTAAAGCTCTGCTGGATGAAATATTACATTAATTGCCTCTGGTCTATTTTTTGGGAATCCTGCAAAGTGTTTAAGTTTTACTCTGCCAATTTTTACTCTGGATCAATACTGAGTAAAATTTCAATGACAGCCTAACAGTGCCATGACATCAGGCCATCCCTCTCTAGGAGTAGGTTTTTATTTTTGGGTTTTTTTAAAAGTAAAGGATCCCTGGACACTTAAGTCCAGTAAAAGGCGACTGTGGGGTTGTGGTGTTTTTATCACTTCAGGCTGAGGGAGCTGGTGTTTGTCCACAGACAGCTTTCTGGGTCATGTGCCAGCATGACTAAATTCTAGTGCAATGGGATCCCACGACAGAAGCCAGAGTGCACGGAACATTGTTTACCTTCCCGCCACAGCAGTACCTATTTATCTACTTGCACCAGCGTTCTTTTGAACTTCTAGATTGGCAGGAGCTGGGACAGAGCAACAGGAGCTCATCCGGTAGAAGGCACTCCTAGCTGCAGAGGACATGGGTGACATTTGGGAGTTTCCCTAAGCTACACACTTGTTTTTTCAGAGGGAGTGGAACCACTTCCAGATCAGGCAATTTGCCTATCTCCTGTACATGGGTGCCTCCCACCCACAACCTCCATCTTCCCTAGTTTCAAGCTTTCAGAGCCTCTCTCAATTCACATACATACCATATCAGTCATCCCATCCAATGAAAAGGAAGGATGTTTCCAAAGTCCACAGTCTTCAGAAGAGATTTCAAAATTTAATTCAGGATTCCTTTTAAAACATTATTCATTCATTATTCCCATATGCCTTTGTTGTTGCCCTTATTGGTTATAAACTGCATTTGGGGGTCCTTTTAAGGGCTAAAAGGCGGTGTACAGGTATTTTCAATGAATAAAGGATAAAGAAATCATTATATATGATTTGTGCCAAGCGCTAGACGAGCCAAAATAGCAAGTTCTGTGTTTTGCTAAGCAGATTCTATGTTAGGAACATTTAATATTTGTCCGTAAGATTTCATCACAGCCATTTTTGGAGAGGTGTTTTTGATATATTAAAATTGATTAGATTGTTTTGACAGCTTTACTTCTGCTCAGAGATTCTTACTGTTGCTTTTCTGCAGTAATCAATCTCTAGTCTGAAAGATTGTGGGTTGGGAAGGAGGGGGCGAGAGCTTTGCAATATGCCAAAAATCATATGAAGCAAAATGAAACACAGTGTGGTTGTCTACTTAGTTCTCCAACTACTCCCCACCCCCACCCCAAGAAAGAAAACAGCCAGCTCAGCCACAAAATCAATGGCTTTGGATATATGACCTCTGGCTGGCTGAGAAGACTAAAACCAAATGTGGGATTAGGAAGGACAAGACATGGAAATTGTCAAATGTAGTAGATCCTCCTTTTCAAGAGTCAGCAGGATGACTTGAAAAATTGACTAAAAATAAGTTATGTATAGCATCACCATACACATACCTAAATAAATGGAAAGCATATGTTACAATCTATACAACCTCCTGCAGTTCTGGTTATAAAGGGAGGGAGAAAAGTGCTGAGTATATAAAAATGGTGGAGAATTTGTTACATTTGTCTCCCCCACTGACCAACAAATGAATTTTATATGAAACATACATTGAACTTTCACTGTCCCATATGTGACCCCTCCTTGTACAGGAAATAATCAGTTTGGAGCTCATAATGTATGGAATATTGAGCATTTTCCATAACAAGGCATGGTGATGGAAGAATCAAGTTGATAAGTGTGTCCTGAGCTATAAATTTGCTATGGCCATTTCATTCATTCATATATATATATATATGCATGCAATGGAAAAGATTGCTGGTTGCTGGAACATACATCAACTTTCAACTCCCAATTCCCTGATTTTATTAAATGCATTGCTTACATTCTGAAAATTCAAGAAAATATTTGCTTTCTCCAGGTTCTCTAGGTTGGCCTAGATGACCCTAATAGTCCCTTCCAACTCTACAGGTCTGTGATTCTGTGATTCTACTCAGTTTTCTTGTAGCTAAAGAGACTGCATGCAGTGTCAAGGCAATATGAATCAACAGTGAAGACCTAGCAGGAGCATTGCTAAGTACCGTATGTCTTTATCAGTTCATTCAGATGGTCGCATAAACAGTGTAATATTGTGGAACTCGGTAATACCAAGCAGCAGCTGAGGTATTCTGATTAGAAAAAATACCCCATAGCAAATGAGATAAGGGGTTTGTCCATACTGGAACAAAATGTGAGTATGCATTTGCCTGTCTCTTCATTAATACTGGGGACCCTTCCTCCTTCAAATGTGGTTGGTTTTAAATGTGGTTGGGGGGGGGGAACCCTGTATTTAAAGAGGGAAAGATAATACTAATGGGGAATATTAATGGGCAAATGGGCAGTTGCAGATCCCCATTTTGCTGTGTTATGAACAACCCAAGTTTTCCATCCACCCACCCACTCGCTTAGTTCTTTGCGTTAGAAAAATATCATCCCTTGGAGAAAATACTCATGCAAGTGCATGAAGATTCACACAACTGAGTGTTGCATATAGTTTGGCCATGATGCACACAGTTTTAAAGACTGAATTCAAAGCTTGCGGCTCCACCTTAAACACTGATGATTTACAACACAGAAAGTATTTCTGTGTAGTTAAAGAATAAGACTAATATATAGAACATTGTGTGAAAACACTGTTGGCTCCAGATTTTAATTTTCTTTTTTTGAGGCAGGGAGAGGGATCCTTGGAAAAGATGCCCTATGTGGTCCCCACATCTTTCCCACCATTTTTCTCCCTCCCTGGCCCAATTCTTGAGAAGAAGAGGTCAACTAGGTCAGGAGGAAGATTGACTGCTGGTCCTCCTCCTTGCTCACATATTTACTTGCAAGTGTCAATAGTGGGAAGGGCAGCAGTGCCAGTGGTGGTGGATGTTTCATTTGGACAAATGGATCACTGCTTTATGAACCCCAATCTGCTCTCAGTCAGCCCCCACCAGCCTGTCAGCTTCCTCCTCATGGGCCTCAATGTTGCCTAGGTAGAATTCAGCAGGCAGTTAGAGGATAGGGACACAACTTGAATTAGTTAGCTCTGCCATTCATTAGCTCTTGCCCTACCTACTATTGGTCTCTCTGCCGTCTGCCCTACCAGTCCCAATGAGCAATGATCACTACTGACTCTGCTGATCAGCTGTGGGTACCATGCTGATATATGGGGCCTGGTAGATGCCTGATGACACCAACTCCCAACAACCTCTACATGAGAATCGTAGAGAGTTACTCTTGTGTAGACATTGTCTACATGTACTGAAAAGCCAGGGCCTTTTGCAGGCGCACTTGCAATGAAACGGAGATTTCACAGTGTCGTACATGAGAACTTACACATGGCTTTGTGTGGGAAATATTTCATGTCCGATGTAGGTTTCGGATAGTCATTGAAGGGTTATATTCAGGGTTAGGCAAGGACCGCAAGCTGAGGGGATTATAGGAAACTGACAGATTTTCTGACAGAGGGCAACCTTCCAAACTGATTTATCGAAGAAATAAATTAGTTGACTGCACTGTGCTTTATTAAGTGGAACATTTTTCAGCTTTTGACATTTTGAAATTGGTATCAGCCACAAATGTTTTCCTAGCAAAGAGGACATGAAAGTTGCTCTGGTTAAGTTAAGGGTCCATGTTTTATTTTCTATTTCCATGCAGCAGACACTTTCAAACAGCACCGAGCCAAAATGAGGTGTGTGTGTGTGTGTGTGTGTGTGTGTGTGTGTGTGTAAGCACACAGTGTGTGGGTATGTTATGTGAATATTTTCACCATCTTTATGTATGTTGATTTTGTACAGCCATTCATGCTTCCCCCTCACTGGATGTGAAAGGGATGTTGAAAACCAATCCCATTTCAGAATACTGAAAAGGTCAAGGTAGTATACTTGATAAATATATGAGACGTTATAACATTTTTGGTATCTAATTTTCATGTCTTGCACAGCATTAATCTTATTGAAAAGATGAACCATTCTAATGAGAACTGGAAATAGTATAAATCTGGCACATTCCCTTGCATAATTTTTAGATTGTAGAGGTGCAAAACTCACCTTAGCTGGCATATATTGTTTCTGTGTTAACAAAAGTGTAAGAGCGATGCTAAATTGAAAGCATATTTCTTCGTCCAAATGAAGGCTACTTTTACCACCGCAAAGGCTTGTAAGCTATTTTCATTTCTGTATACGGCAGATCAACTGTTCGGAGGATTTTTCGATGCTCAAGTTCAGTCCTTTGTAAGATATGTAATTTTAGTAAAAGGAACAACTCCCTTGTTCAACACATTGAATACAAAACATTTAAGTACTCTGAGGTCCATAGGTTCTGAGGAACACCATGTTTCTTTGGGAAGGTGGGGAATGCCATATTGCAGACACCACTTTCCCAAGATGCATGCACAAAAATTCAAAATCTCAAAATCACAGATAACTTTTGCCTGAGCTTGTAATGTTGGATCCACAATTTGGCCTGCTGGTTATGATTTCAGACTGCATAAGTTCACCTAGCTGTGTGGAACTGCTAGAAAGGATATCAGCTGGCACACACTTTCAAAATCAGGCTGCAGTTGTCCCTGGGAGGACTAGACATGATGGAGTACTGCTTCTCTTCTGAACTTTGAAGATGGATGGCTGCTGCCACAAGTAAATCAAGGGGTTGAATTGTGCACCATTCCATCCCATTCTTCCACAGTCTATTCCCATCCACAATGTGTTCAGCAACAGCACCTAGAACTTGCTAAGGGGGGGGGGGGAGTTAAAAGGCAGCCCTGTGACACCTCATAAAATATGAGTGTTTTGTTTTTTAAAAAAAACCAAAACAAGTAAATTTTCATGCAAGGATTTTTTTAAGTCTGCACATAGGAAGCTTCCTTATACTGAACCAGACCATTGGTCCACTTAGTTCAGTATTATCTACAATGACTAGAAGTGGTTCTCCCAGGTTTCAGACACAAGCCATGCTTAGGATTTTTGCACCCAGAGCAGAGACTTTACCACTGAGCTAAGGCCCTTTCCCAATGGCAAGGTTGTGTGTCCCAGTTGTGTGTCAAGCCTCTCCCCTCCTGTTTTTGGTGAATGCTGTATGAATATCCTCATCAGAAGATTTTATGGTGCACTTAGGGCAAAAGTTGAACACTTTGCATAGCAATAGAGATGGCCACTGTTGCATCAGGAACGGAACAGATGATGTGACTCAGTGATAGAACAAAATCTTATAATATGCCAGAATCAGAGGAAGCTTTGAATCTTTAGGAACATATTTGTCTCAATGTTATTGAAAGGGCTTTATTTTTTTTCTTCGTTAATAAGCTTTGTGCTGCTTTTGTATTAAAAATAAGCTGCTTCTTGTGAATGAAAAGTGATGATACTTACATTTCTTTTGATCTTGACAAAGGCCACAATCCTTTTGAATGCTTTATAGTTTATTTGGCTTCTTTCTCTCTCTTTCTCTCTTTCTCTCTCTCAGGTAGTCCTGAGTAGTGGATATATCACATCCAATTCTCTTGAAACTTGGCCAAAGGTCAGTCTTGTGCAGGAGTGATACAGGATTAATGTGTCAGTAAATTGCTCATCACTGCTTGACATGAGAAATAGCTGGACTGACAGAGCGCTGGCAGATGAGCCTTTAGCCAAGGAAGTTTTCAGTTGAAGGGGATTAAGACTAAGGCTAAGCCTTATGAGACTTTGACTATGCCACATTGAAAGAGAGAGCCCTGCCCTTTGTCTTTATATGTAGCTTTCCCCTAAATTGTTCCTTGTTTCAATGCATTCAAGCCCTTGTAACTGGAGAAAGTTTAGCCCAGGCTTTCTCTGTGAGACTTTTTAGCATCTGTGCCAATTATCTCTCCTTAAGAGATTTTTGGGGTGGGGTGGGGTGGGAGGTTCTGAATGCCTGCTGTCAATAAATCCATCATTGTTGCCACATGAGGGCACTGGCAGTAAATATGAACCTGAGGGTAGCAGTAGGTGACTTTATTTTCTCATTATAATATGATTTTACCCCATGGTTATAAGGAGCCAGTTATCTCAAATCACACATCAGGTTGAGGAAAGTGAGCAGCGTGGGAGCAAATTTGTAATGAAGAGTGAAACATTGTTTTATATTAATTTTAGAACAGTTGGCCAAATAGTAGGGGGGCGGTATTTAAAAAAAGCCATTAAAAGTGTATGGACGTCTTATGGAGGAACTGGATAGGTGTGGGAAACTTGTGACTCTCTAGATATTGCTGGAGTACAGCTCCTAGCAAACCAGCCATTGGCCATGTTGGTTGGGGTTGATGAAAGTTAGAGTTCCCTGACAGGTTCCCCAGCTCTGAACCAAGGGATGAAGTAGGCGAACACTGTTGGGATACTGTCAGGGAGTCAAAGGCCATCATGATTCCACGTCACCTCCGGACAATCCATCGATCTCCTATAGATACAGTATCAGTCAATTAGCGACACGAGCTTCAGAAATAGCTTGAGACATTCCAGGGCTCGTGCACGCTCTATCAGCAGAATTCGCACAACGAAAGGTGCACTCAGGAGAGCATATTTACAACTTTATTCAGCGTTGGTCAGAACAAAGAAAAAAACATGACTGCCTGCTTCGATGTCTCAGGCACAGAGAGAGAATGAAAGCAATAGACAAAACATAAACTTTCTGTGAACAGGAAATACGCAGACTCTGTGACTCACAAAGCCTGCTCCCTTTTAAGGTGGAACGGAAATATCCTAACAAACACTAGATTTGTTGTGGATCAACACGGCTACAATTCTAAGTAAATCGCATTGAAATCAAGGGTGCTTAGTTCTGAATCAAGGTGGTAAGGATTATGTGGCAAGGTTGATTCTGGAGACTAGGAACTCATGATTTAAAATGGTGATATGAAGGTCACAAAAAAATCTCTTTGCAGTTAGGTGGCCCATGGACTGCAGGTTAGCTGCCCTGCTCTAATCAGACTGTGTAGTTGACATTTCTTAAATCATCCCATTGTGGGATCCAGCTATATGTGGATCTCATCCTGAAAGGATGGAAAGAAAACAGTAATGACACCTGAAGATTGCAGGCAATGCCTCTGAGGTTTATATTCCTTTCCACAGTCCAGCAGCTTAAGACTCATTGTTTTCAGGGGGTCTTGCACAAGGAGCTATATCCTGGATAAGATTAAAAAGGGCAATAGTAGGTTCATGATCCGATCCAATGATCTGTGTGCACATTACTTTGGGTACCCATATCTCTGAATCCATGGTTTAAAGCCATGATTTTCCCAGTAGTGATGTATGGAAGTGAGAGCTGGACCATAAAGAAGGCTGATTGCTGAAGAATTGATGCTTTTGAATTATGGTGCTGGAGGAGACTCTTGAGAGTCCCATGGACTGCAAGAAGATCAAACATATCCATTCTTAAGGAAATCAGCCCTGAGTGCTCACTGGAAGGACAGATTGTGAAGCTGAGGCTCCAATACTTTGGTCACCTCATGAGAAGAGAAGACTCCCTGGAAAAGCCCCTGATGTTGGGAAAGATTGAGGGCACAAGGAGAAGGGGACGACAGAGGATGAGTTGGTTGGACAGTGTTCTCGAAGCTACGAACATGAGTTTGACCAAACTGCGGGAGGCAGTGGAAGACAGAAGTGCCTGGCATGCTCTGGTTCATGGGGTCACGAAGACTAGGACAGGACTAAATGACTAAACAACAACAAATCTCTGAATCACGTCCATAGACTTGCACATGCCATTCTGCTTGGCTGTAGAGATGGAAAGATTAGATGGTGAGACTTATTCCACTGGCTCAGCAGAGAGATCAGCTGCCATCTGGGTCCTTCCCCCCCTCCCAAACTATTTCCATTCCATGTGATAATCATAGAAATAAAAAGTTGCATTGGTTTTAAACAAACAAATTGTGTTTTGTGTGGAACTTGACATCATAATTCATGCAGCAACAAGACCCGTGCCATCTTTTATAAAGGAAGAGTGGGGCCTATTTACAGGTTTAGATTACATATGAAAGTTGGGTATGAGACAGGCAAGTACAATCCCCTTCCTCTTTTCATACAAATCTAAATGGGCCCCAAAATCATCACCTGAGGCCCTTCTTCATGTGCCTCCTTCATGGGAGGTCCAGAAGATGGCAACACGAGAATGGGTGTTTTCTGCAGTGGCTCCCAGTTTGTGGAATGCTCTCCCCAGGGAGGTTCATCTGGCATCTTCAATATACATCTTTAGGCGCTAATGTTTCTCTCCAACTGGACCTTTGGCTGATTAACAGGCAACACCCTTTTAAACGTGTTGTGGGAGGGGAAATTCTTAGTTTTCTTTTTATTTGAATTATGTATTATTATTAATTTTTGTTATATCACATTTTTATGTTGTGAACTGACCTGAGATCTAAAGAAGAAGGGCAGTATACAAATTTAATAAATAATAATAATAATAATAATAATAATAATAATAATAATAATAATTCACAGTTAGGGGTAGGGGAGAAATTCACTTCAAGTCTCATCTGGAGCCAGACCTACCAAATTTGTATGTTCCAAAACAAGATGGGAACTGAAGCACAACCATCCTTCAAAATTCATGCTTAACTGAATTTTGCTACGCAGTTTGCCAGCCAAGCAATTTTTACGAAAATGCATATACTAGGATAAAGTGTGCCCCAAAAATGGATATATTGGTGAAAATAATAAACCAAAATGGATCATATTAGGTTAATATTCTGGTAACCAAAGGAAAAGGCCCATATGTTGTGTGGAAAGTCCTGACTCCTACATAAAATTATTGTAAAATGTAATAAAAATGACATGAAAGCAACCCTTAAGCAGATTTAGGCTGTGAATGCATAGGAAAATGTCCTAACCATTTTATTTGAGAGGAAAGTTTTCCTCACAATTAATTACTTATAAATGTTATCAGATCACTAAAAGCATCAGCATTGTGAAATATGCTTCGTAATTTGGACATGCTTGCTGAACAAAGAGGCTACTAACAGGAAGAAATGCATTTGAAGTGTTCCAGGAGTGGCCATGTGTCCTGCTTTAAAGCCCTCTATTTCAAGGGCTGTCTGATTTAAAGAAACATAAGAAAGGAGTGCAGAGTTCCTGAAGCTGCCTGTCAACAGCCCAAACTTTATTCACTATACTAGACTGATTCATTATTATACCTTCTCTCTTCAGGTGATTTTTTTTTCTGGTCACTCATTTTTTTTTCCTAGTTCAGTAATGACATGTATAGACCTGCATCCCATTATGGGCTGACTGAAAATGAAGACAAGTACATATTACTATAGAGGCCCTTTGCATGTTAAAGTGGACCTTATAGATAATTGTTGAAATAAAAAATTGTCCAGTAGCACCTTATAGACCAACTGAGTTTGTTCTGGTATAAGCTTTCGTGTGCATGCACACTTCAGATACACTTAAACAGAAGTCACCACACCCTTATATGTAGTGGGAGGGTGGGGTGGGGTATTTCTCAGAAGGGTAGGAGGAGATGGGTGATTGGCTCAATGGGTATGGTAAACCTGTTGACTACTTATAGGCAGGTAGCCATGTTGGTCTGCCGTAGTCAAAACAAAATAAAAAAAATCCTTCCAGTAGCACCTTAGAGACCAACTAAGTTTGTTATTGCTATGAGCTTTCATGTGCATGCAGATTCTGAAGAAGTGTGCATGCACACAAAAGCTCATACCAATAACAAACTTAGTTGGTCTCTAAGGTGCTACTGGAAGGATTTAAAAATAAAAAATAAAAAAATTTCTCACTATATAGAAGGGTCTGGTGACTTCTGTTTCAATGTATCTGAAGAAGTGTGCATGCACACGGAAGCTCATACCAAGAACTAACTTAGTTGGTCTTTAAGGTGCTACTGGAAGGAATTTTTTTATTTTGTTTTGACTATGGCAGACCAACACGGCTACCTAGCTGTAACTTTAAAAAAAATGTTTCTGTTGACTACTGTTAATGACTGTTAATGACTGCAATTAGTCCTACAGGAAAAAGCAAGGGATAGTATGCAGATGCTTATAGGTAATTGTCATGAATTTATTTATGGACAAAAGAAAGCGCTGCTTTACACCATGCAAGATGTAATTATGGTACCCTAGACAAATTCATGGATGATGATTCAGTGGCTACCAACCATGATGGCTATGTTCTGTCTCCACATTTGGAGACAATATGCCTCTAAATAACAGTTATTGAGAACCACAGGTGGGGTGAGTGCTGTTGCACTAGGTTATGCTTGTGGGCTTCCTATGGGCACCTGCTTGGCCACTGTAAGAACAGGATGTTGGACTAGGTGGGCTTTGATCCAGCAGGGCTCTTCTTATTTTCTCAGTGGACTACTGTGTTTATTCAGGGTTTGGTCCATGTATTTTATATTCTGTTAAAAAGAGTGCATCTGGTTCATCAGATGAATCTTCAAATCAGTACAAAGATCTTTTTGTCTCTGATGGAGTATTTTGGAAGTAGTAGAGGAAATAAGTGTTTTGAAAAATAGATAGGACTAGGGGTGGGAAATAACTTGTCTGGCACTCGTGAGCAGAAGGAAGTTTGAAGCCAAGGGTAAAAGACACACACAAAAACCCACATGGTAAAAAATGATCAGACAAGAAGCTTGAGAAAAGGAGGAAGAAACAAAGACTTAGATGGATTTTTAAACCACCAAGGAAGCAATACTGGGTTGTTGAAAGCATAAGTGATAAAAGCTGAATTGTTGCTGAATACACAAAGAAGCCACTAATGGAAATCAAAGAGAAAAAGGCTAGACTCTCAGGGTATTAATTTAAACCATATCAGCACTGGACATAATGCAGTCTTTGCTGAAGGTGCAGTGGATTTCCACAGGCCCCAAAGAGCAACGCATCTTTTCCTCCAGAAGCTGGGTGGCATCAATGGTGGTTTCTGATGGTGATGCTCAAGGTCTCATATGTGATTCTCTCCTCCCCATATAATCCTCACAACAAAGCTATGAGGTAAGTTTGGCTGGGAAACAGTGTTTGGCCCAGGGGCACCCAGTGAGCCTTATGTACACGAAGTGCTATCACTGTGACATTTGCTCCAACTGTGTAGAGAGGAAAGTGGGACAATGTCTATTGTCTATTGGTTATGCGTCTCTAACAGGCCGTACATTTGGAAGAATATCTGCAGAGCCTGTATTTGCATGCAGCCTAACCCTGAAATGCAGAACCCTGCATGATCAGAGTTCCCTGTCTCTGGCAGAGCTGATATTTCTCTGAGGAGTTGCCACCACAGACTACCTGAATGAACCCCTGATCTCATTATACACCATCTTGCCTTATATTTCCCAAAGTACACACAGAAACACCCACCCACCTCAGCTACTTCTTGTCAAGTCAACTCCTGGTCCCAGTGGTTTTCAACGCTGGGGTGCCTTGAATGATGGTCAGGGGTGCTGCAGGTAACACTGGACTCTGTCCATCTTTCCTTCCCTCCTCTGACGCCATCTTGCATCTCTGCCTCCCAAAGGCTTGCACAGCTGTTTGTTGCAGCAGCTCCAGCTACAAGCTCTGAAGGCAAATGGTGCCTCTGGGGCTGGCCAGGGGGTGCTGGTTGCCAGGAGCTGAGGTGGCCTTGGAGTAAGCAAGCAAGCAAGCAAGCAAGCAAGCAGGCAAGGGAGCCCAGCCAAGCAGTCTGCCAGCCCTTGCTGTTGGGAATGAATAGACAGTGTGAGGAGGCATCTCTTTTTGGGGTGGGGTGGGAGCAAGCTCAGAGGCCAGGGCACCGGCAGCAGCTGCCCGGAGGACTCCCAAGGAGAGGGGAGAGGAGGCTGAGGGTACACTCCACAAGGGAGGGTGATTGAAAAAGGATGAGACTGCCAGCTCTGCAGGCAAGGGGTGACATAACTGGGCTCCTGAGCCACACAGTGGTACCGTAGAAAGAATGTAGTTGGTCAAGGAAGCTGTGCATTCATAAAGGTTGAAAACCTCTGCCTTATCCTGTTATCATAGTGGCCAACTAGGTGCATTTAGCTAAAACATTTCAGCTCCCCCGCTCTCTTTCACATACTTTTTCTCCCCCTCTTCTTTAATGCATACATACAGACATAATTTTATTTGTATGCCACCTTTCCACAGTTCAAACCATGTTCAAGGTGGTTTTTATATGTGTTAAAAGCCACCCAGAGTGGCTGGGGCAAGCCAAACAGATGGGTGAGGTATAAATAATAAAATTCTTAGGGTTATTATTAATAATACTACAACATGAAAAAATACGTAACTTCAACACAACAAAAGTAGTTAGCAACAATAAATAAAACATTGAAAAACACACAACCAAAATGAACAATTTCCACATAAATCACACCAAGATCGAAAATAAAGATTTTTTTTTTTTTAAAAAAAGGCGAAGGGAGCAACAGCCCCTGCCCCCAAATAACACCCCAATCCAAGAGTCTGTTCAGCAGCCTCAGCTTATGTAGCTGGAGTCTGTCCGTCAGTCAGGGCCTTGTCCTCCTAGGCCTGATGGAAAAAGGCCTGCAAGATAGGGAGCAGGTCTTTCTGCACATATCTCTGTTCTCAGATCCCATCCTGCGGGTAAATAGTCCATTCAGAAGGGAAACTATTCTAACCATTAGCCCCTATTAGGGACATATCAACTGGTCATCCTTGACTATTAGCAAGCCATCAGCTTAACAAAGCAGCCCTAACAATATGAACATAGAGACGAATGGCATAACTACAGGAAAAAAAGTAGAATCAGGGATTCAGAGAGGCGATCAATATATGGAAAGGCAAGACAACTAGCAATGCTGATGAAAAGCAGCCATAAAGAGTAGGGTAGATAAAAGAGGGGTGCATAATAAGATAGCAGTAAATAGACAGATAAAAGGCAAAGTTCTGGCAGGTAGTAAGGAAACAGTCAATAGGGGAGGGTAGCACAATTAATATGGCACATAATAAAGTGCAAATCAATGGGACAAAACTCAGCTAATTCAGCAAGAGGCAAAGGGTCAGGTAATATTAATAATGAGAACAACTACTAAAGCAAAGCCCTACTTTTATATAGCTCACTGTACATATATCAGAGAGATCACTTCATTTACTTGGTGACCTTGGGAGGGGGGGCAGCCACCATTTCTAAATCAAATTTACCTCACAGATTTGTTGTGAGGATTATATGGGAAGAGAGAAAACCACTTTCTTTGTTCTTGACTCAAGTTCAGTGCCATCATTCACAATATCAGTAAAGAAAAATAATCCCTTTTACCTGACTCCACTGTTCTTTCCAACCGCCAGCCCGAAATTTAACTGCCACTTTGTTGTGTGTCAGTTATGTATACCCACATAACAAAACCACATGTCTAAACCACCTAGCCTTTTGGGCTTGACAATTGTAAGGTCAGCAGTTCAAGTCTGTGCAATGGGCTGAGCTCCCATTGCTCTGACCCAACTCCTGCCAACCTAGCAGTTCAAAAGCACACCAGTGCAAGTAGATAAATAGGTACCACTGCGGCGGGAAGATAAATGGCATTTATATGTACTCGGGTACTTGGCACAGTATTCCATGCGCCAGAAGCAATTTAGTCGTGCTGGCCACATGACATGGAAAGCTATCTGTGGCAAACACTGACTCCCTCGGCCTGAAAGTGGAGATAAGCGCTGCACCCCAAAGTCGAATTTGTCTGGACTTAACTGTCCAGGGGTCCCTTATCTTTACCTTATGTGTACCCATATAAACTGTTGTGATGGATTCCATTGATTCAACTGTACATCAGAAACCACCACTGGTGTCTGATGTCATCCAGACCTCAGGAAAGAATGGATTAAACGAAGAGGGAGTGCAGCTATAACTGTCAGGTGGCCTCCACCATTCCCTTTTCTTCCCTGAGTGAAATAGAGGTGAGCTCCTTCACGGCATCTTTTGGTGTTGCTTTCTTTGCCTGCCAAAGAAAAAAGTCAGTCCTGTTGAATCATGTTGGACTCTGGCTGGTTTCTATTTGGGATGCTGTCAGGTGCTGTTCTGTAAGCCTGCCTGGGGCAAGGGCACAGCATTCCTAAGAAGAAGAGTTTGGATTTGATATCCCACTTTATCACTACCCGAAGGAGTCTCAAAGCGGTTAACATTCTCCTTTCCCTTCCTCCCCCACAACAAACACTCTGTGAGGTGAGTGGGGCTGAGACACTTCAGAGAAGTGTGACTAGTGTGAATGAATTTCTAAAGGATAAAATTAATAAGAATGAACTTGCTAAATTAATTTTAAAGTGGAATACAAGAAAGGAAGGCGGGTGGAAGTCAGGAAAATAAGGTTATGAAGGATAAGAATTTGAAAAGAGGTACTTTTTTCTCTTTTATGTTAATTTTTTAAGTTTTTTATGTTTGTAATATTTTTCTTTTTTCTTTTTTTTTTGGCTGTGCTTTATTGGTTTTGTTTTTGCCGTTTAAATGTTGGTATTTGTTGGTGTTTTGATGTTTGTTGTATGTATTTTTTTTATTGTAACTTTTTCTTGGTAAAATCTAATAAAATATCATTAAAAACAAACAAACAGAGAAGTGTGAGTAGCCCAAGGTCACCCAGCAGCTGCATGTGGAGGAGCGGAGATGCGAACCCAGTTCACCAGATTACAAGTCTACCGCTCTTAACTACTACGCCACACTGGCTCTCTCACTGGCAGAAGCAGCTGTCTCCATCATCGTTGCTGCCGCCCCCACCCCCCCAATCTCTCTAATGTGCAAGATTCCAGGGATTCAAGGCACTTACGCAAGTTTTGCGTTTCCTTTTGGAAATGAGGCACAGTGTAGTCTGTTGTGTCTTTATGCTATGTGATTTATTTGCACATACACACAACCTGAGCCTACAATTAAGGAGTTCACAGTTCACACCCCCAAGAAGATCTTGCTTCTTCCATAGCCACAGCCTTGGATTCTCAAAGAAATCAGCCACAGCTGTTCCTATGCCTTTCCAGCATTCAGCTTTCTGCCTCCTGCCTCTAGCTTAGTTGGTTAGAGTGTGGTGCTATTAATGCCAAGGTTTGCAGGTTCAATCCCCATATGGGACAACTGCATATTCCTACATTGCAGGGGGTTGGACTAGATGATCCTCAGGGTCCCTTCCAACTATGATTCTTTGAAATAACACATACTTTCTTTAAACCCTGTTTCCTGTCCTCACTAAGAGCTGGAGGAGAGCCCCACCCATTGGTCATTCCTTTGTTTTCTTAATCACCCATTTCTCAGGCAATCAGCTAGTCTGATTTATATTTTTGCACTAATAATAATAATAATAATAATAACAACAACAACAACAACAACAACAACAACAACAACAACAACAATAATTTATTATTTATACCCCAGCCACTCTGGGCGGCTTCCAACAGAACACTAAAATACAATAACCTTTTAAACATTAAAAGCTTCCCTAAACAGGGCTGCCTTCAGATTATAGGGATTAGAAGTCTGGCACCCACAAACTCCTAACAATATATTGTGTTCCAAGGTTCTGTGCTTTGTCTATGCCCAGGGGGTGCAACTTCAGGCCTTCCTTTCTAGGTCTGGAGCATTAAACACCCCGTAGTTCTGTACCCTGTATGTATGTGTAAATTCTTGGGTAGGCTCTTTCAGTTATTTCATCCTGTAAACATTGTTGTGCAACGGGCCCCAGAAAGCCCTCCTGCTGCAAAACAAAACAAAACAAAACAAAACAAACAAACAAACAATTGTTTCCTCCTTTACAGCAGGATACAATGGAGGTAGATTCTGTTATTAGTTGCTGAAGTTTTATCTGGGTACATCACACATATTTAATCCCAAAGCATCTCTGTGAGAAAGCTAACAATGCAATGCTATTGTCCCAGTTTCTTATTCATTGTGTTGGCGTCTACATCTTCATTCAGAGCTATTTTCCATGCTTATGAATTTTCTCACCCCAGGATTATATATCTTTAACATTTATCTCAAAATTGCCATATAAAAATAATGACGTTGGAGAAAAAGGTGGACAGAAGCCCACCAACGGGAAAGAGCTAAGCTGTGTGCTGTAAGCTGATTATTGGTAAGAGGACTGGAAGGTGAGACAGAATGTTTATTTCAGCATCTAGTATTAGAGAAATCTGAATCATTCCATTGCTAGACTTTATTTCCATTTTTCTGATCACTGGTTCACACTCCCCCCCTTCCCGCTGGTATCTGCCTTCATGAAATGAACCACACCTCCTGATCCTTGAAAGGTAAAGCCAGTGCGTCTATGGGAAGAGCAGAAGTTTCGTGTGATTTTTTTTTGGGGGGGGGGGATGGCGGGAGTGGAATCCAGAAGAGATGGTGGAGGAGGAAGATGCAAGCCATGAGAAAAATGGAAGGGGAAGGAAATGGGGTGGAGGAAGGGATGTAAGGAGCATAGAAGCAAAGATGTGCATGGAACAGGGCAGATTGGGAACAGTCCCAGTTGCAGTGGGATCAGGGGCTTATGGAAACCAGTTGGAGTGCAATTCATGAGACAGGAAACTGGGTTTGCATAGTTGTGGGTATGTGAAGTAGACATGGTCAAAATGGATGTGTGGGGGAGGTGACATGTGGCCATCACCTGCCCCTCCATGCGTAAGGGTATTCCGTTAAAGGAATTCGGGGGTGTGGATCTCGTCCGAAGCCCGGGGAGGGGTTAGGGCCATGCCAGGACCCCAGCGGGAAACCAGGGGGGCTCGAGTTGATACACATGGGCAGGGCTCCTGCTACTGGTGGTTTACCCTTACCAGACTCCCTGCAATGCGGGCAAGAGTCAGATATAGTCTGCTGATGCCAGTGCCTAAGCCAATACCACTCACATTCTGTAACCAATAAAGTTGTGGCCTAAATTTTGCCCTTTAACATTGACCCAAATTCTGTGTCCTTGCGTCTTTATTCTCCTGGTGTGGCTTGGGGGTCTTGAAGCACAATAAATAAATAAAATAAATTATGAAATTGATCAGCATTTTAGTGCAAGTTTTTCCTAATATATACGGCTTAATACATTTTGGTTTTTTGCATGTTTGGGCAAGGGGTTTCAATGAATGTAATGCATTTTGTATGTTACTTTCAGCAATGTATTCATTTAAATGCACATTTTAGCCTAGTAACTCCTGGCTGGAGTACTGCACTGCAAAATTTGGCTTTCAGGTTGCATATTCTTTCAGGAATGGGCTCATCCACACTTCCATTAGTGGTTTTTTTTTTTTAATATTTTTTATTAAGGATTTTCTTGTTTTACAGAAGTGTAGTGCCTCGTTTTTTTTTCTTCTTCTTCTTCTTCCATGTAACGTTTTTACAAATCCGTTTCATTTGTTGAGGCATTAGGGGGAGAAGAAAACAGAAAGAAAAAAGAAAGGGGGGTGGGGAGAGGGAGGATGGATGGGGGTGGGGTCGGGTGGCGGTGTTTCTATTATGTTTAATGTATGTAGAGTTTGGTACTTCCATTAGTGTTGCAATTTGTAGGCACAGGTCCATGCTTTGGGTGCTGAAATGGAACAAATACTAAAATGCAGGAAAACTAATTGACATTTGTTCCGATTCAGCAGTGGGTTTTCTCAATGGGGCAAAACAACTCCCCCCCCCAAAAAAAACCCCCCACCCTGCTTCTACCTGGATCTGTGCCTTCAAACCACTGCACAAATGGAAGTCCGGATGAGCCCAGTGCAAATTAAGTAAATTAGCATTTAAATGTGAATTTAACCAAACATATTTCCCATTCCTAGTATGAAAGAAACTCACAACTCCCTAGATCTGCTGTGGCAGAAATGTTTGCCCAGTATGGAAGGGATGTGTTTATTTTTTTATTCTTTTAATGGATTCCTGCTAAGCCAGTCCTGCATCCAGACATGGGGTAGAAGAAATACAGATCTAGTGGGAGAGAAAACTCCTGGAGAAAATGAAGCAGGAGTGATGGGAAAAGGGCCTGGAGGCCTCCCTTCACACCAGTTGATGTACCCAAGACATTTCACAGACTTTGCACTAGTCGTTTTGTAAAACTTACAGAGCAAGAAGGAAACGACATGAGAGAAACCCTAATATCCCAGGGCTAGCTTTGTCACTTATACTGATAGCATGTGATGATGCTTCATTAACTAGTGCAAATGCTATAACATGATAAAGCTGCTGTCTGTATTACTGTTGCTATAGCTCAGAGAAGGTTGAATGGGCAACTATCATACTATCTATTTTTGTCAACTAAACCCAGGATATGTGGCTATGGAAAGCACTCTTCTTTCTTCCTCTCTTCACCTCCCCTCCTTCCTAAATTGTCCATAACCCTCTTGACAATCTCCAAAAAGTGCACGTTCTTAATCTTGCATTTTCAATAATGGTTTTAGACTTATTTATTGTAAGCCACCAAAAGAATTTTATGCTGCCGGCGAAGTGTTTGACGGAAAGAAAAGCGCATACACCACCCATAGCCACATTGCAACGAATAAGGTAAGCTGGAATCTGAATCCACCAAAATTAGAAAGAAATTATTAAGCACTTTGAGAAAGAGGCTTTCAGGGAAAAGGAAAAGTTCTGAAAATTGGAGGCTGTGATTTGGTACAGCACTAGCTCCCTCATTGCTTTGTAGTTTAATTACAGCACAAACACACAAGCTACCATTGCTTAATTTAGTGAGAAGGTGCAAAATATTGAACTTCAGTAGTGGTTGGGTTCACTGCTGGGGTTCTGAGGCCCATCTTGAATGTTTAGAAAGCAAAAAGTGTGGTATTTTAAGATAATTCATTGTTATTATTATCTTTCTGTGTGTCATATTAACTATAGCAATGTTCTCCACATAAGACAAACAGGTACATTTTTTTAGGCGAAGGGATTTGTGATATTGGCATGCATACCTATTATTATAGCACCTTGTAATATATTGCAACCATTTCATGTATAGAACCTGTGAGCTAGCCAGAGATAACAGATGCTCCGGAGACGGTTCTTAAAATGTTCCTCCCGCTGACATACAAATCACTCTTTTTATCTCACTCTCTCTCTATATATATATAATCTCACTATATATTATCTCACTATATATATATATATATATATATATATATATATATATATATATGCGCTACATATATATATAAATAAAATCTGAATTTTAACCAAATCTGTCAAGGTTCCTCAAGAGTTAAGCTTCTTATGTAAGCTTGAAGCTGCATTATTCTTTTGTTCACAACTTGGAGAATAGATGTAAATTTTAGACGATTACCTACTTTTGACTGACACATTCCATTTGCTACATTTTGCACATCTTGCATTATTGTTTCCACACCTTTTTGTTGGCAGATCAGCCTACAAAAGACCAGCCAAGATATTTGGAGTCTATGAATTCTATTCACACAGAGAGGTTACCATAGAAATGAAAGAGAGATCTCATTTACACATCTCGGCAGTGCATCTTCTGACAGCTGTGGTTGACACGTTTGGTAGCAACATTTCTGAAAGATTTATCTTCCAGAAAAAGGAAACCGAGCATACTGCTAGATAAAGAGGTAAATGATTTTATAATTCCTCATGTTTTCCTCATATGCCCCTCACATGCCCAGCCTCCTCCATTGGTAGATGAAAGATGAAACTGAAGACCCCCTTTATATTGTTCTGTTCCCAAGATCTCAGATCCTCCCCATATGCTATACAAGCCTAATTGTTACTCCTAGTTTGAGATGAGCAACACAGACATCTTCAAGTAGTTTTTCTTCTTCTGGGGAGACTGTTCATGTATCCCAATGTCCAGGCTACCATATTTTGTTAGAGAAATGCAATATTCCCCTTGGTTAGGGTATCTATTGTGATTGTAGGTTCTGGTTGAAATGTAAGTTGTAGGAGAAGACATAGTGATGAAGAATATCACCTCTTTATGATGAGATTGAAGATTCCTGTTACACCATTCCATCTTCAACCCCAAACTCTCCAATCCTTTGTTCACTCTTACTCATATTTTGTTATATATGGGTAACATAGACATCACTGGATATAAGCTGGATATACACACACCATATGCCTACAAATACACATCCAAAGAAAAGCATAGCTCATCAGGGTTTTTGTTTTTTATAACAATCAGAAGTTGTAGCCACCAAGGCTGCCCTTGTATTTATTTACTTAGGTTCTTTCTATGACATCAGTATTTATTACAAGGTGGCTTGCAATACAGAGCAAATGTTAAAATCACAATTACAGTTGCATTGTCCTACTATATAAAGTAAAGGTAAAGGGACCCCTGACCATTAGGTCCAGTCGTGGCCGACTCTGGGGAGCCGGCGTACAGCTTCCGGGTCATGTGGCCAGCATGACTAAGCCGCTTCTGGCAAACCAGAGCAGCACACGGAAACGCCGTTTACGTTCCCGCCGGAGCGGTACCTATTTATCTACTTGCACTTTGACGTGCTTTCGAACTGCTCGGTTGGCTGGAGCTGGGACCGAGCAATGGGAGCTCACCCCATCATGGGGATTCGAACCGCCAACCTTCTGATCGGCAAGTCCTAGGCTTTGTGGTTTAACCCACAGCGCCACCCGCATCCCAACCACATAGTGGCCACTTAAATAAGAATAAGAATAACCTTGCTCTTTGAATGCCATCTTTTCCCCTACTGTGGTTCTAGAATGCATATCTCGTTCTCACAACACCCCAAATAGCACACCCTCCAATATTTCTCCGTTGAAAATAGGGAAATCCTATTTCATACCCTCCAACATTTCTCTGATAACAATAGAGGTCTCCACTCCAACATTTCTCAGGTGAAGATAGGGGTGGCCTAAGGAAAAGCAGGACATTCTGGGATTAAATCAGAAACTGGGATGGCTTCTGTAAATCTGGGAATGTCCTCGGAAAATAGGTACAATTGGAGGGTCAGAAAGAACTTCATGGCTTACCCTTGCAGAAGGGCCACACCTCCTTCTAGAAAGTGGAGCTGCACTAATGCAAATAGTAGAATGCCACATTTATAATCATCTGCAAAGGCCCTAAGCAAGGGTCACATAGACAATTTCCTTCTTTCCCCCAAAGCAATAAAGCAGAATTTCGAGCCTTCCAGTACAGTATGTTGCCTCCCAATCCTTTCAAAGATGTTACTGGGCACGAAACAGTACGGTGGGGAGCATGTGCAGATTAGTTCCGTAAATGAAAAGCTTGTATTTACTTAATTTAAATATTGCACGGGAAGTGACACATTTGCTTTGTCACATTGTCAGTATGAGTTCCAGTTTTGCACACAGCAATTAGAATCAAACTCAAAACCTTTCAGATTCACTCAGCATTGTTGTTTGAGTGATGTCTCTAGCCAAGTCTGGGTTCCAGAGTTCAAGGAAGAATGCAGAATTCAATGTTGCTTTATGAATGGTGGAAGAATAACCCATTCAGCAACTGAGGCCAGTTTTGAAAACCACATGAAGGGTGACTGTGCAGGCAGAAATAAACAGTACCTTCTTAGTGCAAACCAACCATTTCTTTCAGAAAATGCTTAAACGTTAGCCCCATGTGACTTAAGGATTTTAATTGAAGCTTGCCGCCACCACTGATTTTTTTTGTTTATTTCTCATTTAACATACAGACATCCTTTTATTTGCAGGCCACCTTCTCATAGTTCAATCCATGCTCAAGGAGGCTTACAACATGAAAACATTACATAATTACAAATATAACAAAAGTAGCCATAAACAATAAATAAAACACATTCCAAAGTACACAACCAAACTGAACAATTGTCACATAAATCATAGTAAGATCTAAAAATAAAGTTACAAAAATTAATATCAATTAGAGCAACAAACCCTCCCAAATTAAAAAACAACCCCCAAACAAGACCCAAGAGTCTGTTCAGCAGTCTCGTAGCTGGAATCAGTTATAGGACCTACAACCAAGGTGGACAGGCAAACCTGTATTGTAGTCATTTTCTTATAAGTAACTACATTATATATTAAATGGATGAACTTAAGGGTGGAGGATTATTATTGGATTCAACTATAGAGAAGTGGCAATGGTAAAAGAACCAGTCACAACATTTAGGGTGGAGTGGTGCCATGTTTATGTGGAGAAGAGAGCAGAGTAACTGTTCTGCAATCAAAAAGTTGCAGATTGAGGACCTGGCATCTCAAGATAGGGCTGGAACTCCTGCAGGTTCTGCTAGTCAGTGTAGACAATACCAAGGTAGTTGGGCCAATTAGCATAAGGCAACTGCCTCTGTGGATTCTGGTAACACACATACACATATGGTTCCCAGACAGCCTGTCCTTGGGCTCCAGAGGCAAGTGAATGTACCAAGTGTTCAAAACAGCAACAATTGTTCCAGTTGTAACATAGTCTAGAGTGTGGTTGACACAGAGACAGTCAAACTGTGAGAGAGATATGGGCAAGACAGGATGTGGCTTTCTTAAAGGTTACAGTGGTACCTCGGGTTACATACGCTTCAGGTTACAGACTCCGCTAACCCAGAAATACTACCTCAGTTAAGAACTTTGCTTCAGGGTGAGAACAGAAATCGTGCTCCGGCAGCGCGGTGGCAGCGGGAGGCCCCACTAGCTAAAGTGGTGCTTCAGGTTAAGAACAGTTTCAGGTTAACAATGGGCCTCCGGAACGAATTAAGTACTTAACCCGAGGTACCACTGTACATGCATATATAACACCCACATTTTTGATCTGGAACCCAGCTCATCAGACTGGGGCACGAAAGGACATATGCTGGCCGAAGTGGAGGGCAAGGTGGTACCCTCCCCATTCCAAATAAGCACATCTGGCAGATGAATCTTACTCCAACACTGGCAACTGAAGAGCTCCATTTACCACGCCCAAGTGAGACATGCTAATTTAGGTGGCAAAGGGCAGAGACTGTGTGGCACTCACAGATATATCCTCCCAACAGATGGGTATGGCCAGGGGGCTCATGAGGAATGGCTAGAGAGCTGCCCTGTCATCTCCCCAGGATCTGCCACCTGAGATGACCATCTCCCTTTGTCCTCTTCCACCTGATATATCATCAGTTAATCACGGGGAACAGTGACTTCATTGCTCAGCTGGAGTCCCTAACAGGGCCAGCAATTTCTTACCTATACGTCATACTTCTGTAGTTGAATAACCACTCATTCCAATGTTGCTGGGCTCTTATGGGGTTTGTAAAGGTAGTTCCCAGTGGCTCGTGATCTGTCAAAATCTTTGCAGGCATGTCAAACAAACATAGTGATGGAACTTGATCCTGGACATGGTGAATGCCCTGTGCGAGCTGCAACAACCGGTCCTAAAAGTTGTGCAGAGTTAGCTTGGGCTAAAGTCCAGGGTATGGTATTTAATTTCTCTGATCAGATGCCGCAATGCTCTCTGTACTCCACATATCACAGCCCTAATAATTGGAGTAGAGGTATGCTGAATCTTATAGGAAGGAAATACGTAGTTTGATTACCACTGAAATCCAACAAACCTTACGTGTGGTTCATTGCATGCTATAAACCACCGCACTTCATCGACAAACACCAGCATAACAAATGGGTGACAAGGGAATTTCACAACACTCAACAATGAAGTGGTTCGGGTCAGCAAATTCCCCTTTTCTCTAGTTCAATCCATAAACTCATATTCCACTACCATCCCTCATACACAGTTGACACATTAGGAATGTGCCATACTGCCCTTCAGCCTGTCAATTTCCAATATGCTGTAGTAAGGAAAGGAAAAGACTGTCTCCTCTGGCTTCTCATTGAGATATATTGTTCTGTGTTCCCAGAAACTAACTATCTGGGTGGTATCTCATGCAGACTTGAAGAATAGTCATTCCTTTTCAGGAATGCATGAAAGAGTGATAAAGGGGCAACAGTGACTTTTCTTGAGTCCATTCATTCAGGTCATGTCCTCTAGACCAGCAAAGAGAGTGTTTGCTCCATCTTCTACATGACTGAACTTTCAGATGCTGGAAGATGGGACAGTGGTCCTTCCCTGTCTCTCGCCATGCATGCAGTATCTTCTGCTTAGTCTTGTTAACAAGGCTATTATAATTCCAACCATTGAAAGTTTTCAGCAGTTGTAATTCATATGGCTGTACTGTGATCAACTAGAGAGAACTGTGGTTTGTGGCTTTGCTGAATGCTAGTAATAGCTGGAGTAGTGTTCTCGAAGCTACCAACATGAGTTTGCCCAAATTGCGGGAGGCAGTGGAAGACAGGAGTGCCTGGCATGCTCTGGTCCATTAGGTCACGAAGAGTCAGACACAGCTAAATGACTAAACAACAACAACAACAAAAAAAAAACAGACATGACTAACTGAAGTCTATTAATTTCAATGGTCCTCTCTGAGTAAAACACAGTGGAATTGCAAGAGTAATCCATGTCCCCATACCTTCTGTGATAACTTAGTAAGATGCAGATTTTAGAGGGCTAAAGGGACGCGGGTGGCACTGTGGTCTAAACCACTGAGCCTCTTGGGTTTGCCGATCAGAAGGTCGGTGGTTCACATCCGCATAATGGGATGAGCTCCAGTTGCTTTGTCCCAGCCTAGCAGTTTGAAAGCACGCTAGTGCAAGTAGATAAATAGGTACCACTGTGGCAGGAAGGTAAATGGGGTTTCCATGCACTCTGGCTTCCGTCACGGTGTTCCATTGCACCAGAAGCGGTTTAGTCATGCTGGCCAAATGACCTGGAAAGCTGCCTGTGGACAAACGCTGGCTTCCTCAGCCTGAAAGCAAGATGAGCACCACAACCCCATAGTTGCCTATGGAGAGAGATGGGGGAGGGGCTAAATGTATTTCATTCTATATCATAGAGTTTGTGCATGTTTTTTGTGTCAGGATCATGTGGGTAGGTCTCTCTCTCTCTCTCTCTCCCTCTCCCTCTCCCTCTCCCTCTCCCTCTCCCTCTCCCTCTCCCTCTCTCTTTCTGCATTGCTTTGGATAAAATGGAAGCTTGTAAATTTCATTAAGGGCGCCCCTAACTATTTTCTGATAATCCGAGCACCAGGGTACTTCCTTTTTTATGTGCTTAATATGAAAATTAGGGAGAGGGTTTGTCAAGATCAAAAGCTAGAAGGGAAAAAAGGATGTGCAGTGATAGCAGTTATCCAATTTCAGCTTTCAGGCTTTCAGAGGAAGGACAGTAAAAATTCTGCTCCTAAATTCCAGTAATTTTTAATGCTGCAAAGTTTCCATATCCTTTAAATATATATATGCTAAAGGAAAAGGTATTGGTTCAGTCCGGAGGATGAATCTCTCTGAATTGCAAAAACCAGGGTGAGAGGAAGGAAGGTAACAATCCGTAGAGGAGCATATTTCAGTTTTGAATTTTTAATGGGCCATTATAGCATAAAAAGCTGTGGGCAGAGAAACCATTTTAGAGTAAATTAAAATACCTTGACAATATCAATTGAACTTTAGCAGAGCAGCCAAGTGATCCAAGTGAATGAAAAGTGATGAAAACAGGGGACATGTTTATAAATATGTGTGTCACCAATCCATTTGGGTTATGGGATCATTTCGCCTTTTGGGGAATTAACATGTCATGTTCACCTGAATGTGTCATAGATCATCCATTAGTAAACCATTCTTATGATTCTGTGCAGTCCCTGATCTTTTGTCAGGACACAATGAAAAATAATTGCTCACTTAACCAATACACTTAGAACCAGAGAGCATAATAAATGGGTGGCTTTTGGAGGAGACTTTGGTTCACCTTTACTGCCCATAATGCTTTTACTATATATGTTCTGTCCTATTTTTAGATGGGCTTAGACAGTTCCTAAAAACGCACAACTTAAATACATTAATGCCTTTTAGTTTATTATGGTTAGTTTGCATTATGTTTTAACTTTCCATTCTTTCTTGTAAACTGCTCTGGAAATGCTATTAAAGGCTGTCGCAAAAGTACCTTTAACCAATCAACAAACAACTAAAAAATATTTGAGTCTTTGAGCTAGTCAGATAAACTTGGATAACAGGACTTTTGCATGACTTTTAGGGTGCAAAAAAAGAAAAGAAATAAAACTTTTAATTGTAAAGTATCAAGTAATAAATGGTGTGGAAACATCGTCAGATAGATTTGTTACCATAAAATAAGGCAGTTATGTGGTGATTTTGCCCTTTTCATTTGGTTCCAGAGAATGGGAACCAAAAGAATAATAATAATAAAAAAATCAAAATGTATGCCTGCATTTTTGTCTTGCCTTCTGCCTTTTAATGAACTGCAATTACTGGGCAACTAGCAGCATGTTATGGATTAAATGAGGATGCAAATGCTTGATTTACTGACTAAATTATAAGGAGTGGTGGATGAATCCTCCTCAATTTTTGAAGGCAATTATTAAAATCACGGTGTTTTATTTTTATTCTTAAAATCTCATATCCAAATCTCTCTCCGTCCCCCATTGTTGGCATCTGTCTGTCTCGAGAGACAATGGAGTACGCCTCCAGGGGTGAAGTCAAATGTCTGCATTAGCAGCACCAAAGTGACCTCCCCGGGGCGTAAGTCTGGGCAGTGTGTCTGGAGGTATAATTAGGTCATCCCAGCTAAAGGGCAGTCAGCAGTTGTGGGGGGAAAAGGACAGGCAATAATGAAACAGTAGGGCATTAGGACCCAACATGCATTCGTCAAATTCTATTCTGTAATACAAGAATGGGAACTGAAAGGAGTCAGCTGTGAAAACTGGGAGGATAAGAGACATAACAAATGGATAAGAGTGAGTGGAAGGAGAGAAAGGCTGCTTATGTTTGTAGCTCCCGCAGGTTACAAATGTGTCCAAAGGATCCAGACTGGTGGGAATGTATAGTCCCGGATGAGACTTCTTTTTCATTTTTCTGCCTCTCTTGTGTGAAACAGCCATAACAGATCAAACACAAGAGGCCATCCAGTGTCATTCCACAACATTGGAATTTGAATGCAGCCAGTATTTTTCAGTGGAGCCAGGTCACACAATCAGATGTATGCCATTTAGTGAGGTCATAGAATGATATTGTGTCAAAATTTGTTAATTTTTTTGCTGGTAGAGGCAGAAACCTTTCCCTTAAGGCAAAAAGGTAAAGGACCCCTGGATAGTTACATCCAGTCAAAGCCAACTATGGGGTTGCAGCGCTCATCTCGCTTCAGGCCGAGGGAGCTGGCGTTTGTCCACGGACAACCTTCCGGGGCATGTGGCCAGCATGACTAAACTGCTTCTGGCTCAATGGAACACTGTGACAGAAACCAGAGCGCACTGAAATGCCGTTTATCTTCCTGCCACAGCAGTACCTATTTATCTACTTGCACTGGTGTGCTTTCAAACTGCTAGGTTGGCAGAAGCTGGGACAGAGTAATCACCCCATCGTGCAGATTCGAACTGCCAAGCTTCCAGTCGGCAGGCCCAAGAGGCTCAGTGGTTTAGACAACAGCACTACCCTCTCCCTTATACACCCATGGACTAATGCATTTTCTGCCATGTCTATACTTCCTTCCATGCTATTCAGGAGTTGTTTTGAAACCTCTGCTCTATGGTTCAGGTTTACAGTACTGCAACAGATGCCTGCCCTCTGCCCTGATCATTGGGGCAATTTACCCCAGTTTAATTCAAGTTGGCAGAAATTCTGCAGGTTCCTAAATTGTTACTGACACATATCTAACCATGTGGGAAACTGGTTGTTTAGACCATGTGGTCTTAGAGGAAGGCAATTCTCCCCTTCCTCCCAATGCATTCACAGTCTGGATCCTGCCAATTCTTTATAAAGTGGTGCTACTAAACAACCAACAAATGCACAGCCAACCATAAAGCATGGATCTGGTTAAAATGCCACACCAGGTGGAAGCACATTACTGGCTTCTTAGTTGCATGTGCATCACAGTATGTTTGCAAGCACCGAACATGTGGGATACAGTTGTCTGCACCTAATGTGCAAAATATGTGTGTAAATTAGCCCTTTGCCACTCAAGAAATTAAGAAGTAAAATCACCTGTTTTAGCTTACTCACTGCATTTCCCCGAGCAGTCGAATTATATCTGGCATTCAGCTCTTCATCTTTTGTCCATGCAGATATCTGCGCATGAGCCCAAGGAAAGGGACATTGATGTGGTTGTCTTAGCTCTCCCTGTGCTTGTCTAAAAATCCATTGTTTGAATGGCTACTTGTCAATGGAGGGGTTAAAGTGGAGCAATTTATCTACTTGAATGCTGGGAAAGGGGGATTCAAATGTCTTTCTGCTGCTGATCCACATTCAAAGGTACTTACTCTGTATAAATGGAGGCAGAGAATAGGCTAGGTTGTTTTTAGGATAAAAACTAGCATAAATATAAATGGGGGGGGGGAGAGATCTTCCAGAACAAGGTATTCCAATTAGTTCAGCCCAATTTTCTATTAAGCTGTGTGCTGTAGATAGACATATTGGGCCTTTTATGAGCTTCATTGTAATGTTTATCATTTATTTGTTCATTACAAAAATTTTGCTTCTCTCAGCATTTGAAATGCACAGAGATGCTTTCTTTAATCTGGGGATATTAAATTTTGAACTGCAGTTACAGGAAGAGCCAACAGAACTGCTTCTAAGACTGCAGGAGTTTTTTGCTTCCAAGAATACATATTGCTGATAATCTTTAAATTCACCGTAGGTGCCCGACTATAGGGTATAATAAAATCAATTGTCGAAAAGGAAATTGACTGCAGCATTACACGGAAACGTTTTGTGCTTAAGAAAGCCAAGCATATATTGTTTTGCTGTGGGCAAGAAATATTTCAGAAATCTGTTCTGTGCTGTAGCAGCTGGGACCAATTCAAGAGAGCATCTCCTGATAGAGATCCCTTGCAGGCTGAGTGAGAACCAACCTCTCAGCCTCCCTTCCTTGTTTCAAGGGGTTTGGATTGGAACTGCCACCAGGCAACTACTAGCAAGAGGCGGCTGCTTTCATCACCAGCTGAGTGAGATCCAGTTGATTCTTCGTCCCACTCACTAGCTCCAGAGGAATTTGGTGGGAGCTGCTGTGTGGTAGGAAACCAGAGCTGGATGACAAGGTCAAGTTCAGGAAACATTACCTGGATAATCCCGGTTACATAAGGACATTGGGTAATTTCTGTTCATGCACTACTTGATCCGAGCGGGACTTTTGTTTTGAGAATCTTTTGCAAGCCACTTTGAGGGGCTATAAAGTGAGATGTAAGCCTTTTGGGTAAAATGAACCAATATATTATGCCTCGCTGCTATTTGTGAAAGTCAAAATATATCTTTTAGCCTCTGCTTTTAGAGTCAAGAAATATTATGCTCATATGCGCAAACGAGCGACAAGAGCTACAACGAACTGCATGAAGTACAAGAGAAGGTTGAAGAGGAAGCCAAGCCAAGGCTTTCCCCACCTTGCTGAACATGGTTTAAAGCAGGCCCCAGTGTCCTCATCTGCTCTACCACTGACTCTTTAGCCTTTCAGTTAATATTCATGCTCAAGGAGCAGTGTGGTGTGGTGTGGTGTGATGGTGTTGGGCTATGACTTGGGATACCAGACTTCAAATCCCTGCTCAGGGATGAAACTGGGTGACTTTGGGCGAATCAGTCACTCAGCCTTACCTGCCTCATATGAGGATGAAATGGGGAGGAAGAAAAACATGGACGCCCCCTTCTGTTCTTTGGCGGGAAGGTGGAATACAATTGTAATAAGGAAACAAACATGGAGCCAGGTGAAGTTATACTGTGAGCTCGCTGCTGCCCATGGGTAATGAAATTGTTCTTGTGTTGGCTTTGGGGATCACTTTCGGGAATCAGTATGGTGTATATTGGTTATTCTGTTTTTGTATGTTAATAAAAGTTTGAATATGTTGCCTTATTTCTGCCTTCTTTTTTGGTAATGCTCAGGGATGATAAGAGTTGTAGTCCAATAATACCTGGACAGCCACAGATTCCCCAGACCTGCTTTGGTTCATCAGCTTTTTTGATGACTTACGTTAAAGGCAATAAATCCAGAAATCAGTGGCACAATACTCTGCTATTTCCGCAATGATGCAGATAGTAGATTTCAATAATTTATTCAGAAATTTATGTATGTTGAATGTCCTTCCACAACGTATAAGGACACTGGACTGGAAATAATGACTTTATTATGATATTTCAAGATTCTTCATCTGGAAATTATGGGTGGAAAAAAACAATCATACCCCATAAAAATTGCAACCAAATCTTTTGTATATCCACATAAAATATTTTTTTGTCTTGATTTAGTGGAAACAAGATATATTTGACCTGAATTTGAAATAATAATTCTGAGAGACACTTCTCAATGAATTAGTCAAATATTGACTCTGTACTGAATAACAAACTGTGCAAGCAGTACTATCGCTTAAAGGGCATGGCAGATTTATGAGTTGGGATAGGGAGGTGGGAGGAGAGGAAAGATGGGTTTTCTTTCATAATTTAGAAGTCCTTTAAGATGATACAGTGATCTATGTTACAAGGTCTCAAACCAAAGAAAATATACTTACCTTTGATGTTGATTGAAGTAGTACTAGACAAAACTGAAGAATCACTGAGTGAGTCTAAAGTCACAATATTTTTGTTAGCTAATGCTACCATGATAGCTAATCCATGGTAAATATCAGCAAGGCAATGCTCTTGTTTGTTTGTACAAATTAAATTAACTATTCCCCATCATGCTTCCCAACATCTACATGAACCTACCATGTGGACGTCTCCGTTGAAATGTCACAGCTATGCTAATAGCCTATGAAGATCTTTGCCTTGTTTCCATTTTCTGAGTCTAAGAAGTGCTGAACAAGTATGGGGCACAGCAGTTTTAGACTGTATGGGAGTATGGAAACGGGAGAAATTCATTCAGCTTTCATGTTAATATGAACCCTACATAACTCACACTTCTTGAGCTATCTGAATTTCTCACTTCACCAATTTTTTTGATGAAGTTCTCCAACCAAAAAGTTGTGTACGAAAAAGCATGCCAAAGGTAAAGTGTACACAAAAGTTGCATATTAGTGTAAACAACATGCAAAAGTGCATTAGGAATAATTTCTTATAATTGAGTGAATTAAGAGGAAGGCACTCAAAATGTTTTGAATATTTTTGCAAACTATTTATTTTTTAAAAAAGAAACCTTTGTGGAAAAGGAGCCATCTAGGATTTCTCGTTTAAACTGAAAGATTTGCCCTAGATGGAAGCAAAGAAATGGAAACTTGCTCAAGACAAGACGGAGGAGCTGTTGGTTGGAGAAAATATGCATGTATTTCGTATTGCATCTTTCCTATTGCCTCCACTTCCTCATAGAAAACTACAAAGCAGCCACAGCAAAAACAGATTGCTCTCAATGCCTGCTGTGACTCACCTCTCCCTGAAAGCTTGAAGAAGGAGGGGCATCTTTACGTGCCGAAAATATAAACATTCTTGACTGAAACCTTACACCGTAAGGAAAATTAATGTCTACATCAGAGTAAAGGAATGGAAATGGTTGCCCACCTGGTCCTGTCTAGCTTAACTCAAAACATTCACATCACATTCAGCGTACAAGTTATTTCAATTATATGCTACTTTTGAGTACGTAACTCCTGCTGAGGAAATGTTGGGATCAGGTGCCAGTGTGGAAAAATAATCACAATATGCCATCAAGAGTCCCAGTGCATAAACCAAAAATACATTTCGCCTGTCCCGTCCCGTCCCGTCCCCCTTCCCCCCGCAATTTCCCTCCAATGTAAAATGCAACTCTGGCTATTGTACTTATGCCTCTTTCCAATGCTGTGTTGTTTAGATACTTTTGTCATGATAGGCTCCAAGGTTAGCCTTTATTCATAAGGTTCAGGCAAGAATAGCTGGAAGTGAATATATATTGCCGTAAAATTGCTATTCATATTGATATAGCCCTACTTGCAGCTATTGTGTATGACAATATTTAGATCATAATCTGATTATTTTGTCCTACACTGAATGTAAGACAAAGCATCAAAGATATTTGGATTTATATTTAGACACTCTCTCGCAGCTTTGGGGCTCCAATCTTTTAAAGCCCAGCTTTCTTAAAACCTGCGTTTTTCAGCAGGTCTGTGCAACTTGTTGAAATCTAGGAAGCCAAGCACAGCTCACAGTGCCGTATCTGCGAGTCCACTGGGCCTTCCGGAGGCTATGAAACAAAACAGAAGAATAAACACCACAAGAGAGCTGTCAAACAATGGACAGGCCCCCAAACATGTCTGATAGAATTAGTTTGGTGGATCATGTTGTGCAGGCTTGATCTGGAGGAGAAAATTGAAGGGAGGAGAAATAAATTTGCAACATGGTCATCTAAAAGAAATCTTAGCACTGAATCCAAGACTGGACATCCTTTTGATCATCTCCATGGATTTACAACCCATGCCACCTTCAGTGGCAAAGATGGTGGTTGGCATTCCATAGACTCCATCTTGGAAGTGCCATCTTTCCCATCCACCATCATGAATGACATTCTATTGTGAGAGAGGAGCTAAACTTGGAATATAGTAAGCTGCATCAGAAGGGAGCACCTAGACAGAGCTTTTAGCCTTATTATCTATTGTGACTGACCGTGGACGGATGATGTTGCCTTCCAGTAATAAATGTACCAAGCTATGCCTCTGTTTGGTCATCAACTAGGAGAGAGAACATCCTTTTGACACTCATAAAACTCTTCACAGATCTACTCAGTCTTTACTGACTACAAAAAGGTGCTAGAATTTAAGATCTAACCACCTTTTGAATCCAGGTATGTCTGTGGTTGCTTGAAATTGGACTCTATTGGACTATAAATAAGGAAGTTATAGTACACCATTGAAAATGGTGGATTCTATAGGCTTGGTTTTAATCACAGCTATCCCTGATTGATGGGCTTCCCTTTGTAATTTGTTCTACTGCCGACTATTCTCATGATAAGTTAACAGCAGAACAAGTAACCATGGGAGGTAATGGAGTCCCTCAGAGGATGTTTCACAGACTAGGCAACATTAACATCTGTAAAGTACTTGTGATTCTTCCCAAAGCCAGTGAGTTATTCAATCTTAGGCTCTAAGGATTTATAACATCTTTTGGTTTGGGGGACATAAGCATTTGTATTGCAGCTATTAGTTATGGCTGTTTCCTGGAATCAATTGAACAGAGCTGCTGTTTCTGATTTTTCTCTGTCTCATATTATTCTTGCTATACCAATTATTAATGGGTGTTCTGAGATAATCCAATATCTGTTATAGCCTTGCTTCTGTTTCTTATTTTCAAAGCACCAATAACATGATGCACATTAGAAATACACAAGGCAACATTAATTGTTTCTCAGTATCATCATTCAAACACGAATACTGGTTTACTTTCAGTCAAACAGTCAAATCTGAAATTGTATCGTATGTTCACTATGGAAGTTCATTTTAACTGTGTTACAACAAATGGATTGTGTCTAAGGGGTCAGTTTAAATTTCAGATAGGTGCAGAGGGGTGTGTGCATGCCTGCAAGGGTAGTTTTGAAATTTTCAGAGGAAGCGATTTGCTTACCCACCTCTCTCTGAATTATTTTGGGAGGAATTTGTCTGAAAAGAGAAGGGAGGCACAGAAAGGGGTTCACAGCAGATAACAGAAAATACCAAAGTCTAACAATGAGGTAGGTTCAAATGTGGATGCTCATGAGCTTAGAGGGTGAGCAGAGTGGGACCGAGAAAGCTCACTGGGTGACCTTCAGCCAGTCTCTTAGCGTAATGCACCTCAAAGGGTTGTCAGAAAGGTACCTGTTCAAACCAAATGCACACCTTAACTGTACATAAAGATAAACTTGAAGTCAGACTAGAACAAGGGTAGCAAATATTATGCCCTCCAGATGTTGGACTACAAACCCTGACTGCAGGATTTTTCTCTTCTGCTGCTGTTACAGCAGCAACACCACCACTCATCACCCTCCTTGCTCCCCGCACCCATTGGATAACATTTGAGAGGGGGCAGTACTGCTTTGGAGTGGGAGCCGGGCTTGGCCCTCATCTGTGATGGCCACAGGCCATCTATCTTAATTTATTCAAACTGGAAAGTCCTAACTTATAGATTAATTAAATCACTTGACAGATCTCTCCAGCCTACAGATCATGAAACGTGTGGATTCCATAGATCAATTAGGCTGGTTTCTCTCTATGTTACAGAAATATAGGCTGAGGCATTGCATTTGGGGTAAATTAAAATGGTGCAGGACCATCACAGATGTGAGCCAAACTCCTACTGAAAAGCAGCTGCAATGCCAAACCTGGTTGGCTGAAGGCTGAAGGCCTGGTCATTCACACATGCACAGAAACCATGTGAAAATGCTAGATATCATCTATTTGGAGAACTTCGGGGGGGGGGGGGGACAAACAGGCCTCAAATGAGTCAAGGCATGTGAGGAAAAAGTTCCAGCCAAGAAAGTTAACAATGCTGTAATTGTCATTGCTGCAACTGATGACAGCAGTCACCATTGTCAAGAATTAATCTGCAATAAGGATGAAACTCTAGCACTACCCTGCTTACACAATGGAGTTACATGGAAGAAAGCAGGAAGGGATTAGGATCAGCTCCTCAGAGTCTAAATACTCTGTCTCCTTGACTGAAAGCTTCATCTTCAGTTAGAACGTGAGCGGCAATGCCAGAGGGGATTTTTAAAAGATATTTTCTGGGGCTGGGGGAGGAGAAAGGAGATGCATAAGCAAATGCACTCAGGATAGTTGCAACTCTTTCATGGCTGTATCTAGGATTCACTATCCTCTTTGATGGGATGTTTGGTTTAGGTGGGATTAATCTAATCTTACCCTTTGATGTATGCACAGCAGTACTTATAGATGTTAGCTAATCGAACAAACACAATAAAAAAATGCTTTAAGAAATATTCTACATTTTTTTATTTTTGCAATGATTTTACAAAATATTTAAGAGAGCACTGCCAATATTGGTATCTGGGTGAACAAGTCATGATCAGTAGATCATGTCATTATGCGGGCTCTGTTGCAAACCTTTTAATTAGCTTTAATTATTGCAAACTGGAGCTGGAACATCGACAAGCCTATTTTCTAGAATAAGTGACAAATTAAAGTAAAAAAGTAAACATGGGCATGTGGAAGATAATCCTCCTGTGGACGAGCAAGAGAGAACTGCTTGTATTCAGCAGACAGGATGAAACTGAACTTTCTTTGTCTCTAAGGGGTGAATGCACTAGCTAGCAGCAAAAGAAAGGATATATTATATAAAATATTTCTTTCTGGATTGGGAATCTTATTAAATGCATCAGTTTTTGAGATATTGGATTCCATTACTTCCAGCCAACATTTGTAGATAGGCAACACACATATACAATGTAAGGAGGTTATTGCATAACCCCCATTGGAGGGTTTGTGGCACATTGGAACATCGGGTTTCAAACGTACTTCATTCTGGAAGACTGTTTGCATAGCTGTCAACTTACAGATTGAAAAATAGCAGCCTCAAAAATAAGGGATTTCCTTTTCCCCCAACATGTACCCCCGCTCCAGACAGACCTTTTCCCTGGCAAGGGTGAGTGGGCAGTCATTGACGTATCCATCCGATTCCAAGCACAGGTATGTTCAACTTCTGAGCCCCTCCAGGCCAAGGGCAGAAAGCCCAGCCAGCAGCCAAACGAAGCCTCAAGCGGTGGTTCCCACAGCACAGCAACCCGGCAAAGGGAATGCAGCAAGGAAAACCACCGTCACCTCTCCGCTGGGAAGCTCTGAGCAAAGGCAACGCGGCCGATTTGATCGGCACAAGGCATGCAAGCTCCGCCCCCCAGTCGTTCTTAGACTCCTTATTGGGTGAGCAACACAGCCAAGCAACACAGCTGGAGCCTCCCTCCTCCCTGCCTGGCAGGGAGGGAGGGAGAGGAGCTGCCTCCTTTGAAACCCGGGAAATTTACGGGATATTATCAATCTGGGACAGCAGCGGGACACGGCCCTGGGATAAGGGAGTTTCCCACCAATAAGGGACGGTTGACAGACATGACTGTTTGTCTTACGAAACATTAGAAAACAGAGGATTTTGCAGTCGGGAAAATCCATTGTACATCACAATCCTAGATTTGCAGGAAGTCAGGGTAGAAAAGGTGAATAAAATTGAAGGCAGGTTGCACAACAGCATTGGGCGTAGGAGAGAGAAGGGGAGGGAGATGAGAAGCGGGAAAAGGTACTTTAAAACAAAGCACTCTCTCTCTGCCTCATGAAACCAGGGCCCTGCAGGATCTGATTTCTTTCCGCAGGGCCTGTAAGACAGAGTTGTTCCGCCTGGCCTTTGGCTTGGAGCCAATTTGATTCCCTCCCCCCTCTTTCTTTTTTATTTTCCTTTCTCCTCCTGCGATGAGGCTACATTTTAATATTTTAATGTTGTATTTTAATTTTGTTTTTAAGTTGTATTCATTCAACTTGTTTTTATTATTGCTTGTTAGCCGCCCTGAGCCCAGCCTTGGCTGGGGAGGGCGCGGTATAAATTATTATTATTATTATTATTATTATTATTATTATTATTATTATTATTATTAAAACAAATGGCAGAGGTTTTCATAAAGTGCTATGGAATATTTGAGGGCTCCACATTCTTCATCTCTCTCACATGAGGCAGCTGAGGAATGGAAGAGGGAGAGGTTTTTAGTATAGTGAGAAGGAAAGAACACAGAAAGGGGTGTGTGTGGCCATTTTAAAGATTGGCAGAAATTTGAATAAAGGAGGGTGGAGAAATACAGAAAGGAAAGAAATTGAGAGGATAATGGAAGTGTTAAACAACAACAGAGGTTTCCCCCCCATCTGTGATTTTCAGCAACTGGTATTCAGAAGCATAATGCGTCTGACAGTGGAGGTAGGGCATAGCCATTGTGGCTTGTAGCCATAAGAGTTACCCTCCATGAATTTGTCGAAGCCTCTTTTAAAGGGAGTCAACCTGGTAGCCATCACTGTTGGTTTTTGTTTTGGTTAAAAGAAAATATATATGGTAAATAAGAGGAAAATTCCCTGGATACATAAGATCCCGGTTTGGTGAGAAGTTCTGTTTGGTGAGAGAACCCAGCAGAGATTTAAAACCACAAAATAGTCAGCCAAGTAAACAGTGGAAACATAGGCAGTTAGACCTTTAAACATCCCCTTCGAAGTTCCTTCCAAAGTTCCCCTCTTTGCTTAGCAGAGAAAGAGACCACACATTTGGTAAGTTAAAAGTGGTTTACAGTGGTACCTCGGGTTAAGTACTTAATTCGTTCTGTAGGTCCGTACTTAACCTGAAACTGTTCTTAATCTGAAGCACCACTTTAGCTAATGGGGCCTCCTCCTGCCGCTGTGCTGCCGGAACATGATTTCTGTTCTCATCCTGAAGCAAAGTTCTTAACCTGGGGTAATATTTCTGGGTTAGCGGAGTCTGTAACCTGAAGAGTATGTAACCCGAGGTACCACTGTACTTACAAACTCTTCAAAGGTGAAATTCATGCAGCATTTAGAAAACACATGCAGTAAAGCCTATGTCCCAAAGGAGTGAATATTTCTAAATTATTTGTATAGAAACACAAAGATGGCTTGCTCAAGCCTCATGGTCTAAGCTTGGAGCATCTAGCTTAGACCTCCTTGCTGGTAGGGTTCACATGGTATAAAGGAAAGAACAAAGGCTTGATAACCCTTCCTCCCAAGGTGAGGGAAAGTAACTTAGCCAAGCCTGGCTGCATAGCTTTCTCTATGGTCTTAACTCCTTCATGCATTAATTAGATTTAAGTATGTTGGTTATATGGAGCTGAATACTTCATAATTAGTACCCTTTGTGGCAGTGAATTTCATAGTTTAACTATGTGCTGTGGGAATAAGTACTTTCCTTTGTCTGTCCTGAATCTTCCAACAATCATTTTTCTTGGATGTTCCTTTAGTTCTGGCTCCTATGAGAGAGGGAAATATCCAATGTTGAAAGATAATGCAGATGTGTTTTATGTGATAGCACACCTCCAACAGAGCTTATAATCCGCTTCTCCTTTGGCAACTGCTCCCACTGAACTGCAAGCTGCAGTTCTGGAAAAACTTCAAAAGGGGATACATATACTGATTTGGCAGCCATACACCCATATGCAGTAGTTGGGTTTAATTGTTTAATTAAATTGTTTAATTAAATTGGCAATGTTCAATTTTAAAGTTTTTCTTTTTTGTACACCTGGACATCCTTTGATCTTTACTGTACATCCTTTACTTGAAATCAGTGCTATTTTTCTGGAAAAAGAGGTACCAGAACACCATGAACACCTCTCTTGTTCTCTTATAATTACAAGCTGTTTATTATTGTTGTTGTTATTATATTATTATTATTATATTATTATATTAATAATATATTATATTATATTATTATTATTAATATTATTATTGGTTTCTTTTGATTTATTGGTTTGTTTGCTGCTTGTATAGGATTATTATTATTACAATGGCCCATCTGAGAGGTGTGTCAGAACTGAGTTCTGGTGAGTTCCAGGTGAAAAAAATGCCTTGCTTGAAATTACAATTACACCACTGTCATAAACTGTATATTTTCCAGCTTCCTATTTTAGCTCACCTATCATCACTTCTCTGCCCAATATCAATGAAACTGCAATCCTTGACTGCTCATCACAAAAAAACTGCCAGAATAATTTAATATGTCAAGTATATAAGCTGATACTTAGCAAGGATAGCAAGAAATAAAAAATTAAAATCCTGTCCTCCATCCTGCAGCTTTGACATATAACAACCAGTTCTTTCGCAGAAGCTCTTCTGAGAGTTATAAGGAGTGTATTTTGGTGTCATTGCAGAGAGGGAGTTTAGTAGATCTGTATTTGTCACTCTTTTACAATACTCTAGTGACAACAAGATTCTAAAATGAATACTGCCAGCCGTTAACTAAGCTGAAAATAATATGCTTTTTCAAAATAGCCTGATTCATAGAGCTCAATTGGTGACAGCCTTCCTTCTGAGTCATTCATATCCAAGGGTACACTCCCAAACCAACTTGGACCAAATTCTTGTTGCTTGCTATGTGGTTGATAAAGTGCCAGATTCTGCTGGTGCAATGCATATAATTTGAGGCAACGGCCCAGAACGACATATATTTAGAGCAGACGAGAGAGAAAGAGAATACTGGCAGCCATTGTGCCAGTGTACATCATTCCAACACAAAGACCCAGTTCACATAAGCAACTCCCTGCACTCCTTATGCAACTTCAAACAGTGCTACAGAGGCCACTTTTGTGAAGTGGTTCCTACATCATTGTGAACCTTATGACAAAGCCAGGGTGTCTTTGACAGAAGGAGTGAGCAATCAAATCACACAGTCACCTCACATTTATATTGCTAAGCCCCAAATTCATTGCTGAAATAGTATTTTATGTGATGGAGTCGGGTAGGAAAGGTCACCTACAGCTGAGCTGAAATTCCTTTCATCTCCCGCCGAGCTGAATGGCTTTCTCCTCTCTGTGGCTCTTGTAAGTTCAGGTTCACATATTGAAAGGCCAGTGTACATCTATGATTCCTCTATTCTGGGAATAGGCTTTGTTTTATAGAAGAAAAAAGGCTGCCCGCCTTCAGATGACCTGCCTCAACGCTTCTTATATCTGCAGCCTAAGTTATTTGACTCCCTGGCTTTTGTGGAGCAAATCCCAATAGCAAAAAGGTCATCTTCTCTTCAATGTAGCTGACTTCAAACTTTCATCCCATGTTAAAAGTGGCTTTTCGGGGTGTGTTTTTTTAAAGTTAATGTGCTGTGTTGGTTCCATAGGCTGGAGTGTTTATGAATTACTGGCTCAAGAACAGAAGAACAGTATCTAATGTGTCACAGAATCATAGTGTTGGAAGGGACCAAATCTAGCCCCATAAAACACAGCAATCTCAGCTCAAGCATCCATGACAGATGGCCATCCAACCTCTGCTTAAAAACTTCCAAGGAAGAAGAGTCCACAACCTCCCGAGGGAGACTCATAAAACCACTGGTGTTGGCCTAAATTTTTGTTTTTCTCTACATTTTTTCTAGGGAAGTTTTTTGGGATCCTAGCATTTCCCATATGCACGTGTTAATTTTTTCCTGTTTCTCGCTTCCCTTTGTATTCAGTGAATTGGGAAATTCTGGCATGGTTACCCTCATCATGCACATGGAAGCTCCTGCACACATAAGGCTCCAGATCTTACCCACTGTCCTTTCCCATGCGTATGAAAATATTAAAATGTTTACTTGTTTTGCAATGATTGCTTCCCCCCTATGTTTTTAGCTGTTTCTATTTTAGCAGTAAGCTTCCTTGGGTCCCTGTCAGTGAACAAGACAGGCAATAAATGAATAAAAGAAAAGAAATGCGAATAGTCCTTATGATCCATTTGTTTTTCTCATTCCTCAGTCTAAGACAGCCATGATATCTTTCCTATTCTTTCTTTCTTTTGTCCCTGAAGACAGCTATGGCACTGTGTGTGTGTGCAGGCAGGCAGGCAAGGTGGGAGACTATGCCTTACTGCTTTGACCCTTACAGGGCTCGCAGTCCCAGATGGGATTTGTACAGATTTAGATGTGGGTCTTTCTTTCATCTGTGATCCTCCTTCAGTTTTTCATCAGATCCCCTGCTACTGCTTTTTTCCTCCAGAGGAAAGGCTCCAGAGACCTATTTGAGCTACTTATTTTCAGTCAGGCCTGCCTGAGAGGGTCAGAAGGTGAGCAGCTGTGATAATGGACTAGCAAATGGCAGGGAAATTCGTGAAATAACTGCAGTGCTTTAAGCCATGTTTGGATTGCAGTGTTTATTAAATGTAATTGTTTTTGTAACTCATGGGTGGGCAGCTGCTACTTTTCAGGGGTGGGGGGGAAACCTATTCTTTACTAGTTTGGTTACTTAAATGCCTCTGACCCTGAATCAACCGCAACCAATCAAGATGCAGTCAAGACACCTAAACTGTGATTATAGAAATAATATTAGATCCCATAAACTGCATAGCTACACACCATCCTATTTTCTGCCTTTCTACTCACAAGCAAAAGACAAGTGAGTGCCAATATAATATTGCACAGAGACTTTCCTGCACCTTAGGATAAGCCATGCCTAAATATAATGAACATCACTGTTGTAAACAATATAAATTGGAGCTGAGATGGGGAGAACTTTACCCAAGGCACCACAGCTTATTGCATATTTCCGTCAAACTGGATCCTAAAGTGTTTCACAGAATGAAATAGTGCAAGACCCTATGTGGTATGCGCTACAAAAAGACTGCGGAGAGAATGAATAGAATTGGGTGGCCCGGGGCTTTGGCTCTGATCCTCACAGCACTCTGACAGCCCAAGTTAATTGGACCTTGAAAACAACTCCACACCTTACAGAATCTGCCTGTGCCCTCCAACATTCCTCCGACGAAAATAGGGGCATCCTATTCCATAGTAGCAGCAGTAGTAATTTTATTATTATTTATACCCCGCCCATCTGACTGGGTTGCCTCAGCTACTCTGGGAGGCTTCCAACATACATAAAAACATAATAAAACATTTTTTAAAACTTACTTAAATAGGGCTGAAATATATATAAAAATAAATAAATTGTCCAGTAGCACCTTAGAGACCAACTAAGTTTGTTTTTGGTATGAGCTTTTGTGTGCATGTACACTTCTTCAGACACCATCTTAGTTGGTCTCTAAGATGCTACTGGACAATGTTAAATTTTTTAATATATATTTCTACTGCGTCAGACCAACCCGACTACCTACCTGAATCTTAAACAGGGCTGCTTTCAAATGCCTTCTAAAGGTAGTATAGTTGCTTATCTCCTTGGCTCGGGGGTCACATAACTCCAGTGCTTTTTTTCTTAAAAAAAAAAATGCTTTTGACTCAAGAAAATCACCATTTTATAGTTCAAATTGGGGGGAATAAATACAGAAAATGGACAAAAATACAAAGATTCACAAAATGTTTAGGGGTATGTGTATCCCTGCATCCCCACAGGAAAAAAAAAGCACTGCATAACTCAATATCCCAATGAAAATACCTGTAGGGACATCCCAAGGAAAAGCAGGTCAATCCGGGATCAAATCAGAAACTGGGATGGCTAATATAAATCCAGAACTGTCCCCGAAAAAAAGGGACACTTGGAAGGTCTGTCTGCCCACCAATTTTAATCTTGGAGATTCTTTGTCAGCTAATTTTGAAATTACCAATGGGTAATTCAATGCAAAGGTGGCGCTGTGGGTTAAACCACAGAGCCTAGGACTTGCCGATCAGAAGGTTGGCGGTTCAAATTCTTGCAACGGGGTGAGCTCCCATTTCTCGGTCCCTGCTCCTGCCAACCTAGCAGTTCGAAAGCACGAAGTGCAAGTAGATAAATAGGTACCACTCTGGCGGGAAGGTAAATGGTGTTTCCGTGCGCTGCTCTGGTTCGCCAGAAGTAGCTTAGTCATGCTGGCCACATGACCTTGGCTAATAAAGCGAGATGATCGTCGCAACCCCAGAGTTGGCCACGACTGGATCTAATGGTCAGGGGTCCCTTTACCTTTACCGTTACCTTTAATTCAATGCAAAACCAATGTCCCACCACCCCCGAAGCTCATATTGCTACTTAGCAAGCTAGAACCCTGTGCAGACATTCATGTGATGCAGAAATGAAAGCATGGAAGGAGTATCAGGGGCATCGATCAACTCAGGTTGCCCCTTGTGCAGAGGCAGCACATGTACTCAAGTGGACAACCCATCCTCACAGTTTTTGCTGGGCATGGCTCAAACATATTGCAGCCTATGTGCTGTAGACTGCTATGCAAATTTTGCAAACTTTGAGGCTATTTTGCAGTATGTGAAAGTATCCAAGTCTTTAGAGTATTGGTTTCCCATTTATTTTTATGAATATAAAATTCTAATTCAAGGTAGGGGACTGCCTCTGCCAGTTAATTTATTTATAATATGTCTAGTTGCACATATTAAATATGGTTACTGTGGTTTACATATGTCTTCAGCACTTTGTGTCTTTGAAATTGCCGTGAGGCTACACAAGATGGCTGCATAAAGCTAAAATAATTAGTCTAACTGCTTGGAGCGGGATCTTTTGTTTGTTTCATTACCAGGCTCCAGAAGAATGATGTTTAAGTAGCATTAGTAGCTAAGTTTAAAGTTTATTTTTTTAAGGAGAAGGTTGCTAGAAGCTTTTCACATATGTTTCCTTACTATGATCATTCTCTGTACAACCACGGAGGCAAGTTTTCAAAGTTCACCAAGGTTCTCTGGTGACACCCTGTGAATTAAAAATATATATGTTCTATATGGAACAGCTGGAAGTGAGGCATATTTATCTTTCCAGTAGTAATGAGCCCTTGCAGAGCTCTTGAAAGGCAGAAAGGCAGAAAAAGAAGAAATAAGAAAAATATTGTAAGGTCACAAAGTTAGAGATTAGTTTTGAAAGAAGACTAGGCACTAGGGATGTTGGAGGAGTCCAACCAAAATGGAAAGAGGAGTGGAAATTGCAGATGTTCACTTGTTGATCCCATCGTGCAAATGCAGTTGGTATTCACCCTTGTTGCTTTAAGTCTACAATGGATATGTTGTTGATTAAGTCCCCACTGCTCACATTTGCATTGTGTTTCCTTTGCACTGAAATGAATGGGGTTGGATAATATAATGACTACCTAATTAATTACATAAATTATATGAGTTAGGTAATTTCGTCGCAGGAAACAGTGAGACAAATTGCATAGTTCTTTGGCAGAAGATGAACTGTGGCATATTGGAAACAGTGCTGCAGCAGACAAAACCAGAAAACAATGATTTCATAAATCCCTAAAAGGCACAGGATTCATTGAAACCTAATTTGACTTTTGATTTTGTTGTTGTTGTTTACACAGAGGTCTCTAAGTGGCTAGCATATGTAAAAACATATGTACAGCATATGTGAAAACATAAACATTGGGTGGGGGGAGGAAATGTAATAACAACACAGTCCCATAAATATACATGCAAAACGCCCACCCTGCCTCATATAGCCATAGAAACCTTTTTTAGCACACAAACAGGAGAAACATATTGAAAGTCCATCAAAAACCTGACAGGGGAAGAATGGGAAAGTAAATTTCTACCTGGTGCCCAAAAGATGTTAAATAAGGTGTTTGGTGGACCTCACTTGGGAGAAATTTCCCTAAATGGGGAGCCACAACCTAGGAATGGATGAACTTTGTGCAATGTTCTCTAAGAAGAAAATAACATCTCTGTGTCTATTTCTTTCTTCTGATGGTAGAATATTGTCTTTGGATAGTGAATTCCAAGCCAATGATTTAGCTAAATGTATTGCTAGGAATGCAAGATTATTCATAGTGGAACAATTAATACAGATTGACATCTTTATTGCTGATGTACCTGGGTGACTTTGTGGTACACAGTTTGGTTTAGGTTCATGCAGTTCTCATGATATGCTCATGAGAAACATATGTCACCTAGTTGTCACCTTTGACCTCTTAAAATATTTTCTCGACTGTGGTCCTGAATTATTTTCCATGCCTCATTAGAACTTGTGCACAGAGACACAGTTTGCAGGAGGAGATTATCTCCTTTCTCATAGAATCCCATTGTGGCCATTTTTCTTTTCTGTCACCTCTAAAGGATTGAAAGCTGTCTTGAAATGATCTGAGAGAAGATGGCATTCAGCAGTTTTAAGGGAGCGGAAAATGGAGAAGAAGAAGAAATTAAGAACAGAGAAAACATAAGATTAGAAAGAAAGAAACAGTTTGCTACTACATCAAATCCTCCCCTCCGAAAAGGCTAATCCTGATAGGCACTTTTTGTGACATTACAAGAAGAAAAGCAATATCTTTTATTTCCAGCACATGCGACCTTTATCCTTATCGACCTCCTCAGCATACAGCATTTTAGAGGCATTGCCTCTGATTTCAGATGTTTTGTATCTGCCTTTTGCTCTCTCTTCCCTAGTGAAGTCTGAGGGAGACACCTTTTGCTGTACTTTGATCTTCTCTCTTCTATGCAACCTCAGCCACAATGGCAAGCCAGCTAGATAAGGAGGAGATGTCATCTATCTTTTATGAAAGACTATTGTATAGTTTCCAGAACACATTCCTTGCTTTTGAAACAGGTTTCGATTTTGTTTTAGTATCCCGCTTGCTTGAAAAAATAAAAAAAGCGCAAAGGCCATAAGATAAAAAATCCAAATGGCACAGCTTTGGATTTTGAGTGAGTAAGTTAGTACATTGTATTGCATTGCCTAGCTGGCCAGAAAGGAATTTCCCCATAACTCGAACCCTAATTGACCACTTTGAACCTGGCTCACTAGCCAGGCAGTCATGTCCCCCTGTCTGCGACAGCCAGGGGAAAACCCTCATCCTCCGTAAGGACAGAACGGCTCCTGACACTGCAGCAGGAGGGTCCGATGGAGCTCATCACAGCCATGGCAATTCCTCTTGGGCCTTTCTGAGGACATGACGGGCCCTGTCAGGCCTCCTTCTGCCATGTGACATCATACATGTGGTGTGTGTGACATCACACATGCATGCCAGGCACTCACAATGTTGGGCAGAACCCAGAACACCTGATCAGGTAGCCACCATTGCCATTATAAGAATAGTAATAGTAATTTATTATTTGTACCCCACCCATCTGGTTGGGTTTCCCCAGCCACTCTGGGCGGCTTCCAACAAAGATTAAAAATACATTAAAATGTCACACATTAAAATGTCACACATTAAAAACTTTCCCTTCAGATGTCTTCTAAATGTCAGGTAGTTTATCTCTTTGACATCTGATGGGAGGGCGTTCCACAGGGCGGGCGCCACTACCGAGAAGGTTCCCTGTAGCTTAGCTTCTTGCAGTGAGGGAACTGCCAGAAGGCCCTTGGTGCTGGACCTCAATGTCTGGGCAGAACGATGGAGGTGAAGACGCTCCTTCAGGTATACTGGGCTGAGGCCCTTTAGGGCTTTAAAGGTCAACACCAATAAGAGAACAAGGGAAGCATTTATGGTGAATTCCAGAATCATTTTTTCTAGGAAAATAGCACTTCTTTCCTGCCCATCTGGCTGGGTTGCGAAGAGAATGGAGGAAGACCTTGGGTTGGTGCCAGCTTAAGAAGTCTGACTCTCACGCCTTCCGAAATGGGCTGGAAAGCCCTTACGTGACCGACAGCCATCCCTCCCCAAGTGAAACTATTCAGGGCTTCTCAGATAAGAGGGCTGTGTGGCAAATTCACCCCCACTACCAAGAGTGGCAGTGGCATTCTCAATACTTCAGTTGTGTATTATGGTGAATTTCAAGGACATCAAGCAATGCGCTTCCCTAGATAAATAGAAATACAACCACTGATTAACATTTAATATTGGAGAAATAAAAATACAGTCCACTGGCTCACATTTGAATGCTTCAGGTAAATTATACATGAAATTCCAGACAGATATCCCTGCACCAAATGTAGAAGCTCTTACTTGAAGGTAAGTAATGCTAAAATCAATGGGAATCATGTCTAAGTAAATACATTTAGGTCTTTGATACTGGCACTCCACATTTTAAAAAGGTCATGTTCCCTTACAGAATAAGTGAGCATAAGCTCTTGACACAGTAATGATAAACTAATGGTAGGAAAAGGGTGAGCATCAGATTTATTCTAACCAACTGCAGCCACTTAGAGGTTAACCATTTTTTCCTGAAATTGATTAAGATGAAACTAATAAGAACCTCCAGAACAAAAATAGTAATTTTAATACTTTGCAATATCTTTCATCATACAGCAGAGGAAATAGTTCTAATTTGCACAGGCACTCTCAAGAATATAGATTTAATTAGCAGATATCTGTCTTATTTATTATAAAAAAGTTGAACATTTATAAAATCACCTCAAGGGTACAAAACTACTGCTTACTGTTTAATACTGATTTTATTGACATTTCCATTATACCGATAAAGAATAATGTGCAGATTAAGTCGTTTTGTAGCCAGAAGAAAAAAAGATTTTCTTTTTAGTGAAACACTCTGTCAGGAAAAGATGAATAATAAACAAAACCAATCAGATTATTATTATTATTATTTAAAATATGGTATTTGACATCTTGAGAGTCTTGCCTTGCATGTAAAAAGTGAATTCTTAGTCCTAGTGAATAGAGTGCAATAATTTAGATACATATTTGTGGTGAAGCTTCAGAAACATTTTGGGGGGGAGACACTGCCTGTAAATCCTATGCAAAGAAACTTAACACTCTCCCCTTTACACCTCTGGTTACTCAGACTCCTCTGAAGCTTGAAAGTCTGTCCGGTGATTATGCTTTCCAGTCCCTCAGTATCCTTTCATGGTCAAGGATGGGAAACCTTTTCTGAGCAGTGGGCCAGAGCCCTATCTTCCCATTCCTAACTGGCCACATTTTACAGATGGCTAGGGCATACCCTCCAACATTTCTCCGATGAAAATAGGGACATCCTATTCCATGATGATGGTGACGATAATAATTTTATTATTTATACCCCACCCATCATACTGGGTTCCCTCAGCCACTCTGGGCAACTTCCAACATATATAAAAACATAGTAAAACATTAAACTTAAAAAAAACCTTACCCTGTACAGAACAGCCTTTATATGTCTTCTAAAGGCTGTATAGTTACTTATCTCCTTGATTTAGGGGTCGCAGAATTCTATACCCTCCAATGTTTTTCTGATGAAAATAGGAAAAGCGGAACATTCCAGGATCAAATGAGAGACCGGCATGGATTCTGTAAGTCTGGGATGGCGTTTCTGTGCTCTCTGCTTTCTGTCACGGTGTTCCGTTTTGCCAGAAGCAGTTTAGTCATGTTGGCCACATGACCCGGAAAGCTGTCTGTGGACAAACGCCGGCTCCCTTGGCCTGAAGGCAAGATGAGTGCTGCAACCCCATAGTCGCCTTTGACTGGACTTAACCATCCAGGGGTCCTTTACCTTTTACCTTTACCTTACTCCCAGGTAAATGAAACTTATGATATGCTTATCATAGAATCTGGGCTTTATTCCACAGCATCCAGATTTCTTTAAATTTTGGTTCAGAATAGATATGGTCCTGAATATGAATCATGGACACACAATATTTTCATACTTCTCCCTGCTGTGCCTTGAAGTCCTCAGTTCTGAGGAGATTTCTGCACTCTGAGCTTTGAGCTCACTGCTGTTGTACTTTCTACGAACAAAGCTGACCTGAATTCATTCTTTGGAAGGGAGACTGAAACACAGTAAATTACATCTTTGTCATCTCCTCAGTGTAGTGAGGTCAACTATGGCCAGAGAAAGCTGAGCAGCACTTGCTGAGTTACAGGGGAACAGTTCCCTGGTGCTTAGAGAGCCCGACTGCTGCATAGGTCTATTTGACCTGTGCTATAGTTGATAAATGAAAGTACTTTTAGAGTTATCCTGTTGTTAGTTCCTGCGAAATCGTAAATTGCTTTGGGGAAATGTCATTATGCTCTGAAAGCAAAGAGGATGTCAGCAACAGCCTTTAGCGTTAGTTCTGTGTTAGAATGAAAGATACCTAGTCCTCTGTGTTAGAATGAAAGATCCCTGGTCCTCTGCCATCTACTGTATATTTCTCTTATGAAACCTTCAGAACACTTCCCATCTTACACAACCTCAAATTCTTTGAAGGTTTGATCACTGCAACCGGGTAATATGGAGAATTCATTCGGAAGCATATTCTTGAGGCTTGGAGAAAGGTACTGTGAAAGTGAGAATGGGAGATTTATCTAGTCGTAAGGAAGGGAGGAAAGAGAGGGAGGGAAAGAGAAAGAAAGAAAGAAAGAAAGAAAGAAAGAAAGAGAGTATAATAGACCTGAAAGGAACTGCATAGTGGACCTAATTATGACTGGTAATTTAGTGTTAATTTTTGTTTATTGTTATAGGGGTTTATTGTACTTAGATACAAGTTGCTTGTATATGCCTCTGAATGTATTTGTGCATGCTCATTTTTAACAGTTTTGTGGCATTTAGCTGTATCTTATCATGTACAATTTTATTATGCACACAGTTTAGAGAGTTCTTTGATTAAACTGTTTATAAACCTTTCAAAGTAAAAAAAAAAGATTAGAAATGTGTTCAGGTGCTTGTCAGAAAGAGTCTACATGTGTTGATTTTCAAAATCCCTATTTTTAAAACTTAAATGCATTCACAAGAATGTTTTTAACCAGCTAGAATGAGATGGTGGCGGCAATCTTAAACATGATTATTGCACATGCATATTATGCTGTTGTGTGCATCTATATGGGCGAAGTCAGAAGACCATCTCCAACATAAAGTTTTGTACCCCGAGGATGCTGTTCAGATTTGTCTTTGAACACCTGGTGTGTATTCATGGGAATAATTCCAGGCCATCAGAAATAACAGCCAGGGAGGACTTTGACTAAACCAGTTGAGGTGACACCTCATAAAGCCAAATTCATGGCAGAGGTTCTTGTTTCCAGCAGTTCCAACCTCTTCTAAATAGCTTCCTGCTTTAATACATGATGAAGGGTCAGAAATGATGGGGTTAGTCATCCCAAACAAGCTGGAGGTCAGCAGATTGAGGGAGGCTTTCTAGACTGAGGGTGGAATCCAACCAGTGCCCTCACACATGGGCTTAGCCAGGATTTTTGTTAGGGGGCAGGTTTTTGTTGGGGGGCAGTCTTTTGTGAGAAGGGGCAGAACCTCAGATTTGTAGTGATTGATTTTGATTGATTATGGGGGGAGCTGCCCCCTGGCTACGCCCATACCCTCACGCCTGCTGAATACCTTATGATCTTATGCCTGCCTCTGCTAATGGGTGAGGAGGGGAGTCCATTTTCCTAGTCCCCCCCCAGCACCCCAACCAGATGAAAATCAGCTCCAGAGAGTTGGGGTACCCTCCAAAACTGTGTGAAAGGTGGTGTAGGTTGCCAATGGAGGAAGGGGAAATTGATTGGACTTGTTAGGTGAATTTTTAAAATCTATGATTTTATAAATTAGCCTAAATTTTATAAGGGGCAAATCAATATACATGTGTAAATAATCACTCCTATTCTAATATATATCTCAGTAGAAGAAAACAAAACTCTATGAAAACTTTGCATTCGATTTGACATAGTGAAAAGGATGATTGTGTTTCTATGTTCTTTTTACTTGAGCTTCTATCTTTTATGTTAAACCCTGGTATTTAATTTCAGTCAGTGGTTTGTGGTTGAGACTTTGCTACTGCTTTGAATTGGGAATGTTCTGTTGGTACCGCTGGAGTTATAAATTTAATCTTGATTGCACCAAATCTATGTCATCAAAACGCTTTTTCGTTCTTTCAATGCTTGCATGTAAAATTAATTTTGTTGCTGGGGTTTTAAATTTCCCTATTCTCTTCTCAGTTGCTCCATTATTTGTCTACATATTGTGTTGTCTTATTTTTATTATTATTATTGCTTGATTTCTCTTGCCATCCAGGAGTCTAACTGCAGCAGTAAGAGTCGAACAAATAATGTCACCATTTTTGAAAAGCAGGAGGGAGGCAATCATTTTAGTTGCAAATGATGCTATAATAAATAATGAGATTCATTCGGTTAAATCCTTCCTTAGAACCTGGAGAGTAAAATAGGACTTCTTTAATGGCATGGCATAAAGGGGCAATTTTGTCTGCAGAATGGTGATTTGATTATCATACATTTCCCACAGGGTTTCAGTGCTGAATCAACTCAGAAAACAGCCTCTACCAGTAGCACCATATTGAAAATGTTTGGGCAGAAGCACCGGATAGAGACCAAGAGGAAAATCTGTGTATATAAATAGTGATATCTGCGAAGAGAATCTCAGAGGGGGATAAATAAATTTAAAAATTAAAAAATTGTCCAGTAGCACCTTAGAGACCAACTAAGTTTGTTCTGGGTATAAGCTTTTGTGCGCATGCACACCTCTTCAGATACCTTCAGATATCACATGAAAGCTTATACCCAGAACAAACTTAGTTGGTCTCTAAGGTGCTACTGGACAATTTTTAAATTTATTTCGACTGCATCAGACCAACACGGCTACCTACCTGAATCTAGAATCAGAGCGGGACAGGGATAGACATACAGGACCAAGAAAAGAAAACATATGCTCTTTTAAACTTCTTTCTGTGCCTCTACCCCTGCTTCTTTGGCCCATCCCACAAACATATTTAAAAATATGATGGCTCTGAAGGGGAGGGATTGAGTTGTCTTTTAGCATCTATCAAATACGGACTGGATTCGCGACTGGGGAAGGCTGTGTAATCCTTGTTGACATTGGGCTCATCCAGACTACCTTTTCTGCTGCGTTTCTAGGCACACGTGCATACCCTCCAACTTTTCTCCAGTGAAAATAGGGACGTCCTATATTATTATTGAGCAGGACACTGGTGGCGCTGTGGGTTAAACCACAGAGCCTAGGACTTGCTGATCAGAAGGTCGGTGGTTTGAATCCCCGCGACGGGGTGAGCTCCCATTGCTTGGTCCCTGCTTCTGCCAACCTAGCAGTTCGAAAGCATGAGGAGTTGAAAGACAAACTAACAGGTTGGCTGCAATTTCATCAAATAAACACAGTATGGAAGGAAGAGAAAAAAGTAGGGATAAACAAGAAAAAATCTAAATTCCAGATAGAAATAATTGAAGGTAAATCCAAGTTATTATCTAAAATGTATAACATATTATTAGATTGGGACACTGAAGATGAAGAAATAAAGGAGGTCATGACAAAATGGGCAATGGACTTGGGATACAATATAGAATATGATAAGTGGTTGAAATTATGGACTAGTGGAATGAAATTCATGGCATGTGTCTTACTCAGAGAAAATTTGGAAAAAAATGATGTATAGGTGGTACATCACACTGGCAAAACTAGGGGAAATGTACAAAACAGGAAATAAGGCTTGCTAGAAGTGTAAAATCAAAGAAGGCAATTTCTACCATATGTGGTGGACCTGCGAAATAATGAAGAAGTTCTGGGAACTTATTTATAATGAGTTAAAAAAATATATTTAAATATACATTCCCTAAAAGACCAGAGGCCTTCTTACTAGGAATAATTGGGGATGAAATCAAAAAAGAAGATAAGACATTATTCCAATATGCCACAGCCGCCGCTAGAAAATTGCACAAAATTGGAAAAGCCCAAATACCCCAACGATCAGAGATTGGCAAACAAAATTATATGAATATGTTGATTTAGCAAAAATGACACAAAAAATCAGAAACCAAAAAAATACAAAGTTTATTAGTGACTGGAATAAATTTATGGTATACATTGAAGGAAACTACAGAGACTTAAAAACTATAGCAGGTTTGATATAAGTCTTACGACGCGTAAAGCAGTAACAATTAATAGCTGCAGAAAAAAGAAAGAATTTTTATTAAGAAGCCCGAAATCGGGAGGGAAGGAGGTCAATGGGTGTGTAGAGAAAAGGTTTAAATATTTAAAGATATAAAGATTCAAGGAAGAAGACAAAGAACTGTAATGGATGTTATCTTTGTGCTATGTATGGATATTTCTTTTGGATTTGTTGATTTGTTTTTTTCTTTTGGTTTGTTTTTTTAAAGAGAAACTCAATAAAAAGAATTAAAAAAGAAGAAAAAGAAGAAAAAGAAGAAAGAAAGCATGCCAGTGCAAGTAGAAAAATAGGTACCTCTCTGGCGGGAAGGTAAACAGCGTTTCCATGTGCTGCTCTGGTTCGCCAGAAGTGGCTTAGTCATGCTGGCCACATGACCTGGAAGCTGTCTGCGGAGAAACGCCGGCTCCCTCGGCCAATAAAGCGAGATGAGCGCCGCAACCCCAGAGCCGGCCACGACTGGAGTTAATGGTCAGGGGTCCCTTTACCTTTACCTTTGAGGAAAAGCAGGGCATTCTGGGATCAAATCAGAAAGCAGGACGGCTTCTGTAAATCCGGGACTGTCCCTGGAAAATAGGGACACTTGGAGGGTCTGCAGGTACAGGACTTAAAGCTCTGTGTCTGGGCATCATTGTTATTATGATGATGATCCCAGAGCTTTCCCAGGGAAAATCTGAATTTTACTGCTGAATCGGAGCAAATAGCAATTGGTTTTTCTGTGGATTGACATTTACTCCTATTCATTGTGAAATCATGGGTTTAAACAGAGGCTCAGACCTGGATAGTGCATTGCAAAAAGAAGTCTGGATGAGTCTGTTGTCACATTCCCTGTACTGGAAGTGTCATTCTGCTTGCTTACGCTTAGCGCATTGATTTTTCACATGCTCACGCACTTAGGGCATATTCCCATGACAAGCAATGTGGACGGCAGGCCTCAGCTGAATTTTGTTTCTACTCTTGTGTTGAAGACTTTGAGAGACAGCTGCACAACAATATTGTGTCCCGGGAAACCTGCTGTGGGCTATTTTCAAAGGAAGCAACTTTGCAGCAATGTAAAAAAACAAAACAAAACAAACCCTTTAAAGTCACATTGGCACTTGCAAGCCATGACATTGCAAACTTTAAAGGCTGGCATTCCCAGGGCAGCGCTTCTTACTTTAAAAGAAGGCTTTGAACTTGCAATCTGCTATATGAATAGAAACTCCTTAGTGACAAGAAGCCTTTATTGCAATGGCTGGCAAACTTTAAGAATGAAATAGATGCTCAAAGGTCAGAAGAGTATAATTGGTATCCTATTTAAACCGTGTGATTAAGACCTGGCTTTTAGTAGCATGGGGCAAACTCATTTTCTCTCGTTTAAAACCAACTCAGATCTTACAGGCTCAAGACTCCCATTTCATACTTAGGTTGGATACATAGAACTTTTTCTATTTAAAAAGGAATGGTTGGGGTGAGGGAAAGGAAGCATTCCAAAAAGTGAAATCTTAGCGTAATACAAATACTCAAGGAAATGAGAACTTGGAAATTGATTCAACTTACCAAATTTAAAATCTTTAGCCTAAGCCTTACCTAATTTTGAGAAGTTTCCTTAAGGATCAGCAGCCTCTCATGTTACAACTTCATTCTTCCTCCTTATTGCTTGCATATTTGGTGGTGGGAAAGCAGCGATGGGAAGAGAAATGGAATAGAAATGGCTTCGCCTTCCTTGAGAAGATGTGCTCCTAACTGCACACACCTTGCTCCAAAATTGGGAGTCCACTTTGAGCTTTGAAGCCTTGCTCTTAGTCACCCTACACTTGACATCATGTGGATGACGGATGGTGGGTAGGCACAACTTCCCAAAACAGCCCTGTGGGTCACATGGGGAGGTAAGTAGGCAGTGGCTTAGCATGGTTTGCCAGTGCCCAGGGTCATGTGGAGAGAGGGAAACAGGTGGAGTATTCATGCACATTCAACTGCCTAACAGCGTCTGCATCACCCAGGAGATCGCAGCTGCAGAGATAAGAAAAGAAGAGTAATCTGGAGAGGTCACTTCCTGGTTCACATGGAGAAGCATTTTCAATGGCACTCAATGACGGAAGTGCACAGCTGGATTGAGGCAGCACACGGTGTTGAAAACTTGCACCTCCTAACAACTTTGCCCCTAGGGCAACTGTCCTTCCACCTCCCACTATGCCATTGCTGGTGGGTCACATTTGGCCTGCAGTCTAGAGTTTCCCTGTCCCTGTTTTAGCACTTGTGTTGCATGCTGAAGATCCCAAGTTGAGTCCTTCGCATCTCTAGGTAAGGTCAAAAAGGGCTCATGTCTCAACTAACTGGGGAACTTAGAAATCAAGACGATAACAAATATAAAAAAGAATGTCTAATGCATATATACAAAAGGATTGTAAGGAAGTTGTTATGTACTGAAGTTCTCACCCTGGGCCAGCAGGGAGATACTGTAGATAGTTCAGGTCCACATATGAAAATAAGGGATCGAAAGTGACGTTCAGTGATTGGATAGTTACAGAAAATGGTTACTGTTGCGTTCTAGTGGAGCTCTATATAAGCAGGCTGGCTGAACCCTTCAGTTCAGTTCTGTTCTGGCCTGTGAATAAACAAGAGCTGTTTGAAGAATCGCTGTGTCGTCTGATACGTTCACCCACAACTTAACAGAAGTGAATACGGCAGGGTTTTAAAAATACTTGTAATGTTATCGGTAATGCTTAAACTTGGTGGTAATTAGAGATAATGACGTTATTGACATGCATAAATGAAGATAAAACAAAGGAACCAGGGGAGGGAGTGGAGGGATTTAATATTAAATTTCATGCTTTTTCAGCTTTTTAATTTTCCTTTAATGTACTGATTTTGTTTACAGTGGTACCTCGGGTTAAGAACTTCATTCGTTCTGGAGGTCCGTTCTTAACCTGAAACTGTTCTTAACCTGAGGTACCACTAATGGGGGCTCCCGCTGCTGCTGCGCTGCCAGAGCATGATTTCTTTTCTCATCCTGAAGCAAAGTTCTTAACCCAAGGTGCTATTTCTGGGTTAACAGAGTCTGTAACCTGAAGCGTCTGTAACCCGAGGTACCACTGTATTGTGAAAATTAATAAAAATATTATTATTTTTTAAAAGGGCTCATGTCTCAAACCTTGAAAAGCCACGCCACAGTCAGTGAGTGTAGTAGATAATACTGAGCTGGTCTGGCTCCTGAGTGAGTATCCTAGTTTCCAGAACTTCATATACATTCCTCAAGAAAGTGGGATCACCAGCAGAATGTGGCTCTAAAATTTCCCATGAAAATATTGCTCCTATTAAGCTTTAAAAGGGCAATAAGTTAGGAGATAGAAAGATACCCATTAACATATATATATGACAGGAAACCTAATCTCCTTGGCTGTTTCCATTGCATAGAAATCATTGCGTGCAAAGGGGATTTCATAGTCACATTCCCAGACTTGTCTATTTATTATAATGTATTTAAAACACATCCCTCCTTTCCTCTGAAAGAGCTCAAGATTGTAACACAAGTTATAACAAATATGATAAAACCAAATGATTAAAAACGTCCACAGAAAGATAAACACATGAAGCGCAAGCGGCTATTAAAGCAATTGATTATCTTCCGACAGTGAAAACAATTCAACGTCTTGCCACGTTCGGCTCCCACCGGAGTGAAAAGTCAAAGTCTGATGCTACTTGGTGGCTTCAATAAACTGCAAACTCAGATTGCATCAACAGCTGTCCCGTTGTAATTCTCATCCCAGAGTTTATGTGAGTTTGGGACTGCATGCATGCAGCTGCTGCTGTCACTTCGATGCCTACATTCAAAATCAGCGCTCAGCTGTTTAAGGCTGCTTGCAGCCATTGTCAGCTGTGTCAAAAGGATTAGCATGCACCCAGCATTCTTAAGTCCCATTGTGGCAAAAATACTGCAGGAATGTCAAAATAGGTCCCAGAGAGCAGGTGGGAAGAATACTAACTCAGCAGGACATAGAAGAGATGCAAAATGGCACAGGGCAGACAGGACTGAAGAACTGAGCCTGGGAAATATTGGGGAAGACATAAATCAGTTTTAGTCCCGATTACTGAAAATAGTAAGTTTATTTATCTGCAGTAATTGTACCCCACCCTTTAGCCCCAAAGGCTGTCAGGGTGGCTCCTCTCTGGATCATAATAAAAAATTCTAGAGGGATATTTTTCTTGATGCAAATAGGAGGGGGTATTCTTTTTTTCCAGGTGTGTAACAGAGAACAAAAAGCACAAAGGGGGGTACCTTTCATTCTGTATTTTCTTGTCGGGGGAAATGAAGATGCATGGAGCTGTTTGGACTTTCCAGCTGGATGTTTGCTGAATTTCCACAAATATTCCAGGGTCCAGAAGGCATGGATCAGGGACAACAGTTTCTGAAAGGTTGAGGTTTCTCTGAGGCAGAAGGTTTTGATGTACTCGTGCATGCCAATGAAAACTTTTTTTAAAAAACCAAACCTCAAGGAAGCCCAACAGAATGGAAGCAAGAAAAATCAATAGTCAATTCTAGCATGTCTTCATACTTTTGTTGCTGAATTACACCTGGATCAGAATCTCTAGGTCTAGGATAAAGGCCGTACAAGATGCTTGACTTTGGAAAACTTTTTACTGAAAGCGTGAAATAGAAGATGCTACCTTGCTTACTTCTTAACCCTTAAAGGAGTAGTCACTAGGCAAATGTAAAATATTGTTTTCATACCAACCCCTCAGTGTTTGTAACAGCACAGAGGGTAGTAGGGTGGAACTATTCTTAGACAATGTGAGGTGATAAGCCTAAGGTAGGTAGTTTGATGTTGCAGTGATCCTATACAGTGGTATATCGGGTTACAAACTTAATTCATTCCGGAGATCCGTTCTTAACCCCAAACCGTTCTTAACCTGAGGTACCACTTTAGCTAATAGGGCCTCCCACTGCTGCCGCACTGCCAGCACATGATTTCCGTTCCCACCCTGAGGTAAAGTTCTCAACCCAAGGTAATACTTCCGGGTTAGCGGGGTTTGTAACCTGAAGTGTTTGTAACCCGAAGTGTTTGTAACCCGAGGTACCACTCTATTATCTATCTATCTATCTATCTATCTATCTATCTATCTATCTATCTATCTATCATCTATCTATCTATCTATCTATCTATCATCTATCTATATCTATATCTATCTATCTATCTATCATCTATCTATCATCTCTATCTATCTATCTATCTAATCTATCATCTATCATCTATCATCTATCATCTATCTATCTATATCTATATCTATATCTATATCTATCTATCTATCTATTTATCTATCTATCTATCATCTATCTATCTATTATCTATCTATCTATCTATCTATCTATCTATCTATCTATCATCCATCTATCTATCATCTATCTATCTATCTATCATCTATCTATCTATCTATCTATCTATCTATCTATCTATCTATCTATCATCTATCATCTATCTATCATCTATTGTATATACCTGCAGGTCTATCTAACTCTCTATGTAGCATACCCTCAACATGTTGGGTGGGAGGGCAATTTGGGGCACCCACCTCACCATCCCATCTGCCCCATCACTCACCCCATCTCTGCTTCTGATCCCTTCCTTTCCCGCTCGCTCGCTCAGCCCAACCTGTTCCTTCTTCCATCTGCTGTCCTCCTCAGTCTCAGGGGAGCATTGGAAGACGCTGCAGGGACCAACATGGCCTTGGAAGTCATCCAGGGTTGGGATCAGAAGCCGAGGCACCTTCTGTCCATCCATAATGTCCCACCTATAATGGGACACTTGGAGTGTATGCACTATCTGTCTATCTTACCATTAGGGAGAGCCGTTCCTTGGGCTGCCTCTACAACAGGAGAACCAAAGTGGTACCCTGCAGATTTTGCAGACCCCACCTCCCATCAGACCTAGCTAGCATGGCCAGTATCCAGGGAGGATTGGAGCTGTATTCCAAAACAACTTGGGGGGACCTCTTGGTTACCCATGCTCTACAGTCGAAAACCCCACACTTTTTCTTTTGTAAAACCCCACCACCACTATTCAGTATAAAAACCATCTGTCTCCATGGTCTGTGTTGCTTCTTATCATTCATGTTGCTCCAGCTCCATTTCCTCAATATACTCCCCCACAACAGTCTTTCAAATAACATGATCGGCCTCTTCTAATGCTTTAGAGTTTGGGATATTTGCTTGAAGGGGGCTCTTTCTGTCAAATGTGTTACTCTCAAATAGCCTCCTCTTTGGGTCGTCTAAAAGACCTATTCACATACTGCTGCCTGATCCTGTGTGGGTTTAAAGTCTGGGAACCAGCTTTCAAGTTTACCACCAGGAACAATGGTGTCTTTGAGCAGCACAACATGAGCTGGTCAATCACCCAAATATGTCTGTTTTTCTTTTCACTGACTTTTCTGCAACCTCCTCATCACAAGTTCTGGTTCAGGCTGACTGTGGCCTTAGGCAACTACATGTCTGGAATTTCCTTTTTCAGCTTGGAGCAACACAGCTTGAATTAATGTAGAAGAAGCTGCTGCAAAGCTTTAATGGAGGAGTTTATTCAGCTGCATTGCCAAAGTTATGCTGATGTTTTCTGTATGACGTCTTGGCCTGTGTTTTAAGTGTACCTGTGAAGGAAGGCTTTTCTTTGTTTTCTTTTTTAAAAATAAGAATCTATATTGTATTTATCATGTTGCAGGTGCTGCTTAGAGATTCTAATTTAATTCATCATTTAAATTCTCTATCACCTGTGTGGAGGGGAATGGAGGGGACCAGCTCTAGTACGTTATGATATATAAATTATTTTATATTGCTATAGATTTGGGGTGGGGAACCTCCTAAACCCTAGACATTAATAAATGCTAGAATTTTGATTACTTGGGATATGAAGGGAGAAAGCAAGCTGCAGAGGAATTCCTGGGCTAGCCTATTTAAAATGAGCTGGCCAAGGTAGGGCCATTAAGAAACAATAGGGCCCATTGAGGGCCATTGGCAATGCAAGAGAACTGTCCTCCCCCCACCCGGTCCTGCCCTGAGGTGTGAACAGAGACTGGGGGTTTCGAAGGTTGCCAGGGTAACTGTGTGTTGGAGGTTACAGGAAAAGGGAGTCTGGTGGCAAGGGGTTCTGGGAAGGAGAAGGAGAAAGAAGGGCTGGATTCCATCTTTGGGCAGGCTGGCTGCAGAGCTGACTGGGAGAGATGCCTTGGACTCCAAGGCTGCACTGCTGTGAGGTACAAGCTCCTTTGAAATGATCACGCAAAGCTATGGTTTTCCCAGTAGCGATGTACGGAAGCGAGAGCTGGACCATAAAGAAGGCTGATCACTGAAGAATTGATGCTTTTGAATTATGGTGCTGGAGGAGACTCTTGAGAGCTCCATGGACTGCAAGAAGATCAAACCTCTCCATTCTGAAGGAAATCAGCCCTGAGTGCTCACTGGAAGGACAGATCGTGAAGCTGAGGCTCCAATACTTTGGCCACCTCATGAGAAGAGAAGACTCCCTGGAAAAGACCCTGATGTTGGGAAAGATGGAGGGCACAAGGAGAAGGGGACGACAGAGGACGAGATGGTTGGATAGTGTTCTCGAAGATACCAGCATGAGTTTGACTAAACTGCAGGAGGCAGTGGAAGACAGGAGTGCCTGGCGTGCTCTGGTCCATGGGGTCACGAAGAGTCGGACACGACTAAACGACTAAACAACGACAACAAGATCTGGACTCCCTCCATGCAGATTGAATGTGTAAATCGGTGAATGAAAAGACATTTCTTAAAGCTATGACAGTCTCCGCCATGTCTCAATTCTCCAGAGGAACACAGACCCTGGGTGAATGCCTGGAACCCCAAGAGCTCTTGCTACTGCTCGGCAGAGAAGGGGGGAAGACACCCAGCTTTTGTAACTTGGATCTCACTCTGTTTGGAGATCGCTGGATGATTTGCAGTCGATCAATAAGCAGAAGTGGCTCACTGAGTGAGACAGAGCAGCTACACTGACTACTTGCAGGTGAGTTGCTGTTGATTACTGAGAGTGAGAAGATAAGATGGAGGGGAAGGTTGGTGTACTCAGAGGTAGATTTAGGGGAGCCCGGTCGCACTGGGTGCTGAGTCTTGGGGGTGCCACAACTAAGCTTTCTTTTCTTATTTTGTAAATAATTTTTTATTTGATTTTCAAAAATATAAACATACAACAAAAACCAATTCCGAATCCAAATATCAAGATTAATCTGAATCTCCTTACTTCCCCCCATCCCTTCCCGTGGTTCTATTAACAATATTTTCAACTGCATATAAATACTTCTCCAATTTTTGTCTTTCTAAATTATCTGTACATTCCGTTACATTACAAGTGTGGTTAAAATCCTGTCAGTGTTTTAATCTGCCTACAATGGCCTCGTATAAACTTTCCCCATTCTTTTTAAAAGTTATTGTCTTCTTGATTTCTGAGCTTCCCAGATAATTTTGCCATTTCAGCATAGTCCATCAACTTGGTTTGTCATTCTTCTCTGGTCAGACGCAACTAAGCTTTCAAATGGAACACGAGAGGCAGAGGGCACTAAATTTTGGTGTCACACAGAACACCCCTGAAATTTGAGACTCCAGGGTCCACCACTGGTGTAGTGCACATGTACTAGTGGAGCTACCGGTAATCTCCTGCTCCTCCCTGCTACCTCACTCCTCCTGGTAGGCAGTAGTGACCTACTTTCACATCTTGTCATTTCAGATACAGTGGTACCTTGGTTCTCAAACTTAATCTGTTCTGGAAGTCCGTTCCAAAACCAAACAGTTCCCAAACCAAGGCGTGCTTTTCCATAGAAAGTAATGCAAAATGGATTAATCCGTTCCAAACTTTTAAAAAGAACCCCTAAAACAGCAATTTAACATGAATTTTACTATCTAATGAGACCATCGATCCGTAAAATGAAAGCAATGAACAATGTACTGCAGTCACACAATCAATCAGTAGCTGAACTGGGTTCCACACAGTCACAAAAACAAACAGAAAAGAGCCACAAAAACAAAAATGCAAAATAAATAGCAAAAACAGACAGACTTCAGCATAACACTCAAAACAGAAGTGTGGCACTCAAATCGGAAATGTAAAATGGAGTATTTTCGATTTCCGAAAAAAGTTTGCAGACCGGAACACTTACTTCCGGGTTTGCAGTGCTTAAGTTACAAGTTGTTTGAGTACCAAGGCATTTGAGAAGCAAGATACCACTGTACAGTCAGAATATGTAATGGACCTAGGAGCTGTGCATTTCCTGTATAATATTACATAATTCTTGCTACAACCAAACAATGAATACATACCCTCCAACATTTCTCCAATGAAAATAGGGGCATCCTATTCAATAATAATAATAATAATAATAATAATAATAATAATAATAATACCCAGTCCATCTGCCACTCTGGGCAGCTTCCAACACATATAAAAACATAATAAAACCTTAAACATTTAAATACTTTTCTATACAGGGCTGCCTTCAGATGTCTTGTAAAGGTTGTATAGTTTCTTATCTCCTTGGCTCAGGGGTAGCATAACTCCATACCCTCCAACATTTCTCTAACATATTCCCCCAATGAAAATAGGGATGTCCTAAGGAAAAGCAGGACATTTAGGGATCAAGCCAGAAACTGGGATGGCTTCTGTAACAGACCTTGGAAAATAATGACACCAAGGTCTGTGAATAATGTAGAATATATTCTACTTGTCTAACACTGTCATGCCCAGGGTTCTTTTTAGTCCTATATTGCAAATCTTGATGATAGACAAAATAGAGTATAATGAGAACTACTATTATTAGCCAGGTAACTATAATATGATGTCTGATTTTCTCATACTCCTTTATCCATGCTTTGCCTCTGTACCGGAAAATATAATATGCAACTTAAACAAAGAGGTGCACCTTGATGAGCTCATCACTTTGTTTGAATAAGCAGTTTAGTGCAGGGGGGGAAACCACATAGTTTATTTTTAAATATGTCTTTTCATGCTGCATAAAGCATCTGACTCAGAGAATGCACCAATATCTAAATAATACATTTTGCAGAAATAGAGAGAGCTCCACAAGGCAGTATTGCCACATTATTTATCTTTCATTTTAAAAAATGAAATTGCACATAATTATCCTGTGCTATATAAGCCCATTTGTTGAAAGTTGGCAATGGCTTCTGCAATAACAACCTTTTGGAAAATACTGCTTACCATCCAGTTGAATGTAACTAGCTGTTATTAAGTAAATGTTAGGGAAGGGAATACTCAACCCAGACTATATCCTACTATGTATTATTAAATATTCTTGTACATCCCGCCCTACCACAGCCCAACTGTTTCCTACAAAAGCCTAGGAACGTATTGCTTTGCGAGAACTGTAGATCACTGAGAGTAAAAATCAGTTTTATTATGCAATGGTGCCTACATTTTCAACAGTAATTAGCTTTAGTAGCTCTGTGGTTCCATGTAAATAAGTAACTACTGAATTGCTTTATAACTAAAAGAAATATGATGTCTTGCAATTAACTTCCATTCTATGCTTCTTTATAAAAATGTTGAATTGTGTGTGGGAACAGGCGCACACAGAGAGGCCGAAAGCCTGAACAAAGCCTTTATAATATGTCCAATGCCCAGTGGACAGGAAACACCCTGTACTCATTCATTCAATGCATGTAAAATGTTTTATTAAGTCTTATCAGTTCATCCTGTTTTGATTTCCCAGTAGTGAACTGGGAGTGGGGGATGAGTGGACCCCAAAACTGTAATGGTTGGCCTTGTGGGAAGACCATTGAAACTTCCCTTCTGAAATTTCTTTTTCTTTTTCTTCTGTGTGTGTACACACACACACACACACACACACACACCATTTTAAACAATTATTAAACATACTTTTATATGTTATACACATTTTTTTGACTTCCATCAATCACATCTGAAAATTTCCCAATCTTATCTCTTAGTTTACATTTCTTACTTTCGCTATTACATTTAAATATTATAACTAATGTCTGTCTTCTTTCTCTTCTTTGCAATATTTCATATATTTCTCCTTACAAAACTTCTTGTAGTCCTGCTAGCGTAATTTGTTGATTACAGTTGCTCTTCAATTAGTTCGTATATTTCTTCCAGTCTTCTGTAAATCTCTGGTCCCGCAGGTTTCGAATCCTTCCTGTCATTTTAACCAATTCTGTGTAGTCCATTAATTTTGTCTGCCATTCTTCTTTCGTCGGTATTTCTTCTTGCTTCCATTTCTGGGCCTCCCTTCTGAAATTTGACAGGATTCACAAGAACATAACAAGAGGCTTCTGGATCAGACCAATGGCCTTCTAGCCCAGCATCCTGTTCTCACATGAATTAGTCTAATCCTCTTTAAAAACAATCCAGGTTTGTGGCCATCAATGCCCCCCATGCCCCCCTCTGACAGGGCAGACTTGCTTGCAATTTCATCTTATTCAACCCTATTATTATTATTATTATTATTATTATTATTATTATTATTATTATTTTGGTATAGCTCTTTACCTTTTAGAGCTTCTTGAGAACAAAATCAAAGTTCAAAGATGGCCAAGTATCAATGCCTCTGGACCTAATTTCATGTAATTTGACAGGCATCCACTCTGGAGGAGCTAACAGCCTTGTACCTTGCATCACTCAAGATCCCTGCATGATTAGTGTTCCAATTTGCATGGAATCTGCATGCCTGGGGTCCTTAATGCAGACACCTACACACAACACTTGGGATATGAGCAGTGGAGATGGAGAAGCCTTGTGACAGCAGGGACAGAGACAGCAATGCAGCCTTATTTCCCCTTAATCACATGGTATCAGCTCCCTCCATGGTATCGTCAAACTATCTGCACCGAAGAACTACTTCCTGTCTAATGTCCTGTCTATTGCATTTCTTCCAGTAGGCCAGCAATTCTGTTTATCCAGGTTTTCTGCAGCAACAGTATTCTGTTTAAAATAAGCAGAAACCCATAGCCCTTCAGCAAAATGGGAATCAAGTACATTCAGAAAAGCAATTTATTCAGCATCAAGATGCCATTCTTAGAGTCACCTAGCGGCTTTTAGCTACACATTTTAAAAGTATAAGAAAAGCACGGTCCTCTTAGAAACACTTGCAGTTGTTGGGTAGGGAAATAATCAGGACATGGGTGGGTGGAGCAAGGAGAGATTTCTATAACAAATAGGTTCAAGGTCTCTCTCTCTCTCTCTCTCTCTCTCTCTCTCTCTCTTTTCCCTTGGTGAATGCTGGACTAGTTTCAATCAATTTAGACTTTCCAGAAACAGAGGGAGGCCCTTGCTGTAAGTAGGGCCAATGGTGTAGGGTTTGGGGCAAAGTCAAACTTATCTAATTTGCTACAGACAAATCAATAGATAGGTATCCTCTCACACACATACCTTATGTGTCATTGATCAGAGAGAAGCACACTGGGACATTGGAGCCAACTCCTAGTGGACTCCTTTGCCTGAACCCTTCTGCATGCTGGGAACAGGGAAGGCAGAGGTGAAGCTGCCAGACAAGATAATGCCAGTCAGAGGCATAGGAAGGTCAGGTGGTACCTAGTGTGGAAAATTTCTTGTCACCGCCCCCATTGATTTTTTCCCCCTTTTGCCTGCAAAAATAGTTTTACGTTATTTCATATTTTCTTACAAAGGAATGTGGATTATGGGCCTCTGATAACAAGGAGGCAACTGTGGACAGATACTTAAATCTACAGGATGGATTGTGTTTTGGCTCCACTGAATTGAAATTTCAGCCTTCATTATTTGAAGAGCAACTGTAATCAACAAATTACGCTAGTAGGACTACAAGATGTTTTGTGAGGAGAAATATACAAAGTGTTACAAAGTAGAAAAAGATAGAGATATTGGTTATGAGTTTGAAATGTAATAGGGAAGCTAAGAAATGCATACTGAGAGATTAGATTGGAAGATTTTCAGACAGGATTGATGGAAGTCAAAAATTTGAATAAGATGTAAAAATATGTTTAATTACTGTTGAAAATGATATGTTAAAAAAACCCTAATAAATCTCTCAATCTCTCTCTCTCTCTCTCTCTCTCTCTCTCTATATATATATATAAGAAATTTCAGCCTTCACGACATATGAAAACAGCCAAGTAAACAGTTATTTTTGTGGAGGAGGGTCAAGATATTAACTGATATGCATGAAATTTCAGATATAGCTATATAATCCCTAGTGTAGTAAGATAAGACCTTTGGAGCAGGCATTTTCAAAGAAATAGTTTTTTATAAACCGCCCTAGTAGGGCAGTAATTGTTCCTTTTTGACATCCCCCTCCATGATGGAACCCGGGGTGGACCGCCCACCCTGCCCCCTTCCTATGCCCCTGCTGCCAGTCTGTATTTATGGGATACAGAAGTGCTCTTGAGTGGAACCGCTGGCTGTTGGGGGATACTGTCTAAAACCCTAATCAAGGGAGGCTGCCTGCCATTGCTGGGGTAACTATTAGAGTGAGCTGTAATACGTATTCCCCTAACAAAAAGCATGAACAGAATATCCCAATGATTGTGGCTGTTTGTGCAAAATATGAGGAATGGGGGAAAGGGCCTTTTGATATACATCTGCCCATGGAAACCCAACAGCAGGATACAACATACATTATTGCTGGATCATAAGCATGAACATTTGAAGTGGCACAGTTGAAAGTTGCAATGCTAGATCAGCCAAAGCTCTGATCTTTCTTGTTATCTCTCTGTACATTCACAAAAGTTGACATATTGGGGAGGGAGGGAGAAAACACCAACCAAATCAGAGGTTGCAGGCTAAAGAGGGGGACTGCTTTCAGTCTGAATCCTGCTGTCAAGTCACTTTGATGGGTTCAGCTGAAGCAAAATGAAAGCATATAGATTCCCCCCCCGCCCCCTTTCTCTTTTAAGCATTGAAAGATGCAGCCAACTGCAGGGCAAATGATTATCTTAGCTGAGTCCCTACAAGTCAAAAACGCTGGGGGTGGGAGGTTTGTTCTTCAAATGTTTGTTTATGGGATTATATGCATACTTTGGCCTGAGACTTCCATGATACAGTAATTCTGAGCCTCCCAAATGTGTCGAAAGAGATAAGCTTTAGTATATAAGATTAGAAGGGCATAACGAGAGTTGATCACAATTGGGCACAAAGTTTCAGTCCAAAATTTCACATGTCTCGAGGGAAGATTGAAGTCAAATCTGCAAAAAGATTCTGTAACAAGACTAAATGGAGAAAGATCAAAAAGGCTTTCTCAGATCCGTAACCGCTTCTGGCAAGATGAGCTGCAAGCCCTTTGGAAGATGAACTCTGAAAATAAAGTAGAAGTAACTTAAGAGTGAATGGTCATGATCCACATACAAATCCATGTCCATGCAGTCATTCTGGGCTACCTGAAGGAGGAAAAAGGACTGTGCTAGCAAACCCTGCTCTATGTGATCTGAATGGGTTGCAGGAAAATATTCCATGCCTGTACAAACTGGGCAAAACCCTGGATTGTGCATAGATATGCACAGTAGTGGAGACTCGTGAGGGGGAAGAAGCAAAGGCAGCACTGTGCTCATCAGGACAAGGATGGGGTGGAGCAAGACAGCCACGGGTCAATTCTGTGGGGCTCTCATTCACACACAGCTTCTCTGCAGGAAAGCCACTCCACAAGATTGATGCCTCTGCTGAACATTTGTTGTGAGAAGGCATCTTTTCTGTAGAGTGCTGCTTCAGGGATGGAGCACCAGGCAGGAAGGAGAATCACGTGACATTGGGCTCTTACCACTCCCAGGAAGTTGCAGTTGGTGGTTGGATAGGTCTCAGTCTTGTCACTGGCGGAGGAAGAGGAGTGCAAGGGGAGTGCACCACCCCCAGCAGCACGATCCCAGTGGGGTACCATCGCAGCTGCCCCACCTGCCCGCGTTGGGTGCCACAGTCCCACAGGCTGTGTGCCACGCCCCCAGGACACGCGTCGTGCCCCTGTGGGCGGTACGCCATGCCCCCGGGATGTGCGTCAGCCCTGCCCTTGCCTGCTCTCTGCCCCCCGGTGCCGGAGCATGAAGCTCCGCCACTGAGTCTTGTGTGGGGTTTTCTTGACTGATGCTCCACCCCCTGACAACCCACCTTTGGGGCACCCAACTTGCAGAGATTCCAACCTGGGTTGTCTGAACCCCTCCAAATAGGCACCTAATCCAATGCACAGTCATAGTAAGCTGTTACTGCAGGTTATGTTTTAGGCATATTGAAAAATACAAAACACATGGCAGACACGCCCCCTCACAAAGTTCAGATGGAGTCTCTATATTCCAATTCCAGTGCTTTGGAAGGAAAAAAATAACAACAAACTTCTTCTAGTTCTCTCTTCCCTCCCAAGTGCTCAGGACCTATTTGCTTGAAATTGGCAAGCAAATTCACCTCTCATATCTACCATTTCCCAACCACTCACCCACAAAATATCAGGGAAGACCCCAAATGTAAAAACTGCAGTTGTTAAAAAACCACAAACCACCGCAGCTATCCTTTCAAAATTTGGCAAGATTATTCCTACAAGATTTATCAAGTTCTACCTTAAAAAAAAAGTTGTAGATATTTCATGATTTCAAAGTTGAAAGGTGCCCAACACACACACACACACACACACACACACACACACACTTTTGGCAGGCTTAATCCAATCTCTGAAGGCTACTATGCCTTCAAATTTCTTCCACTTCTGCCAAAAGTAAAGATGTGTTAGTCATTCTTTAGTTACGAACAGTGATTTTGGAAGGCTTCACCCAACGGTTCCTTGCAGAGGCTAAGTAGCCTCAGATCAAGATGGAACCCTGCGAAACTCCATAGGCCAAACAGAATAGTAGTTTCTGAGCATCATGTTTGAAGTCCAATTTCCCAGGAATAAGTAGAGCCAGCACAACACAGTATCTCATGACCCCCCATCCCTTTGAGACAACTCAGGAGGATACCATAGCTAAGTGGTTCATTTGATCTCACTGAGTCATAACTGCTGCATCTGGACTGTGTATGAATCTCAAGGAAGATATGTCACATGCATACACCTGAAATACATAGGTGATAGCTAGAAATAAACAGTTTCACAGAAGTACGCCACACTTGGTGTAATATTGCATTAAGCAAAGAGATGTGTACAGAGTGCCTGTCTCAGTTCCTCTCCTCTCAGCCATCCTTTCTTGCTATTGTACTTTTGACAATCCTAGTCTGCTGGGTATCACAAATAATCAAAACAGCAACTGCAACTGTAGGGAGACAAAGTTCATAGATTCTCTACTCTGGTAGCAAACAATGGGATTGCTGGAACTTCACTATGAGTGAGAAAGCAACCTGAATTCATTTCAATAAATCATAGAATCTTAGAGTTGTAAGGCACTCCAAGTTGTAAGGCACACCTGCGACCCTCCAGATGTTTTGGCCTACAACTCCCATGATCCATAGCTAACAAGACCAGTGGTCAGGAATGATGGGAATTGTAGTCCAAAACATCTGCAGGGCTGAAGGTTGGGGGTGCCTGATCTAGTCCAACCCCCTGCAATGCAGGAATCTCAACTAAAGCATCCATGACAGATGGCCATCCAACCTCTGTTTAAAAACCTCCAGATTAGGAGAGTCCACCGTCTCTCATGGCAGTCTGTTCCACTGCTGAACTGCTCTTGTAACTTACAGATCTTGAAGAGAATGTACAAATCAACCTAGACCCTATTCCGTTCCGATCAAAGGGGAGTGCTTCTGAGATCTATGGCATGTAAACTGAACATTTAAGTGTATGGCTTCGAGTGAAGGACTATGGTGCTATAATTAATTGAATAGAACTGAGCTTTCCACTCTCACCTTAGGACTGCACTAAGAAGAAAGGTGTAGTATATCAAGGAAAATAGATGATACAAATTTCTACACTAGTTCAGAGCTGCCAGGATCTGGAAACAACGCTGTAAATAAGAAAAAATGGTGAAGGATAGAACTTATACAGAAAGTCTACTGGAATATAATGGATTAAAGCAAAAAAGTTATGCTCAAATCTTTATTTTGTTTAACAAACACACATTCCACTTCATGTCATTTCTTTGCTAGTTCTTATCAGAGTCCAGTCCACATATTTGTATATTACTATCCTTGTAAGATATGGGACGCGGGTGGCGCTGTGGGTTAAACCACAGAGCCTAGGACTTGCCGATCAGAAGGTCAGTGGTTCGAATCCCCGTGACGGGGTGAGCTCCCATTGCTTGATCCCTGCTCCTGCCAACCTAGCAGTTTGAAAGCATGTCAAAGTGCAAGTAGATAAATAGGTACCGCTCCGGCGGGAAGGTAAACGGCGTTTCCGTGTGCTGCTCTGGTTTGCCAGAAGCAGCTTAGTCATGCTGGCCACATGACCCGGAAGCTGTATGCCAGCTCCCTCGGCCAATAAAGCGAGATGAGCGCCGCAACCCCAGAGTCAGCCACGACTGGACCTAATGGTCAGGGGTCCCTTTACCTTTACCTATCCTTGTAAGATAATCTCCAAAGTGCCTTGCAAAAACTGTAGAAAAGTTGAAGCCTGTAGGGTGGGGAGAGAAATCTGTCTGAAATCTTGGAGATCCACTTTTAGATAGTAAGGACAAGACAGAGCTAGACAGGGCATTGGTCTGCCTTGGTATATTTTTTGTAATAAAAATAGCTATGGCTGCAGGGGCAGAGGAAGGAGGGTGCGGTAGGTGTGGTGTCATCACTGGGGTGTGTGTGACAAAATGCCAGGTGGCACTCACCGCGGGGCCTGCAGTGCGCCAGAGTCATGTGTCTCTCCTGGGAGAGACACAGTGGCTTTTGTGCATGCAGGCTGCGTGCTGCCCGAATGGTCCGCCCACTGCCTCTCCCCCAGTCGTAGGGCGGCTGATTGGAAGGAGGCAGGCAGACTCCAGAGGCCCCACAGCTCACCCTGTCCCTGGGCGCATCACCCCAGACGCCCAAGCAGCTTCCTCTGCCGCTGTATGGTTGTGTTAGTTTTTTACACTTCTGTTTTTAGAAGTCACAGATATCTGTACTCCGGAAAACATATAACCTTGGAATCAGATTTTCCTGTTTTTGTGGGGGAAAAGGGCAGGCACAGGCATTGGAATTACAATCTAACAATCAATAGAATGCAGAAGGCTCTAAGATGGGTTTGTTTACTTACGATGACCAAATTGATTCATTTGAAAATGTTAAACTGTTTATGTGCTCTATTAAATCATTTGGAAAATTTGACACCAGTCTGTTTTTCCATATAACTACTTTGAAATGTGTGGGGGGGGAGGGGCGGATTATCTTCTGAGGGCTGCCCTGGTGAAAAAAATAATGGAATTGATGAGTACTTCAACATCTATGATTCAGACACATCTAGCATAGTTATGAAAGTTTTCAACTAATAAACAGGAAACTTAGATATCCTGATCTGTCAAGGGAAGTCTGCACATGATTAATGTTTTTTATGTATGTTTTATCTGATGCAAATATCCATCTGGGTATGCGGATTACAACACTCAAATGGATTCTGTCGAATGACTATGCATCTCCTTCTGGAAGCTTCTTCTCAATGTCTGCTCTGTTAATTACTCCCCTCAGCTCAAGCTATTTACTTTGAAAATGGTCCTCAGGTTAATTAAGGAGGCTTTTTTGTATTAATATTCTGTCATGTCACCCAAGTGGCAAATATGTGGCTCTCAGGATGTCTCCCATCCAGACGCTGACCAGACTCAGACCAGTTAAGCAAGGTGGTGGCTTTATGGGCCTTCAATTCACACCCTCAGGTATTTAATACCCTGGATTAATTTCACATCACGTGCAATTTGGCCCTTAGTTCCTATCAAGTGGGATAAGATTGGGTTGTACAGTTGCAATGTATGCAAGGTTACCTGGCTGTAAGGTAGCGGTGGAGCATATGCCCCCATTGCCCAGGGCGGGCATGCTCCCAAGGGGGGCAGGGCGCAGAGGGTGCCCTCCCAGGTATGGGATAGCCGCTCAGGTGCATGGAGTGGCACTCGTGCCCTGCAACCAGGGGCGAGCGAGCCGCCAATGGCAGACATTCAGCACGCCGCCTGCCCACAACTCCCAAGCCTCCCCCAAGCTGTCAGAATGAAGGGGGAAGGGGGGAATGCCACTGACAAAACGGCACAGCTCCCCCTTCCCCCGACGGCTTGGGGTAGACTTGGGAGTTGCAGGCAGGTGGCACGACAAATGTCACCCCCCTCAGTGAAGACACCTTGGGCGGTCCACCCCCACCACACCTCCTTCCTCCTCCCCTGCTGTAAGGCTCACTCTATCAGTTTTGCATTTCTTAGTACAGAAAGTATTGATCTGATGTGTAGAGATCTTTCCTATTCTAATTAATTCAAGAGGGTTCTGGAAGCTTCTCTGTGTGAAAGAAACAAGCAGAAGGTTGGGTTATTCCTTCAGAGAAGCTGAGCACGGCTGGCTTAAACTGGTTCTGTTATCTCTGTCAAGGTCATGCTGACTATAATAAGAAGCCAGAAGGAAGGTGGGTTTCACTTTCACTTTCACTTTCTCTCTCCGCCACCCTTTCTGGTCTGGTGTTCTGTACATAGTATGCTTAGTGTTAAGGTTTAGTCTTATTATAAGTTATTGTAAGTTTAAGTTAAGTCTGCTGCAACTGGATTTCTTATGGACAGTGCCAATCCTGAATGTATTGGATTTGTGACCATTATGCTCATTTGCCTTCAGTAGCAGTAAATATCTGCTGGATGAAATATTACAGTAATAGGCTCTGGTCTGTTTTCTGGGGATCCTGCAACGTGTTTGGAGTTCTGCTCTGGATCTATATTGAGTCACTCAGAGGAGAAGATGGTGAAATGCAAACAGGGGACACAGAAAGGCTGAACTCCTCAATGCCTTCTTTGCCTCAGTCTTCTCCGATAAAGAAAACAATGCCCGACCTGAAGAATTTGGAGCAAATGATTCAGCAGAGGAAACACAGCCCAGAATAACTAAGGAGATAGTACAAGAATACTTGGCTAGTTTAGATGTATTCAAGTCTCCAGGGCCAGATGAACTGCATCCAAGAGTATTAAAAGAACTGGCAGATGTGATCTCAGGACCACTGGCAGTCATCTTTGAGAATTCCTGGAGAACAGGCGAAGTCCCGGCAGACTGGAGGAGGGCAAATGTTGTCCCTATTTTCAAAAAGGGGAAAAGAGAGGACCCAAATAATTACCGCCCAGTCAGTCTGACATCAATACCAGGGAAGATTCTGGAGCAGATCATTAAGCAAACAGTCTGTGAGCACCTAGAAAGGAATGCTGTGATCAACAATAGTCAGCATGGATTTCTGAAAAATAAGTCATGTCAGACTAACCTGATCTCGTTTTTTGACAGAATTACAAGCCTGGTAGATGAAGGGAACGCAGTGGATGTAGCCTACCTTGACCTCAGCAAGGCATTTGACAAGGTGCCCCATGATATTCTTGTAAAGAAGCTGGTAAAATGCAGACTTGACTATGCTACCACTCAGTGGATTTGTAACTGGCTGACTGACTGAACCCAAAGGGTGCTCATCAATGGTTCCTCTTCATCCTGGAGAAGAGTGACTAGTGGGGTGCTACAGGGTTCTGTCTTGGGCTCGGTCTTATTCAACATCTTTATCAACGACTTGGATGATGGACTCAAGGGCATCCTGATCAAATTTGCAGATGGCACCAAACTGGGAGGGGTGGCTAACACCCCAGAGGACAGGATCACACTTCAAAACGACCTTGACAGATTAGAGAACTGGGCCAAAACAAACAAGATGAATTTTAACAGGGGGAAATGTAAAGTATTGCACTTGGGCAAAAAAAATGAGAGGCACAAATACAAGATGGGTGACACCTGGCTTGAGAGCAGTACATGTGAAAAGGATCTAGGAGTCTTGGTTGACCACAAACTTGACATGAGCCAACAGTGTGACGCGGCAGCTAAAAAAGCCAATGCAATTCTGGGCTGCATCAATAGGAGTATAGCATCTAGATCAAGGGAGGTAATAGTGCCACTGTATTCTGCTCTGGTCAGACCTCACCTGAAGTACTGTGTCCAGTTCTGGGCACCACAGTTCAAGAAGGACACTGACAAACTGGAACGTGTCCAGAGGAGGGCAACCAAAATGGTCAAAGGCCTGGAAATGATGCCTTATGAGGAACGGCTAAGGGAGCTGGGCATGTTTAGCCTGGAGAAGAGGAGGTTAAGGGGTGATATGATAGCCATGTTCAAATATATAAAAGGATGTCACATAGAGGAGGGAGAAAGGTTGTTTTCTGCTGCTCTGGAGAAGCGGACACGGAGCAATGGATCCAAACTACAAGAAAGAAGATTCCACCTAAATATTAGGAAGAACTTCCTGACAGTAAGAGCTGTTCGACAGTGGAATTTGCTGCCAAGGAGTGTGGTGGAGTCTCCTTCTTTGGAGGTCTTTAAGCAGAGGCTTGACAACCATATGTCAGGAGTGCTCTGATGGTGTTTCCTGCTTGGCAGGGGGTTGGACTCGATGGCCCTTGTGGTCTCTTCCAACTCTATGATTCTATGATTCTATAATTCTATGATTCTATGATTCTATGATTCTATGAATAGAATTCCATGACACACTGAACTTTTTCTGAATGACTGGACTATTTACTTGATCCTTTGCTATAGTGTGTTCTCCCTCATGGAGAGCACAGGTTGTGGGCGGGGCTGACAAGACACCTCACTGTTACTAGGCAAATGGTTTGGCCATCCTTTAAGCAGGGGCGGGCTGTTACTGAGGAAATCTAGATGCTGCCATTTGTTGATTGACAGCCCTATTTGTTAAATACAATGCTCGCAGTGAGGAACTTCCTCTTTTTGCTGCTTACTTCGGATCACCCGCCCTCCCTTCCCTAATTTTAGGCTGTTTGCTTGACCTTGCTATGCCTGTCATGGGGTCGTCTGCTTTGGGGCAGGGGCCTGGTAGGAATTTTGTCCATTTGGCTGATTAGTGTGTGCCACTTGGTTTTTGCCTACTGTGTAGCAAATCGTCACAACTTGTAAGGTTTGCAGTTAGGCATTGGTCTTGGAATTGGTTGGTGGAGGGGTATGGATTCAGCTGTGCCTGCCCCTCCAAAATGCTGCTGGTGGTGGAGGGGTATGGATTCGGCTGTGCCTGCCCCTCCAAAATGCTGCTGCTGCTGCTTCAAGGGTTTTCCGTTAAAGGAACCAAGGGGCTCCCCATGCTTTTGTCCGAAACCCCCTGGCAAGGGGCTAGGGCCACGCAAGAGCCCCTGGGGGCATTCTGGGGAGAGGTGAGGCATGGTTCCCAGTCCCCTCTCTCTCCCCAGGTGACTTACCCTTCCTGACTTCGCGGGGGGTGCGAATGTCAGAGCTGTCCCCGTGCGGGGTCAGTTAGTGCTACCAATGCCTAAGCAACCACTCACATTGCTGTAATTTGAATAAAGTTGTGGCCAAAATTATGCCAAAAACCTTAAACAAAAATTAAGTGTCAATTGTGTTTTTCTTTGGGGGGTGTCTTGGGGACCTCGACATGCAACAGGGGACAATTCCTCCCTCAAGTTCTCACCACTTCCAAATTTTGCCTTTCTGTGTGAAGAACAGACTTTGTAGCTGCCGATTTAAACTGCAGTATGAACATCAAATGTTTTCTTTCACCTAATACCACTCTGCACATTATATGGTTGTGTTTCTCAGTAACAAAGTGTACATTGTAAGCTGTCACCTCTGACTCTAATTTTCTCCTGTGAGTAGAAGATGGATTCCACCATAACTAGTGCAGAGAATACAGATGCAAAGATGTCATCCACTGATTTTAACTTATCCCTTCATGTGGAATATACTGTGCAGGGCCAATTTTAAATTTTCAGGTCAAGGGTAATTGGCTGAAACCCAATTTGTAAAGAAGTAAAAAACTATTGCCTATGGCTTTTCATTTGCTTTATTTTTTTATCCACACTGAAGTTAAAACGATACAATCTTTAACAGTGCTTGCCCAGCTCACTGTTGCATTTTATGAAAATCTAATACTCTATGCAGTTTAAAAGAAAAAGAAAAGATGGGGAACATCATATTACCCTTTCATCCTGGGAAAATCACATCACATTTTATTAAACTATCAGATAAACACACATGTTAGTTGCAGATTCCTCTCTTTGCTCTGCCTGCTGGTCTGTCTTACAAACTTTGCAGTACATCATGCTTAATGGAGTCACTATACTGCCCAGTATAATAGATTAAAATATTTTACCATTCATGAAGCTCAAGCAACACATGCTGGAGATCTGACCAATATCAACAGCAAAAGAAATCATACCCTCCAACCTTTCTCCGATGAAAATCAGAATGTTCTATTAGATAATAACAATAATACACAGCTTGGGGGTTGCGTAACTCCAACATTTCACTGATGAAAATAGGGATATTCTAAGGAAAAGCAGGAGATTCCGGGATCAAATCAGAAACTGGGATGGCTTCTGTAAATCTAGGACTGTCCCTGGAAAACAGAGACGCTTGGAGGGTGTGCAGAAATTACATTTCGGGCATATATATATTTCTGGCATATATATATATTTTTAAAGGAAGATACTTGATGAAGAGGAAGGCAATTTCCTGAAAGCCATTCACATGAACAGTCTTGTAACCAAACAGACATTTTCTTGCATTAATAAAGATTCAGTTTAATAGCTCTACAAGCCTGAGGGTTGATTCTAACTTTCTTGGGACGTCGCTGCTTAAGCACAGTTGGAAGGGATACAGGCGTGGTAAAGCAGCACTGAAGCAATGCAGGCTTTCAGGGCAGGCAGGAAGACAGTAGTTACCAGCGGAAAAAATCCCAATTTAAAGCTCTGAGCATCTGCCTCTCAAAAGTCTCCATCCTGTTTGTAAGCTAGGAGATTTCTGTATGGAGAGGCATCTCACCATATTCTAGAGCAGGGCTTTCCAAACAGTGTGTTACAGCATGTTGGGAAGGATATGTATTACGTAATTCTACCTTGCCCAGCCTGTATTCGTAGACCGGGATCCATGATTGGAAAGGGAAGCTTATTTCTGCTGTGCTCAATGCCTAAAGTAGTCCCAAAGAAGATGGCCAACTGTGAGAACAGGATGCTGAGCTAGTTGAGCCATTGGCTGTATACAGAAATTCTTCTTATGTTCTTGTATTCTTAGAGGGATGCGGGTGGCACTGTGGTCTAAACCACTGAGCCTCTTGGGCTCGCCGATCAGAAGGCTGGCAGTTCAAATCCCAGCGATGGAGTGAGCTCCTGTTGCTCTGTCCCAGCTCTTGCCAACCTAGCAGTTCAGAAGCACACCAGTGCAAGTAGATAAATAGGTACTGCTGCAGTGGGGAGGTAAACAGCGTTTCCGTGTGCTCTGGTTTCTGTCACGGTGTTCCGTTTCACCAGAAGTGGTTTAGTCATGCCGGCCACATGACCCAGAAAGCTGTCTGTGAACAAACGCCGGCTCCCTCAGCCTGAAAGCGAGATGAGTGCTGCAACCTCATAGTTGCCTTTGACTGAACTTTACCATCCTGGGGTCCTTTACTGAAATATACTCAGAGTCGAGAGTGGATTTCATGCTCTTTATTCAGCTCCTATGGAAGTTCCCCCAAGATGTCTGCTTTATATACATTATTTACACAATGGGCCCCACATGATTGGCTAATTCTGGGATTCACCTGTAGGCCAATCAGGCTGGATTGGGTGGCTCCTGTGGACCAATCAGACTACTGCATTCTGGATCCTATTGTTCTAGAACCAATCAGACTGCTGCATTTTGGATCCTATTCAACTCAGTAGATAGCATTTACCTTTACCTTTTATTCTTAGAGGCTTGCCGAGTCCTCTGTAAGGACAAAAGTATAATCCAAGAATGCACACGAGTATTGGAAATACTAATGTTCTCTATCTGGTATAAATCCACCACAAAAATCCTAGCATTTTGTTTAAGTGGCAATCACAGAAGTCTTAAAAAGAAATCCCTCTCCTGCACTAGTCTGCATAAAAGAAGTCCCAAGTGCACAATGGAAATGCTGGATATAGCAGGGTTGGCTGCAGCATGCAGGAATTACAAGGGGGTGAAAGTGATGCCTTCTTAACGGAAAGCTTGACAGCTTCCTAGCTACAGCACAGTGTGCTGCAAGGAGAGCTAAGATACATTGTTATTTTTCTTTGACATAAAAATTGATGCTTGAAATGAATCCTACAACGAGATTTCTACGCTAATTGCAGAAATAGATAACGTGTGCCCTGGGCGGCCATTACTCATTCTACAATAATCTTTCTTGCACTGTAAGTGGCATTCTGCTTCAATAGGACTCTGCAGTGTGCTGCTCCCACAAGGAATGCTAAAAACGGCACTGTCTGTTGAAAGACATGCAGCCTTAAGCTGCAATCTTACACATACTCACCTGGGAGTAAATCCCACTGAATTTATTGGATCTTACTTCTGCAATGCAAAGGATTGCACCCTTATAGTGTCTGTTTCCCATAACTGTAGTTTTTGATCATTCCTTTTTCAACGTGTGTACATAGCACAAGACAGTATCTTAAAAAGCAGAGACATCACCTTGCCAACAAATGTCCGTATAGTTAAAGCTATGGTTTTCCCAGTAGTGATGTATGGAAGTGAGAGCTGGACCATAAAGAAGGCTGATCGCCAAAGAATTGATGCTTTTGAATTATGGTGTTGGAGGAGAGGCCCATGGACTGCAAGAAGATCAAACCTCTCCATTCTTAAGGAAATCAGCCCTGAGTGCTCACTGGAAGGACAGATCGTGAAGCTGAGGCTCCAATACTTTGGCCACCTCATGAGAAGAGAAGACTCCCTGGAAAAGACCCTGATGTTGGGAAAGATGGAAGGCACAAGGAGAAGGGGGCGACAGAGGACGAGATGGTTGGACAGTGTTCTCGAAGCTACCAGCATGAGTCTGACCAAGCTGCGGAAGGCAGTGGAAGACAGGAGTGCCTGGCGTGCTCTGGTCCATGGGGTCACGAAGAGTCGGACACGACTAAATGACTAAACAACAACACATAGTACATGTCTAACCAGTTTTTGAAAACCACTATTTTGCTTTAGTTTTCCTGCATTCTTCTGTGTTCACCATGGTGCTGCTCCTGTTTCTGCAAGGGTCCAATAATTAAGAAAATAATAGATGCTCATTACATTGGTTAACATCTGTGCAGCCTTCCTACAATCAGTACCTGGCAGCTAGAGAGTGTGAAAGACAGTGCTGGATTAGAGGAATTCATTGTAGCTGAAGCTTGTGATGTTTGGTTGTCCACAGAAAGGCTTAAAGAACTCAAAAGTAAATGGCCAAGACAAACTCGTGTGTCATAAGCCTGCTGTATGTTACTGCATTAAGATCCACAGATCAACACAGTCTACCCCCTTAAAAGGTATCCAACATAAATATATTTTAAATAAATAAAATAATAATTAAAATAAGATGCAAATCTATGGTAGTTTTTATATATAGCTTTCCCCTCTGAATTCACTCCAAATTGTACACAGAGTCCTTTCTTTCTCAGTTCTATCTCTGCCAAATCAGGGTGTCTCTTCATCTCTCCATCCATGGCTTCATTCCACTCCTCCAGCATTACAACTCCACCATTTGTGGTTTCATTCCTCTAAACATCTGTGTGAAAGACTTTTCACCCTCTGTTGCCTCCAACTCTACCACGTCACCCTCCTATTCTGGCAATTCTTTATCCATATTGTTTTCTCCAAAGTCTCTTTGTCCTCCTTGATTTCGCTTTCCATTTCAACCTTCTGTGGTCTGCTTCCATTCACCATTTCATAAATCTCAGCTCTAATCACTTTTATTTGAGAAGCAGCATGGTGTAGTGGTTAAGAGCAGTGGATTCGTAATCTGGTGAACCGGGTTCGCGTCTCTGTTCCTCCACATGCAGCTGCTGGGTGACCTTGGGCCAGTCACACTTCTCTGAAGTCTCTCAGCCTCACTCACCTCACAGAGTGTTTGTTGTGGGGGAGGAAGGGAAAGGAGATTGTGAGCCGCTTTGAGACTCCTTATGGGGAGTGAAAGGCGGGATATCAAGTCCAAACTCTTCTTCTTACTTGTTCATCAAACATTTGTTGAAGGATGTGAACGGTCAATGGAATGTCCAAGAATGTATTCACTATGCTGAATAGTCTTGATCTTATCAACAATTCATTATCATTACATCTCCTGTCTCCACCTTAAGATCTGAACAGCACTCTCTCTTATCAAAATACATTCCTTTCCCATAGAGAAGGTATGAAGTGGCAAACTTCCATAAAGGCAACACTTTCATTATTATTTTTTTATAAAATATTTATTAAAAGTTTTCTTAATACAATAAAGAAGAACAAACAAACAAAGTAACATAATCATACTTTCTTCACTTCATTGGACTTCCTCACGTCCCTCGTTCCTGCGTTCCAAGTTTATCAAACTTTATCCAGCAATTTATCACCTTATTTCAATTCTTATTTTATAACTTTCAAATATTGTATCCCTAATTTTAGATAATTTAACCCAAACCTTAAAAGCTTAATCTTGACATAATATTTATCCAAAATTTAACTTTTTCTTATATTTTTACTTATCTTCATATTCCTTTCGACTATTTTGATGGTGCCATATTATTTGTAACACTTTCAACAGAGAATAAAAAACAAAGAAAATAAAAATTCTTCGCAACTCCCTTGATTGTTTAAAACTCTTTTTGGCTCAAACAATTAAAGCATGCGTTTGGTTCTGCCTCTAGCCTTTAAATGATGGTCTCTTCTGAATGCCAGAAGGTTGCTCATAAACCAGATGTAAAATTCTACCGGCAGACAGAGAAACCCCTCTTAGGTGGAATCTACACACATATTAAAACTGTTCTGAAGATACTTTTTTAAAAGCGTTTTTAAAAATACATTGAATTTTCCATAAGGCTCACTATCACCATCTAATGTCACATTGCATATTGCATTCAAGACACACTTAAAATATTTTATTTATGCTTGGCTATCATCAATCACCATGTAATTATCTCCGTCAGCCACCTGCCGAAAGAAGACATTCAGTCTGCCATGTTCCTCCCCCAGAAGATCTGATTTGCTAATTTTCTATGTGCAAGGTTTTCTTTCGGTTTTTGGCTTTGTATGTGATGGATCCCTCAATCATACAGTGCTGGGTTTTTTTTTGCATCTTCTAATCATGGAGGCAAAGGCAAAAGTTGGACTCCTAACCAGGTGTACTCAGTGCAATCATAATCACGTCTACTAAATCCTTTCTGGATTCAATAGGGTTTACTCTCAAGAAAGTGGGGTCAGGATTGCAGCCCAACTCAAGAATTGACAAGGGACACCTAAGTGTTATTCTCCACTAGCCCTCCTCCTGCTCCTCACAGTTCACAAACAAGCACTTGCAATATTAATACCGCCATACACCTTATTTCATTTTATGCTCTCTGATTTATGAACCTGGCTATGCTCATATTTATTGAAGAGCTGCTAAATTCTGATGCAATGTGAGCCAACATCTCTTCCTTTCTCCAACTGTTCACACAGCTGTGGTAGATTCCAGTACCTGAGGTGATATGAACCTGCAAATAATGCTTACATTTATATTAATGAGCTGGATACTACTTAGCTAATACAGAAAGACATTTTACCTTGCTTCCAAGAGAAAAACATATGGTAACCTTCTGATGAAAATGGCAAAGCCAATAAACAAAGCTGTGGTGGACTCTGTGAAATAAGAAAGCATCCCTGGGCTGTGCAGAAAGAGAGAAATATACATGAAGTGCCATGCTACCATCATTAATTACATTTTGAAAAGGTGCTCATGAGAATATTGACCAAATAAAAAATGTTTCTTGCTGCTCAGAATTCCAGATCAGTTCTTGCAGAGCCAACACTTGGTATTTTTGGTCAGGAAGAACCACTTTCTCATTTGTCACAATTCATATCGCTAACATAAATGAGAGTTGATTAAGCTATCTACAATGCAAGCCTAGAGAGAATTAGAACTATTTACAGAGGACTGATAGAGTGTAGCCCTGAAAAGGAAGCTCATCCACTCTCCACCGCCATCGTTCTGCCTGGACGCTGAGGTCCAGCGCCGAGGGCCTTCTGGCGGTTCCCTCATTGCGAGAAGCAAAGCTACAGGGAACCAGGCAGAGGGCCTTCTCGGTAGTGGCGCCCGGCCTGTGGAACACCCTCCCATCAAATGTCAAAGTGATAAATAACTACCTGACATTCAGAAGACATCTTAAGGCAGCCCTGTTCAGGGAAGTTTTTAATCTGTGATATTTTACTGTATTTTTGGTTTCTATGGAAGCCGCCCAGAGTGGCTGGGGAAACCCAGCCAGATGGGCGGGGTACAAATAATAAATTATTATTATTATTATTATTATTATTATGAGAAACATCTTGCTAATGGAAAAAGTGATACACAAGATTTTGCATGGCAACTCCTGTATCATAACAAAGAGAATTAATGTTGTCTAATTTGTTTCCAAAGTTCCAGGTGATAGAGATAGCTGTAATCTAACGTGTTTCACTTATGTTGTGACAAATAAGAAGCCACTAATTATCTTTTCCAGTTGGAGTGTTATTAGGAAATGTGTGCCATCCAAATTAGAATTTGGAAGCTTTATGCGAAAAGGAACATAATCCAAGCTGTTTATCTTTTTTCTTTTTTAAAAAAGCTATCTGCTTAAACTGCCGCATTTACAACTTATTCATTTAAAAAACCCTTGTGTGTCCCATTACAATTACCAACCAAAGTTACCCTCTTAATTATACCATCCATATGTCAGATTTAGAAAGCAAGAGCTCCGATAGATCCATAGTTTCTGTTCAGTAAGAACTCCTTAGATGCTTTGAAGTTTCAATCCCTTTGGAAAGCATTACCAGTCCTTGTCTGAGTACTTCCTGGGGGTGGGGGAAAAATGCTATTGTACCCATGTCCTGCTTTCAACCTTCCCATAGAAATTTGGTTGGCCTTTCAGAGAACAGAACACTGGGCTAGATAGGACTTTGGATTCTTTAGATAGGATGAATTAGGCTCAGGTGAAGTCAGAGAAAGATGGAGAAATTCATTAAATGCTCAGTAGAGTTCTCAGTGGCTTCTGGGCTTCTTGAAATACATGCCATGTCGGATTTAGTGGTAATGTGATGCCTTTCATGAGTCATCTTCTCATATAATCCCCATCATTTGAGACTTCAAATGTGAGTGGAGCAGCAAGTATCAATGTTATCTTTGTATGGTAGGAAGCTTTCTGGCCCTACCACCACTGCCAGAACATTGCCCAGAAAGGAATTCCAGATTCTTCACTCCTGCTCAGTTAAAGATGATAGAAATTGAATGTCATACAGTGCTATTTTTCTAGAAAAAGAGGTGTTGGAACTCACCATAAACACCTCCCTTGTTCTCTTAGAATAGCAATGGCACCCACCTGAGAGGTGCCAGAACTGAGTTCCGGCAAGTTCCGGTGGGAAAAAAGCCATGATAAGTTTTTAATGTTTGATGTTATATCATGTTTTTAATATTCTGTTGGGAGCCATCCAGAGTGGCTGGGGAAACCCAGCCAGATGGGTGGGGTATAAATAAATAAAGCATCATCATCATCATCATCATCATCATCATCATCATCATTATATGTTCTACAAGTATTATTATGAAAATGTTGTATGATTTGATGACCAATACAGTTGCCCTCTAAGAATTCTTTTTAAAAAGATCTACTGTAAATATATGAACGTCAGACTGTGCTAAGTAAAAGGGATAGAAATAAAACACATTCATTTATATCTGCTTTATCTGCAATGGATAACTGAATTACAAGCATCTTAGAACATAAATAACATGTCAGGTGTTGTTGTTGTTTTTTAAAATTGTAGCACATGACAAATGGCAAGCTTCATCGATATTTGCTTGCCTTACTTCTATTGACATCTGTGATTAAAGATGCACTGTTATATTATTCAGTTATAAACAGATAGCATTTGTCTTAATTACCAATACAAGGTAATGACATTTACTGTTGTGTACAGAATAGATCCTGTCTATTAGTGGACTTATATTTATTAAAGCCAATAAACCTCTTTTTCAAACTTTCTAAAAACACATGGAACCAATTAACTTGGCATATTTTTTTTTTGGTGATTTCCTAGAGCACTATATTATGAACGCAGGCAGATTCACTTTCACTGCATGTACAAGATAAAGCGGGAGATGAGATTCATTGTGGCAATTCTTACACTTCCTTTACCCCAGAACTCTTATACAACACCAAGACCCAATAGTGCCCATATGTCTGCCTTTGAAGAGAATAATCCTCTATTTGAACAGCTGCTCCCTCTAAGTTAAGTTTATGTACACATACACGCAAACATATACACAAACAAACACACACCGTATTTTTCCGTGTATAAGACGCCCCCTATTTTGGGGGACTAAATTTAAAGAAAATGAGGGGAGATGGCCCAAAGTTGTTGAGCTTGTTTAAGGGGGAATTGCACACGTGCCATCACCCCAGCAGGGCTGTTGCTGGGGGTTGGCAAAGTGGGCAGCTGCTCCCCCCCTACGCCACTGCGGGCGGGAAGGTCCCTAGAGCATGGGCTGCCAACCAGCTGGCTGATGGTTTCCCCTTCATGCCGCTGCCCTAGGGAGCCCTAGAGCGCCCACCTCCGGCAGTGGCATGGGGGAAAATTGCTTGCCCATCAACCAGCTGGCTGGTGGGCGCAGCTCTCCCCCCCCCCCATGCCACTATCTGTGTATAGGACGACCCCAGTTTTTTGACATGCTTTTTGAGTCAAAAAACCTTATCTAATACACGGAAAAATATGGTGTGTGAATATATATGTATCTCAGCATGGAGAACATAGGCCGTTAAGTTGCCCCTTGACAGGTGGGACTAGTTCAACAGATGGATAAAGTACACAGGTCATATGGCCATAGTCATCTTTGCTTTCCTTGACCCCTAGAAATTGGCTCCAATGGGCTATGTCATCCTATCCATCCTGACTACTGGATCTACTGCCTGGGAATGATGGGAGCTGGAGTTCAACATCAGGGCAGGGAGCATACAGGTTTCCTACACCTGTTCTATGGCATAGCAGAGGCACCAACTTGTGAGGGAGGTGGGGGGGGCTATGACATTGCATCGGCTGCTGCCCCACCAATGGCCAGGGGCTGCTTCTCCCCTTCTTCCCCTCCGTGGGGCAGGATGTTGTCTCTGCAGTCATAACAAAGACCCCCTGAATCTCCTTTATCCATGTATCCCTCTTTTTCTGTGGGTGGGGGGAAATATCTGCTCAATCCTCTGGCCCCCGAGATTGATGCCCGCCCAGGCATTTCAAAATATTTCACAATTTTTTCACCCTACCTTAAAAACCTAAGTTCTCAATTTGAAGTGTAACTTGAGTCAGCTATGGCTGGATTTTTAAACTGTTTTCATGGAACGTACGAGATTTTTTGCAAAACTTCTATGCTTTTGTATGCTGTCGTTCTGATTTTAAAGATACTTAAAATACTGTCTGTAAGAAAGGGTTCATATCTAGTAGACTGTTTACTTGGCTACCTTGAGTTTCAATATTTTGGTATGGAGAGCCTTATGTATGCTATTCTATATTATTTCTTGGGCAAGTAATTATCGTATAAAAATATGACAGGCTAACAGATGTTCAGTGTTTCTACGATGGAGCTCCAAAACAAACTGCAGACTAAATTTCTCATTTCCCTAACCTTGTTATAAAAAGTTCCTGATATAGTGCAGTTAGAGCACACACCTTGAAGCAATCAAAAGGCTCTTGTATTAAAATGTTCCTTTTCTGTAACTGATCAGTTGTTTCAGGTGGTCATAATATGTAAAACCTGCCGTGCAGTATCATATTCATGATGCTTTTGCAGCGCAGCTCTAAATATGTAAGTCTTTCTGGGTTCAGATGGTCTTATTTTATGGTAATTATGCTTTGGGTGGCAGTTCTAATTAATATAATTTGAAATCAAGCTTTCAGTATATGACTATATCCAGTTAATCATTCATTCATGCACTTATTCATTTAAAACACATACTCTGCCTTTCTGAAAAGTTCAAGGCATCTAACCAAGAGAGAAAGATAGAATATAAGCAGATAAAAATTGATTCAAGGCGCAACAAAAACAATTAAGACTTGATTACATATAAGATGAAGCAGAGCTCAGTAGAGCATGAGATTTTTAATCTCAGGGTTGTGCTTTTGAGCCCCATGTCGGGCCAAAAGATTCCTGCATTGCAGGGAGTTGGACTATGTGACCTTTGGAATGTGTTCCATCTCTACAATTCTTTGATTCCATAGTTTAAAGATAGAATTATAAGAACAACAACAATTTATTTAAAAATGCTATGTTTACTAATGACACAGTCCCATGGTCCTGAGAGGGCACCAATCTCAGGGACCAGAGGATAGAGTGGATATTCCCATCCACTCATGGAAAAAGAGAGAAATATGGACAAAGGAGATTCATCCTCAATGGGACCTTTTTATGACCACAGAGACAAAATCCTGGCTCTGCTGTTGGTGCTCAAAGGCACAAGGGAGACCAATGCTGTGTGTCTGAGTGGATTAACCATAAATTCCTCCATTTTCTCGTCTGCCCCCCCCAAAAAAAAAAATCCAGGGGAAAAACTAGGTCAATGCTGGAATAGTGAATTCTCCTCCCCTAAGAACCAATGGGAAAGAAATTGCCTGGGGAACTGTTGCCCCTCTCCAGCTTGTGTCCTGGTCGGTGGGAAGTTGTCAGGACTGTGGCAGTTCCTGTGACATTAACATTTGAGAGTGCTGGAGGTGAAATAGTTAAACAGGTTACCCAATCAGAACTCAGGGGGGTGGAGTCAGAGGGACTATAAAACCAGCTCTGGGAGGGGCAAAGGAGTTCGTTAGGAGTTGGGTGGTTGGTTGGAGTGGGAGTGAATTGGGATAGAGTTTGTGGGTAGGATGAGTTAGTGTAGTGAAATAAGCTGAGTTAGGAATAGTTAGGGGCTAGGAAGACAAGTAAATATCTGAAAGGTGGTTTAGTGAGTGAGAGTAGGTAGCGGAAGTTATAGGTCTGGATAGGCACCCCATGAATGTAATTGACTGATACTGTTTATGAAACCACATGCTTGTTAAACTGCAATAAATAAACAAAAGTTTATGTTCCAATTTAACCCTGACTGGACTCAGTATTGTACCAGGTAGGGCCTGGGTGGTGGCAGCAAAAAATAAAGTGGTGGCACAGGGATCAATAGATGGTGAAACGTCTGGGGACCCTGTGTGATCGCCACAGTTCCTTGTCACAGATGTTTCCTTCCTGTTCAATAGTAGGGTGGCTCTATAAAAACACTCACATCCAAACGCTTTGAACTAAAATCCTAACTGGAGTTTTTATCACATTTTGACCCTTCATAGCTAGGGAGAAACTTTATAATTCACTGCATGAACTTTATTCCAGTCATGAAATATCTTGTGCATGAATTGGGAATGCCAGTTTTTTTGGGTTTTTTTTACAGCTAATGTAAAGCCATCTGAATCCTAAACTCAGGGAGGACAACTGCCGGATAAAAGTTCATGATATGGATAGATTATGTAATACAAATAAATATTGTGAGTCCTTTAGGAGGAGGAATGAAATTGGGATAGCAAGATTCTTCTGAGATCACAATAAAGTAGAAAGGATAAAAATGACAATGAAATTCAATCAGTGTAAGTCCCATTGTTTTGGAAGAATGCAAAATGGCCAGAGCTCAGTGGTTTTGCATGCAGAAGGTCTCCAGCATCTGAGAGAGAATTGTGTGTGAAACGTTGATGAGCTGCTTCCATTCAATGCTAAAAATATGGAACTAGATAGACCAAATGGTATGACTGAAGCATAAGGCAAATTTCTATGTTCTGCTCTCCAAATGAAATCAATGGGATTGTGGTGTGCTTAACTTGGGCTGAGAAAATAAGAAAGAAATTAATTTCAATTTTAACAATGTTAAAAAAAAATAGTTGAGACAAGGTCCAGATGATTATTACTTTCACTGAACTCTTGAGATAAAGGGTTTGGAACAATCTTTAAAGTGAAACACTTAAAAGAGGAACAATCTCTATTGCTTAGTGCCAAAGTGCCCACTCTTTGGAAAATTACAAAATTAGACTTCTTTAATCACTTTAATCTGGTTGAGAGACTTTAGGTGCTTAGCTGTATATTCTAGTTATAACCCAATAAACAACTGGTAGCATTGTCCTCCAGAAGATCATAGCACAGATTAATAGAACTGGGTGCTTTGAGGTTAATCTGTGCAATTTTCTGGAAAAAAAATAAAGGGAACTGTCATGAACAAAAAATACGTTGTTATTAAGTAATTAACTTGTCCTCCAGGCACCTACAATTTACTGATGCACCACATAACACATCAAAGTGCAATGTATATATTCTTAAAGGATAAAGGAATCCCTCCAGGAACAAGATATCAAAATGCAAGGTATTAGGTTTATAATCACTCTGCATTGCAATGAGCAGCTGGCTTGCAGATGTGGGCTCTCTACAAACCACTTCTCAAATGATCACCTTATTGGTTTTTAAGTCCTTTTGTTACACTGTTGGAAAACTGTTTCATTATCTCTGCTTTTAGTGAGTCTCATTTAAATCCCATCAAGCCCTTCTCTTATTTTCAAAGCTGATTTATGATCATTCTCAAGTGAAACAATCAGTAACCTACAGAATGGTGCTCATCAAGGCTTAAATTGGTAGAAACCCAAGAGGTAGCTCCAAGGGTGGGGGAAATCAACAGTAGTCTGTTCATGTTACATTTCAAGTTAATAAAATTGTCTTATTAGTATAACGTTGTAAAAGAAGCGTATTGTAAGATCCATCTCAGTGCATTCAAGCTTTATTATTAGAAGGTCTTTTTTAAAGCAAATGTAAATGAGAAAAGGCTTACAACATCAGATTAGTCATCTATTTAGTCCAGTATTCTGTCAGAGATAATGTGACTATGGTTTGATGGAGAGGGTGGTCTGCAAAATCTAAAATAATTTCTCACCATTGAAAAGAGCTGCTTGGCAACGATGGCATTAGAGAACACCAAGAAGTAGAGAGAATGAAAGGCTGGAGCTGGAAATGCAATGAGAGTTCTGCTTTAGGGCAGTGTGAGCAGACAAAATACCTGTCCGTTTCCAATGGTGATACTTGACTAGGTCATACTCAGAGTAGGGCCATTGCAATCAATGACGTGGGTTAGCCTGCTGATTGCAATGGACCTACTGTAACAAGATATCTGTTTTTGAAAATTGAAGTTTTGTTTTATTTTATTTTATTTTATTTTATTTTATTTTATTTTATTTTATTTTATTTTATTTTATTTTATTTTATTTTATTTTATTTTATTTTATTTTATTTTGCAAGGGTGCAAGTAGTTAGCCTTGTCTAGGGTACAAAATAGCCTGGCACTGGAACTGCTTCCAATGGGCTCCATTCCTTCCTCCCCATCCATTTTTCTATCTCTCCCCCTCCACCAGACACTCATCTTTTGGTGTCCATTGAGCATGTTCTGTATTCATTGCACTGTTATTCTGGGGGATGGGACTTGCACCCCTTATATGTTCCCCCCAAAGGTTTTTAAATACTTTTTCAAAGTTCAGCCTTCTCCTGTTTGGGCTTATTTCAGTTCGTTTCTCCTCTTTTGGGTGAATATGCATTCACAACCCAAAGATACGAAACGAAGTGAAATAAGACAAAAGAAAGCTTATTCGTCATCTTTCTATGAACCATAGTTTTGACTTACTTCACTTTGTTTTGCGTTTTTTTGCGTCATTTTGTCCTCTTTCTATGCATGTTCACCCAAACAACACATGTTTTCCTTTGTTTTGACTTACTTCACTTCATTTTGCGTTTTTTAAGCGAATATGCATGCACACCCCATAAACACGAAACAAAGTGAAATACGCCCAAACAGAGCTTTTTCGTCTACTTTCTATGCATATTCACCAAAACGTTTTCCTTTGTTTTTACTTACTTCACTTCTTTTTGCGTTTTTTGAGCGAATATGCATGAACACCCAAAACCATGAAAAAACCTTCTCCGAAAAAACACCCAGAAAGCCTTCTCCTAAGCATGCTGTGATATCACTTTTATGTTTCTCAGTAGCCCAATTTTGTCTATAGAGAACTCACCATCTGAGTTCTCTTGCTATCATGATTTTCCTGCTAGAAATATGAAATTATACGGGAAAGCCATTGCAGGAGCCAAAATAAGTTTCAAGTAACGTAGCTTCCTTTTTAAAAAAAATTAGGGAGATTGTAGAGGTAGTTGATTCACAGAGAAACCCCACATAAATGATTCTGTTCGAATTTATGTTTCTAAGCCATTATATAAGACTAGTACTGCAGAAAGTGAAAGTAATAACAAGTACTAAAAATAATAATGTTGAAACACTTTTTTAAAAAAAAGAACATTATGTAAATTGGCAAAAGTAATTGAAAGCTATAATACTCAATGGTTTGTGGATCTTATTTTGTCAATGGTTTTATGGTTTAGATAAAGTAATTCTTATTCATCAGGTCTGTAATTTGTTGTGGAATGGAATTATAGAAAATAACGCCTTTAGGAAAGTGCTCTAATTTTATGCTCCTGATTGCTTCGGTTTCCCAAGTTTTTCTTATAGGCAAAGCCTGAATCTCAGGATTGCTTTTATTATGGATTTTACATCATGAGTGAGCTTTATTCCTGACTAGTAAAATGTTCATCATTTAAGTGTGTGTGTGTGTGTGTGTGTGTGTGTGTGTGTGTAAAAACAGGGCTGTACTATATAGGCAGGGAGGTGGCAGTATAATAAATATTTGTGTGTTCTGCATTCAATTTATTATCAGTGTTATAGATGTTGCCAATACCACTATTCTGTCTCAAAATGAGGTAGTTTGATATGCCACTAGTCATAGAAGCAAATGATAACTGTTCACTAATAAAGACTTAGGGTTGTAATTCAATACACCATGGGAGCAGGAGCTTAATCTAGATGCAAATTAGGTAACTGACTTATCTTCTGATTAACTTCTGAGTTGATCTCATTTTTAATTTATTACTGAACTGATAAATGAACTAAATATTAAAGTCCAAATGACAAAGGGCAAATGCAATAAAACAAGATAAAACAGATAAATGGTGATCTACCAGAAAAAGGATCCACAACATTTCAAAAAAGTTTACAAAAGGTTGCATACAAAATGGTGATAATGAATTAATAGTTTTGTTTTGTTAATTGGCAATTATTTTTTAAATAATTATTAACACGATTATCTTTTGAAATGTTAGTGACCTATGTTCATGATAACAAAATCAGACCCTGCAAGTGTCCCTATTTTCCAGGGACAGTCACAGATTTACAGAAGCCATCCTGGTTTCTGTTTTGATCCCAGAATGTTCCACATTTCCTTAAAGGTAAGGTAAAGGAACCCTGACCATTAGGTCCAGTCGTGACTGACTCTGGGGTTGCAGTGCTCATCTCGCTCTATAGGCCGAGGGAGCCGGCGTTTGTCTGCAGACAGCTTCTGGGTCATGTGGCCAGCATGACTAAGCCACTTCTGGCAAACCAGAGCAGAAACATGGAAACACCATTTACCTTCCCGCCGGAGCGGCCCCTGTTTATCTACTTGCACATGACGTGCTTTTGAACTGCTAGGTTGGCAAGCAACGGGAGCTCACCCTGTCACGGGGATTCGAACCGCCAGCCTTCTGATTGGCAAGTCCTAGGCTCTGTGGTTTAACCCACAGCGCCACCCGCATCCCATCCACATTTCCTTAGGACTTCCCTATTTTCATCTGAGAAATGTTGGAGACTATGGAGTTATGTGACCCCTGAGCCAAGGAAATAACCTTTAGAAGACATCGTTATGTTTTTATATACAGTGGTACCTTGGGTTAAAAACTTAATTCATTCCAGAGGTCCATTCTTAACTTGAAACTGTTCTTAACCCGAAGCACCACTTTAGCTAATGGGGCCTCCTGCTGCCGCTGCGCCGCCGGAGCACAATTTCTGTTCTCATCCTGAGGCAAAGTTCTTAACCCGAGGTACTATTTCTGGGTTAGTGGAGTCTGTAATCTGAAGTGTCTGTAACCTGAAGCGTATGTAACCCGAGGTACCACAGTATGTTGGAAGTTGCTCAGAGTGGCTGGGGCAACCCAGTCAGATGGGCAGGGTATAAATAATAAAATTATTATTATTACTATTATGGAATAGGATGTCCCTATTTTCATAGGAGAAATGTTGGAGGATATGCAAAATCCAAACACCAGTTCCCGACTCTTCACAAGCAAATGGCAGCCTGATCGTCATCGTCATCATCATCATCATCATCATTTATTATTTATATCCCGCCCATCTGGTTGGGTTTCCCCAGCCACTCTGGGTTGTTCCCAACAGAATATTATTATTAATAACAATAAAATGACAAAACACCAAACATTAAAAACTTCCCTCAACAGGGCTGCCTTCAGATGTCTTCTAAAAGTCAGATAGTTGTTTATTTCCTTGACAAAGAAACAGAACAAATGGCAGCCTAATCCTGAACATTGGCACCATTTGTATCGTACGATGATAATATGGCTTCAATATTTCTTTAGTGGCAGCAGCATCTCTGCATGTTTAACTATTCCAAATAGCTCAGTCCTAGAAAAATGGGTGGGGATGGCACTGCGGAGGAGGCAGTGTGTTGAACAAGAACCTGCCGTTCTCCTTCCATTTTGACCGTTGCTTGAAGATGAGAGAGGAGCCAGGGGAAGCAAAACAAGCAAACACACAAATGGCTGGAAGCCATTCCGGAGAGGCAGGAAAGGCAGGGGGATAACACTGGGACCCTTTTCCACTTTGAAGAAAAACAGCCTGCTGAGGGAAATGGAGGAGTGGGAGAAAGATGAGGAGAAAGTCACAGCCAAAATGATTTCCTGTGCTTTGATCTCTTGCTTTCTCATGTGTTTGACCAAAATAATTTCTGTCTGCCACCTCTTCATCCCAGAGGAGCCTGCAGCTGTGTTTTCTGTGTGGAGCAAGTGATTCTTTACCTCCACATTGGGAAAGGAGAGCTCAGGAAACAGGAGGTGGGTATCTTATCAAAGAGTATTTACTATGCTTCCCTCCCCCTTTCTACCTTCTCACTGCATTCCATTATTATAGCTCAGTTAATGAGGTATGCAGCTGACTGTCGCTATAAAATGTGAAAGTGGGAAATGGGATAAAATTAGGCCTACCGCTTCCGCTGTTGGTATTTTGACTCCGTACTCATGCAGTTTTCACACCGTGATTAATTCTGAAATAGATTCAGCCATTACATGTTATATCACTGAATTTTGTGAATTGCAGCAATTTAACACGTATGGAAATGTGACTTCACACTCTTCCAAAATGCATGCATCGTATAGCCTTTATTGCGTCTTTTAGCATATACTGTTGGAAGGCTGGGGGTTGGGGCAAGAGATAGTTAATGGAGCCAGAAGAAATGCTGGAGACTCCCTAATGTTCAGCGGCAAAAGCACTGCACATGTGCTACTCAGGCCCTGTTGCCCTCACTGGGGAGCACTGATGGCATCTGCTCTCTTCAGCGTGTGTGTTCCTGCTCGCATGTAAGGGTCTTTGTGATCCGGACACCCAGTTGTGCATGTGTCCTGAACACATGGAGCCCTCATACAAGAGCAGTTTGAAAGAAGCAGACCAAAAGTGTAGCCCTCTTTCTGTGCATAGGACACAGGTTTCGGTGTGTGTGTGTGTGTGTGTGTGTGGAAAGTACAGTGGTACCTTGGGTTACAAACACCTTGGGTTACAAATACTTTGGGTTACAGAGTTCGCTAACCCGGAAGTAGTACCTCAGGTTAAGAACTTTACCTCAGGATGAGAACAGAAGTCACGCAGTGGCGGCACGGCAGCAGCAGTGGGAGGCCCCATTAGCTAAAGTGGTACCTCAAGTTAAAAACAGTTTCAGGATAAGAATGGACTTCCAGATCAAATCGGAATTTTATAAGAAGTTGCATGAGATTATGCTGGACTATCTGGACTACAACAACATCATTATGATGGGAGACATGAATGGGGTCGTATCGACTAACATGGATAAGTCACAAAATCAAAATGTTACAAAAGACGGCAGACTACCAAAGACCTTTTTTGAAATGACCGACAATATGGACTGGATTGACATTTGGAGAACTAAGAACCCCCTGGGAAGAGAGGGAACATTCTTCTCTGAAGCCCAGCTGACTTGGACAAGAATCGACCAAATATGGATAACTAGAGGTCTGGCACCCAAGGTTAGAAAAGTGGAAATCTGCCCAAAGACCTGCTCCGACCATAACGCGCTGAAGATGGATATGACACTTTTGCCAACCGGCTCCTTTAGATGGAAGATGAACGATAGCTTGTTTAGAGACCAGGAGATTATTAAGAAGGCCCAAAAAACTCTGAAGGACTATTTTGAAATAAATATGAACACTACGGTGGAAAAAAGAACTATCTGGGACGCAAGCAAAGCTGTGATGAGGGGGTTCTTGATACAACAGAACGCCGTAAAGAAAAGGACACAAAATGAAAGGAAAGATAAGATCTTGCAGAAAATTAAAGAATTGGAGAAGAAATTAAGATCAAATCCGAAGTCACAGCCGATTCTGAGAGAAATTAAACTATACCAAGCACAATATTCCAAACTGATAAACCAAGAAATAGAATGGAAGATTAAATTAATGAAACAAAAAACTTTTGAATCGGCGAATAAATGTGGGAAACTGCTTGCTTGGCAGTTGAAGAAGAGACAGAAATTAAATACAGTTACAAACCTAGAAATTGAAGGAAGAAACATTCAGAACCCCATGGAAATTAGAAAGTGCTTCCAGAGATACTTCAAAAAATTATACACTCAAGGGCCGCAAGATGAGGCTGAGATTAAACAATTTTTGGAAAGAAATGGACTAACAAAGTTGTCACAAAAAAGCAGATTAATCCTGAACAACAAAATAACACAACAAGAGATTGAACAAGCCATTCAGAACATGCAACTGGGCAAATCTCCAGGGCCAGATGGCCTGACTTCCAAGTATTACAAGATATTAAAAGACTATCTGATCCAACCAATGATGGAGGTTTGTAATGAAATTATGGAAGGGAAGAAGGCGCCGGAATCGTGGAAGGAAGCTTTTATCACATTGATACCAAAATCTGAAACTGAAAAGACACAACTCAAAAACTATCGTCCCATTTCCCTTCTGAATGTGGATTACAAAATATTTGCAGACATTTTGGCAAGTAGACTAAAAAGAGTTCTTAATGAAGTAATTCATAAAGACCAGGCAGGCTTTCTCCCAGGTAGACATATGTTTGCTAATACTAGGAACATTATTGACATTTTGGAACTTTTGCAAACAGACATAAATACAAAAGCAGTGTTAATTTTTATAGATGCGGAGAAGGCCTTTGATAATATTTCTTGGAAATTTATGAAGGGAAATTTGAAAGAAATGGGAGTGGGACGGGGGTTTGAGAATGGGATTGATGCAATATATTCAGAACAAAAGGCCAAACTGATAGTTAACAATGTGGTTACAGAAGAGTTCAAAATTGAAAAAGGAACACGACAAGGCTGCCCGATTTCCCCTTTGTTATTTATCTCGGTTCTGGAGGTGCTCTTGAATATGATCAGAGGGGACCGGTTGGTGGAAGGGATTCAGGTCGGAGCGAAACAATACAAACTTAAAGCTTTTGCAGATGACCTAGTTTTGACCCTGCAGGAGCCAGAATCTAGTACGAAAAGAGTATTACAATTGATTCAGGACTTTGGTCGGGTGGCGGGATTTAAATTAAACAAACAGAAAACCAAGGTGCTGGGAAAAAATTTGACAGACATAGAGTCAGAACGGTTTCAGAGAGAAACAGAATTAACTATGGTTAAAAAGGTAAAGTACCTAGGGGTAAACATAACAGCAAAAAACCTGAGTCTATTCAAGGATAACTATGAAAAATGTTGGTCTGAAATTAAGAGAGACTTGGATAGTTGGACAAAATTGAAGCTTTCTTTGTTAGGCCGAATTGCTGCTATTAAGATGAATGTATTGCCAAAAATGTTGTTTTTGTTTCAAACATTACAGATTGTGGATAAAACGGAGTGCTTCCGGAAGTGGCAGAAAGATATATCTAAATTTGTCTGGCAGGGCAAAAAGCCCAGAATTAAGTTTAAGATATTAACAGATGCGAAAGAAAGAGGGGGCTTTGCCCTGCCAGACTTAAAGTTGTACTATGAAGCCGCAGCTTTCTGCTGGCTAAAAGATTGGCTACTTCTCGAAGACACTGACGTACTGGACCTGGAAGGTTTTAACAATGCTTTTGGTTGGCATGCATACTTATGGTATGACAAAGTTAAGATCAATAAGGCCTTTAAGAACCATATTGTCAGGAAAGCAGTGTTTAATGTCTGGACAAAATATAAAGACTTATTGGAAAATAAACCTCCAAGGTGGCTTTCACCTCTGGAGGCTAAGGCCCGAAAAAGACCCAATATGGAGGCCAAATGGCCAAAATATTGGGAAATATTAGAAAAAGATGGAGACAATTGGAAATTGCAGAGTTTGGAGAAAATGAAGGATAAGGTGCGAGACTGGTTACATTATGCTCAGATTAAAGAAGTTTTTAAAAATGACAAAAAGTTAGGGTTCCAGGTGGAGAAATCGAAGTTAGAAACAGAATTGTTAGAACCAAAGACCAAGGTACTATCTAGAATGTATAACTTGCTGCTAAAATGGAATACACAAGACGAAATGGTTAAATTGGCTATGATAAAATGGGCACAGGACATTGGGCATAACATTATGTTTGAGGACTGGGAAAGGTTGTGGACCACTGGTCTGAACTTCACCGCATGTAATGCTCTGAAGGAAAATGTAATGAAAATGATATATAGATGGTACATGACCCCAGTTAAACTTGCCAAAATATACCATTCGTCTGATAATAAATGTTGGAAATGCAGAGAAAATGAAGGAACATTCTTTCACCTCTGGTGGACATGCCCTAAGGTGAAGGCCTTCTGGGAAATGATATATAATGAGCTGAAAAAGGTATTTAAGTATACCTTCACAAAGAAACCAGAGGCCTTCCTTCTGGGTATTGTCGGCCAGAAGGTGTTAAAGAAGGATCGAACATTTTTTATGTATGCAACAACGGCAGCAAGGATTCTCATTGCAAAAAACTGGAAAACTCAAGATCTACCCACACTGGAAGAGTGGCAGATGCAGCTGATGGACTATATGCAACTGGCCGAGATGACCGGCAGAATCCGTGATCTAGGAGAAGAGAAGATGGAGGAAGACTGGGAGAAATTCAAGATGTATCTACAAAAACATTGTAATTTGGTTGAATGTTAAGAAGGATGCTAGATTATAAAAAACTGGCCACCACTAAACTAGATTTAAATTTGATGATAAGTGAGACTAAAGAAAATATAAAAAATTTTTGGAAGAAGTGCTAGATTATATTTGAATGAGTGGACATGAGATTGTAAACAAGTTGATAATTTGTTTGGAAAAAATTTTTAACGATGTAAATGGGAGCGGGAGACGTGAGGGAGTCCAAAGAAGTGATGAAATTGTTGTAATAGAAGTAAGATCGTTTATTATGTGTGCATTTATATTTAAAAACCTTAATAAATATTTATATATAAAAAAAAAAGTTAATAACCAGAGGTACCACTGTATAGCTATATAGTCCAAGAAAGCTCAAAGATCGCTGGAGAAGACAAGACATCCTTATGACCAGTGGTGTACCATGGGTTGTCGGAGCCTAGGGTTGTGCAGCGGGGTGGGTGGAAGGGAGGGAAATACACATTCAACTGTCTAACAACATCCACACCACCCAGGAGATCACAGCCGCAAAGACAGGAAGAGTCGTTCCATTGTCTGGAGGGGTCACTTCCTGGTTCACATGGAGAAGCTGTTTTAACAGAGCCCAGTGATGGATGCACAGCTGTACTGAGGCAGCACTGGGTGATGAAACAATTTTGAACCCAGTGGCTACACCACTGCTTATGATAAGGTTACCAGACGTCCCCGTTTCCTGGGGACAGTCCCCGGATTTACAAATCAATCCCCTGACAAAATCCTATCATTCCTACTGAAGTTGAAAAGTGTCCCTGGATTCATTGAAAAAAATCTGGTAACCTTAGCTTATGAGGCTCCCTGTCCCAGCCAGAGAGAGGGGACAGTCTAGCTGTGAGTTGAAGGCACCACTATGAGAAAATGGAGCATGGGCTTTTAAAAAAAAATCCACATGGCTTATTTATCTGAATGATTGATTTACCAAAAGAGGAATACCGATCCATCAAACAGCTGATAATGCCTATGATATTTCAGAATGTTTCATTTAGTTCAAAAAAATTAATTCCCTGGAAACAGAAAGTAACTAATGGGATTTAAAGTTTGTTTTGTACATCTCCCTCTACTACAAACTCTTTGGTATCTGAATACATAGGAAATGTATACTTTTCCCTTCATTCAGTAGAAACAACCTTCTTTCCCCCCAGAGTATTATTTGCTATTATAGTGGGCCCTGCTGGAAATCTAGTTCCTGTGTGAATGCATGAAATTTCTCAATTATTCCTTCTTCTTTTTGCATACCTTTCACAGGTTCATTCTGCACTCCATAACTCCTTTTATTGGCAACGCCAGCATTAAGGCTCTGTGACACCATGACTGATGATAGGCTAACCAGAGGCGCTACAGAACAAAGCTCCTCCATCTTTCATAGTTGAGAAAGAGGCTTTCAAGTTTAAGCTTCTTCCTTCCTTCCTTCCCATTCCTGGATTATGAACACAACACAGCTAAAGTTCTATCAATTTCAGTAGAACAATTAAGCATGCATGAAAGAGATTACTAAGTGATTCTGTTTGTCCAGCTTGTGTTTTTAGCATATCCATTTGACATTAAATTCCAAAGCATACTTAGGAAAGTTATGCTTCAGAATTCAAGGTGTTAATAAAGTAGCAATTGCTCTTTTTTAACTGCTAAGGGACAACATCTTGATTTGCTTTTGAATCGTGAAGTGGTGCCTACGGCTTGTTAGAGAAGAATCAAGAGGCATTACGATTTGTACAGAGCTTTAATATCAGCAGGCAAAGTTTCCCCATACTGTAATTTTTCACAGTTGCAAAACAGCAGGGTGGTGGTGGGGAGAACAATAACCTCAAGGTTGGTTGGATATATTTATGATCATCTCATCCACTGGGTCAGCTTCCCTTTGAAAATCTACTTCCGTTCACAGCCTCAGGCTCATTTTGCTTGCTTGCTTTTTTTTTAAAAAAAAGTATTAACCCTCCCTCTGTATTTCCCAAACATGAAAGTGCAGCTAAGTTTTAAATGCTTCTCTCAACCTGTCTGAAAATGAAAATTATTTCATCTTAGTTTTGCCTGCTGGCACTGTGGTGAATACTGAAAAACGATCACATAGCTCGCCAACAAATGGGTACAGCTAAAGGCATCATGGCATGGAGGGGATCTCACCCCTATGTATCTTTGAAATTCATGGAGAACCTAGAACATGGCATATGAGTTTACACCATGCTGTACTGATCAAAGAAAGGCATGACCCACATCTTTCCACACAAGGGGGAAAGAGGAGATTTCTTTGTCCTCTAACCATGCAATCCTTTGCATGCATGCTTTGATGGTATTTACTCCCAGTTAAGTTTGAATAGGATTCCAGCCTGACAAGCCTACCTACAATCATTTCCATTGAAACTGCAAGCTGAAATGCTGGTATTTATTAGTGGTAAAATTTTAATTATTACTCTGAATGACTTTCTTCCTTTAACTCTCTTTACTTGATCCTAAGGGCGCACAGAAGTTCAAAATCTTGCACAGCCAGTGTAGTGTAGTGGTTAAGAGCGGTAGACTCGTAATCTGGTGAACTGGGTTCGCTTCTCCGCTCCTCCACATGCAGCTGCTGGGTGACCTTGGGCTAGTCACGCTTCTTTGAAGTCTCTCAGCCCCACTCACTTCACAGAGTGTTTGTTGTGGGGGAGGAAGGGAAAGGAGAATGCTAGCCGCTTTGAGACTCCTTCGGGTAGTGATAAAGCGGGATATCAAATCCAAACTCTTCTTCTTCTTTACAACAACTCTGTGGGGCAGGCTACACTATTCTCATTTTGCAGACTGCCCAAGAGTGATTGAACAGGGCATCTTGAGAATGATTTTACCTTTGAGGTTGGCTCCACCTTTGTCCAAGTCTGGAACTATATGGTCCAACCCAAGTCATGCCTAATACCTATAAAATGGGCAGGGTGGAGTTAAAGTGCATAATGGGTAGCTGGGGGAAGGTTGAATCTCCTTTGCCTTAAAAGAAAAACCCCACCAGTTTATCTACTGGTGGAGGTTAGTCCCCGTTACAAAATCCTATGGTGAGTTCTCTTCATCAGTCCTCGCTGGGAAAAGCTTTCAATGTGTCAGTTACAGATAGGTAGCCGTGTTGGTCTGCCATAGTGAAAACAAAATAAAAAAATTCCTTCCAGTAGCACCTTAAAGACCAACTAAGTTAGTTCTTGGTATGAGCTTTCGTGTGCATGCACACTTCTTCAGATACACTGAAACAGAAGTCACCAGACCATTCTATATAGTGAGAAGGTGGGGAGGGGTATTACTCAGAAGGGTGGTGGGAATGGGTGTTTGAGGAAAGGCAAATGGCTCTGGGGGAAGTTTCATCCTCTTCTTTCTACCTGCCCATGCTGCACTTAAAATCTCTCTCTTCAGCCTCCATCCTTCATAGGGGTTTGACACTGACCCAAACCTGTCACACGCGCCTTTGGCCATGTCAAGGCTAATTTGCATTACTCAACACCTTGGCATAAATTTGGATGTGTAATCAACATCTGCTCCCCTCCCCAACTATCTTGCACATCCGGTGACCTATTCCTCCCACCCCCACATGAAAGTAAATTTGAAATTTGAAACTCAGAAATAAAGAAGGTTCACAGAGAGGCAGGGAGGAAGAGATACACACATAAAGTGGGGTGGAAGTAGGGCCATTGCTTTATTGATTAAAAGCCTTCAATATTCTAATGTAAAGAGGGCAAAGAGAAGATAGATTTGCTGTCTTTTTGACTGATGAAGGAGACTACAACCATTCATACTGGGAGAGCAAACAAATCCTAGGCAGGGTGAAGGATGGACAAAGGCGTCAATTTCTGCCTCTCATTTTTCCACAGGATTTGCAAACGGGTGTGTTACAAGGGAGTTTAGTAGGGGAGTTTGAAGGGGAGCCCTGGAGTGCTGTCTCATAGTGTGTGTAGGGCCAAGAAACATGAACATTGAATGAGCTGGTGCAGAAACCTGGTCATCTATTTTGGACTTGGTCCTCACCAACAGGGAGGAACTGATTGACAAAGTGGAAGTAGTGGGAACCTTTGAAGGAAGTCATAACATCCTCTTGGGTTTCATGATACAGAGGCAAGGGAAAGATGAGTGTTTTCAGACAAGCACTCTGGACTTTATGAAGGCTGATTTCAAACAGTATAAGGATCTACTGGGTGAGATCCCATGCTCAAAAATACTCAAGGAGAAGGGAGTCCAAGATGGATGGGAGTTTCTTAAAGGGAAAATATTGGAGGCACAGATCGAGACAATTCCAACAGAAAAGAAAAGTGGAAGGTATCTAAAGAAACCAGTTTAGCTTCATAAGGAGCTGATAGATGAGCTGAGATTTAAGAAGGGCATGTGTAAGTAATGGGAAAAAAGGGAAATAACAAAGGAAGAGTATACACAAGTAGCTAACAGTTGCAGGAAGAAAGTCAGGTCATGCAAAACTCACAATGAGCTCAGGCTTACAAGGGAGGTTAACAATAATTTTAAAAGGTTTCTTCAGCTACGTATGTTCAAAGCAATAGGAAGAACAAGCAAGTACTAGGTCCTCTGCATGGAGAAGACAGAAAAAATGTTATTGTTACTATCATGACAATGTTGTGATCTACTTATAAAGGTAACAATGGCAAATAAATAATTTAGATTTTGACAGTTTTGATTGATAGACTAAACAACAGATAAAGATCATGTCATAATAAAACGAGTAATTTTTTCTAGTTATTTTAGGACCAACTAGGATTGTGAAATCTACATTTGTTAACTAATCTGATCCTATGTGGGATTCAGAAAGAAAGAAACGTAAAATCCTAAAATTGTAGAGTTTGAAGAGCCCACAAGGATCATCTAGTCCAACCCCCTGCAATGCAGGAATCTTTTGCCCCATGTGGGGCTTGAACCCATGAGTCCAACTTTAGAATAAGCTACTGAACTTGTTATCAGTTCAAAAATTTGTTAGCAGTGCAATGAACTTGAGAAAAAGAGCATTTCACAGTTTTAAGGCTTAAATATTAAACATTGTACTTAGAGCAATTAACATTTTGACTGGAAAAATCCAGTGTGGAGACCCAGGGCAAAATTATAGCTTTCCTCTTGGAACAGATTCCCCCTCTTTACGCTTAACATTTTTTTCATAAAAAATACCAATCTGCAGTTAGTAAGAAACAATAGGTTCCAGTAAGTAAAGAGTACCTCACATACCAATAGCACTGCCCATATTCACCCTCAGCTGAATATGATGAAAGAAAGAAAGAAAGAAAGAAAGAAAGAAAGAAAGAAAGAAAGAAAGAATTATTCTGGAAGATGAAAAACAACCTTTCTCTCAGTTAAGAAACAAGACTAGAAATGGTCACCAAATTCAGCCAAATGCCTTTGAATTATGCCTCCTATGGAATGCAGTTTGTACTTTAGTAGAGAAATCTTCACTCCAGTCATTTAAATGTTAAATGGAAGGCAGCTAACTCCCTTCCTGTTGTTAAAATGTCTTATTGTATTTCTCAGAATGTTATTGTTGCAGGTAAGCCGCAGCTTAGGTAGCATGAGAAGGATATAGATTGAATAAATAACATGGGGCATGTTCCAATTGTAAGCATTTTTTAGTTCCATTGATTTTAATGGGAAACATTTAAGAATGTTGTTATATGTCTCCCGCTTCCTCAAGCAGTGAGATGTCCAGGGCAGCTCTGCAGGGTTAAGTTTCCTTTTGATCAGAGAGTGCATTGGATATTTATAGCATCTCTTAGTCAACAAATACACAAGCAGAACATACTGGAAGGAAATCCATTCAGCAGCACAGGAAGGGTGTCTTGTCAGATTCCCAATAAGAGCAAGGGTTAGCTAAGGTCAGTTTAAGGGTTCTGCCTGTTCCTAATTCAAACTGCTTCTAGCTGCTTTCGATGTCATGCCATTTTCTGCACCAAACTGATGAGGTAATTACTCAGTCCTTTAATCCAGTCTCTGATCGCTCCTCAGATGTCCCTTTATGTAAAACCATGGCAAATCATTCACAACTGAGAAAGAACCAGAAGCATAAAGATTTGCTCCATATGGTCCACTCTTCCACTGATGGAATCATAGAATCACTGATGTAAACAGAGAACAGCCATGATAATTGAGAAGAGTTCTGAAGTAGAAAATCATGCGGCAGAGGCCCATTCATTTACCTCTTGAAGATGTCTGAAGATGGCAGTTCCACAACACTCAAGTCCTGGCAGCTCATTGTATAAAGAATACTGCCTGTTCTTTCAATAATCATTTCACCAAGAAGCAAGAAAACTAACCAGCTCCCCACCTTTTAATACTGGTACCCCCGGAATGTTTTAGAGTACAAATCCCATCATCATTGGCCATGCTAGTTGAGGCAGTGCTATAGAGTAACATTCAGTTCTCAGAGGGGCTGAATCATTTTCTAATCATCTCAAAGCTAAAATGACACAGTTCTTTTTACTTTTTATGTAACCTTTTAAAAGAGGAATGACAATACAACACAAGAGAAGATTATACAATACATGAAAATAATAATTACCTTCATGTAATATATATATAGGGACGCAGGTGGCACTGTGGGTTAAACCACGGAGCCTAGGACTTGCTGATCAGAAGAGGTCGGTGGTATGAATCCCTGCGACGGGATGAGCTCCCGTTGCTCAGTCCCTGCTCCTGCCAACCTAGCAGTTCGAAAGCACGTCCAAGTGCAAGTAGATAAATAGGTACCCCTCTGGCAGAAAGGTAAATGGTGATTCCGTGCACTGCTCTGGTCGCCATGCTGGCCACATGATCCGGAAGCTGTACGCCAGCTCCCTCGGCCAATAAAGTGAGATGAGCGTCGCAACTCCAGAGTTGGTCACGACTGGACCTAATGGTCAGGGGTCCCTTTACCTTTTTAATATATATATATTTGACAAAACGTTGTCTATGCAGTAAGCAGAGCTAAAGGTCCTCTAGTTTGAATTGGATTAGGTCAGAGATCAGGATGGATGAATATGTCCATTTTGGTTTCTCTTAATTTTTCAATTTTCCAGTCATAAATTCAGTTCTCCGTATTTCCAAATCAGGTTGCTTATTTTTTAAAAAAGTGTCCTCAGGTAAATTGATCAGCACTTTTGCAAATTTTTCCTAATATATACATGTTTTTATGCAGTTTTTCCTTACCTCCACATTTTTGGAAAGCAATTTCCCCTAAAATAATGCATTTTGTATGATTTTTTTTTTTCACTGAAACATACATTTTACGGACACATGCCAATTCGCAAATTTGTGTGCACACTATTTGGCTGTAGAACAGCATTACAGAATTCAGAGAATTGCGAATTTTGAAGGATAGCTTTGTCCTGGTTGTTTGGAAAGGGAAAGTTAGTTTAATTTGCCTTTAAATGTGAACTGCATCAAATTCTCTCCCATCCTCAGTCAGAAATAAATTAAGCTTTCCCCCCTGAAAATTCAGAAAGAGCCCAGCATGCCTTTTTGAGCAAATTTGACTTTGGGAATTGGCCTGGAGATGGCAGCAACAACAGCTGCATCAAACTATGGTTTTGGGAGTAGTGGAGAAGGTAATCTAGAGGCCTGGCGTGCTTCCTTCTCCTCCTATTTTTTCACAGCTCCCCAGTGTCAGGAACATCATTTGTTTGTTTCAAACAATTATAGCCACCTTTCTGCATAAATGGCATTCAAAGCGATTTAACAACAATTCATAAATGCTTCAAAACCAATAAAAATGAAAGCATAAAACAGCAGATAAGGGATCAAAATGTGTCAGTGTAAACCCACAATCAGAAATCCAATGCAGTAGCTTAAAAATTACAGCAGCGAGTAAGACAAGCAAGACAAGACAAGCATATGAGTCTAGTGAAATTATTGTTTTTAAGTGTTCACTGTTTGTAACAATTTCCAGAAGGGAAGCTGGGATAGTTTGTGTTGCAGCAAAACCAGCAAAGAATTTTGTGGCACCTTAAAGACTAACAAAACCCACAAAAACTTATGCCATCATAAATGTGTTAGTCTTTGTTAATACAGTGGTACCTCGGGTTAAGAACTTAATTCGTTCCGGAGGTCCGTTCTTAACCTGAAATTGTTCTTAACCTGAGGTGCCACTTTAGCTTAATGGGGCCTCCTGCTGCCGCCGCCGCGCGATTTCTGTTCTTATCCTGAAGCAAAGTTCTTAACCTGAGGTATTATTTCTGGGTTAGTGGAGTCTGTAACCTGAAGCGTCTGTAACCTGAAGTGTCTGTAACCTGAGGTACCACTGTATATCAAGTGTCACAGGACCTTATCTCTGTGACATTGTTGCACTGTGCCAACTCACATTCAATTTACAAAAGCTTTAACTCTCAGATCCTTTTCATTAGTGTGACAATTCGACTAGTTATCCCCTGATTTAAATGTGTCCGTTTTCATTTCTATGTAAATGATATGTTTTGCTGAAATAAATTACTGCCACATAACATGAATATTAACAGCACCTATATATGAAGTTAAAGTATTTGGGAGCTTTCTTTCACCATTAGTTTTGCTGAAACAGCTACATGTGGCTCCATTTGCAATATGTTTATGAAAACAGCTTGTAATGTGATTTTACTGAAACTGAGGCCGAGTGAAACAAGCTAGCCATGACTAGATATCAGCAAAAGTAAGAAGTATGCCTTTCCAAGCATCTCAATGACAAAGCACCAGACAGCTTAAAACAAAGCAAAACATTAAAACCAATTTGAAAAATCATCATAATAAATTAGCATAAGAAGAAAGAGGAAAATATCTTATATCTATCTGTCATCTATCATCTATCTATCATCTATCTATCATCTATCTATCTATCTATCTATCTATCTATCTATCTATCTATCTACTATCTTTATTGCAATCCATAGACCCACAAAACAGTTTTGAAACAAGATACAGTTAAGACAACCAAACAACAGTCGAAAGAGACCGAGGTAGTCATTTTGTTATGTCTAGAGTATGATGGTCTTTGTTTCTTGCGACCTCCAAAAGAAACTTTGCCATGGTCAGTGTAATATCATTTGACCTATTCTCCAGAAGGTATTTAATATGGGAGGCTTCATATTTTCCCGGCAAATTTGCTAGTAAGGGTTTGATCAGTTGATTGCTTGCTTGCTCATACTGCCCACAATGCAGTAGGATATGGTTCATGCAATCAATGTCCTGAAAACATAAACAAAGCCTATTCTGATAGGGTATGCTTCCTAGTCTACCATTTAGAACTTTCAATGGAAATACATTTAATCTAGCTTTGGTAAATAAACACCGATAGGTAGGTACGGACAAATTACTAAGATATGAGGCTAACTGAAAGTCATGCCCATATTGGATTCCAGCTGCAACCGGGCCACATACATTGGATCTGGATCGCAGGTCGCTATGTGAGATGTCCCAAAGCCTTTGCCTCAGGGATACAAGGGCGGTATTGTAGTCCAGTTGATACAAAAGGGATGGTGACAGTCCAGTCAAGGTGGCTTTTCTGGCCATAGTTTTCAGCCATGGACTGATAAACTCCTTGTTGATTAGATGTACAAGTAATCCCTTCCCCAGGCCAAGGAAAATATTTTAAAACTAGGAAGCATTGAATCAAATCTTCATATAGAAAAACCACCAAAGCTGTGCAGAATAGAAACATTATTCATGCTCACCTGAAAGTCAACGAAGCTGAGGCTAACCTCCTCAGTCTAAACTTCCATGGTAGCAGTTCCATAGTTAGGATGCTGCCAGAGAAAAGACCCTGTTCCACATTCCCAACAGCTTCACCTTTTTAGGTGGTGGGACACACAACAGGGCCTAAGAAGAAGATTGAACCTGCAGTCAGGTTCAAATTGAAGGAAATGGTCTCTTAGATACCTTGCCCCCAAGCCATAGGTTTAGCACTAAACAGCACTAGATAAAGTTGCTATCGCATTGAAGGATGTCTGCGAAGGTCAACTGTGAGACTTTCGAAGAGTTAGCACCTGGGATTTAATATACAAATTCAGGTGTATTTTTGGTATATAAATGTACTGAAGATAGAAGAAACAAAATAAAAAAATTCCTTCCAGTAGCACCTGAAAGACCAACTAAATTAGTTCTTGGTATGAGCTTTCGTGTGCTCATACCAAGAACTAACTTAGTTGGTCTTTAAGGTGCTACTGGAAGGAATTATTTTATTTTGAAGGAATTTTTTTATTTTGTTTTGACTATGGCAGACCAACACGGCTACCTATCTGTAACTGAAGATAGAAGAAACGTTCTTCAATCAGACACAGACTCTTTAATATGTACATGTTACATTACATTCTAAATTATACAACAGCATTGCTTCTCTCCGCTAAGGGAATATGCTGTGTAGGAATAAAGAAGGATTGGAGAAAGAACTTGAAGCTGTGGGAATTAATTATATCTTGCAGTTGTAGTTAGAGAAGATGTGAAGGAATCTCTTGTATTTCCACTAGACATAATTCAGTGAGTGATGCCTGTCTTGCAGCATTCAAGAACACCTATCATCTGAAAAAAAATAATGCAGTACATTTGCAGTATGTTAGGAAACATCTGCGGAACTTCTTGATTTGCATTGCCAGATGGTGCAGGTCAGGTTCTGCCTAACTGAAATCTCCAAGATATCCAATGATTAGTACCAAAGCTAACTGGAGTCAGGGTGCAAAAAGGCTTTCATTGGCTCACTAGTGGGTGAGAAATTCATGAATATTTTACAGAAGGCATTCTGCAAGGTAATACAATTGACAAAGTTTTTTTTTATATTGTTCTGAAATACGTGGCAGAAAGATTATTGCACTGAAGCTATGTTGTCATTGAAGGACACTGAACTAAAATGCCCAGTCATTAAATGATAATCCAGAGAGACCAAGATTTGAATGTGAAGAGTTGGTGCAGAGGTGCCTTGCAAACCTGTCCACACTCCCTCTCACAACAGGCTGTAGTCATGTTATGTCCATACACAGCAAACCAAAAGGTCTTCCATTATTCTCAGAGATGTTTCCACCAATCAAGCCTCTATTCACTCCAGGTTGACAAATCCAGTTCCATCTTTTGAAAGGAAGAGCTAAAGGTCCCTTAGGAGAGACTGTTGTCTGAGAGGAACAAGTGTAGTAGGCATGAAGAAGAGGCAAAAGTGCTGGAACAGAATCCCAATATGTCTCTAAATACTTCCAGAAGATGCTTGATTTTGCTTGCTTTTTGGAGTTTCACTGTCATGTAAGGGCAAGGTCTCGTGTTTTGGATTGGACATAGAGGTAAAAGGAAGGGGTGAGGGCTCCATAGCTACAACTTAGCTTCTCAGATGAAGGACCTGAATCACCAGAGAGGACTATTATCTACAACTGATGATCCTACCTACAAAAGGTTCAAGACCTAATGACTGTAAGCACCTTAAATTTGCCACAGATACAGCTTTAGTTTACTGTATCCAGTCCCAAACCATGTCTTACCAATAGGCAAACTGAAGACAGGAATTGGGCCTCAGTCAGGCATCAATTCTAGTTGTTCCTTCATGCTACGGTGGAACTGAAGCTGCTTTCTCAGCATAATGGTTTCATTTTTTTTTGTCATCTTAGATGTCTTCCTGTTTCAGTGAGAGTTATGGGTGGTGCAGAGATGGTGATTTTGATTCTGCTGCATGTTCCTCCTCTCTGTTATGGAGAAATGAAAAATGGCTATGCTAACGTAATTGCTTCCACCCATGACCTTCTGCACTATGGATCACGAAGTTTCGCTGGCTCATCTGTGGATAGTGGCAGCAATAAGCAGAAATAAAGCTATGTTTACTGCACCCTTTCCTGTCCATAAATGGTTTCCATCAGATAATTATTAAGGTTTTTCTAGGGGTATATAACAAACATAGATTTACATAGATCAATGGCCTTTTTTTGAAAACTTCTAAGTTAGACCTTCTACTGGATGCTATAAAATGTGATCACGTCAAGGAATGATATTTTCTCTGAAAGTTTGGAGATTATTGGAGCTTTTGCCCTCCAGTAATGAACTTCATAAAACAAGAAAAGAGACATGGAGAAGTTGAGATAATAAAATGCTAGCCAACCCTGAGATTCAAATACTAGTAAAGTTACTGTTTTATTAACATCTTAATAGCCCCTTTGTGGCCTGTTCCTATGAGCTGCTATACTGAGATCGTAAGTTCATAGCAATGTATATCTAGAGCCCAGTTCAAGAATGAGGAAAGAATTTGTATTCTTAATGCTTGTGCTGCTACCAGACCTAACACCAGTCTCTGCAACCTGGTGCCCTCCCAAGTATTTTGGACTACAACTCCTATCAGCTTCAGCTAATACAGATGTGCTGGTTGGAGGTGATGGAAACTGTGGCCCACAACATCTACAAGGTGAAGGCTGCCTTACACTTAGCATGACTCTTCTTCTTCCAAGCTTACTTATACTGTGTTATGATACAGTAACCATTCCTCTCTTTTTATAAAGGTGATAGTAATTGGCCCTGTTTTTACCAGTCTCATTTTTTCGTTTGGCACAACAGAATATTTTATTATTTTTGTACCACTTGCAGAGCAACAGATGCTGTTTTATAATACCCAGTTTTAGCATAGCAGCTAAAGACAATTCATGAGATCATCTCACCTATTTTGGAATGTGTTGTTATCTTAACCCCATATACAACCCATGATATTTGCTGACACAGTGATGTGTGTGTGTATGTTCGAAACTTTTCACATATTAGTGATAAGGGTTCCCTTTTAATCTGAGGCTATTGACAGCCAGAAGTCATTCCTAGGTATTCTGCAACAAATGCTTGCAATTACTAGTACATGAGATTTCCAGAGAGGTGACATTATTTACCAAATATCTCAGAGATCTTCTGAATATTTGCCAGATAGTCATTTTTGTTCTGTGAAGAATGTTGCAGGGTTTGTTACATTTTTTTAGTCCTAGTAGGTTCAATGGAATTTACAACTGTGTATGCAAATATTTATAGCATCCAGTCTTGCCTTCATTGATAGGGAATCAAGGAGGTAACAACTGAGTCATATTGCTTTGCGTCTTCTCTCTCTCTCTCTCTCTCTCTCTCCCCTTCCTCACGTTATATAGAAAATTCCAATTCCAACTTAGCAATAGATGGTCTGCAATGTTAATTGATTACTTTGACCCACTAGAAGCTTTGCACCACCATCACCTGAAATCCTAGCATTTTCTAATTTTTATTTTGGCAAATTGAAAAGAAACAAAGTCTTCTGCAAATGCAACATATCCACAGTTCATAATTTCAAGAATCCATGATTACATCCATGATTATACTCAGATTTTGGGTGTTGCTGTTCTGGATTCATGGCCAAATCTGCAGGACACGCCTTGTGAATATATGGAGAAATCAAAGATAGTGACATCAGTGTTACTGATTCATGTAAGATCAGAACCCAGCAAAGAAAAGGGAAGAGCTACAGCCTTCTATTTCCCATGCCTTAAATTCATTGTTCCAAGGACTGGTCAATTCTGCCAGAGCCCTCACCCACTGCTGCAAAACATGTCGGATTGGAATGATTACTGGGGTGTAAGAAAGAGCTAGCACTTAATGGCTCACAGAGGGCAGTACTTTGGGCTGCATTAGCCCAGTGTCTCTGTGCGTGAGAGGCAGGAATGAGCATTATACAAGCCTGTTTCCTCCATAAACAACAACCGGCCAGATGGGGAAGGAAGCAGCATGACCCACCAATCTGCTGAAAAGCACAGTGGCTGAAATGGATTGTTTCCTGCTATCCCTGATTGGCTGTTGATGTGGCATTTTGCCTTCCCTAGAGTGTTTCTTCTAATGGATGAGGTTTGTGTCTCCCATTGATTCAATCCGCCTGTATCGACTTTGTTCTTTTTCTTGTTTGCCACACCCTTGGCAGAAGGAGGAATGTGTAGATAAGGACAACGAGGGAGGGAAGATGTCTGGGAGGTACTTACCTGCCCCCAACCCCCCCTTCCCAGCTGGAGCAGATCTCTCAGTGTGCTTCTGCCTAGGGCTGTGAAGATTTGCTGCACCAAGCAGAGCTAAAGTTAGCTAATAATACCACCCCTCAGGTATAGCTCAGGTTCATTCTTAATGGTGTCATTGTCTCTGGCAATCCTTGTCAGTCTCCCTGAGCATCTGAAATACAGGGTTAGAACCGGAGGCACCAATTTCCGAGGGAGAAGGGGGAGGGCTGATGTTGTGTGGACACGTGATAATGTGCACATGACATCAGGAGGAGCTGGGGGCGGAGCCAATTGCAATGGCAATGTGTCTGAATTAAGATGTACGTGGTACCTCGGGTTACATACGCTTCAGGTTACATACGCTTCAGGTTACAGACTCCGCTAACCCAGAAATAGTGCTTCAGGTTAAGAACTTTGCTTCAGGATGAGAACAGAAATCGTGCTCCGGTGGCGCGGCAGCAGCAGGAGGCCCCATTAGCTAAAGTGGTGCTTCAGGTTAAGAACAGTTTCAGGTTAAGTACGGACCTCTGGAACGAATTAAGTACTTAACCCGAGATACCACTGTATTTAATTAATTGATGTCTGGTCTGATGCTTATTGTGTTGTTTTTATGATGTTAGCCGTTCTGAGCCCGGCCTTGGCCAGGGAGGGTGGGATATAAATAAAAATTTATTATTATTTATTATTATTTATTATAGCTCCTCCTCCTCCTTGTGCCACCACTACCAGCCAAGGTTGCTTCCCCGCTCCTTCCTCTCTGTGGAATGCTTGGCTTTGGACTTAACCTTCTCTGCCCCCTTTGAGCATTGGGGGAGGCCCTCCTGAAAAATATTGGAGGGGCAAAAGGGCTCGACCCCTAGGATATGACGCCTCTGGTTAGAATAATTTCTTTCAGAGAGTTCTCAACTGTTGCTTTATGCCAGCCTTTGCCAACCTGGTGCTCTCCAGATGTTTTTGGATGACAGCTCCCCTCAGGCTGATGGGCACTGTAGTCTAAAAACATCTGGAGAGCACCAGGTTGGTAAATGATGCCTTGTGTTACGTTCCCCAATAAAGCTGTGGCCTGAGTAATCTCATTTATTGCTGTCTGCCTCTTTCTTCCTCCCACAGCAATTAGACCTTTTGTGTGGTAAGATATTCCTTTAATTTACGAAAGCTTTCCACAGCAGCGCTCTGGCTGCTTTGTAAGTTAATAAGGAAGCTCTGTTCTCACTTTCAACATCTTAAAACCCTGCACTATGTGGTTTCCTAAGCAAGGGTGCCCAAAGGGCAAAATCAGCAACAATTGTACTTTTATTAGATCCAGCGTTGTTGGCCACTCATTTTCAATTTTGTCACCAGCAGGAGAGAGAAATACTTGTTTTCCAACCAGAAAAAGTTTTTGCCTTCCTTGGTTTTTTAAAAATACCGTTTAGAGAAGCTCTGTTTTCTTGATGGACAATTCTTGCAGCAGGTTATTTGATCCTTATTCTACCTTATCAAGAAGAAGAGTAAGGTAAAGGTAAAGAAACCCCTGACCATTAGGTCCAGTAGTGACCGACTCTGGGGTTGCAGCGCTCATCTTGCTTTATTGGCCAAGGGAGCCGGCGTACAGCTTCCAGGTCATGTGGCCAGCATGACTAAGCCGCTTCTGGTGAACCAGAGCAGCACACACAAACGCCGTTTACCTTCCCACTGGAGTGGTACCTATTTATCTACTTGCACTTTGACGTGCTTTTGAACTGCTAGGTTGGCAGGAGCTGGGACCGAGCAACGGGAGCTCACCCCGTCGCGGGGATTCGAACCGCCGACCTTCTGATCGGCAAGTCCTAGGCTCTGTGGTTTAACCCTACAGAAGTGTAGGCCACTGAAAATGATACAACTTGATGAAAATGTATGTATTTAGTTTAAATATGTATATAATGCCTTATATTGCAAAGGATTTTCAGGGAAAACAAATGTCAACATAGAAAGGTTATCATACCATCCCGGTTCATACATTACCTCTGATGAGATTGCATAAAATTTAATTATTAAAACCTTGCCAACATCACAATCACAAATAAAAGAAATTAAAGATGATTTGTTTTGTCCATGGAAAGCTTCCTCAAAATGCAAATTTGGTTAGAGCGGAAAAGATTCTGTTCCAGATCTGCATAGCTCATAATGACTTGTTCCAGTAGAACCTGAAGAAATCCTTGAACCTGCTCCTATTACAGAATGGAGTGGCTTGTATGATTTGTAGGGCTGGTCAGTATAGGGCACCCATCCCTAACCTGATGTTCTCCAGGCTGCAGCTTCCACCAGCCCCTTCTATCATGGCCAATGGTCAGTAATGATCTATAATTCAAAACATCTGGAAGACAGCAGGTTGGGGACAAATAACATAGAGTTTTTTGCTTAAGAACCAGCAAGCAGAAATGAGCTGCTCTAGAAGATAAAGTCTATTGGGTTCCCTTTCTTTCTTTTCTTCTGTGAAATCACTCACCTAAAGTTTTACAGTGGTTTGCAATGCAATCCTATTATGTCTACAGAGAAGTAAGTCCCACTGAGTTCAGTGGGGCTTACTCCCTGGTAAATTTGGGCATAGCTTTGAGTGGCCTGTTTGGCCATAAGTGTTTAGTAAACGAAGGTGACCTCATTAAATCTGTGCATGTGAAATATGCTTTGTCGGGCAAACCAGTAATCCAAATCCCTTAAACTCTAATCTTAGCTTGTTTCAAATTCAGGAATGAAGAGGGGTGGCAGTAGTAACACTAAGGGAAGTGAAAGAATGAAATTTGTTTGATGTTGAAGTGAATAACAATTACAGCATGGAGCTTAATCTTTTTAAAAGCACATTTACATGGAAAATGAATTTATAACAAGGTTGTTAAGCCCCAGAGGATGCAATAAATGATTCCCCCCCCCCCCAGTTTCGGATGCTTTCTCACCCTCCACTGCCTTCCACATCCAAAAATTCATAATGAAGTGTCTCTAATGTTAGAGAAAGTGTATTTAATAAAGAGAATATTAAATATAGTGCATGGCTATCAAAAGGAACACATTTTTGTTGAAAATTGGCTTCCTCTGTTAGCAGGAGAATAAAGAAAAGCTGTAATAATAATTCATGAAAATGACCTCTCTAAGAAAAGATTCCTTTCAAGCACCCAAAATGGGTGCCAAGATCAAAAGGTGAGCTCTATTATGGGCTGATATTTGCAGACAGCTCTCATTTGATCTGACAAAGACGCATTCATGATCAGTGTGTGAAAATATCACTTTATTCATGATAAAAAGTTGAAGGCTGCAAGTTATATTTTTTCTCTTTAAAAGACGGAGCTGGAACAGCCTAGTACCAATGGCTCAAACTGTACCTTTTTTTCAAGAATGTAAATATTACTGGAAAAGGAAAAAAGAAGAAGAGAAAGAAAGAATGGCATTTGCAGCATGTTCTTCTCATACAAGGTATTCTTTCGAATGAGCTTTTTCATCTTAAAGATGTTTCTTTTAGAAACATATGCACTATCCTGCTCCTGTTTGTGAACTGCTGTTGATGTACTCAGAAGACAAAAAGTAAGAATGAACTCAGTTGATTAGATATAAGACCACAAACATAGGGACTCCTTATATTCTCCAACAGCTGAGCTCATAAAAGCTTAGAAGGAAAGGATATAAAGCTGTTTCAGAAATGTGTTACTGCATTGGCTTAATTAGCAGATGGCTAGATCACTATTTGGATGCTTTTGAGAGCCATCTAAATTTATCTCTCTCTCTGTGTGTGTGGTTTATACAATTTGCATAGTATTGTCCAAAAGAGGTTTCTGAACTACCATCAGAACATCATAAAATGATGAAGGTTCGAAGTTGCTCTTCTACTTTCAAGCCATTGTTTTTCCCAACAAAGATCTAACAAAAAAACATTTCAGGAACACTCAATGGGCAGCTTGAACCTGTCACTGGACTGGATGGACTAGTCATTAATGATTCTATATTACACAAGGTCCCCTTCAGGGTGCTAAGAAGACCTAAGATGGTAGGTTTAAATGTAAGAAATCAAAACACTTGTGTAGCAAGTGTCAGATCAGGGTTCTCCAAGCAAGCAAAGGATGTTGCCACAGTAGTTGTCTAGAGAGTATAGATGCTAGAGGAACCTGATTTCTGTGAATTCTGGTGTGCACTGACCTAATCCACTCCTCCTTGATGTCAGGAATGTCAGGAACGTCCCTTCCCAGAGCAACAGTGAGGACTCCGAAGGTGAGGGGTGGCAGGCTGGGGAATACAGAGGTTTGCTTCCTTCCCATACAGTGGTACCTCAGGTTACGAACTTAATTCGTTCCGTAGGTCCGTTCTTAACCCGAAAGTATTCTTAACCTGAGTTGCGCTTTCGCTAATGGGGCCTCCGGCTGCCGCCGCACCATCATCGTGCGATTTCCGTTCTCATTCTGGGGCAAAGTTCGCAACCCAAGGTGACTACTTCTGGGTTAGCGGAGTTTGTAACCTGAAGCGTTTGTAACCCGAAGCATTTGTAACCCGAGGTACCACTGTACTGAGGGTGATGCAAGCCCCTCCCTTCCTCGAATGCAGGCTGTAAATTCCCAAAATAGCATATGTCAGACAGAGGCAGGTTCAGAGGAACTGCAGCCTTTGGACATTGTTCCAAGGGAGGTGGAGGTGGCTCCACAGTGGGGTGGCCAAACTGCTCCTGAGTCCCCATGGACATGGCGAAGAAGTAGGGTCCAGGCTTGGTGTCAGTCCCACAGGAGGAGGGGTGGCCGATAGAGGATATCCTGTGTGAGGAGGACCTGCCCTTTAGTGAGCCCAATGTCATCTTCAGCAGAGGATTGAGCTGTGAGCTCGGACTGAAACTACTGTGTAGACACTAATAAATCTAAGTGCAATTAAACCGCCAGCTTGCCGCGTTCTTGGTGTGAGAGGGACATCTGTAATCTTGACACTGGACTAATGAGCAGATTGGGAAATAATCCTTGCTGGATCAGACTGAAGGCCTAGCAAGTTCACTATTCTGTTCACATAGTGGAGCTGCGAGAAACTAGCATACCCTCCAACATTTCTTCAATGAAAGTAGGGATGTCCTTTTTAATAATAATAATAATAATTTTTATATACCCCACATATCTGACTGGGTTTCCTCAGTCACTCTGGGTGGCTTCCAACATATATAAAAACACAATAAAACATTAAACATTTTAAACTACAGGGCTGGCTTCAGATGTCTTCTAAAGGTTGTATAGTTTCTTATCAACTTGGCTTGGGGTGTGTGTGCGTGTGACATAATTCCATACCTTCCAACATTTCTCTGATGAAAATAGGGACATCCTAAGGAAAAGAAGGAAATCCCAGGACAAATGAGAAACCAGGGCAGCTTCTGTAAATCTGAGACTGAAACTGAAAAATAGGGACACTTGGAGGGTCTGAAGCCCACGAGCAACATATGAGTGCAATATTCCCATATTCCCAGCACATATTCCCTGTGACTGCATTCAGACTTCAGAGGTATTATCCCTCCAATACTGGTGGTAGTATAGAACCATCACAATTAGCAACTATTGATAGCCTTATCATCCATGAATTTGTCTAATCCCCTTTGCAGTAGCAAATTCTATAGTTTAACTATGCCTTGTAAACCGAGGCACTGAGGTTAGTTTGCAGGAGCAAATGGTGCCTATTTTGCCCACATAGTCATGTAGTTGGGTGGAAATTTGCTGTTCATAGTGGGTTAGCATCCATAGCCATTTTTGTGGCTACATTCTCTCTTTTATGATAAAGCACAATCCTGGAAATGGCAGGGACTGTTCTCCTGCAAGAGGGTATTTATCTTTAAACTTTCTCCACTTGTTCATATATCCAAGTGAAAATATTTGCCACTTGGTTTTGGAATCAACTTGAGTTTTGTTTACTTGTTGAATCCAAAGGACAAAGACTACGTTTGGAAATGCGTGTCAAAGCTTTGTGCAGCTCACATATATTTCAACTGAAGTGAAATTTTAATAGCTAAGATATCACCCCAAGTAAACAGGACAGATAATGGAAACATAAATGCTGACACAACCTTAACTATAATAATAATAATAGCTTGAACTTCTTCAATAATACAACATGTTTTTATTACATCCTTCACCAACACATTTAGATTAAGTGTTTTTAGAGAGATAAATCAAAGACAGCATTATGATTATATTCTTATTTGGCTGTAATGCATCCTGGGGATTTAAAAAACAAAAACCCAAATGTAAGTAACTCTGAAGTACTTAACACTTAGCTCATTGAGGCATTAAATGTTATAAAAAGTGACCTTCAATGCTGTCAGATATGCGATAATAAAACAGACTTTGTTTTTTGGGCACATATATCAGGGGGAAATGAGTTGTTAATCTAGAACTGCAGGTGTAATCATCCAGATCAAATATTTAGTTATGTGTTTTTGGTTGATAGCACCTCTATCCCCCTTGTGGAATGGCAACGGAACTAAAAATAGGGCAAGGCTAGAAGGGAACAAAACGTGAGATGGTGTAGATTGTTGCAGCTCCATTGAACAAAAAAATTATTTGAGGATATCCTATGGTTCGAAATAACATACCCTCCAACATTTCTCTGATGTTATAGGACATCCTATTCCATACTACTAAATTTATTATTTATATCCTCTCCACTCTGACTGGGTTGCCTCAGCTACTCTGGGCGGCTTCCAACATATATAAAAACCTAATAAAACATTAAACTTTTTTTTTAAAAAAAACCTTCCCTATACAAGGCTGCCTTCAGATGCCTTCTAAAGGTTGTTTAGCTACTCATCTCCTTGACTCAGGGATCGTATAACTCCATACCCTCCAACATTTCTCTGATGAAAATGGAGATGGCCGAAGGAAAAGCGGGCCATTTCAGAATCAGATCAGAAACCGGGACAGCTTCTGTAAATCTGGGACTGTCCCTGGAAAATATAGCCACTTGGAGGGTCTGGAGTCCTCAGGCTTACAGTGGTACCATATGCCTTCTCTAGTACAGGAACACCAGCTACATTAAATCCACCCCACAGGACAAAATAGAGAATTCAGTTCATGCAAATGACTACTTAGAAAAAGATGATGCTTCACCCAGTCTCCACACTCCCACACCACTGACTGTGTTGGCTTCCAGATTTTGGGATGGGTGCTCCTCATGCATGCAGTTTTTGGATAGCGAACACACAAAATCCTTGGCCTAAAAATGCCAGCCTGTATTTCCTTGCCCCCATTTAATCCAGGCTTGCTATTTCTGGAAACAATCCAATAAATGACAAATGCCTGTTGACAACGACCTGTTTGCGATATTTGAATCACCCTGTACAATACTAACCGCTCATCTGGATCCCCCTATAATTTGGAAAATCAAGCATCTATGTGTGCTTTGTTTTCAAGAATATTTGCTTCCAAACATCTCAGACATCCTGAAATTTGCTAATGTTTTGCTATTCAAGCAGAAAATTGGACTCCACCATCTCAATACATCATGCTGAAGGTGGCTTAGCTGTCAGAGTTCTAATCCCATGAGCCGCTGCATTTTAAACAGCAGTGCATGGGATTGTGGATTGTTCCTTGTCTCTGCATTGGGACCTATTTCCAATTCAGGAACTGGCATAGCAAAAAGGATGCATCCCTTTGTTCCACCTCTCCTCAGCTTGACCTTGCAAGCACCGCTGCAGTATGCCATGGGCATTTAAAGGTCTGGGAGGGATGAAAGCAACCAATTACTAGGCATCTGACTGGTCAATTTTATGAGCTGAGGACCAAATCCATCCCACTGTTCCTTTGTATTAAAGCACCATTTGTATCACAGTTGTGCATCCATACATAATAGAAAAAGAGAGAAATTGACCTTAGCGAACTTGTCAGACTAACCATATTTTCTATCAGTGCGTCACATAGATTTCTGCTGTAGCACAGTGATTTGCAATGAGTAGATAAAATGTTGCTTGTCAAATGCAGTTAGATGCAAGAGCTGGGGGACTGGGGTGGGGCTGGCTATGGGGGGGTCCCACCCACCCACTGCCTCTCTGGTGTTGCACTGCTGTCTGCTCCCAGATGCTGTAGATTAGAAGGAAAACCACTCCATGACACAGGAGTCTATATAGATGCCTTACTATGTATGAAGGTAATGCATACTACATACATTAAAGCAGGGGTCACCAACCTTTTGTGGTCCCAGAGGCAGATTTGCAAAGAGAACAGTGTCCACTCTCAAGGGTATCTTTGAAAATCACCGACCTAAGATATTAAGCAGGTAATTTTATTATACGTAACCCCTTTCCTAAAGGAGTATGGAATGGGGGGCATATTTGTCGTCTTAACTCCTTCCTCAAAGATGATTTAGGAGAATGGCTCCTGAAGGGAGTAGGCTGTGGTATAAAACATATTTGGCCCAGGGGCAATGAAGAGGGGGTTGGAGCTTGCCTTTATAAGCCCCTTCCTCCCCTGAGCTCATCCTCCTTGATTTTTCGCTCCCTTCCTACACTGACTTTTGCGAGTCTCCTGTTATAAGTGGGCTGAGTAGGAATTTTTTTGAGGCGGGGATCCCTGGATTTGCCTTACCATCTATCAAGGAGCTGTTAAGTGCACCAGGTCAACCATAGGGCAGGCAAACACACACACACACACACATGACATGGAAGGCAATTAGTTATTTTATTAACAGAAAATACTAATGTAGCAGGTTCCTCTGGTTCATCCAGGTGACCTTGCTGTGAGGAAGCTGGGGAGAAAACAGTCAGTCTACTGAGGCATGATTGGGTTAAGGAGACCCTTTACGGATCTTCCAGTGATTTATGCCTGGTGGGATTTTAAGGGTGCCTTTAGGCCTGACATGTACATTTTGTGTGAACACTGGATGGTGGGGCCTGGGTACGCATGTTGGGTTTATACCCAAGGCAAGAAGGGAGTAATCTCTCCCCCCATCCTTTGTTGGGTAGTCTACAGCTGCATCATTTGCCCAGGGGCTGGAGGGATATGTTAAACCCCTCTTTTGCCCATACTCTCTGAATTCGGTTTATCACGCTGATTTATCTTGCAGTTATATTAAGGTTCTCCTCTTCCCAGTGGGGCGGGGCTGTGAGTGGGAATCACTTCCTGCGCTCGCAGGGGGCTTGGCCAAGCCCCCTGCATCACTGTGTCCTGGGCCCACGTCATGCCCCCCAGCCAGCTGTGTCCTGGGCCCACGTCATGCCCCCCAGCCAGCCAACCTGGCTTCCAACCTGGCTGGCTGGGGGGCATGGTTTAGTCGCATTTAAAAATGGCTGTGGACACACGGACTCACCCTTGTTGTTCCAGGCCTCCTCAGATCACCCACCCTCATTCTAGGTTTTGCTTCAGCTCCTGACCTTGCTATGGACCTCGGTTGGTTGCCATGATTGTCCAAGGGGCCTGGTGAGAATTTGTTTCGCCACTTGGCAGATTGGTACCAGCCACTTGGTTTCTCGCCTACCTCGTAGCAAATCGTCACAACTTTGTAAGGTTCAGCTGTTAGGCATCAGAAAATGTGTTGTGTGTCGGAGGGGATGTTGTGGCCATCACCTGCCCCTCCCCTTTAAGGGTATTCCGTTAGAGGAATCCGGCAGTTATGGTTCCTGTCCGATGGTGGCTAGGGCCATGGCACAACTCCCGGTGACTCTAGGGGAAATCTTCCAGTTGATTCGCATCAACAAGCTCCCCCTACAGGTTGTTAACCCTTGTGTGACTCCCTGCGGAGTGGGCAGGAGTCAAGTATAGTTGGTTCAGATCCAGTTCCTAAGCCAATACCACTCACATTCTGTAGCCAATAAAGTTGTGGCCTTTTAAAGCCCATTAACCTAAAATCATGGTGCCCATGTGTTTTATTTTATCACCAAGCAGGGGCGGGGCCTCGACTCACAAATAAATACTGTATAACCATTTTCTCAATCATTGCTTGAGTCTTCTTTGTGGGTGTCGGGGCCAGGACATATAATTATCTACAAGTACCAAGCAACTAGGGTATTTACATGGAGAAAAGGGCTGCTGCTTCTAGAACTGAAAATCTGGCCAGTTCTGAGCATCCTCTTTATTGCCTGTTGGATCAGGTGAATTTCTGCTGATGAAGTGCTGGATTAAGTTCGCTGAATAGAGCTAGTGATTCATTGTGAAACCCATTTGCTTTTGCTTCGTATATCAAAGAGGAAGGTTCCCACTGTGGCAAAGTGGCAGGAAAGATTTTGCTTTTCCACAACACTGAGCAGGTCAACACGAGGGGCTCTTTCCACTGATAGCCTCTCATTCAAGTTCCCTTTGTTGCTGGGTGACGACATCAGTGTATTACTAAAAAGGCACCTGAAAATCAGAAAGAGACCAGCTGTCTCTGGGAACTACTTACACCTATATAAAGCGGATAACATTTTGTTCTTTCAGTCGGATATCTGTGGAGTTGCAAAGCATAATTGTACCTTTTGCACCGTGAATGGTGTTTTTCAATGAACTTGCCACCCTTCTATTCTCCCGACTCTATTAAAATAGGTGAAGAATAGTTCTCCTGAAAAAATCACAAATGAAAGACAGGTGTGTGCACAGCAAGCGACAGCAAATATCAGCATGTTTCTGTCAGTTATGTAGGAAACATCACGTATGCTAGACACTGCAAGTATTAAAATTTGTAATATTTTGGCTTATAAAATCACTGCTTGCAAATTTATTATTTAATAAGCCACACATGCCTCCGTTCTCTGCTTTCTCCCCTGACCGTCCACCATCCTCAATGGAACATGAGATCAAGGTAGCAAAAGTAGCTTTGTAAAGAAAGTGTCAAGCTGCTGCGTTTAACTTCTGAGTGTGTTAACAATCACTGAGTGCAATTACAAGTGTTCCATTATTTGTGTAGGTCCTTACATTCAAAATCAGTGAAAGCACCAGGAGCCTGAGTCAATAGCAGTCACTGAACTATCCATTACTGAGAGAGAACTAAGATCAAAAACAAATGTGGAATTGTCCACCCTTTTAATGAAGGAATGGGCAATCTTTTTTTCAGAGGGTTTCAGGGCACAGTGAAATATGAAGAGCAATCTTGCTTGACCCCATGTTTGCCTGGTGGATTATCTTTTGATGCTGAAGGGGAAATATTTTATAATTCACTCCCCTGCAAATTCTGAGGAGCTTTCGTCTCTCATATACTGCCTTGGCACTCTGATATTCATAGCAATCATAGAGAAGGAATATATTTGAAGGAGAGCAAATATTAATAGAGCTGTTGGTCTGTAGCCCACAGAATACCCATGCTCCCTCTGAAAAAGAAAGCCTGTGAGATCTTTCCAGTTCTTGAATAAAGAGCAGGATATTTCTCTTTAGAATTTGGGGTTAGATGCATATATCTTGAAGTACATCACAGCTGTTTTGTCTACATGTCACCTTCAGGATCATGCAGAGAACAGGAAATATTGTCATCACCATGATAGCATTCTGTTCAGAAAAAAAGTTAAAGTCTGAGTTTATATGCCTACTGGATGGCATGCTAATGCATAAGGGAATGCGAACCCCTAGGGTGCCCCCTTTTCACTCAACACCAATGTTTGCAGACTAGATCTTAAAGGAAGATGAACTGTTTTTGAAATTACACGCCCACATTTTGGGCTTGGTAGAAACTTAAAGGTGGGTAAGTGTTATTTACCATGCAAGCAGAAATAACAGGTAGCTATGACACCCTGGTTTCCTGGACAAAATTGTCAGTTTGCATTTCTTAGTGCAGAAAGTATTAATCTGGTTTATAGAGATCTTTCCTACTCTACTTAGTTCAAGAGGGTTCTGGAAGCTTATCTGTGTGAAAGAAACAAGCAGAAGGTTCATGATGTTTGGGTTATTCCTTCAGATAAGCTGAGTACAGCTGGCTTAAACTGGTTCTGTTATCTCTATCGGTCAAGCCTGGCGTGCTCTGGTCCATGGGGTCATGAAGGGTCAGACACGACTAAACGACTAAACAACAACATCGGTCAAGGTCTTGATGCCTAAAAGTAGGGCCAGAAGGATCTTGGGTTTCACTTTCTCTTTCTATCTCTATCCCTTCTGGTGTTGTGTTCTGTACACAGTATGCTTAGCGTTAAGGTTTAGTCTTATTATAACTTATTGTAAGTTTAAGTTAAGTTTGCTGCAACTGGATTTCTTATGGACAGTGCCAATCCTGAATGTATGGGATTTGTGACCATTATGCTCATCTGCCTTCAGTGGCTGTAAAACTCTGCTGGATGAAATCCAATTGCCTCTGGTCTACTTTCTGGGAATCCAGCAACATATTTAAGTTTTTACTCTGCTAACTATACATTGGAATCTACTCTGGATCAATTTTGAGTAGAATTCCATGACAAAAATATCTTAAAAATTGACCCTGACCCTGTGGTCCCCTGTCCAACTGAAAACATATAAATAGTGGATGCAGGGAATTCAGTTTCGAATTCGCTATGATCTCTGAAGATAAGAAAGTAAGAAATTCCATACTGGATTCGGCTGGAGGCACATCTAGCCCAACTTTCTGTTCTCACAGTTTCTGATCCAATTCCTATAGGAAACCCACAAGCAGGACCTGAGGGCAACAGCACTCTCCTCATTTCTGATTCCCAGCAACTGGTTTACCAAGGCATACTGCCTCTGACAGAGGATGCCCAACATACCCATCATGGCTGGTAGCCACTGGTAGCTCTGTTCTCCATGAATTTGTTTAATCTTCCTTTGAAACCATCCAGGATGGTGGCCATCACACCTTGTGGGAGTGAATGCCATAGTTTAACTAGGACTGTGTGAAGTGGTGCTTTCTTTTGTCTGTACTGAGAGAAGGTCCCCCTTCCCACCCCAATAAGGGCTCAAAAATTACAACTGTGGAAAATTGAGGGAGAGGTGCACCTCAATATCCACTGCAATGCTACAGGGGATGTGCAAGCACTTTTCTCAAAATGCGCAGTGTAGCTTTTAGTAGCAAGATTTCTTCAGCGCAGCCTGTTGACAGCCAAGCCGTTGGGACCATAGAAGACCAGTCCTAAAGGTTCTACACTGGCTCCCAGTACATTTCCAAACACAATTCAGTGTTGATACTGAGCTTTAAAGGCCTAAACGGCCTCGGCCCTGTATACCTGACAGATACCTCCTCTCCTATTGTTCAGCCTGGACACCAAGGTCCAACTCTGAGGACCTCACAGCAGTTCTTTCACAGCAAGAAGTGAGGCTACAGGGAACCATGCAGAGGGCCTTCTCAAAAGTGGTGCCCTTCCTGTGGAACACCCTACCATCAGATGTCAAGGAGATAAAGAACTACATAACTTTTAGAAGACATCTGAAGGCAGCCCTGTATCAGGAAGTTTTTAATGTTTGACATTTTATTCTGTTTTTATATGTGTGGGAAGTTGCCCAGACTGACTGGGACAACCCAGCCAAATGGCCAGGGTATAAATGTTGTTGTTGTTGTGCCCTCCAGATGTTGTTGGACTTCAGTGCCTATCAGCACCAGTCAGCATGATAGGAGTTGTAGTCCAACCAAGTGGCAAGCTCTGGTTTACGCAAATAACAAAGAAAGAGGCAGTTTTGGGGTTTTGTAAGTATTATGATTGATGGTATTTAACTAAGTTTTACTCAGAATAGGCCCACTGAATTTATTAACATTACTAAATTAGGGCCATTAAAGTCAGTGGGTCAACTTTGAGTAAAACTTAGTTGAATATTACCCGACAGCTGTCCAATTGCTGATAAAACACGTCCAATTTCAGCTAAATCTCAGGCAGTTTTTGTTACAGTGATTTACATAAGAACACCATGGAGCCAGATCTCTGAAGAGCACAAATTTGAGCTGGGTAGCTGATAAAAACAGGCCCCTTCATTAAAGGCCTGTGTTTTCCTCCCTTTTCTCTAGGGTGCAGACACGAAGCTCATCACTAGACATAATTTAAGCATTCATTTTCTCACCCCAACTGGGAACAAAGGAGATCTGAATTTCCTGAAGTCTAAAATTAGGCTAATGTTTGGCGTGAGAAAGCAGTATTTTTTAATATATAACAGCATAATGCTATTATTGTAATGCCGCACAATGTAGCAGCTGCATGAATAGTCTCTATTCATCTTGTCCTCTTATACGTTAATTATGAACATGTTACCTATTATCTCTCCATTGTCTCCCAGCTCATGGACTTAGCAAAACATTCAGCTTGGGTGACTGTCACAGTGAAAAGCAGGGGAGGGGAGCACCATTACCTGAGTCCCTCCCACCTCTTGTTCTTTCTGCTGATACCACTAAAAGTAATGAATGCCCTTATCTGCCTGCAATAATGCAGTGTCTAGTACATAGTGCATCCTCTAATGGGTCGGACCAGAAGAGTTCACAACTCAATGCACTCCAGCAATGCTGCCTTCATACTAATTGTGTCCAATCAAATAACAAGCCCTGTGCAAACTTTAAATCATTTAGGCTTGTTAAAATGCCACAGCTAAAGTTCACGGAGCCATTTTCAGGGTGCATATCTATTTCCTGCTGTGATCTATTCCAGAAATAAAGGATGAAGGCAGATTCTGAGCAGAGTAACTCACGTGTCAGCAGCTTGTTTTATTTGGAAGCACGTAGATTTCTTCTGCAGCAAAACAAGGAACGGATCAGAAAAGAAAAGAAATGTTAGTCCCAAACTTTTCATTCATAGATTGTAAAAGATTAATTTAATTTAGTTTTCCTCGGTGCTAAGAAAGCACTAGAGGAAATAGAAGAATTTGGACAAGTAGCAGGTTTTAAACTCAATAGAAAAAGACAAAAATGCTAGTTAAAATATATTACATTGGTGAAGCTATCCAAACTCTATAAGGTAAATAACAAATGCTGGAAATGTAAGGAAAAGGAAGGTACCTCATATGTGGTGGGAATGTAAGAAAGTGAAATGCTTCTGGGATATGATATATAATGAAATTAAGAAAATATTGAAATATACATATACAGTGGTACCTCAGGTTAAGTACTTAATTTGTTCCGGAGGTACGACTTAACCTGAAACTGTTCTTAACCAGAAGCACCACTTTAGCTAATGGGGCTACCAGCTGCTGCCATGCCGCCGGAGCACGATTTCTGTTCTCATCCTGAAGCAAAGTTCTTAACCTGAAGCACTATTTCTGGGTTAGCGGAGTCTGTAACCTGAAGCGTCTGTAACCTGAAGCGTATGTAACCTGAGGTACCACTGTATTAAAAAAACCAGAAGCATTTCTACTGGGAATTGTAGGTACAGACATTAAGAGACAAGATATTAAGCTTTTCCTATATGCAACAACGGCAGCAAGAATTTTATTAGCACAGAAGTGGAAACAAGAGGAATTACCGACCAAAGGGAGAATGGCAACTGAAATTAATGGAGTATGCAGAACTAGCCAAAATGATGGGAAGACTCTGAGAACAGTGGGACCAGAAGTTCATCAAGGACTGGACTAAATTTGTAAATTATTTGAAAGACAATTGTAGTCAATCAAACACGTTGGTAGGATTGCAAGAAGCTTTGTAAGGAAAGGTACAAAAATCACTGCAGAGAGGAATAAGAAAGTCATGTCCCTAAAAAGCCAAAATATAAGAAGAAAGATTGTGATGGAAAGCATTATTGTAAAATTAATAAAAATTAATTTAATTAAATTTAGTTTTCCAAATCATTTTCAAAGAGCAACTTGTTTTGAGAAGCTTAATGCCAAGCCAACTATCATAAAATATGCATTGATGATGTTGATACATATTTTCCTTTGGCTATATGGATTTGTTACTCAGGGCTGCACTTTCTTTCCTTCTATAGATACATTGATTGATTGATTGATTGATTGATTGATTCATTCATTCATTTAAAGTGGCTCCAGACTCTCCCAATTTTGTGGGAGGGGAGGGATTAAAATGCATTCCATAATTTTAGGTATATGTAATTAAGGTGGATTAAAGTGTTCTATCTTGCTGCAAATCCACTCTTTAAAAAGCACCAGACTTTTTGGGGTTTGGAAATTGACCGGGAGAAATGCATTCAAAACCATATGATAAATAACAAACTAACTGAAAGACACATAAACATTCTGCGAGCAAGTCAGGATAAATACAGGTTGAATGCTCTAATAATAATAATAATAATAATAATAATAATAATAATAATAATAATTTATTTGACTGGGCAACCCCAGCCAATCTGGGCAACTTCCAACAAAATATAAAAGGACAAAACATCAAACATTAAAAGCTTCCCAAAAAGTTTGATAATTGTTTAACTCTTTGACATCTGAGGGCGGGCGCAACTACAGAGAAGGCCCTCTGATTGTTTTCCCATAACTGCCCCACCAACAGATCAGAACAAATGTTCAATAAATTCCAGATATAATCCAACCTCTATTACCTGAAGATGCTCTGACTGATTTGAGAGGGCTAGACCACTTGTTATATACCAATTCCATCTGCCTTCATTCTGAAATTGGCATGTACTAACTAGTGTGCCCTGTTTCTTCCTCTGCCTTTTTCTTTCCAAATGTTCCTTTCCGCTAAGAGAAAGTAAACTCACCTCATCTTCATTTAGACTGCGGCAGTTAAGCCAGCATCCCTGTTATGTCATGTAATGTGAAGGCGACCTTGAACTAGGTGAAAACGACATTACTTTCTCAGTGTGCATTCTGTGATTACTTCAGGTTAGGGTTCAAGAGCATTAGCGGAGACCCAGCTGCCTAATGGCAAGACATCTTGAGCACTTTCTGCCTTTCTCCTGCAGAGCCCAGCTGCCTAAGAGGCAGGCTCTGCTGCAGTTCCATTAAAGAGGCTGGAGTTGATTAAAATGTCACCTATGCTGGGTGCTATGAACTGGGCTACTTTCAAATGTGCTATCTGCATAACCTTTGCAAATCATATCTAGCAAGCTATGAAACATAATCACTGTCATACATTAACTAGGGGGCGAACAATCTGAAAGGTCATACAATGAATCTAAATTCCTATATGATGCAAAATGTGAATTGGTTTAGCTTTCTGCATTTCTTGAAACCCATCAAGTACTACCTATGTAAAAATACAATACCTCAGAATGCAGCAGAAAAAATTGTGAGTGGAGGTACTCCCTTAAAAGACAGTGTCCATCTATAAGGCATGCAGAAGGGGTGTAGATGTCTGTGTAAGGTGTAAGGAATTGATTGAAACCTAAGGTTCAGAACTACTGACATTTTAGTTTCCATATCTATTGGCACTCTAGGTTCTCATGAATAGTAAATAGGAAAAAAGTGTGTGTGTGTCCCTTCTCAATATGTTGGGTATAGAATAACTGAAAATTTCATATGTAGACAAATGTCAGTTCCAGTGCTTTTTTCTGGGGGGGGGGGACGCATACCCCTAAACATTTTGTGAATCTTTGTACTTTTGTCTATTTACTGTACAATGGTACCTCAGGTTACATACGCTTCAGGTTACAGAATCCTCTAACTCAGAAATAGTACCTCGGGTTGAAATTCAAGATGTATTTACAAAAACATTGTAATTTGGTTGAATGTTAAGAAGGATGCTAGATTATAAAAAACTGGTCACCACTAAACTAGATTTAAATTTGATGATAAGTGAGACTAAAGAAAATATAAAACTTTTTGGAAGAAGCGCTAGATTATATGTGTGAGTGGACATGAGATTGTAAACAAGTTGATAATTTGTTTGGAAAAAATTTTTTAACGATGTAAATGGGAGCGGGAGACGTGAGGGAGCCCAAAGAAGTGATGAAATTGTTGTGAAAGAAGTAAGATTGTTTATTATGTTTTATATTTAAAAACCTTAATAAATATTTATATATATAAAAAAAAACAAATTACTAATTAGACCAAAGCATAAAAAAAAAAAGAAATAGTACCTCGGGTTAAGAACTTTGCTTCAGGATGAGAACAGAAATTGTGCAGCGGTGGCGCAGCAGCAGCAGGAGGCCCCATAATCTAAAGTGGTGCTTCAGGTTAAGAACAGTTTCAGGTTAAGTACGGACCTCCGGAACGAATTAAGTACGTAAGCAGAGGTACCACTGTATTTATTTTTCCTGATTTGAACTATAAAATGGGGATTTTCTTGAGTCAAGATGACAGTACCCCTAAACATTTTTAAAGAAAAAAAGCACTGGTCAGTTCTATACTTCCTAAGAAGAAATCTTTGCCAGCTAACAGAGCCTGATCAGGACAAAGCAAGCAAGCAAGCAAGCAAGCAAACAAACAAATATTAGCATTATTTGACTGGCCAAAGTAAGGGTAGCTTTGGAGATCCTGCACATTTACAGGTGTGGAACAGAAAGTCATGACTACAGTTATACTTACTCTAGAATAATATTAGTGCACGGCCTCTGCTGTGTTCAACATCCTTTGTTTGCCAGCAAGGACTTACTTCACATGATGCACAATGGCTCCAATTTCCCCTTTCTTTTCAAATAAGACTGCAATCCTCCCACATTTATCTAAGGGAAAAGTCTTATTTATCCCAGTTCAGTGCATGCAACAGCAGCATGCTTTTAAAATACTCTCCTGAGCCCAATTCAAGTGTTCAAGCAACACATGTGAGCGGCTAAAGTCTGCTAAAGTTTGGTGTGTACTACCTTAGCTTCCCTACATTGAACAGAATGATTCAAAGGGGACTTCTAAGAGGAAGGATGCATGCACAAGTGAGCAGCCTGAAAATGCAGGCCTTTTAAAAAAAACACCACATCATTTTTCAAATTCTGAAAATACTTATAACAAACAATCCCCATGTAATCTGCACAAGAAACATTCCAAGCATATACAATTTAAATGATACAGTCAAACATTAAGAAGGTTGGTACAATAGTTTAGTTCTAATTCTTTCAGTTAAGTGTTTTCTACACTCTGTCTTAAGAGTGAGCCACAGGTAGCTGGTGGTGAGGGTACATTGTCCTTTCAATGTCCTGGGACAAACATGTACCATGAAGTTTCAAAATAATGTTTGGTCTTTGTGTTCCTTAGTGCTATAATATTGTTGGTATCCATCTGTCTTGAGAGACAATGGAATGTGCCTCTGGGGATGAAGTCAAATGTCTGCATTAACAGCACCAAAGTGACCTCCCTGGGGTGCAAACCTGGGCATAACCTGTGTATTGAGCTCCTGGGCTGCCAAGGCAACAAGACTCCACTCTTGGCCTCACTAATGTGGTCCAAAGGAAAGCAGAGTGATATGGCTCCAACCTAGCTGAAGGTATTGCTGGAAAGAGGTGTACATGGCACCAGAAATTGGCATCCTTTAGCCAGAAGGGCCTGATGTTCCTACAGCAGAAGACGTTTATAGTTCTCCAGCAGGCTATTCCAATATTCAAGGACAGCTTTTAAGAGAGAATGATTGCACTGTATGAGGTGCTTTCACTTGCACAACTCATTGGGTTTTCCATCCAACCTTCTCCCACTTTGGCTCGGATGATTGCAAAGCTGCTACACTGAATAATGCGAAGGTTCCCATGGAATGGAAATATGTATCCCTCAGTGAGAACTATGGCTGTGCTCACATCTCAGCTCAGTGTGTTAAAAATTAAGCTGAGGGTGTGCTATGATTTCAGAAAGATTTAGCATTGCTGTGATTAGATAAAAGCAGGGCGATACATACAAATGGAGCCTCAAGCAGCTATTCAGTCTGAGATTTCATGCTGTAAATGAAGCATTACATAGACTCTAAGCTTTAGGGGACAAATATCAATAAATGATACATACAGACGTACACAGAAGCAACCTAGTATGTATATCAAATGTATCGGCTGTTAGGACATTTATAACCACCATCATATTTGATAGTTTCAGAGTAGCCTTAGGTTGAGGGTTAATTTGTAGAACGAATGTTGATTTTGTTTTGTTTTTATTGGATACACTCTTGGCTACCTGGATGTGTTACAGCTCCACAGGGGGACGTTTGGCAGACAAAAGGAGCAATCTGGATTTTCTGCCAAAAAGGCACTTTCTCCCCATGGGGCAATATCTCCTGCAGGTGATCATGGCTACAGAGCTGTATTTATTTATCTAGGTTTGTGTCATGCTTCTGCACTGTGTTTTGGAAGAATTGGTTTTTTAAAAAAAACAATTTGCATGAATATTGTGCACAGAAAATCTTTGTACAGATTTTTATCCCCAAACAAGGTAAAGATAGTCTAAAAGCATACATCATATGCTTTGGGGTCAGTTTTGTATGTGTGTGTGCCTAACATATTGCACATTTATGAGATAAAAAACAGGACTAGAAACATGTAGCATGGTGTCAGATATTGGAATGACAATTAATACAAGTTCTGTGTCCAATGATTTGCCCTGTCTTCTTGTAAGGAGAACTGAGGCTTCTTTACAGTTGATGTGCAGGCTTTGATAAAGGAGGGCATGTGTGTGCACCATGAAGCGAGGATGTAGCTGCTGATGTAATCACCGTCTTTTACATTTGGTCCCCATTTTCTCTTTTGAAACTGAATCATTTCCATGATTTACAGTACTGTGCCTCTGTCTGCTGGCCTGCTAACCTCACCTTGATCTCTGCCCCTTGTTTTCCCATTTGCTGAAACTCAGGCTAGTCTCCCATGCCGATCCCACCATCTGCAAGCTGATGTCTGCATTTCATTGACTCGGTGACTCCCTTTCTTTTTTGCGTCTTTCTCTGCCTGCCTTATAACCTTATGACCTTCTCTCAAATAAAACAATCAAATGCTATCCCATGGTTTCCAGCTGCTCAATAAATCTCCACCCTCTGTTCTTTGCTTCACTTTCTCCTGGAATATTGGAAAACACGATCAAAGTGATGTTTGTGTAATACATTTTCATGTGACAAATATGCAAAATAGCCATTTGATGGTGGGTTTTGATCTTCTTCTTTCCAATCAGCGCTCGAGCTATTTTGTGGTTTGGAAGAGTGTCAGCCATCTAACTTAAAAATTAGAGTAAAGAGCTAGCATTGCCCCATCTGGAAGTGCATAATGTTGAAATAATGGTAATAGTCAGATCACCAGCTTGCTCTTTAGAAAATAATAACAATTTACAGAGGCAGTGTGAGATGGGAGTAGCATTAGAGCCAGGGCAGGTGGGAAGGGGAAGCTAAAACTCTTTTGTCCCTGCTACAAACCCAACGAAAACTCTCCAACGGTGCCCTCTACAAGGCACCAAAGATGATATAGGTATTGGGAGAAAAGGCAATTTTAATAAAGACAATGGTGCAGGAAAATAGATAGGCATGATCCTGTCCCCAACCCCCCAAGCAGCAGCTATTGCAGGGGGTTTTTAGATCAATAATGCAATCAATGACACATCTACCTTTAGACCCTGATTCTTTGAGGCTGTTGTTCTGCTTGGTTTTGTGCCACTTATTTCACCCAGTACATAGGTTGGTAGCAGAAAACTGGAGGACAGCACTGGCAGCTCCACCCACAGCTGTCCCTTCTGGGCTCCTAATCCATAGAGTTGAAAATCAGAGCTAAGTGTGTCACAGGCCTGTTATATATCTCCTAAATAAGCTCGCTGCCCTTGGGTTCACTGGAGGATGTTATCCTGTTGCCATTCAGTTGCCTATCCAGTCAGCATCTGTACATGGAATGGAGATGGGCACCATTTTGTAGCTGACGTTAGGCAACAACACCTCTTCAGCTGGCCCTGATTGGTGGGCTTTCTCTGTAAGTGGCAGCTAGGTATGTCAGAGAATTCTGATGAAAACAGAAACAGGAGTGGAAATTCCCAGTGTTTGTTTATCTGCCCCATGTCCAGATGGGAAATCAGTCCAGCAAATATAGCCAGTGTTCACTGTTGTTGCTTTCAGTCATGTGAAGGCTGAAATAGAAAAGGGAGATTTTGGAGAAATAGAATAAACAGCTGTGTGAATGCAGCCATGCATTTTGGCACAAGATGATCTGCGCTGTATGTGACAGATAAAGGATGAACTGGGAGATGATGCCTTCTTAGATTCTTAGTGGCAGGAAGCAACAAGAGGTTTACTTTTACTCTTGTTTTAGATACCCAAACAAGTCATTGTGTGTCTGGTCCTCAGCTCCATTTAGTCCTCAGCTCCTGCCAATCTAGCAGTTTGAAAGAACGCCAGTAGATAAATAGGTACTGATGCAGCGGGAAGGTAAACAGCATTTCTGTGTGCTCTGGTTTCTGTCACAGTGTTCCGTTGCACCAGAAGTGGTTTAGTCATGCTGGCCACATGACCCATAAAGCTGTCTGTGTACAAACACTGGCTCCCTTAGCCTGAAAGTGAGATGAGTGCTGCAACCCCATAGTTGCCTTTGACTGGACTTAACTGTCCAGGAGTACCTTTACCTTATTGTTTTTGAAGTCTTCTTGGCTTAGTTTCTTGTTGCTAGCTGGCATGGGTGGTGTTGGTTTAGACTGTCAACACACATGTCTTTGTGACCTCTGTTACCCATCCCCCTGAGTGCAATAGGAAAGTATTTGCAGAAACACATTAGAAAGTGAAATCCAGATATCATCCCATTTGTAAATTTCTCATGTTCACTTTTTACTAACATTTAAAGTACTGAGCTCATCTGTCGTAAGATAAATGACAATCAGGTTGAAGCTCAGATTCATGAATATTCATTGAAAGAAAATGGAAAGATTGTATATTTTTCTAGCAGTCTTTGCCTTGTCTGTTGAATATATCAGAGAAGTGTAAAAAAAGAAAAAGGAAAAAAAATATGACTGATACAGATGTTTTTGCAAATGTTGTTTCTTTCTGTGTGCGCTACATGAGAACAACAAGGGGGAACTTTAAGAGTCTTTAAATTTAAGAGACTTTAAGAGCCAGAATCTAATAGTCTGTTCACTGCTGATCTGAGCATGGGAAAAGAAGCGGTGAAATTTATTTATTTATTAACAGGTGTTAAGCTATCACTGTCCAGATAGCCGCACATCTGGGCCACCAGTCAAAGCTTATGAAAGGCATTCCAGGGCACTGAGGCTACCTGAGCCTCAAAGATTTAGGTAGGTAGCCGTGTTGGTCTGATGCAGTAGAAATATATTTAAAAAATTGTCCAGTAGCACCTTAGAGACCAACCAAGTTTGTTCTTGGTATGAGCTTTTATGTGCATGCACACTTCTTCAGATACCAAAGTATCCCCAAGCTACCTGCTCCTTCAGAGGGAAGCAATCTCCCTTCCATCTAGTCTGGGGAACCTCCCACTAACAGTCCCTCAGACTTATCTGGATTGATCTTCAGTTTGTTGGCTCTCATCCAGGCCATTACCAAGGCAAGACAATGATCCAGCACATCCACTGTCATACCTGCAAATGTAATGGAGAAGTTGAGCTGTGTGTCATCAGCATATTGCAGACAATATAACTCCAAACCTCTGAATAACCCCGAACAGCAGTTTCATGTAGATGAGACTCTACAGGGTGGAAGAGCATTTTCCAACCATCACCCTCTGGAAATGATCTTCCAAGTAGGACCAGAATCACCCCAAAGCAGTGCCACCTTGGTCAGCCACTGCAGAAGGATACCATGGTTGATGGTCTTGAAAGCCAAGGACACATTTCCCCAGTATCCCGACAGAGGTCATCATACAGGGAGACCAAAGCAGTTTCTGTGCCAAAGCTGTGCCTAAACCCCAATTGAACTGGATCTACAAAAGTAGTTTTCTCCAAGAGTGTCTGCATCTGGTCCATGAACAGATCTAGTCAAGAACCTTGCCCAAGAAGGGGAGATTGACAACTGGCCATTAATTACTTAGAGTTTCTAAATCCAGGGACGGTTTCTTGAGGATTGGCTTTACCACTGCCTATTTCAAGTAGACCAGGCCACCCCCTCATGCAAGGAGGCATTAGTCACCTCCCTGGCCCAGCCAGCTGCCCTCTCTCTGCTGGTTTTTATCAGCCAAGAGGGGCAAGTGGCCACCCTTTCTGATCCAAGCACCTTGTCCACATCCTCGAGCCTTACTAACTGAAACTCGTCCAACACAACAGGACTGGACAGTGCTCTGGACATCCCTTGAGACTCGTCTGCTTTAATAGTGGAGTCAAGTGGCTGCAAATGATTTTCCCCCTTGAAATGCTTTGCAAACAAGTCATAGCAAGCTACCAACAGTTCTACCACCTCCTTCAGGCTTTGCTGGATTGAACAGTGAGGATGCAATGGAGGCACCAATGTATGCCTTCTTTTTTGCCTTCACAGGGCCACTAGGCAGGCTCAGTGATTAGCCCTCACCAAGGTTCAATTGCATTCAACTGGAATTTTCCTCCAAGGTCTCAGTGATACAGACCAGATTGGCTTCCTCATCCACAACTGGATCATGGATGAGGGAGGTCTTATTCAGAGCTGACCTGGCATTCAACAACAGTAGCCATGGACACTGAGGGCTAGTCAATAGCAAATTCCCAAGGGGCTGGCACACGGCTAGTGACTAACTGCCTAGGAACTTTTATGCAGTGAACAACTAGCATCGATCTTTAAATGAATTCACTGTCTGTTTAGGAGGATATCTATCCTCCTATCTCAGACAGCCCATAAGCTTCTTCACGTATTTCAAGTGATCTCTCCGAAAAAAATTGTCTTGTCATACACAACTGAGCAGGAGCAATATCAGTTCAATACTAAGAAATACTGAGTTGGAGCGTCATGGAAAAGAGAAGAAACTCAAAGTCCTTATATCGGATCTTTTCCTTCCTTGACTCTTCTGTTGCCTTGTGCCATCCGCTGAACAGATAGAACATTTTTATACTTAATGAGCATAATACATTCTGCAATTGAATAAAAGTCACAGTGATGTTCTTTATATAGAAAGCGGAATTAGACTTCCAGGACTCACATTTTCATTTGAGAAGGCTGCTGCTTGTTCTGCCATGACATTTCTAATAGCTCTGATCTAAAGATAGTGCTCTGCCTATCTTTAAGTCATTTAATTTGTCGGCCTGTAATACCATAATCCACTTTTCTGCTTGTACACCTTGATAAGGGAGCTGTAAAAATAAACAAGCAAAATCCCACCTAGTAAGGACTTCATTATTATTAATTCCTCTGAAATATGGTGAATAGAAGCTTAGCTATTCCCTTGTTTCTGCATCCCCCTCCCTTTTCGTCTAACATCTGTTGCTGAAGGAAACTGAAAATTACTGACGGGAGCCAATGTCTCCAATACTGCAGAGCAATAAATTCTGAAGCTGCTTTCATTATTTTAGTGTGACCAAGCCACAGAATAAGTAAATCACATGGTGGGCCTAACATGCAAGTGTTTCTCTCGCAAAGTTCCTTTGACGTAATATGCATTTATATTGCTGTTTTAAAATCTCAGATATTTTTTTTATAGCATTGCTGTTGGAAGAGGATGGTAGGAGCTGTAGATGGTCAGACAGATGGAAAAAAGTCTTGCTGAGTGCTTTATCAGACACCTGCCACTCTCTAAATGGTAGCAGATAGGCCAGACTATCTCTTTATGTGGCATCTGTGCCTTTAAATTTATTATCACAACACCATGAAGCTTCACAGATACTGATGTAGCCAATTTATCTGCAGGGATGTCTCTCTGATTATCATGAAGCATTACTGGTGTGGTGTGTGCCAGTGGTTCAAAAACAAAGCAAAAATTAGAAAGGGGTAGGAGAAGAGAAAAGGTGTTTTATAATCACTGCTAACTCTTCATGGCAAGATCAATATCTATGAGTGGCTGAGAGATGGATAGAAGTGAAGTATGTCTAAATGGAACAGATTTGGTAGAACAATTTCAATTACGCATTTAAAGAAAGGTTCTGGGCAAAATGCAGCATTATCAAGTGCAGTTCACTGAATCTGAAAGCAGTTATAAATCCAGCAGAACTAGAAACTGCCAGCCATGTAATTTGAAAATGATCGTTGCTCAATATGCCCTTCCGTTTATAGACAAGGGGCAGCTTAGTTAAACAGGGAACTCCAATTTCCCAGAACAATCGCGAAGCAAAAGCTAAGGGAGTAGGACGCTGCTTCCCATCACACTCCACTGGAGGCAAATTCTGTAAACAGTTGCAGGATGTGATGAAAAGTAAAAAAGAAGAAGTGCAAAAGCCACTCATCTCAATTCACATGGGCCTCCTCAGGGCACTGTAGAGAACCTGGTTTTATAAAGGAGTCCCTAAGGATCTCTCAGTTCCGTAAACTAGCAACCCATTCCTCCCCTTTCACATTCAATGAAGCTCGTGGATCAAGCAGTCCAGAGAAATGAAAGGAAAAGGAGAAACTCACGTTGAGATCTCCAGTAGTGATGACTTTTTATTGACATCATCACATTCATATGGTGAAAGGTCTCGGGCGTCTCCCAGAGATGCACTGCAGAGAGGCTTGCTTTGTTTTACTTCCAGCTGAGAAGCCAACTTGGACATTAAGGTTCCCCTCTTACACTGGAAATTCAATAGAAAGAAGACATGTGAAACGTCAGTAAAATATTGCCAGGGCTCTGCCACGCATACAAAGGTTTCCCTAAATATTCTGGATTTTACTGTTCCTTTATCATTCATTTGGCACATCTTTTAATTATACCCTTTCTCTGTTGCCTTCTGAGTTGCTACAGAAATCTTTTAAAAGTTTTCCATTTTGTCAGGAAAGAATTCCAAGAATCAAGTCCTGTGCCTGTCCCACTGTCTTCAGTTGGATTTACTCCTCGGTAAGTGTCTTATTTCCTGAGGTCTGAAAAGAACATAAATACATACATTTTTATTTCAGATATTCTTCACACAAGCACAAAAATTAAGATGTTCATAGTGGTGCAGCAATAAAACTGCTAGCACATTTGCAAAGCTAAGCAGGGGCTGGTGTGGTTTTAAATTGGATGGGAGACCATGTGTTGAGATTCCTGCATTGCAGGGATTTGGACTAGATGACTCTCGGAGTCCCTTCCAATGCTGCAATTCTATGATTCTATGATGGGAGGGGGATTTCAAAGGACAATTTTGAAGGTCAAGTGATATGTGTTCTGTATTAGTAAAGGGGTTAGACTGTCCCTTATTAACATGTATAGGACAGAGCTGTAAGCACTTTAAAAGATCACAGAAATGGCAGACAATTTCTGAGCACAGCAGAGTGAAGAGGTTCCACGACAGTTGACAACATTTGAGTTGACAAACTCAATCTGAGATACAATGGGTTAACAAATATTACTTCTTGTATATTGACTAAAGAAATCGCATTAGGGAAAGTGAACTGGACGTGAGAACACTGTTCAATTTTTATATTTTATTGAGTTTTGATTTACTATGTTTATTTGCTGACATGAATGCTTGCTGCAAGATAAAATGTATCACCTCACAGCATCACAGCGATGCAGAAAATGTAAGATCACTATGATAAATATAGTCCCTTATCATTAATTTGAAATTGCACAATGAATCTTCTTCAGGTAATCTGATATTTGTCTTCGGCTCCTCAATGTGATCAGATTTTCTGGTTGGTTTGTCAGCCTTAATATTAACAGTTTTGAGTTGAGAAACTTTTCATTGTATCCCTTGGTAGTTTGATAAAGTATAAGCATTGCTTGGAGAGGACAACATATCTATACAAATTAGGGCTGCTTTTCACCCTAATTTCAAGGATTTTCTTGGAGAAATGAGAACCATTTCTTGTATATATTATTGACTCTAAACAGAAGGAAGGCCTGCTAAACCTAACTATATTTTGGGGTAGTCAATGTGGTGGTGACTTCCAGATGAGCTGATCCATCAGTCAGCATGGCCAAAGGTCAGAGGTGAAGGGAGTTATCTAACAACACCTGGCGTGCACCATATTGGCTGCTCCTTATCGATGCCAGTTTGTTTGTCTATATTACTCTATCTGTTGGGTTGCATCCAAACATAACCATCCATGAATTGGGAAAGTGGTGAACACAGGTCTTTGGCTCTGGGGAGAAATTCTATCTCCTACTCCTTCTTGTACAACACGATACATTATCCTATATACACTTTCCTGTGGCTAAGTCCCATTTAACTTATTTCTGAATATGCCTATGTATAACCACACATATAATTCATGCATTTGAATTATGGTGGTGGAGGAGACTCTTGAGAGTCCCATGGACTGCAAGAAGATCAAATGTATCCATTCTTAAGGAAATCAGCCCTGAGTGCTCACTGGAAGGACAGATCGTGAAGCTGAGGCTCCAATACTTTGGCTACCGCATGAGAAGAGAAGACTCCCTGGAAAAGACCCTGATGTTGGGAAAGATGGAGGGCACAAGGAGAAGGGGACGACAGAGGATGAGATGGTTGGACAGTGTTCTCAAAGCTACAAACATGAGTCTGACCAAACTGCGGGAGGCAGTGGAAGACAGGAGTGCCTGGTGTGCTCTGGTCCATGGGGTCACGAGGAATCGGACACGACTAAACGACTAAACAACAACAACAATAACCACACAATAAAAGTGCTTCTATACACCAGTGGTCAAAAAAGTTGTGATTTATGGCAAATTATCATGAAACTCACACTGTATGAGTGAAAGCTTTCATGTACACAAAGACACTTGATGAAGCTCTTTACTTTCTTGCTTTGCTTTGCTTTCCAGTAAATAACGATGAATACACTGAGCTGCATTTCCCCCCCCTGATAATTTTGGAACTGAGTTCCAAAATTACATTTGGACAGACTAAGAACTATTTCCCCACTTCTGTTTATATTTATGCTTTGCTGATGCTACCAGACAAGTCACATAAATAAATAGAAACGAGCACTTGAATAATTGTATGTCTTACTGGAAGCAGAAAGGTCCCCATAAAAACAATAAGTGTCAGAGTATGTTTCAGAGATCTGAGGTTAAAGGAAAAATCTACATTGATAGCTCATAAAACACGATCTCTCTGCTAAAGGCTATCTACCTCTCATGGGCCTTCACAGTCAGCCAAGTAGGCCTCACCATCATCCATCTTGTTTCCTAAATGTGTGTCTGGATTGCTTGCCAAATAGCTTTCTGGCAATCTTCTGGCATCCCTAAGGAGGCCACAATCATGATGTCCCCACTGGAAATGCTACAATATTTTTTTTAAAAAAAATGCAATCACACATACATTGTTTATGGTAGGAGTATGCTGCTTCCATTACTTTTAATATTTTGGTGCCTTAATGGATAATGCCTGGGATTTGCTATTAGAGTATATTAAATTCAGCTGGAAAGGTACAATGGACTTGAAATTTTCAATTGCCTTGTAACTGAAAATCATAAAATATTATTATGTATGAAATGGTTTATTCTTTTCCTTGTTTGAGGTCAGAAACTTTCATATTGATGACAGGCATAAAAGCATGGCTACTCTAAATGTTGTATCAGATAAATATTTGTAGATATATATAATGAACATTCAGATGAATGTCTGTTGGACTATTTCCCTTAAAAATACATTCTGAAATGTATATTTTTTTTAAGGTACCATCAAAAGAGATGGTCTCAAGAAAACAGCATGAAATATCTGGTTGACTTTGTGGCACCGTAAAAGAAATCATTATTTCCTCATCAGTTCACCATATGGAGCAATACTCCTATCGTGCTGGTATTATATGCAGTCAGCATTCGTTTGCTGGTGAGGTATTAAAAAGTAACAAGCTGTTAGGTACCAATATTATTATATTTATATGTTATAATTTACATATAATACAGGACTTAAGAAACTCCAAAATTGGAGAAGCAAGTACTTTATATCCAGACTACAATATCCATTGGGCTACATGGATGATGATGATTATTAAACAATAATAATTGGATTTATGAACTGCTTTCCATGGAAATGCAGGTTTTCCTGGGGAAACTGCTGGGGCCAAAACCAACCAACCAACCACCAAACAAAAACCGCTTGGTCTTGAAACTTTAAAACCTAGACCTGTCTAGAAACATGGCAGAAAACTCTGGACAAGCTCTTAGTCTGATTGCTCCATTCCTTGCGAGTGTTTGCTCTTTTTCTGCAAAGGCTGCCCTGGATTTCCTACCACACAGAGACAGGGGAGCAATAATATTATTATTATTTTGTAACAATCCTGTTACCTAGCTCTTTTTAACAAAATGCTAATTATACAACCATTCTAAATTCACCATAACACTTAGGACCCGTTGTTAGGAAAGAAATGAGTTTATACGGAGCATGATTTTAAAATGTGGTATTAATGCAGCCTTTTTGGCATATAACCCTCAATCATTAATTCTGTGTGTGACTGGTCAATCAGATAATGAGAAACACTTCCTAAATGGCAGATGAAAGCTAATTTCTCGCTACCCAAATGAAACATATAGCTTTTCATGCCATTATTATGACCGGTAAGATTTGAAGTGGAAAAAGCCTGCTTCTCAGTAAGACCTTAATGGTGAAAACCCATAATTCTCAAGCAAAGAAATGAATATACAATACTCCAGACCTTTAAAGGCCCTGACCTTTAAAGCCCTAAACAGCCTCGGCCCAGTATACCTGAAGGAGCATCAGGAGTATACACTGTAAGAAGCAAACTTACAAGGAGCCAGGCAGAGGGCCTTCTCAGTAGTGGCGCCCGCCCTGTGAAATGCCCTCCATTCAGATGTCAAGGAGATAAAGAACATAATTTTTAGAAGACATCTGAAGGCAGCCCTATATCAGGAGGTTTTTATTGCTTGATATTTTGCTATGCTTTATATATGCTGTAAGCCATCCAGAGTGGCTGGGGAAACCCAGCCAGATGGGTAGAGTATAAATAATAAAAGTACAATGGTACCTCGGGTTACATACGCTTCAGGTTACAGACGTTTCAGGTTACAGACTCCGCTAACCCAGAAATAGTACCTCAGGTTAAGAACTTTGCTTCAGGATGAGAACAGAAATCGTGCAGCGGCAGCGGGAGGCCCCATTAGCTAAAGTGGTGCTTCAGGTTAAGAACAGTTTCAGGTTAAGAACGGACCTCCAGAACGAATTAAGTACGTAATCAGAGGTACCACTGTAGTAGTAGTAGTAGTAGTAGTAGTAGTAATTGTAGTGATATCCAACTAAGTCATACTAAGATTAGACCCATTAAAACCCATGGATTTAAGTCCATTGTGTTCAGTCGATCTTTTCTAAGTATGAGTGACATTGACAGTGAATCTTAGGATGCAATCCTACGTCCTCTTACCTGGAAATACTTTCATAGCATTAGGGATATGGGTGGTGCTGTGGTCTAAACCACTGAGCCTCTGGGGCTTGCCAGCCAGAAGGTCAGCGGTTTGAATCCCCACGCCGGGGTGAGCTCCTGTTTTTCTGTCCCAGCTCCTGCCAACCTAGCAGTTCGAAAGCATGTCAGTGCAAGTAGATAAATAGGTACTGCTATGGCGGGAAGGTAAATGGCATTTCCGTGCACTCTGGCTTCCATCATGGTGTCCTGTTGCAGCAGAAGCGATTTAGTCATGTTGGCCACATGACCCAGAAAGCTGTCTGTGGACAAATGCTGGCTTCCTCGGCCTGAAAGCGAGATGAGCGCCACAACCCCATAGTTGCCCTTTGACTGGACTTAACCGTCCATGGGTCCTTTACCATTATTTTTTTTACATAGCATTGTGCTATTAAGGTTGTATTCAATGCATCACTAAGTCTTCCATCAGTACAAGGATTTACACATTAATCATGGGAGCTTTCCCCCTCTCTGTCTCCCCAACGCCCTCTAAATCTGTTCTGGGTTTTCCTTCAACCCTCTGGAGCAAATTTGGGAAGAACATGGGGTGCACAAAGAGGGGAAAAGTCCTATTTACGGAACATAGTAGTTGAATGCCACCCTTAATGTCTAAACTGCACTGCAGTGCTGTTCAACTTTACTCAGAACTTTACTTTGTTCAATATGGCCTAATCCCTAGTGAGAGTGCATGGAACTACAGTGCTAGTCATTTCTACCACATCCCAACAAAAGTATGCCTGTCCTACATCGTAACAAATGCTATAACTGCATGTTTAATTTAATTTAATTCAGTTTACTGACCCCCCACTCACCACTGCCATGATTTGCATTGCTATACACCACCAGAGTGCCTGGTGTGCTCTGGTCCATGGGGTTATGAAGAGTTGGACACAACTAAACAACTAAACAATAACAACAACACACCACCCCAATCTCTGAGCTGTGCAAGATTCCAGGGGGTTCAGGTGTTTACCCAGGGTTTTGATGAAATAAGAGAAAGTCATGCTCCTTACATCTAAGACTTGATGTTTTAATGGTTCCCTCCTGATGTTGTTGGATTGCAGCTCCCAAAAATTCTACTGGCATGACCAACAGCCAGGGAAGATGGGAGTTATATTCCATCAACATCTGGGGGGGGGGTACCACGTTGACTACCCCTAGTTTATCATGTCCATGGGAGTGAGAGATTCTTTTACTTCTCTGTGTGAAGCAAGACAAGATATTCATTATGTCTAGAGATGCTTTCAAGTCCTTTTTGCTTCTTTTAACCTTGTATGTTAAACGGACTTTTCTTACAGAAATATAATCTATTCATTAGACACTTAAACCAGAATATAGGATATAATTCAAGGATCAGTCAATGAATCCTTTGTGATATTGAGAATTTAAAGCAATGGTGGAAAGCAGTTTCAGAGCACTTCAGAACCTGATTTCTCATGTTCAGTGGTTAGGTCAGGAACCGTGTATTTTAAATGGATGCATTGTATCAGCAATTACTGGGGCTTTAACTGCATGTAATCACCCAATCTCTAGAGCATCAAAAGTATCCATGGTTAAGTCAAATATCAGGTTTTCTTTAAAAAAGGTGGTTTTTGAGGGACAATTCACTTACTTATTGTGCTTGGGATCACAGGAAATTTTACATGCCTTTTTAAACAGGGAGGATTGAAAAATGAGCAGCCAAGGAATTGCCTCTACCGGAATGAGGACACAAGACTCATAAGATTAAATCAACATTTGCAACATATAATAGACATGAACAAATTACAGGCAGGCAACCCACACACCCCGGATTAATGGAACCCCACTCACTCCATCCCCATTCCCCCAAAATTCTGGATAGACCCACCTTGCTCAAAGCCTTGTTCAACCAAATTGAACAGGAGTATTCCATATTTGAACATTTTGTTGCAGGCCCCCACTTTTTAAGTCAATAGACTCCAGAAATTTAAAGTTCTCTTACACTATAACTAGACCATCCAAATAACCTGCTCTGTGGAAGAACAAAATGTTTAGTCTATGGATACTTCCCCAGTTTGGCTCAAATACGGCTTCTGTTTATTTTGAAATCACGAAGATTATTTTATACACAGATTGCATAGCTCTAGTTGATTATCTATGGGTGGCTTACAAATAATAACAAACCCTGTATCATGCACCCTCCACTTCCTTCAAATCACCACTTCATAGCCGTGAAAATTGAACAACTAACAGAATGGATTAGCTCTAGCAGTAAATTTATTACAAAGAGGAATCTAAAATAACAAACTTGATTCCTGACAAAGCCCTTTATTCACACAAAAAAACCCAACTGACTCCCACATGAGTGGCTGTGTAAAGAACCTCCAGCTGTAAAATCTGTAACATTTTACTCTCACCCACCTTTTACTTGGTCTTTGAGAAACAGCATTTCCACTTTGGTTGTAAGTATCAGCATATAGAGGGAAGGTCCAAAAAATATCCACATGGTGCCTAGGGAACAACTTACACCTTAATATCAGCAAGACAAAGGAGATGGTGCTGGACTTTGGGAGGAAAAGAGGAGAACTAGCCCTGCTGTACAGCGGGGAGGGCTGTGTGGAGAGAGTCTCTTCCTTTAAATTCCTAGGAGTATATCTCAGTGAAGACCTTACTTGGAAAATCAATACAACCCAGGTGGTTAAGAAAGCCCAACAGAGACTCCATCTCCTCAGAGTATTGCGAAAGAATGATGTCAATCAACATTTGATGATCTCCTTCTACCGGTCCACAATAGAAAGTGTCCTTTCATACTGCATCACGGTGTGGTACGTTGGTTTGACATCAGCTGATAGGAAGTGCCTACAGAAGGTGGTGAATACAGCACAAGATATTATGGGCTGTGCTGTGAATCCACTGGATGACATCACGGAAGAACGTTGCCTCAGGAGAGTGAGGAAAATTCTCAGGGATGATTCACACCTGACTGACACTTTCTTGATCTCCTGCCCTTGGGCAGAAGATATAGCAGAATGATTAGTCGCACCAACAGGGTAAAGAACAGCTTCTATCCATGGGCTGCTGAATGAAAAGATAACAACAGGACAACTGACTTTCAGGTTTGGTGGGTGTGCATCAGTAAACGAGGGGGATTAAGACTAAGAGAGCTGAGTGTGGGGTGCTTGTGTAATCTCACTGAATACAAGTTGTACAAGTGACAATAAAGTATTTCAATTCAATTCAAGTTGCTTTACAAATTAAATATATATTGACTGCTTACACTTCAGCATAGGCATGAACTCCTGTGGGCTGAGGTGTCTTCAGCCCCTTCTATACCGTTTAACAGGGGGCTCCGCCCCAATATTGAGGGGGTGGAGGATGCCAAGCGCTGAGCAGAATGTTGCCTGTGCCTCTGCTGCTGCTGCCTCCACCTCCTCCTTCTGCCACTGCTGCCACGGGGCTCTCGGCAGAAGCAGCTGTGGTGATCACAGCTCAGGTCCTCCACAAACAACCAGCCCTCCCATGGTTGCGGAGCCCTGCTGCAGTACTCTGTTGCCACTGTCATTTTCCCCAGCCCTGCCACTGACTCTGGCTGCTGTAGTGGATTGCAGTGGTGGCTCCCACTCTGGTTGTGCCAGCCTCACCATGCCGCAGCCCAGCTGGCAGGAGGCTCACCCGGTCCTCTGCCAGGCTAGGCACTTGGCTTCCTCCTGGCTGTGCACAGCTGCGCATGACGTCACAGGTGCATGACACGGCACTGAGCCCCTCCAACGCTGGGCCCAAGGCGGCGCCTCTGCACTTGCATAATAGAAGCCATACAAAATGCTCAGACTATGGTTTACAGTTTGTTTGAGATGGGTGGTGTTGGACTCACAAAGTTGTTTTGGACAGTTGTGTTTGCTATTAACAAGAGATGTCAATGACCGGAAGAATCAGAAATCAGGAAGACCAAAATTTTAATAAAGAATGGGGGGGGATTTATAATTAATCTTAAAAACCATTGTAAACAGTTGAAATTGTTCGTTGGATTGGAATAACACTTGTAGTTTAATGGTGAATTTTGGATATAATGGAGACGTACAAGATTTGGATTAGTACAGGTATCGGGAAACTCGGCCCTCCAGATGTTTTGGGACTACAACATCCATCATCCCTAGCTAACAGGACCAGTGGACAGGGATGATGGGAATTGTAGTCCCAAAACTGCTGGAGAGCCGAGTTTGCCTATGGCTGGATTAGTATAAACGATGCAGGAGGAAATGACTAACAATAGGACCCACAAAGGGGAGGAGGGAAGTCCCGGAGATTCTTTGGAATCTTGTTTTTTATGTTGTATGATCGATATGTGATTGTAAAACTGTAATTTGAAAAACCAAATAATAATGTTGTTTTTTTAAAGGAAAGTCAAAAAACCAAGAGATGTCATGGTGGCTAGCCTGGGGTATTTGGTACTGATATTCACAACAGTGGTACCTCGGGTTACATATGCTTCAGGTTACATACGATTCAGGTTACAGACTCTGCTAACCCAGAAATAGTGCTACAGGTTAAGAACTTTGCTTCAGGATGAGAACAGAAATTGTGCTCCGGCAGCATGGCAGCAGCGGGAGGCCCCATTAGCTAAAGTGGTGCTTCAGGTTAAGAACAGTTTCAGGTTAAGTACGGACCTCCAGAGTGAATTAAGTACTTAACCCAAGGTACCACTGTATTTGAATTATAGTGAGTAAAGATCAGACCAAAGACCCATCAGGTCTAACATCCTGTTCACACAGTATGGTAGCAGATGCACAGACGACGATAGAAGAACAGACTAGAAGCTACCAAAAGGCCACAAAGTCTAAAATGAAACTGTGAAGGATAATGGAAATGCTGTTGGGTCCCACCCAGTCAATAAATACTTCTGTTTTGATACATAATTGAATTCAGTTCTTAACTGATGGCAAGAATGTAATTAATTTGCAGGGCTGAAAACAGCCATTGAGAACTTCTTTAAAAGAGCCTCAAGTTAAGTATTGTTTTAAATTAAATAGGGTGTGTTTTGTTGTCATTCATTAGCCTAATTCAAAGTCAGAGCAAAAGAGAGCCTTTGTGGGAGGAAAAAATATTTAATGTTTTGAAGTGAATGAATGCACCAAGTTATAGTCATCTCCACTGAAACAAGGGTCTTTTTCTGCTTTGTATGTTGGGTCCAATTATCCAGTCAGCACATGAATACAGATGAAAATGATGTCAAAAGCTAAGTGTTAGTTAACAGTTGGTTCAGACTGCTAGTCTGTAAATATTTTTGCATGCACAGGGCAGGGAGCCCACTATATAAAGAGGAAAGGTTTTGAAAGGATATCGGGAGGCATTGTGGAGTTTGTCCTTATAAAAAAGTGAAGACATGTATTACAGCAAATAAGTTCTTGCACTGGAAAGTAGTAAGAAGATTTAAGGAAAAGCAAGCATTTTAAAATACCAGTATGTACAGTGGTACCTCAGGTTAAGTACTTAATTCGTTCCGGAGGTCCGTTCTTAACCTGAAACTGTTCTTAACCTGAAGCACCACTTTAGCTAATGGGGCCTCCTGCTGCTGCTGCGCCACCGGAGCACGATTTCTGTTCTCATCCTGAAGCAAAGTTCTTAATCTGAAGCACTATTTCTGGGTTAGCGGACTCTGTAACCTGAAGCGTATGTAACCTGAAGTGTATGTAACCCGAGGTACCACTGTACATTGGTATGGTGGTTTTCTTTTTATTAGTCACACCACTGGAGCTACCAAGTAGGTAATTGTTGTGTAACTACATTAAAAACAATACTTTAAGGGGAAAGCGGGGAGGGGAAAGGGGAAGAATTGCAGGTAACTAGCAACAGTAAATCATTGGTTAAGAGGGATGTATTCAAGGTGGGAAATATACAAGAATAGAGTTGTGACTGGGGAAATTGGTGGAAAGCATGATTTGAGATTAATATACTTTTAATTCTCAAATGAGAAGAACAAATCTTGCTGAAACAGCATGGTTTCTGCAAAGGGAAATCTTGGATCAACCAAACTCGAATATCACCAAGCATATTGACAGTGGTAAATTATCAGGGCTGTGCATTGGATTTGGCCCAATCCTAAACAGAACTGGGCCCCTTTGGGCAGACCTGGCTTTGACTAAATCAGTTTGAGACAGCACCTGTCGAGTCAGAAGCTCATGGGGAATATCAGAAGCCCTTGATGGGAATATGCTTTTTACCTCTCTTCATACCAGCTTGGGCAAGGGAATTGGTCAAGGTTGGTTTGGTCCCTGGCAGCAAGTAGGAGATTTTCTGCCTATCAGTACAGCTTATATCTGCTGCACTTGTTGGGCCTAAGTATTCACATATAAAATGCTCAAATTAATGTGTTTAGCTGAAGCATTCACATATAAAATGTTCAAATTAATGTGCACATTATACATATGTATTGTAGGTTAAATTAATGTGTTTAGCCAAAGCATTCACATATAAAATGCTCAAATTAATGTGCACATTATACATATGTATTGTGGGTTAGCATGTTTATTTCAAGCATGATCTGACTCTCATGGAGCCATCCTCCCATCCTTGCTGCTGCTTACCAGGATGAGACCGGCAGGGCGATGGTTAGGTCAGGTTCACCTAGCTCCAGCAACAGGAGCACCACCACCAATCTGCTGTTCGTATCAGTGCAGCTGTACAGCTCCATCCCCACTGCATGTACCACTGCTGCTGACTCTGGACCCTATTCAAATTCAGATTTAGCATTTCCAGCATGCTAACTACTGACTAGCTGTACACCTTACAGAGATTGGCTACATCCCAGTTGATCCCGGGCAAGCAAAAGCAGCATTTCCCACATTCTCCCCAGATTAGGGCCACTCAAAATTCATAATCCTTACATATACCAAACCAAATGGAACGTTGATGGTTGTTCCACCCTCTTCATATACTACTCAATTTTAATTAACGACTTTAAGATCTAGTTCTTAAGAGATCTAATCCTAGAGGTGGGTTAGTGAAATCCTTCTTTTCAGTATAATCAATGACAAGATTTTGATTGGTTTCCCTAGATTCAAAATTTCGTTCAAAATAATATTGGGAGGAGTAGGAGGAAGGAGAAGATTATTAGTAAGGCAGGAGAAATTTGAGTAACCAGGGACCTTATCTGTCATAGTGTCCACTGCTCATTTTGATTCCCCCACCCCCAGTGCATACCCCCTTTTTTGCGGACATCTGCTATATATTATAAATGATCTAACTCTTTTTATTAATGAAACCTGACAATTTCTCTAGTGCAATCCATCCAAGTTGATCAGTCAGTCATTAGACACTTTTATATCTGACAGACCATTGAGTAGCTTTTTTTATAATTGTAAAGGTTACTTGAAAGTTGTGAGGAATGACTTATAACAACTTTAGTTTCTAAAAGACACTGTGAAGTAGAACATTAAGATGGGAGATAATAAAACAGTTGCTTACTTATCTTGTTTTTCTTTTCATTCTGGGTCACCCAGCAGCCATAGGAAGTAGGAACGATGTTGCAGTCTTTGGGATTTCTCCATGTAGAATCCTTGAGGAACTTTGCTTTAAACATAGGTGAAATCTAAGTGAATTATTGACATCTATGGGTAGTCAAAAATATACAAGGATACACATAAACGATCTAGAGTAGCCTTCCCCAAGCTGATGCCTGACAGATATTTTGAACACCAACTCCCATCAGTCCTTGTGGGAATGTTCAGGGTGGCAGGAGAAGATATATTGTTTATTAATATCCTTCTTAACTTGCACTAGCAAGTTCCTTTACTTAGCAGAGTGCATTCCCCTTTACACAGCAAAAAACTTGTTGCAAACTAGTGTGAGTTTCTTAAGATAATACACAATTCATTCTGGCTTTTCCAGATTGAAATGTGTTCTAATATTTTCCTGGTAAGACCCCTTGAATCTCTCCTAAAATAATTAAGACACCACAGTCTTATTCATAAGCAATAAAAAGAAAGTTTGCTCATGATCAGGCAGAGCACAGCGCGATCCCTGAAGACAGGCTTTAGGCTTAAAGTTTCAAACATATACAAACATTTACCCCCTAAGGGAGATTTACCTAGTGACTGCAGGCTAGCAGTCCAGCAGTTCACAGGATGAAAGGAAGATAGAAAAGACCTTTGACCAGGTCTGGAAAGATCATGCCCACCCACTAGTCACATGCAAGGAAGGATGCCCCAGACCAGGAGGAACAAGAAGTTTCGATTGGCTGGACCAAACATTCCCTTGCATGACCACTCTAGGAAAACAAGGAATGTTGTATTTGACTGCTCCCAGCAGATTACATCCCATAGCCCTTGTGTCAGGGAATGTTCTGAAGATGAGGACTGGGGAATGCATTCCATGGCAGACCAGCTTCTCTCCAATGGAGAGCTGGGGGGGAGTCACCCCCCCCCTGTCCACAGTGTGTTCAGAAGCAGGGAGAGAGAAGCTGAACAGCTAAGGGGTGAGTTACCCAGTTGTGAGATAATGACAACAGAACCAGAAGGGAGGGGCCAGCTAGTTGAGACAAGAGCATGGGGACTCCCCCCTCACCATGGACTTAGAGATCTGAACGTATCAGAGAGCAGAGGAGTCAGAGGGAGGGAGGAACTTCACAATGGCGCCCAAAATGCTGAGGAAGCCAGAAGAAGGATTAGACTAGCCAACTGCCCTCCTTGCAGAGAGCTGTGTATTAGTGCTTGCAACATGATGCTGTAAAAAAGGGACTATAAATCTGCTCGTTAATTCTTCTCTGGGAAGTTACCAAAGTGAGGGGAGGACTCTCCACGCCTGACACCTTGCCAGTATGGCCACCAGTAAAGGATGATGGGGATCTGAATCCTAAACAGCTGGAAATGAGTACTAGGCTGGGTTGCTCTGAGTAACATGTAATTATCGAACATGTAAAAGTCGTGAATATATGTTTGTCAAATACAAACGAATCATTCAAAAATAATAATTATAAGCTCATTCGGGAGGCTCTAAACTCTTACTCATTGACCTGTGCATTAGAAATGGAAAATTAGTATCTGTTTTACAGATGGCTTCTGTGAAGTAGACAGCTGTACATTAAGAGTTGGATTAAGACCATCAACCAAATTTATACATGACCATTCATCTCTGTTGACTTTATTCAAGCTCATATCACTGACCTTGCACTAAACCATGTTTCCTTTTAGAAAAGCAGCTGAAAATAATACTGCCCATATTACAATATAGTTAGAGTGTGCATGGTTGGAATGCTGTGTGTACAATTCTGCTCATCATTCTGTAAATCATTGTATGTACAATTCTGGTCACCACCAAATCCCCCAAAATGATATTGTAGACCTGGAAAAGGTACAGAAAAAGGCAACCAAAGGATGTAATGATCAGGGCGTTTTAGTTAGGAAAAAATGGTGACTGGGAGGCATGACAAAAGTTACAAAATTTTGCATGGTGCAGAGAAGCTGGAAACTTGGTACAAGGATTCCTAAGGTGGGGTCTACATCAACATTTGGGTGCCAGGTGCTATTTTGAATCATTATAGTGGTGCAAAACATGACTGCACTCATTTTTAGCACAGGTTTGGTTGCATCTTGATAGATCGTTGTCAAACCTGGCACAATAGTTCCTGAGGTGGTGTTTGCGGTCTTCATCAATGTTTGGACACTGAACACCATGCTGTTCCAAGATGGTGGAACGCAACATGACTTTGGTGTGACTTCGTCCATTTTTTTGGCATAGGTTCAGCTGCCTCTCGTTGCCAAACTCAGCACCATGGTTCTTGAGGTGGGGGTGAGGGTCTTCATTAACGTTTGGATGCCAGGTACTATTTTGAATCAAGATGGTGGACCAAAATGTGACTTTGGCATGACTTCACCTGATGTTTGGCAAGGGGGGTTCAAACTCCAAATTAAAAAATCTATTTTTTTAAAAAAAAAAACTGGGTCAGAGTTAAGCTTCAAGAGCAGCTTGACAAATGCCGATCATTGCTACATTCACAGAATGGCTCTGATGTATGTGTGGAATTTTCACTTTGGCTAAAAGGTGAAGTAATTATACCAGTTAAACTGTGACAAAGTTAAGGTGCAAAATTAAAGACACACTCTTTCATTATCTACAGGGCCTTGTATGGTGACAGAAATCCAACAAAACACACTTAGACCTGGATGTTAAACATGACTTGAACCCCTCTGGCATATCATTCAATAATGTGTGTGGGTCTCTGTTGTTTCAGATGTGTAGCTGAAAAGTTACTGCTGGATTCCAGCCAGTGAGTTGTGAATCAATGTTCCTAAGATGGCCTTCTGCAGAATATAGCTACATAATTTACTGGCTGAGAAAGCAATATCACATTACTGTAACCGTGTCAGGGGGGAAAAAGATGTATATTTTCCTTTCTGGAAATTCCAATGAGAACCAAATTAAAAACAAAAAAGTGTGTGTCTTTTGGTGTTATTTGAATGAAGAACATAGATTTTTTAAATCCCCTGTAGAGTTGTGAAGGAAAATAATTCAGCAAAGTATATCTAGTCAGTTCTTTACAGTTGGGCCTTGTTTTCCAGCGATCAATTCCAGTGTTTAGGAGCTAATAGTGCAGAATAAATTGTATGTTCAAGAAAGACTAAATGAGCAAGAACATTCACAAAATGTTTCTGTGAGAAACAGGGTCTCTGTAGAATTCAAAAGTGTAACACAAGAAGGAAAGAACTTTGTTGTTGCTACTATTTAAAATTGATCTAGTAACCACAAGTATGGTAGATGCAGATATCAGTTTTCACGTAAGCTGATTTTACAGGATAGATTGTGGATCTGGTCAAATTTGATAGAGATCAATTGCAGAAAAAGCAGATAACAAATTATAGGAGGGTACAAAATCCCCCAACTATTGAAGTACATCATAATGATGCTGCTATCAACAATGTGCTAGGAGCTGCATATAGTATATGATGGATAAAAGTTCAGGAAAGCCATGTGTATAGCTTATAAGTGCCATACAACAATAGTTAAGTACTTTTACATTCAAACAAACTGCTATTTTGTTATTGGGGGAGGTTAATTGTGGAATGTCTCCCCATAGCTGTCAACTTACTGATTTGAAAATAAGGGACCAGCAGTCTTGAAAATAAGGGACCAGCAGCCAAAATAAGGGACCTGCAGCCTCACCTGTTCCAGGCACTCCAGTCTTCCTGTCCTCCTGCAGTGTGGTCAAACTCATGCTGGTAGCTTCAAGAACACTGTCCAACCAACTTTGTAACCAGAGGTTCAACTGAATAGAATCTGAATCCCATGCACCACAAGGCCTATGCAGCCTCAACTTAAGATGGCTCCCCGGCCTGGCTTTGCACTGCAAAGTTTGCAGCAGCACATGGAACAAAATGGTGTCCAGCATTCAAAAACCCCCTCAGCTTGCATTAACTAGCCACACACAAGGCATGCAAGCTCCACCCCCCAGTCGTTCTTAGACTTCTTATTGGGTGAGCAACACAACCAAGCAACACAGTTGGAGCCTCCCTCCTCCTGGCTGGCAGGGAGGGAAGGAGGGAGAGAAGCTGCTTCCTTTGAAATTTAAGGGACATCATTTAAGGGACATCCATCAATAAGGGACAGCAGCGGGACATGGCGCTGGAATAAGGGACCGTCCCTTCAAATAAGGGACACTTGACAGCTATGTGTCTCCCACTGGTACCACTGTGTGTTTTTTTTTTAAAAAAAAATAAAATTTGACTGGATTGTATCATAAGTCCATTCCATATCAGCATCATGGTCACTCAGTCATTCATCTGTAATGCTTTGTTTTCTGTGGACTTTCCAATGAAAAGTCCACATGTAAATTGCACATATTAGCTACTCACTCGTCCTCTTAAATGGAAATCTCCCGATGAATTGTTCAATAAAGGAGCATTTTGTACATATTTTCATGTAAAATACAGGTATGCATCCCTGTGCACACTTCTAAGGACTGAAACTGCATCCCAAAACCCAGAGAACGGACTGACAGTTGTCTTCTGATCACCAAGCAACTACAGTGGTACCTCTAGTTATGAACTTAATTCGTTCTGTAGGTCCGTTCTTAACCTGAAACTGTTCTTAACCTGAGGTACCACTTTAGCTAATGGGGCCTCCCGCTGCCGTGCTGCCACCGCACAATTTCTGTTCCCATCCTGAGGTAAAGTTCTTAACCCGGGGTACTACTTCTGGGTTAGTGGAGTCTGTAACCAGAAGTGTTTGTAACCCGAGGTACCACTGTATAGGAATGTTTAGTTGAGTTGGTCCACAGCAAGAAGCACACTGAACTAATTCCTCCCTCATCCATGATTACCACTGGATAATGCAAGGAAAGGACTTTGAGCATTTGAAATTGATAGAAAGCTGATAAGTTTTGTTAAGCAACCTTTATAGATCAGAAGCTCAAAGTGGTGAAGGCATGAGCTGGGTCAATTTTCTGACTCGCAGAGATGACGGGCAGAATCCGAGACCAGGAGAAAGAGACAGTGGAAGAAGATTGGAAGAAATTTAAGGACTATCTTAATAAATATTCCAAGATTAAAGAATGTTAGATTGACATGGACTTAAAAATATTGGTTTTCAGAGACATTAGAGTAAGAAAAGGAATGGAATTAGTAAAAAACTTTTGGGAAATAAGGGAATGGAGTTGCTGATGGGATAATGAAACTAGAATACAAAACGGTGAGGTATGAGGAAGTCGGGGAAATAAGGTTGAGAAAATAAGTTTTGAAATTATACTTGTTGTTTTTTGTTTGTGTTTGTTTTCATTGTAGTTGTTTTGTATTTGTATGTTCTTATTGGAAAATTTAATAAATATTATTAAAAAAAAACAAAAAACAATTTTCTGACCATTTCCCTTCCCATCGACTTCAATGGGAAATTTAATTTAAGATTTAGTATCCATCGACACCATGCCATATCCCTGACACCCCTCTGGAATGCTCCATTTTTGCTACCTTCACTGACAAACACAGCCAGCATGATACAACAGGCATACCAAGGCTGGATCTATACTGACCTTTTAAAAGTTATTTGAACGATATTAGAGATATCATTCTAAAATGTCCCAGGGCATACTGGCAAAATAAAAACCTTCCTTACCTGTTTCCTCTGTAACAACGCAGGTTCCCTACTGCCTAGTTCCTGGTTGCTCTGCAGCACCCTTTGGTGTCACATTTTAATAGCGCATTGTTAACGTTACAAGCAAAACATAATATTTTGAAATACGTTATGATAACAGTTCCTTAACCCTTCCTTAACGTTATAAACCATGAGTATAGATCTGCCCCGAAATACTCTGTTAGTGGAAGAGCTCTCCCTTTTAGCTACCGTATTGGCCTGAATATAAGGCTCACTTTTTTCCGTGAAAAAATTAAAGTGTGGCTTATATTCATGACCTTATGGTATGCAGCCAGGAGCACGGGGCAAACAGTGCCAGGAGCACACCCCATGCGTATTCCCCTGTCCTCTCCCCCAAGGCCAGGAAGTGAGAGAGCAAGGAAGGGGAAAGGCAGTCAGCAATACAGCACAGCTCCTCCCGCCCCCCAATGTGCAGCCAGGAGCAGCGAGGAATGGAGCAGCTTATTTTCGGGTATTTTTTCTTTTTTCTCTCCCCCCCCCCATCAATTTAAAGGTGTGGCTTATATTTGGGTGCGGCTTACATCCGGTCTGCGGATGGGTGGCGGGTGCTGCTGTGGGTTAAACCACAGAGCCTAGGACTTGCCGATCAGAAGGTCGGTGGTTTGAATCCCTGCGACGGGGTGAGCTCCCGTTGCTCTGTCCTTCTCCTGCCAACCTAGCAGTTTGAAAGCATGAAGTGCAAGTAGATAAATAGGTACCGCTCCGGCAGGAAGGTAAACAGCATTTCCGTGCACTGCTCTGGTTCTCCAGAAGTGGCTTAGTCATACTGACCCAGAAGCTGTACACCGGCTCCCTCGGCCAATAAAGTGAGATGAGTGCCGCAACCCCAGAGTCGGCCACGACAGGACCTAATGGTCAGGGGTCCCTTACCTATATTTGGGCCAATACGGTAAGTAAAAAGCAGTGCAATGCTTATCTTTATTCATTTCCATAAACTCCTGCGAAAACAGTAACATTCACTGTGAGCGACTGGTTCGTTTAGCATTATAGGGGACAGCCAGCCAACAGTCCTGGACAGGAATTCATATATATATATATATATATATATATATATATATATATGAGAGAAAGATTCTCTTCTAAGAACAAAATAGATCAGGACAGAAAGTTTTCATTTTGGTGCCACGAGAGTCAGTGACACTGTTGTGCAATGTATTCCGAATGTGGAGAAAATATATTGCTCAGTCTGGCTAGCTCACAAGGGCTTATTGCAAAGGAAACAGTGCTTGGCAGGAAGTATTTCTTTCCCCATTTTTTGTCAGTTCAAACATCTGTCATTGTTGGCCTGTCCTTGTTGGCAAACAGACCCTGTTAAAATTAATCTGGCTGATGATTGCTTAAACATGCGACAATAAAAAGTTACTGTGAAAGAATCATAAAACTATGTCAGTTTTTATCCTTCGTATTTGATGGTGATGGTGATACTGATGATGATGAAGCAGCAGTCGGAGAAGAAATCTCAGTACGTAGTATATTTGTGTCTGAAAGAACATACCGAGATTGGGCTGGGAGTAGACGTTCTACCATCCCTGGCAAGGAAATGGTACTGTTCACATCAATTTTCATCAGGAAGATTTGGTTTCAGGTCCAATTCAAAGTTCTTGTGTTGACCTTTAAAGCCCTGGGGTCCTAATTATCTGAGGGAACATTTCAGCACCAGCACTCCTCACTGCTTCTGACGAGTTACTTCTCCAGATCTAATCTTTTTGAAAGTCTGGATTAGGCTCCGCAAGGAACTTTTCTGTAGCAACCCCAATGCTCTGGGTTTCTTTTTCTGGGAGAGGTACCAACTGTCTCCTCACTGCTGTATTTTCAAAGAGAAATTCAAGCCATTGATCATTCTGTTGCTTTTATCTTTGTCCCTCTGTTGTTGGTTTTTATACTATTGCTTGCATGGTATCTTATCGGGGTTTTTTTTTGGGGGGGGGGGTATATTGCTGTTCAGTATTGTTTTACCATCATACAATTTAGATCATGGGTAGGCAAACTAAGGCTAGGGGGCCGGATCCGGCCCAATCGCCTTCTAAATCTGGCCCGCGGACAGTCTGGAAATCAGCATGTTTTTACATGAGTAGAATGTGTGCTTTTATTTAAAATGCATCTCTGGGTTATTTGTGGGGCATAGGAATTCATTTATTATTATTTTTCAAAATATAGTCCGGCCCCGCACAAGGTCTGAGGGACAGTGGACCAGCCCCCTGCTGAAAAAGTTTGCTGACCCCTGATTTAGATGAACAGCAACATTCATTTTTTTTTAAAAAAAAATCAGTAAGTAAAATAATAAAACTAGTTTGTTCCAGACTAATTACACACTGGACATGGGTGTTTTCCCATTCCTACTGATCATATATTGAGGAAACAATTGTATTGATCCCATTCTCTAAATCGGGACGTATTATCAAAACTCTTTGCACTCAAGCATCTGTTGAAGCTGGTGGAAGAAGCATCTGTGGATTCAGGAGTCAACATGTATCTTGTTGCCATACATGGAATATCTCTGAATAAATGGTTAAAGGTGTATGGGTGGGTGGGTGTGAGTGAGTGTGTGTGTGAGAGAGAGACTTCAATAGATTCTGAACGACTTCCTTATGTAAGAGAACTCCATAAAAATAAATGAAGGAAAGTTTCGAATCCAATGGAAAATAGTATTGGTATTGTTCATTGTTTTTTATGTAAATGCCAATGGAGAAGATAAATAAATAAATCGTGGAATGTTCCAAAGGCTGTTCTAGGAAGAACAATCCACCAACACATAATGGTTATTTTGAGGGTTTTGCGCTATTGGAAACTGGCGTAGGAATGATTTGGAAGCACTGTAAGTTTTTGAGGATGCCAACAGACTCTTCGGCTTGTCATGCTGAGTTCTTCCTTCTGCTCCCTGGCAAATTCAGTAACAAACAATAGTCAATCAATGTTCCTAGGTAAGAAGCATGTTAATTTCCAGTTAAGCTGTGACCAGAGGTGGAAAGTAGCCAGATCCTCTTCTGCCTCAAAGAAGGAAAAGAAGGTTGGAATACAAAGGGACCTTTCTGAGCCATTAGCTAGTTAGATAGATAAATAAATAAATAAAGTATATGCAGTATTATCTAATTATTAAAAGCTGTGGAAATAACATACAAATGAAACAGCAGGCATTACTGTATACTATGTAGGTTAAGTTAACTCTGAAGAGTGAGATCAAACAGGCAGAACTTCCCGAAGTCTTCCAAAAAGCTGGTAACAGAATAGCTACTTCATTATTTGGGACCTCCCAAAATGGGAAATGGGAAAAAGATGCACAGAGACAATTATTCAGGAAGTTCATTGCATTCCAAGGTTTTGTAAAGGAAATCATCAAGTTTTACTGTTATGCTGACTCTAAGCTGTGGTTTTTAAAATTGGCTGAGAAAAGATAGCGAGTGTAGAACAAACTGCCACAACTTACAAGGTCTGTTATCCAAGACTAGTCAATGAGATCCTCTCAGCTGGTTATCAGAAAAAGTACAGAACCAGGATGCAGACTTCACAAAGAATACAATTAATTACCAAAGAACTACTGTTGCAAATCCTTACTTCCTTGCATAACATTTCCCAACACATGTTTGTACCCTGAAGGTGTGTCCACAGCTCTCTTAGACCCAAGTTTACAATTTTGAGTAGATGGGACTTAGTTTGTCCTTGTTTCTTCAGCTTACACTGTACACAACATTCAGCTTCCTTACTGACCTCTTACTGGAAGAGGAAATACTGTAGATTTGAGGTGGTTGGTTGGTTGGTTGGTTGTGTGTGTCTCCTATAGCACATTGATGAGATGAAATTGGGCAAAAAAAATGAGAGGCACAAATACAAGATGGGTGACACCTGGCTTGAGAGCAGTACATGTGAAAAGGATCTAGGAGTCTTGGTTGACCACAAACTTGACATGAGCCAACAGTGTGACGCGGCAGCTAAAAAAGCCAATGCAATTCTGGGCTGCATCAATAGGAGTATAGCATCTAGATCAAGGGAAGTAATAGTGCCACTGTATTCTGCTCTGGTCAGACCTCACCTGGAGTACTGTGTCCAGTTCTGGGCACCACAGTTCAAGAAAGACACTGACAAACTGGAACGTGTCCAGAGGAGGGCAACCAAAATGGTCAAAGGCCTGGAAACGATGCCTTATGAGGAACGGCTAAGGGAGCTGGGCATGTTTAGCCTGGAGAAGAGGAGGTTAAGGGGTGATATGATAGCCATGTTCAAATATATAAAAGGATGTCACATAGAGGAGGGAGAAAGGTTGTTTTCTGCTGCTCCAGAGAAGCGGACACGGAGCAATGGTTCCAAACTACAAGAAAAAAGATTCCACCTAAACATTAGGAAGAACTTCCTGACAGTAAGAGCTGTTCGACAGTGGAATTTGCTGCCAAGGAGTGTGGTGGAGTCTCCTTCTTTGGAGGTCTTTAAGCAGAAGCTTGACAACCATATGTCAGGAGTGCTCTGATGGTGTTTCCTGCTTGGCAGGGGGTTGGACTCGATGGCCCTTGTGGTCTCTTCCAACTCTATGATTCTATGATTCTATGATTCTATGAAATGAAATGAAATGAAATGAAATGAAATGAAATGAAGATGTCCATTTGACCCTGGTTGTTGGTGCTTACACATTTTTAGGTTTTGTTTGACCAGTTTCTTTGGTCTATGTATTCTTGGGCTTGCAGTAGTAACCTCTGCTCTCTAGTGCTTATATGTAGTGTACAGTTAGAAATAAAAAATAACTTAATGGGATTGAACAACGGAAATGAAAGAGACTGCACCCATGAAAAATAGAGTGGACCCACAAAAGTCTTCTGGGTGTCTTCCCCCAGTTGAATCTCTTTGCCACAAGTTGGGGAGCAAAACTCCAACTTGTGACACCTCAAATGCCTTACTCAGCTATGCAAGGAATCCCTGACTGTCAAATGAGTTACATTGCCAAATCCAGGTGGTTTGGCTTCCTTCCAAGTTAGGGATGGTTCTGCCATCTTAAACTTTATCAGACAGATGCAGAAACTGCTACTTCCACTTTTGCAACATCATGCCTAGCATACTGCAGTGTACTAGACATGGGGCTGCCTTTGATGGAACCAGAGAGCACCAGAACTGTGATTCAGCCTTTTTTAATATAATCCTATTTAAGATTCTAGGCACAGATGAAGCTTTGTGGCTCAACCAGTTCCTGAATGAATTGAAGTCAACCCTTGTCAGAGATCAGTTACAACCTCTCCTGTGTTCCCAAAAGCCAAACAGAACACCCCTTTTACAATATGTCAAGCTGAGAAGGCATGGTTCAGAAGGCATACCAAGGCATTCTTACAGCTTCTCTACAGTTGCAGGAATCTCTGCTTCTGGAGACATGCCAAGTGCATAGTCTGAGCATCTGTTGGGAAGCCATGTAAGTATTTTTTATTTGAGCTGAAATCTTGTGGTTTGGCCTACACCAGTTTGCAGATGGTTTTTTAAATGTTCAGCCTGTTTTAATCAGGTTTCATCCTTCCAAGCTTATGTCTTTGAGAAGATGGAGGTCTAAATATGTATCAAATCACAGATATCGCTGTCTCTCTGGAAGGTCAGATTTTAGTAATGCTCTTCACACACACACACACACACACACACACACACACAATTGCTGGGAGCTACTTTCCTGCACTTCTTTTATTTTAAATAAATGTGCAGTTGTGTTGCTGGGACGGGGGGGGGGTACTGATGGGGTGCGAAAAGCGCATAAACCCTCTCTCCCATTGTAGAGTGCATACCCTCCAAGTGTCCCAATTTTCCAGGGACAGTCCCCAAATTATGAAAGCCATCCCGGCTTCTGATTTAATCCCAGAATATGAGCAGGTGCTTGCCCCAAGTGGAGGTAGCAAAGGAGCACAGGAACCAACTCCTGGGGGCCAAGGCCCCTTCATCCCAAATAAAATATTTTACCAAAAACCCCCAATTAAGGCTATTGCCATTCAAACGGGGGGTGTGTGTGTGCCGCATCATGTGATCGATTATGCAGGGTGAGTATTACCTGCCCCAAAGGCTATTAAGAAGAAAAAGCATAACAACAAGAAGATTGAAAGATGGGACTGGTGAACACTAAAAGCAGCAGAAATATGAGATGACTGGACCCTTACTGAACTCGAAGCATGGGAACCCCCAACAAAAATATATAATTTGGCAAAATATTTGGACTTTATGATATGTATTGGTATAATCTGGAATAATTAATGTGATATGATTGGATTGTTAAATGGAAAACTTAATAAAAATTATTTTTTTTAAAAAAGAGAGAATTACCTGCCCCCCCATATTTTGTTCAAGTTGGAGCCCCTGCGAGTCAGCATCCCATGGCTGCTGGTGCTGGCTTTCCCTGGGCAGCTCATAGAAGCTGCTGAAGAGCAAGCTAGGAGGATTGATGTTTTAAGGATGTATTATGTTTTTAGATATGTTGTAAGCCGCCCAGAGTGGCTGGGGAAACTCAGCCAAATGGGTGGAGTATAAATTATTATTATTATTATTATTATTATTATTATTATTATTATTAGTTGCCACCACTGAGGCCCAGCCTTGTGTAACATGCCAATTCTGAAGCTCAGGCCCTGGGTGGAAGGAAAAGGGGAGCAGAACAGACCACAAGGGGTCTTGATTTGAAACAACAACAATAACAACTTTATGTGTCCACATCTAATTTTGCCCCCTTCTAAAATTTGTGTGTGTTTTTCTTTTTTGTAAATCTACCAAAGAATAAAATAAAATCAAATCAGGAAATGCTCTGGGGGGGGGGATAACAAAAAATAAATAAATGAGGAGTCAAGGAGGGTCAGTTGGAGTGAGTGAGAAATGCTCCAGTGTGGTGTAGTGGTTAAGAGCAGTAGACTTGTAATCTGGTGAACCGGGTTCGCTTCCCTGCTCCTCCACATGCAGCTGCTGGGTGACCTTGGGCCAGTCACACTTCTCTGAAGTCTCTCAGCCCCACTCACCTCACAGAGTGTTTGTTGTGGGGGAGGAAGGGAAAGGAGAATGTTAGCCGCTTTGAGACTCCTTTGGGTAGTGATAAAGCGGGATATCAAATCCAAACTTCTCTTCTTCTTCTTCTTCTTCTTCTTCTTCTTCTTCTTCTTTCAGCTGAGGGAAGATGGAGGGTATGAGAATGCACACATATTGCAGCAGCATTAGGTAGCTCCACAGGAAAGCCCTATCCATTTGGCTGCAAGAGTGTGTTGAGGAAGCAATTTATATCCTGGAGAAGTCAGAAGAAGGGCAGACAGAGTATCCTCAAATTAAAAAAAGGAAAAGCACCCAAATCTGGAGACTTTGTTGGAGGCCAAAACTAGAGTGCCATTTGACATGAGGGTATCAAGAAGTCCTGAATGTATTTACCAGGTGGCAAAGTACTTCTAAGAAGTTAGACTATGCATATGATAGTCCAAAGGTGGGTGGGTGGGTGTAGCAGTGGAGATGGATTAAGACTGGCCAGGGAATGTGATTCAGAGACTCAATTTAAACTTCCAAAGACAGCTTTTAATCCTATCAGTCTCTGCTTCTTCCTCCTTGTGTCCTGGGACTAAACCCAAGAAGCACATAGATCAGTTTGTTGTCAGAAAGAAGATGAGTAATTGCTGTTTGTATTTGCTCCCTTTATTAGTTTGACACTTCTCTTCCCACATTGTGGCATATGGTGTGTCCTCATGAACTGCTCCTGCAGCCAGAGGACGATCCCTGAGAGCCAACGCAGAGGATATGGAGAGCAGCAGGAAAGCCAATACAGACATTGGATCTTTTGCTCCTTTCAGCTGGGAGCAAAAAACCTTATGAAGAGAATGAAATGGAAAATAGCTTTCAGGATCATTGTCGGGAGAGGGGAAAGATCCTCTTGTGATCATGCAGTGATGCATGTATCTGAAATGGTACCAGTCCAAAGTGCAGGCAAAACATCACACGGAATACTTGCAGCAGCTTGAAAGGCGAGTTATGCTTCCATTATGACACGGGAGGGAAATCAACAAGGAAATGAAAATGCGATTGGCCTCCCTGTGATCCTGCTAGAAAAACAACAGGAAAAATAAAATACGCTTGGATGAAAAATAATGGGGGGGGGGGGGGATAACTTGGCATTCTGAGGCTGCAGGGTTTTTTATTTGTTTGGACAAAAATAAAATAAAAATGGAATGCAGATGAAAAAGAGAGTAGACAGAAATAAACATCGAACAGGAAAGCCAAGATATTAGGCTAAGGAGAGCAAAATCTGAGCGTGGATTTTGACCTCAAAATGTGCGGCTGGAGTGTAGGAGGCCAGCTCTAGGATGGTTTGGTAGTTATCATCACTAGTTCTCTAACGGAAAATTGCATGTAATTAACACTACAAATGACAGATTTAAAGGTTCAATTATACCTTTTTAATTAGTGGTTCAAATTGGCATCTGTGCCAGAGGGAAGGGGGCCAGAAATATGCTGGCTTAAACATGTCCAAGCTATCACAGTATCCAAAGCTAGCATGTGGCATCATAGGACTGTGAAGATAATTTACTGGTGCGCCCCCAGTAAACTCCTTGCATTGATCAGACATAAACTGGGTGGCACGAGGCTTCTGGCTGACTCCCATTCATGTAAATTGGCTGTGTTGGAATAGCAGGATTGGAAGGGCTGTGTTGAAATCTGGAGTTTTGATTTAACAAGTGGCTTCACTGACACTGATAAGTTCAGTCTCAAATTTCAACACTTCTCTCAAAATGGCTTTGCTGCAATTTCTCACCTATCTGTGCTTGGCTAAAACTTACCATCATGCAATGTCTTCCTGCCCATCTTATATCTATGCTCCCTGGATTACATTAGACATTATTTTCCTGCTGATTCTGTGACAAGATTGTACAATGACAGAATGATTTTTAAAACAAAGAAAAGGCCAATAAGGACCCCTGAATCCACACACAAAGTTGGAGACTATGGAGGCACCAACTAAGGAGCCCGATCCAGTTCATGGTGTGTGTGTGTGTGTGTGTGTGTGTGTGTGTGTGTGTGTGTGTGTGACCACAGCTGCACAGATGTTATTGGCCTAGAAATGGAAAGAAGATAAAGTCCCTACCAGAGAAGAATGGCAGATTAAATTGATGGATTATGCCGAAAAGGCAAAAATCACCAGAAGAATCAGAAATCAGGAAGACCAAAATTTTAATAAGGAATGGGAAAAATTTATAATTTATCTTAAAAACCATTGTAAACAGCTAAATTGTTAGTAGGATTGGAATAACACTTGTAGTTTAATTGTGAATTTTGGACATAATGGAAATGTAAAAGATTTGGATTATTATAAAAGATGCAGGAGGAAATGACTAACAATAGGACCCACAAAGGGAAGTCCAGGAAATTCTTTGGAATCTTGTTTTTATGTTGTATGTTGGATATGTGAAACTTTAATCTGAAAAACCAAATAAATATTATTTATTTATTTATTTATTTATTTTTTTATTTAAATTCAGGGTTTTGTGTCAGTTGCTGGATATCAGAGGACCACTACAACTGAAGCTGGTGGACAGAAGCCCACAAAGGACCTTTTAGACCACCAGGGCCAGAGCTCAGATCCACATGTGTGCCTTCCCCAGAGTCAGAGGAAACAGATGTCTCCCACCATATCTCAGCAGCCTGGCAGTGCAGGGGGTGCAAAAGGAGGGAAACTATGGAACAGAGGAGCAGTTCCCAACATCAGGTCAGGGGGTTGGGATTCCACCACCCAAGGTGGCTGCTTCAGCCTGCCTCATGGGCAGGCCAGCCCTGGGGCCACAGCTGAGATTTCGGACATCTCAAAGCATGACGCCTACCTAGGTTTCTGAGGAGTTTTTGTTTGCCCTGTCTCCTTGAGCTGGCCTACTCAAAGGGTGACATTCAGCATCACAAGATCACACTTCTGTGTCCTCTTCCTTGCCTCCTCCTTGCTTCAGCCACCCTCCCTCAATCTTCTCCAGAAGGTTCCTCAACCCCCTACTGCATATTTTAGAGGCATGTGACAGGCTTCAATGTAGGCTCCATCACAGGAAATGTCCCATCATTCAAGCAGACATCCGTTCTGCTAGCAGACAGAAGCCACTGGATTTCACCTTCAAGGTCCATAGCCTTCTGTTTCTAGTTCCTCTGCAAATTTTTCTCAGCATTAACTGTCAACAGGACTTCTCCCCACTGACAGGTCAGGAAGAGGGCAGGGGTCTGTAGACATAAAATCAAGAGATTTCCAGCTATTCCCAAACACTTGTCTCCTCATCCGACTCCTTTCTTCCAGTTCCAAAATTCCATCTCCCACCTCCATATCTCCTGTGCCTCATTTCCTCTTCTTTGGCCCAAAGCCTTCTCAAATATGTCTTTCAGAATCTGCTACAAAAATCCCACCCACCCCCCGTCTTCAAGGGGCTGGGATTTGCCAGGAATTAAACAAAGGGAATACAATTAAAGTGTGTTATTAATAAAACAGTGTTGCTAGAAAGCTATTGGTTTTCAAAAGATATTTCTGTTCCCAAGGAGGTGTGGGGGTAGTTTTGGGTTGTTTACTTTTGTCCTGATAGATTTCTACCCTGATTCTGCCAGGTGGGTATACAATGACAAGTTTTGTGTGTGTGTTTGTGTGTAATATCTCACTCACCATGACTGAATGAATAAACCAGTTGCATGTGACTGTTTTGCTCAAAAGAGAACCTGGAATACACACAGCGTGGGAAGATAAGGATATCTGATTTTTTTACGAAAGTATTTTTTAAACATGAGAAGAAGAGCTCTATGTAAAACTGAATTTACAGGGTTCAGCAGGGGCCAAGTCTGAAATTTACAACCCTAACAAAAGAAATGGATTGGAAGTTCAGGTCGTGTATCTCCATTCAAAAGCTTGTAGGGTGCTTTCAAAGGTTTACAAGAGCAGACCGTCAAAATGGCAGAATGGCTATATGAAAAGGATGTATTTTATTGTAAGGACAAATGGCAGAGAACCTATAAGAGAGGGGCATGTTTTATTAAATGACAGGTATGCATTTGTGCTTTTCCCTTGTACGCCGCATATTCTTCACTCTCTCTCTGTTCAGTCAAATGTATTCTATTCTTTTACTTTTGACTTTATTCAGAAAGCCATAAATGCTCCTTTTATCCGAATGGATCACTGTTGCCAATATCTTTTCAAAGCTTAGAAGCTGGACAGGGAGCGGGATGAGTATTTTTTCAGCAAAAAAGGAGGCACTTTGCACCACTTTGCACTTTGTAACTCCCTTCTACATACTCCGTCTTCTGCCTCTGTTACCAGTCCCAGGGCCTCCAAGTTGTTCTTCCCTGCCACTAGATACTTAAATGAGAGAGAAAATGCCATACAATGCCAATGGATAGTATGATAATAAGGCAGATATAGGATAATTTTCTGATTAACAAAATATATTCCAGCAGATCCTCCAATGTTGGACGGTATGGTTGGACGTCACTATTTCCATCGGAGAAATTTTGGAGGGTATGGAATTATGCAACCCCCCCCCCCAAGTCAAGGAGATACAACCTTTAGAAGACATCTGAAGGTAGCCCTTATTAGAGAAGTGTTTTTGTTTTTTGTTTTTTTACTGTTTACTGTTTTATTTTGTTTTTATATATGCTGGAAGCTGACCAAAATGGCTGGGGCAGCACAACCAGATGGGTGTGATATAAAAAGTAGAATTGTTGTTGCTGCTATGGAATAGGATGTCCCTATTTTCACTGAAGAAATATTAGAGGGTGTGATTCCAGTTACTGTATGTGTATTTTATATAGTTGCTGAATTTGTAGGCCTCAAAGTCAGAATTCTAGGTTTTCTTACCTTAGATCAGGATCACACATTACATTTGCCATGGAGAAGCTCTTTTTTTTAAAAAAGGAAAGGTATTTCCATGACAAGTAGCCTGTGTCCGAACTGCACAGAACTGACATGATCAATATTCCTAGTGGCCATTGAAGGGATGTTGAGACTCACAATATGTCAGCAATGTTACCACCTTTTACGTTTTCCAGAGGAGTAGCCTGGTTAGATTTTTTTTTCCCCCAGCAAAAGCAACAACAAGTCCTGTGGCACCTTAAAGACCAACACATTTATTATTTATGGATTTATTAAACCTTTTACTTGTAATGGGGAAGGTCGTTTCGGCAGCACGGTCTGCGTGAATGAATATATGTGTTCTTCTGGCCTTCTGAGCCTTCAGTCACTGCAGTGTGTTCTAAAAGACCCTCACTTGGAAAGCCATAAAAGGAGCGCAAGCTAGGATCATTCAGGCACATAGTTATCTAGATCATATTTCATGTCGTATATCTTCTAAACATCTATAGTGTGGTGAGATGCACTTCCAAAGTGTTTTTCTGTGGCTGGGGTTGAGATGGTGGGGCTCAGCCAAACTCCACACATACACACTGAAAATTCTTTCCCCTTTCTACAACGCAGGAGTTTTTCAACATTTTATAGCGCCACTGGGGTGAAAAGACACACAGTCCTTGCTTTCCCCTTATAGACAGCCTGCCATCCACATAGCAGTCAGGGGTCTCCATTGCAAACCTCTTTATGACCTGATTGGCTATTACATCGACATCTTCCTTCTTTCTCGTAACACCATTATGTAGCCTCTGCTTGGTAACATCACTGAAGGCGAATGAAGGAATCACAATGCTGATTTGAGTGGCATCATCATGTATCCAAATCTGACCATGTAACCATGAGGAAGTCAAAGAAAAAATTGTGCAAAAGCAGCAGCAAAGAACAAGGCCATATGTTAATTTGGGGGAGTCTTTTGGGAAACGTTTGGGCTCTTTGTAACCCCTTTCACTCCAAAAATGTTCAAGGGAGAACAGTTGGCTAAGCCCTGGGCTTCATGCAATTGTAGGAATCTCAGAGCACTTCCTGGATCAATAAATGGTTTGCCCTTTCACATTTAACATATATTTATCTCTTTAGATTTTCTCCTATCACACCCATCAGGCACCTGAGTGATTAACTGGACTTCACTATTTACTTCTAGGCAAAACTTAAGCTCATGAATGTAATGATAGTAATAGTAATAGTAATAGTAATAGTAATAGTAATAGTAATAGTAATTTATTATTTGTACCCCACCCATCTGGCTGGGTTTCCCCAGCCACTCTGGGCAGCTTCCAACAAAGATTAAAAATACATTAAAATGTTACACATTAAAAACTTTACTGAACAGGGCTGCCTTCAGATGTCTTCTAAATGTCAAGTAGTTGTTTATCTCTTTGACATCTGATGGGAGGGCGTTCCACAGGGCGGGTGCCACTACCGAGAAGGCCCTCTGCCTGGTTCCCTGTAGCTTAGCTTAGTTTTGCTTCTCGCAGTGAGGGAACCGCCAGAACGCCCTCAGCGCCTTCTCAGTGTTCGGGCAGAACGATGGGGGTGGAGACACTCCTTGAGGTATACTGGGCCGAGGCCGTTTAGGGCTTTAAAGGTCAACACCCACACTTTGAATTGTGCTTGGAAACGTACTGGGAGCCAATGTAGGTCTTTCAGGTGTTATATGGTCTCATTGGCCGCTCCCAGTCACCAGTCTAGCTGCTACATTCTGGATTAGTTGCAGTTTCTGGGTCACCTTCAAAGGTAGCCCCACATAGAGCACATTGCAGTAGTCGAAGTGGGAGATAACTAGAGCATGCACCACTCTGGCGAGACAGTCCATGGGCAGGTAGGGTCTCAGCCTGCGTACCAGATGGAGCTGGTAGATAGCTGCCCTGGACACAGAATTGACCTGTGCCTCCATGGACAGCTGTGAGCCCAAAATGACTCCCAGGCTGTGCACCTGGTCCTTCAGGGGCACAGTTACCCCATTCACGATCAGGGAGTCCTCCACACCAGCCCGCCCAATGTCCCCCAAGAACAGTACTTCTGTCTTGTCAGGATTCAGCCTCAATCCATTAGCCGCCGTCCATCCTCCAACTGCCTCCAGACACTCACACAGGACCTTCACCGCCTTCACTGGTTCTGATTTGAAAGAGTAGAGCTGGGTATCACCCGCACATTGATGGACACCCAGCCCAAACCCCCTGATGATCTCTCCCAGCAGCTTCATGTAGATGTTAAAAAGCATGGGGGAGAGGATGGAACCCTGAGGCACCCCACAAGTGAGGGCCCAGGGGTCTGAACACTCATCCCCCACCACCACTTTCTGGACATGGCCCAGGAGGAAGGAGTGCCCCAATGTTCTTTCTTATGTGCCCCCTTTCAATTCTGTTATATGCATGGTGCCTGCAATGTTATTTCCTACATGGCAAAGGAGATTTCTATAGAAATGCAGTGACATGCTTCATACAGTGGGTGACCTGGTAAGGTTAGCTAGATGAGGGGACTTTTGCTGCAAGCTATCAATGATCATTTTTTCTGTACATCATCTTGTGGTAGCTGTGACTGAAAGCTTAAAGCCTCAGTGCTTTCTCATAGATATCATGCCCTAAATAGGCTAAGCTGTCTGTCTGAAAAAACAAGTATTTTATTTTTTCTCAGTATGAAAAATACAGAAAACAGCCTTCCCGCCCCACCCCCAATCTCCCTCTCCCTTAGTTGCTGTTGTTTTAATCCCTGATATTCTTGCTCTCCAGCTGGTACATTACTTTTGTAATGTCTTAACATAGTCTTAGAAAATGTGTCTAAGAGGAAAGTCAACCATGATTTGATTCTCTCTCTTCTCATCATACTGACAAGCCAAATACAGTTTTGTCAACATGAAATGACAACTGTGTGGAGGCCAAGTTAATTTGTTTCCTGTTGTAGCTGCCTGGTATTGAATTTATCCCTGTCCTAAGCCACTAGCATGGGGCAGCTCTTCATGAGGACTAGGCTATCATTTCATGCCACTGAAATCCTTAGAAGATGGAAAGAAAGGAAAGAGTGCTTTTATGGCATCTCATTGTACAAGGAACTTTTATATACTTAAGGTACCCCCTGCCCGTACGGGCCGGTCGTGTCCGACTCTAGGGTTGTGCGCCCATCTCACTCTAGAGGCCGGGAGCCAGCGCTGTCCGGAGACACTTCCGGGTCACGTGGCCAGCGTGACGAAGCTGCTCTGGCGAGCCGGCACCAGCGCAGCACACGGAAATGCTGTTTACCTTCCCGCTATAAATAATAATAATAAATTTTATTTATATCCCGCCCTCCCCAGCCGAAGCCGGGCTCAGGGTGGCTAACAACAATCAAATAATCAAACAATCAAATAATCCAACATTCTAAAAACATTTCATTATAAAAATTAATTAAAATCAAATTAATGGCAACCGTTAAGCAAAATTCTGTGCAGGTTGCCAGAGGAGGGAGTCAGGCTGCGCCCTGACCAAAGGCCTGGTGGAACAAGGAGCCCCACATAGAGCAAGTTTCAATAATCCAGTCTGGAGGTGACCGTCGCGTGGATCACAGTGGCTAGGTCAGGGCGAGAGAGATATAAAGCAGTACCTATTTATCTACTTGCACTTAGGGGTGCTTTCGAACTGCTAGGTGGGCAGGAGCTGGGACCGAAAGACGGGAGCTCACCCCGCCGCGGGGATTTGAACCGCCGACCATGTGATCGGCAAGCCCTAGGCACTGAGGTTTCACCCACAGCGTCACCCGCGTCCCTTTTTATATACTTATTCGGTAGTAATTTTATAATTCAGCAGAGGCTGGATACACTAAGTATACAGAGTGACATTATTTTCATCAATGAAATGCTAGAGGAAATTTGTTTACTGTGTTCTACTCAGGCGTTTAGCGGATCATCAAGAAGTTCCCCTAGTTTTAAACTAGAAAGCTGAAACTTAAATAGTCTAGGGAGGAGGAAAGTGTGCTTCTGACATATAGAATCTATGATAGACACCTACTTAAGTCAAAATATGGCATCACCTATGCTATTTGTCTGTATAGTTAAAGCTATGGTTTTCCCAGTAGTGATGTATGGAAGTGAGAGCTGGACCATAAAGAAGGCTGATTGCTGAAGAACTGATGCTTTTGAATTTTGGTGCTGGAGGAGACTTTTGAGAGTCCCATGGACTGCAAGAAGATCAAACCTCTCCATTCTGAAGGAAATCAGCCCTGAGTGCTCACTGGAAGTACAGATCCTGAAGCTGAGACTCCAATACTTTGGCCACCTCATGGGAAGAGAAGACTCCCTGGAAAAGACTCTGATGTTGGGAAAGATGGAGGGCACAAGGAGAAGGGGACGACAGAGGATAAGATGGTTGGACAGTGTTTTCAAAGCTACCAGCATGAGTTTGACCAAACTGTGTGAGGCAGTGGAAGACAGGAGTGTCTGGTGTGCTCTGGTCCATGGGGTCATGAAGAGTCGGACACGACTAAACGACTAAACAACAACATGCTATTTGTTACACACGTATAAATAAAACAAAGAGGGTGGAAAGGAACACCACAGGTGATATATATATATATATATATATATATATATATATATATATATATGGTATATGTTACATATATTGTTCTGAAACGTGGCTGTTATCATGCAGAAGCCATATATGCTATAGCAGTGAGATTGTCATATACAGAACTGTTGTTTTTCAGCTGCAGATGACTGCACTAAGGCTATGTCTAATCATGGCTTTTGTCTGCTCCACGTCTCCAGATCGAAACCCTTATTTTGTTCCCAGGTATATTTGTTTTAATGAGGGTTAAATTGGGAATCGTTTAATTTTCAGGAGGCTCCACCATATCCACTGCTGGGAACTAGAAGTCCCAGTAGGCACAATGGTAAAGTCCTTGAGCCAATACTCCAAGCTTAGAATGAACTCTCAGAAATACAGGAGATCCAACTCCTTGAATTCTCCACCCAGAGAGTATCTCCACGGGATGGTCTAATCTAGGATGCAATGCAGCAGGTATAGCCTGGCTATTATAAAGGCTCAATAAGAGTTTAATGAAGAGTTGCGGAGGGAAGCACTCAGCTTTTATACATTTTCTCATTCATGCCTTTCTTTGGAGTAATTATTCTGGCACTGTATAGCAAGAGTGTTAAAATAATGAAAGAGCAAAGGAGAACCTCTTTAAAATCCCACTGTGGTGAGCTTTTCAGGATCCCACTGTATTGGCCAGCAGAAACTCAGCAGTGCTGGAACAGTAATTTACAGCTATTCATCAGCAGTGAATTGCACACCCACACTTGGCAAAGAAAACATGGTGCGAAACAACAGCAGATGATGGATTATGATGATGGCAAATAACAAAGATAATGGCTATTGATTTCCCTTTTCCCCCTTTTTGGAAGGGTCCTTCAGCCTATGTTTGCTGTGGAGACAGGGACAAAACCAGCTGGCAGTAGCAGGTACTATGAATGTGAAAAGACAAAGGACCATCAGTGATGTTTATATCCATATTTGTTTTATGGTCTATTATCTGGAAATTCTGACAAAAAGATGAGAAGAGAAACCAGAGAGAGAGAGAGAGAGAGAGAGAGAGAGAGAGAGAGAGAGAGAGAGAGAGATATGATATAGAATTCTGATCTGGCACAGGATAATTTTGTTCTCTCTGTCTTCCTGTACTAGGCTCTCTTCAGGTCTCTTTCAGCCCTGGGCTTCTGTTGTGCTATATTCAGTGCATCTTCCAGCAAACCGGAAACTACAACTAATCCAGAATGCAGCAGCTAGACTGGTGACTGGGGGCAGCTGCCGAGACCACATAACAAGTCTTGAATCACTTACATTGGCTCCCAGTACGTTTCCGAGCACAATTCAAAGTGTTGGTGTTGACCTTTAAAGCCCTAAACGGCCTCGGCCCAGTATACCTCAAGGAGTGTCTCCACCCCCATCGTTCTGCCCGGACACTGAGGTCCAGCACCGAGGGCCTTCTGGCAGTTCCCTCATTGCAAGAAGCAAAGCTACAGGGAACCAGACAGAGGGCCTTCTCGGTAGTGGTGCCCACCCTGTGGAACGCCCTCCCATCAGATGTCAAAGAGATAAACAACTACCTGACATTCAGAAGACATCTGAAGGCAGCCCTGTTCAGGGAAGTTTTTAATGTGTGACATTTTTGTGTATTTTTTGTCTTTGTTGGAAACCACCCAGAGTGGCTGGGGAAACCCAGCCAGATGGGCGGGGTACAAATAAATAATAATAATAATTATTATTATTATTATTATTATTATTATTATTATTATTATTATTATTATTATTATTAAATGGTGTGAGAAGCATGCCACAGAGGCTCACCATGCAGCCAATGGCATTTCCCTTGTCACTGCAAATCTTGCCACAATATTAAGTCTCTGTTTTGGCAAAACTATGGTTCATTTTAATTGAAATGCATTTCATTTTGAAAGATGGCCCATGTTGACATTTTTAAAAGATGAAGTAATGCGTAGGTTGGGGTGCTTTAGATCTTTTGTTTTATTTTACGTTAATGTTACAGGTCCAATGCTTGCAAAGTCTTACTTAAGGACTTAATTTAAATAAAACTTCCTGCCTTAACCTTAAACACATGTGCGAGATCTACAACAAATCACGAATAATATCTACTAGGTTACTAATCCCATGCACATTGCACCTTTGATCACTTCAGCTGTAATCTTACTATAAAATCCATTCTCAGTGGGCCTATTTCTTCTCTTTCAAACCTCTGAGAATGTTGCAGTTGCTGCAGCTTTGTTTTCAATCATCAGTTCTGAAATACTACTGTTTCTTCTGCCATTATACAATGGCTTTTCCAGACATCGTGAAGAAGATGTTCATACAATATAAGTGATATTAATGTCTGTGCTGAAACTGTTTCCTCAGCTACTAGTAAACTTCCTTTACCCCTTGATCATGGCCAGAGAGCTGTCGTACCCTAAAATAAATGGGCATCTGCCAAACAACTAGAGACAGGAGCTGGATCCTGCTAAGACAGACAGACTGTGTGAGATAGGCTCCCAGTTCTGAGAACTGGGGGCTTGCCTGTTCTAAATGGGCTTGCATTCCCTCTGAAGGAAAAGCTATGAGTGCTCTCGGAGCCAGAAATGTCAATGGAAGCCCAGCTTTGGCTGGTGCAACAACTGTGCCCTTTGCCCACAGTGACACATGCCCAGGTATCCTCAAGTTTAGACAATTTAATGCTCTCTTTGTGGAGCTTTCCCCTACAACCGGTCCTGAGTCTGTGGCTGGCACAGGATGCTGTGGTCCAGTAATGCCCTTTATATCACAACAGTTCAAAAGAATCTGCACTAGCTGCCTATTAACTACCAAGCAAGTGTTAAGGTTTTGCCACTAACATATAAAACACTAAACAAAACTGGACAAGATTATCTGCAAAACCAGCTTCTCTTCCACTGCCCTGTTAAGGGCATTAAGTCAAACAAATGAAATCTGGTTAGTTTTGCCATGGTCTGATGATTTGGGTTTTTTCAGTGATGAAACCAGTATTGTGGAAATATACTGACTCTGGCATCTTGCTCTTCATGCCGCTTGCCATTTTCTCCTGCTGTTTTTTTTACAAACAAAATAAAATTGTACAAACTATCCAAATTTTTGAATAACAATCTTACAGAACCAAATATGTTAGTTCGTTGTAAGAGATTCAGAAATCACCCATATGCTTTACCAATGCCCAGTGCTAATCTCAGTGGTCCATTCAAAATCTTTGTTCTGTCTCTCAGTTTCTTTTGGAAATGACCATTTTTGAAAGTTGGAAAATGAAGATTTTATCAGTGTCGGGAGAAAGGGTTATGCAGAGTTGGGGCAAAGTTCATAAATAAATAAATGGGAATTTTAAAGGCTCCCATCTAACAAAATTATGCTACTATATTTTTCATTTCTTTACTGGGATTATTTTCCCACACACTGGGTCAATGACAAGATCTACTTTTTTCTAAATTATGCCTTTCTAAATTATGCCATACACATAATGAACGAACAGATTTTGTTTTCACAGTTAACTCATTCATAAAATTAACAGCAGAGTGCTGCCGATTGCTTTGATGTGTTTCAGTAAGTTCCACTGCTTTCACGTACATTTCCTCCACTTTTTGTTATTTTTACAAATCTGCCTGCTGTTGGAACTTTGCAGCGATTCCTGGCCTGTGACAGAGGGACTAAGATCTGAACATATGCTATTACAGAGACATCTATTTTCAGATCTGATGGCTCAGGGCTCTGTGTTGCTTCTTGAGCCCACTAATCCTACCAATTAATTCCTTCTGACTACAGTGACATCTGTTGGCGAGGCCAGAGCTGATGGATTGTGGGCTCAACTTCAGGGTTGCACCAGATGAGCTGTTTCAAAGCATGGCAGTTGTTACCTTCTCTCATTTTACTTTTGCTAGCGCAAACATTTTGGATGGGGCAAATTGGTCTGTTTTCGCTTGAAAAGGATCTTAGCTGCAGAAGCCTAATATTGAGGCTGCTGGCTGAGAAGGATTCCTTTCATGAGTAAACTGAACAAGTGTTTGACCTCAACTTTAATCTGGCCAGAGGATGACTGGGGAGTCTTTAAAATGTAAGCACCATTCTCTTGGTGGGATGGCACCTAAAACCATGGATGAACTCCTAGTTCTTCACTTGCTGAAAGTTCCTTGGTGATCCACTGGTGGCAAGTAGGACCAGGCATGGTGGGTGTGTTTCAAGGGCAGCCTCTAAACCACAGGATCTCCCCACTGTTTCTCTGGTTAACACAACATTCTGAAAGCTATAAGGAGTTGGCTTTCAGGGGAACAGCTCTGAGCATGCTCGGAACATAGGTATGATTTGATAGGGCTGGAATAGCCTGAGTCATCCTCAATCAATGTAGATGGCTCTCATAACAGGAAGAAGGAGCGGGATGCTCCTCAACCAGGGCTAAAAAAATTGGAAGTCCTCCAATAATAATAATAATAATAATAATTTATTTATTTATTTATTTATATCCCGTCCATCTGGCTGTGTTTTCTCAGCCACTCTGGGCTGCTCCCAATCAAATATTAAAAACACAATACAGCATTAAACATTAAAAACTTCCCTAAACAGGGCTGCCTTCAGCTGTCTTTTAAAAGTAGGATATTTGCTTATTTCCTTGACATCTGATGGGAGGGCGTTCCACAGGGCAGGTGCCACTCTGCCTGGTTCCTAGAGACACATGGGAGGAAACATTTTACCATAGAAATACTATTGGATTAGGATTGGTTGAGTGATGCACAGAGCTGATTGACAGAGCATAAAATGTAAGTATAAAATATATGTGGGCAGGAAAGAGTGTGTTGCTTTGAATTTTTTTTTGAGGGGAAGGGTTAAAATATATTTGCATTATCATTGGGAGGGCTATGCCCCAGTAGCCCTATAAATAGCCTGAACACTTTATATAAATCCTTAATAATGTTTTGTGAGCTCATCCTGGTATGCCAATGCTGCATATTTCCTAAATTTCGCACTTTCTTTGAGATATCTGGGCACATCTGTTTTGATGTGCCTTTGCCTTTGTTTCACCCTCCAGTTGATTTGTCTGCACCCCTGACTTGGGTTTCAAACGGAGTCTGCAAATACTCGCCACTTCCACACAGCAGTATATTATGGACTTGGTTCTCTTCATGCACACAAATTATACACAATATTGACATGGCATTATCTACATAATGATAGGAAGTTGAGGGAAGTTTTTAATGTCTGACATTTTAATGTATTTTTAATCTTTTGTTGGAAGCCGCCCAGAGTGGCTGGGTACAAATTAATACTACTACTAATAATAACATTAATATGCAACCTATATTATTATTTTCCCATTTAATCCAGTTTTACCATTGCCACAGAAAATCTGATAAGGAAAAACAGACAGACAAACATATGAATAGTAAATATGGGTTTGGTTGGGGGTGGGGAATGAGATTGCTTTTTGATGAAGCTGATATTGTGCAGACACCGAAAAAACATGTATGCCTCATCAGCACTGAGTCTACAATCAGCTGTCATATGGAAACACCCAGCTTAAGAAGATGCTGCTCAGCCAGGCCAATGGCCCCATCTAGTTCAGCATCCCATTCTCAATAATGTCCAGCTAGATGCCAGTGGGAAGTTTGAAAACAGAAAAAGCTCACAAACACTCCTGGTTTTAACACTTCCATGCCTGGAGTTCAATGTTTCCTCTGTTCAGATCCCATTCTTGATGGAATGTCTAACTGGCCGTTGAACTTTTAAAATAAGATTTTATCATATGATTATACCATTTTTAAAACAATTTCTGGGGACTATCTGTGTCCCCAGAGGTTCCACATTTATTGTAAAAGCTGTTTATAGAAAGGTAAGAAAATCATCCAACACAATTTAATTTATTTCCCGTATGCTTAAAGGAAAGGAAGGAAGACAGAAGACAAAAGTTCCCGTAGATAATGCTTTATGGAAGTTTTCATGATTCTAAATTAGAAGTCTCATTAAATAATAAAGGACAATGTGAAATGTAATCTGATTCAGTAAGGCTGCAGTCATTTAAGTACCTGGCTAATAGAGTGCAAATAGAGTTCACTGCAGATTCAAATATATTGGTAAATTCCTAAGTAAAGAACCACAAGAAATGAGACGGATATAGCAAGGCATGGTAATAAGCTGACAAGAAAATAGATTTGAGAGAAATGGAAGGGAAGAACAGTATTAAGAGTCATCAGGCTGTCAGCTGCAATGAAGAAATCAAGCAGGAACACACACAAGGAGGAAATTTAATGTAGAAGGCAATCTATAAAGAGCCATGTATATCACTGTTCACCATAGATGTAATTGCCTGGCATGAAATCAGGCTTTCTCAATTTATCTGGTCAGAAAATATTAAAAATGTTAAACTCATCCTTGCTGGAAAAGAGGAGAGAAACTTCATAATAACCTGATTTGAATTATTTTTTTAATTGCAAAGGGGATTGAGAATATTGATCCAGACAGCTAAATAGCTGTGGTCTTAGATTCACTATGTTTCCAATCAACTGCTTGTGAAGAAACAAATCAACTGAGTTCATTCTATTTTCCAATCTGCATTATACAAAAAAGCTAATTTTGAATAAATTCTACCTAAGGAAATAGATTTTTCTGTACACACAAAAATACGTTTACATTTTATGTAAAAATGTACAAAGATACAAATCATATTTTAAACTCTTTTCTGTGATAGTTTTAAAAACAACGGAGGAAGCAATAGCACATAATTGTAATAACATGGGTTTCCTCTTTTTGTACTTTGTGAGGGGAAAGTCACGCAGGTACAAAGTTTCACTTGTCAGGGTAACTTTATTTGCATGTTTTCCTCTTCTGCGACTGGGCTCTGTGATGTCAGTTACTGCTGTACAGTGTCTAGCATCCTTGGGTGCTTTGAAAATAAAATAGGATGGTGATAATCAACTAGAAAGCAGAACTATAGCTCCCCCATCCCTTCTTCACAACCACCATTCAGGTGGGTTAGGCTGAGAATTCATGACAGGCTCAATATTCCTTGGTGAACTTCAAAGGTGGGGGGGGGGGGCTTGGACCAGTCCCCTAACATGGCATTCTAACCACTACACCATGCTGCAGTTTTGTCAAGACACTTTTAGACATCTCCCTCTCTCTTTCTCCTTCTCATTAATTAGCCGATAGGATGTTAAAAGTACCACATGAACAGGAAGATTTGAAACATAAACCAAAAGGAGATAGTTTATCATTGACATATGTCAAAGTTACAGATAATTTATGTGGGTTTTTTTACGATTTGTCTGTGGCCTTTCCCACTTCTTTAAAGGTCAATAGGCTGTATACACGTTGGACAGATTGCTCACTGACTCTGCAGCTAGATTTATAAGAGCTGGATCTGGGCTTGCAGGTGTCTTGTTCAGAAGCGATAAGAAATATTTCTGCCTTTTGTCAAGGCTGGCAGAATTACTGCCCGTAAATTGCCAGACACATTGTTTAAAATTTCCAGATGGATCAGTATTCTGCTGCTGTCACTCAGTGTAATTTCACGGAGCTCAGTACTATCTTTTCTTTAACATCCTCTGCCTGCCTATTTATCTTACACCAATAAATGCATGTGGTGCGCATCTTACATGCACTGATGTCTTGAAGTCTGCCAGCTAAAGTCAACCCCACAAAATACAACAGTTCAACGAAGTTCAGCAGTCAAATTTAATATGAAACTGAAGGGCCAAAGCCCCACAGACCAAGCTGAAGATAAGACAAAAACCTTAACAGTGTCATAAAAAGTCTCTAACTTTTACTCAGTTTGGGGCAGATGTATGTAGAAATGTTTTGGGCATTGGCCTCAATCCAGCCAGGTATGACTAATTCATATTGAAACCAGCGTGACAAGATATAGTTTTGTTCAAAAAATAAATAAGCAAGTAAAATTTGCCATTGCTAGTATTATATTACTTTTTTAAAAAAAAAGTCTATATTGTCAATGAGGACGTGGGTGGCACTGTGGTCTAAACCACAGAGCCTAGGGCTTGCCGATCAGAAGGTCATCGGTTTGAATCCCCGTGATGGGGTGAGCTCCCGTTGCTTGGTCCCAGCTCCTGCCCACCTAGCAGTTCGAAAGCATGTCAAGAGCAAGTAGATAAATAGGTACCGCTCCAGCGGGAAGGTAAACGGTGTTTCCATGTGCTGCATGACTAAGAAGTGGCTTAGTCATGCTGGCCACATGACCCAGAAGCTGTCTGCAGACAAACACCAGCTCCCTCGGCCTTTAGAGCAAGATGAGTGTCACAACTCCAGAGTCGTCCGCGACTGAACCTAATGGTCAGGGGTACCTTTACCTTTACCATTATTTTGTCAATGAGCACACAAAACTAAAATTAATAATTGAGATAATTCTTCTTTGGCGATCACTTTGTCTTACATAAACACGGTTTTAACAGTAAGTCCGTAAGTGACTATGGAGCCAATTCTGGATCCACACATCCTTCCAGAGTGGGGACATTGGTTTCTGGGCAGGAGTTGATCATGGTGTGGATTTGCTAAGCGTGCCTTCCTCTTAGCATGTTTCTCCCTTGCGTCCTGGCTTTGAGTGTCTTCAAAGCCCATGACACCTTATATCAGGGTTTGCTGATTTGATGTCTGTTGTTTGGTGCCATGGAAATATTCCTGTTGAGTCCAGCAGTGTTTCATCAGGTTCCTCGTGCTATGAAGCATCTATCTCAAATGGTTGAATCTGTCATCAGGAGATTTGGAATGAGGTGACACCAATGCTATTTTTCTAGAAAAAGAGGTGCTGGAACTCACCATGAATGCCTCTCTTGTTCTCTTAGAGCAGCAATGGCACTTACCTAAGAGCTGCTGGAACCCACCTGATAACTGAGTTCCCCTGAGTTCCTGCTGGAAAAAAGCTCTGGGTGTCACCAATATGCAGACAACAATACAAGTTTATCTCTCTGTTCTATCTGTTGCTTGGAGGGTTCATCACTTGCTCAAGGCTACCAGATGTCCCTATTCCACTGTCAACCCACTACACACCCTGGGTTAGATTCTCCAGATGGAAGTTAGCCATGACTTACTTCCTATTGGTTTCAAGTATGGCTAACTTAAGTTCCATCTATTTCAACTGGAACAAAGTGTGACTTACAGTGAAGTCCAATGTGTGTTTACCTGGAAGTAAATCCGACTATTGGCTTTATATTGTGCCACAGATCGACAAACAGCAAGAGTCTGGAAAAAATGTAATGCTTTTAGTAAAAGGGAGTATGATAAAATGAGCCTCATTTATTCCTATTGGAACCTTGACCTTTTGATTCAGATAGAATAGTTGTGATATTATACTTTTTAATTGGTAGATTAAAATCTATGATTAATTTTTCAGAGCTATAACACATTGTCCTGATCAGAATGAATTATAATTACATTTTGGGCTTACTTTAAAGTCGGATATGATTCCTTTCAAGAGGGATTGTATCAATAAAAATTAAAACTGGAGAAAGTTTCAAAAGTCAAGCTAGGTTATCCAACTAGATCAGAAATTAGATTCCCCTCAGTTTTATTTTCATGAGGAAATTTCCACAATACAATAATATTACAATATGTATTTTCTCTGCCACCTATTAACTTTTGAGATGATTGGTAGATTACATATTGTATTGTATAATCACTGCACATAATGTAATTATTTAGATAATTACTTACTTGAGAAATTATATTGCAAATATTTATTTTCTGGGAGCAAAACATACTGGCATAGAGGGTTTTTTTAATCAAGAATCTTAAGGCTTTTTTGATATGCTTAGTAATAAAATAATCATAATGTAATAGAAAGTGACCACTGCCAAGAATGTAATGCACTTACATTCCCATAGCCCAGGGCAATTTTTCATTTCCATTTCCCATCGGTCAGCTAAATCTGGCATTCAGAATTGTATGCCATATTGTGATGGCAAGGAAGATAATTCAAGTGCTCCAATCCCAATGAACTTGAAACAGAAATGTAAACTTGGCTAACAAGGTCACACCACATTTCTGTTTGAAATGAAGGCTGGATTCAATTTACACAGCAGCGTATTAGCTAACAATGTGAAAGCAATATAAATATTGTAACAATTCTAATGCAATATATTTATTTTTTAAAAAATCATCTTGCCTCCCTGCAGCTTTAAGGTGGCTTATATCACTAATTAAAATAACTATAAATGCAGCAGTGTTGCAACTGGAAATATATGATATAGGCGAGGATCCAGCAAAACTATTAGTATAAAGGAAACATTGTCTACATGGGTAGAAGTTTCTTTGACATTTACACTGCAATTGCGTGTGAGAACTGAAGAGGCAAGCCACTGTCTGCAGCTTGCCTCTTTAGCTCGATGACCTGATTTGGAGGCATAGTAAAAGAAATGTCTAGATACATGCACAGTTCCTGTCCTCCTTCCACATGGCACATAGTTTTGTTGGAATCATGATATTCAAATATATAGAGAGATGAGATTTAATTAAACGGCGAACAGTTGTACACTTCATGCATGACATTCTGTGAACATTTATCAGGATCTGACCATTTGATCCAATAAGTGCCTTCATGTGCATAGGTCCAGATCATGTATCCATTCACTTAAAGCTTAAGGAATTTTTTTTTTACAATAGCTACACATCATCTTGAAGGGAAAATAGAGAAAATACTACAGTATACAAGGTTCATGTACAGGGTTCAGGTAGGTGCCCTGGATTGGTTATTGTGTGTATGCATGTGTGTGTGTGTAAAGGTAAAGGGACCCCTGACTGTTAGGTGCAGTTGTGGATGACTCTGGGGTTGCGGCGCTCATCTCGCTTTAATAGCCGAGGGAGCCAGCGTACAGCTTCTGGGTCATGTGACTAAGCCGCTTCTGGAGAACCAGAGCAGCGCACAGAAACACCATTTACCTTCCCTCCGGAGTGGTACCTATTTATCTACTTGTAATTTAACGTGCTTTCGAACTGCTAGGTTGTCAGGAGCAGGGACTGAGCAACGGGAGCTCACCCCATCTTGGGGATTCGAACCGCCGACCTTCGGAGCGGTACCTATTTATCTACTTGCACTCTGAAGTGCTTTCGAACTGCTAGGTTGGCAGGAGCAGGGACTGAACAATGGGAGCTCACCCCATTGTGGGGTTTCAAACTGCTGACCTTCTGATCGGCAACCCCAAGCGGCTCAGTGGTTTAGACCACAGCGCCACCCGTGTCCCCCCCCCTTATCTTTAGTGCTACCTTTATTGACCTGCAATATAGATTTGAGCTGAGCTTCTAATATTAGGTTTTTTTAAATTCAATTGTGGGGGAACCTATCTGGGTGTATTCGTATCCCATTATGTATTTTAACTTTCATTATGTTTGGCATTTATTCTAACTTCCATTATAGTTCAGGTTATTGAAAGAATAAAATTATATAATCCACAATGCCCATTCTCAGTCTTAAAAAATATCTGAAAGAAACAAAAATGTACAATGCTTTTATTTCACAATGCCATATGCTGCAATTTTCTAAGAGATTTAAAGAGACATTAGTACCAATATGTATAATGTTGCTTTAAATCTCTTGGAAAATTGCAGTGTGTGGCACTGTAAAATAAAAGCATTGTACTTTTTTGTTTCTTTCAAACGCTTCTTTTAGCTTAGAAGTAGATCTCTTTGGAAGATCAAGACAATATTTTGTGTTATTATGTCATGGATTACAAAAAGCAAGGTGAGCTACAGCCCAAACTGTATTGGCACCTCAAGAATAGGACCATTAATCTCACTCACAAATGCTTTCAAAAAATAGCCTTGGTATATTGCCAGACTTCAGGCATGTCACAACCTTTTCAACAGATGCCTTTTTTCACTTTGCTGCGCACTGGCAAAAGATATGAAAACATTGCTCTTCTACTTTGGTTTCTGCAGCACAATCATTAGAATTTCGGTGCATCTCTGGCCATCAGTAGTTTGTGGCCTTTGGAAAAACTGTATATAATGAATCAGCAAAGTGAATGATGTTATGTCACAACTCAATACATTATTACGGTCCATTTCTAGGTCCATTTTGGATCTCTTGTGAGCATGAGGCAGAAAAATAAGGCATGCACCAAAGATAAATTAAAACATTGTGAGTCATCCTTTCTGAAGGTCATTTGAATCTTTATTACATAGCGATCTATTCCATGGTTCTGATTTCTTCACTCTTGTTAGGATTTTAAATGGTTACAGTGGTACCTCGGTTTTCGAGTGTCTCGGAAGTCGAACGTTTCACTTTTCAAATGCCAAAAACTCGGAAAAACACCCCATCATAAGTCAAACTGCTTCTGCTGCATATTTTTCAATTTTCTTAACTGGATTTGCAGCCAGCCCTTTGTGCCTCAGTTTTCAAACGTTTTGGAAGTCGAATGATCTTCCAGAATGGATTACATTTGAGAACCAAGGTAGCACTGTACTCATGTCACTGTGACTTTTGGGCTGGGAAATATAAGTCTGTGGGACTTGTAATGCTCACCTTAAACGCAAGCAGAGCATTATGCCCTTCCCCACCAATTATTCTCAATTTGGATTTTTATCCTGGTTAGAGAATAATTCCTCAATCGTCCTTCCCCCATGACCTGCCCCAGTCTCTTCCTCTGCTGCTCACCACCCACATGTCTGAAGTTGGCATTCCTATAACATAACTTCCAATACGACATGGCCCAAAACTGAGATACCACCTTTCAGGTCTGTGTGTCCCACACAAGTCATGTGACCGGCATGAGATGGCAGACCCGGAAAAAGAGTTTTTCAGAAATGGTGCCCCAAAATGTGTCCTTTGGGGCAGCACGCGAGATTGTGGACTTTCAGGATGATCTCACGGCCCAAAATCACATGATGTCAGGATGGTGCCAGTGACTCCAGCTGGTTGCCCAGGAACATATAAAGACAAGGAAAAGTTTCTCACCATCCTTTTTATTTCAATATTAGAGAGAAAGGCTATAGAACCCAGCCTCTTGGATAATGGCGTTGTCCTGAGTGAATCTCCACCCCACTTCTCTCCCACTTCCTCATTCATCACTTCTACAGGTGTTGCCATGTGCCCTCTGTCTTTGAGCTCTTTGCTCTCCTACTTTCAAGGCTCGCCTGGTTCTGGGAGGGGGGACGTCTAGAATGCTTTCTAAAGACGCTGTGTCAGTCAGCTGTCGTTCTGGTCTTGCCTCCTCCTCTCCCATTATTTCCAAACCTTTTCCCTCATCTGCCTCTGAGCTGTGACCTTCCTCAAACCCCTGTTGTAAATCTATACTATCTTCCTCTTCCTCCTTCCTGGAAGGGTCAGGAAGGGGAAGCGATCTCCACCACTCCTCCTCTGCCCAGTCCCTGACACATGAGAACATGGTGTCCAAAATGGCTGTTGTGCTCTTCTGAGGGGAAATGGGATGTTCCATTTTTTCCCAGGACAGTTGATAAGTATGCTATCAATAAGTCATGACAAATGGAAATAATGAAGAAAGATATCTCCACCCTCCATGTCTGTGTTTCTTTTCTCTCCCCTTCTTTCATTCAGCTTCCATAGTTAATTCTGCCCATATTGGCTAGGTCTGAGAAAAAGAGAAGGAAATTTGGGGCTAGATGGGTGGATGTGGAAAGGGGTTAAGTGAATAGGAGTGAGTTGGGGTTCATGGAGCAGCATAGGTAAAATTCAGAGATTGATTCAGAAATAAGGCAAGCTACTTCCCCAAAATTTAAAAAAATAGCTTGCCTTATTTTTATATAGATTTGTTTTGAGCTATGGGGATCCCACACATCATAAAAAGAAACTGATAAAGATTCTCTTGAAAACTCTGATTGGACTTTATTTTACAGTGAGAGAGGAGATAATGCATCACATTAACTGCTGGTATTTTATTTATTTTGTATAACTTGTAGACCTTTTTTCACCAAAATGGTGCCAAATCAGTTTCCAATGAAACCAGCAATAGTAATAAAAACAAGGTACAATTTTAAAAGAATAAAAACAGTAGCCATAGGATACAATGTGTGGATTCTCTTGGCTCCAAACAACAGTAGCAGTTTTTTCTCTTTTCCTCGTAGTTCTTTGCTTCCCTCCCCGAAGTCATCTGTGAATAGGTCACTCATATACCTCACTTAAAAATTTCAGCTATAAGGTTTCCATTGTAGTGAGCAAATTGCAACTTTGACTGTTCTTGCTATTCAGGAACAGCAGCCGGGAGGAGAGAACACTCTTCGCGGAATATTATGCAGTAGACTGTTAACTATTGTTATGAGAGGAAAACATTCTATGGCACCTCGGGGACTGACTGTTTTATTGTGGCGTGAACATTTGTAAGTGTAGCTCCTGCCATCAAATGCCTCCTTATAGCATAAAGCCTGCAATCCTTCGTTTGCTTTCTGCTGTTATTGAGCAGAACCTGTCAATGCACCAGAGCAGGACAGTGAATGGAAATCACGTGCAACTCCTGCCAAAGCAAAGGCAGTCCTCCCCCCCCCTCTTTGCAGTTGGTGTGAGCATAAATGTGGTTAATTAGCTAAGTCATAAAAATACATCACAGTGGTACCTCGGGGTAAGAACTTAATTCGTTCCGGAGGTCCGTTCTTAACCTGAAACTGTTCTTAACCTGAGGTACCACTTTAGCTAATGGGGCCTGCTGCGCCGCCACTGTGCGATTTCTGTTCTCATCCTGAAGCAAAGTTCTTAACCCGAGGTACTATTTCTGGGTTAGCAGAGTCTGTAACCTGAAGCGTCTGTAGCCTGAAGCGTCTATAACCCAAGTTATCACTGTACATCATATAGGAAAGGAATTAGCTGGAGAAATAAATGTACTGACCAAGTGTGCCCTATGGCTGATGCATTTAAGAATCTCTATTACTTGGTGTGGGTTTTGCCCTCCTAGGTGACATCATGCTGGGTCATAAGGAAAGGGTTAAATGAGTGTGAAGTGATTGGCAAGTGGGAACCCAAGGGAGGAGTTAGAGTTAGAGTTGTAGAGAAGTCAGTTGGGCATTAGAGAAGAGAGAGGGAGGATAAGTTTGTGGGCTAGGATAGTTTGATGTGAGAGAGTGAGAGAATCAGTTAAGAAGAGTCAGTCAAACAGTTGAGATAACACTGGGCAACAATTTTTTACTTTTTGAATGTTGTCTAGATTTCTACAATTGATTTAGGGTATTTTTGCACTGCTGAATCAGGGAATGGCATCCGTTTCTCTCCATCAGGTCAGGTTTTTGTGCTATGTTGATTTGAAAAAAATCAGATCTTATGACAAAATCGATTACATTTTTGTGGCATTATCAGCTGATTTTTGTCAACACATATCATCCTAAATATGTTTTTATGAGAGAAAAAATGTTTTTCCAACAACATATATTGATTACCTGATAGAAACATTGATTACTGTAAACTGAATGGTGAGCATTGATAAAGGTAAGTACACGTAAATTGCATGTTGCTTCACCATTTTTCAAACTTCAGGGCTTGAACTTCCATTTCTTGGAACTCCTGGAATGCTCAGCGGCAGGGAGGTCTCTCTTCAGAGTCCAACAGTAGTCAGCAATCATGACTGCGTCCCAGTGACCCTGATACCTGGTCTCCATCTCTTTCATGTCCTGATGGAATCTCTCCCCCTGCTCGTCACTCATTGAACCCAGGTTCTCAGGAAACCAGTCCATATGTGAAAATAGGTAGTGCATCTTGACGCTCATGTTGCAGCCCAGGTTTCTGAAAGAAGTCAGCATGTTGTTGACAAGTTCTACGTAGTTTCTGGCCTTATTGTTGCCCAGAAAGTTCTTCACAACCAGAACAAATGCCTTCCACGCTTCCAGTTCCACTTCGTTCATTGAGTTTCCAAACTCTGGATCTCTGATGAGCTGATGGATCTGAGGACCGTCAAAGATGCCAGCTTTCAACTTCTCCATGGTCAATCCTAGAAAAGCATGGCACATGTAAGTGAAGCAGTCACCATCCTTGTCCAGAGCCTTGGTGAACTGCTTGATTAAGCTGAGCTTGATGTGCAGCAGTGGGAAGAGTATTCTGTCTCTGTCCACCAGAGGGTCATTGATGACATTCCTTTCTTTGCAAGGCACCAATTCCTCCCACACAGGCCAGTCCTTCTTCGTGTAATGCTGAGCACGGTCCCTACTATCCCACATGCACAGAAAACATGGGTACTTGGTGAAGCCAGACTGTTGTCCCAACAAAAAGTTCACCATCTTCAGGTCAACACAAATAAACCACTTATGCTGATCATAACCAATTTTCTCCAGCACTAACTTCACCACTTCAATGAACAGTCTCCAATCTTTGGGTTCGTACTGTGGCACTCCAAGCTTGAGCAGAAGCTGCGCAATATCTGCACAGTACATCAAGTCCTTCTCTTCCAAGAAAAAACGGAGGTACTCTTGATGTCTGTTGCGGAAGAAGCTGATGCAAGCACTGTCAGAGAGGAGGTTTTTTTCCCTTCAATCTGGATGCCAACAGTTCGGCAGAGTCCTTTGACAAGCTGAGGTCGTGAACGAGATCATTCAACTCCTTTTGGGAAAATGGATGTGGAGCATCATCTTCAAGAACCACTTCTTCTTCATGTCCTTCAACACTGGAGGCATCTTCGTCACTAATGTCAGGAAGTTCTCCGAAGATAGGCACTGGAATTTCATCACAATGAGCTACAGGATGACGTGCTGATTGAAGATCAGGATACTTGAGGCTGCTCCGGTTCTTTTTGTTGATCCCAGTCACATCAACAGTGCAGAAGTAGCAGTCAGTGACATGGTTTGTCGGCTCCCTCCAAACCATGGGAATTCCAAAGTTCAGACTCCTCTTGCCATTGGTCCACCCATGTAGAGTCTCGGTGCATGCCTTGCACACCATGTGTGACGCCCAAGCTTTATCCTGGTCACCAAGTTTAATACCAAATAAGCATGGTAAGCAACTTTATGCTTTGCCACACCAATTATTGATTTTGAGGTTTTATGACTTCAAACTGATCCCTTTTCGACATAATCACCCAGAACTATTGGACCTGAATACTTCTTGTCATTAAAATAATCATTTCCCATCAAAACAATTATTCGACATGGCATTTTACCCCCACCAACTTCTTCTAAAATGCTCCACACAAGCTTACATGTGAACAAAAACGTAAAAAAAGACATGTGGCCATAGCTCAAAAACTTGACCTGATTGAGCAAAACCAATGTGATTTTTGGATTCAGCGCATCATATTCATCCTAAATCAACTGAAAAAACACAGACAACAAATTTGTTGTTGACCAGTGTAATCAGTCAGAAGGTATTAGGAAGGTATAGGCCAGTAAAGAAACTAAGATTAAGAAAATGACAAGAAAAATTATCTGAAACTATAAACTTGTTAATGCTTATAAAATAAAGTTGTTTATTTGATTTAATGTTAACAACTGTCTGGACTCCGTGTGTACCCAAGAGAAACGGGTTGGTGGCAGCGAGGAAGCGAGCACAGTGGTGGCACAGGGATCAATAGACAGTCAAACGTCCAGGGACCTTGTGTGATCGCCACACTTGGGTTTAATTCAAGTGCCATGTAAGCATACCCTTCAACATTCCTCAGATGAAAATAGGAACATTTTCCACTCCCCTCTAACTGACCCTCCTCAGTCCCCATATTTTGTCCTTCCCATGCAGAGCATTTCCTATGAAAAGAAGAGTGAATGCTACTGGCACTACCGTCCTGGGAAAACCCCTTAATCCTGATTTTATTTTATTTTATTCTTTGGCAGATTTACAAATAAATTTTAGAACAGGGCAAGATGCACAAAGCATTAAAAGAACACACACACAACAGGACTCTTTGAGCTGTGCTCTGCTCTGTTCCCCTTTTCTTCCCACCCATGTTGGCCCTGTCATCTGTCTATCTCACAGAGCCGTTAAAGCATGTATAATAGAATAATGATATCATTCAAAAGGTAGAAATAAATCAATTAGAGCTCATATATACAATGTAACAGACTAGTGGCACAGAATGTCAAGCCATGTGTTCAAGGTAGGAGTCAAAGGTCAGTCTCACAATGGTTATGCAAAGGTTTCAACAGAAGACGTCTAATAATAATAATAATAATAATAATAATAATAATAATTTATTATTTATACCCCGCCCATCTGGCTGGGCTTCCCCAGCCACTCTGGGCAGCTTCCAACAAAATATGAAAATACAGTAATGCATCAAACATTAAAAGCTTCCCTAAACAGGGCTGCCTTCAGATGTCTTCTAAAAGTCTGGTAGTTGTTTTTCTCTTTGACATCTGAAGGGAGGGTGTTCCACAGGGTGGGCACCATTACTGAGAAGGCCCTCTGCCTGGTTCCCTGTAACTTAGCTTCTCGCAGTGAGGGAACCACCAAAAGGCCCTCGGCGCTGGGCCTCAGTGTCCGGGTAGAACGATGGGGGGTGGAGATGCTCCTTCAGATATACTGGACTGACGCCGTTTAGGGCTTTAAAGGTCAGCACCAACAGTGTTTCCAGAATGATACTACTGTTTCGTGATAGGTATCTCACAGAGCCAGCACATCATGCAGGGCTGGGCCTCAGTGGTGGGAACTTCTCCTCATCATCATCCTTGTCAACCTACTTCAGACTGGGATCCAAAATTTGGTTGGAGTCAGTGCACAACTATAGCAAAGAATGTAGAAAGAGGCTATATGATCACAGCAAGCATGATAAAAGCATATTGATCTCCTGTTTAAATCAATGGGACACCCATAGGATGCATGCAGATGGTGACAAAGCAAAGGGTGGAATTAAAAAATTGCTGATGCTTCCTAAAATTTTCCAGCTGGAAGGGGGGACCCACAATTTAAGTTAATGATCTGAAAAGACAATAGGATTCTAAAATTCATTTTTTATTATTATCTTGTGGAAAACACCATCCAGTTCACAATGCAATACTATTCCCTCCCAAATCCATTTCTGAAATATGTGTGCGACTGCAAACATTTTGGCACACCCCTGCTTCTTTTAAACATTCAGTTTTCATGTAAAGGGCAAGCCTGAAAAGCAGAGAGACAGAATGAATGAATCACAGAGAGCATTTAAGACCAGCAAGCCTGGTATTGATTTGCGCATTCTTTGAACAGCCAAGCAAAATAATCCAGCATGTCATAGCAAACAGATTAAGCAGCATTCTAGAATCTTCGTAGACGTAGCTGACAACACATTCAAAATATTCCACAGCAATTCTGGAAATCCTATTCATCTATTTGTTATTATTGTTGTTCAATTGCCTGCATACACCAGGCACAGCTACTGGAGCAGCCTTTACCATCCATTCAAGGGGAGCTTTTAGATTAGATGTATTAAAGTAGGAGGGCTACATTTATGTACTTCTCTCCCTTCTCCCTTCTCCAGACCCCAAACCCCTGATAAGTTCCTGGTATTCTAAATTAGTTACACCTGGTTCTCCATAATTACTAAATTCACCATAAAGTACATTGACTCATCCTGGTTCTAGCCATGCTTCATTGCAGACAGTTAGTGATTTTATATACACCTTTCTGTCTACACCACTATAAAGATTTGCTGCAGTTGGTCAACTTGTATGGTAATGATTAACACATGTGGATTTGAGATTATTGTGAAACAATTGCACAACTGTTTCAGCCTACAGGCAGACTCAGCCCACATTCTCATAACTTTCATGTTTTGTTTTAGTTCAAACCCTCATCATTAATATTGTGGCAACAAATATTGGATACCATCCTTTTCATCTAGTTCTCACAATAAGCCTGGAATTTCACATGCTGTCGCATGTGTCAGTAATTTTCAATAAATTAATGCAACTTCTTTCCTAATGAACAGTATTTACTACAATAGTATAGTCTTTTCCAAACTCATGTGGGCTCATGTACCCACTGAATATAAGAGCAGGACCAAACCAGTTAGCCATATGTCTGATGCTCACACCCTGTCCTGGCCATGTTCCCTGGCACCTGCACACTGCGCTGAATGCTTGAAAAGAGCCCCTATGCACACATAAGTAAGTGTGCAGAAAACATCCCATGTGAATCAGTTTTCCGATAAAGGTTTATCTGCATTCGGCTTGCGTTCGTTTTGTTAAGGATACCCGATAGCAAGAAGTAATTTGGACATTTTGGAATTCCTTCCTTTATGCTTAGAGAGAAAACCTCAAGTTATGTTTCAATGATCAGCACTGGTTCTGTGAACTCTTGTCATTCATGGTTATCTATCTTCATCTAGTTTTCCATTTGAGAGGACATGCTCACAGGGTGTGCCTGAAATCTGCTATATTGGTCTCTCCTGATTCACTGGAGGCCCTGCTAGTGATAGGCTTGACAATAGATTGATTGTCCACACAGAGAGCAACTGCAGGAGGCACTCTCCTGTTGGTCGTTGTATTTACTGACACTCCAAGTGGTCTTAATGAGTTTTTCGTTCACCAGCTGCAATACAACCTGTCTTGTTGGCAGTCGGCAGCGCCTACCAGCCATTCGTTTCCATTTCTGTCCTCTCATTTGCGTGGAATACTTTTGGCACAGTAGTATCAACAGGTGTGAGGACAGCTTTGGTGCCAGTGATTTTCTGCAGGAATAAAGGAGGAAGGTCTATTGTGCAAAGGCAGAATGTTTAGTTCATCTGAGCAGGTTGGCCTTCAAAATCTTGGCATCATATGGGCCACAGTGTTTGCCTAATGTTTGTCTTCTTCTTTTCTTTTGGTAAGATGTGTGAGAGACTGAGACCCAATGTACAAAGTGCGCACATCTGCAGATATTAAAATATCGCATCTTATAGTCATATTTCAATAGCTGCTAGCTGCATTTTCACAGTTTGCTGTCATTCAAGAACCAATTGAATTGGATGAGCTCCAATGGCAACTCCATGTACTCCGCTTGTGGTGACCATTTTCCTGAAGACATTACTTTCACACCAGCACTAAACCAGTTGCCAGCATTGCCAGATGAGATGGCAGCCAAATGCCTATTCTACAGGCCATCCTGTCTAACAAAAACATATTACTTTTGAAATGTAGACACAGGCTCTGCAAAGTATACCTGCAATCCCCTACTATGTCTGAGTCAAATACATGTTTATACAAAACACTGAGCTTTTAGCACCATGGTTTTCCATCTAACCTTCCTGGGAGCAGCTTTGTATTTAACAGTCAGGCTATTTCCAGACAGCAGCAGATATTTCATCTTCCGCTGTGCTTGCTTGTATCGTGTGGCCTTTATTTAACTGGGATACCTGAGAGAACACCCAATGCATCTGAATGCAGTAGATTTTCAGCAAGGTGATTAAAAGCTCTTCATGTCAAGAGTGCACACAAAAAAAGGATTGTTGGGGAATTAAGATGTGGTGAAAGCTATAGCACACATCTAACATCCGAGTAAAGAACACATCTCTATAGTCAACTCAAGAGGAGGGGGAAAGGACAATGACAACAGCAGCAAGCAGTTTCATTTAGAAGCAATTCAAAGGGAATGCACCACTGCAGCAGTGATGTTTGCAAATGATTATTTGTTGCATAGAAAAATATATACAGCATCTTCTTCTTCTTTGGTGATCACTTGTAGCCGAGTAAGATTGTCTTCATAAACATGGTTTTAATAGTGAGTCCGTAAGTGACTGTGGAGGCCAATTCTGGATCCGCACGTCCTTCCACAGTGGGGACATTGGTTTCTGGGTAGAAGTTGATCAGAGTGTGGATTTGCCAAGCGTGCCTTCCTCTTAGCACGTTTCTCCCTTGCGTCCTGAGTTTGAGTGTCTTCAAAACCCATGACACCTTTGGTAAAGGCTGTTGTCCAACTGGAGCGCTCACAGGCCAGTGTTTCCCAGTTGTCAGTGCTTATTTTTTAGATTTGCTTTGAGTGAGTCTTTAAACCTCTTTTGTTGACCACCAGCATTACTCTTTCCATTTTTAAGTTCGGAATAGAGTAGTTGCTTTGGAAGACGATCATCAGGCATCCACACATGACCAGTCCAACGAAGTTGATGTTGAAGAATCATTGCTTCAACACTGGTGATCTTTGCTTCTTCCAGCATAGAAGAATACAGAACTGGATACAGCATACACATCGCATTCACATGTAACAATAGCTATGGCTTGTGGCTTATTGGGATTGGGCAGCATGCTGATGCACACTGCTTGGTCACTTTCAAGTAGGAGCAAGTAGGGCTCAATCTTCCTCAAGTAGAAGCAACAAGCCAGGAAGACTTAGCTGGCTGTGACAACTGAACCAGTATTATGGTTTCTCCCTACCAACCTCTTATCAGCAAGCTAACAAGCTGGGAAGGGAAAAGAGGAGTTTAAAGATTTTAAAAAATAATAATTTCATAAGTTGTGTGTCTTTGTTTCTCAATTTGATCATTTTATGTAGTTTTCTATGTATTGTGGTATTTTATGCATTGTGTCTTGTAGTTATTTTTTACTGATCACAGTTTAGTAATTATTTATTTTAATTGTTAAGAGTGAATTTCTATTATTTGCCGATGTTTTGAGAGTTAATTTTATTCTGTACTATTATACTCTACTAGATTATTGAACATTACTTTATTTGATATAAATCGTTCCATTTAAAAGTTATGCTTTATTATGACTTTCAGTATTGGATCAGATTATTTATAAGGTGTGCATTCATTGTATATTTTGTTGCTGTAAACCACCTTGTGTATAAATATAGAAATATAGAAAGGTGGCATACAAAATTAAAAGTGAAATGAAATGAAACAACAAAACTATGTGGTTTGAAACAATTCATGATTTCAGGTTTGGACATAACAAAAATTCAAGAATCCACTGCTTGTTGATCTCTCTTTCTCTCTCTGACTCAAACATACACACCCACCCACCAAAGCAAAGCAAAGTTGAAGTGATCGGGCAGTGCTGACTAACACACTGTTCAGTCCCAATAAACGATATCCCATGGTTTATCGTGATGTGCAAAGTGGCCCATGGAATCATAGAATCATGGTTCGAAAATAACTCAAATATCAGCACATTGCTGAAATTATGAAAAGCTTAGAGGAGACACTGGTCAGAAAGTTAGCCAGCAGAACAGATACGGGAAACTCCCAATGAAACATGTTGTTGCTGGAGGGAGAGCATCAGAATGGGAAATCCGCTACTCCCCAGACTCTAGCCTTAGGTACACTACTTTGATTTGAGAAACCCCTGCTTAGACACATAGGTGCAGGATCTTCACCCTTCACATGCACCAAGGTAGTCCCTTCCTTACTAAGTCAGCTTTTCCAGGCCAAGCTCCAGCCCCTAAAAATTGCTGTTCAAGGTCCTGAGATGGTCCTGAGACTTAAACATCTCTGCCGGATTGTACTAAAATGTCTATCAAGTCCATCCAGACAATAGCACTAATAGTGTGCACAGTATTTGCCTCAGTTCTTAATGTTACTAAGATTCCAATTAGTTTCAAAAGTTGTTTCCCCATATCCTGCCAACTGCACCATGATGAGCACAGAAAAGGACTGAAAGAAATATGTAACTTCAGTTTATGTGCCTGAGCAAAAATTCCTGCTAGTAATTGTCACTTTGCCTGTCCATACTAATATTCATAAACCTTTGGCTTCAAAATGGCTTCCAGCATCTGGCTAAACCTTATCCTTTTCTTTCTTTTAATTCTAGGTTAAATGGAAACATACGGGGCAGGGAAAATCTTGTGTGAGTTACATGAAACAAAGTGGTTCTGAGAAGGATGTGCGAGTTCTTCACATAAAGCCAACAGCCACTCAGAGAACAAGGTGGGGTGATGCCTGCTAGGCATGTCCCAGAATGCTGACATACTCACTCTTCACAACTCCTGGTAGTTGATGGTGCTTTTCACCAGAAACCCAGCCCCTATTCACCAGAAAGCCCATCTTTTTATATTAAACACTATAAATGTTATGTTAAAACATTGTTTTGGCATATAATCAATGGACAGGACCATGTCTTCCTTGTTGATCCTAAGGAATAGGTTGTCACACACACACACACACACACACACACACACACACACACACACACTTTATATGGAAATAAGGTTTGTTTGGTTTTTTTAAAAAATACTTTTAAAAAATGGGAAGCAATTAAATAAAACAAATAAGTTTCCGCCATCCTTCCGAGGATTTAACCCCTACCATTATCTAGAAAGGGATTGTATGGACATACAACCTTTCTCCCGAATATGGGGCTATTGAAGGCGTTTCCAGCTGGGATGTTGGAAATAATAATAATAATAATAATAATAATAATAATAATAATAATAATAATTTATATGCTGCCCTTTATATGCTTTATATGCTGCCCTTCTAACCGGATTATCCCAGTCACCCTGGGTGGCTTCCACAGTAAAACTTCAAGCAATAAAACTTCCCTATACACTGGTACCTCAAGTTAAGAACTTAATGCGTTATGGAGGTCCATTCTTAACCTGAAACTGTTTTTAACCTGAAGTACCACTGCCGCCATGCCGCCACCGCACAATTTCTGTTCTCATCCTGAAGATCTTAACCCGAGGTACTATTTCTGGGTTAGTGGAGTCTGTAACCTGAAGCATCTGTAGCCTGAAGCGTCTGTAACCTGAGGTACCACTGTACAGGGCTGCCTTCCAATGTCTCCTAAAAGTCTGAAAGTTGCTTATTTTCCTGACATCTGATGGGAGAAGATGCAAATCACAGGTCTGATACTGCTCCATCCATTCACCAAGCACAAGAAGGATTTGATGTGAAGACTCCCAGTGAATGTGATCCAGGATCCTATGAATGCTTTGTGCTTGGGGGACCCTGCTCTAGACAGATAAAGGCCCCACATTCCCCAAATTCTTTCTCTTGTTAGAACCATAAATAGAAGCTGTTTGCATCTGCCTCACAGGTGTTTTCCACATTGTATCAACCTTGTGGATGCAAGGCCTCACCCCACAAGTGCCTGCGTCAAGGAAGACTGGGGAGGCGGCGAGTCCATGCTATCGGGAATAGGAGCTCATTTTCAGTATAAAACCACCTATCCCATTAAACGGGAAAATGTGATTTTAAAGATAAGAGACTGGGATGGTTACAGAAACAGATAAAAGTGATTGGACACGTTTCAAGTTTCAGAAATCAGAGAAAATTCTTGGGAAGGGAATACTCATTCTAGTTGCCATCTGCAGTAAGACATTTAACAACAGCGCAGGGATCGTGGTAATCATTCATGTGGTGGCGAACATTATTATGCACGGCTATTGACTGTTATTCACACCAGTATGTTGTCATGGTTTCCCTTCCTCCTCTCTCGATGAAGTGTGTGCATATTCCTTCTTTGGAACAGATAGAATTTGTCTCATTAAGTCGTTTGGTGTTTTGCAGCAAGGAGTAGCTCAGTGCAATGGAGCCATCCTGAGCACCTTGAAAATCTGATATCCAGTGGGCTACTAGAGCAAAGTTTTAATCTGGATTCAAAGTGGTTAAAAAGCATGTGATGTAGTATTCCTCTGTTAAAACCATGACAATCGAGTTCCAAAGAAAATTGAGGGGATCTGTACATTATTTGTTTATTACATACTTATAGCATTTATATGCCACTTTTTCTCCTGGGAGTTCAAAGTACCTTATATGGTTCTACCCAGTGCTTTTTTTCTGGGGGGGAGGAACGCATACCCCCAAACATTTTGTGAATCTAACGGGCGAATTCTCTAGCATGGTGAATTGTCAGTTTCGTTGTTATCACCTCTGATGGCGGCTTCCTTTCCTTTCCCGGTGTTTCCTGAGTCTCAGACGGAAGTGAGTGTTTAATGTGTGAAGCAGTGTGGAAGTGTGGTGTTCTACTGATGAACATTTGGCCTCATTGAGGGGCAGTCTTTCAATATGAGTAATGCATGTTCTTTGTACATTTGTCCATTCACTGTATTTATTTTTCCCAATTCAAACTATAAAATGGTGATTTTCTTGAGTCAAAATGAGAGTATCCCTAAACTTTTTTTTTTTTTTAGGAAAAAATAGCACTGGCTCTACCTCTCCTCAGTTAATCTCCACAACAACCCTGTGAGGTAAGTTAGGCTGTGAGTGGCCCAAATTCAGCCAGTGAGCCTTGTGGCTGGGTGAAGATTTGCCCAGGCCAGGCCATCATCACCAGCATTTGCACCGGTCCTTTTATGCAAAGAGGGATGCAGGTGGCGCTGTGGCTTAAACCACAGAGCCTAGAGCTTGCCGATCAGAAGGTTGGCGGTTCGAATCCCTGTGACGGGGTGAGCTCCCGTTGCTTGGTCCCTGCTCCTGCCAACCTAGCAGTTTGAAAGCACATCAAAGTGCAAGTAGATAAATAGGTACTGCTCCGGCAGGAAGGTAAACGGCGTTTCCGTGTGCTGCTCTGGTTTGCCAGAAGCAGCTTAGTCATGCTGGCCACATGACCCGGAAGCTGTACGCCAGCTCCCTTGGCCAATAAAGCGAGATGAGCACCGCAACCCCAGAGTCGGCCACGACTGGACCTCATGGTCAGGGGTCCCTTTACCTTTACCTTTTATGCAAAGCACCATGGAAAACAGACTATCTGGACAATAGAAATCAATCCACATGACAAGATGAAGTACTACTGAAATGGTTAAAATGGTAGATATATCAAAATTTGGTGGGGGGCACTGGGGTTAAGGTGTGAGGGAGTTGGCAGCAGTGGCAGCAACAAGCAAGAAGCCTGCTTGAGAGAAGTGTAAGGCCTTCAGGAACACACCTATATGAGATGTATTGGCAACAAATATGCAATGACTTTTCAGCTTACCTAGTCCCAGACAACTACTGAAGGGAAATGGCTCTAATTCTTCTGCCTTGCTTTACTGAGTTAATTTGGCTTGCCATATATATGCAGAATGATTTTACTTTGGGGTTGGAATTTACCATAAAAACTTCTTATAAAATAATTCAAAGATATAACTGTGTGCCTGGCAAAGGACCTTTAAAAAAAAACTTTCCTTTTTCTGTCCTCATAAATATTTTCTCTCCCCCCCCCCCCCAAAGTACAAAATTGCTTCTTAGAGCTACCCTCACTGTCAATTTAAATACAACATGATTTAGATTGCAGGGGGTTGGACTAGATAAACCCTTGGGCTGCTTCCAGCTCTCCAATTATATGCTTCTAAGACAAAAGGAGTTAAATCCTAAAATTAGCTCCCTTGCTATGTCCATGTTTAGAGGGTTGTGCAATTAAATAAAAAAGCAATCATTTCGGCAAAAGCAAAGAAATAACCAGAAGGAAACAAATATTACCAAAAGTAAACAAATAATCAGTTTAGTCCTGAAATCATTATTTCCCCTGCTTTAAACACAGCAGGTCAGAAATTTGGGGGTTATATTGAGTTCTGACAAAAGAGTTCAGAGGTTCGTTCAGTCTTCATGAAAACCCAACCAAGTGACAAAGTTTGCTGAAATGTATTGCAAATGGTTCAAAGACTTAACCCACACTTTAATTAGCTATTGTGATAACACTACACAGCAAGCTGCACCCCCCTCACAAACACAACACACTCACACATATCCTGCTGTACATGCAAACATGCCCATGGAAACACTTCAAAACTCCCCCCCCCCAATACTTTTGGATTATTGTGGTCTGACATTTAGATTGTCAGGAAATTTCTTTCAGTGCTGAAAAATGAGCATATTTTTTACATAACATTGGCCTTTACATTCAATTTAGGCAGGCATTCACTGGCCTCCATGCACAATGCAATATTTTTTTTAAAGAAATATTAGTCTGCAGTTAGGGAGAAAGCTAACTCCTTTTTCACCTTTTAAAAAAGTAATGTTTCTTTTAAAAGATTATTATAGTTAATATTATCATTTTTCTGTTCCCCCTCTGGACTGGTAAACAACTGAAAATTTTTATCTAATACCAAAAGTGTGAGACCCCCGGGTATAGGGCGGTATATAAATTCAATAAATAATAAATAATAATAATCATGTTGCACACCAAACAACAAACTCCAAGTGCTGTAAGATCCCAAGGGTTCCCAGTTTCCTTTGGGAATGAGGCATAGTGGAGATGGTGGTGGAGGTTCACAACATTAACATCCCAAAAGGGTTTTGCTCCTCCCATAGCTGCAATCTTGGGTTCAAACAGACACCAAACAATGCTCTGTCTCTCTGTCTTCTCCCAACTTGCTGTTTTACATCTGGCCCACATCACTGTAACTTTTCACTCTAAAACTCTGTCTAAATGGGTGTGGGGCTTCACCCAATTGCCATCTCATACAGAGCCCATTTCCTTTGTTCCACTTAATGGCTCATCACCCAGGCTATCACCTCACCAGGAGGCCAGGCTTGCTATTCCAAGAATTAGAAGGCCTGGTTAAATTTTAACATTTTCTGGATCCAGGGATTAGAAGAATCTCGGCATATACCCCAAACTCATAACAATATATTCTTGTTTACTTGGTTTAAAATGCAACTTCCTTGCACTTTTGCTTGTAGCTGATGGCCAGGCAATCTTGTAAAATGCAGCACTTTTGCAGGCAAAAACCAGTCTCCAAATTCATGTTACCCATTTACCTTGTGCCTTGGTTCAAATATCCTTGCAGTGCTTCTGCTGAACAGATAGCTTGTGCTACCATCTACGACTTGTCGGGATGGATCACTAAAGGTGTATCCAAAAATCAGTCTCCAACTCCCTAAACAGATGATCTACACTGTCAAAACCAGCAGCACAAATCACTTGAAATAACACCACTGGATGTACAGTTTTTCCCTTAATGCAACTCCAGTTTACATGTGCAGGTTCTTAGTCAGAGGGCCAGCCTCACAACAAATATCTGTTTCCATATGTAGATTACATATATTGGCTTGGCGGTGTTTATCTTCTATGCATCATGTTATAACATAGGCATACTTATTATGGCAACAGCACATGCGTTATTTAGAATGTATATTATGTTTCACTTTTAATGGGATTTTTATCTCAGTAGAGAAAAAGAAGAACAAAAGCATTGGAAGAGGCAAGATGCTATGAAAGTGTGGCTTCCCCTAAGAGTTGAGCTGTCCGTTTCTATTTTCAGGAAAAGCGTATCCAAGTAAAACAGAGTCAGGAAAAGCAGATTATCTGGCATAGCAAGATTAGCCAGCACTTGGAGGGCCAGCGATTGCATCATTGGCTGGCAAACAGAGCTGCATTGTCAACACGAGAACTTGGGGTGGAGGGAAGCAAGAGAAAGTCTGGAAGGAGGTGGTGCGTCAACAGACGCATAGAACATGATGAGGGAAAGATGTCGGGCACATCGATCTGTGACGACGCTAAAGGGTGCAAGGCCACAGTGTGGCTTGTAGCCACTTGACGTATTTGGTTTACAGACGATGTGAGATGACAGGTCTGATAAGCTTCAGGGTTGAATCCCTCAGTGATGCTAATATCTTTTGACCTCGTGGCACATAATGAAAAGAGCTCCTCCATTAATTAAGTTTGTTACCTCAACAAATAATTAGAGCATATTCTCAATTTATGTCACTCCCCATTCCTATCTTCTTTTGTGCGTAAAATCCCATAAATGTTAATCAGTTGTGAAAGCAGCAAAAGGCAAGGCTGCTGAGGAGGCCAGAGACCATCCTGGCTGGAGTCTTGGGGGACCTGCTCCCTGCCTTGCAGGTCTTTTCCACCTGGCCTGGGAGAGCTGGTTGCAGGTGCAAAAGCTGAGGCAGCTGAACAGACTTTGGACTGGATTGTTTTTACCATTGCTCCAAGTGTTTAAAATGTTTTCAGTTGTTTTTAACTATGGTACTTTTAAACTTCATACCCTCCAAGTGTCCCTATTTTCCACCGACAATAACAGATTTACAAATTAGATCCCTGAATGTCCCGCTTTTCCTTAGGACTTCCCTATTTTCATTGGTGAAATGTTGGAGCGTATGGTAGGATGTTCCTATTTTCATTGGAGGGTATAGAGTTATGTGGTATACAACCTTTAGAAGACATCTGATGGCAGCCCTATACAGTGGTACCTCAGGTTAAGAACTTAATTCGTTCTGGAAGTCTGTTCTTAACCTGAAACTGTTCCTAACCTGAGGTACCACTTTAGCTAATGGGGCCTCCTGCCACTGCCACACAATTTCTGTTCTCATCCTGAATCAAAGTTCTTAACCTGAGGTAATATTTCTGGGTTAGCGGAGTCTGTAACCTGAAGCGTCTGTAACCTGACGTGTCTGAAACCCAAGGTACCACTGTATAGTTTTATTATGTTTTTATATACAGTATGTTGGAAGCTGCCCAGAGTGACTGGAGCACCACAGTCAGATGGGTGGGATATAAAGTAAGTTGTTGTTGTTGTTGTTGTTGTTGTTGTTGTCCATCAGGGAAATGTTGGAAGGTATGTAACTTATGTGTTTTTAAATTCGTTTGTTTTGTTGTTGTTTTAATCGAAAGATGTGTGATGTGCCTGGGAAGAGAGGATCTGGGGAGAGCAGGGAGGATGCCAATCACAGTAGCGCAGGGTAGGGGAAGGTGTGGTGGGGATTCGGAAGCTTAGACTGACATTCAAGTTGGCGGCCATCTTGTGGCAGCCAAGTCCATAGTTTAACTGTGAACAAGTGCTGTATTTTGTTTGTGCTGTGCTGAATCTTCTGACATCCAGCTTCATTGGATGAGTCCAAGTTGTATTATGGAAGAAGGCCTGCCCAGAATTTTATGCACCTCTATCATGCTCCTCTTTACTAATTCTCTTGTTAATATTTTGGCCCTCACAAGGCTGCATATGAGGGAATGTGAATCTCCATCTGAAAATGGTTCCCCACCGCTGAACTAAGTCTTATTAGCAAAGCTATTCAGTCATAGCAGAATGGATATGTAAAACTGAAAAGGTAACCCAGCAACTGACATATGTATTTGCGGGTAACTATTCTAAGTGCACGGGCCATATTATGCCGTCCGTGTGAAGGAACACATTTGATTATTAATTATGACATTTAGATAATGGATTTCCTTGTCATTTCAATAACCCATTTCGATTGCATGCAAAAGCCTGGCACCTGAAAGATGTTTACATTTTGTTTTTGATAGAATTCTGCCACTTCTAGTTTAATCTTCTTTTAGAAATTCCTTGGGACTTATTGATTTTGGATGCAGTGTTATTAAGAAAACTTGATTTGCAGAGACACGGGGAACAAGGTAGCGTTTGTGCAAACCAACAAAATGAAATTGTGACTACAGAAGCCTTATATAAATATTTATGATGATAATTACAGGGTTTGCCCTAGTTAGCCAGGGAATGGTGTAATGGAAACTGATTAGAAAAACGGTAAAGGCACCAGGCAGAATCTTATTACTACTATAAACTAAGGCTGGGGAAATGCACACCAGGATTACCTTAAAAGTATGACATAAACTATCTGGTGAAGTATTAAATGAAATGAAAAACCTGGATGCTTAAAAACAAATGTAAACACTATATCCTAACTTATTGCAGTGCTTAGCCTCTAATTTCTAGGTTGCCTTATGAACAGAAGAAGAACCCTATTGGCTCAGACCAATGGCCCATCGAGTCCCACATCTTGTTCTTAAAGTGGCCAAAAAAATGCACATGGGAAGCCTGCAAGCAGGAACTTAGCACAACAGTGTTTTCCTCACTTGTGATTCCCAGGAACTGCTATTTAAAGACACACTGTTTCCCACACTGATGATAGCTATATCCTCCATTCATTTATCTAAACGCTTTCAAAGCCACCCAAGTTCGTGGCCATCACTAATTTTATAGGTATGGATTTCAGAGGTTAACTAAGTGCTGTGTAAAGTATTACAGTGGTACCTCAGGTTACATAAGCTTCAGGTTACATACGCTTCAGGTTACAGACTCCGCTAACCCAGAAATAGTGCTTCGGGTTAAGAACTTTGCTTCAGGATGAGAACAGAAATCGTGCTTCGGCGGCACGGCGGCAGCAAGAGGCCCCATTAGCTAAAGTGGTGCTTCAGGTTAAGAACAGTTTCATGTTAAGAACAGACCTCCAGAACGAATTAAGTACTTAACCTGTATTACAGTGTCTCTGAAAATTTTTACACATCACTTGGGAAGATAGGCGAACTAATGCCAGTGTACTGGAAGAAGCAAAGATGACCAGTGTTGAAGCAATGATTCTTCAACATCAACTTCGTTGGACTGGTCATTTTGTGTGGATGCCTGATTATCATCTTCCAAAGCAACTACTCTATTCCGAACTTAAAAATGGAAAGTATAATGCTGGTGGTCAACAAAAGAGATTTAAAGACTCACTAAAGGCAAATCTTTAAAAATGTAGTATAAACACCGACAACTGGGAAACACTGGCCTGCGAGTGCTCCAATTGAAGAACAGGCTTTACCAAAGGTGTCATGGGCCTTGAAGACACTCGAACTCAGGACGCAAGGGAGAAATGTGCTAAGAGGAAGGTATGCTTGGCAAATCCACATCATGGTCAACTCCCACCTGGAAACCAATGTCCCCACTGTGGAAGGACGTGTGGATCCAGAATTGGCCTCCACAGTCACTTACGGACTTATTGTTAAAACCGTGTTTATAGAAGACAATCTTACTCGGCTACGAGTGATCGCTGAAGAAGAAGAAGAAGAAGAAGAAGAAGAAGAAGAAGAAGAAGAAGAAGAAGAAGAAGTTGTTTATTACTTGCCTTTGTCCTGAATCTTCCAGGGCTCAGCTTTATTGTATCACCCCAGGTTTTAATATCATTCAAGAGAGAGAAAAACCTCATCCTAACTGCTATTTCCACACTATACTTAATCTCAACCCTCTGTAATGTTCCCCCTTATCCAGTGACATAGCATGGGGGTTGCCCTGGGAGCAAAATTCTTAGGGGCATAAAACTTCAATACTTGGTACTGCCTCAGTTCCTCAGTGCTTCCATCACTGGGTTCAATTGAAAACGGCTTCTCCATGTGAACCAGGAATTGATTTCTCCAGACAGCAGAACAACCATTATTTTCTTATCCCTGAAGCTGCGATCTCCTGGGTAACATGGACACTGTTATGCAGTTGAATGCACATGCATACTCCATCCATGCATACTCCACCCACCTCTCCACATGCCCCTGGGCACTGGCAGCCAACGCTACGTCACTGCCCTTACCTTTTGTCTAAACCAAAAAAGCCCCCAAATTTTGTCCCTTTTCCTCATAGAGTGTAGTGTTGATCCAGGTCTGTGATGAAGATATTGTTGGTAAATGATTTGAGGGATTTTTGTGGTGAAACCTCAATTGGCTGAACGGCTGTGATGTCACAGAATGTTCATAAGCATTCCAAGGAAAGGTAGCAGCAAGAGAATATGCACAGTCTAAGTCTGTTACACAACCGCCAAGGAAAGGAGAAATATTTGAAGGAGTGCCATTTCATCGTCAAGCAGAGGCACAAAGAGATCTCACTGCAAAGAGAAATATTCAGATGAAGCATCAGATTCCATATTTTGAATAAATTGCAAAAAGAAGTGCATTTTATTATGCCTCATAATCACCAGAAATATAATGTTATGGAGGAATAATCGCATCTAGTTCCCACATGAGGGTGGGAACTTAAAAATATATAACAGTATATTGTATTCAGTGCAGTCATAACACTGTGAAAGCAGCATGCAAAGATAAGATTTCCTTCAGCTGCCAGCTCTTGATTTTGATTATCTGTACACCTAAACCCATAAGTGCACAAAATGTCACAGGTATATATATATATATATAATGACTGGTGTGTAGCAGCAAGAAAAATAATAAAAAATAATGGAGGGGAAAGTGCCTTTAGAGAAAAGGAAGTCAGAAGGAGCAAAGATGCAGGTCTCTGGAGAAGGGATATTAAAGCAGAGAACTGTCCTACAATACTTTACAGAGCTTCTAGTATTTCAATAATGGTTCCCCAGGGTGTGCCTTTGGCACAACATTTCAGTGTTTCTCATATCTTGTTTAATCTACTCATTTTATCTATCACATCTTGTCTAACCCACTAATCCAAAGGCAGACAAGTCATTTCTGAAGAGACCTTTGCTCAGTGTTAGCAGCTTATTGTCATTAGGAAGAAGGCAATATTGCTTTCCTGTTGGAAATCTATGGCTGCTTAAGAGTTCGCCGCTGTGATTTCACCGCAATCATATGCGACTCCAACTTCCTCTCAGATATCTCTGTAATCCAGTTAAGTCCAAAGACTTCTGACATACACTAGTAAACATCCAAAATGATCCGGTGGTTAGAGCAACTGCCCTAAAATGAAAGATTGGAGCTTTTGAGCTAAGAAAAAAGTAAGTAATTAGAGGTGTGTAAAATGATGCATGGTGTGAGGAAAGTGGGGAGAGAAATGATTTTCTCCCTCTATCATAATACTAGAATTCAATGGTGGCAATGTTGGAAGATTTACAGTAGGAAGCACCTTTTCCCTACAGTACATAGTTAAAAGATGGAATTTACTTAAGATGTAATGATGGCCACCAACTTGGATGGCTTTAAAGAGGACTTGGCAAATCCATGAAGCTCTTCATGGCAGAACAGAAACAAATGATGCTTTCTTGCACAGTTGCATTGCCTGTTCTTGCAGGTGTGCTGTTGTGCGAGATGTTGTCACAGGTGAGATCTTGTACAAGTCAGCATTTGTTCACACTAGTGTTGAAGTTCACAGTTGATAGTTAAGAGGAACTCAAGTCACTCCTGCTTCATTCTTGCTAGAGAGGATGATGACACTTTATTGAAAATGCTCATTGGTGTGCACTATGTAGTGTGACTTAATACAGGCTTCACACTATAATATTGTGTGTTTGCAACAGGAACACAGCAAAGAACAAAAAGATAGGAATATAGTCAGGCAGATATCATGGTCATATACCCGGGATGGGAAATCTGGGGTCAACTCGATGTTATTGGACTACAACTCACATCATCACTTTACTATTGGCCATTTTGGCTGGAGCTGATGGGATTTGCCATCCCACAATTTCTGCAGGGCTGCATGTTCCCCTTTTCTGCCATATAATGTTCTCAAGGAATGAGCAGACACAAAGAGTAATGAAACAAAATCAGATGTTACTAGGGCTGGAATGGAGATGTGGGCACATGTAACTTGCCTAACAATAAGCACTGGTGAAGGACAGAAATAATAGCAAGAGAGAAATTAAAATAAGATTAAGCGGGGATTTTTGGAAATAATTAGTTTAGATTGGAATAACGAAAGGTCACATGAACAAAGCACAGCTACCACAACTCCACAGACCCCTTAAGCATTACTACTCCTTAAGGAGTCAATTAGCAAAGAGCAGTTAAACAGTGTAATAACGTCTAATACATTACTTCAGCATCCCTCTCAACAGCACAGTGATTGGAAAGTCCTGGGAAAGTCATTTTCTGATTGGTAGCTGGAGTTGTCAGTCACAAAACTACACCTCACCCTCTCATCTGGTGCTTTCCTGGTGCAAAGCATGTGCTAGGTTCATGAGTAGTGCACACTCTGAAACCCTGAGGTGCACTGGCAGTTTTGGGAATAAACTGCTTTAGTTTGGACAGCTCTGGAACAGTCCAGAGACAGTCTGGATATATTTGAAATGGACAACTTCCCCTTGGGATTTGTGCTTTATGCAAAACACAGTGCAGGTGGTGCTGTGGTCTAAACCACTGAGCCTCTTGGGCTTGCCGATCAGAAGGTTGGCGGTTCAAATCCCTGTGACGGGGTGAGCTCCCGTTGCTCTGTCCCCGCTTCTGCTAAGCTAGCAGTTCGAAAGCATGCCAGTGCAAGTAGATAACTAGTTACCGTTGCAGCAGGAAGGTAAATGGCATTTCCATGCGCTCTGGTTTCTGTCATGGTGTCCCATTGTGCCAGAAGCAGTTTAGTCATGCTGGCCACGTGACCCGGAAAGCTGTCTGTGGGCAAATGCTGGCTCCCTCAGCCTGAAAGTGAGATGAGCACCACAACCCCATAGTTGCCTTTGACTGGACTTAACCATCCAGGGGAAACGGGTGGCACTGTGGGTAAAGCCTCAGCGCCTAGGACTTGCCGATCGCATGGTCAGCGGTTCGAATCCCCGCGGCGGGGTGAGCTCCCATCGTTCGGTCCCAGCTCCTGCCCACCTAGCAGTTCGAAAGCACTCTTAAGTGCAAGTAGATAAATAGGTACCGCTTTATAGCGGGAAGGTAAACGGCGTTTCCGTGTGCTGCGTTCGTGCTGGCTCGCCAGAGCAGCTTCGTCACGCTGGCCACGTGACCCAGAAGTGTCTCCAGACAGTGCTGGCCCCCGGCCTCTTAAGTGAGATGGGCGCACAACCCTAGAGTCGGACACGACTGGCCCATATGGGCAGGGGTACCTTTACCTTTACTTTAACCATCCAGGGGTCCTTTACCTTTACCTTTATCCAAAGAGAATACAGATCTATAATGCACAGAAATGAACTACAGATCCGTATACCTTTAAAGCACATTTGAAACACATCTTTCCCCTCAAAGAATTCTGGGCACTGCAGTTTACTGCCCACAGAATTGCAATTTCTAGCGCCCCTTACCAAACTACAGGGCCCAGTCAAAATATATAGTGCCTAATATTACCATTTCCACTAGCAGCATTTATCAGCAAAGGTTCCATATTAGAGACAGCCCTTCAGCAATGCTGATATCGAAGACTGGATGAGCCCCAGTCACATCTAGGCTTTATTTTCTTTCCTTTCAGTACAGCCTTTTTCAAGCTTTCCTTATTTCTTAACATATCTGATGCCACACGATGAGAGGAAATGTCATAAGAGTGGGCGGGGGTGTGTGTGAGTCGTCTAGCGCCTATAAGACTTTTTATTGAGGTGGAATGAAAAATAACAAACAGCATTTTTCAAATAAAATACCTTCCAGAGGGATGTATCTGGTGTTGATGTGGGGGGGGGGGGGAGAGAAAGAAAGAATCCAGGGTGATTAATTTGCATGTACAGCTGCCTTCGAGGCTGACAATCATCCATTTGACAAGAAGGAGCAGCCTGATCTACCAAATATGAATATTTCATGGTCTGTGGAGGTGGGGGGGCAAGCTTTTACTGACAAACAAGGGAAATAGGATGGTGGCTGGTCTGCCACTGGCCAACTGCTGTCAGAGCAAAAGAATCGCTATGAGTGACAATGACTTTCGGAGCACATAAATGGGAAATGCACTACGCCAAAGATTTTCAGTCCTCTGATTTCGTAATCTTTCATTTCTTTACTGCTGGTCTCAGGGTGCTGCAAACTCTCCCTTGACAAAGAGGAATCTGAAACAGATATCAGGGCATTTAGTGACTGAGAATACAAAGGGGTTGTCAACGATTATCTGCTTTGCACAAGGATTTTGCATTTGTGCGTGCATATGTATGCATTACGCTGAAGCATAAACTCCCCAGGCAATTTCCTATCTAGGCAATTTAGGGGGCCAGACCTTCTTATCTCCAACAATAGAACTTTATCATGTGCTTTCAATCCAACTCTCATTATGGGGTCATGACATGGTATTTGAAAGATCAAACAAAGGACACAACCAAGAATTGTCCTTTTTTTTCTTCTTCTTCCCTCAAAACATGCTCAGAACTGCTTTGACCATGACAAGTTATTAATTTTCTTCCAGCCTCATTGATCTTTTGTCTACATTTTACTCTTGCTGAAATGACTACCTGAGGCTTCTGTCATGGGCTTCACGGCCAAACATGCCCTCCCTCAGCATACTTTTTGAAAGGTTTGTGATGGCAGGCTCAGATTCACTCTGCTGGGGCATGTGGTGGAAACAACACGGCCACTTCACCAGGAGAAAACTTGGTCAAAAGGAAATGCAGTTGGGTGGTTGGGGATAGAGTATTGCATGGACCAGCACTTGATTATCAATGGTGATATTTTGAGACTATGGGTTGAATGGATTTGGGAGAGCCAGTTATGAGGTCATGCCATTGCTTAGCCTAGCTTCCCCTAACTAGTGCCCTCTAGATGCTTTGGATAACAACTCCCACCAGCGCCAGCTATGTTGCCCTCCAGCTATGAACATCTGGAGAATGTTGGGGAAGGCTGTTTTAACCAAACACTGAGATCTGCATTCACTGAGCTACCATAACGTAAACAAAATGAGTTGGCAAAATCTATGTGGGTTGATCTGCACAATGGGCACATGATGATACAATCTAGCAGTTATTTCACTCTCTGTGTATTTCCCCTCAACCTAGTTTTTGATGCCGTCAACGTTATTGTGGGGACTCTCATTGCGGGCTGGCCCACTGCTGCAGAAATATAAGGTGCATTATTTCTCTGGTTTCATTCCTAGTAGATTATGAAGGCATGAGGATGCCATCACTGAACATTAACTGTCAAAAACTGGTAACTGCAAAGAAGCTTTCTAGGAATAGAGGGCCAAAAATCATACAGACACACTTTATGCAAGTAGAGAGCATTTTCAGTGACTCTTTGGCAGGAAATGCAATTTGGTTTGAATTTTGGTGTGAGCCCTACCTGATTCGTGCTTTTCAAAATAACACATGAATCAGCTATTCTTTGAAATTTACACTTCTGAATTTTGTAGTATAGTTCTACGAATAATGCATACAAAATGTCACAGCCCCTAATATATACAATGTGTGGCTCCTCATAGCTACATGACTTCCTCACTTCGTTTGGCTTTGCTGGGAAACTGGGCTCCCATTGCATACTTTGTCAGTGCAGAACTAAGAAGTAGCTTCAGCTACAGGATTGAAAAATATAACTGTAACTTGAATTCTTTTGGATTGCATCATCAATATTGATGTAGTTTTAAGGGGTTGGTTGTGACAACTGGCCTGTGAATTACATATGTTGGTTATGAAAAATAGTTTCTAATGTATGTCTTTAGAGTAGACATGGCATACCTGCAGGAAATTGTTGCAGCCTATCTTAACCACCTCCCCTCACAACAACCACAGTTACTTTCAGCATCACCATTCATATACTTATTTTCAGAATGCCATATATTACATTTGCATGACTATTGTATATCACTTGGACTTAAATTATTCAGGCCTGTATTTTCCTTTGCTTTGACCTTCAGACCAAAAACAACAACAATTCTGTTCTGGCAGAAAGACATATCCAAGAACTTGGAAATAACAGTAGTGACCTATTGAACCTAACTAGGATATCACTGGACAGTGTGCTCATTTTTGGGCACCATAAATTGGGAAGAATGATGAAAAATGGGAAAGGATAGAGAGAGAAAATACAGAGGTGGTTCAAGGTTCAAAAAGCATGTCACACACACAAAGTTTGAAGGAATTTGTTACTTTTGCCAGATGAAAGAAATTAGGGCGGGAATATGATGAGAGTTTTCAGATAGCTGAAAGGATCTCACCAAACAGAGAAAACGATGGCAGATCAAATTCCTTGAGGATATATAGTAAATGACAATAAGCCATGAATTAAATTGCAGGAAAGTAATTGAAGGGGAAACATCCCCAAATGAATACAGTTCAGTAAAATAAAACAAGTTCCTTACGGATATTGGAATATTAGAGATACGTGGGAGGGGAGGATGGCTTTGATGCTATTAGGGAAAAACTGGATGGGATATGATATCTGACTACACTGGGGGCAAAGCCAATAGAGTTAAATTAAATGTAATTGCTTTGACTCCTACTGTTTGCTAAAGCAGAAGCCCACAAAACATCATTTTCCCTACAACCTCAGAGCAAAGCATTAAATTAGTTAACTTGTAGCATCACTTCCAACTCTGATTCTATGTAATTGCATAGTAAGCAGCTCTAATAGCAACTTTTAGCTGATGGGTGGCACGATGGTGAAAGCCTCTTTTGTCAGTCTACATGACTTAGTCACAACATGTGTAGAGATGCCCTGGTGATGTTCTGATGAGTGCACATAAACTCGGGCAGATCCTTTCACTCCCAGGTCTGTATCAGAGATGGTAGAACCTCCAAATGGATGTTGTATGTGGCTGTCTAGTCCTCTCTGTTTGGTCCTTGGAAATCTTTCCAGGCCAAACCTCTCACCATCCCTACTCTACAGCTTCCTTGAGTTCTTTTGCCTGCCTGAAATGTGCCATTGAACCATGGTAATGCCTTGTACGTGTCTGGATGGAAGATGGGCAGACAAGCAAGAGTGTTTGTGTAAAAACTGCTGACTTTTGCATGCATAGAATGTAGCCAGCTATACAGAGACCCACATCTATTGCTTCACCCACTTTGCCTCTGGACCTGCCCACAGTTGGGTTGCAGCTCCTGGAAGGTTGCCCATATGCGACTGTGGCCCTCAGCCCCACTTCTGTTCTTTGTGAATGAAAAATTGCAAAGATGGGGGGGGGAAGGATGGGAAGAATGAAAAATAAATGAGTATTTCATGATAAATAAGAGAAAAGAAGAAGTGCAGTGATACTGTTTCATACAATGGCACTACGTGAAATTTTAAAATATCTTTGTGATTAGCTTTTTCTGTTCCATAAGTATAGAGCCAGCACAGAATCTAATTGTTTAAAAGCATCTGTATCCAGTTTAACTTTAATCTGGAGTCATTATGTGGGGCTGCAATTTGTTTATGCTAAAGAAGGGCTAACAAAAGTGGTTTAGCATCTAGTCTGGCTTAGCTTCAGTTGCTTGGAAGCTGCCCTTTGTTTGAATCCTTCTGTAAATGGGCTGCTGCCAGCAAGAATTTGGCAACATTTGGAAAGTTACACTCTTGATCACCAAAGAAGACATTGTGACAATTCCCATTTGATGTGCAGTCAACCCTGAAAGGAATCTCCACCTCTCACCAGTTCTCCTCAGAACCATCATCTCTCTAAGGTTTGGCAGCAACAACTTCCCAAATATTCTCTGGGTGTGCAACAATGCTTCACACATTTTCTAGTCGGCATTCAAATATTTCCCCTTTCAAAAAGTTTTCCAGCAGCAGTCAAGAGACAGATTTCAAAATTAGAGTAAAAAGTTCAGTTTCAAAAGGAAACATTTCAGCTCAAATGTCAAGATCAGGAACTAAAATGTGCTAAATTACATTGTAGTTCAGGGGTTTTTTGTGTTTGTTTGTTTGTTTTGTATGTGTACATTACAGTGGTACCTTGGTTCTCAAACTTAATCTGTTCCGGAAGTCCGTTCCAAAACCAAAGTGTTCTAAAACCAAGGCACGCTTTCCCACAGCGTAACACTCAAAACGGAAGTGTAACACTCAAAACAGAGCACCTTCAGCTTCCAAAAAAAGTTCGCAAACTGGAACACTTACTTCTGGGTTTGCAGCGTTTGGGTTCCAAGTTGTTTGAGTACCAAGGTGTTTGAGAACTAAGGTACCACAGCATCTTATTTTATTCTCTTTCAGGAAAGGAAGAAAGAGGTTGCACTGCACCAGATATGCCATCTGGTAGAACCTGCAAGCAATCAGTGTTGATGGTGAACTTCATCCACAGTAATGGTGTTTTTGGCTCTTCAGGAGTAAAACAGAAGGCTTTATAGGTTTTCAGACAGGGAACATTTCTCAGTCCTACTTGGTGATGCCAGAGATTGATCTTGCAATCTTCTGCACCAAAGCTGATGATCTACCACTGAGATGACTTTCCCAGCTTTATCTGCCGAGTATGAGCTCGTTTGCTAGGGTTGCTTAAATGATCAAGAGTTGAGCTGTCTAGCTTCGGTTGGATTGGATGAGTTCTACTTTAAAATTGGATCACTGCCAGTATCTTAAGTTTAATTTACAAGCAAAACAGGTAACACCTATGGCATTGCCAATACAGTATATGTCTCTAGAGTCAGCATTGCAAGATGGAGTGCAACAAACCATATCACATGATCTTGAACTTCACATCTTTAACGTTTCACTTAGTGTTTTCCATCCAGTGCAATTTTTCAAAGTTGAGAAAATACACTTGCTTTGAAATTCAGTGAGGAACCAGATTTTTTAGTGATACACAAACTTGTCAGCCAATCACTAGAAAAACAAAATGAGCCATTAGTGATAAATTTGACTTTCCGTATATACTTGCATTTCAGTTGACCATCAGGGAAGAGAAATAAAAGTGCTCTGGGAGGCAAAATCAACTTTCCACTCTTACATATTTAGGATCTGGACCATTGCAGGCAAACCTGTCATTAATATGTTTTCAGATTTCTTTACTTAAATGTGAATTATCATCCTCAAACATGTAGACTATGTGAAATATATTGTGTAGGATGTTATCGGACAAATATTTACCTGAAGCAAATGGTCTTTGAAGAAGCCTGAAGCCAAATTAAGTGCAATATGGGAATGCCTATAGATTTATGCGGCAGTTGCAAAGTATTAGGAAACTGCCACCCATTTAAGCACAGAAGGAAATTCTATTCTTACAGAAACTAGACATTAACCTTCAAGCGCTAAACTAAATGTAGTGGAAAACATTTTAATCTGCCCATTTTTTTTATCTCTAGACAACAGTGTGAAGGGATTTAATGGTACTGCTCAAGAAAAGGTTAGCAAACTAATAAATATCCAGATTCAAGTCAATGGTTAATTAACATCACATAAACAGAAACTTATACCTACGCTACCTTGTTTAATGAAGCTGTTATGAGAAAAAGAGACAAATACCTTTGAATACAAGCTGCCTTTTGACTAACTTCAAGGATCATTAATGCTCATCTGTAAGAAAAGAAAAGACATTATATAGTTAGGTAGGCAAGTGACAGCCTCAATGTCTACTGGAGTTATGGATTCCATTACTTTATTACTTAGCTGGAACACTCTTTCTCATATTGCTTTCAGGAAGGGTAAACCTGGAGTTTGCTGAGTCAAGTGCTAGGCATAATTTTACTGTATTTATTCTCAATGCACAATCCTATGCACAACTACTCATATGTTAAACTCCATCTATTTCAAAGAGCCTTACCAAACAGGAATAGGATTGCAGCCCTGGTCTTCAAACCTACCCTTCATCGAAACCTTAGGGCAAATAACCATGCTAATAGCTCTATTTCCCCACCTAAGTTATAAAATAAACACACATCCATTTCAATGCTTAGTATTTCTGAACCAGTTGATATTCAACTCTTCTGTTTCTGCTTCACTTCCACAAAAGAGATATATCTCAAAGAGGTTTTTACAGAAATTCTGAGACTTCAGGGAACAGATGTCAACCTCGCTCGTGGTTTGTTTTCTGTGTGAGTCCTTCATGGCTGGAGGCAATAATACTTCTGAATGCTAGTGGCTAGAAACCAAAGGAGGGAAGAGTGCCCTTGTGTTTGGGTCCTGCTTGTAGGTTTCATCCAGTCATCTGGTTGGTCACTGTAACGGGACTCTAGATAGACCACCAGCATGATTCAGCAGGCTCTTCTTATGTGTTCTTAAAGGATTCTTATTTGTTTTCATAACTGAAATCAATGGATGGGAGGAGGTATGTTTTTGAGGTCTGCACCGTCATGTCATGAACTGCATTTGCCAGTTTTGAATCCTTGCACAAACATTTCCAACATCACTAAAAACAATATGCAAAATCTGAAGACTGGGAAAGAGGGTGGTCGATAGTCACACACACTCCACATCGCCATTTCCTCTCAAGTAGGCAATATTTTAGCCAGAAACCATTTAGTCCACAGTTAATTCATTATAGTCAGTGAGATCACACTGAAATAAGTGATTGTTGCATCTCTTTTAATAATATCCACAATACCATTGAGGGAAAGTGTTTGTATATTGTTTTTGAGTACAGTTGTACCTTGGAAGTTGAACGGAATCCGTTCCAGAAGTCTGTTCAACTTCCAAACATTCAGAAACCAAATTATGGCTTCTGATTGGCTACAGGAAGCTCCTGCAGCCAATCAGAAGCCGTGGAAGCCCCGTTGGAAGTTTGGCTTCCAAAAATAGTTCGCAAACTGGAACAGTCACTTCCAAGTTTCTGACGTTCGGGAACCAAAACATTCGGGGACTAAGCTGTTCGAAAACCACGGTACGACTGCATCATGAATTTCAGGAAACATCACAGTGCTATACATGTCTACTCAAAAGTAAGTCTCATTTTGCTCAGTGGGACTTACTCCCAGGTTACAGCCAGTGTGATATAATGACTAGTGTGGGAGATTGGGAAGTTCAAATCCTCTCAAAGCCCACTGGGCGATCTTGGGTCCATCACTGTCTTTTAAGCTTAGCTTACTTCACAGGGTTGTTATAAGAATAAAGTGGAAGTAGTGAGGAGAAAGGGACGCGGGTGGCACTGTGGGTAAAACCTCAGTGCCTAGGACTTGCCGATCATATGGTCGGCAGTTCGAATCCCTGCGGTGGGGTGAGCTCCCATCTTTCGGTCCCAGCTCCTGCCCACCTAGCAGTTCGAAAGCACCCCTAAGTACAAGTAGATAAATAGGTACCGCTTTATAGCGGGAAGGTAAACGGCGTTTCCGTGTGCTGTGCTGGTGCCGGCTTGCCAGAGCAGCTTCATCACGCTGGCCACGTGACCCAGAAGTGTCTCCGGACAGCGCTGGCCCCCGGCCTCTTAAGTGAGATGGGCACACAACCCTAGAGTCGGACACGACTGGCCCATACAGGCAGGGGTACCTTTACCTTTACTAGTGAGGAGAAATATGTAGTCTGCCTGGAGCTCAATAGATAAAAGATGGATACAAGAGTAGTAAGCAAAATCACATAAATAGTAGGTATAGGATTTATGTATAATAAGTATGTTTGCATATGGTTACTCCCATAGCATGGCACAAACGAGGGCAAAATCTTTTCCCCTCCTCAGGAGTAGCACAAACACTTGCTGTTTTCAGTATCCATGGTCAATTTAGACCATCTTTCAAGATTCACCATATATTTATTTATAGTCTATTTACTCGGGCATATGGCGCCTTGGTCTCTATTCGCTCTCTATCTGGAACTGTGTGGGGCAAGGGAGGAAGATTAGCAAAAGCTGGTGCAAAATAAATGTGACACGCTGATGTCTCTCTATAGTCTGACAAATCCTGATAAAAAGCAGATGTAAACATTTCTGCACTATTTGCTGTGTGTTGTACTTAAAATAAAGAACTAGATCTTCAGATCTGAAACTGCCAGGAAAAACAAGCTGGCACTTCAGAAAGCTCCTTTTAAAAAACGAAACACTCCCCGCCCCCCCCCCCCCGCCCCAACATCCAACACCCAGAATGATGACTGCAACAATAATTTATTTACTGGTCTGCTGCAGCTCTGAGGTCCTAATGTAAATTATCTGAACAAAAATAACTAAACCATATGTGAAACCTTCACTCCTATGGCCTCTTCCAGGCTTCTACATCATGTGGGCAACATACACAAGCCCCCACACCCAGCCCAGACCTTTTTATTGCATATTCATGATGATTTGTGTTTATGATGCTATCAGGCTGGTCCCAAGCTCAATACTGCTTGCACCTGCAAAAGTTTTTGTGTAGTCACCCTGCTTCATCTCCAGTCAGTGCATAACCTGTAACTTCCTGCAGAAATCCCTTAACTTGTTATACCATAAACGTTATACCACAATTTTTTGCTCTGCCTTTGTTGAGCTATCAGTCCTCAGGACATCAATGATGCGCTAGCAATGGAGAAGCATTGTGGCACAAACTCAAGCAGAATACAGTGGTACCTTGGTTCTCAAACGCCTTGGTGCTCAAACAACTTGGAACCCAAACACTGCAAACCCAGAAGTAAGTGTTCTGGTTTGCGAATCTTTTTCAGAAGCCAAACGTACTCCATTTTGAGTGTTATGCTTACATTTTGAGAGCCACACTTCCATTTTGAGTGTTACGCTTCTGGTTTGAATGCCACACTTTCGTTTTGAGTGTTACGCTGAGGTCTGTCTGTTTTTGCTATTTATTTTGCATTTTTGTTTTTGTGGCTCTTTTTGTTTTGTTTTTGTGACTGTGCAGAACCCAGTTCAGCTGCTGACTGATTGATTGTGTGACTGCAGTACATTGTTTATTGCCTTCATTTTATGGATCAGTGGTCTCGTTAGATAGTAAAATTCAGGTTAAATTGCTATTTTAGGGGTTGTTTTTAAAAGTCCGGAAGGGATTAATCTGTTTTGCATTACTTTCTGTGGGAAAGCATGCTTTGGTTTTGGAACGGACTTCCGGAATAGATTAAGTTTGAGAACCAAGATACCACTGTAAGTCTGCCCTGAAGGCACTACTATTTGTGTCAGGAAGTGTTTGCACCCAGATGTGCTGCGCCCATTTCCAGAAGTACTGGGGTGGCAGAGGATGCGACAGAGGTGGAGGAGAGGCAGAGGCGGAGGAGAGGCAGCAGAAACGGCATATCTGGGATTTCAAACAGAAGCTGAAATGGCTTCTGTGAATCCGGGTTGTCCCACTCAAAGCAAGAATGTCCCACTCAAAGCAACATGGTATCATGTTTAAAGTGATAGGAACACCTCTGTAACTCAGTTAACTCTGTTGGCTTTGCCTGGTTTAATCAAACGAGATGTAACATATAAACAGGTTTTGTGAAAACATCCTTGTTTGTATTTTTATTTAAAATATCCCAGAGAGTCAGATAATGGAATCTTGGAACCTGTATGACTCTCCGGGGTAAAATCCTAAAACCCAATGTGGGTGCAGTCATTCCACTAATTGTTTTGCATAACCAGAAAGTTAAACAGTAAAGACTTGAGTTTTGGTTGCTAAAATATGTTGCAGAATCTATCTCAAGCAACTGCTCAGGGGACCAACAAAAATTGGCTATTGAATAGATATACTCTCCTATTACAGTTGGAATGGAAATGGGCTCTGTACTCTTGGGAATATGCAAAACAGGAGACTGCCTATTAAGAGCAGTATCTTACGAGTTTCTTTATTTTAAAAAGAATCCATTAAAAAGTTTTGTCTACGCTTGCCTCAGATCTTCAAAGTGAAAAGCCCAAATTTTTGTTTTTTAAAGTCATTCAGAGGTCATATAGCAAAGACTATGGCCTATGGCAGTTAGGTGGTTAGGTATTTGGAGTTAGGTTCATACAACACGGCCACCAAAATATCAGCATCTTTGGAGCTCGTAATGATTTTTTTAAAAGCTATGTAAATAATTCCTTTGAGGATGTGAAAAACAAGGTTCAAAAAGCTGAAGTGATTTACCCATAAAATGTCAGGATCCTAAAGGAATCATGAACTTGGGGCATGTCAGCCAAAGATCAAACTGCAGGATGCGTTCACACATGATCATGTGACTGGGGTAGGCAAATAAAAAGCAAAACACAAATGTGTGGAGTTGAAACAGGATGACATTTTACTCAGTACAGATCTCAACAGAAGGTAAGCACTACACAGGAGTAACTTATCACAACAGAACTTTGATGAGTCATCTTGATCAAGGCAAAGGCATGGCCTGGTCATAACCCCAAGCCCCACACTTGCAACGAGCAAGGAGACTTTCTGACCCAGCCCAAGGCCACAAAATTCCTGGTGGGTGACACAGCCCAGAGGTACTGGACTAAGAATAAGGCCCTTACTTCCTAGGGTACCTCAGTGTGCTCACCTGGTTCTCTTACCATCCTTCTATGTTATGTTATATTAATATTTATTTATATGCCACATTTTGGCCAAAAAAAATGCCCCCAAGGCAGCTCACAAACAATACACATTTAAATGCAACCCAAACATACTGATACAAATACAACACAATACAATAAAAATCAAACTAAATCTTAGCATTTGCACCTCCGAAAGTTGTGACATAGTTCACAGCTCAAAATAATGCATCAAAATGAGTTTCAAGATATCTAATTTGATACACACACACATATATTTAAAAGTGCATATATAAATGTTACTATGACTGTATGTTTGTGTGTGGATTTTGCTGTTGTGTTTCTTAAATACAGGTTACTCTGGAAACAGAATGGAAAACTTTTGAGAGCACATGCATCAGAAAATGACCTGAACTTCAAAAAGACTGATTCATCCAACCCAAGGATGGGGAAACATTCCAAAATAAATGTCCCAGGAATCCTCATGGCCAATCTGAAGAGTATCAGTGTTTAGAGTAAGTTCTGAAGAAATGATTTTGTGTCACGCTGAAGTTATAAAAAGGAAAATTTTAATTATTTTCAATGTCTGTCTGTGTAACAAGCAGAACAAAGAAAATCAATGTATGAAAGTTAATAATTTTGATTATGTTTCTCTTTTATTGAGCTGCACTTTAGCATGAAAGCAGATGTGCCTTGATTAGGCTTATAAATATAGAAATGTATTGATTACTTAAATGAAACTGCTTGAGATGCTCTCTGCACTAGAGTGATGTGTTTCTTGAAAGACAGAAAGCCTTGCTGCCCTGCCATGGACACGAGAGGCTTCTGCCCCCGACATCTCAATAAATATGAGATACTTATTGACTCTTTTATGAACGCTGAACCAATGGAGTGATATTACATTGATGGACGTTTACAGAAATTGACAGAATCATCCTTTGATTTCGCAGCGTAGGCTTAAACTGTGAGGACATGGAAATGGCAGGATGAATCGAAAAGATAAGCTATGTTTGCATTGGAGCCTAAGCCTGGGGAATTTCTACAAGGTCAGAAGTTTGTGAAGTGTTACTCCAACCTCCCATCTTCACTTCATCTATCCCCATCCCATGCTCAAGTATTGATTCTTACTCTCCCCTTAAGGGTATGTGAAGCAACATCCAATCATACTCTCTTAATCTTAAAATCCTACCTCTTTCTGACCTTCACCTTATAGATGTCCCTCTGGAAAATTTCTGAATAGTGACCCTGCACTGTAACTCCCTCAGAAATTTTCACTGTGGGGAATCCTTTACAAATAATGTTTGTGTCATAATTCTCCGTTTCCCCATGATAAATTAAGTAACATTTTCATTCTTCCTTAAGTCTACTATGAGGAATTGCTTGCAATAAAATGTGGTATTAGCAAAACTGCACTCTAATACTAGTGTAGGATTGCCATTAAATTCAATAGTAGCCACATACACACTCTGCGCTGGAATTTGACATTCAATCCCTGAGGAAATATAACAGGAAAAGCAGATGCTGTAGCACTATATTATATTGCTTGGAAGTTCCACTCGAAGTTGTATAAAGCTGTTCCTTTATTTTATAGCAGCGAGATGGTGCTGAACAGACTTTTGGCAATATTTTTGAACGTTACAGAAAAATATGTGCAGATGTGCACTGCCTTCTGCTTATCATATACACTTATTATAAATAGCTGTTTATACAACACTCCAAAAATGCCCCACAAAAAAACCACGTTCATTACAGCAGGCAGCAGCAAAAGATGTGTTCACACCTACGTCAGCAGCCCAGGCTGAAGGATTGCCTGATGTGCCTTGCTCTGGCAGAACGGCTCAGATGGAAGGTCCTCAGAACGAAACTGCTCTGTATTGTTGTGGATCTCGTTGGGTGAACCAATCATTATGTTGCATAGAAACATGGAATCATGGAATTGTAGAGTTGGAAGAGACGCAAAGAATACTCTAGTCCAACCCCCCTTCATAGCTGGAATCCCAAATAAAGAATCCCTGACATTGCCATCCAGTCTCTGTTTATAAACCTCCATCACCTTCTGAGGTAGTCTGTCGAACAGCACTTACCATCAGAAAGGTCTTCCTGATTTTTAGTCAGAATCTCCGTTCTTGTAATTTGAATCCATAAGCATGACAAGGCAGGGATAAAAGACATAGAAGCTGTGACAGATGGCTAAACATGTTAAGAGGTTGATCCAATGTTGGACATGCCCCTAGGGATCCTACTTTAAAGACACAGCTTTAGTATGGCAAGGGAGAAGCATCTTTGGACTGGACATGGAAATGGGCACTCTTTCAAGTGGGCTGGGCCTTAGGTGTCTGTTCATGCCAGCACGGGTGTCTTCACGGCCTAGGTGAGGAGAGAGGAGAAAGCAAAGATCAGAGCCAGACTTGTCCTTGGGCAGCTCCCATGTGAGTGGAAACTCACTGACAGGTGAAGGTTGCAGAAGAAGAGTTTGGATTTGATATCCCGCTTTATCACTACCCAAAGGAGTCTCAAAGCAGCTAACAATCTCCTTTCCCTTCCTCCCCCACAACAAACACTCTGTGAGGTAAGTGGGGCTGAGAGACTTCAAGGAAGTGTGACTAGCCCAAGGTCACCCAGCAGCTGCATGTGGAGGAGCGGAGACGCAAACCCGGTTCCCCAGATTACAAGTCTACCGCTCTTAACCACTACACCACACTGGCTCTCTGCACCACACTGCAGAGAAGACTCTTATGAGGAAGGGCCTCTTCAAGAGTGTTTCTAGGTCTGACTCGGCACCCATGGCTTCCTCTTCAGACAATTCTGAAACCTCCTGAGGTCTATCTCACACAAGCTCCATCTCAGCCCCCGCTATGTGCCTCCCCTAGTATGGACACTTACAATTGCAGTCAGAGTCTCCATATTTTTTATTTTTAAAAAACACTGGCAGATATTCATTGATTTTATCTGGCAAGGGTCCCAGCTTGGTGTCAAAGTGCACGCATTGCCTCAAGGTTCAATCTCTATCATCACCAGTTAAAAAGAGCAGGTAACAAATTGTGTGTTGCTGGTGGGCTTCCCATAGGTATCTGGTTGGCCATTGTGAGAAGAAAACACTGGACTAGCTAGACCTTGGGTTTGTCCCTGCAGGGTTCTTCTTATGAAAAAGAGCTCTGCCGGAGATGATGGAAAGCTACTGCAACTCAGAGTGGCTAATACAAGGTTAGATTGACAATCTGGTATAAGGCAACTTTCTATGTTTTCCAGTCCTCTTGGGCACTGGGCTGCCATTATAAATCTTCAGAATGAGAAAGTCATTCTCTAAGGCCAAAAGTAGGGCAATAAGAGCATTAGGAAGTTGGAACCTGTCAGGTCTTTTACTGAAAGTTGCATTTCCTGACAGTTTACATTATTACTGTCCAATAATGAATTGTTTTCTGCTCCATGCATATAATATTTCATGTCTAGATTCCTTAGTAAAAGAGATCTGTTAGTTATACAGATCCAGACTGATCAAAGTTGCCCCCTTTCCACACAAAGATTTTTCTACAGAATCACCTATGGGAGTTTATCTCAAGACAAAGTTTTTTTGGGGGGTTAAAGACATTTGAAGCCATGCCAAATGGAGATCCTGGTCCCCATGTCTCAGCAGGTTACATCTAAGCAGTAAATCATTTAAGAAGCTAAAATTTGCTACACTATATTTGCCACATACTGTAGAAGGAACTGGGCACACTACAAAAATCAATCAGAAAAAGACAAGCTCAAATAAAATGCAATAAAGGCTTCTGAAGTTGAGAGAGACAGAGAAGTGTTTACTTTTAATTATTTTTTTCTTGCCTGCAGATTTCTCCCACCATGGGACTACATCTTACAAGGAGCGATCGAAACCAAGACCACTACCATGTCTACCTGCTGATTTTTTAAAATGGGCAAATTCCTATTTACAATTACAGTAGCTGTGTTTATAGAATGAGTGGATGGGCAAGGAATGAGTGAACTGAGGAAAGCATTAACTACAGTAATTATCAGTGAGTGCCCTTTTTCCTGTTCTGTCCATTTGTTTCCTTCCCCACCCCCATGGTTCTTCTACCTCTGTGTGGAATTCCTGGACCCTCACCCACTCCTCCAACCTTCCCCGAGCAAGAACCAAACTGATTCTAATGAAATTTCCACCCACATTTCTCTAAGTGAAGGAAAAGAAACTCAAAGTATATTTCCCCCCTGCAAAGTCTACTGAGGGTTGTGGATTTAGCAGCACCTGCTGAGAGTAGTGGATTTATGACTGGCGGTTTTACTTCTGGTAAATTGGTGGGAACTTTCCAACTTGGCTGCTCCAAGACTGTCTATTAAGGGTAATCATGTCAAAGCCTTATGGCAGAGTCTCTCTCTCTGAATTGTCACCTTGATGTGCACTTGTGAAATAGATTCTAGAATCCAGCTCAGGTGACTGGATGGGTCTCATCTCCCATTACATTTGTGTTAGCAGTAGCAGTGTACTTTCCATGCAACTGATAGCTTTATCTACTGACTTTCTTCATATCTGCCGCTTCTGTTAGTGTGTTTTACCATGGCAAACATTAACAGCAATCTTCGTCGCTCCATCAAACCTATTTTAACTATTTCTTCTAATGGCTTTTGACAGGTTACTTAATTGCACTTTCATAAAAGTTTGGTGTCCGAGTCAGCATTTTTAATTAACACAACTGACCTTTCAGATAGCACCCTCAAAATTCAGAATGCCTGCTAATTATCTGAAAGGTTATCAGGAACTTTTGAATAATGAACCTGGAACTTTTGCTGCTTGAGATGTTTAAATATTGCAAAAATATGCTGCCAGCCAGCACTGGGTCATAACGTGGAGGCAAAAACACAGTTTACTCAAATGGCTGGTCCATAAATCACAAAAGCAAATGAAACGACAGCAAGGGGAATCTCTATTAGGATTAAGTGGGTGACATTTTCATAAGATTATGGGTGTTTTGGCAGCCAGTTTCTAATTGTCAATAAAGACATACACACAGTTTTTTTTCTTCCTCAGTATTCATATAGTAAAATAATGTTGCAGTGTGTATTCACAGGTAAGGTCACAATCAAGCAAACCTTTTAAAAAGTTACTTCTTTTTAGGGTTGCCACTTTTCATGGTCTCACTGATTTGTAGCTATAAGAGCAGAGTGACATCCATGCATAATTACTGAAACCATAGTGGAAAGGCAAAGTTTTAGTTTTATTTCACTTTACGGGTGACGTACTCACTGGAGTAATGACGCTTCAGTGCCATTATAGCACTCACCTTCATTACATATCTTTCTCTGTAACCAGGCCTTTGGTAATAATAATAATAATAATAATAATAATAATAATAATAATAATAATAATTTTTTTATTTATACCCTGCCCATCTGATTGGGTTTACCCAACCACTCTGCCTGGCTCCCAACAGAATATTAAAAACACGCTAAAACATCAAACATTAAAAACTTCCCTAAACAGGGCGGCCTTCAGATGTCTTCTAAATGTCAGGTAGTTGTTTATCTCTTTGACATCTGATGGGAGGGTGTTCCACACGGCGGGCACCAGTACCAAGAAGGCCTTCTGCCTGGTTCCCTGTAGCTTTGCTTCTCACAGTGAGGGAAATACCAGAAGGCCCTCAGTGCTGGACCTCAGTGTCCAGGCTGAACGATGGGGGTGGAGATGCTCCTTCAGATATACTGGACCGAGACCGTTTAGGGCTTTAAAGGTCAGCACCAACACTTTGAATTGTGTTCGGAAACATACTGGAAGCCAATGTAGGTCATTCAGGACCGGTGTTATATGGTCTCGGCGGCCACTCCGATTCATTTAAAAGGCTGATTCTATAGCCTTTTAAATGTGTTTGTGGAAGGGGGTTATGGGTTTGTTTTTGTTTTATTGTGTATTATTATTTTTGTTTCATTATGTATTTTGTGTTTTTATGTTGTGAGCTACTCTGTGATCTTCAGATGAAGGGCAGTATAATGCTGCTACTACTACTACTACTACTGCTACTACTACTACTACTACTACTACTACTACAAATCTGCTCCAGAAGATTCCCCAACCCCCCCTCCCCATTTCACAGATGGTAACTAAGCAATACTGCTGGCTACAGCCCAGTCTCAAAGCATGTTTCGGTCTTCAGTGCATGAAGGAATACAAACACATGTGCTTGATTTCTCTCTCTCTCTCTCTCAAAAGTAAGTTGCTAAAATGCTCTTTCTCCTCAAAGTTCAGAAGAAACTGTTAAATAAGCAGTTTGCATGAACAGTACTTGTGTTTGCATTGACCTGCTTTTCCAGTGTCCATATTGGTTGTGCTTTATTTATAAGTCTATGATTATTATTACAAGAAAGGAGATTGCCTTCCTCTATTGTGTGCACAGGTAATCCCTCCCCTACCTGGCCTGGTCTCCTTGGCAACGCTTCCCCCAGGTGGGATTGGACAACTGACTGAGGTAGGCGGAGACCTCCAGGTATCCCACCTGAGGGAAGGCAAAGCCAAGCCTATGCTGTTGGAGCCGCTCCAGATCTAGGGGCTGCACACGTCCACGCAAAGGGCGCCCCCCGTTTTAGGCAGGGAGCGGTCATTCTGACTAAACATCAGGAAGAACTTTCTGACAGTAAGAGTGGTTTGACGGTGGAACGATCTCCCTCAGGAGATTGTACAATCTCCTTCCTTGGAGGTATTTAAGCAGAGGTTGGGTGGCCACCTGTCATGGATGCTTGAGCTGAGGGGGTTGCAGGGGGTTGGACTAGATGGCCCTTGCACTCCCTGCCAACTCTACAATTCTTCATCCAAGGATCACAGGGAAGTTTACAATCTAAAAACAAAGAAACGCATTAACATAGTGACAAACAAACCAATAACCCCCTACTGCCCCCCCTCACAGCTCCCCAGATTTAAGATCATAGATTGTTCAATTAGCCAAAGGCCTAGGAGAAGAGGAATGTTTTCACCTGATGCCTAAAGCTTTAAGTTTAGTAAATATATATACAGTGGTGCCCCGCAAGACAAACGCCTCGCAAGACGGAAAACCCGCTAGACGAAAGGGTTTTCCGTTTTGGAGGCGCTTCGCAAAACGGATTTCCCTATGGGCTTGCTTCGCAAGATGAAAATGTCTTGCGAGTTCCTGCAGGGTTTTTTCCCTCCCCCCCCTTTCCTAAGCCCTAAGCCGCTTATCAGCTGATCCGCTGATAAGCCGCTTATCAGCGGATCAGCTAAAGGCCGCTAAACCGCTAATAGCGCTAATCCGCTAAGCTGTCAATGGGCTTGCTTCGCAAGACGAAAAAACCGCTAAACGAAGACCCTCACGGAATGGATTAATTTCGTCTTGCGAGGCACCACTGTATTAGTAGAAAAAATATAAATGACAATGTTTGGAAACGAAGAAAATAATGCTGAGACTGCTATAAAAATCAAAAGAAGGAATGAAGATTTACTTTTAGTACAAATCCGACTTCACATGCTAAAATATAAAAGTTATTTGAAGCTATTCTGTCTTTGGGGTTCTTACACATCATTAATCCCTCCTGCCTCTAGTCAGTTCCAATCAAGCACCTCACATATTTTAGCTCTGGTTAAAAGTTTGCCTTGTTTCAAATAAAGAGAAAAGTGTAATGCAAGAAAAATGTTGCATTTTTAGATACTGCTGAAACACAAGCCATATTAAAGGCAACACAGATCAGAATTCACGGCCATCTTTACCTTACAAATCATGTTTTCCCCAGCCCCGATCTTTATGGGAATCTATAACAGCCCAGCATATATAAAATTGTCAGCCATGTTGTACAAACAGATGATGATTCAGCTTGGCAGCCATGCCCTGAGCTATCTTCCTGTCCTTCAAGGGAACCTTGAGAAAACCAGAGATCATTGTTTCAGCCTGGAATGACTCAGTGCTACAATAATATGTAATACCCACAGCCCATCGTACAGAAATAAAACAGAACCCAACACACATCTTTGAAGTCTTCTAAAGAGAGAGGGAGAGATAAAATATACATCTAGGTTTAGATCCTAGTAATTATTAATATGTATGTGCAGCCAGAAAAAGTGTGAGCACACTGGTTATGATTGAGCCACGAGATGCAAAAACAAATGTCATCTGAGCCATGAACTCACTAGGTGGCCATAGGAAAGGAATTGTTCTCTCAGCTCAGCCGCCATCTGCAATATGGGGTTAATGATATTGACGTACCACAAGACTTCTTCAGGCGTTAGATATTTGTATTAATATAGGAGGAGAGCTATAGGGATAGATGTGCTAGCTCTGCCTCCATCAACATTCTGCTTGTTCTCTGTGAGTTGGAGGGTTGTCTGTCAGAGAACTACAGTATAAGACACAAACATAACCTGCTCCCATAGCTTCAACACCCCACAATTTCTACCCCTCAACAAGCTAGGAAGTTGATAGCACTTCGGCATTTTCAAAAATGCAATTCAATGTTGAGTATTTATGTGTAACTCTTCCAACTCAACCTTCAGCATTTTTTCTTGGAAGTAAGTTCCACTGAATTCAATGGGATTGAACTCCTGGCATATTCAAAATTGTAAAAAGGTAAATTAGGTCTAGTCGTGACCGACTCTGGGATTGTGTGCTCATCTCACTCTATAGGCCGAGGGAGCCGGCATTTGTCCGCAGACAGCTTCTGGGTCATGTGGCCAGCATGACAAAGCTGCTTCTGGTGAACCAGAGCAACGGCGTTTACCTTCCTGCCGGAGCAGTATCTTTTTATCTACTTGCACTTTGACGTGATTCTTTTTTTTTTTTTTGGTAAAATTTTATTAGTTTTTACAATATCAACGACAAGCAAAAACATAAAACAAACAAACATAACAAACATAAATCCTAACCTTATTGAAAATAACAGTTATTTACTTTGTAAAATGACTTCCTCGTTTCCCCTTAGTTGAATTTCACTGCTGTGCTGGACCCGGGGGAAAGGTACCTTGAGCGTAGTCTGAGTCCACACGAAGAGGGGCGAGGTCCGAGGCGGAGAGCCGGGCGGGGAACAGGAACGCTGGAACAGGAGGCCGAGCAGGGTACAGGAACACCGGATGGTCAGGAACAGGAGGCCGAGCAGGGAACAGGAGCACCGGATGGTCAGGAACAGGAGGCCAAGCAGGGATCAAGAACACAGGAAGGTCCAAAGCCAACAACGACGTTGCTCCCGCAACCTGGGACCGGGCTGACTGGGCTTTTATCCTCTTCTAAGGCCAGGGGCGGTCCCGGCCCCCAGGAGCCCCGCCTCCTCTGGCCTTAAGGCGAGCACTCCTCCTGGGAGCAACCAGTTCCCTTCGCCTCTCTGCCCTAAGCCTCTGCAGATCAGGAGAGGCCGAAGGGTTACTGGGCCCTGGAGGAGGCTCACCTGTAGCCACTGAGTCCTCAAGCCCCTCTGGGGCCTGAAGGGTTTCACCTGGGGCCAGCTCCTGGTGCTCTGCCACAGGTGCAGGCTCTTCAGCATCTAGGCCTTGCCCCAGTTCAGCCGGCCCTGGAGGCGGGGACTCCTGTGCAGGCTGGGATTCCTCTGGTTCATCCTCTGAATCGGAATCCCAGGCCATCACACCATCCCCCCTCCCAGGCCCCCCCCTCAACCGAGGGTCCGGACCCGGCTTGCCGGGGTACGTCGCATGGAACTCTCGGAGGCAGGCAGGTGCGTGGACGTTGGCCGCTGGTTCCCAGGAACGGTCCTCCGGTCCGTACCCCTTCCAGTCAATGAGATACTGCAGCTTTCCCCTGCGGTATCGGGAGTCCAGGATGCGTTCCACCTCGTACTCAGGCTCTCCCTGAACCAACACTGGCTGCGGTCGGGGACGGTTCGGGTGGAACTCGTCGGGTGGGGCCACTGGACTCAGAAGGGACCTGTGGAAGACCGGGTGAACCTTCAGGGTTGCGGGTAACCGGAGACGGAATGCCACAGGAGAGACTTGGTCCACGATAGGGAACGGGCCGGTGAATCGGGCGTCCAACTTCCGCGAAGGTCGAGAAGGGTGGAGGTGGCGAGTGGAGAGCCAAACCAGGTCACCGACGCGAAGTTCCGGCCCCACCTGGCGGTGGCGGTCGGCCTGGGCTTTGTACGCTTCCTTGGCCTGGTGCAGTTGCTCCACCAAAAGCTGTTGCTGGGACTGGAGCTCTTGAAGCCACTCCGTCACCGCCGGGACCGCGGATGCCGGCAGCACATCTGGAAACAGCCGTGGATGATAACCGTAACTGGCCTGGAACGGGGTCTGCTGGGTGGACGCATTCACCGCGTTGTTGTAGGCGAACTCCGCCAATGCCAGGTGGTCGACCCAGTCATCCTGCTGGTAGCTGCAGTAACACCGGAGGTACTGCTCCAGCACCGCGTTCGCCCGTTCCGTCTGGCCATCGGTCTGTGGGTGGTAGGCTGACGAGAGGCAGACCTCTGTCCCGAGGGTCTGGTGTAATGCTCGCCAGAACCGGGATGTGAACTGAACGCCCCGGTCGGACACCACGCGCTCAGGTAGGCCATGCAGGCAGAAGACATGCTGAAGGTACAGCTGAGCGGTTTCCTTGGCTGTGGGTACAGATGGGCAGGGGGCGCAGTGCACCATCTTGGTGAAATGGTCGGAGAAAACTAGGAGGCAGGTACAACCACGAGACAGGGGTAAGTCCACTACAAAGTCCAACGAAACCGTGTGCCAAGGGCGCGGTGGAACTGGCAATGGCTGAAGTAGGCCGGGGGGTCGCCCGGTAGGGCCCTTGGCGCGCCGGCAGACATCACAACCAGCAACGTATCGAGCCACGTCAGCCTTCAGGCGGGGCCACCAAAACTCACGACTGACCAGATGGGTGGTCCGATACCGTCCAAAGTGCCCCGCTGCTGGGGCATCATGGGCCATCCGGAGAACCTCCAGCCACAGTGGCCCTGGCGGGATGTACAGACGACCGTGGTGCAGCAGAAGGCCCTGATGCAGGACCAGCCCCGGATACTGTGGGCTGGACCCTTCAGCCAGCTCCTGGAGTCGTTCCTGGGCCCAAGCGTCGACCCGCTGCTGTTTCCGCACCCGAGCCTGCAGTGGCTCCGCCTCCTGGGTGGCCAGGAATGCAGCTGGAGGTAGGATCGTGGTGGGTTCTGCTTGCTGTACCATGTCTGAGTTGTCTTCAGGTTTCCGGGACAGGGCATCCGCCTTCTGGTTCTGAGAGCTAGGGATGTAGCGGATCCGGAACTGGAACCGGGAAAAGAACAACGCCCACCGGATCTGTCTTTGGTTCAGCTTGCGGGTGGTCTGGAGGTACTCCAGGTTCCGGTGGTCGGTTCTCACCTCCACCGGATGTCGTGCCCCCTCAAGATGGTGGCGCCAGACCTCAAAGGCCACCTTGATGGCCAGTAGTTCCCGCTCCCACACAGTATAGTTACGCTCCGCTGGTAGGAGCTGGCGGGAATAGAAGGCACAGGGTAAGAGTGGCGCTTCAGGTCCATTCTGTTGAGACAAGACGGCACCGAGAGCCGTACTGGAGGCGTCGGTCTCCACCACAAAGGGTCGAGAGGGGTCAGGATGTTGTAAGATTGGCGCCCTCTGGAAACAGGCCTTCAACCCCTGAAACGCCTCCTCTGCCTCCTTGTCCCAGGAAAACGGCGTCTTTGGGCGCAGTAGCCGGGTCAACGGGGTGGTGCGATGAGCATAATCTGCGATGAAGGTCCGGTAGTAGTTGGCGAACCCCAGGAAACGCTGTAGGTCCTTGCGGTTCCGGGGTGCCGCCCATTCTCGAACCGCTGCCACCTTCCCAGGGTCCATCTGCACCCCATCTGGAGAGAGCCGGTGTCCAAGGAAGTCCACAGTCCGCTGATGGAACTCGCACTTGCTGAGCTTTGCGTACAAACGGTGCTCACGCAAGCGCTGCAGCACGGTCCGGACATGTCCCTCATGGCGAGCCGGGTCACGGGAGTAAACCAGTATGTCATCCAAGTACACCACCACGTACTTGTCTAACAAGTCCTGGAACACGTGGTTGATGTAGCGTTGGAACACAGCAGGCGCGTTGCACAAACCGAAAGGCATAACCAAGTATTCGAACTGCCCGTACCGGGTCCCAAATGCTGTCTTCCACTCATCCCCGGCTCGGATCCGAATCAAGTTGTAGGCCCCCCGGAGGTCCAGCTTGGTGAACACCTGTGCCCCTTGCACCCGCTCCAGCAACTCCGAGATAAGGGGCAAGGGGTACCGGTCTGGGATGGTAATTTTGTTCAGGGCTCGGTAATCATGGCAAGGGCGAAGTTCCCCACATTTCTTCTTAACAAAGAGCACTGGTGCCGCGGTAGGCGAGGTGGAAGGCCTAATGAACCCACGCTCCAGGTTCTTGCGCAAGAAGTCCTGCAAAGCCTCGCGCTCTGGCTCTGTTAGAGAATATAAGCGACTCACTGGTAAGGGCGCTCCGGGCTGGAGGTCTATGCCGCAGTCAAAAGGCCGATGCGGCGGCAGCTGGTCTGCCCCCCGTTCCTCGAACACGTCCTGGTAGTCCTGGTACACGGCTGGGAGCGTGGGTGCTGCCTCCTCCGTGGGCGCGGCCGCCAGCGTCTCGGATTGAGCATGGGAACATGGGTCTGGGAAGTGCACAGTCCGTTTGACCCAGTCAATCTGAACGTTGTGAGCTTCCAGCCAGTCCATCCCGAGCACGAGGGGGAACCGGGGCATAGAGGCAATGTCCAAAGTTCGCAACTCCCGGTGCTGCTGGAGACACAGGACCAGGGGCTGGGTCTCCTGAGTAACGGCTCCTGAACGTAGAAGCCGTCCGTCAATTGCTTCCACCTGGACCGGTTCTGGCTTGTTCCGAAGTGGCACCTGATGATGGGCAGCAAAAGCAGCATCCATATAAGAACGGGTTGCTCCTGAATCCACCAAAGCATGGGTAAGAATCCAGGGCCCACCTGGAGGGTATAAACGTACCGGAACCATAAGATGTTGCAAGTCCATTGGTGCGGGCCCATTCTGCGCTGTTTGGGACCCCCGGTAGCTAGGGCCATCAGCTACTGGGGGTTGGCGGTTTCCCTGCGGCTGGCGTTTCTCAGGGCAGGACCGAGCGTAGTGTCCACTTCCGCCACAGTAGAGACATAGATTCCCCTCCCAACGTCGCACCTTCTCTGCGGGGGAAAGGCGTGGCCGCACTGCCCCGAGCTGCATAGGCTCCTCCGATAACTCAGTTGTGACCGTGGGGCTGCCGGAAGAAACTGGTGCCGAGAACTGGAGGTGTCGTCGGCCCCGGGCCTGGCGACGATCCTCCAGCCGGTCGTCTATCTGTAGACTCCGTTGAATGAGAGTGTCTAGCGTGGTGGGGCGTTCCATTGTGGCCAGCTGGTCCAGTATCTCGTCCGAAAGCCCTTCGAGATACTGGTCCCGCAATGCCGAGTCGTTCCAGGTCAAGTCCTGTGCCAACAGCCGAAACTCCGTGGTATATGCGGCCACCGTGGACTCGCCCTGTTTCAACTGCCGAATCGCCCGGTTGGCTTGACTCCCTTTCTGGGGGTTGCCGAACGCGGCCTCCAAAAGATTGCAAAACCCCGTATAGTCTGCCAGCAAGGGGGAGTCTTGCCTGAGTAGCGGCAACGCCCACTTGGCCGCCTGGTCCTTTAACAAACTAATCAAAAAGTGCACCTTGGTGCGGTCGTCAGGGAAGTTCCGGGCTCGCCCCTGAATATACAGCTTGGCTTGGGCGAGGAACATGGGAAAGCTGGCCGGGGCTCCATCAAATTTCTCGGGCAAAGCCACTGGGTACTTGCCAGGAGCCGGGGCGTCGGCCCCAGGAGCCGGTAGGGCTTCCAAGCGCTGCTGAAGTGCCGTAACCGCGTCGCTGAGCTGCTGCACGGTGTGAGTCAAGGCCTGGTTCTTCTGGGCCAAAGCCACCAGCGCAGCCACCTGGTCAGCCATGGCCTCTGGCTCTTCCCGAACGCACCCCAACGAAGGGGGAGTGCGGGTGTGGCGGGAGCAAACTGTGCTGGACCCGGGGGAAAGGTACCTTGAGCGTAGTCTGAGTCCACACGAAGAGGGGCGAGGTCCGAGGCGGAGAGCCGGGCGGGGAACAGGAACGCTGGAACAGGAGGCCGAGCAGGGTACAGGAACACCGGATGGTCAGGAACAGGAGGCCGAGCAGGGAACAGGAGCACCGGATGGTCAGGAACAGGAGGCCAAGCAGGGATCAAGAACACAGGAAGGTCCAAAGCCAACAACGACGTTGCTCCCGCAACCTGGGACCGGGCTGACTGGGCTTTTATCCTCTTCTAAGGCCAGGGGCGGTCCCGGCCCCCAGGAGCCCCGCCTCCTCTGGCCTTAAGGCGAGCACTCCTCCTGGGAGCAACCAGTTCCCTTCGCCTCTCTGCCCTAAGCCTCTGCAGATCAGGAGAGGCCGAAGGGTTACTGGGCCCTGGAGGAGGCTCACCTGTAGCCACTGAGTCCTCAAGCCCCTCTGGGGCCTGAAGGGTTTCACCTGGGGCCAGCTCCTGGTGCTCTGCCACAGGTGCAGGCTCTTCAGCATCTAGGCCTTGCCCCAGTTCAGCCGGCCCTGGAGGCGGGGACTCCTGTGCAGGCTGGGATTCCTCTGGTTCATCCTCTGAATCGGAATCCCAGGCCATCACAACTGCATATCCTTATAACGGTTTTCCAAATCCCAATTTTAATACCCTTTAAATTAAACATTAACATCTTTAAATCTTTTCCTTCTTGTATTAAACATATTATTTTGTCAGTTAACATAAGTACAATCCTAAGCCCATTGAGTATCTGGACGCTATTTCTAGTTATTTTAGCTTAACAAATTTAGCTAAATAATCATTAAATTTCTTCCATTCTTAATGGTGTTTCTCCTCCTTCTGGTCGCGGACTCTTCCGGTTAGATCGGCTAGCTCCATACAATCCATCATCTTCATCTGCCATTCTTCTACTGTTGGTAATTCTTGAGTTTTCCACTTTTTAGCTAACAGAATACGAGCCGCAGTTGTGGCATACAAAAATAGATTAACATCTTTCTTGGGCAATTCCGAACCTATTATTCCAAGAAGAAAGGCCTCTGGTTTCTTTGTAAATGTATATTTCAACATTTTTTTCAATTCCTTATAAATCTTTTCCCAGAAGTCTTTCACCTTGGGGCAGGTCCACCACATATGAAAGAATGTTCCTTCCTTTTCTTTGCATTTCCAACATGTATTATCACAGTTATGATACATCTTTGCTAATTTTACAGGAGTCAAATACCATCTATACATCATCTTTATAATATTTTCCTTTAACAAAGTACATGCGGTGAACTTCACCCCTTTCTTCCACAATCTTTCCCAGTCCTCAAACATTATATTATGTCCTAGATCTCTTGCCCAATCTATCATCACTGATTTAACTTGTTCATCTTTCGTATGCCACTCCAGCAAAAGCTTGTACATTTTAGATAAGTTTTTACCTTCAGTATCTAACAACTCCATCTCCAACTTGGATTTTTCCAAGGCAAAACCATTTTTCTTATCCAGTTTATAGAATTCGTTAATCTGGTGGTAATGTAACCAATTTAACTTATCTTTAATTTGCTCAAATGGTCTTAATTTATAACCTTCCTCTTCCTCTATTAATAAGTCATAATATCTCAACCATTTGGTATCCATATTTAATTTTTTCTGGGCCTTTGCCTCCATTAGCGAAAGCCATCTGGGCATCTTTCTTTCTAAAAGGTCTTTGTATTTTATCCAAACATTATACAACGATTTCCTAATTATATGATTTTTAAATGTTTTATGGGATTTTACTTTATCATACCACAAATATGCATGCCAACCAAACACATTATCAAATCCTTCCAAATCTAGTAAATCTGTATCTTCTAATTTCATCCATTCTTTAATCCAACAAAGTGCAGCAGCTTCAAAATAGGTTTTTAAATCTGGCAGAGAGAATCCCCCTCTTTCTTTAGAATCCGTAAGTAATTTGTATTTAATTCTGGGTTTCCTCCCCTGCCAGATAAATCTAGAAAGAGCTTTTTGCCATTCTTTAAAACATTTTACATTGTCTATAATTGGGAGGGCTTGAAACAAAAAAAGCATCTTTGGCAGCACATTCATCTTAATCACAGAAATCCGGCCCATTAATGACAATTTTAAGTTAGACCACACCTCTAAATCTCTTTTAATTTCATTCCATATTTTCTCATAGTTATCCTTATACAAATTCAATTTTTCCCCAGACAGGTTCACCCTCAAGTATTTAACTTTTTTCACAAAATCTAGGCCCGTTTTTTCTTGTAATATTTTCCTTTCTTCGTTATCCAGATTTGTCTCTATTACTTTGGTCTTGCCCTTGTTTAATTTAAATCCTGCTACCTGACCAAACTCATGTATTAGCTCCAGTGCTTTAACTGCACTGGAGTCTGGATCTTGTAATGTCAGAATTAAATAATCAGCAAAGGCTTTTAATTTGTATTGTTTCGAACCTACTGTAATACCTTTAACTTGTTCATCTTTTCTAATCATACTTAGCAAGACCTCCAGAGCCGATATAAACAGCAGAGGGGACAGTGGACACCCTTGCCTGGTTCCCTTCTCAATTCTAATTTCCTCTGAAACCATATTATTTACAATAATTTTAGCTTTTTGTTCTTGATAGATCGCTTTAATACCATTTATAAAATCATGACCTATCCCCATACTCTCTAAGTTATGTAACATAAAACTCCAAGAAACATTGTCAAAGGCTTTCTCAGCATCAATAAATATTAACATTGCTTTATAACTCTTTCTTGCTTCTAACTTTTCCAAAATATCCACAACATTTCTAATATTGTCTTTCATATGTCTTCCAGGCAGAAATCCTGCCTGGTCTTTATGAATATACTCCGATAAAACCTTTTTTAGCCTATTAGCCAGTGCACTTTGACGTGCTTTCAAACTGCTAGGTTGGCAGGAGCAGGGACCGAGCAATGGGAGCCGACCTTCTGATCGGCAAGTCCTAGGCTCTATGGTTTAACCCACAGCACCACCCGCATCCCTAGTCCTAGTAGTCCTAGGCTAAAAGGTATAGGGCAGGCTTCTTCAACTTCGGCCCTCCAGATGTTTTTGGCCTACAACTCCCATGATCCCTAGCTAGCCGGACCAGTGGTCAGGGATGATGGGAACTGTAGTCTCAAAACATCTGGAGGGCTGAGGTTGAGGAAGCCTGGTATAGGGTGTCTGTTGAAATCGCAGCTAAGAAGCTCAAATCATAGATACAACTGACACTGTTCTTTGGAAATTAAAACAATGTCCAGACTTGAACATTCAAAATATTTCAGAAGCCTGTAGTTATAAACATAATGTTTAGTCATGGGCTCACAGTTTCTTTTTCTAACTTCCAAATAACTGTATTATCTTGTCTTTCCAGAGCTCAGTACTCAGTCTTCTGTATGGACAATTAGGCCGTGCCTTGCAGCTTCTATGAGATATTTCCACTTTTACCTTCTCCTGCAGCTTTGCTCTCTTTCTTTCAAGCAGAGAAGAAGAACTCCAACACTCTATTCAACTTGGCAGTGTTCACAGTGTATTCTAAAACACAGTCATCTTGCTTCACATAAAATGGAGTCTCTCCTTCATTAGATACCTTCCATGAGACCAACATTAGCCAATCGCATGAGAACCACTAGAGAACTCTGTAGAATTAAGTTACCAACCAATCAAATTTAAAACACATAGTAATGCATACAAGTATTTACAATTTCAGTGTGTTAAATTACTATACTTAACGGTGTCCTGTTATCTATATTATATGTACATTTACACTACGCTGCCTATCTAATAATCAGTACACAATCTATGTAGCACACTCATTACAGCAAGTGTCAAAATAAAATACTATACAACTGGCTAGGAAGATGTCTTTAAAATTTCCTTTTGAAGTTATTATTTATGCATCCACAAACATAACTCTATATGCAGCAAATCTTAGCCAGCACAACTCATTTTTAAGTTAGCAAGAGGATGACCTGCCATATCAGTTACTATTTTTGCTAGCATATTAGAATGTGGTACGTTTCCCGCTAGGAATACCACTAAAAAAAAAGTAATTCAAATCAGCTTGAACATGAACTCTTATCCAGTCATATGGGTTGGAGACTTACTATTATAAATAAAGAATCATCCCTTGTGGAAAGTTCCAGGAGGTTGAGAGAGTGAACTGCAAGCTGTGGTCTATTACAGCCTTTGTAATAGCATGAATATGAAATTCAAAAAGATGTGATTTATAAAAAGAATACAACACCATCTACTGAATATTTCAGATGAATACTAAATACTTGTCAGAATTGTATATTCTTTGATTACTTCTATATTATAGCAAGGCTGGTTGTGCAACAGAATATGTAAAATCTTTTCATTTTCACTGAAAATGAACCCAAGTATAACTCTCCAAAGAAATGAATGAGAAAGCTAGGTGGAATCACTGCAACTAAGCCTTTGCCTGTGATTCATTCCCTAGCTGTCTATGATTTATCTGCAATTGAGCCTGTAATACTAATGAGGGATCACTGCAGATAAAGGGCAGCCAGTCAATCCAATCAATCAATAAGCAAATTTACAGTATTTAAAGTGATTTCTGAATATGCCTGAGTATAAATGGCCCCACCTTCCCGATCTTTCTAAATGGCTGGAGACATGGATAGCTCAGTTGGTTAGAGCAGGTGGTTATGACACCAATGTTGCAAGTTTGATCTTCATATTCCTGCATTTCAATTCTACGATTCTGTGTGAGTGTGCATGAGAAGTAAATGGCGTTGAATGAGTTTCAAATGAAAAGCAACCTTATATTGCACTGAGTTTGTGGTGGTGTAGACTGAGATGTTGCATCTGTCTGAGAAGGAGTCATAAATGGGCAGAATAGATATGAGAGAGAGAGAGAGAGAGAGAGAGAGAGAGAGAGAGAGAGACTGACTTACTTGGTTAAAGCCTAAGTCCATGTTTGTAAGGAAGTACAGTGGAACCTCGGTTTTTGAATGTAATCCATTCCAGAAGACTGTTTGACTTCCGAAACTTTCGAAAACTGAGGATCAATGGGCGGTCGGCAAAATCCATTGAAAAAAATGGAGAAATGCGCCTCAGAAGCTGTTCGACTTCCAAGGTGTGTTTGAAAACAGAAGCAATTACTTCTGAGTTTTCGGCGTTTAGGTTCTGAATCATTTGGTTTCCAAGATGCTCAGAAACTGAGGTTCCACTGTAATGTGTTTAAGGGAGTGAAGGGAGCAATTCCTCTTGAGGACTGAGTGGATTGATGTTGTGGCGACTTCTTTGTTCCAGAAGGGAGCACTTTTGAGGAAAAATAAGTCACCATATAACTCCACCCAGTCCTCAGAAGTTGCAGCTATATTGTAAGGAAGCAATTTTTCCTTTGCTTCCGCAGCAGCTGCTCTCAGTTTGGCAGACATTGAAACAAACAGCAGTAGTCTTTTTGCAAATTTAGCTACAATTGCTGGTACATGCAACATCAACTTATTTCCCTTTCCTAAACCCTTTCCCAAAGCAACTGTAAGGTGGGTAAAGGTTCCAAATCTCTGCATAGTTATTTGGGAGTAAATTCAGCTGAACACAATAGGACTTACTTCATAAACATGTATGAGATCTGGCTGTAACCCTCTATCGTATAGGCATAAGAGAGGCAAGCACATTGTAGAGAAAGTGGAAGAGAAATAGATGGAAATTAGGAGTCAAAACATTTTGTGTAGGCCTTTGATCAAGCAAAAGTTCAAATCATCCCAGCACTTACCAGTATATGTGTAACTAATCTGAAGAAAAATATGGTTAAATATCATAGGTCAGCTATATAAAGAATGCCCCAATCAAACCTGATGGTAAAAAAGTCAGATTAGCAAACCACAGTCTATTTTTCAACCAGTTTTCAACCCTCTGAGCTTGCTACTAGACCACCTAACTTTAAATGGCTTCAAGAACTCTGGACAGAATTGAAACAAAGCTACGTCTTGTTCTATGTACCTATGTTGCATCCTAATGCCAACTTTTAACTTCAGTGCAACTGAGAAAGTATGACACCACTAGCTGCTACCTGCTTTTGATGCAACAGAAGTAGGTCATAGAAATTACTTATGGTCAAGAAAGTGGTTGCGCTTTGGAGCCCTGGTGGTTTATTCAGCTCTGCCCTGATCTCAGCTGGAAGTAAGGAACATGTGGGAGAGTTTCAGATAAAAAGGCTGTGCTAGACAGCCAGATACAGGATGTCACACAGTATTTATATGGAAGCACAAGTGAGTTCTTGTATTGGTTCAGTTACCACAGATCAATATACTTTGGCTGGAAATCAGCATCACTCCAGAAAAAGGCAGTTTGAACTCAAGAGCTTCAACAATGTTTTGCAGTAGCCTGACCTCCTGGACTGAAAGCAAATATTTGTTGTTGTTTAGTCGTTTAGTCGTGTCCGACTCTTCGTGACCCCATGGACTAGAGCACGCCAGGCACTCCTGTCTTCCACTGTCTCCCGCAGTTTGGTCAGACTCATGTTTGTAGCTTTGAGAACACTGTCCAACCATCTTGTCCTCTGTCGTCCCCTTCTCCTTGTGCCCTCAATCTTTCCCAACATCAGGGTCTTTTCCAGAGAGTCTTCTCTTCTCATGAGGTGGCCAAAGTATTGGAGCCTCAGCTTCACAATCTGTCCTTCCAGTGAGCACTCAGGGCTAATTTCCTTAAGAATGGATGCGTTTGATCTTCTTGCAGTCCATGGGACTCTCAAGAGTCTCCTCCAGCACCATAATTCAAAAGCATCAATTCTTCGCGATCAGCCTTCTTGATGGTCCAGCTCTCACTTCCATACATCACTACTGGGAAAACCATGGCTTTAACTATACGGCCCTTTGTTGGCAAGGTGATGTCTCTGCTTTTTAAGATGCTGTCTAGGTTTGCCATCACCTTTCTCCCAAGGAGCAGGCGTATTTTAATTTCGTGACTGCTGTCACCATCTGCAGTGATCATGGAGCCCAAGAAAGTAAAATCTCCCACTGCCTCCATTTCTTCCCCTTCTATTTGCCAGGAGGTGATGGGCCCAGTGGCCATGATTTTCGTTTTTTTTTATGTTGAGCTTCAGACCATATTTTGCGCTCTCCTCTTTCACCCTCATTAAAAGGTTCTTTAATTCCTCCTCACTTTCTGCCATCAAGGTTGTGATGGAATGTTGGTGCCTTTGCAGATAGAGACTATTCAGCACCCCAAATGTACCCTTCATATTATTATGACCATCCCATAATCCCTAAATCAGATATTTTCTGCAAACGTAGAAGCAAGGAATGAAAGAAATAACTGTTCCCATTGTTGTCCCATTCCCCATATAGGCTCTGAGCTTGGAGATTCCGTTTATCTAGTGTAACAAATACTCACTGATAGGCTGATTATCATCAAAAGCTTTGGGGTGAGGTGTTATCTGGAAGTGGTGATGGGCTGGGTGTTGGCCTATGAACTGAAACTGAAACAGACAAAATTGTTGTTCTGTTAGTTGGGGACTCCTGGATGGGAGTAGGCAACCTGCTCTGAACAAGGTGGCTCTCCCCTGAAAACAGGCACCGACTTGCCCCCCACATTGGTGTGTGTGTGTGTGTCATGTGATACATCCCATACCACCCAGCTCCTGAGCATTCGCTTTGCGGCAGCAGGGGAGGTGTTGGGGCCTGCCGAAGGCGATCTTCACTGTCCATGTGTCCCACCATGCAAGCGCTTGCCTAGCAGTGGCAGGGGATATCAGCTCCCTCAATACTGAGGGGCTCAGCCCCCTACCCACCAATATTGAGGGGTCAGAAGCCCCTTGCACTCTCTATAGTTGTTGCCCCTGCCTGGAGATCCTGGGCTTATAGCTTGGGAGTGCACTGTTGCTTGAGTCCCAGGTAGTTTTAGTGCCTATTTCTGTCAATGTATTGCGCTTTCTGGTAGTGTTCAATGTTCAAGACCCCATTATTTTAATGCACTCTGTGTGGGGCTGTTCTTGAAGACAGGTTTGGAAGCTGCAACTGATGGAGAATGTCATGGCCAGGTTGCTATAACTGGGTACATATTACACCAATCCTTAAAACTGGTCGCTGGAGTGCTTCTGAGCCTACTTTAAAGTGCACAATGGACCCCAAATATCTGGAGGAACCCCTTGTCACCTAGAAAGCTGCCTTGGTATTGAGATTCACAGGGAAGGCCCTGCTGTAGTTGACAGGGCAGCAGTATATGAAAGGGTCCTTTCTGTGGTGACCCCCACCCTCAGAGGTGTATCTGGCCTTGGCATTGTATACATTTCAATGTCAGGTCAAGGTACACCTTCTTGCATAGAGCTTTTGTCACCGGATGAGGGTATCAGAATTTCTCTCCCTTTCAATCTCTGTATAGAACACAGTTTGATTGTATTGAGGCACTTGTAACCTGTCCTGGGACCACATGATGAAGGGTGAACTATGCAATAAACATATAAATAAATGTCTTTTCACATATAATTCCATAAGCTTCCATCCACTATGAACAGGTGATTTCTTTTTCTTCATTGTGTAGAGTAATTTGGAAGCAATAGTACTTCCTACTGCCACTCTGTTTTATTTACTGTTTTGTTTTTGAAACTATCTTTATTGATACGGGTGCAAAGATATACAGAAGTTCATACCCAATATAATGGATTTATTTAAAATACACCAAAATAAAAGAAATGCTTCTAAAATCTAATCTAAAAAGTAACAGCAGAGGAAAGAAGGGAAAAGGAAAAGGAGGGAAGAAAGGAAGAAAAGAGAGAATGAGAGAGAGAATGAAAAAAGATAAAGACTTTCAGTTCTCTGCCCTGCAGCTAATGTAGTATTCACTTCTGCTACTCTGTTTTATGTGGGTAACCCAAGTTCTTATGTTTTGAGAGAAGGTAAAAATAAACTCTGTGCCTGAGACCATGCATAATACAGCTCCTTCCCCCAAACTCCCAAGTATCTATGTAGGACATTGCATCTGACCTACATGGTGGACTGGACAGTGTGGTGTGGTGCCTGAACCAGCAAAGGACTTTATAAATCCAGTGCTTTCCACTTGCTGACACGCTTGACATTTTCTGCATCCCCCTTGCCCTGTTATCAGCTTATGTTTGTTTAGCTAGCATTTATATTCTCCTTCTTCAGGCAAGACTTCCACTATTAAAGGAAACATGCATACCATTTATCACTTCCTTGACTCTCCTCGTTAACTTTGATGGTTTCTTCTTGGGCTTGTTTTTGTCATTCACTCCAGGTGGGTAACAGCCCTCCTTTAGGAAAACATAACAAAATTTCCTTAAGTTCACAGAGATTTCTCAATGGCTGCTCAAACATCTTGCAATTCTTCCCAAAAGTGTTTCTATTCTAGAGCCAGTTTCTATTCTTATTCTATTCTAGAGCCAGTGTGGTGTAGTGGTTAAGAGCGGTAGTCTCGTAATCTGGGGAACTGGGTTCGCGTCTCCGCTCCTCCACATGCAGCTGCTGGGTGACCTTGGGCTAGTCACACTTCTCTGAAGTCTCTCAGCCCCACTCACCTGGGGGTCAGGAAGGGAAAGGAGAATGTTAGCCGCTTTGAGACTCCTTTGGGTAGTGATAAAGCGGGATATCAAATCCAAACTCTTCTTCTTCTTCTATTTGGCCTGAGAGTTGAGGAAGAATACAGCATCTGCCCAAAGACGAAAGCGCATATAGACCAAGATCTGCTCCTTGACTTACAGAAGGAGTTGGCAGCATTTTCCATAGACAAGCCAAGCATGTCAGTCTTCTTCAATACACACACATAATGACACTTATCAGGCTCCATTAAGGTGGCAGTGAGTCCCCAAAACGCTGCAGTAGGGAGTAGATAGTTTGGCTGTGTTCTGTCAGCAAGCATCCCTGGCGTGCTCAAGTCACTCTGCAGCTCCTTGCTCCCTTGGGGTGCTCATCACGGTAAGTCTGAATGCAGCCATTAGTCTTCCGATGAAGAGCAAGAACAGGAAGCGTAATGCCAAGAACAGGCCCAGCGAAGTGAAGGGAAATTCAAAAGTGCTCCAAGCAAGGAAGTCAATGGAGCTGCAGATATGAAAGGTACAGTAATGTTCTGAGTGAACTCACTAAATCATGAGGAATCACTCTGCTGAACAAACGGCTATTTTGGCATGTGTGAGGTCGCCCTGAGGCCAGCCTGATGTGTGTCAATGAGGGATGCTTAGGACTCCATCATCCCTTAGAAGCCAGAGAGTGCCTTCCTTGCGACTCATACTATGTCACTAGGTAAATCATCTGCTATGGGCAGGATGGAGCCTCGAGGGGAAACTGAGGTGGGTTTGACCAAGTGATAAAAATATTCACAGCGCCTATCTCTTGCCTTCTGAATTGATGGCTAATGCAAAGTCAAAATTAAATAAGCTTGTTCATTTTACCCATCAGTAAGCTTCATGCCTCTCTCGGCAGGTTTACAATGAAGGCCAAGTTTGAATTATGGCCACTAAACATATTTTACAAAGCCCCTCCTCCTCCTCCTGGATTATATTTCTTGGTGGAGAGCCAAGGGAGAGAGGCCAAAAGAAGGGAGAATCATACAGTGTGGTTTGTTTTGGCTGTGATCGCTGTTCCAGTTGGAATGAATGGTGGCTGTGCAAGAGGACAAATGTCACCTAAAGTCAATATAGGCATGGGGTAAGGGAGTGTTAGGAGAGGGAGTTAAAATTTAGGTCAGTCTTTCCCAGCCTGAAACCTTCCAGCATAACCAATTGCCAGGGAGGATGGGAATTGTAATCTTAAAACATCTGGATAAAGTCAGATTGGGGTTGGAAGATTAGAGAGGGGTCAGTCTGTTGGTTTGGTTTTCTTTCACTGTCTTGTTTTTCCAAGCATAAGATCAGTTCTCCAAATTTCCACATTAGAATATAACACATGTTTGAATGCTCTTTTCAGTAATAATGCATATGCACACTTGTGTATATGCATTATTGTATATGCATTATTGCATGTGTATTTTTCGCTGCCAAATTTGGAGAAGGGTGAATTTAAAAAGATAGCGGTGTTTTTTGTCACACTTTTTTGGAGTAAGTGTGAATTAAAAAGGTTCACCTTTAAAGGTGAACTGAATTGAACCCCACCCCCCACCCACCCATCCCTAATGGCTGGTGCAAATGCTAATGGCTAGTGCTAGGGGAAGGTGGCAAAATTGTGTTTTTTAAAAAGTGCAATAGGATCAGAGAAAAGAACAAAAGGTAGCAGTAGAAAGAAATAAAGTGTATCCTATATAGATTACAGAAGACGACTGAGGTCAGGAAGGTCTGCATTTCCACAGAGATGTTTCTAAAGTGCTATTTTTCCCTCCCATAAGCCTGGCAGCAGGGGACTAGTGTTGGCGGAGGAAAGGAGCTCTATATAAAACACTTTGTTTCCTTACCTGGTATAAGCTTCCATTGCTTTCACACTGCATCTGAGGTGCATAGAAAGGGCACACAGATGCAGCAGCCTCTTATGTTTCTTGACCTGGATTTTTATCAGCAAATCCTTTTTCAGCTATAATATGGAGAATGCAATAATTTTTAAAAAACACCCATTCCCCCTTCCGTTCTTTTAGCCATAGGGATTTTGTCTGCCTCATGTCTGCTTAGATATTCTAAAAGTGTGTAGGCTCAACACACAAAGGGTGACTGGGATTATGTTCCAGTCTCAGTGCTCAAATGAAGAGCATAATAAGAGCTCGCAGGATCAGGCCAGTGGCCCAACTAGTCCAGCACTCTCCTCTCCTGAGTTTTCCAGCAACTGGTATTCAGAAGTATTACTGCCTTTGACCACAGAGGCAGAGCATAGCCATTATGAGGTGTATGTATGGAATTAGGGTGTGTGGGGAAATGTAGCAGCCCTGCTCCAGGACAACGCTTGTTTTAAACTAAATTTGTCTATAGGTTTCTAAAGACAGCTATGGGAGCTGCCACAAACAGTAAAGAGCATAGGGCTCCCTGAAATTCAAGCATTGCCCTTAGCTCTTCACATTGATTGCCACTGTGTGCACCAAAGGACCCGGACACACACATCCTATAATAATAATAATAATAATTTAATATTTGTACCACGCCCATCTGGCTGGGTTTCCCCAGCCACTCTGGGTGGCTTCCAACAAAGATTAAAAATACATTAAAATGTCACACATTAAAAACCTCCCTAAACAGGGCTGCCTTCAGATGTCTTCTAAATGTCAGGTACAGTGGTACCTTGGGTTACAGACGCTTCAGGTTACAGACTCTGCTAACCCAGAAATATTACCTTGGGTTAAGAACTTTGCTTCAGGATGAGAATAGAAATCACGCGGCGGCGGTGCAGCGGCAGCAGGAGGTCCCATTAGTTACCGTATTTTTTGCTCTATAAGACTCACTTTTTCCCTCCTAAAAAGTAAGGGGGAATGTGTGTGCATCTTATGGAGAGAATGCAGGCTGCGCAGCTATCCCAGAAGCCAGAACAGCAAGAGGGATTGCTGCTTTCACTGCACAGCGATCCCTCTCGCTGTTCTGGCTTCTGAGATTCAGAATATTTTTTTTCTTGTTTTCCTCCTCCAAAAAACTAGGTGTGTCTTCTGGTCTGGTGCATCTTATAGAGCGAAAAATACGGTAAGTATACGGAAAGATTGGCTACTTCTTGAAAACACTGATGTTTTAGATTTGGAAGGATTTAATAATGCTTTTGGTTGGCATGCATATCTGTGGTATGACAAGGTTAAAATACATAAGGCTTTCAAGAACCATGTTGTCAGAAAAGCAGTGTTCAATGTCTGGTCAAAATATAAAGACTTATTGGAAAATAAGACCCCAAGGTGGTTATCACCAATGGAGGCTAAGGCCCCGAAAAGACTCAATATGGAGGCCAAATGGCCAAAATATTGGGAAATAATAGAAAAAGATGGAGACAACTGGAGGTTGCAGAGTTTGGAGAAACTAAAGGGGAAAGTGCGAGATTGGTTACATTACGCTCAGATCAAAGAAGCTTTTAAGTCAGATAAAAAGTTAGGATTCCAGGTGGAAAAATCAAAGTTAGAAACAGAACTGTTAGAACCCAGCTTTAAGATACTCTCAAGAATGTATAACTTGCTGCTAAAATGGAATACACAGGATGAAACGGTCAAATCAGCTATGATAAAATGGGCACAGGACATAGGGTACAACATAATGTTTGCTGACTGGGAAAAGTTATGGACCACAGGTTTGAGATTTACGGCATGTAATGCCTTGAAAGAAAACATTATGAAAATGATATATAGGTGGTACATGACTCCAGTCAAGCTTGCAAAGATATACCATTTGTCTGACAATAAATGTTGGAAGTGTAAAGAAGCTGAAGGAACATTCTTTCACCTCTGGTGGACTTGCCCTAGAGTGAAGGCTTTCTGGGAAATGATATACAATGAGCTGAAAAAGGTATTTAAGTATACCTTCCCTAAGAAACCAGAGGCCTTTCTTTTAGGCATTGTCGGCCAGAGTGTGCAAAAGAAGGATCGAACTTTTTTTATGTATGCTACAACAGCAGCAAGGATACTCATTGCCAAATGCTGGAAAACTCAAGATTTGCCCACACTGGAAGAATGGCAGATGCAACTGATGGACTATATGGAACTGGCGGAGATGACTGGCAGAATCCGAGACCTGGGAGAAGAATTGGTGGAGGAGGATTGGAAGAAATTCAAGGACTATCTACAAAAATATTGTAAATTGTATGAATGTTAAAGAAAGATGTAAGATTAGTAATAGTTCGGCTCCAATAAATTAGTTATAAGGAATACAAATCTAAATGCAATTGAAAGAAAAGACAAATTTTGGAAATTTGAGATTTAATATTGGAAAACTACATCATATGAATTGAAATAGGTTAATAATTTGCTAGCAAAATCTATGAGTTTAGAATGCAGGAACAAGAGATGTGAGGAAGTCCAAAGATGAGAATGAAATGTGGATATTGGAAAATACTATGTTATTATGTATGTTTTTTATTGTTTAAACAAAAACTTAATAAATATCATTATATAAAAAAAAGAAAAATACGGTAAGTGGTACCTCAGGTTAAGAACAGTTTCAGGTTAAGAACGGCCCTCCAGAACGAATTAAGCACTTAACCTGAGGTACCACGGTAGTTGTTTATCTCTTTGACATCTGATGGGAGGACGTTTCACAGGGCGGGCGCCACTACCAAGAAGGCCCTCTGCCTGGTTCCCTGTAGCCAGAAGGCCCTCGGCGCTGGACCTCAGTGTCCGGGCAGAACGATGGGGGTGTTGACACTGCTTCAGGTATACTGGGCCGAGGCCATTTAGGGCTTTAAAGGTCAGCACCAACACTTTGAATTGTGCTCGGAAACGTACTGGGAGCCAATGTAGCTGTTTCAGGACTGGTGTTATATGGTCTCGGCAGCCACTCCCAGTCACCAGTCTAGCTGCCGCATTCTGGATTAGTTGTAGTTTCCAGGTCACCTTCAAAGGTAGCCCCACGTAGAGTGCACTGCAGTAGTCCAAGCGGGAGATAACTAGAGCACGCACCACTCTGGCGAGCAGATAGGGTCTCAGCCTGCGTACCAGATGGAGCTGGTAGACAGCTGCCCTGGATACAGAATTGACTATAAATGGATATGTTTTGTACATATTGTTACAAAAGCTGGGTGCCACCCCCACTCTCTGCAAGATTCAGAGGGTTCCAGGCACTCACCCTGGGGACATCCTATTCCATACCCTCCAACATGTCTATAATGAAAATAGGGACATTCTAAGGAAAAGCGGGACATTCAAATCAGAAACTGGAACAGCTTATGTAAATCCAAGACTGTCCCTGGAAAATAGGGGCACTTAGAGGGTCTGGAATACCAGATGCTAGAAACACAGGAAGGGAGGGGGCTCTTGTGCTTAGGTTACAGGTTTTTCCACAGGTATCTGGTCAGCCACTGTGAGAACAGGATGTTGGCCTAGATGGGCCATTGGATGTTGTATGTGCCCTCACCTGTTGGTTTTTCCAGTTCCCTGAGTGCCTAAAGAGGACTATACTCTTTTGTTGATAGCTCCTTAAAGTTGCGTAACATTTTTAGAACATTTTTAAAACAACCTTCATTTTTTCACATGTACACACTATATTCCATGGAAATCTTCCATTGAAGAAGAGGAGGAGGAGGAGGAGTTTGGATTTGATATCCCACTTTATCACTACCCTAAGGAGTCTCAAAGCGGCTAACATTCTCCTTTGCCTTCCTCCCCCACAACAAACACTCTGTGAGGTGAGTGAGGCTGAGAGACTTCAGAGAAGTGTGACTAGCCCAAGGTCACCCAGCAGCTGCATGTCGAGGAGCGGGGAATTGAACCCGGTTCACCAGATTACAAGTCTACAGCTCTTAACCTCTACACCACACTGGCTCTCTTGTAAATATTTTGTCTTCCCTTAGATTCATGCCCTGTGAGTTCTGATCTGGATGCACACCTAAGCATTCACAAAACTATTCAGTCCCAAAGCAAGCATCACCAAAAGGGGGGGGGGGGAGAGATGCATTTGTTTTTTGTTTTTTTTAAATAATATTTATTAGAAATTTCCAATTACAACAAAATAAAAAGAACAAAACCTCCCAATTTAAAATCTTATTTTCAATAACATCTTTCCAGGACTTCCCCTCCCTCCCCCCTCTTGTATTACAATTCTTACAAATAAATTCAGCAAGTTCTTATCCCAGATTTTGAACTTATTATCATTAGCCCAATTTTAAAAATATTTTCCCATCCCCTAAAATCGACCTGTTCCCTTCCGCACGTTCCCTCCTTTAATATACAATACAGATTAAAATAATCAAATATAATTAATTAAAATAAAATTATAAAATATAATTAAGATAATCAAATATAATTTTACGCCCTTTGGATTCCAAATTTCCCTCCCCCCTTTCCCGGTTGCGTTCCCAATGTTCTTCAACGTCTGATGTCTTCCTGGAGCTCCCACATCTATCTAGGCCATAGTCCTTTACCAGTCATCTTTAATTTCGAATGTCCAATCTTGGAAGGAGTCTATCTCAAAAAGGCCCATTTCTTCCATCCAGATTTTTATATTTAGGAGTAAAAGCTCCAATTTTATTTCTTTAGACCTTTCAAATCTGGATGTCCCAAATGTTCCCACTTCCAACTTTGTCCAATTCTTGTTGTTCTTGTTGTTCTTGTTGATCTCTCTCCTCCTTTTTTTTTTTTCCCCTGCTCTCCTGCACAAATGTTCTAATTCCAAAAGCTTCTAATTCCTCTGCAGAGGCTCTGTTATTCAGGAACAAAACATTATGCCAAGTCCCTTCCATTCTTCAATAGATAAATCTATTGTCTCCTTTAGTGTGTAGACCTCTGTAGACAAAATAGTGTTCCATTTCTGCAGTTTCCCAGGAGATAAAAAATTCTATTCAAGTTCCAAGCAAACAATACTTGTAATATCCCTCAGCTCCTCTAGGTGAATTGCAATAACTCAATTCCCTTCCAGATCACGCCCACCAGTCAAAATAACTTGTTATTCCTTGTTTTAAACAATTTATATCCAATTTATAACAAATGCAACCGGCAAAGTCCTCGTAACAAAGTTCTCTTTTTTTGTTCTTCCGCTTTGACAGCTCTTTGACAGCTGTCAAAACCTCTCTTTCTCTTCTCCCGGTGCTCTCACAAATCGCTCCCAGGATTCCGGGGGGGGGGGGTTGCTTTTTAATTCAATTCCACTTTTCTCCTCCAGCTCAGTCTTATAATTTTCCATCGCGAAGTTAGTAACTTTGTCAAAATAGGGTGACGCTCGATCTTAGTTGTCAAATCCTTTACTTTAACTCCTCTACGACGGGGGGGGGGGCTGACTTCCTTTTTGCGCCTCCCCCGCTCGCTCCAAATTTTTTTAAAAAAATTATCCCCCTTTTTAGTCCAGGTTCCAATTACTCACGGGTTATTCTTTTAAGTCCAAATTTTCAATAGAAGAAGTCAGCGCTCTCCGTCGAATGGCATGCGGCTTCGCTCGGCAGGGGAAGCGGAGGACTCAAAGCACCCCCCCGTCACCCGTTCCGCAGCCTTTAAAAAGGCTCCTTCGCGGGTCGGGGGGGCGCAAAAGGTGCCAGCCGAGTCACCATGTCCATGGGTTTCAGCGCCCATGGTTTTTGAGGGTCCCCGCGTCGCCGGCGCGGTAGGACCCAGCCCCTGCCGAGCAGGCTCCCTCCGGAGCTCGGAGGGAGTCCGCCATTCGGCGATGGCGCCAACCCAGAAGTCCTCGAGAGAGATGCATTTGTTCTCCCTTTGGGACTTGAGACTTACACATCAATGAATTACATGTGTTTGGGCTCACTGAAAATCAGGAGGCTTCACTGCTTTTGCCTTCATGCCAAATTGTGGCAACCAATTGCCACAAGTGACCATGAGTAAAAGTTAATATTAAAACACCCATATTTTAAACCAGTTCACAAATGACAGTATTGGCTACAATCTCCATCAATATATCCAGGGAAAATGAAATGGAAATACTTCTAGGTATATGCAAGAGCCACAGAGTCTAAGTGATGGTCTTTGAACCACACAGTCAAAGTGGTAGCTTTTGTTTTATTCTCTCTTTTTTTATTTGACTTATTTTTAGGGCTGACCCACAGACCCATCCTTACGTGAATTTATTTTAATTAGTCAGCTTACGCAAGCCTACCTGGAGCAAAAGCATGCAGAACTGCTTAACAAGGACAGAAGCTTAATGCCACAGATGTCTAACCTTCAAAAACTGGCTATTGGGTATTGCATGGGATAGTAATGTGATATATACATTCCACAGAATGTGAGACTTTCATTAGGAGACTATTAAAAAATGAAGCATCTTCTGCTTCTTATGAAATGCCTTCATTAAACTGTTTTTTAGAAATTAATAATTTTAAAAGAATGCATAAAATTAATCAAACATTCCCCTTACTATGTTAGAAAAAGCTTGAAATCTAACCCCACTGCTTTGAAACTATTACTGGCCTCTATACAGGCTTAATACAAATGATAGACATAACATACTGCTCACTGCTATTACAAAATGCCTATTGATAGAGAACAGCGTCTCTCTCTTTAGGCATCTATGATGTCATCCTCAACAGTCAAAACAGAGCCAGCCTGGGCCTCCTGTGCTATAACACTCCATGGTACCAAAGTGGTGATAAATGACTTGTTCTACAATGCTAAATGCAATGTTGACAGATCGGAGGGCTGGAAGGGAGGTGCCATCTAATCTCCCTGGCATGGAGCTGCCACAGCAAGGGGGATCTCAGAGGCAAAAGAAGAACTGCAATAAGAAAGTGAGCTCCCATATAAATATGCATACAACCATTTGAACCCAGGAACTAACATTGGGTCGTGTTAATAAACTTTTAATGCATTTCTTCCCAAATATATATTTATTTTTATTGATGATTTCTAACTATACAAAAACACGTGCGTTGTCTCTTTTTTCGAGTTGTGTTTTCTACAATTCAGTTTCATTTGTTGTGGGACATTAGTGTTACATACAATGTTAGGTTAGGAAGAAAAGAGAGGGGAGAGGGAATGGTGGGTGGGGTGCGGTGGTTATGTTTCTATTCTTCTACTTAGTGTATGTTTGGGGTTTTGTTTCAGCATCACTTGTGTGGGTTGTCTTACTATTCACTTGTTGTATTTCCTTGGTGGTGAGAGAGGCTGGGGGTGGCCTAGGGTGTGGTTGGTTGTCTTTGGCTGGCTGTAGTGAGATTTGTTTGTGTGTGTGAGCGGGGGGTGTAGTAAGCATGGACCAATGGTATCAAATAGCTTGGTAAACAGCCTTATTAGAAAAACTAACCAATAAACTGAAACTGACACGGTGACAAGACGCCTTCACCCGGTATAGCTCCCCTTTATCACATACACAGCCCAACAAGATGACAAAAATCCGCCAACGTTAAATAAGTTCTTGTTATTAAATATACCAAGAAAAAAAGCACACCAAGAACTCAGGCCAATGTAAGTTTCAGTAGTGGGAGTAGTCCCTACTCACAAATCAATAGTCAATAGTAACAGTATTAGTTTTTGTTACTATTGACTATTGATTTGTGAGGAGGAAAAATCTGCCAACAGCATACAAATCAACCTGGCTAACCTGATTGACACAAACACACACACACACACACTTTTAATGCATATTATATCAGCAGAGGACAGTCAATTGTTGCTGTTGCTTTATTGTTGTTGTTGATGGCATCAACGTATTGATGAAATCCAACTCGCTGGAAGAGCTCTTCCAGAAACTGACTATAGATGCTGGGAGCACTGAAGAGAAAACTCAGCTCAGTTTCCAAAGTGTCCTGGGGTGATAATAATTATTAAAGACATGACGGTTGTTGGCTAGGTGACTTGAAGGGGAAATGAGAAAAATGTGGTGTGTGTTTTGTCGTAGGTAAGTTGAAAAGTTACCTGAGTGAAGTGGCAGACCCCTGCGTCAAATCACTGGTCACATTTCACATGCTGCATTACCTCAGGTGTATGAATGTCTTTGCACCCCTTTCTTCTGCAAGACTATACACAGGGAACAAACCAAGGTTTTTGCTTATGCCCAGCTTGTGTCTTTTCATTGAGGCATGACCCTCATCAAGTCTTTTTTTGGTACTGGCTATATATAGCCAATGGAGAGATGAAGGAGATTTGTCATGGACTATGCACCTGAGAGACAACAAGGGCCTCATTGCAGCATTAATCTGCCAAAAGGATCTGGCTTCATAACAATGTCACTGAAGCAAGCGAGGGCAATGGAAATGAAAAAGGAGTCATTTTATTTATTTTTTGCAAGGGGTGCGAAAGAAAGAAAGAAAAAGAAAATGCCATAAACAGGTGTTTTTTTCCAGCACCGCCAAAAGATTTTAAGCTAACTGACTAGTCTGGGGGCAACATTTGTACAGTATCGCCGGAAATAATTTGGGGAAAATCATTTCATTGCAGAAAACTATTTTAAAATACATGTAGTTCCTCACATCCAACATTTGGACTACGAAAGGCTTGTATCCTTGTATGATAAAAACAGATACAAAATTCCAGACCTGACTGAGCCGATGTTTTTGGTACATGGGAAGCAGAAGGTTAAGGTATTCTGTGAGAATAATAAAAAGGACCATTAACACAATTAAGGTTGGCATTTCATTTCAAGATTAAAGATGAATTTCAGTGTGTTTTTTGCATTTTTTTCCTGACATGAAGGATTGCCTTAGAAATAAAATTTTCTACAAAGAAAATCTATGGTATTTTTTTTATATTCACAAGCACAAATCATATTATATTACCTATATGTATCATCAATTATTTAGAACAAATGCCAGACCATCTATTTTGAGCCTCTAGGCTGCCTCATTAAAATTAGAATGTTATAAATTATCTGATATTGCTTTGGGAACATTTGCCCTCCCATCTTGACTGTTAAATGGTATCAAGTTTATTATTTTTATTTTACACTGCATTCCCTCCTCTGCTCTGTTTCCCTTGACCTCTCATGTCTAGCTCTCCCCAAAACCAACTGTAGCCTAAATGTCCCATTTCCTGCATGAAATTAATTACCAAAGCCCACTGATAGCCTTCTGAAAGCAAATGTTCAGACGACAAGATTGTGCAGAGGCTAGGCCTGGATAGCTTGCTAAATCCTGTGAAGGAAAAGTGAATAGGCTTGTATCCAGCACTTTTTGAGCAAATTCTGAGGTTGTGGATGGTAGGAGGGCTGAAGGGGAAAAGGAGGAGACATTCCGATGGGCAAGAATAATTCTGTTGTGAAAGCAGAACCACTGCATTAGACACAACCCATTCCATTCCAGTCTATTTAGCAGAGCTATTACTCTTATTAATGGGCATCACAATCAGCACTAATTGATAACAGATTGCACACTTTTAGCTTGATATTAGAAGTAGAATATATAATCTAAATTATGCATCTTGAGTCAGAGTCACTGTAGCAGTTAAGAGAGTCAAACTACAGCCTGGGAGATCTTGGCTTCCCATCTCCAAGCAACCATGATGAAGCTCACTGGATAAACATGGACCAGACACTGCAAATTGGCCTTACTTTATTGTGACGATAAAATGGCTAGTGGGAGAATCATGTATGCCTCCTTGTGTACCTAGGACATGGAGTATAAGCTGCACAAATAGCCATTTTTAATTAAGGAAATGGCATTTGCCCATCATGGCTCTCTAACTAGTTCTTACTCTTATAGGTCTCACCACCCCTTGGTTGATTATCCCTGTTTGCTGAGGTGATTTTTATGGTGTTGTTAATAGAATTTTGTTTTATTATTTTGCTTTCATTTTTTGGGCATATTTTAACATGCTATAAGAACCTTTTAAAAGAAATAGTTGTTTAAGAAATACAATAAAATGAAGTATATCGTGTGGGGTAGGGGAGACACAGTGATTGCATCCTCATGCAAGGGGACTGTGGACCATTGGCAAAAACATGGCATTTCTGACCCATAGTTTGGAACAATACTTTTCCATGGACTAGTAAGATGAAGATAAACAATGGATAAGACCATGTTTTTATTGATCATATTTCAAACTTCCGTGTAGCGAGAAGCTCTTGACATTAGCTGTGGGAATGCATGGCACCTGTCTCCAAACAACATATTTCCCTCTCTGTTCGAACATATATCTCCCGGTACTTCAGAAGGCTTGCCTGCTATTCTGCAGATCTATGAACTGCAAATTCCTCAGAGTAGGGAGAAAAAAGAAAGCACAGAAAGTAACTGTGGCTGCTTTGATCACCAGATCTTGTTGGATCTAATTTGGTAGCTGAAACAGGGAGGGTTCTTTGTTGGTTCCTGGGAAACAGTAAGTAAAGCACTCACAGTTGGAGAGCCAGTTGACTGTTTTCAAACTGTACAGGAACACATGAGCAATTGCAAAGGGAAGGGTCTCTTTGATATCAGTCATCAAGATTAAAAGCGCCATGCCTCATGCCTGTGGAAGTTCTGCTTTATACTGAGGTCCATGTGGATCTCTTTCTTTTTTTAAAAAAAGGAAAAAGGAAAGAGCGAGCTTGAAAAGATACTGGTTAGAGAAATGTCATGATAAATATTTTACCTTTGGAGTTTTATCTAATGATTATTTATTTCTATGCTGGCCTTCTCCAATGGTACCAGGGTAGGTGATAGGGAATGGATTGAAGGGGACGAGATGGAGGAGGAATGGTGGAGATCACACACACACACACACACACACACACACACACTGCCAGGAGTTCAGGTTCTAAGCTTGATAACACAGTAAGCATAGGTAATTAAAAAGGAGGATTTATTGCAAAAAACAAACAGCTCCGGATGACTCTAACAAAGCCTCTGGCATCATTACTCAAGATGACCCTTCTGAAGACTTCTTCTGGCGTTGACAGAAGATATTGAACTTACGACCTTTATGTCTCTTGTTTTGCTTCCTATCTAGCAGCCCTACCATTCACCAACTCTTCAGACATAGTGGATCAGCTCCAATTTCTTCCTGGTCTGAGAGGATGTCTCTGAGTCTATTTGCGCCTTTTTGTGCTTCCTGCAAGCTTTGGCTGTGTTCTAGCCTGTTCTCAGCTACTGCCTTATCAGCCTGCCCGTCAAGGTCAGGAAAAGCCGAAGTCTGCAGCTGCCCGCTCTCCCCTGCCTGACTAACATCTAAGCCTCTCTGTTCCTGGCTGCTTTCTGCAGTTGGCTGCAAATCTTCGCTTGGAGCTGGCTCATTCCTGACACCCACCCACACTTCTCCTGAAGCTTCCAGAGAAGAGGAAGGCAATATTGATTTACAGCAGGGGTTTGGGGAAGATTACAGCTCAGAGATAGGCAAACAGAAGAGTTGGGGGTATTAGGAGAAGGGGGAGGGGAGGCCAAGGCCGAGCAGCCAGCGGACATGTTGTCACTGGAGAATATAGCTGGACCCCCCCTTCTCCTAGAACTCTGTGTTCGTTAAAAGTGCAAGAGCAAAGGACTCAGAGACAGTTGGCCACACGCATACACTGTAAGGGGAAGCGCTGTTGCTAGGAAGGGAGGGGGGAGGAGCTCAGTTGGAGCAACACCGTCAATGGGAGAATGGCTGGATTTCTTAATCTCTCACTGTGATGACTGAATGAACTCATTAATAAGGACTCTCTTTGTTTTCCCCTGCTTCTTGCTGCCACCAGGGGAGAGAGATTATTCCCCGAGCCTGACAGAAGTTTATGTTTTTTTAAAAAAATGCAAATGAAAACAAACGAGACAAAAGTTCAATTAAAATCAAATCAGCAATAATAACTGTACAGGAAGGGCAACATTCACTTATCTCGGTCCACTGCCCCCCCCTCCAAATGCAGCTGGGGATTGCAGAGAGAGAAAGTTTGTATGCCTTTCACTCTACCATGGTTGCAATAAAATCCGTTTCACACGCAATGTTGGAATCTAGGGAGAAGGGAACTACCCACCTGCCTGCAGAATATTATTTGAAATCTGGAAACAGAGTTGCTGCCCACTTGCAACTTAAAGATCTTCCATCTCAACTGGAGGAGCACTATTAGAGGTCCCCCAATTAATAATTGTGTCCTTCGTAGTAGATTCAATTCTATGACACTCCTTTCCATTATAAATCAGATGGCAAGTTAAAATGGTGTTATTTTAGGAGAACTTTCCACCATGGATGTTCTTCTAAAGTTCTATTTGCTGATGTTTAGCTTTTCAGTTATGTATATTGTGTGCTGTTTTTATTCTTCAGGAGCTTTGAGATGCCTATAGTAAAAACAAGGGTATACATTTCTTAGGTAAAGCAAAAAATAAAGCAGAACAGCAATTATTTTTAAATCCTACTCTCTGGTGTTGATTTAATAAGGGCTTTGTTCTGTTTTAATTGGTGCTCGTATATTGTATTGCATTGCATTTCATAAAGTATTGGTGGAAGAAAACCAATGAAATGGTGGTAGTATGAGTTGTAGTAATCATATAACCCTTGTATGGAAGCACTCAGAATCTGCAGTCTCATCTGATGCAAAAATATATTTGCCAAAGTCTCTTGAAACCCATATCCCTATGTGGAACTATAAAGTTATTTACGGGGTACTTCTGATTACTCTGTATTTCATATAAGTAGCACAAAGAAAGTATTCTCCAACAGGGGTTATGGGTGTCATCCATAGACACTGTCTACAATTCTTGTGTAAATGGAACATAAATAGCACCTTTGTGATGCTAGTGTTCAATGCTGTTATCCCAAAGCCTTGAAAATATAACTGTTATAAGATATTTGATTTTTTTTTTTTACTCAGAAATACCAAGAAATATATGTTTGTGTTTTTCCAAGGCTCAGGTCACCCACCTGAGGAGACATGGCTGCTCAACACTTTATTTACTGCCAATGATAGTTTCCTCCTGTACTGATCTTTTGTTCCAGGTTTCGGTCAAAAGATCAGGGTAATTTTTTCATCGCTTCAAAATACACACCGAAAAGACAGTGAATAAGTACATTCTACACATATTGTGCGATAAAAGCTATGATAATAAAAAAAGGAACAAACACTAGGTGAAACTGCAAAGCTGTGTTGTAAAAAGATAAAATGTCCGAGAAAATAGCAATCTTGGAATGTGTATATGAGTTAATTGCAGTAATGTTTGTTTTTGTGCATGTTCATTCACAATTCTATTCCATCCAGTTTCTGCATGGAAATTTGTATTTAGATATATATTTTATTAGATGGTTTTATTTAAATTGTGATTTATCTCAAATGTGTGCATTTCTAAATCTGCTTTGTTTTAAAGTGAAAATCTTAGAATGCCCTTTTGGTCCCTTTTTTGAGCTGAGAACTCTTTTGCAGATTTCAGAGATTAGTAAAGCCAAACAATGAGTAAACTGTGATCCATTCATTGTTATAGGAGGCACAATTCAGGTCAATTCACACTGGAATTCACAGAAATCAAATGCCCCAACCATCTTGACATGAAGGTGACTGCCGCGACCGCAATAACAACTCAGATGGTCACAGCAAAAGTCTACAAAGTAAATCTACAAAGCAAACATTGGTTTTATGCCAGTTTAATTTGTGGGGATTATAGTTTGGTGGTGGTGATGATGATGAGAATGCTCTGTGATCCATGAGATACTGTGGTCCTAGGCTAAGGTTACCAGCTTTTTCTTCATGAATCCAGGGACACTTTTCAACTTCAATGGATTTTGTATGGGGACCGATTTGTAAATCTGGGGACTGTCCCCGGGAAACAGGGATGTCTGGTAACCTTATCCTAAGCCACCCAGGGCTTTAAAACTAAAGCCAGGACTTTGAAATGGATCCGTAACAAAGTGATAGCCAATGGAAATGGAACACAATTGTCACCATATGGTTGATCCTATTGATCTTAGATCATAGTCTGGTCTCAACATCCGTGATTTCTGGTTTATGTATTTTTGAAGAATGATTGCTTCAAGGTATGGCACTGCCTTCTCGTGAGTAATGCTATTCACCCACTATTGTCTGCTCTGGCTGGCAGTGGTTCTCTGGCAACTGTTTTTCCCATGGCAATGCCAGAAATTGAATTTGGGCCTCACTCCGTTCATAGTTTATGCTCTACAACTGAGCCACGGCCCCTCTAAGGTATCCATCACTCATGATATAGAAGCTTTCATTACGTTTGCTTAATTGTACACTCAATGTGTCAGGGAATATGAATATAAAACAATGGGGGAAATCATTTAACTTTTAGTTTGGTTTCAACTGATATGCATTGGACACCATAATAATGAAATCAGACCTTCAAGGACAAACTAAGACTGTAGCATTATGGAGGGGAGAGAAAAATACAAGGGTTCTGCAGTTGTCTTACATCTTAATTAGTACTATGAATCACATTTACGGAGACAATAGAACATTATAAACAGATATATAATATCAGTACAGGGTGATCCAGCTCATATACTTAGGATGACAACTTTATTACTATGGTGGACTAGCATTGCAATTAAATAAGGGACTGGGATAAGGTGCTTGGAAACAAATATGAGTAACAGAAGGTCAATGCACTAAGTTGCAAACGGATTGGATTTTTCATTGCTCATGATACCTACACAAGAAACCCCATTATCTGCGCTCTGGTGATAGAAAACTCCTTGTTTTCTGAATGTAATGTATCTCTGTAGAGATGGCTCATATCTAATCCCATATAACTGTAGCGATACCTCTTCTGCGGTACAGGGAAGTATGTGTGACACAACTTGAGGTGCCCTTTTCTACTCCATGTGTTCTTTGGACTCACGGCAACAGGGTATTACTTTCCCTTATCAGAATGACTGGTATATTTTCACTTATGTGAGGGAAAGGAAAGGCATGAATCCAGAAACAGCTCTGATGATCCGACTGTCAGAAGAAACAGCCTTTGTTCTTTCGCACTTCTGCCCAAAGCTGCCTCCCATTTATATTGTATAAAGCAGAGATGTTCATAGATGTTCAAGCAGCGTATTATTTACCTGCCACAACATGCCCTTAAAGTTCTCATATATCCACAAACCTAGTTGGCCCAAGTGCATTTCTGGAATGTTGACTTAGACTATTGGTCCATCTAATTTGGTATTGTCTACTCTGGCAGTGACTCTCTAGGGTCTCAGGCTTTCCTTCTCCAGCTCTTCCTGTGGTGATTGAACATGGCATAATTCTGAATAATAATAATAATAATAATAATAATAATAAATATTTAATTTATACCCCGCCCTCCCCAGCCAAGACCGGGCTCAGTGCGGCTAACAACCAATAATAAAAGCAAGTTGATTGAAATACAATTTTTTCACCTTAAATACAATTTTAACCTTTAAAAAGGTTAAAAATACAACATTAAAATATTAAAACATTAAAATGCAGCCTCATGAATGCAAAAGAGGAAGAAACACAGGCTGGATCTACAACGACCTGTTTAACGTTATTAGATATATCATTTTAAAACGTCACAGGGTTGTAATTTAAAAGCGTTTCATGCTTTGTTTTCTCTGTAAAAACACAGTTTTCCTACTGCTGGATCCTGGTTGCTCTGTAGCACCCTCTGGTGTCACATTTTAATAATGAAGTATGCACATTATGAAAACCATTCTTTAACCCTGCCTTAACTTTATAAACCATGATTGTAGATCTGCCCATGTTAGCTTTCCTCATAGGCACCCATTTTGAGAGGCCAGGCCCTGCCAGGCCTCCCCGTGGTGGCAGCGGGCCTCACCGGGCCTTGCAAACTCCTCCCAACACACATGATGTCACACATGTGTATCGTACGTGTGACATCATGTACTCACAACGAGGTCCGTCCCCCCCATGTTGAGTGGAACTTGGCAACTCTGGCCTTCCTTAATCTAGAAATTAGCAAGAATACTAAGAAGAAGTGAGGGACTGTGGATGCAGGTGAGGAAACTAACTAACTAAGAGAGGCTCTCTTCTCTTTGCCTGCTTTTAAATGGTTTTAACAGTATTTAACTGAACTGTGTGTTTGAGTCAGGCTGCTGTGACGCTCGCTGTGCAAAAAGAACAGCATTTGCAGTCAGAAGATCCAGGAGGCTGGATCTATCATAGCTTGCTATCATTGCACATCCTTTCTGCTGTTGCCAGCTTCCTTTGGAGGAAAAATGAAGGAGTCAGGTGTGAAACTCCTAACCCTGCCAAGAAGACCACAACCCAAGGACTCTTGAACTGCTCTGGCCACGTGGAGTTCGACAGCATTACCACTTTCAGTCAGAGGCGTGGCAAGGTCAGGTCGTACCCGGTGCAAAAAAAATTGTCACCCCCCCCCACATTGCAATTTTTCAGAACGTTGAAAATCCAACCACTGATTCCATAAAAACACCCGCCAGCAATGCGAGTGCCACCATGCCGATCCGCCCAGGGGGATTTTGTCACTACCCCATGGCATGACACCCGGGGCTGCACACATAGACATCATGCACACATATACCCCTGTCACCTTGAGCCAATAGCAACCTCAATTGTCTCACCCATTCTTGCCCACACTGAAAGCAATGGGGGCGTGGGGGTGCAAACACCGCCTGCTGGGGGGTGCCAGGCTGATCACCGGGCAGATTTGTGTGATCAGCGGATGGATTTTAACAACGACGGTCACGCAAAACGCAAAAATCCACTCGCCGGGGGTGCGAGTGCTGCCACACTGATCTGTCCAGGGGGTTTTGTCACCCTCCTCTAGGCATGACACCCGGTCGGACCACACACCCCGCACCTCCCTTGCGACATCCCTGCTTTCCGTTTGGGCAGGGAGGGGAGAGACAAATGAGGTTGCGATTGGCTCAAGGTGACAGGTGCATGTGTGTGCATGATGTCTATGTGTGTGATGATCTCAAACACAGGAGAAGCTTTGTTTGTAGAATAGGATGTCCCTATTTTAACTGGAGAAATGTTGGGGTGCATGCAGGCTTCCAGGCAGAGAGTCTTTCACAGCCACACCAAGAGATGCTGGGATTTGAACCCAGAACCACCTGCATACAATAAGATCTCTAGGTAGTGATTGTGGCCACGAATAATGCACCCCATACTGATCTCTTTGAAATGGCTGCTGGAAAGGTGAACGCTTGTTCTAAGTACCCATCTTTGCCAGGCAATGTAAAAGAGGTATAATTTCCTATTCTGCTCCTATGCTATTCCCAACTGCTGTTCATAAACAAGTTTTGTTTGAAAAAAAGTTTTCTAAATGAGTTTTTTTTTTAATTTAAAAAGTCATTAATAGGTCCTGCCCGTATTATTTCTTTTAAGGCAGCTGAAGGCCTAGATAAACATGGAGGAGCTGACATTTCTTGCCCTTGTTAATTTTGGCATCTTTAGTGCCGCACAAGCCACCAGTGGTTGTAGCAGTCGACTAAACTACAGGGCAGGATTTGATTGAAGACTTCCCCTCCTCCCTATGAAAAAAGAGTTCAAAAGGCCTAAAAAGGTTTGTAAAAGGTTAAGAAACAGTCACGGTTAGGTATTCTGACATGAACAATTCACAAGAGATTGGGTCTGAATTTGATTACACGAGAGTCTCTTGGCAGATATAATCAATCATCCTTCTGCCCTATCGCTACCCATGTCTTAGAATGTGTCAGGTGTACTGCTGGAAATTTGGTACGGAGCTTTCTTGCACAATGTCATCCTGTCTACGGTGTTGGCTCTAATTTGTTGTGGTTGAGCATCTGATGTTGCACTTGTTTTCCACCCTCTACCCCACTTTGAGCCTTCTATCATCTTGTCAGAGGAATTTCATTTTCAGACAATGGGCTAAGAAAGACAAATCTGCAGCGTGGCATCTTAAGACATCCATTGGTAGGCAATGAATCTTTCTTATGTGGAAGCATTGCACTTCTGGAATGATTGGGGGGGGGTGAAACATGGATGAGAAAAGCATCCAAAACAACAACCTGCTCTCTCTCCCCCCCCCCACTTTCCTGGCTCTCAACTTGTGATGTCATGCCCTTGGCTTGGGTGTTAAAGATTTGGGTAACTAAATGCATACATTAATATATTAGTCCATAGCTGTCAAGTGCCCCTTATTTGGCGGGACAGTCCCTTATCCCAGCGCCATGTCCCGCTGCTGTCCCTTATTGATGATGATGTCCCTTAAATAAGCTACTGAAGGTAATGGGGCCCTTTCTATGTCCAGCTGTCCTTTGTCAACAACAAATTGTTGCTGTTTTTTGTGTTGAATATATGCTATATGGTAATTTATGGACCTAATAGGTATGTAAAGCCATTTGCACGCAACAAAATAGGTATTTTATCAAAGTAATTGTTGATCCCTTATTTTGGCTGCTGATCCCTAATTTTCGAGGCTGCTGGTCCCTTATTTTCAAATCTGTAAGTTGACAGCTTTGCATTAGTCAGTTTTGAACAAAGATCTATTGTATCAGAAGTTACGGTCTCCCTCGGAGGTTTTTCAAGAGAGGTTGGATGGTCATCTGTCATGGATGCTTTAGCTTAGATTCCTGTATTGCAAGGGGCTGGACTAGATGACCCTCAAGGCCCCTTCCAAATCTACAATTCTATGATTCTATGATTAAGAGTCCTAAGACCATAATAATCCCAAGTCCAGTGGGGGCGAACCTTTTCGAGACCAAGTGCCCAAACTGCAACCCAAAACCCACTTATTGGTCACAAAGTGCCAACACAGCAATTTAATATCGGGTCATAATGATTGTCTGCATGCGCACATACAAATAAATATACTGTAAGGAAATGGGGGGGAGATTAACCAGAGTTATTGAGCTTTTTGGGGAGGAGGAGTACCCAAAGTTGTGGAGCTTTTTTGGGGGAAGGACTGCCCTAAGTTCTTCTGCTTTTTTTGGGGGGGGGTTGTCTGGAGTTGTTGAGATTTGGGGGGGGGTTTACAAACAGTTATTGAGCTAATATGGGGGGGTGTTTGTTGCTGATTCCCACCCAGAGAGGCGTGGGGGTGAGCCAACTTTGAAAACCCCCAGGAACAGCACTGCAGGGGCGATGGCGTGCATGCCCACAGAGAGGGCTCCAAGTGCCCACTCTGGCACGCGTGCCATAGGTTTGCCACCACTCCCCTAGTCTGTGCTCAGCAGCAACTCAAGCACTGTGTCTGCATAGGAACATTATAATCTTATACTGAGTCATCTAGCTTAGCAATGTCTACAGTGACTGGTGGCAACTGTACAGTATTTCAGAGAGGAGTCCAAACCCTGTATGGAGACACCAGGGATTGAATCTGGGGCATTCTGCATGCAGTGCATGTGCTTTGCCATTGAGTTATGGCCCTTACCTAGATTTCTTTCCCATATACCCTAGTACCTTTCATGTTAAAGGGTGGGATATAAATCATCGTCCACTTGTACTTCCTGTCAGTGGTGCTCTCTGGCTTCTAGAAAAGATCTTGTGGACTAGCCTCTTGACTTCTTTTTCTCATGTGGATGATTCACACAAAATTCACCCAATGGTCGATATTGGACCTGTGCTTTGGGTTAAACCACAGAGCCTAGGACTTGCCGATCAGAAGGTTGGCGGTTCGAATTCCCGTGATGGGGTGAGGTCCCATTGCTCGGTCCCTGCTCCTGCCAACCTAGCAGTTCGAAAGCATGTCAAAGTGCAAGTAGATAAATAGGTACCGCTCCGACAGGAAGGTAAACGGCATTTCCGTGTGCTGCTCTGGTTCACCAGAAGCGGCTTAGTCATGCTGGCCACATGACCCGGAAGCTGTACGCCGGCTCCCTTGGCCGATAAAGCGAGATGAGCACCGCAACCCCAGAGTCAGCCACGACTGGACCTAATGGTCAGGGGCCCCTTTACCTTTTTAAGCAAGTTAGTGATAAGCAGTGAAGTGGCCAAACCTGCTGCTAAATTGTTCAGGGTCAATAAAGCAACAAAAGATTTTGAAGAGCTCCAAAAGGACCTCTCCAATCTGAGCAAGTAGGCGGTGAAATGGCAAAGGCAATTCGATGTAAACAAGTGTAAAGTGGTGCCTGTCAGCGCAAAAGAATAATAATAATTTTATGGAGTCTGAACTGTCAGTGACTAATCCAGAACAAGACCTTGGGGTTGTAGTGGACACTCAGTGAGGATGCTGACTCAATGTGTGGCAGCCAAATAAAGGGCCAATTCTAGCCTAGGGAAAATAAAACTGCCAATATCATAATGCCGTTATACAAATCTGTGGTGTGACCACCTTTGGAATCGGTGTGCAATTCTGGTCACTTCACCTCAGAAGGGATATTATAGAGTTGTAAAAGGTTCAGAAAAGGGCAAGCAAAATAACCAGGGAAATGGAATGAGAAAGGAATGCAGATTGGGAGTTTTTTGTTTAAAGGTAAGTAAGAGGTGACATGATAGAAGTTGATAAAATAACCCATGGCACAGAAGAAGAAGAAGAAGAAGAAGAAGAAGAAGAAGAAGAAGAAGAAGAGGAGGAGGAGGAGGAGGAGGAGGAGGAGGAGGAGGAGTAGTAGTTTGGATTTGATATCCCACTTTATCACTACCCTAGGTAGTCTCAAAGCGACTAACATTCTCCTTTCCCTTCCTCCCCCACAACAAACACTCTGTGAGGTGAGTGGGGCTGAGAGACTTCAAAGAAGTGTGACTAGCCCAAGGTCACCCAGCAGCTGCATGTGGAGGAGCGGAGACACGAACCCGGTTCCCCAGATTACGAGTCCACCACTCTTAACCACTACACCACACTGAGAAAGTGGATAGAGAAAAGTTGTCCTCCCTTTTTCATTACACAAGAACTCATGGACTTCCAATGAAGTTGAAGGAGCTGAGACAGAAGGTGACTTCCAAGAAGCCACCCACAGCTCTTTCCACAAGTGTGTTTGCTGTGGAGAGTTGGGATTCAGTCCAGATGTAGAAGGTTGCAGATGAACATCTGTAAAATCTAAAAACACAACAAAAGCCTAATATTATGTTTTAGATTCTTCTTAGACATTCTTCTTTGTGGGGAAGGGTTCTTGCTGCAATTCAAGAGCACATTGGGTGCCTATTTTTCATTTTATTCTTACCACAGAATACATTAATACGTGCCACTCATCTGCTATATCTAGCCACACTCAAAATTCAACCCAGCAGGCTCACATGATACCTGACTCCAGATATCTTCCCGACTGTATACTAAGCCTGACCTTTAAATCAAACACTATCTTGACTCTACTTTGTTTCTATCGTTGCTGGAGACAAATTACTCTATAATGGATGTGTGGTTATTTTTCTTGTGCTTCTGTAAGCTTAACTTGCATCTTCTTGGGAAGATTAAAGAGCTGTTTTGATTCAGTGTTCATTTCCTTTCCCTCGGTTGGCAAAGAGACAAATCTCCTCAAGATACATTGCTCCGCTGGTGTTGTTGTTTTACCTTTTTCATTATAGAGAAACCAGAGCGCTATTTCTATCCTTGGTTTACTTGGCGATCTCAGACCTTTTCGGGACTGCTGCAGATAGAGGGAGAGTACCAGTGGTTGCTTTCTCTCCCTTTGTGTTGATCTAATTTCACGATAATGGAGTCGCTGGCACTGATTACTCCAGTGGTTTTGATATCTACCAACTCCTAACACTTTCCTTTCAGAGGATGCAACAAAAGCTGACCACACTTTTCTTGGTGACTGTCATCATATTCTTTGTTAATAATATAGGGTAGAATTCAATGTAGCGCTGTTATGTGTGGGAATGTTCAGGGATGCAGGAGAGGATATATTGTATGATTATATCCTTATCCAACTTGTGTTAACAAGTTCCCCGATATCAGCAGAGTAATACATTCCCCTTTATTTTAAGTTTGCAACGGCAACGTTTGCTCAGGCTCGCTAAAGCCTCTATAATAACTATTCTGGTAATTTCCCCTTATTCCCTCATAAAATAGAAGAGATGACACAGTCTTTTACAAAAGTATAAAAAGAGTTTACTCACATTCTGTTCACAATCAGATCCCAGAAGGCAGACTTAAGCTTAATGAAGTAACATGCATTTGGAATCTATCTTATAAGAAGACTGTCCCTTTGTCCTCTCTTGGCTGGAAGCCAAGATTGCATCTTTCGCTCAGTAGATGTGGCTTCTTCGATGCATGTGGTGAAAGAGAGAAGGAAGAGAGAGATGGCTGCCCTTCCCTGTGCTTTTATCATTACCTGCACAGGTGAGGCCACACCCACCTCTAGTCACATGTAGAGGAAATCTGTCCCAGCCCAGAGGGAAACAGGAAGTATACCTGCTGGCTGGACAAACATCCCTCCCCATGTCTAAACATGTTCACTCTAGGAATGTTGTACTTGACTGCTCTTGTGTTTCACATCCCACATTATGAACATTTGGCCAGTGTAATATTTTCTTCTCCTTTTCCTCTCCCTGTGTGCTGTTCTGGGGGTTCCCCTGATCTCCCCACCCTGAGCCAGTTTGGGGGGTTTATGTGAATCCAGCCCATATAGTTTCCATTTTTCATTCTGATCCTTTCCCAACCCTGGCTTGAGATGCCAGGGATTATACATAGGATTTTGTGCATGCAAAGTAAGTTGTCTACCACAGTGGACAGAAGTCCATCTGCCCCCTGACTGTCTGACATGTGCTGTGGCCTCCTCAAAGCAGAGGTGATGGGTGAAATCCAGTCTTTTCCATTTATAAAGAGAATGTTTATTTTCAGTATTAATTTACAGGAAGACATTGCAATTTTAAAGCAGTATAAACAACAAAGCTGTGTCCAGTCCGTTGATCTTTCCCCATCTGTCTATACCTTTAATTTTACCCTTGAGGCGTTCCGAAAACACACGCAGAAGCTCTCTTGACTTTTGTGTATACTGTAACTGCACAGGCTAAATAGACCCTTTGTGCACATTCTAAGAAGGATGTGGCTGAGGGATGTGTACTTTTGCAAGTTGCGAGCAGATGTATGCATATTGCTACTCACCTCCTGCTTCCTTATGAATGCATTTGCAGATAAGTCAAGCAAGATGTAGCCCTCGGTCACAAAGAGAAATGCTGACACCAAAAACCAAACAAAACACCCACCTGCCCATCAGGCAGCTGTTCTTGATTTATTGCTTTTGTATATCAGACTCTTAGCCCATGATTCTCAAGGTCAGGATGATTCAACATTGTGTTGGTGTGTAACAGCACATGACATTTGGAACATGTATTGTTGGTGGCCTGCCTGATAACAAGACGTCCTGTACATTTATATTTTGCTGGATGAGAACATGGGATAATATAAAAGAATGGTAACATTTCTGGAACATGATGGTTCACAGATGAGCTCTTCTTTCGCTGTCTTGGTCAGCACCGAGTATGAAAAGGGCAAAAGGCAGAACTTACTGTCTTCGCAGAAGAATATAGTTTTCTCAGCTAGGAAGCATAACAAAGGAAATCTGGAGGGGGGAAGGAAATGGGATCGAAGATATTAACACTTGAGATGTGCTAGATTATAATTGCTCCATTTCTACCGGGCCTGTTTCTTCTTCCCCCCCCCCCCCGCCCCCAGCACAACCCCAATGCCTTTCCACAGCAATTAGCAATTTACTGATACAACAAGGCAAGTTGAAGCAGGTGTGCAGACGCATTGTGGGATGAATGCATTATAGAGCAGAACTCCCCACTCCCAGTTTTTCTCCATTTTCACCTCTTTCCTGGGGTGCATGTGGGAAGTAGATCGGGTTCACTGTAAGACTGGTCATGTTAATTTTCTCTCTTACCTACTTCAAAATTGTATTTTTAAAGGAAGAACAGGCAAAATGAAGGTATACAAATTCTTATAATAGAAAGAGAGATAAGAACAAAAATAGGTCATGCAGGGCAGAGGTGGAATCAGAGTGTGTCTTTTTGTTAAAGGCTATCCAGTTCTTACCAAGTGATTTGAAGGGAGAACAAGGGAAGATCTTAAAACAGATTATTATCCATGAGTTTGGCTGAAGGAATAATTGAATAAAATGATTCAAGTTCCATGAATGCAGGGGAGAAGAGTCTGTATATCTTTAGAATTGTCATCAAATTACAGCCAAAGTGAGACTGAGGGAAATTTGGAAGGTCCTAGTCAGGCAAAACATTGGTAGAAATTAAATTAAGAGGATGGTGATAGATTGGAATGACTATAGACATGGAAAGCTGTGTGGACTGTTTTAATTCTGCTTCTAACTCATTGCAGAAAACCCGTCTCTCAGCACCATTAAACTGCTGTTAGGTGGAAGCAGATGCTCCTTAATCTGATGCTTAGTCCAAAATAGATGCTAAATCTGAAACTCTTGAAAGTTGAATAGTGAGTCCATATTACCATTCTAAATTGAATATTGATAGGATAGGTATTATCAGTTTTATAAGGAATAGAATGTTCCTACTTCATAATGGTAGAACGCTGAAATTATACCACCACATCTGTATAATCAGAGTGAACACCAAACAAACGTTGCTATAGAAATTTTAGTTGAGGCAAGTTGTATTTTAGTGTAGCAGATGCAACATATTGAATGCATATGGTTGCTTTCGCTGACAATGAAAAAGGCGCAACAAAGAACAATGGTTTTGAGGGGGGAAATGAAAATAAGGAAGAACAATGCTACACAAATGCCAAATAGCTATCCATGCTACAAATTTCAAATGCAGAAGCAGCTAGCAATAAGCTTGGTTTGTGTTTTCCTTAAAGTTAAATATAGTATCCTGCAGTGAGGGAGCCATACTTCTCACTGAAATGAAACAATTGCGGTGAGGAGCCAGTAAACTACTTATTTTCATTCCTTGTTCTTTATGCTGAATGCCGCTGCTGTGTTGTCCTGCAGGGACAACTCGCTGAAATGTAATAGCAGATTACAACGCACCTTATACATCCAACAGCATGGAAATAATCTTTTGCCAGACATAATAGATACAACTGGGATTGCTCGCATAGCTAATTAAAATCCAAATCAGAACTGCACACAGTACAATTCATAAATGCACCATTTTAGGATAGTGATGATACATACAAAGCATATCCTCTTCCCCTCTGTGTATTGATGTTTAGGACAGGGGATGATGAGGGATTTGCAGTCTTATTTCATTTATAATTCATCCACACCAAGGGAGAACAGGCCACATCATTATCTTTAAAAAGAAATTGTCTGGTTTTCCCCACTGATGCTTACATTGAGCCAAACCAACACCAAATGGGATTGGAAGAACAGAAATCGAGCAACACAAACTCACTGTGGATTCAGCTATACAGCTACAAATAAAATGTTTTAAGTGTGTTGCAAAATGCAACATAGAAATGTGACCCTAGATGGCGACAGTGAGCTATGGCAAATCCAATGTCTTTTTCAAAATGTTTTTCAAAAAATGCATTTTCACAGCGTTTTTCATATGTGTGTAGATTCCACCTGTATCTTCCAACTTTTTCAGAAGCTTATATAGGACGAAGCTGCCTTATACTGAGTCCATCTGGTTCAGCATTGTTTACACTGATTGGCAGTGGCTGATCAGGGTTTCAGGCAGGTTCTCTCCCAGCCCTAGTTGGTTTCATGGCCCGTCCCAAATAAGGAAGTCACATGTCTGATAGTTAACTCTTTATTGGCGTCAGCATCAATTTTGGGCAAGATCACACTGGTTTCCAGCAAGATCTCTCTGAAATAATGCAAGATCTTCTGGAGTGCATGAAATCTCGTGTGATTTTGGCTAGATCTCACCAAAAATTGATACAATCTCACCTAAAATCAGCACCATTGCAACTTCTCCACCAGTGGCAGGACAGAGCAGCACTTCCTAGATCACTTTAAGTGGTGAAATAGGACACACCTCCCTCTCCCTCTCCCTCTCCCTCCCCCTCCCCTGTGGTGAATTTCTAAGACAATCTTTCTTAGAATAGCCAGAACAATAAAATAAAAATCCCCACATTTCTCCCATGTAACTGTGAGCTTGCCTTATAGAATGCTTCTAAAAGCTTGCATTCTGCTTAGAAATAATTCTCAAGCTTACATTCTCTCTGCCTGTCTATCTCTGACTGCATAGAAACAGTACGGCAAATGAGGAAGTCATGTTGAAATGAAGTAATATGTTTATGTGACAAGTTTATGTCTGCAGCCCTTCAAGCTATATCAGTTAAGAAGCACAATCTATGGGACAATGTTCTACGCAATTCCCTCAGGGTCTTGTTTGAGAAGTCCTAGAATTGCAAAGAAAGGGCACAGGGAACTTAATGAAATACCAACATCTCTCTTTAGAAGATAAACTTAAAAGAAATGCAGTGATTCTAATTATACATCTTGCATATCTAGTTAAAAGTTTGATAGCTGAACTCTCTCAGCACATTCCACTCGTGTATAAGTGATAAAGAAAATTAAAAGGAATAACCATAATAGGGGGGAAAATAGTGTGCAATGGAAAGCAATTACAAAGAGTAATTACAGTAAAGTCAAAATTTCATAGTGGTTCAGATAATAATCAGAAACTTGAAACTTAAGTATGCGGTTGAAAGGCTTCAACTTCATTTCTGATATATCACCAATACGTCTTGATTAAATGTTTACCTGAAATTCATAGGGGTTGTATCCAGAGGGGTTTTTTTTTGTTGTTGTTGTTTTGAAACATAGAATTGTAGAGTCGGAAGGAACTCGGAGGGTCATCTAGTCCAATTCTCTGCAACGCAGGAATCTCAGCTAAAGCATCCATGAGAGATGGCCATCCAACCTCTGCTTAAATACCTCCAAGGAAGGAGAGTCCACAGCCTCCTGAGGGAGATTGTTCCACTGTCAAGCAGCTCTTACTGTCAGAAAGTTCTTCCTGATGCATAGTTGGAATCTCTGTAATAGTAACTTGAGGCCATTGGTTTGAGCCCTACCCTCCAGAGCAAGAGAAAACAAGGTTGTTCCCTATTCCATTTGACAACACTTGAGATATTTGAAGATGACTGTCAAATCTCCTCTCAGTTTCCTCTCCTCTCAGCCATCTTTCTATGGAGTACAAACTACATGGATACAACCTCCTGAAATTACCTACATATGATTAGCAGTAGTAGGCTATGTCTTATCATTCGCTTTCAGAATCCCTAACAACAAGGATACAATGCTTGGCTAAGTGAAAGCTGAGGGCCTTTGGAAGGGGAGAGACTCCATCAGGCAAGGCCTCCTTCCACCTGCCTTGCCCCACACTCTGACCCTAAGAGTCCTCATAAGGGAGCTGTTCCTGGAGGAAGAACTGTGAGGGGAGAGACTCCATCCTCCAGTCTCTGCTTCTCAATTTGTATTGCATTATTTTATGTACTGTGGCTTGCCATTGTTTTATTGATTATAGTTTAGAAATTATTTATTGTAACTGTTGAGTGGATTTCTGTTTATTATTATTTAATATTATTCTAATGATTGTTGAATGTTACTTTTTTGATGTAGGTTGCCATAAGATGTACATTTTTTGTTTCTTCAGCTTGTAAACCACCTTGAGTATTGTGAGATAGAAAGACGGTGTACAAATTAAAAATGATGATGATGGGACACTGATGCCAATAAAATGATGATGATGGAAATGTTTTAGAGTCCAATCCTGTGTGCTACTGTACTAGCAATTAAGTATATATGATGCAGTAGAAAAACTGTTTCATGTATGGCATCTCAACTTGTGTCACTGAGCCACAAGTATAAAGGAGGGTTTCTGTGCAAGTGAACAAACTCAGTTTCACTCTGACATCTTCAAATGCAAATGAGATGTGGTCAAAGTGCATAATGGAACAGTGATACTCAGTCTGATATTTTCTCCTAAATTGCTTGCATGGATGTAACTTTCTGAAATGTGCTAGAACAGGAATGGAGAACTTAAGCTTTTCTCCTTTCGACAAGCATTTTAAGCAGAGATCTTTCCCAGTCTACAGTACTTCTGTGCTGGAGTTGTTTTTAGATGTTCTCATTGTTTTTATTGCTTGTGTGTTTTCCTCATATAAATATGAGAATAGTAACATTGTTTTTCAGTCTGAGGGCCAAACTCCCCCCGGACTACCTTCCTAAGGCCACACTCAAGGGGTAGGTAGGGCCAGAGGTAGAAGTGGAAAATAATGTGTGTTTTACGTTTGTACAGTCGACTGGTTTCAAGACACACTCTTCTTCATCCTTCATCCTTTACTTGCCTTCTTGATAGCACATGACAAAATGAGATTTGTGGTTGTGCCATTTAGCCTATTTTTTAGTTGTTTTGTTCACGATGGTTGTTTTACTGATAATTTGTTAATCACTTTATATGATTTCTGTTGTGGATGTTCTGTTCTGTTATTATTTATGGCACTCATGTGAGTGAAAAGCGGCGTAGAAGTATAATGAATAAAATAAATAAATAAAATGAAGAGCAGTACTTTCTAGGGAATAAAGATAGGCAAGGGGGTGTTAAAAGGGGAGTCTAGCAGGGAGCAGAACCATAGCTATTTCAGGCCAACAAATAGGCATCAAGGGATGGGGGTGAGGAAGATGAATGGAACATCTGTGAAATCTTTTAATGCTCTGTTCCCTGTTTTTTTGAGTTAAGAAAAAGCTCGCTGCCCAATTTTTGGATGCCATTTTAGCAGCCATGATTGCAGGCTGCATGTGCCAGGTTTCCTTATTTAGGCTATTGGTAGAAACAACTGTGCACCATTTACGGGTGTCGATCTATAGTAGGGATATTGTACTTGTGGTCCTCCAGATGTTGAACTACAACTCGCATCAACCCTTACCACTGTTGACTGTGGGTGATGAGATTTGAAGCCCAACAACATCTAGAGGATCAGAGATTCCCCATACCTGATCTTGATATACTCAGCTGAAAACCTCCAAGTTCCTTTCATATAATCAGAAAACCTATGTAAGTTTACTCTTAAGCTCCAATGAATTTGGTGTGACTTATATAATGTTGTTGAAATATTTGCTTGTGTTTGTTTTGTGCTTACCAGTTCATGTAATAAAATCATGTGCTTCTTAACAATGGAACTTGCTCTCAGTTAAGTGCGCAATGTATCTTAGCCTGATTTCCATGCTATTCTAATTGTATGGAATACTGCAGCCATATTTAACAACATTTATCCTTTCATTTTACTACTGAATGTGTTTTTTATATATAAATTAAATCATTCAAAATTATTTGTAAATTTTCTCAGTGACAATATTTTATATGAAGCCATTCAGGCTATGAACATTATAACTGGATGTATAATTTTTCCTGCTTGCAAATTATGCCACTGTCGCTTAGGTAATTAACATCCCAACACAATGTGAATTTCAAATGGTATGTTCTATCACTAAAGTCATAACTCAAGCCTATTTATGCAAATAATCTAATCAGCAAGTAGTATAAACAAATTTTGACGCATATGTGAGGAGGTACCTGCTTGAACTGTTAAAAATGAAAAATCCAAAACCACACTTCATTTTTGGGAAATAAAATGGTATGTGAGCCTATGTTATTGGTGTTGACCAAAAGTTATAATGCAAGGTCACACACTCTACAAAACAGGCAACGTGACAAAGTAACACCTGGTGGAAACTTAAAGACTAATAAATTTATAATGGCATTATCTTTCCTTGACTAGAGTCCACCTTGCCTGGGAGGTGCATTATGGGACCCAGAGGAGAAGCAAAAGAGTAGGCAGGAGACCAGGTGCTGGGATGAAAACAGGCCAAAAATCTGTATTGACTGCAGGAGGCAGGGTAAGGATTGGCATGGCAAGGATCAGTGCATCATTCTGTTTATCTGATGTTGATGGAATGCGATCCACTGGGGAGTAGACCACACCAAAGCTGTCCAATGAGAGTCAGTGAGCACTGAAGCCTGTTATGGTTTCACTGGGTGACCAAGATGTGTATTCCAGGCAGGCACAGACCCAACCTGAGTTTAGGGAATGTCATGACCCTCATGGGGGCTCCCTTTTATTATGTTGAGCCTGCCCAGTGCCATTTCCACCCTTATACAAGACAATGATTCTTCTGCTTAACAAAAGAAATCCATAAAGGTCACTGAAGGAAAGGGGGGGGGGACCCAACCAAGAGTCACCACTCATAATTGTTCAGTGAAGGATCTAATCCAAGGGTGGATGAGTGGGAAGCTTGTAGGGCAAAATGGCCCCCAATTCCAGAGGTGAAAGCCTTATAAAGGCTTCTTCCACCTCCTCCTGTGGTAATCCATGCAAGAGTTTCTCTTCATGGGACATTGCAGGGAAGATGACGTGGGCAGAATTCTCCCATTTGCCTCTCCTTGGACCACATGCTACCAGGCAAAGGGGGTCATGAGTCAGAATGGAGCATATCAGATACATGAAAGGTTATCCTCACTTAGCAAGTACACATGAACAGCATTTTTAAATAGCATAAAAGTAGTTAGGTTGTAAAGGGACGCGGGTGGCACTGCGGGTTAAACCACAGAGCCTAGGACTTGCCGATCAGAACGTCGGCGGTTCGAATCCCTGTGACAGGGTGAGCTCCCGTTGCTTGGTCCCTGTTCCTGCCAACCTAGCACTTCGAAAGCACATCAAAGTGCAAGTAGGTAAATAGGTACCGCTCCGGCGGGAAGCTAAAGGGCGTTTCCGTGCGCTGCTCTGGTTTGCCAGAAGAGGCTTAGTCATGCTGGCCACATGACCTGGAAGCTGTACGCTGGCTCCCTCGGACGATAAAGCAAGATGAGCGCCACAACCCCAGAGTCGGCCACGACTGGACCTAATAGTCAGGGGTTCCTTTACCTTTAGTTAGGTTGTAAGCCACTTAGGGCTCGCGCTTCTTCCAAAGTAGAAAGTTGAGACCATTTTTGATGTGGCTTAGCCTACAGCATGTAGATTGTGTTTGTGATTCTTCTTTCCTGGAGTGAAAGGTTTACTCTTGCATGTCATTTTTTCCAGTTGGAGAGCAATTGAACATGGTGGGGAATTTCCAATTATTTGTTAATTGTTATCGCACGCAATACCTCCACAGGAAATCTTGCATGCTTATGTAGCCACTGTGTTCTGTGGCTTTTGTAGACACTGACAGCAGACTCTTTCTTCTCCCTCAATAGACGATAAAGAGAAAGCCCCACCCCACCCTGGGAATAACATATTTGCTGAGTGTTATAATAAACTCTTGTCTTTGAAATAAACTTTGTAGATGGAGGCCTAGATTATCAGCCTTGGTGTGTTGTCATAGAAATAAGGAGCAGGAATCTCAGATGAATTTGTTTCTGAAAACTTTCCAGTGCCTGAGGGAGCTGAACACTTTCTTATATATTCAAATCTTTCTTAGCTCCAGGGGGGAGGGTGACAGGCTGTAAATTGGCACCGGGTAATCTCCAGCCTTGACTGTGCACTAATACATTCAAAGCGTAGAAACAGAGTATGCTCTAAACTCATTTGGAGGTCTTCGTCTCAAAAGCTACACTTCTGAAAGCCAGTGACAGGGACAAAGATAACAAATGTTGCCTTTGATCCTGTATTAAATTGGGGTGGGGAAGTGGAGAGAAAAAGAAAAGGTTTTCGGCAGAACTTGCGCCAGCTGATTTTAGCAGCTGGTCACAGCAAGAGCATCTTCACAGCTGCATTATCCATTTAAGGCAATATCACACCACTTCAAACAGTTGCAGCTTCTCCCAATGAATCCTGGGAACTGTGGTTCATTAAGGATACAGTGATACCTCCAGAACTTAATTTGTTCTGGAGGTCCGTTCTTAACCTGAAACTGTTCTTAATCTGAGGTACCACTTTAGCTAATGGGGCCTCCCGCTGCCGCTGCGCCGCCAGAGCACTATTTCTGTTCTAATCCTGAAGCAAAGTTCTTAACCCAAGGTACTATTTCTGGGTTAGCGAAGTCTGTAACCTGAAGTGTCTATAACCTGAACTGTCTGTAACCCAAGGTACCACTGTACTGAGCATTGTTAGAAAACCCCCTATTCCCTTCACATAGCTACAATCACAGAGTCTCCTGGGAAGAGGGATTGACTCTGAGAATTGTAGCTCTATAAACTTTTTGAATGGAGCGTTTCACAACAGAAGTGCAAATTCCAGTGCTACTTCCTTCCTGACACATGATTTTGGGTGGCACAGATCAGGTCATTTCATATCAGAATGTGCAAAACTCAAATGCCTCAAGCATCGCTGTTCCATTCTGTTATCATGGACCAGACACGAACTCTGTTAAACACACAAAGGGTTGTATCTAATGTAGCACTAAAGTAAAGTCACTTAGTGACACGTTGTTTCCATTGGCAAAATGTTTTGCAACAACTGAATGTTGTTGCGCAATCAAATGTATAACTATTTTGCACAACAGGTTTACACTAGTGTAACTTTGGCATTAGATTCTTCTGTTGCACAACATTAAAAGTCCCCTGTACATTAGCAGAGAGCCCTTATGCTAGCAGGTAGCATATGATGGACATAGCTCATACATCCCCTATACAGTTGATGCTTTTATCCAAATGTTCTTTTGTCTCTGAGTCCAATAAGCAGATATATGGAAATTACATGCTTAGGACTGTGTTGCAACATTGACTTTGCCTGCTCCTACAGGTTAGCTGCCTCGACACACATTATTTATGTATTTTCTATATAAGATTTTGTTTTTACCCACTCTTTATCCCAGGGTCCCAGGACAAGATTACAGCAATACAATCATACAGTTAAAAACAACAACAGGTTTTATTATTATTATCTTTTATTTAATTAAATTTTAAGCCGGAATTCCTGCATTACAAGGGGAGGCTGAGAGCTATATAATGATGTTGGCAGACACATCCTCTGTGGTGCAAGAGTTCCACACAACTGGGTGGCTGCCACAGAGAAAGCTCTCCATTGGGCTGCCATTTCCAACACTGGGAGCGGCAGAACAAGCAACTGTCTGCCCAGCTGAAAACCCAAGTCTGCGGGATAGAGGTTATCTTTCAGACATTTGGGGCCCAGGCTATTCAGGGCTTCAAACATCACATGCTGGAGCATTTTGCTCAAACTTATGGACTTCATTTTGTTTTTTAATTGCAGTGCAAGGTATCATTTTGAGTGACATGATTTTTCTCTCTCAAAGAGCAAAGGTTCCCTAAGGAAAAAAAGACACCTTTCACTGTAAAATTGAAATCTCTTCAACTCATAGCAAAACACTTGCCAAGACAGGGAGTGAGGTCATGGCAGGCATTGTCCTGTTGAGTCCCTCCTTGAAAATGACTAGATTTAACCACTTGACTGTGCAGTCAGTGGGGGCTGGTCCCCTGGGACTGCTAAGACACAGCCCTCCCCATGAGAATGCTAAGCAAAATCTCAAAGCCACATACTCTTTCCTGCGCCACGTACATTTCTGCAAACATTTCTGTCGCTCTTCTGTTTTCTGGTCAGTCAAGTCTCTGCTAAATTCAGCCAATCCTAATCCAAAAATATAGCTATGGCAAAGAAGTCTCTCCCATGTGTTTCTAAGTACTGTGTTCCAGTGCTGAGGGAGGGGAATAATCTTTCCCCATAGGTCTGGAAATGGATGGAGTCTTTTGTTAACACTACTGTGTAGCCCCTTTAAGACTAACCTATTCACACTGTGATCCAGAACGTATTTATGAGGGAGCGAACCCCATTAAATGGAGTGAGTAATGCATGGCTATTGTGGCATTAAACCACCCTGGACATTGTAAGAGTTGGGACCGCTTCTGAACCAAGGTAAGGCATTTCATTAGGTGTTAAGTATTAATAAATCTGCAGTGTTTAAGTGTCCACTGTTTCTTTGCAATGGAGAAGAAGAAGAAGAAGAGTTTGGATTTGATATCCTGCCTTTCACTCCCCTTCAGGAGTCTCAAAGGGGCTAACATTCTCCTTTCCCTTCCTCCCCCACAACAAACACTCTGTGAGGTGAGTGGGGCTGAGAGACTTCAGAGAAGTGTGACTGGCCCAAGGTCACCCAGCAGCTGCATGTGGAGGAGCGGAGACGCGAACCCGGTTCCCCAGATTATGAGACTACTGCCCTTAACCACTACACCACACTGGAGGAAGATAGGGAGAGAACCAGAACAGATGCAAGCCATAAAACTGCTTTCTCTGAAGAGAATCAACTGTGACAGTAGGCCACACTTCCGAACCAATGTAAGATGCTTTTCAGTTCAAGTTAGGTGCTAAGTATTTCTACTATAGTCTTAGGAGTCCACAGTATCTTTGCAGAGGAGAACAACAGGGTCACATCGCTATATTTTTGGATTAGGATTGGCTGAATTTAGCAGAGACCTGACTGACCAGAGAACAGGGGAGCGAGAGAAATGTTTGCAGAAATGTACATGGCGCAGGAAAGAGTATGTGGCTTTGAGATTTTGCTTAGCATTCTCATGGGGAGGGCTGTGTTTTAGCAGTCCCAGGGGACTAGCCTCCACTGACTGCAAAGTCAAGTGGTTAATACAGCAGTTTGACCACACCCCTGTGACCTAGCAGCACCACCAGGTCTAGAGAGCTCCAGCCACCACTAAGTGCAATCTTATAAATGTCTAATCAAAAGTAATCCCCATCGACTTCTGTGGGACTTTCCTTCCTGTTTTCTGTGTGTGCACAGGATTGCAGTCTGAAGAACTCACTTCCTAAGCCCAGGGGTCAGCAATCTTTTTCATCAGGGGGCCGGTCCACTGTCCCTCAGACCTTGTGGGGGGCCAGACTATATTTTGGAAAAAAAATATGAACAAATTTCAATGCCACACAAATAACCCAGAGATGCATTTTAAATAAAAGGACACATTCTACTCATGTAAAAACACGCTGATTCCCGGACTGTCCACGGGCCAGATTTAGAAGGCGATTGGGCAGGATCCAGCCCCTGGGAGTTAGTTTGCCTACCTATGTCCTAAGCCTTCTTTTTGTGAAAGGAAGGAAATTGAGGTTGGTTAAATTGGGAGACCATATGCATTTATTCTAGCCACTTAGCAATAATTATGCAGATTTAGAGGACAAACCCATCATGTAACAGGACATTGTTGTGGTGTCCGGTGAATTAAGGTAAAGGTAAAGGGACCCCTGACCATTAGGTCCAGTCGTGACCGACTCTGAGGTTGCGGCGCTCATCTCACTTTATTAGCCAAGGGAGCTGGCGTACAGCTTCCAGGTTATGTGGCCAGCATGACTAAGCCGCTTCTGGCAAACCAGAGCAGCGCACAGAAACGCCGTTTACCTTCCCACCAGAGCAGTACCCATTTATCTACTTGCACTTTGACGTGCTTTCGAACTGCTAGGTTGGCAGAAGCTGGGACCGAACAACGGGAGCTCACCCCATTATGGGGATTTGAACCACCGACCTTCTGATTAGCAAGTCCTAGGCTCTGTGGTTTAACCCACAGCACCACCCATGTCTGGTGAGTTACATTTCCTCAAAAGCAGATGGGCGCACTGACACACTATATATCTTCAGAAGCTGGTTTCAGAAGCTGCATCCCTTAGACAGGTCTGCTGACTGAAGTGACCCACATTGTTTAAGTAGCCTTTAGGCCAGGGGTGGGGAAGATATGACCCTCTGGGTGTTATTGGGCTATATCTCCCATAATCCCTGACTATTAACTGTGCTAACTGTGGTTGACTGAGTCTTATAGCATCTGGAAGACCAAAGATTCCCCACCCTTGCTTTAGTCCTTTAGAAGAAAACCAGGAACATGCTTAGGCAGACAGAGTTGACCTAGTCCATACTTGCAAGTCATAATTCAGTGAGGAAATTGTGACTTCAGTTGCATATTGCCAAAAGGAAAATAGATATTTTAGCACAAATATTCCTATTGTATGCCCATATTTACTTCCTACTAGCCAACTACTTGACAGTCTGACACATGCCCTCTAATGCTTCATTTCTTTGAGGTGTTTATTTTAGTGTTCAGAGCTGTAATTATCTGCAGTTTCCCACTTCCTTGCAGTGTTCTTTTAGAAATATACACGTATGCCAAAGGTAGCCATTGGAGCATTGTGGCGTTTGCCCTTCTAAGTGTGTGACATCATACTGGTTTCATAAGGAAAGGGTTAACTAAGTGTAAAATGACTAACCAATAGGGACCCAAGGGGAGGAGTTCGAGTTCGAGTTGTTAAGAAGTCAGTCTGGAGCTAGAGAAGGGACGGAGAGGATAAGTCTGTGGGTTGGGCTAGTTTGATGTGAGAGAGTGAGAGAATCTGTTAAGAGGAGTCAGTCAAACAGTTGAGATAATCAGTCAGAAGGTATTAGGAAGGTATAGGCTGGTAAAGAAACTAAAGTTAAGAAACTGATAATAATATTATCTAAGAAACCATAAATTTGTTAACGCTTATAAACTTGTTTATTTGGTTCAATTTTAATAACTGTCTGAACTCAGTGTGTACCTGAGAGTAACGGGTTGGTGGCAGCGGGGAAGCGAGCACAGTAGTGGCACAGAGATCAATAGACTGTTAAACGTCCAGGGACCCTGTGTGATCGCCACAAGCATATTAAACTCTCTCTCTCTCTCTCTGTATATATATATATCCCAAAAGAAGTACACATGGGGAAAATGTTATGGCATCACTCTGCTGTTTTTAATCTGAAAATTAATCCTATTAAATCACTAACCCCCCCCCCCCTTTTTAAGGCAGTTAAAAGAAGAGAAAAATATTTGGAATATTGATGTTGTTGCTTATTTTTCTGACTCTCTTTTTATCTGTTTCCTGTGTATATTCTGTTCCAAGAATGCAAGGGCAGCATTTACTGAGATGATGAAGCAAATATGAGTGGAGAAGGCAGGGGAAGGGAACTGGAATTTATGATAAGGAATTAATATTATACATGTCTGCTCTGAAGTAAGTCCCAGGGAGTTCAATTGAGCTTTTCCCCATTTCTTGAGGTATAGTCTCAGGCTTAGTGTAAGTCTGTGAAAAGTGGGGAGGGCGGCAAACACCCGCAGAAGATCCTCCTCCTTATCAACTTATGCAGTCCTAAAGATTGTTGGGTATGTGTGTCTTATACCCCTCCACCCACACGTTCCCAAATGACAACCTAAAAGTGGTTTTATCCCATCAGGCATTCAGGTGCAACTATATTCTGGACTTGTATTAAAAGCTATTTGCACACTCATTCAAAAGAATAGTAAAAGGAACCTCCATACTTCAAAGCTACAGTGATTAATGGCAAGGCAGTGGCACAATCTGTAAACAGTAGGAAATGAACAGATAAGGGTGAAATATGACCCATTTCCTCCCAAAGTGAAGCGCAGCGGGATGCACCAGCACTCCATTACTCTCTCGAAACACCCTGTGGTGCCTAAATGCTTGGGGAAATATGGCACCTAAATTTCCCTCCTTTAAATAATAAAATAATGCTTCTAGCTCCATTCTAAGCCTTCTAGGAGTGTTATCTTAAAGAAAGGGGATGCAGGACAAAACAGGGCTGTGTTATTACTGTGTCTCATTCGGTTTGGGCTCTGATGGTTTGATAAGTCTGGGCCTGACACACTGAATAGCTATGTAGTTATTTGTGTCCACAGAAGAGTGTAAAAAGCAAACAGAGGAGATAAAATGGCCCAGCGATAGTGGAAGAACAGTAGCGGTGTACATCAGTTTTGTGTCAAAGCAATACAGTAAAATTAAAATAGTATGAAAATGGACAAAAACCAGGCTGGCATATAAGATCAAAAGCATAGTGTCATATCCATGTTTGTGGTGTGCAATTGTATATTTCTTCCCCCTTATTACTTGGGATTTAATATATTTTCATGGAAACTGGGGAATGTGAAGTACATAATGCTCAACCCTTGTACTGATAAGGTACTTTAGAAAATGAAAATATGGAGGTCAATGAGCATGGGTTTTTTTTGTTTTCATCTATTCTATTTAGAACTCATGTTGACAACAAAAACGATGTACAAAATGCTGCCATTGTAAACCATCTACATTTTCCAAAATCACTTATTTAAGCAATAATACTCAAATGAATGGTTTGCACTTCAAATTTTGTATTGTCAGGTCGGTGGAAGAGGAACCAAGTGACTATCTTCCTTTAGGTTTGCAACCATATTTTCAGCAGAGAAAATAGAATGTTTGAAGATTTACTTAAACCAGAGGCTTTTCTTTACTAATTATTTGAATCATACTTCAGTCTATCAAGTCCACTTCAAAATTCTAACCTGATAATAATGAAAGAATGTGAATGGGTAATAAAGGATCCAGGCAGCCCAGTCCTTTACATGTCTTTTCAGAAGGAAGTCATCAGGGCTGCATCTGACTAAGTCATATTCAAAGTAAACCCACTGAAAACAATGCCCTTAAGGGACTTAGGTACATTGATTTCAATGGGGAAATACTGAGAATGACCATTTGATACAACCCATAGAGTTCAATGGAACTTTCTCCCAGATACATATGTTTAGGATTCTTGCCTTTGACAAAAATCCAGAAACTAGCTAAAATGATGTGCTTAGAATGTGATTACTTAAATCCGTATACAGTGGTACCTCTGGTTAAGAACTTAATTAGTTCTGGAGGTCCGTTCTTAACCTGAAACCGTTCTTAACACGAGGTACCACTTTAGCTAATGGGGCTGCCGCGCCGCCACCACGCAATTTCTGTTTTCATCCTGAGGTAAAGTTCTTAACCCGAGGTACTACTTCTGGGTTAGCAGAGTCTGTAACCCGAAGTGTTTGTAACCTGAGGTGTTTTTAACCCGAGGTACCACTGTATTCCACTTCAATGATTACACAGATTTGGGTGTTACATAGAATCCAGGCCAACGTCACACATTCTCCAAGCCAGGAACCCAAACAGTGACAACACTCTTGTGTTTCAGGCTAATTTTAACTACAGAAGAAAACCCTCCAAGATACCCAAGTCTTTCTAGAATGGTTTCCATTGTCATTTGTAGGTCTGCACAAAGAAAAAAAAACAAGTCCTTTTCCTCAAAGTCCCCACAGTCTATTTACAGGAAAAACAAGCAAGCAAAAGTAAGGCAAGGAAAGGGAAGCCGTTCAAATCTTTAGGTGAATTGAAAAACTGTAAATTAATATATTGGGTGCAACAACAAAGTTGACCCAATATATTAATGTCTCATGAGAACATGTGAAGGAAAAGTGTGCTGCACTTGTGTATGTTCTTCAACACAATGAAGAAAACTGCATGATTAGGTCTCCCATTGAAGAATATGAAAATTGAAATTATCAACATTTTTTAAAAAATGATTTCAAGGTAAAATGTGAATTTCTTGTTTTACTGTGAACTTACTTTGCAGAAGACGGCAATGAACATCCCAGACTTGTTTTCAGCCTCAGAGTCCCTTCCAATTCTACGATTGTATGAAAAGAATCCTTGTGTAGTTGAGTCTTAAATTCCACTGGCAACTTGTCTGATACTGCACCTGGCCTTGACTAGAAAATAAAGTTGTTGAGAAAAGATACAGACATTGTCAGGGAAATGTCAATTTATGAGGCTGTAAATGTTAACTTTATCCAGAGAAGTGTTGATTACATCAGAATTGAAAGATGAAAGGAATCCCACACAAAAAAATCCCTTCCAAAAGGCATGCTTTATTGACATTTCTCCTTCTCTCTCCAGTAAGCTTGCTTTTTGAATTAAATCTTACACAGACTTATAAATAACCCAGGGATGCTGTAAACAACAACAGCAACAGATGGCTTCGAGAGTGACCAGGCACAGTTTAGAGAGCTGAGGGTCCCTTCTCACCTTTAGGCCACCAGAACTTACATGAGGCCCAGGTGTTTCCACATTGCCCCAAATCTATGTTTGGCAGTTAAGGGAGTGCTTCCCTCATGAAAGTAACTTATTTGGCTGCAATCCATATCACATTTCATCCTATTAAAGGCTGTTAAGACCTGTTCTGCAGTAAATGGATAGTGGATTGCAGCCACAGTGATGGAATGTAAAGGGGGTAGGAGAGAGGAAACTTTTGTTTAAAAAGGGCCACTAGTAGCAAGTCCAACACAACCAGAGAACCATTTTGTTATTCCCAGTAAAAGGCAGAAGACTTATTCCCAGCCGCTACATAAATACCAATGTGAACTTACAAAGGGTATCTTCCCCAATCACCATCACTTTCTCCTTGTTTGTTTATTCAGCCATAATAGATTTAGCTGGGAAATTAATTTAAATTCTGTCAATTCAGAGCCACATAAAATGGTAGGGGGAATCAAAACAAATCTGCAAAAATAAGTGTCTTATCATGTTATGATGCAGAGAAGCTATCAGAGCACAATATGCCTTTGTCAGAGAATGAATATAGCAAGCGAATAAATAATAAAGTTCTACAAAATGGCAATTCACCTCAACTAATCTTCCATGCAAAAATGCTTTTGATTGAATATAGCTTTCCTTTCTATTGGACTATTGTCACTGGTGGAAAGCAACAAAGACTGCCTTAAACAGTGGCTTCAGGAAGCAAAATCCAATGTCCACTGCCCATTTTTTTTTTTATTTTAAGAATGGAGCTACAATCTAAGGGGAAGCAAAGGTTGGTTTAGAAAACTGCCTTTCTCTTTCCCTGCCTGCATTCATGCTACTACCAAGACTGTTCCCCCAAAAGGTAAGCAGACAGCAGTACTTCTGGCTTTCCCTATCTCTTCAACACCAAAACCACTGATTTGTCACAGCACAGAGATCGGAAGACCCTTTCTCCAACAGATGCGAGAAAGAGAGATTAAAAGATAAACGGCAAAGTGGAATGGCAAATGCCACCAAGTGCAGTCAGCAGTGTCTATATGTTCAATGTAGCCATTTAAGCTCATTTTCAGACTAATCACTTTGCACTACCCTCTAGCTCATTGCTCCAGAGATGAAAGGTTCCCTGTATAAATCAATTCCCTTTGCCTTTGGATTGCCTGTCACCTGCCTCCTTCATTCCTCTACATTTCTATTTGAATAAAATTGCATGGAATGATATTAGTCTGCCTAAAAATTGAAAGCCGTGAGTGTCAGTTCCTACCCAGCATGGTGCACAGTCCTCTTGCTCAATTTGTTTTTAAATGCAAGATGAACTTGGCTTTTATACTTGCCAAAGTTATGGGACATGTTGCCCTTGCAAAACGGCACCATGCAGATCCCTCCCAGTCTCCCTATTTTCCAGGTACAGTCCCAGATTTACAGAAGCCATCCCAGTTTCTGATTTGATCCCTGAATGTCCTGCTTTTCCTTAAAACATCCATATTTTCATTGGAGAAATGTTGGAGGGTATAGAGTTATGCGACCCCCAAACCAAGGAGATAAGTTACCATACAACCTTTAGAATGCATCTGAAGGAAGCCCTGTATTGTTGTTGTTGTTTAGTCGTTTAGTCGTGTCCGACTCTTCGTGACCCCATGAACCAGAGCATGCCAGGCACTTCTGTCTTCCACTGCCTCCCGCAGTTTGGTCAAACTCATGCTGGTAGCTTCGAGAACACGGTCCAACCATCTTGTCCTCTGTCGTCCCCTTCTCCTTGGGCCCTCAATCTTTCCCAACATCAGGGTCTTTTCCAGGGAGTCTTCTCTTCTCATGAGGTGGCCAAAGTATTGGAGTCTCAGCTTCAGGATCTGTCCTTCCAGTGAGCACTCAGGGCTGATTTCCTTAAGAATGGAGAGGTTTGATCTTCTTGCAGTTCATGGGACTCTCAAGAGTCTCCTCCAGCACCATAATTCAAAAGCATCAATTCTTCAGCGATCAGCCTTCTTTATGGTCCAGCTTTCACTTCCATACATCACTACTGGGAAAACCATGGCTTTTACTATACGGACCTTTGTTGGTAAGGTGATGTCTCTGCTTTTTAAAAGCCCTGTATAGGGTAGTCTTAAAATGTTTAATATTTTATTGTATTTTTTATGTGTTGGAAGCTGCCCAGAATGGCTGGGATGTAAATAATAAAATTATTATTGCTGTTATTGTTATTGAATAAGACGTCCCTATTTTCATCAGAGAAATATTGGAGGGTATGATACTAGCGCAATGTTTCTGGTTTCATTGCCAGGCCTCTGAGAAGTTTTTAAAACTTTCATGGCAACTAGATTATATATTTCTGCACTCCTAAAGCTAAAGTGCATTGATGATGTTTATTAGGGAACCTGCTAACTTACAGGTGCAGTGTGTGTGTGTGTGTGTGTGTGTGTGTAATCTCAGATATTTTTGAACCAAATACCCAAATATTTAAGTGTTCAATAGGTTTAACACTTTTGAACTGGCTATACAGTTCAAGTGTTCATTGTGCTTCATAGTCCCAAATATCTAAGATTATTATTATTATTATTATTATTATTATTATTATTATTATTATTATTATTATTATTTTATTCCCCCCGCCACCCATCTGACTGGCTTTCCCCAACCACTCTGACCGGCTCCCAACAGAATATTAAAAACACAATAAAACATTAAAAACTTCCCTAAACAGGGCTGCCTTCAGATGTCTTCTAAAAGTCAAGTAGTTATTTATTTCCTTGACCTCTGAAGGGAGGGCATTCTACAGGGCGGGCGCCACTAACAAAAAGGCCCTCTGCCTGGTTCCCTGTAACCTCACTTTTCGCAGTGAGGGAACCGCCAGAAGGTCCTTGGCGCTGGACCTCAGTGTCTGGGCTAGATGATGGGGGTGGAGGCGCTCCTTCAGGTATACATTGGTAGCCTCAAGGCTGGATTATTGTAGGGCACTCTGTGCAGCTGCTCTGAAGGTTGGTTTGGAAGTTGCCGCATGTGCAAAAAGTGGCAGCTCAGTGTGGGGCCAACCAAGGTAAAATAATCATAATCAGTATTGGATTGAAATAGGTCTCAACTGTAATTGATTACAAGTGCCTTCAAGATGAGCCCAGCAGAGACGCCACTTGGAGGGGTTCTATGGCCCATCAGCCCCCATGTGGACTTCTGGACAGAGATGGGGTACCCAGTGTCTTATCCACCCAAAGTTGTGATGATTGCTATGAGGTAGGCAAAAACCTGTAGACCAGCCAATTGGTCTGCAGTAAAAAAAAATCATCCCTGGCCCGAAATATGGTGACTGAGAATTCCAGTCCAGTGCATTGCCCATTCACCTTCAGGAAGGACCTACAAGAAACAGGGCAAGAGCGGGACACAGCCAGGTGTGGCTTGGCTTTAAAGGAGATAAGCAGCTAGGCAGCGGAGGAGGGAGCCACTTGGGTGCCTGGGGCAGGGCAAGGACGCGGTGAGCTGCCCATAGGGCAGCCTCTGGAGTCTGCCTGCCTCCTCCCACTGAGCCGTCCTATAGCTGGGGGTGGGGGAGGCAGCAGGCAGACCGTTTGGGCAGTGTGGAGCCTGCACACGCCCAAGCGACCGTGTCTCTCCCAGAAGAGACATGTGACTCGGGCATGCTACAGGCCCTGCAGTGTGTGCCGCCAGCTTTTTGTCACCCCCCTCAGTGATGACGCCTGAGGCAGCCTGCACCCCCCCCTTTCCTGCGCTCCTGCAGCTAGGGCCAATGCCCCAAACACTCCCCCTTTGCTTCCTTTTTCCTGGCCCGTTGAAAGGAGTTTTTGTGCCAAGTTTAGGCCAACTGCAGGTAGAGATCCTGCGTTCCCCAATGGCCCCAGAACAAAAGAGGCCCCCATGTCTGAAGCACAAACCACACTGCCCCACATTCACAGGTGAGAAGACATTTCCTAAGTAGAGCATCTCACCGCACACCAGCTGAAGGAATGGATCCAGCTGCCGGTTTATTGTTACTGGTTTGTGAAGTCACATACATCTTTGGGCCAGTTTATCGAGAGAGTGCTTTAATAACAACAACAACAACAACAACAATATTTTATTTATATCCCGCCCTCCCAGCCAAAACCAGGCTCAGAGCGGCTAACAACAATAAAAGTAACACAGCATTCTAAAATCAATTCATTTTAAAATCAATTCAAAATCAAATTAATGGCAACCATTGGGCTAGCGTTCTGTGAGGATTACCAAAGGAGGGGGGTCAGACTGTGCCTTGGCCAAAGGCCTGGTGGAACAGCTCTGTCTTGCAGGTCCTGCGGAAAGATGTCAAGTCCCGAAGGGCCATAGTCTCCTGTGACAGAGCGTTCCACCAGAGCGGCCACAGCCGAAAAAGCCCTGGCTCTGATTGAGGCCAGCCTAACCTCCCTATGGCTCGGGACCTCCAAGATGTTTTTGTTTAAAGACCGTAAGGTCCTCCGTGGGACATACCATTCAGATTATCAGAAGGTGCCCTCCTGTTTATGCCACTTCCTGTGAAAATACATCTCATGATGACTGCATGAAAGGTAACATTCTCAGGGGTGGCACGCATTTTGGCCTCCACTCGGAGATCTAGCCTGCACCAACGGTGTGGGCATTTTGCCATTTGCTAGAGACTGTTCATTTGCCCAAGCGTTCCCAGGCCTCTAATATCTTAATACCAGTTTTACTGCTCTCTGGATGTTACAGTTACACACACACATATATTGGGTTTTATTGAACTGCTTCGTCTTGATTTTGTAATTAAAGGTCCATGAGTCAAATAAATAATAAGAAAGATGGTTTACCTATGGTATGTATCTCCAGCCTGGAACCATTTCATAAAAAGTAGCCTGCAACAGTGATAGATAGATAATCTAGTAAACCTTAGCAGCCACCTTCTAAGCCAACAGTTCTCAACCTGTGGGTCCCCAGATGTTGTTGGACTACAACTCCCATCATCCCTGAGCTCTGGCCTTGCTAGCTAGGGGTGATGGGAGTTGTAGTCCAACAACATCTGGGGACCCACAGATTGAGAACCACTGTTCTAAGCCATGGATGGGGAGTATGTGGTCTTACAGAAATTGCTGGACTACAACTCACACTATCCCTGAGAATTGGCCAGGCTGCCTTAAATGGATGGGGTCATTTATTTATTTTTTTGTCAGATTTCTACAGCTGCCCATGAATAAACATTCCACAGGCAGTTTACAACAAAGTATTAAAAATGCAGAATGCAATAATAATTAAAAACCAACATTGAATAATAAAAGACAGCAAAAGAAGCCCTCACGACAGCAGCAGGATAACTAAAATTTCTAGCTCACAGGTCTGCTATCTCTGCTGTAAGGTAATTCAATCTTATTATCTCCCATATTGCAGATAGGGATACTGAGGCAAAGAGAAAGTGACTTGTTTAAAGCTTCCAAGTGCATTCGTGAAACAGGAGATTCAAACTATTGGACTTCCTGAGTCATAGACAACTGCCTTACACGCTATAATTGCTTTCAATATCTTCTTGCTTTTTGGTTTCTCCCCACCCCATTATCAGAAATGCATTCAGATTTCCCTCTGGCAGAATAAACTAGAGCTGAACCTTCATATGATTATCTGAAACTGAGTCACTTAAGCATGGAACTGGTTCATAAACTTCAGAGGATGCATTTGCATGTGAATATTGATTTCTCTCACATGAACGGCTCATCCTTTTATGTTGCCTCTTGCATGAATTTTCTCCCTAGAGAACTGATACTTTTCCCTGCTTCCGCTGCTTGGTGTGTTTTCATCCACTGTTCCAGTCAGAAACACTTCCTTGAACAGGACCAAATGGAGCAATGAGACCGCTGATTATCTCTAGTTCTTCTCCCGTGAAGCAGAAACATTTCATTCCAAAGAGGGAACATCTGACCTTTGTTATGTCATCAGGCAAGTCAAAGGAGGAAAACATATCCAGCCTGCATGTGAATTAACATACAATGCCTTCTGATGGCTGAACCTAGAATATTTTGTCAGTTTCCATTACTGACCCTACTGAGGTGTAGTTAGCATAAGATGAACATGCACACTACAAGACTGACCCTAAGACAATTACCTATGCAAAATTCATCCTGTAAACCTCTACAGAATTATTCACATTGACCCTGCAGCCCAAACCACTGGATCCACTGGATCCACCAGCTGTGACAGGTTAGGATGAGGAGGAGATGCTGAGAAATGTGTTGGATTGGCTGCTGTTTACATAAATGCTATGGATTCTACAGGTGTGGCTGTACTCCTTCCACTGCAATTATTTTCCTGCCCACCCATCACTGAATGAGAGTTCATTGCAGCCTATCTCCTTCCTTGGTGGATTTCGGTACTTGGTACTGCCTGATTTAGGAAACCAAGAGCTCAGCTATAGAGCTGCAAATACGTTTTAAATGTGTTGTAAGCTGCAATATACAAATGCGACGCTAGTTGGCGACAGTGAGCTATGCAAAATTTGATGTGTTTTTTCAAAACTTTTTTTTTAAAAAAACATTTTCACAGCATTTGTTGTATGTGTGTGGATTCCACCTAAAAGTTTTAGAAATCAATCTCATTACTGAATTTCAGGAGAAAGGAAATGATACACCATTTGCTTGTCAAATCCTTTATTGCTAGTACTAATGCCCAGATCACCAACTAAAGTATCTGTCCTTCACTTATTTAACAACAACAACGAAAGTCGCAATAAAGTATAACAATAAGTATTATTATCCTTACTACTACTACTTTTACTGCTACTATCATAATCATCTTCACTTAAAATCTTTAGCTTGTTCTTTAAATCAAACTTACCAAGTCAGCTTACAATAAAATAAAAAGTACATAAATAAGGTCAAACCAACAAACTTATGAAAGCAGTAATACAATAAATAAATGAGGCAGAATAAAGCAGATCATCAAAAGTTTAAAAGTCTACGAAAATAAAAAGGTCTTCACCTGGCTCCAGGAAGTATCAAACTAGGCAGCCTTAAGCCATTTTCTAACATCAAAACAAGATTCCATCTTGTCTGCAGCAAGGAAGAAAACACAATTCTAAACATCTAAGCACACTCTGAAATATATGCTTTAATAATGAATTTTAAGGAGGTTTTCTCAGTTGGGTGGGAATTTAAAAATGAGCTAGTGCTTAGATGATGGTGGTGACAATTTGTATCTAAAGTGGAAAGGCAAAAGGACAGTCCTTCTCTGCTCTGTTTTTTTTTAAATAACACACAAAAATAGGTACTGGAGGCAGAGAAATGGTGCTCTTCTGGAAGCTGCCTCCCAAGAAAATGCTTCAGATTGCAATCTAAGTCCATCTTTTGGTTACACGTAGCCTCTTCACATCAAAATTAGAACGTTGCACCTGTTTGCGTTGGTGGCATTAATAAGCAGTAATATCATCAATGTCTCAACCAAAGTCATGTTCCTGTCCCAGCTTATTACCTATATTTGGGTTTCATTTCTGCTGGAGGTGATTCTTCATATACACTCCCTGTTCATCGCACTTGACCTTCAGCAGGAAAATTTCCCAGCGGATTGCGTCCAATAGGTTTCTTTCTTCTTCTATTAGTTCAAATGAAATGTGGGAAGGTGTGTGTGGATTATCCATATGCTAACCAGAGCCACAATAGTTCAATTTCTGGAGGGCAGATATTTCTTACTATTACATGAAGGGATGGGAATCAGCCCTACTGGAAAAATTGTCATATAAACTGAGAGCCTCTAGAGGTCAAAAAAGTAAGGACTTTTTTCTGTTTAGTATAATTTTATTGTTTGTGTTAATAATGCAGAATATAACCAATCTCAACCCATAGTCAATAAATGGCTGTGGATAATACCATAAAAGAGAAATATGTGAAGAGTTTCATGAGCTAAGGTTCAATGAAAATGCAGCTCATCCCCCCTGAAAAATAAAGGATATTCATGTTAATACCTGATTTTGTTTTATGCTTGACTCTGTATTTTAATAAAATGTGTGCATTTCCACTTGTCTATAGCATATGAATATGCTAAAAATAAACCCCTGTAGTTTTGACTGCTCCCTGTCCAGACACTTTACTTGAACCAATTGCGCAATAGCCAGCAGATCCATCGTGAATTTATGACACCCAGCATTTTGGTCTGTTATGAAGTAGAAGAGATATGATTCGTAGTCCAATGAATGTTTTAAGCAGTCATTGCCCTTTAACCCAGGACGCTTCTCATAGACACATCAACTATTCCATTTCTTAAAGACCTCCAGTGGGCCCTCTCAAAGTAGAGTATCTTTCCCTCTAGGCAACTTGCTTAGATTCCGTTTAATCGTGGATGATTTTTATTGCCAAGCTATTTCATTCTGTCAGATTTTATGAGCATTCATATACTGGCTTACCCTGTGATAATGATGCTCTTTTTTTCCTCAAAAACTGTGAATGGAATTTAACCTATTAGGGGAGGAAAGGGGGCTAAATTAACTATTATGCTAAATACACATCCCAGGAAAGCACCATTCAAAAGTTGAGGTCCCTGTGATCCCTAATTATTTGAAGCATGGTTCATAAGTTGGGCTCATTGTGGAAGCTGTGGGCGGAAGGTCCTAAGCATGGTAAAATTGGAATAAATGCAAGATAGCCACTTGGGATTAAAACTGGCCACAACTTTATTGACTACAGATGTCATTAGGTATCCAGTATACCCATGGATGTGCATAAACCAACCTGTCTGCTGGTTAGTTTTTTGGTCAGAGTTAACCAAGGTTACAGATCACCCTATGGTGTATACCAAATCAGGGAGACCCAGCCTGAGATCACCATAGTGGAGCTATGGCGCACCCCCCCCCCCCCATCTGGGCACCTGGATAGAATTACAGTCATACCTCAGAAGTTGAACGGAATCCGTTCCAGAAGTCCATTCAACTTCCAAAACGTTCAGAAACAAAGGTGTGGCTTCCGATTGGTTACCGATTGCACAGGCGCACTGGAATCAATAGCAGAAGCTATTATGAATAAAATTCAGAAACCAGAACACTCACTTCCAGTTGAGGAACTGGAACGTTTGACTCCCAAGGTGTTCGGGAGCTGAGGCATGACTGTACCTCTACACTGGATCCCTTTAACTGGATACCCTGTTTCTTTGGACATGTGGGGGGTTCCGACCCCACTGTCCAACTAGACAAAGTATCTACCCCAATGCCTTGTCCACCATCAAGTTGTGTGGATTGGTATGAGATAGGCAAAAATCTCAGATGGGCCCAATTTGTCTGAAGGCAAATTCCTCCCTGGCCCCAGATATGGTGACTTCCATAGCAAGGCCTTACTCTCAGGCAGTTCTACAAACAGAGTGTCAGCTGTGTGGGTAGGGATACCAAGCTCTGACTAAAACTGGTGCCCAGGCATGGTTGACTTATATAACCAGGGAGTTACCAGAGGAAAGCCAGAGAGAAAAAGTCTTCCCTCTGGTCCACCCCCCTCCAGCCAGCATCGCCCATGATTGGCTACAAAAAAACGGGAGAGACCCAGGAGTCAGTGTGGCCAGTGGAAAAGGAAGTGACGTCCTCGCCCAGCCGGAGAGAATGTTCCTGTCCTAATCTCCATGTATAAATAAGTCACAGTGTTTAAGAATGTAATTAGTGGCCATCAGACATTCTGTGGTAACAAATTACATTGCTTAATTTTGAACTGTGGGAAGTATTCGCTTACACTGGCTGCTATCAATTTCTTTGAGAGATTCCAAGGAAGTTTATTTTGAAAGCGAATAATCTTTCCCCTTGCTTTCTCTCCACGTCACATAATGCTCCCCATCAATCATCTTCCGTCTCCTAATCTCTGAAGTCCCAACACTTTAAGCCTTTCTTATTAAAGATTATATATCCATCTGTTATTTCTGCTGCCCTTTTCTGTACCTTTTCTCTATCTCTTTTCAAAGCAAGGTTAGGAGACACATACACACAATTCTCTAATGGATGTAGAATGCTAACTGTTCTGTTTTCTTTTGTTATTAGCTTTTTTAAAAAATAATAATTCCCTGCCTAACCACCCACTTCAACATTTGACCTATGCATTTTGGTGATTGCCTACTCTACAAGAATCACTTTGTTAAGAAACCTTGCTAAGCCTCCTCATAACAGATCCATGTGCATGCATGTTTGTGATGAATATTCTTGAGGTAAGAATTGGGGATTTTTTTATACATGAAAGATTCTGAGCGTAGAAAATATTTAATCATAATTAATGAAAGCAGACAATAAGATTGAGCTGACATGTGCCGGCATGAAGGTCTGACCCAAAACATATTGCTGTCAAGAGTTCGCATAGAAGGCAGCAGACACAAGGCAGGAAGTGTGGCACTCACAGCAATGTCCTCCATCAACTTGCCATCAACTCTACCCCTCAGTATTGTTAGGAGTGTCCTACTCTCGTGTAGGACCCTGGCAAAGGCACACACCCGACTGGCATGTTCTCTCTCCTGGTCGATTGTTCGGGAGCTACAAAAGCTTTCTTCTACCTGAACATCACAGCGATTGATGCCAAAAGGCATTAGCACACTTAGGGATCTGGAGAGTATTCACAGTTTGTGCAATAGAACTCAGTAGCACAGCGTTTTGGCTAATCTACATTTATTTACATATAATACACTCGGAGCATTCTGACTTAGCTCCCTCCTCTTTCTCATCAGACAGCAAAGAGAGAAAGAAACTAAGGACAATAGTCCCACTTCACGGAACACAGTAATACCCAAACATCCTGTCTCCATCACGTCCCACACTGTGGAATGAAAACATACACTGTCATGTGATAGACAACAATCCCATGACTGCAGACACAGGGAATGAATCTCCAACAAGTATTTGGTGCATGAAGCAACTGCCTCATTCTGCCTGATGATGATGATTTCATTTGACTGGGTCAATTTGACTGGGTTGCCCCAGCCACTCTGGGCAGCTTCCAGCATATATAAAAACATAATAAAACATTAAATATTAAAGACTTCCCTAAACAGGACTGCCTTCAATGTATTTTAAATGTTGTATAGTTACTTATCTCCTTGACATCTGAAGGGAGGGCATTCCACAGGGCGGGGGCCACTACCAAGAAGGCTCTCTGCCTGGTTCCCTGTCACTTCACTTCTCACAGTCAGAGAACTGCCAGAAGGCCCTCAGTGCTGGATCTCAGCTGGACCCAAGCTGAACAAAGGGGGTGGAGACATACCTTCAGGTCAAGGCCATTTAGGGCTTTAAAGGGCTTTATAATTGCTGCCATAGTGTGTAAGGCAGGAGGCAGTTCCACGCTATAAATTTCTATCCCTCAGCCACCCTTTAAAATGGCTGCAGTGGTTCCCAATAGGTCTCAAGCAAGTAACCTTAATATTACAGGTTCCCCCTGAGGAGGTTTGGCTGCCCTGACTGAAGAGCTTCAGCCACTTCCCTTGTCCCTCTCTCTTGAGCTCTCCTCCCTCTTGTGGCATGGATGCCTTGCCTCAGCCAGCTCTGATAGTGGCAACTCTTGAGGGTGCCCTTCCAAAAGAGTTCCCTCACAGGGCAGGAGACATCTCTTCCTTGGGAAATGAGAGTTTCCAACACCCACTCGCTCTCATCTCTCCCTTCCTCCCTTCACTTCCCCTTTCCTCCTCCTCTTCTGCCAGTTGGCACGCTTAATGCATCATGCTGGCAGCCACCATCCAGCTATGTGGCTGCTCTCTGCCAAGCCCTCATCCATCTGGCCTCACTGTCAGTGCCTTCTGGTGCTCTCATTTCTGGCTGATGGTGGCCATGGCTGAGCTGCTTAGTCTGTGTCTCAGACCATGGGCAGGTAGAGGGTGCTGCAGCAGATAGTGAATGAGATGCCAGTTAGTGTGCTGCCCAAATGGCTTGCGGTGTCTAAATGGCAATCAATAAATCAGGAAAGCTAAGCAACATGGCTTGACTACTGAGTATGGAACAACCAATGACTAACATTAGTAGCAGACCATGTCAAAAATGCCTGTTGTCTTTGTCCATGGAGTTTTCTTGGCAGGGATACTGGAGTGGCTTGCCAACCGGCAAGGGGGGGGGGATGTTTTGAATTGCGGTGCTGGAGGAGACTCTTGAGAGTCCCATGGACGGCAAGAAGATCAAACCTCTCCATTCTTAAGGAAATCAGCCCTCACTGGAAATCAGTGCTCACTGGAAGGACAGATCGTGAAGCTGAGACTCCAACACTTTGGCCACCTCATGAGAAGAGAAGACTCCCTGTTGGGAAAGATGGAGGGCCCAAGGAGAAGGGGACGGCAGAGGATGAGATGGTTGGATAGTGTTCTCGAAGCTACCAGCATGAGTTTGACCAAACTGCGGGAGGCAGTGGAAGACAGGAGTGCCTGGCGTGCTCTGGTCCATGGGGTCACGAGGAGTCGGACACGACTAAACAACTAAACAACAAATGTAAAAAATGAGCCAGTTGTATGAATAATTCATCTTTCCTTGTGTCTCTTTTGTGGTTCTGGAAACTCAGGGATACCAGGGTTCTGATCTCAGGCTCAGCAGAATGGATCTCATACCTGGTCTCAGAATGTTTTCCTAGATTAGTGGCGCATATGGTCAGGGATTGGTACAGAAGCTTGTGGCGCTCACTTAAGTATATCCCTTGTGGAAAAAATCCAGTTAATTTCTTCAGTAAGGAACAGTTTGAGAAGCACTGGACACAGCAATTTATACTCAAGCTTTGAATATCTTCTTACTATTTTCTCAGAAGGCATAAGATAGTAAATGAGTCATTTTCTGCCATTTAAAAATATAGCCTTGCTGTAGCCTTGCTATACCCATAGAATCAACCTTGATAAAATATACCATGTGTGCAACCCTGTGCCTCAAAAGAATAATTAAAATATTTCCATTTAAAATGAACGCCACCTGGTTAACATTCATTAAAATGTTTTAAGAGAGTGTATTCTGTTAATAAACAGATGCCTGAAACATATTACAAGTAATTAGGTGGTGGAATTATCAGCAAAAAAGCTGGTAATAATTAAGCAGATGGTTTTCTAAAACTACCTGCCATGCATACTGTCATAGAGTTCAAACAGAAATACCCATAAATGTTCGTATATTCTAGCTAGTATGGGTAAAGCCACTGTTTTGCACAATGTGGTGACATTCTGTTTGGAGTGCATTGCTATAATGCTCTGTTTGTTGGGCTGCTCATGTCAGACACGGCAGTCAGTACAAAATATGACCACTAAGAACATGAGAAGAGCCTGCTGGATCAAGCCAATGCATCCTGGTCTCACAGAGGTCAACAAGATGCCTGTGGGAAGTCCAAATTCAAGACCTGAGCCCTACAGCAGCCTCTCCACTTGCGCTTCCCAGCAACTGTCATTCAGAGACATGCTGCCTCCTGACAGTGAAGGTGGAAAGTGGAACACATTGGCCATTTATCACCAGTCTTTGCTCCTAGCCTGTTTCTGTGCCCAGTTCAAGGTGCTGACATTCCAAACCTACATGGGTTGAGAGGGTGATAACTTAAAGTATTGGTGCTGACCTTTAAAGCCCTAAACGGCCTTGGTCCAGTATACCTGAAGGAGTGTCTCCACCCCCATCATCTAGCCCAGACACTGAGGTCCAGCACCGAGGGCCTTCTAGTGGTTCCCTCACTGTGAGAAGCCAAGTTACAGGGAACCAGGCAGAGGGCCTTCTCGGTAGTGGCGCCCTCCCTGTGGAACGCCCTCCCACCAGATGTCAAAGAGAACAACTACCAGACTTTTAGAAGACATCTGAAGGCAGCCCTGTTTCGGGAAGCTTTTAACGTTTGATGGATTACTGTATTTTAGTATTTTGTTGGAAGCTGCCCAGAGTGGCTGGGGAAGCCCAGCCCGATGGGCGGGGTATAAATAAATTATTATTATTATTATTATTATTATTATTATTATTATTATTATTATTTGCAAATCTGCCTGACTATTAATATCTTCTTCATCAGCCACTCACCAAATCCACTTAGGCAGGACCTTTTCACTTTGGGGTCCCTGAGTTTGGAATGCTTTCTCTAGAGGGGGCTCGAGGGCACAGAACGTGATATCTTAGCAGTTCCATGTGCAGTGTTTTTTTCTGAGGGAACACAGGGGTATGCATACCCCTAAAATATTTTGTGAATCTAAGTTTGGCCTCATTGAGGGGCAGTATTTCAATACGAGTGGGAAAATGAGAGTACAATGTTACCTCGGGTTAAGTACTTAATTCGTTCCGGAGGTCTGTTCTTAACCTGAAACTGCTCTTAACCTGAAGCAGCACTTTAGCTAATGAGGCCTCCTGCTGCCGCTGCACCGCCGGAGCACAATTTCTGTTCTTATCCTGAAGCAAAGTTCTTAACCTGAAGCACTATTTCTGGGTTAGCAGAGTCTGTAACCTGAAGCATATGTAACCTGAAGCGTATGTAACCCGAGGTACCACTGTACCCCTAAACATTTTTATTTATTTTTTTAGAAAAAAAGCACTGGCCATGTGAATAGCTCTTACTCCAATCAGGCCTTATCATTTATAAACTTCATTTTTTTAACATTCTTATTTTAGTGTTGCTTTCTCCCATTTTAAAAGCCACTGAAGAATGGAGCACATCTTCTCAAAATAAACAAATCAATAAATTTGTTTCCAATACGAATTCCAAGTTCTGGCTTTGACCTATGAAGCCATGGATGGCCAATACCTCAGGGGCCCCTTTCCCCATAGAAATCTACCCAGACCCTGAGCTCAAAATCTGAGGCCCTTCTCTGTGTGCAGAGGGCAACAATGAGAAAAAAATGCCTTTTCTGTGGTGGCCCCCCAGTTGTGGAATGCTATCCTGAGTGAGCCTTACCTGGTGTAGACTTTGTCATCCATAGTGTGCCAAGCAAGTATATTTTTACTCTTCTGGGCATTTGTACAGCGCTAATTCTCTCTCTCTCTCTCTCTCTCTCTCATGTACATAGGTGATTTTTGTGGATGAACACCTTTAAAATGTTCCATTTTGATGATTTTTTGGGGGTATATTTTATGTGTTATTGTCACTGTAAATCACTTTGGGATAGTGGGAAGTAATACCTAAACTGAATTAATTGATATAAATTTAGTAAAGCGGGGACTAAATTTTGCAGGCCACCCCATTGCTGTATTATGCGAGCAGTAAAAGCATGCCACTTTTGTTTATGAGCATGACATCCATGCTGATATGTGGCAGGATCCATTATCCCACTGAAATTTTATGTGCCTATCCAACACTCTGAGTGCTCTCTGTTTGTAGATGGTTGGGGGTTGTCTATTTCAGCATTAAGACATGAAGGGAGGAAAGCCCACGTGAACAATATTTGTTACTGAAATGCAGCTGTTTTCTAGCACGCTTGGATTTCTTAAATGGGAATTAGGTAGAGGCGGTCTATTATTAGAAAGCCAACAGGCTCACATTAGAGAATATTTATCTTCTAGATTTATTTGTTTGTTTCATTCTTGAATGATCATAGAAAGCAATTCGCGTAATTTATATCAATAGGCTGCTTCTGCAAAGTGCGAAGCAAATAATAGTCCTCTACAAATGGCTTCTTTTTTTTTAAAAAAAGGCTTCCTTTTAATCCGCTTATTTACCTTTATGCAAACGTGGCAGCTACAAAAAACAAACAAACAAAACCCACACTTTTACAGAGTCATGTGAATCGCTAAATAAGTAGGATGAGCCAGTGTTTGGGTTTTGTAGCTGAGATAGAATAACATCTTCCTATCTGTTTGGCTTGAGACAGCACTTCATTCATTAGGAGAACATTCTGACTATTGACAATTTACTTCCCCGGCCTGACCTGCTTAATCTTGTGGTTAGGGCAAAAGCTTTCGTAGGCTCGTCTGTGTGAACAGGTCAATAACTTCACCAACTAAGTTCCTCCGCTTTGCCTTTCGAAGTGACCTTTTGGCTCGCCATCATCACATTCAGCTCATGCTTTATTTCACTTTATTTTACTGTGGAGCACTTTGGAATGTTTGTCATGAAAAGAGCTACATAAATATTAATGTGTTGATGGTGTTATGGCTTTTCAGGTCTATTTTTCATTTCATGGGGTTTAAGAGCTACAAAATTTACTGAGTGCACAGAAAATATAGGTATAATGGACTTTCCGAAATGCCCTGAATGAGATAAAATATATGAATTATTAATCTCGGCAAAGTTAGTGCAATCCTGCTTAAGCACCACATTTTTTAAGCCTACCTTGTATTTTCGTCTGCTGCCACACACACAACACTATATGCCGTAGTGAGGTTGGTGGACGTGCTTTAATTCGGCGATTAAAAGGAGAATGTAGATCACTTATAGGGCTTCATTTGTCATAAGCTACGTGGCATGTGGCTTTATGCATGAAGGTGAGCCACAAGATAAGTGGTAGCTCAACAAACTCTTGACCAAGATCTCATTAATTGTATGACTAGGTACCAGAGACCAATGGTTCCTGGATCCATCAAGTGTTGCAATTTAATCATCGCTTGGGGTGTTAAACTGGTCGCCAGGCCTCTCTACTTCTGGATACAGCAAGTGTTCAAAGATAATTAAGCCAGGCTAGCTACCTGTGTTGAGGTGATTATCTGAGGTGATGGGCCACTAAGAGAGCAAAGGAGGCTCTGTGCCAGGTGGCAAATGGGGGGGGGGGGGCCTCCATCAATAAATAAAGCCAGAGGTTAGAGTTAGGAGTAATGTGACCTAGAAGAAAGCAGTAAACTGGAAAACAAGAGAGGCAGAGAATTCTGCTTGAATTCAAGACTGTGGCTGTGGGAGAAACAAGACACTTTTGGGGTGTTAATGCTGTGAACATGTCCATCATAGGCTCAGGTTGTATCAGTGCTTTTTTTCTGGGGGGACGCAGGGGTATGTGTACCCCTAAACATTTTGTGAATCTAACAGGTTTTTTCTCCGGCACGGTGAATCGGTGAATCGTCAGTTCCATTGCTACCCCCAATGGTGGCCTCATTTCCTGTCATGGTGTTTCCTGAGTCTCAGACGGAAGCGAGCGTTTAATGTGTGAAGTAGGAAATGGAATCCAGCACGGTGATTCGTCAGTTTCCTTGTTATGACCTCCGATGGCGGCTTTATTTCCTTTCCCGGTGACTTTCTTGAGTCAAAATGAGAGTACCCCTAAACATTTATTTTTTAAAGAAAATGCACTGGGTTGTATACAGGTGTAAACAAACCTTATATCATAAAAACATAACAGTCTCCGCTGTGCCTTCTTACCAAAAAGAAATACAATCCCTGAGTAAGTGCCTGGAACCCTGAACTCTTGCACTGCTGGGAGATTGGGGTGGCGTGCAACAGTATGCTGTTTGTGATAGTAAAGATAGCCAGCATGATAAGTATCCATATACAGTCTTCTTTTTCTTCTTTTTCTTCTTCTTCTTCCTCCTCCTCTTCCTCTTCCTCTTCCTCTTCCTTATTTCATTTCTATACCACCTAATATTTTTAAGAAAAAACTCAAAGCGGTTTACAGCATATTAAAACATCAATAAAACAATCCAGAATCAAACATTTCTGAGGAAAGTCAAATATAGAGTCTATAGTCAAAGCAACATGATTAACAGAAAACTAAAGTATTATCTTAAAGATTTCAAAATACAGTGGTGCCCCGCAAGACGAATGCCTCGCAAGACAGAAAACTCGCTAGACGAAAGAGTTTTCCGTTTTGGAGGTGCTTCGCAAAATGAAATGTCTTGCGAGTTCCTGCGGGTTTTTTTCCTCCCCCCCCCCTTTTTCTAAGCCGCTAAGCCGCTTATCCGCTAAGCCGATAAGCCGCTAAAAGCTTCTAAAAGCCGCTAATAGCGCTAATCCGCTAAGCCGTCAATGGGCTTGCTTCGCAAGACGAAAAAACCGCTAGACGAAGAGACTCGTGGGACGGATTCTTTTCGTCTTGCGAGGCACCACTGTAAAACATTACAAAGGAGGTCAGCTACAGAATACGTATTTAACACAATACGTATTTAACACAAACAAAGTTCACAACAACAACAAAAATCTTAAATGTTTCACACACAAAATTGAATTTTTTATCATTCATGAATTTCAAGCTGGTGGCCATGACTACATCTTGTGGTAGTGAATTTGAACTTCAAGCTTTATGATTCACACAAGGGCCAGTCAACACTGTGTGGAGCCTAGGTCTGAAACAGGGTGTAAGGTAGTTCTGCTTCTGAAATAAAGGCTATCTGGTTTCTGCACCGACCAAACAAGTGTGTCTGCTGCCAACAGTAAGACTGTGAATGTGTCCCAAACGGTGGCAATTACATTTCGATAGCAGGGTCACCACTAAATCTGTGCTTGTCTCCATGCAGCCTTGAGAATGCAAGCTCCACTTAGATTTCCAGCCATTTCTAAGCATTCAACAGAAAATTTTCCTCACATATTCAGCACCTAAAAATAAGGACCAGAAACAGCTTTGCTGTTTGAGTGAAAACCCTATTGGTTCTAATTCGGTGGTGAAAAACAGTTCATGCAGCTGTAAGAATATAACCTACTTCTTTATGAGTGAAAATGAACATGCCTTCTCCTAAGAAATGTATAGTGCTATCAATAGAAAGATTTCTATCTGAAATAAAACTTTCTGCTTTGCCTTAATAATAAAGGCTGGCAAAGAAGTGACTATTGCCAAGGAAACCACACAACATCTTGGTTAACAAAAGTTGCAAAGGATTCCAATGCAGATTTAGAATACAAGGGGATTGTTTCATCTCTCATGATTTTTGCTGTTATTGATCACTTTCCTGCATAAATCACATGGTTCACTCTATAGGAAAAGCTTGTTCTTTGTTGTTGGTAGAATATATCTATCTATTTTCACCTTTTTTCAAACACTTGAGTTCAAGAATTAACAGATTATTTTGCAGAAGTTCTCCAGAAACTCAGTGCCAAGCTCCCGCATTGGGAAGATGGGCTGGAAGGTGTATGAACATCTCTACCTTTTGAGTTCTATGACCTAAGCATGCTCAGTTCAATCCATCAATTCCAGACTTCCTACAAAAAACACACAAAATACACCAAGTGGGGGAGAGGATTAGGTTTAAATAGATAATTTTCACATTCAGAGACAAATGCCAAGGAGTTGGGAAATTTGTCCTTTCTTCAACCCATCATCTTCCAGTTCTTTCCTTCCAATGCTAATAAATGTGCAGCTGTTTTTTAAAAATAAAAATATGAAGTTCCTTAATACTAAGCCATGGGAAGGTGATGTCACTGGGTGGAGTGTGAAAAACAATCTGCTTGTTTTCCACAGTTACACAACTGCTGTCATGTGAAAACTGCAAAGCAGAAATCCAGCTGTAATTCTGGTTTCAAAGTTTGCTTTGGCTATTAATGGATACTGATTCATTTAATGGATGACATCTGAATTGTAAAAGGACACCTTAACACGCCTGTGTGTGTTTGTTTGTTTGTTTGTTTGTTTGTGTTAAGTATGACAGGAAAGAGTTAAAAAATCTCATATTATCCACAACTGGATTGCAGACATTTCACTTTACCCCTAGCAATTGAAGCAAATTATACATGCTGGTCAGCAACAGAGTGAAATAACATTCTCAGCTTTTATGATAGTGAATGCATTGAATGACTTTTACTTCATAAACTGCAGTATATGGAATATACAGTGTTGAAATGCATAGGAATGTGATGAATAGCCAGAGAAAGTCAGTTATGCTGAAAAATGCTATTTAATATAACCCCTGGTTATCCATTAGAATTAAAATGAGAAGCTCAAAGGGAAGGTGCATGTGTAGGTTTCTTAGGGAGATGGGGTTATTTATTTGCTGGAAATGGTCACTTATCTGGTAGGTGAGGTTTCAAAGAGTATGCCCTGGAACTCTTGAAAATGTGCCTTTTAAGTGCCCCTGGTGATGATGACACCTGGAATTATACATGGCGATGGAAATGAAATTTTGAATCAGTTCAGTGAATTGATTCATTGTGAATCAGATCTATATTAGTATTCACTTATGGCCTTTAGACACTTGACAAAAACATTTTTATTCCAGAAGGCATAAAAATGCCTTCATAAAAATTTTTAAGGCATAATTTTTAAGGCATAATTTTTAAGGCATAAAATTTTTTATTCCAGAAGGCATAAAAATGCCTTCTAGGGGTTTGGGTGGCCCCTAGATACTACTGTTATGCTGTCACCTCCTGTATTATTCAATTTAGGTTGTTGTTCTTAAATTATGTTGCTAGTAGACTTGAGAGCCTCACTTTTTATGAAGTGGCCCATAATCCACAAAAGTTTATACCATTAAAAATGTAGTTTCGTTCTGGAGCTTCTCCTCCTGTGAACAGACGCTAATTCTGTGTTTCGATTCTTGCTTGCCAATAAAGGTTGATTGACTGAATGATCGATTAAAAATGTGTTGGTTGATAATGTGTCACAAGACTCCCCTTGGTCATTTGTGAGTTAGGAAGATAATGCATCTATCACAGATGGTAATCTAATCTCTGCTTAAAAACCTCCAATGAAGCAGTTATTGTTACTGCTGATACTGAATATGTTGCCTGTTCTTTAACAAATTCAGTAGTTATGAAAGTATTTACCTGATTGATTTGCAACTAATTTCTTTTCATACCGTCCAATTCAGTTCAGATTTGTTCTTTTTGATTGTTCTATCTTGCCTTAAAAAAAAACCCCAACTGTTACGTTGTGGGTTGACATAGCAGACGACACAGCGATTTCTCCAAAGCAGCTCTTTATTTTGTAAGCTGGAATAGAACTGACTAGCAAACAGCTCAGCCAGCCTGCGTTTATAGGCAGCTGGCTGTCTACATTGTAGCAACAACAACCCAGAGTTTCCCGCCTAAAATAACTGACGTGGACCTGAGTGAAAACTATCTACAGACCTGAGTGAAAACTATCTACAGTATCCCCCTGCTGGCCCAGGGTGAAACTTCACTACATAACACCCCTCCCCACCGAGATAAGGCGTTAGTTACAATCGTAATGGTTTCCTTATATACAGCACTACGCGTAATGGTTCAATTAGGCACAAAAGCATATCGGTTACATTTCCCATACTTAGACCAACAGTGATACATGTCCAACAACATAGTCCTTTAAATAAGTTGGGCGCTTGGAAACTCTGCCAGACCGCCGGGGACTGGTAGCCAAGTCCGGAGGGCCACACAGTTCTTGCTGAGGCTGTGGTGCGACCCTAGGTGGCGTTGAAACCAAATCCCCTGGATCCGCTGCTGTGGGTGGAGCCTCCGCAAGTGGAGTGGTCTGAGTCTGTGGTAAGTCTGGCAGACCCTCTGAAGTGGCTTGGTTCAGCTCCACGCTGGCAGTTTGCGAGGGAGGTGTAGGTGGAGCCTCGCCATCTGTAAGTATCCCATCCTCGTCGCCAGTGTTAAGTTGTGGGTTGACATAGCAGACGACACAGCGATTTCTCCAAAGCAGCTCTTTATTTTGTAAGCTGGAATAGAACTGACTAGCAAACAGCTCAGCTGGCCTGCTTTTATAGGCAGCCGGCTGTCTACATTGTAGCAACAACAACCCAGAGTTTCCCGCCTAAAATAACTGACGTGGACCTGAGTGAAAACTATCTACAGACCTGAGTGAAAACTATCTACAGTATCCCCCTGCTGGCCCAGGGTGAAACTTCACTACATAACACCAACAACAACGTAATCAAGGAATCCCCTATCCTCTGATCATTGTTGTCATTTAGGTTTCTCCTTGCAAGGAATGTGGGGTGATACAAAATGGGTATTAAAGGGGAAAGAACTGGAGCCAATTTATGCTGCCACAATTTTCATTGTGTCCAAGTATGCAAGGTGAAAATATTGATAATTTGTTTGGTCTCTTTTAATGGCAAGGGCTGAAATGAAATTTCCCCAGACTTTGCCACTTCTAATATATATATATATATCCGTTGTTTGTCCAAATCACCCTTTATTTTCAATTGCAATGTTATAAAGTTTTTAGACAAGCATGGTAATCTCCTGAACCCTCCCACAATTGCTTTCCTCTACTTAGTGGTTCCCAATCTTTTTTCCCCATTGACCACTTGAAAACTGTTAAGAGTCTTGCTGGACCACTTAATGATTTTTTGCCTGTTGTAGCAACTGTATTGCTCTGTAATGATCATAATCATATTTGTACAGACATACTGCAGACCACCTGAATGAAGTGGTCTGGGGAACACAGTTTTGGACCCCCTGCTATATACAGATTCATGAAAGTCTCTGGGAAATTCCCTAATATCATGACTAGAGCTTGCATCAATGATTGGGTTATTCTTTGGACTTCTACAATGACTCAGGCAGTAGCCACAATGGAGTCTAAGCACCATTTCCTCTGACTAGAACCCATTCATTGCTCAGGATTACCAGGGAGTTGGAGCAATGAAATAATTTGCAATATTGACTGGAAGACATACAAGGATGTAGAGGAAAACTCACCATGAGTTTTTATAATGCAAGTAAGATCGAAAAGAAGTAAAAATTCATCTTTGAACTTTCTCTGTGAGAGAGATGATAGCGGAAAACCAATATTTGTCAATCACTGTTATACGCTTGCATTATTTCAGTGCCGTGTATGACCTAAAGATGACCAAACATCTCTGCTCACCTTCAAAACCATCTTGTTTCTCCAGCCATTTTTTTAGGATTGCAGATCCTCAAGGGATTTTGTGCACTTTTGGAAAGAATGACGGCAAAAGCAAGCTAATACACATAGTTCACAAACAATAAATAAACTTTATGTGTGCAAAGTGGAAAGCAAACATTTGAGGGAGTTGAACATCCCACACAATCAAAGTCTGTTGACTGTTTCAGAACAGGTTCAGAACCTTCGCTTCCTGATGAGACTGACCTTTCTGCTAAAAAGACTTCAAATCCCACCCTTTTCATAGGAAATTAGGAGCATGATATTCAGAGTGGGAACATAATTCAACCTTTATAGGACTTCAACTCCCATGAAACCCATCCAGCATGGCCAAAAGTCAGGGATCATGGGAGCTGTAGTTCTCTACATCTGTTGGTTACCCCTGTACTAGAATAAAGTGAGACATAAAATGTTATTTCCAGCTGTCCCAATTTACAAGAGATCCCAATTCTGATTAACTGAGAAAGAAGAGATAGGCCATTATCAGTGCTGAAGATTTGATAAAAAATAGAGAAGGGAATGGAAGCAATTGTGTGTGCATGTATTAATTTAATTACATTGAAGAGATTAAAATGATTGTTTTGCAGCAGGGTATTAGATTAAATGAATAATAATTTGGGCATTTGGATAGAAGAGCAAGATACAAAGGATTTAAGGAAGTTTCTGGGAAAAATGATCGCCTAGCTACACTTAAAATGATGAAATCTCAATTGCCCTCCGGAATTGTCAGACAGTGTAATTTTATAATTAAGAAAAACACACTTGAAGTTAAGAGATTGGGGTATAAATATTGAGACACTTGATCTTGTGCTTGGAATTATCCAATTCACAGTTAAGCACTCAATTTTATATTGAGACAATATAAGTAGGAGGCACAAAAGTCACAGGATGATTAATCTAAGTGAACAGATCCATTGTTATATTGTTGTGTATAGTATGCACAGTATATTAAATACCTGTCAGCAGAGCACAATTGTTCACATCCTCAAAGCTATTTGGGGACCAGGAATAAATCACAACTGTTTCCATTAAAAAGCATTCCCTATTTTTTTCTTATTATGTGTTACTGTGCATAGTTTACAATTACCTAAAGCTCCCTTCCTCAGATTCCTCAGACATCCCTTCCAGTGGCGTAGCGTGGGTTGTCAGCACCCGGGGCAAGGCAAGTAATTTGCGCCCCCTAACCCGTGGATTTGCACCCCCTAACCCTAACCCCCAGATGTTGCGCCTGGTGCGGCCGGCCCCCCCTGCACCCCCCACGCTACGCCACTGATCCCTTCAGCTAGACTACAGCTCCCAATGTCCCTGACCACCGGTCATGCTTGCAGGGGCTGATGGGAGTTGGAGTTCTACAAGATGGGAGTTGGAGTTCGACAATATCTCCAAGTCACCAGTTGGGGAAAACTAGCCTCAAGTTACATGCCCCTGAACCACTGTAGTGGCAAAAAGGGCACAAGAAGTAGAAGTTTTAATTGTAAGTATGAGACACATATATGGACAGCCTAATGCCTATTTAGGTTGGGAAGTTTTATAATTTGACTTTAGCTTGGTGCTAGTGACAGACATCAGGCAGCCATGTATTGATGAAAAACAATTTGCCTTATCCTGATCTGGTGCCCATCAAGTCAAGCCATCAAGTCCAGAAAATGGCTTTTAATTTACACTTTTTTTTACCTACCCAAACTGAGTATATACATGATCATCTGCTCACTGGTGAAGTTCATTGTTAGAAAATGCAACTGGTGAATAATGTGCAAGTAGCATTTCCTAGAATTTCAAATTTTTGATCAAAATTCATTGGCAGTTTCATGTAGAGCTAAAAAGTATATTGAAATTATTGTTGCACTTCTGAGAAAAATCTGTATCTGTTTCCTCTCCCTTCCCTCAATAGAGAAAGCAGCCTGGGTCACTATGTGTCAAAAATAGGGATGTATGCATCCAGATTTTCCAGACATCACTGGGATTTCAAAGGCAGAATTGACATCTGGGGAAAATTTCCGAAAGGCCGCACTTTGTCCTGGATCTTAGGCAAGTCAATTGAAAAATTGCAAAAAAAAATTTGGCAATTTTGTAAAAGAAAAAAGCTCAACAAGTTTGGGGTCTTCCAAGTTTTGGGGTGTCCTGGTTTTTACTTGTTGAAATATGGCAACCCTAGTCAAAAATCACCATTGAACAACTTGGATCCATGTACTGGCGGAGAAAGTAGAGAACATTTTCAGTGTCTTGAATACCATTTGCTGGAAACTACAGGGAAAGAGAGTGCCATTGTCCTTAGGTCTTGCCCTGTGGCCACAGACATTTGTATGGTCACTGTGAGAACAGCAGTATTTCTTACAGAATGGCCCAATAGGAACAATGTGACATTACAAAGTTGCAACATTCTCAAGGGCATTGTGGGAGGTTGGGGAGCAGCCCACTGGCCCAGCTATCTCTCTCATCCCTCCCAACAATGTTCCTGGGAATGGAACTACACCAGGGATGGCCAGATGTTGCTGGGATACAGGTCCCATCAACCAAACGCAACATGGACAATGGAAGGCGAGGATGAGAGATGTGGTCCGACAACATCTGGAAGCTCCCCTGACACTGCATCATCCTTGTTAGACCATTCTGTAGGAAACAGAAGCACTGTCAGGATGGTTATTGTAGCTCAGCGTGGCAGCAAAGCTTCTTTGTTAAAGAAGAAACAATGGGAAACCTGTTGCCATTCTTTCCAGAGCAAACCACTATATCCTGCCCTGATTTTGCCCCACCCCTGGAAACTACTCTCCTTTTCAACAACACTTTTGCAGCAACCCTCCCTTCAGCTGAGAAATGGGATCATCTTAACAGATGGTCCTGGTTGTGGGCAGACTCTCAACCTGGTTCCCCCCACTCTGGCATGGGTGTAGCTATCGCCCTCATGCCGGGGTGGCACCACAATCACCCAGGGCTATTGCCCAATCATGTCAAAGGGTGATAGTGGGGGAAAGTATAAAAGCAGTGTGCTAGGCTCCTGCTTCACACCGCTGAACACCTGCCCACCCTCCCTTTAATTTAGATCCTTTGGCCTTGCTTTGGACTTTGGTTGGTTGCCTGGCTTGAGTCGGGGGCCGGGTAGGAATTTTTTCCATTTGGCAAATTGGCACGGGCCACTTGGTTTTTGCCAATCGTCACAACTTTGTAAGGTTTGGCGGTTAGGCATTGGCTTGTTGTGAATGGGGGAGGGGAGGTCGGTCATCGCCTGCCCCTCCAGTTTCAAGGGTATTCTGTTAAAGGAAGCCGGGGCCTGCTTCCTGCCCGAAGTCCGCCTGAAGGGTGAGGGCCATGCCAGGCCTCTGGGAACACCAGGGGAGATGCAGACGGGTTCCCCCAAAGCAATTTCTCTTTGGGTGGTTTACCCTTACAGACTTCCTGCAAAGGGGCAGGAGTCAGATATAGTCTTGCCAGTGCCTAAGCCAATACCGCTCTCATTCCTGTAATCAATAAAGTTGTGGCCAATTTTTTGCCCAAAAGCCTTAAACAAAATAGTGTGTCCATGTAAATTTGTTTATCCTAATGGGGGGTCGGCTTGAGGGTTTTGCCACGCAATCACAGGAAAAGTCTCTGTCCAGCACAAAGTCTGCTGCTATTCAGGAACAGCTCCCATGTCAACTTTAATCATTTAACCCAGAATTTCAGTGAGTCTAGTATTATGCAGGTCTCTGTTACATCAGGAAATACTTCCACTTTACAATTACGGTACCTGTGCACTACAGCAGGAGGAAGAACCCGCTATCAGTGGTTTCTTTTACGGTGTCCCAATGCAAGGCTGTTGTTAAAATATGTTGTTAAGTGGTAAACAGTGTTTTGCAAAGCATGTAATTTTGTTGTCCTGTGTTGATGAATATTCCCTCTGCAATAGCTGCTAATGGTAGGAGGAAAACACACTTACAGAACACTGAAGTCAAGTGAGCTGAACAGAGCATAAATACCAGGACAAATCCGAACGATTACTGTATTTCTAGCATAATATAGATATGCGTGAGAGTTTTTAAAAGAGCATTAACTAGCCTGTGCATGTTTTATTGGGGTAAGTCCCAGGGTGCAGAATAGGGCTTACTCACAGGTAACCACGGTTCCTCTTGTTAGAGGAAAGAAGGCAAAAGCGACAGTTGCCTGGAGTGGTTATGAAGAGCCAGATGGTTCTCCTCCACTTATGAATTATACAACACAACTCTGTGGTGCAAACTGCTATTTGTGTTGCTATGAATTTAAGGAGATTCATAAGAGCAAGACAGAGATTATGCAAAAGCAGGATGACACCCTGTCCCCCTCTTCTCACCTTGCTTATTGCTAACAAAGCTCTAATCCCCATCTTAAATCCTTGTTCCACATTCATTCAGCTCAGTGTAACCTCATTGCAGCTGTGATTTCATGATAAAGGCTTTAATTAAAGGCCAGCTTACACAAACAGGCAGCTCTTCATACAAGACTGCATGTGGCCGGGTACACCAGCTGTTTACATTGACACCCATTTCCATAATCATATTAGCTTGGGAAGGAGAGGCCATGATCATAGCATTTTCTAGCTGACCCTAGAAGGGGCCAGATCACATTGAAATGTCGCCACAGCGCCGTGTTTTATGTGGAGAAAATTAATGCCACTCGTTTTGATAATTGTGGTGGTCTAACTATGCACATCTGGTCATCATTTTTCAGTGGTACATAGAGCAGAACTAAGAGTGGGGCGTGTATCTCTGAGAAAAGCAGAAAACGTTTTGCCGTTCAAAGTGGAAAGACGGCACCCGATGTCAGAAAGTCCACAATGCTACAGTGACTGTCACTTTTGGGCTGCATACACATTTAAAACACCTAATTTCCCCATCCTGGGAGCTGTAGTCTGTTAAGGATGTTTGGAATTGTGAGGCATAAACAATGATTCCCGGAATTCTTTTGTGGGGGGAAGTCATGTACTTTAAATGTGTGTATGCAGTCAATCTTAGTTGTAGGTATATAATTCAGTCCCATGAATAGGGGTGAAGAAATTACTGTTATCTGAAGGGATGCAATGAACTTCATCACCACCTCAGAGGTTGTCTTTCAAGTGTGTTGTGGCAGATTATTATTTTTTACATGCTTTTTCTGATGGCCACCTTGTTCCCCACCACCACCACCTCAAATGCCCCCCAAACATGTTACATTGTAGTTATTCTGAGGTTGGAAGCCCATGTTTTTGCTCCTGTGGAAACTACAACTAATCCAGAATGCGGCAGCTAGACTAGTGACTGGGAGTGTCCGCCGAGACCATATAACACCGGTTTTGAAAGACCTACACTGGCTCTCAGTACATTTCCAAGCACAATTCAAAGTGTTGGTGCTGACCTTTAAAGCCCTAAACGGCCTCGGTCCAGTATACCTGAAGGAGCGTCTCCACCTCCATCATTCTGCCCGGACACTGAGGTCCAGCGCCAAGGGCCTTCTGGCGGTTCCCTCGCTGCGAGAAGCCAAGTTACAGGGAACCAGGCAGAGGGCCTTCTCGGTAGTGGCACTCGCCCTGTGGAACGCCCTCCCACCAGATGTCAAAGGGAACAACAACTACCAGATTTTTCAAGTCAAGTCAAGTACTTTATTACGGTCATAGACCAGCATAAACAAACACCAGATTTTTAAAAAACATCTAAAGGCAGCCCTGTTTAGGGAAGCTTTTAATGTTTAATAGATTATTGTATTTTAGTGTTTTGTTGGAAGCCACCCAGAGTGGCTGGGGAAATCCAGCCAGATGGGCGGGGTATAAATAAATTATTAGTAGTATTATTATTGTAGCAAAACAAAAGGTTAAGAAGCTACCTCCCACTATCAAACCTAAAAAGAACCCACAAAATGGCAGTGAATTCCCCACTCTCCAATAATACCTCAAAGCCAGCTGATAACAAAGTTGCATGGTATGTTTGAACTCTGAAAACATTCAGTTGGGGCACATTCATATGCCGGCTTGAGATGTCAGCATAGCTTTCCCGAGGCTTGGGACAGAACTTTAGGTTGTCTGTTAAAGCCTGCTTCACAGGAGAGTCAAGTTTCTTTTCATTCGCTTGCATAGTCTGTGTGTGCTTATTTAAATTCTTAGTTATCAACTCCTTCCTTTTGATCCTATTCAATAACTTTGCTCAGAACTTGAGGCCCTTCTGGTTGTCCCCCCATCTAAGAATAGTTTGATTGATAGGATGAGGGAGGCAACCATTTCAACATGGCATCCAAATTATGGAATGATGTCCCCAGAAAGGTTCAGCTAGCCTGTTTTATTGCCTTCATTACTGGAGATGATATACCTCAAAATACTTGTTTGTATAACATTATTCTCATTTATAAAACCCAATAAAAAAAATACCAGTTGCTAAGGAACATCCTCAAGTCCTGTTTGAATGCTTCCCACATTTGGTCAGTGTTAGAACAAGATGTTGGCCTTGATGGGCCTTTCATCTAATCCAGCAAGGACATTCTTCTCTGATTATGTATTACGGTGGTACCTCTGGTTACGAACTCATTTCATTCTGGAGGTCCGTTCTTAACCTGAAACTGTTCTTAACCTGAGGTACCACTTTAGCTAATGGGGCCTCCTGCTGCCACTGCACCATCGCCACGCAATTTCTGTTCTCATCCTGAGGTAAAGTTCTTAACCCGAGGAATACTTCCGGGTTAGTGAAGTCTGTAACCAAAGTATTTGTAACCTAAGGTGTTTGTAACCCAAGGTACCACTGTATTTCATCACACCCAGATAATTTTACTACAGCTGGATTTTGAAAGGTGTTTTTTTGTCTTCTGTTTTTATTAATTTCATTAATTGTTTGTTTGTATTTTATCTCATTTTGTTACATTGCTTTATCTTGAAAAATTGTATGTTCCTTTGAGTGGACAATTTTCCTAGAAAGCCACACCTAACCTATCCATCACAACTATTCCTCACAGAAATGATGCTATCCTATGGCCTATCTCAGAGGAAACATCTGACCTTGTACCATGGAAATCTCCACACTCATTGCCTTACCAGCACTGGAGCTCCAGCAACAGTTGAGGCAAACCCCCCAAAAAAACAAAAATAAATCATGCTGGGTTGGACTGGGGGCTTGACAAAGGTAGATCAAAGAAACTTTGGGACCTGAAGGATCCAAAGTTTTCCCCTTTCCCTCACATCTTTTCCCCAATCCGAACCCAAAAAACCTAGGGAGAAATGCTACGACTGGAGTTAGCATGCATATTTTTTTCTCCCAATGGGAGGTAAACCATTAAAAAAACAGAGTTAAAAGTGGGGTGCCAGTCTTCTTTCACTTCTGCCTATTGCCATGTGCCTGAAAGGGATTAGAAGATTCAAATTATCTAACATCAGGTGCACACACACACACACACACACACACACATACACACACACAGAGCCATCAGTAGGATTACTCTATTGAATGTCACCTTCTCATCTAGACGCATTTGAGCCCAAGCCTTAGATGAAACAAATGGTCTACAGAGATGCTCTTTAGTAAATTTTCTCCACAAATGGCTGCTCAGATTGAAAGCACCATTTTTTTCAGGAAAACATGACCAAGTTGTATTCTTTTCATCTCTTCAATTTATTCTGTGGTCCTCAAAGAATTCCACCACAAATTGAAATATCAGCATGTTGTTTTTTTCTGCAGTATTGAATGTCATACAGAGTGAGCACAGTGTGGAGTTTTCCTACATCACCCCATCCTCAAATTTTTTCAGCTTCTTTGACAAAATGATACCTTTAAGCCTCCTGTGGAGATTTCTAGTTAACTGATTCTTTCTAGATAAAACCGATCTGTTTGTAACTATCCTGCTCTAACCTTTATGGTCCTTGACTCTGTCTTTAGGAAGTCTCTATGGAAGCAAATATCAAAGGAAGAGGAGGCCAATTAAACTGTGCAAGGTATTTTATTTTTAGAGATATAATCTGGGAAATTGCAAACAATTTATCAGCAAAGGAGTGGGGTTTTTTGTTAGTAGATGTCAGGGTTTCTCACAGATCACTAGGAATTCTAAGTGAATTCTCCCAAACTGGTCTTTAATCAGTGGGTTATCAGAAAGTACTGTTCTGTAGAATATTGTTACAGTATAGAACATTTCATTTCTGCTATAAAGTTACTTTTATTTTGCCTGTCTTTATCAAACTGCATTTGTAAGGTGTGGACATCTTTTAAACAAAAGGCTGACTTTATGATCTGAATCTGGTTCCTAGATTTGTAATTGGGCAGGATTTCTTTCTTCACCTCAGCCAGCAACTACAGAAGCTATTTTTGATAACCTTTTAGCCTATAGTTTGGTCATTAGGTTTGAGTCATCTGGATTATTCATAATAGCTCCTTCCCATATTATGATTATGAACTTAGATGTATAATTGACCCTATTGAATTGTAGCTTAAGGATTCACAGTGCAGCCCTGTATGTGTATGTTCAGAAATAAGCTCCATGAAGTTATTTGAGGCTTATTAATGTATCATAGCGGAGATCTACTTATTATTATTATTTTATAGACATATTCACTGGGATTGCAGTTCTATGCACACAGGTGGCACTATGGTCTAAACCCCCGAGCCTTTAGGGCTTGCTGATCAGCAAGTTTGAATCCGCATGACGTAGTGAGCTCCTGTTGCTTTGTCTCAGCTCCTGCCAACCTAGCAGTTCAAAAGCATACCAGCGCAAGTAGATAAATAGGTACTGCTGCAGCTGGAAGGAGAACAGTGTTTCCGCAGGGACATCCAAGAAACATGATAAGCCACAGTGGTGGGAATGATGAAAAATGTCCTACAGAGGGAAAGGAAGAAATCACACACACACACCCCTGCAAAAAAAAGCATTGCCCGGTCAGAAGGCTTATTGGAAGCTAAAAAGAAGTCACACTTAACAACAACAACAAAAAAAAAAACAACAACAACAACAACAAAATTTTTATTATTTATACCCCGCCCATCTGGCTCAGTTTCCCCAACCACTATAGGTGGCTTGCAACAGAACACTAAAAACAGAATAAAACTTCAAACATTAAAAACTTCCCTAAACAGATGTCTTCTAAAAGTCAGATAGTTGTTTATTTCCTTGACATCTGATGGGAGGGCATTCCACAGGGCAGGCGCCACTACCAAGTAGGCCCTCTGCCTGGTTCCCAGTGAGGGAACCGTCAGATGGCCCTTGGTGCTGGACCACAGTGTCTGGGCTGAACAATAGGGGTGGAGATGCTCCTTCAGGTATACTGGGCTGAGACCGTTTAGGGTTTTAAAGGTCAGCACCAGCACTTTGAACTGTGCTCGGAAACATACTGGAAGCCACTGTAGGTCTTTCAGGACCAGTGTGATATGGTCTCGGCAGTCACTCCCAGTCACCAGTCTGGCTGCTGCATTAGGAAGAACAACAACCCCACCCCCATGTATATTATTTAAAGGGAGAAAGATAAGGTGAGCAGGTGGACATAAACATTAAGTACAAACACAGGGTCCCCTTCCAAAGCTCTAACTGGCCAAAATGATTGGTATCCCATTTATTCCTGATAGGTATGATTTAAATTCCACACTGAAAACACCAGCCCTTGCTTCTCCCAGCAGAGTTCAGTCTGTGGAAATGTTGCTTGCAAAACCTCAAGTGAGCAGCAGCAGGCAGACACAATGTCTCATTGCATCCAGGGAACATGGCGCAATTCAATGACAGATAATTACTATACAGCGCTAGGTTTTTCTTTGAAGCTTGCCTATAAATTTAAGTACATAATTTTTTTAAAAAAGAACACCAGGGAACGGTATAATTCCAAGTAAATAAAATTAGTTTTCAAATAGTTTAATTCTCATCCACAATAGCCCATTCCACTGCCTAAATGGGCTGTGAGATGGAATGTTGCTTCCTTCAATTAAGCTTTTCTTATTATCCAGTTATTTGTCTCACTGCTTTTTTTGTGTGAGCATAGACAGAGTTCCCCAGATACCTTCCTCTTCATTCAAATCTGGGCCATTTCTCCTTTGTAGTTTAGGTTTGCTGGAGCAGAACTTGCTCAACTTGGTGTTTTTTTTTTCTTGTGGCTGCTTAGCTAAAATACAAACCGTTCATCACAGTGTAGCCAGCGATACAAAGAAAGGTAGCTTTGGGGCAAATTATTTTTAAGGATTTTCAGACAGCCACTACACTAGACTGACTGAGCATTTCCAACCATATAATTGTGTATACAGAGTGCCTGGAGCATGAATGAGAAAGCAGAGAATAAGCCGTAATTCCTATTTATTGAAGTGTTTCAGTGAATGTGGGTTTACACTACTGAAGAAAATTGGATTACTGAGGATTTCTACAGGGTTTTTTTTTTTAGCTTTTCAAAGCACCATTCTCACAGTGATTCATGCATCTACATGGAGACTCCTTGGCTCCAGTCAGTGAACTCCTCCTGTCCACCTGTGCGTAGCTGATCGTACTGGCTCAGAATGGTTAGCGTCTTCAAGGATGCAGATTAAAGCTAGTTTGCACAAGTCTGCAATGAATGGACAGGTTTGAGCTGTTTTGTTTCATACCCGTCTTTACCCACCTGGTGTTCTTCAGATGTTTTGTGACTACAACTCCCATCAGCTCCAGACAGCCGCTGTCAGGTTTTATGATGTCTCTCCCACACAAGATGCAGCAGGGTGACAGGCTAATTACTCTTAGATTTATTTAGTAATTTACACAGTAGCTGCAGTCTGAGCTCTCCTAGCTCAGTCATCACTGGATGAACCAGTTGGCACAACTGGATGACACTGTCTGCGCCAGCTGGATATCCTCCACCTTTTGCCCCACTTCCTGCTGGGTTGACATTGCCCCAGTACCTGGCTCTTCCTCCTGCTCCGAGGAGATTTGGGTGCAGCCTCTTCCTCCTCTTGAGCCGAGTCTAACAGCAGCTGTTGCCCTGCAGCCAGCTCTGTCGGCTCTGTGCTGTTTTGAGAATTGACAGCTTGTATTCCAGAGCGAGAGGGGCTTACATCACTCTCAACGTGGGAAGGAACCAAGTCTCTACTCCCCCCAGTCTGCTCTCCTTCCTCTTCGAATTCCTCACTGTCACTCTGGGGAGGAACGTCCCTAACAGCCCAGCTACGAAGGCTGTAGCTGATGCAAGTTCTCATCCAAAACATCTGAAGGGTACCAGGGTGTCAAAGACAGCTCAGTCTAGGTCAGAATCACACATTGGACAGGAAAATTCACTCCAATTCAATTTATTCATTTTAAATATTCAAAAGCATAATACTACAATTATATAAATAAAAACATTTTTTTAGGGGAAAATCCAAGCAAATCGCATTTCAAAGGCCTGTCTAAATACTGCAGTTAAACAAACAATATAAAAGAAAGTTATTTTTGTACCTGACTGAAAATCCCACATGCACCTCATACTGGCAGTCAAAACATGATCAGTAGTAGTGGTAGTAGTAGTAGTAGTAGTAATAATAATAATAATAATAATAATAATAATAATAATAATATCCCACCCACCTTACTGGATTGCCCAAGCCACTCTGGGCAGCTTTTGCCATATACAAAAACATAATAAAACATAAATGAAATAACAGTTAATAGTTTTGCTTACTATTGATACTAACTGATTTGAGGGGTCAAAAAGAAATAGCAGCTACCTGAGAGGGGCACCTCACTTTATCAAATGGTAGTGCTATCCCTGATTTGAACAGGCTCCTTTTTATTTTTTAACAATAAGTATATCTGTTCGATAATACCGATTTTTTGGGGGGTGCCTTCCATAAGCACTAAAAAAAAGCAATATAGACAAACATATTCTTGTTCACTTCACCGGATTAAGAGAAACAATCTTTTCCGACATTGGAGGTGATCTGAAACTTGCCAATACATGCTCATTCTTATGCTCTGTTGTGGATATTTTATACAGGCAGAGGCTGTAGTGCCTGGAGTATGTAGTTTTGAAACAAAGGAGTTATTACCCACTGCCAAAACTTTAAAGAGTGTTGGTGTGTGTTGGTGTGTGCTCTCATTTCTAGCATGAAATCATTGCTAAGGTGCTTAAGGAGACGCGGCCAGGATTTTCTTATTATCGAGGCATAAAAACTTCAAACAAAATGCTCCCCATTTATTATCTTTCTAAAATTGTCGTCATAATGCAATTATGCAAATGACGATCTGCAATCACACTGAGTATTTCTTCCATTTTTGAAGCATATATTTATTCGATCAGAGCTGTTTCTTTTTTAAAATAAGCGGAAGAAGCACTAGGTTGAATTCAGGGAATGTGAAAGAGCATGAGAAATTCCCATTGGAACTATTCCCGATTCACTGCATAAATAAAGGTGGAGAGGATGGTTGCTGGAGGTTTTATATAGCTTTTTTTAAAAAAAGTGTGTGTGTGTGTGTTTCTGCGCGCGCGCACAGTTTTTCTTCAACATTTTCTCAGAAAAGAGAATGTGAATTCTGGGGAATGAGGCCTTGCCGAAGCAGTCAGGAAGCCCTCTTCTATCCTGGTTTCTGCCTCGTTTTCCCTTTCAGACGCACCAGCCTCCTCTCTCTCACTCCACCACAAAAGGTTTCCAGCGGAGAGCAGCTGGTGCCTCATTTTGGCAGCTTTCCACAGTCTCTGGGGCTTTCTCTAGAAATCAATGGCTGCTTATTTTCCCCTGCACTGGGTTTTTATGTGTGAACTGACATGGCCCCAACCATACTGACCCATTCTGTTGAGCTATTTCCATTCAGATTGTGGCTCTTTACAAATAACGGAAATTAGTCGAGGGCCAGTGTCAAACTGCTTGTCACATCTTGTTTTCAGTCTGTTGAAATCAGGTTTATAGTGTCCTATTCAGAAGCCTAGACGGCTTTTGAAGGCACACAATGCATTTCAGGAGTTCCATCAGGCGGTAAATACAGAGCTCCACATTGCTATTAAAAAATAATCAAAATGATTAGTCTTTTGAATTTTTTCTGAAATAACGTCTTTGCATGGAATTTGTTGTTTTAATTGCACAACGTCACTTGTTTCTAGGTATTCATCCCTGCAACGTGTAAAATCATTTGTAGCTGATCTGTCAGTGTTGCAGCTATAACACGTGAATACGTTTCCCTATTCAGTTGCTAGCAATGAATGAATGAATAGATGGAAGACTGAATGAATGACTAATTTGAGAGTTGCTAGAGTGAATGCAGTCAAGCTGGAGATGTTTAGCTTTAGGAAGACCTGAAGACTGTGTCTAACCCTCCCAGAATGCATCTAGGTTAACATTCTGCATGGAGCATTAATTAAACCCAATGAGGTCATTAGTTAGAGAAAGTGCTTATTTGCTAAACTTGGAATATTTTATATGTTTAAAAGATCCTTGTTTTTTCTCTCTCAAGGCTCCCGTGATTATGTCTGGCGAAATTTCTAAATTATATAAGTATTATTTACTTATTTATTTAAAAAAGATTTTTCATATTCTTTGCAGCTGATGTCAAGGTCTTCCTGTGTAGAATTGGCATCACACAAAAGAAAAAAATGCCTTTTTGAGTGGCTTTCAATGCATATAAACTGACAAATAATTAAGTTGTTTGGAAATACATATTCAGCTCCCCAATTCAATATTTTCTACCAAGTCTTAGCAATATGTAGGAGTAAAGAGTTTAAGATGCAGTCACCATTCTAATGCAAAAGCATCTGCTCCCATATGTCTGTGAAAGGCACATTTCAGAGTACCTATTGGAGACTCTCTGTATTTAGATATGTGGGACTCATATTTTGTTGTTGTTTAGTCATTTAGTCATGTCCGACTCTTTGTGACCCCATGGACCAGAGCACGCCAGGCACTCCTGTCTTCCACTACCTCCCGCAGTTTGGTCAAACTCATGTTTGTAGCTTCAAGAACACTGTCCAACCATCTCGTCCTCTGTCGTCCCCTTCTCCTTGTGCCCTCAATCTTTCCCAACATCAGGGTCTTTTCCAGGGAGTCTTCTCTTCTCCTGAGGTGGCCAAAGTATTGGAGCCTCAGCTTCACGATCTGTCATTCCAGTGACCACTTAGGGCTGATTTCCTTAAGAATGGATGCGTTTGATCTTCTTGCAGTCCATGGGACTCTCAAGAGTCTCCTCCAGCACCATAATTCAAAAGCATCAATTTTTCAGCTATCAGCTTTCTTTATAGTCCAGCTCTCACTTCCATACATCACTACTGGGAAAACCATAGCTTTAACTATACGGACCTTTGTCGGCAAGGTGATGTCTCTGCTTTTTAAGATGCTGTCTAGGTTTGTCATTGCTTTTCTCCAAAGAAGCAGGTGTCTTTTATTTTCGTGGCTGCTGTCACCATCTGCAGTTATCATGAAGCCCAAGAAATTAAAATCTCTCACTGCCTCCATTTCTTCCCTTCCATTTGCCAGGAGGTGATGGGACCAGTGGCCATGATCTTCGTTTTTTTGATGTTGAGCTTCAGACCATATTTTGCGTGCTCCTCTTTCACCCTCACACAGCTGCAAATGAAAAGTTTTAAATGTGTTGTAAAGTTCAATATGCAAATTTGACACTAGATAGCGAAAGTGAGCTATGCAAAATTCAATGTATTTTTTCAAACATTTTTTCAAAAAGCATTTTCACAGCATTTTTTATATGTGTATAGATTTCCCCTGTGGTCTCTTCAGTGTGTTCAGATGTATAGCAGGGACAGTCTCTGCACAAACACATGCCACTTAAAAAAGAACATTAGGACATGATCAAATCCTAGGTCATCCACAGATGGAGGAAGCCCATAGGATCAGCAGACTCCTGTTTTAGGAGTCTTAATGAACTACAAGATTAAAAACCCTAAAAATACTTAAAGAAAACAGGGAAAGAAACTTGAGTATACTTGCTTTAGAAATGGAATTGGTTGGACAATAATATAGGTAAAGTATTAATCACTGCAAAATTGGAGGATCTGTTTTTATAGAATTCTGCCTCCCTCAGTGATATTTGTTACCACAGGTGTATAGCCTGTATGGGATATTTGCTGGAAATGTGGAAAACCTTTCTGCAGATTATTTACACTTATTTTGGCAGTGATACAGGACTTAAAGCTTCTGGAGGTTTGTGTTCTATTAAACAGATAACTGGATGTCATCTCCCAAATGACCTAATTATAACACTACTGAATTATTTGCAATGACATGTGGAGATGGGTACCAAAATGTCAAGCGCCGTGTATTAGAGAAAGAAGGTCACACCCAATATCAGAGTTGTTTTCCAGGACCTGGGATACGCCTATAATGTACAAATTAACCTGATATATTTGAATGTGGGAAAGCCGTATATGAATATCAATTTGCTAAGAAATGGTCCCTCTTAACCAGTTATTGAAATGATAAAAGTGGTGATGGTGTGTGACATTTCACTTTATTTACATTGGTTTGATGAATTTTTGGTCGGGCTTTTTTTCTAAACCAATATGATGAATTATTTAATAATTCTTTTCTCTGCCCACCAATCCTGACCCACCCTATATCAAGCTTTTTCTTTTTCAGTCTGTGTACCAAAGAAGAAATTTTGTACTGATTAAAAAATGCAAATAAAAAATAAATTGTGTAAATCAGGTTCTCTTTCCTCAAGGAAATGATAAAACTCTGGATAAGAAGTACCCAAAGCTTGCAAAGTCATTTTAAATAGAGTGAGGGTGGCATAAGAATGGGAAAGACAAAAACAGCATTACACTGGCAGACATGCTTTTAAAACATCAACAGTACCAAGTTTTGATTAACATGCATAATTCTACTTTATTATTTATTTTATATAGCAAATCAGTTGCCTACCTTTAAAAATAATTATTATTTGGAGCAAAATATACATCAGAAATATAGAGAGCCACAAAACATTCCAAAATATTCTACGATAAAAGAGTGAGATCAACTACAGTAAAACCAAAATAATAAAAGCAGTAGAAGTAAGGGAAAGCACAGAAAAATGAAACAGGGTGAAATGGGATACAGTGGTACCTCAGGTTACATACGCTTCGGGTTAAAGACTCCGCTCACCCAGAAATAGTGCTTCAGGTTAAGAACTTTGCTTCAGGATGAGAACAGAAATCAGGCTCCGGCGGCACGGCAGCAGCAGGAGGCCCCATTAGCTAAAGTGGTGCTTCAGGTTAAGAACAGTTTCAGGTTAAGTACAGACCTCCGGAACGAATTAAGTACTTAACCTGAGGTACCACTGTAATAATGTCTGTCTACCACGAGGATGAAACTTCCTCTTCTCCCAGCAACTACTTGGAAATGCCTAAAATCTGCTCTAGGCGTTGGGGAAAGCAGAGAAAGTCCCATCATACAAGCAGAAGCCCACTTGCATGATGTTTATTATATCTATCTGTCTATACTGCTTAATCATTAGTGTTTCTAAGCATTATATATAAACGTAAATGAAGCAGAAACCTGAAGACTCTTAAAATGGCAATTGGAATATGAAAGCCTTTGTCTGAACTTAGCCTGAACTTCATCAAGAAGCATGACTATCTAACCTCGGTTGGGTGGTGGAGCCACAGGCTTGGGCCCACAATGCTGAATGCATCTTGGTTGACAAAATTGAAGTTGAATTAGGTGAATTAGTGAAGTTCTTTGGAGTGTCTGTCCTACAATGGGGGCACCTCAACAAAAAGGGTTGTATCTCCACTATCCACCCACCTAACCTCCAGTGGTGGGAGCATCTGGAACAGAACCTCTGATGACAAGCTCAGCAAATGGGCAATGTTGGAAGGTTGCCTACAGAAGTGTGAGCCAGAACTTATATGAATCCTTGAGTGTGTGCTTCTCGATAAAGGACTCTATATGTAAAAAAAAAAAAAAGGGGGGGGGTCCAAAGTTGTATGGCCCTATTGGTAGAATAAATGTTTTCAGCAACCTTTCCATGCGTGGGCTATATTATGCATTTATTTATTTGTTTATTTTATTTCTTCTATAATAACCATTACAGTAAGATCCATAAATAATAATAAGTAAATAAATAAGTTCTTGCTTTTCTTACTGATTTAGAGATCATCTCTTTATTGTGCACTCATTCTAATACGCTTGCACAAAGCTTATACGGAGGTTAGGTCACATAGGGTTGCCATATTTCTAACAGTGAAAATCTGGATTTCCCAGACATTTGCCCAATTTCTGCCTGGACACTGCTGCCAGCTGAAGTATTCCGGATGTGTTCAGGAAAATCTGGAATCCAGGAGCTCGCCTTGCTTTTGTCTGAACCCTGTCAAGGGGCTGGGAGCATCTGGGGTGAGCTGTGAGATCAAAGCCAGCTTCTCGCTCACCCAGGATGCTTTCCCTTACTGACATATGGTGGTGCCCAGTGCCAGTCCTGTTCCTGCCACCGTGCAGGTTCAGGTAGTCTGGAACCAATGCCTAATCAACCACTCACATGCTGTAATCAATAAAGTTGTGGCCAAAATTAATGCCAAAAACCTTAAACTAAATTCTGTGTCTATTGGGTCTTTATTTTGGGGGTGGTTTTAGAGGCCTTCACACGCAACAACGTAACTGACCAATCACTGTGCTGGATTCCAATTCCTACTTCACATATTAAACGCTTGCTTCCGTCTCAGACTCAGGAAACACCGTGACAGAAAATGAGGCCGTCATGGAGGATAGCAACAGAACTGACGATTCACCATGCTTGAGAAGAAATAAACTTTTTAGTTTCTTCTCATATTAGATTCACAAAATGTTTAGGGGTATGCGTACCCCTGAGGTCCCCCCCCCCCTGAAAAAAGCACTGGTTAAATGTATTTCTCACTATTTTCCTAAGCACAAAATGTATGTTTCTTTTTTAAGGTGCATTTGTTGTATGCGGGCAACAAAGCACTTTAATGTACTTTAATTATGCAAACTAAATTTCCTGGTATGCACCAGAATCCCTCCTGAAAAAATACTGACAGTCTGGAGGCAGTCCGTGAACTTGTGCCCTACGTGATTTCAAGCACCTCACTCTTTAAATCTCGTGCACGTGCTTTGCTTTGTTTGTGTGGTTTACTTTGCTTTGCCACAGGTACAGATAATCCAGTGTGGTTTTTGTGAACCTGACTGGAAATAAATACAGTGAGGATTTGTGGAAAACGTAGGTGACATCTGAAGCAAAAAGCAGCAGGAGACTGCATTTCTTATTTAATATGTCCATCAAAGGCATAAATTAAAAAAGTAAAAAAAGAATGATGATATTGAAAAACCTGAGGGGTTTTTTCTTCTCCTGTGCATAGGGATATTGTAAAAACAGCCTTGGCATATCGTTTCTCTCTCCTCAGTGAAGGTAAATGAAGCTTTTACCTTCAGATTTGAGTGTCAAACAGGTTAATGGCAAATTAGATGTCTATTTTAGAAACTTTAATTAACTTGAATAATTGAAGCTGATGATACCTGGAAGTTCCCCCTCCCCCCATGTCTGTCTTATGGCATGTCAATTTATAGCAAAAACGAAAGTGTGTTTTTAAAGTATAGCCTGAGGTGAGTCGCTCTGCTAGGTAAGCTGTGTCGGTAGAAAAACACAGCTTTTAAATAAAACTCTTTTTTTACTCCCCCCTTTTTTTCCCTTTTGGTAATTCCTGCACCTGTGCAATGACATCACACCCACCTAGGTCTGTGCATATTCAAATCAACATTTTTGCATCTTAGACCTACAGTAACAAGAATTTTCAAATGAAGAAAGCCTAATTGCTACAGCAAATGGTGACAGTCACTGATGATGATAATAATAATAATAATAATAATAATAATAATAATAATAATAATAATAATTTTGTATACCCCTGGATAACAAACTAGGCTTCTAAGCAGCTGACAAAGTATTAAAACCAAGTTACACAAACATTAAAATATAAATACCCACAATTAAAATGCACAATAAAGTAGTACTATTAAAACAATACAATCATTAAGAAACGGAGGCACAGATTACAGCCATTACAGATGGGCTATTTCATATTTCAGCAGGGAGTACACTCTATATGCTACCAGTATGACCAGTGAAAAAAGCATGTCTCCGCATTGGCACAAGCCAATAATCACCAAGCTGTACCAAACTAACAGGATTCTATTTGTTCATCTTAATGCCTTGCTGGTCAGCGATGGGAAAGCTGGTGTTTGCGGTCTGGAGCTGCAAAGAGTTTTGTAAGTATGTAAAAAGACCTTAAAATTGGTACAGTGTTGAAAAGACGACTGGTGCAGGTTCTTCAACACTGGTGTGATATGTGCTCAGAAAGGGGCATCATTCACCTTTTTGACCACCACACTCTGCATCAGCTGAAGTCTCCAGAATATTTTTCGGGGAGCTCCACATACTGTGCTTTACAGTAGCCTAATGGAAAAATTACCACAGAGATCAAGCTATTCTTAATATTAGGTGTTCTTTGTCATGGGGGCCACCTGGAGCTCCATAGACAAATATGGTTCCAAGAGCCCTCCTAAACTGTGTATTTATTCCCTTAGGACAGGCTTCCTCAACCTTGGCCCTCCAAATGTTTTTGGCCTACAACTCCCATGATCCCTAGCTAGCAGGCCAGTGGTCAGGGATGATGGGAATCGTAGTCTCAAAACATCTGGAGGGCTGAGGTTGAGGAAGCCTGCTTTAGGAGAACAGCCATGTGAGAGTTCAGAACTTAACTGGTTAAGTGTTCTGAGATGTGCGTCACTTTCTGACGTCAGCTTGGAAGCTGGGAGGAGTCTGGGAGGAGACTGTACTTTCTTGTTGTTCTCTCTGTGTGTCTTGAGAGAGACGGACATGTTTTTACCATGGCTGCAAGCAGTGATGGACAAATGTTTCAATAAAGAGCTGTAAATAGACGAACCTGTCTGTGTATGCTTGCAAGGAGCAAGGGAGAAAAAGACTGCTTTACACCGCTGTATGCTACTCTGCTAAGCCGTGGCTAAAGAGACAGCAGAATTTGTTGCGCAGCTAGGAAGGAAGTGTGCCGGACGCAGTAAAAGACTGATTGGGATCGTAAACCTATCAGAGGCCACGGCTCAAAGATCGGGGTCCAAAGATCGTTATCTCAACAGGTTATGGAGGTCAGTAAACGCTCGTAAAACAGTCGGCTTTGAGCCACTGGAATGCTTTGAAGTCCGCACGGAAGCTAGCCGGAGGTTGGAGGCTGCATTCCGTGAGTCTAGCCTGGTGCCGGGAAGCAGAGGAAGTGTTTGCCTGCTTCTGAGAGGCAAGAGAGCTGCTGAGAGACAGAGCTAAACGCTGGGAGCAGCTGAAATCGTTCCTCCACGGAAGGGAGAGCCGGAGCAGCTAAGCCGTTTCTCCACGGACAGGAGCCGGAATCAGCTGGTACTGAGTAAGTACAGCTTGTGGGGCACCTTGGGAGAACGGAAGAATATGGCTGAGAGCCAGGACATGCCGGTGGAAAAGCTCACTTTAAAAAGTTGGGCAACCTGGAGCAGAAGAGTAAGGGGCTGGTTCCTGGTCCATGGGCTTTGGGAAGGAAGCCAGAGGGAGCCAAAAGCACCACCCCTTAGCTGGGAAGATGGCCAGCAGAAAACGCAACAAGAGCTGAATATGCTCAGAGCATGCGTTCATGCATCGCTGAAACCCCATTTGGAGGGTGTACAGTCAGCAAGGGCTGCCTGGGATGTGCTGAAGGGCTTGTGTGAAGCTTCAGCGGAAGGCCAGAGCCCTGGAGACGCTGGACTGGCAGGCCCATTTCCAGATGTATCGGCCTGTAGGAGCGCTGGTGAGCAGATCGGGGGGGCAAAGAGTTCCAAAGGCAAGTTTAAGAAACTTTCCACTGTTGCTGAAGGGGCGAGCAGCTTCAAGGGGGGCAAGGCTGGTGGGAGGCGCCGTTCCAGAAGAAGGAAGGCCAGGCCAGCTGGGAGGAGCCCCGGGCAGTGTTTTTCCACTGGAGTTCAACGTCTGCGTGGCAGTTGCCCCCACTGGAGCACAGAGCCGAGGCAGGATGTTGTGAAGGACACTTCTCATGGGAATCAGGCGGGTTTCCATGGCAACAAGCCTGCAAAGGCAGGCAGGCGTGGGATTGAGTCCGGACGTCGTGGTAAACAACAGGAAGAGTCTTATCAAGTCACTGCTAGCATGGCTTTGTTTGAAGACAGCCGTGTGGAGCTGAATCTTGTCATCGACTCTGCAGCTAACCGCAACATGGTTCCAGAGACCCCTGCAGTCGAGATGTGGAATTGCACGGCAGTTCCAAAGGGACAGGGACAGACTGTTAAATTTGCTAATGTTTATCTTTCTGTTTTGCAGGAAAGGATGGAGTTTTGTATTGTCCCAGAGGTGCATCACTGTTTGTTATCTGTGCCTTATTTGTTGAAAAAAGGGTTTCAGGTTTGTTTTCAGGATGATGTCTGCACAATCTCCAAAGGGGAGAGGGTACTTGCCAAGGTTAAGAAGGGGCAGAATGATCTTTTCATTCTTAAAACGTCTCTTGGGGGTGAGGGGAAGGTTGAGAGAGCACAGGCGCAGCGTGCTACAGTTCCCACTCATGTTCAATGTGCTTGTGCATGGCATCAGAGGACTTTTCATGGTTCTCTAGAAGAACTGCAAGTGCTTCCTGAGGTTACCAGAGGGTGTAAAATTAGAGATTGTGGATGTGCCATTAATTGCGCCACTTGCAAGCAAGCAAAGGTGAAAGGGTGCAGTTACCCAAAGGTGGAACGGGTAACCACTAAACCTTTTCAGCTGGTACACATAGATCTGTTCGATTCTGTCAAGGAACAGAGTCTAGGGGGGGCCAGGTATCTGCTAACGTTTCAGGATGATTTTTCGCAGAGCACCTGGACCCACGGTCTCAAATCCAGGGAGGATGCAGCACAGCTGATCAAGAGCTGGATTGAGGGGGTGGAACTAAGGTTCTCCACCAAGGTGAAAGCAATCGTCAGTGACAGAAATGCTAGGTACACTGGTTCTGCTTTGCAGCAGTTCTTTCACAAGAGAGGGATAAGTTACACAGTTACTTCACCCAGTAAGAGAGGGGTGGCAGAGCTGAAGAGTGAAGCTCTGGTTAAGACTGCACAGGTGATGCTAACGGAAGCTAGGTTACCTCCAAAGTTTTGGCTGGAGGCAATCCGTTGCGTGTCTTTCACCTGGAATCGTGTCTACAACTCACTGGTAGGTGACACACCGTACTCTTTGTTGAATGGCAGAAAACCCCAGGTTCACTTTCTGCGCAAGTTTGGATCTCCTGCGGTTGTCCCTGTGCCTAAGGCTTTGCAAGGGCCAGGTGGAGCCAAAGTCCAGAAAATGATCTTCTGTGGGTATGAGCCAGACGCTCGTGCATGGAGATTTGCTTACCCGTCAGGTGATCAGAGTAAGGTGCTGATCAGTAAACACGCTGAGTTCTTTGAGCAGGATGAAAGGCCAAAGATTTCTGCACAGCGTGATGTTCTTTCAGAATGTCTCTCTCATCCAGAGGACAGTTCTGTTGAGGAGGAAGGAGAGGCTGAGTCTGCTGATGACGATCAGGTCACTGACCAGAGTCAGGAGCAGGAAGGGGCGTCTCCACAAGTTGTTAGAAAAGGACAGCCCAAGAGTGAGCCTAGTTCTCCTGTGAGTGTAATGGAAAGGATTCGAAGACGCTTTAAGTCAGAGGGGGAATCCTGTGATGCAGAGGACACACCTGCTGGTGACAGTGAGCCAGAGGAAACACCAGAGTTTGTGCCTAGACGATCCAGTCGCACAACCAAGGGTATTCCACCTGAGAGGTACCAGTCCACAGGTGCGTGGGTAAGTTTCGCACAGTGCGATTCTGAGAGTTGTGAGGTGATTCCACAGATGCCTAACAGGTACGCCAAGGTAGGGCGCAAGGCATTGGGGAAGGGATTGATCTCACAGGGTGTTGCTGAAGATGTTACACAAATCTGGTCAGAAAGCAACGCAAGGGGGTGTGTGAGAGTTCAGAACTTAACTGGTTAAGTGTTCTGAGATGTGCGTCACTTTCTGACGTCAGCTTGGAAGCTGGGAGGAGTCTGGGAGGAGACTGTACTTTCTTGTTGTTCTCTCTGTGTGTCTTGAGAGAGACGGACATGTTTTTACCATGGCTGCAAGCAGTGATGGACAAATGTTTCAATAAAGAGCTGTAAATAGACGAACCTGTCTGTGTATGCTTGCAAGGAGCAAGGGAGAAAAAGACTGCTTTACACCGCTGTATGCTACTCTGCTAAGCCGTGGCTAAAGAGACAGCAGAATTTGTTGCGCAGCTAGGAAGGAAGTGTGCCGGACGCAGTAAAAGACTGATTGGGATCGTAAACCTATCAGAGGCCACGGCTCAAAGATCGGGGTCCAAAGATCGTTATCTCAACAAGCCAGACCATGAAAAGGCTAAGGAACCCCACTCTTGGACCTGGAAACCACCCACCGATAGTGTCTTTGTTTTAGCAGGATTTAGCTTCAGTTTGTGGTCACTGGTTCAGCTTGTTCATGGCTTCTCCTGACTCAGTTTTTTTACACTGCGCCCCAAATCTCCTTACGACTCTTTCCAACCATATCATATAAGCAGTGGTGGAGCTAAAATGGTGCCTTGTAGCACCCAACAACTGAGTTATCACTCAGTTATCACTGAGTTATAACTTATCAGAGTGTAGACATGTAGTTCTTCAAGGTCCTCCGATGAGGAACAGAACCCCTGTAGAAAAGTGTCTCCAACCCTTAACTCAGAGAGAGGGTCCAGAAGGATACCATTGTCAAGGGTATAAAAAGCTGCTGAGAGATCCAGAAGGAGCAAGCCTTATTATCCTCTGTCTACCTAACCCTCCATATATCTTCAAGACTGATCCTCTATATCCAAATAACAGCATATCCAACATATCACTGACATTAAATAAGCCCATGACTGTTTCTTTTGTTATGTGCCACATTAATAAGTTCAATTTGTAATAAGTCATTACAAATTGTCAAGCTTCAGGGAATCTGATCCCTCTCACGGTGGGCAGCCAAGAATTAGATAAACAAGAAGAGTTCTTACCAAGTCTTTTATTCAATATTCACAGAGAGAGGCTTTGAAAAGTGCCTCTCTTGCAGGGGACACTTATACATGTTTGGTGGACCTGTGAAAAAATCAAAAGCTTCCGGAACACAGTATATGACGAGCTTAAAGAAATGTTTAGGTATAACTTTATGAAAAATAAAGAAGCTATTCTACTAGGGATAATGAACACAGGTATAGCAGAAGATCAGAAAATATTCCTCTATGCCACAGGAGCAGCAAGGATCCTAATTGCTAAAAACTGGAAAAAAGAAACTGTGCCAACAAAAAAGGAATGGCAAGACAAACTGTTAGAGTATATTGAACTGGCTAGATTAACAGAGGCAATTAGGGATCACACTAGACAAAAGTTTCAAAAAGCATGGGGAAAATGCAGAGAATACTTCACAATCCTAAAATACATACCTGGACTTGTTTCAATTAAAGTCTGAAGAAGACTTTGTGGATATTTAAGTTGTAATTAGAAAAATCTTAATAATTATTCATAAAGGAAACAGTTTATAAGAAGCAAATAACGAGGCCAGATACAGGATAAAGGATGTCTTCTATTTCGTTGTTTGTACTGTTGTATGTTATGCTCACTGTATGTTATGTTCATGTTTAATGAGGGTGGATTGTGTATTGGGGGGTGGAGGGTTTATGTTATGTTGCAAATAAAATTCCAATAAAAATTTAAATAAAAAAGAAAAGAAAAGTGCCTCTCTTGCAGTAATGGTGTTGCTCCGAGTAAAGCCCCACCCCCCTTCGTCTGTCCTATTATACATCATCCCTGCGTGGGCCAGTCTGTGCTTTCTGCCTCTGAGCTTTCTGTTCTCCTACTTTCCATGCCTGCCGGGTTCTGAGAGAAGGGGTAATCTGGAATGCTTTCTAAAGACACTGAGTCTGTCAGGTGTCTCTCCCCTGGTGCTTGTTCTTCTTCCTGCTCCCCTCCCGATATTTTCCAGCTTCTCCCCTCTGCAGCCTCTGAACTATGACCACTGTTGTAAATCTATTATACTGTGTCCCTCTTCTCTGGGAAGTGCAGGCAGAAGGGGAGGGACAGTGTCCGCCATTCCTCCTCCGATATCCAGTCCCTGACACAAATATATTCTTAGCATCACATGTGAAAATGGTATCAGTATGTAGGGAAGGCCTTGCATTAGGTATGATTTTGGCTTCCTAGACCATGCCATCATGCCAGATACTCATATCTGACAACAGAGTTCATCATCAGACTATACCGACTGTATTACATCACCCCTTTTCACATGCTGAAGATATGCATGAGAAGTGACCACACTAAGCCCTTTCTTCTTCTTCTTTTAATGGTTGTAGAATTGGGTTTAATTCACCATTACAAAGTGGCTGCGGGTGGCTATTTTTCTTACCATTAAGCAAAACAATCTGCACCCCAGTATAATTTCTTCTTTGATAATTTTCAGATGCAAATTTCTTTCCTCAGGAACTGATGCAGAATGGCTAAAAAACATGCAGGAGAAATTTTCAGCATAGCCCCAGATAGTACTAAAGGATGACATAATGCACTCAATGCAGGCTGTAGCCAAGGTCTATTGTCTGATATGAACATCTGGCTTATTGGCTTAGCTCAGAAAAACAGAACCATGCCTAACATAAGCCCACTTAACTGTTTTCATATATGATGCTAATACTATCTCAATAATCAGTTTTGAAACACAGCTTCAGTATGTGCAATTTGATATTTCTAGTACATACAAACTTTACAAACTTCAACACAAGAATGTTCTTTGGCATTCTCAGTGACTTTTGAAAAATTGCATTGGGAGGATGGATTTGATGGCAGTGTGACTGTGGAACGAAGCCTATCTTGTGAGAATACAAGGTTACTACTCCAACCTAGTTATGTCTACTCAGGTTGCAATCCTGTTCCCCCTTTCTTGTCAGCATGTCCCACTGAACTCAGCGGGGCTTCATTTTGTGTTGATAGGAGTGGTGAGGTCACCTTTTGGTTCTGTACATTTGCAAAACATTGTTAAAATAGGAATGACAGTAGGAGCTGGGACCAGTAGGCTAGGCCTGGGGAAATAAGCGAAACTGATGTGGAGCTGGTTTGAGAACCACTGGCTTTGGTGGCACCAGCCATCTACAGTGGCTTCACATTTTTACTGCATTCCTGAAAATGTCTATGTGTTCTGTCATCCTGCGTTGAAACATTAGCCCTCCATCTTGATTTACTTAACCAGTGTTTCAACACTCTTCCAGGAATATGTTAACTTGTGTGTTGGCTCATAGCTTCAAGTCTAATGTAGACACTCTCTTGATTTCCCACAACACACATATCCCCAAATCCTTGCTTTGGCACTGTCAGGAATGCATACACAATGTCAACATACCCTAGAAAGCATTATGCTGTATAATCATTTAAGCAAAACTTCTATTTGCTTATCCTTATCTAGGAATTCTGTTTTGCTGCTTGCACTGAGGGTGGCAGTATATGAGTTGAGCAAAACCTATTATTCACATGCAACTATCATTTCACACGGAACACTGTGCCACACTCAGTATTCTGTTTGCCGAGTGCTCTCTATTCGGCTGCAAAAACAATTTCATTGAGTTATGTTGTTTGGACAACAGAATTTATTGACCTATCTTTTCAGCCACCGGTTGCATTTTGAAAAAGCCTGGATGGTACAGTTACTTTGCCATCTGTGGCAGCAGTTAGAAAACATGGAGATGATGGTCATAATTCTTTGTGACAACCTATATCCTCGCATCTAATAACAGCTGCCAAAAAAACACCTGCCAGGGATCCTTGAATTCTTTATGGCTTACGGATTCCAAACTAGGAAGTTGCTAAACAAAAATAAAGGCCACCATCCGAAGTGACACTGATGTGCAAATGTTATTTACATTTGCTAAGGACAAGAGGTGCCATAACAGGTCCACATGTCTACAAAATGTATCAGTCGAAACATAATCAGAGCTGCGATCCCTGATGGGCCTTGTTAGTTCAAAGTTCTATCAAAGATGAGAAATGAAATAGCGTCCAATATTTTCTTTAGTAGAATTCCTCTGGGTTATATTCCTACAGTATTTATCAAATCAAAACAGCACTTTTCAACAACTCCACTGTGGATAACAGCATTTCAGCTCCACAAAGTTAATGTTGATACTGTCAGACCAGAAAGGCAAAAACCAAAAATAAATCAAGCCCAAAATGGAATGATGTGATTCATATATTACAGCATGTGACATTTCCGACTGGAATCATCTCTGAGAAATACTTCCAAGGAACTGGACAGTAGCAAAGGAGGATAGTTATTTTTCTTCAGTATTAAAGTGCAAGTTATAAATGCTGCTGTGGGGTTTTTAAAAATGCTACAGTTCTTATATCTTCAGTATTCTTGGGAATGGAGACTAATGGATAACGCGTAAGAGAATTATTGTCATAAATATATTATACATCTAGCTGTTTAGGCATGATGCCTTATCTGAGTCTTTACCAGAATCACTAGGGCTTTCTTCTTCTTCTTTTGAAACATTGTTAGATGCCTGCTTGTAGCGTGTCTTGGTTTTATGGCAGTTACCCTCATTGGCTATTTAAAATCTCATTCACCATGGTGATTTAAGCGTATAAAGCAGGCATAGGTAATCTCAGCCCTCCAGATGTTTTGGGACTACAATTCCCATCATTCCTGACCACTGGTCCTGCTAGCTAGGGATCATGGGAGTTGTAGGCCAAAAACATATGGAGGACCGAGTTTGCCTATGCCTGGTATAAAGTGCCATTAGCTCAGCTTTGGACTTATACAAAGAGATTTTGTTCAGATCCACAAACCCAAAGAATGGCCTGAATGAGTGCTTTGATGCAACGATACCAAAGAAGGGCGTCAAAAATGCAAGAATGGCCAATTCTAGTACTCTATTAGAAGAAAGTGTTCCTCACTGAAATGCTGTCCTATGACCTCTCTGAGGGTGGAGAAAGAGAGGTCCAATCTGAGAGGGGACATCTGACCTTGTACCATGAAAATCTTAAAACATAATCGGAACATACCTTCCAAGTGTCCCAATTTTCCATGGACAGTCCCAGAATTACAAAAGCCATCCCGGCTTCTGGTTTGATCCCGGAATATTTCCCCTGCCAGTGCTTCTGCCGCCAAGCTTAGGGAAAGAGGATGTGCCGGAGCTTGCCCTGAGCAGCACTCAGGGAGGGTCAGTTTGGGTGTGTGAGAGAAATGTCCCTCTTTTCATCTGAAAACTGTTGGAATCTCTGCCTGCAGAGCCTTGCTGCCATTACAGACTTGGGATACTGCTGAAATGGCAAACGTTCATAATGACTTGTCTGCACCCAGGAAAACATTTATGTATTACTTATATTTAAAAAACAGCACACATCAATTTGGGCACAGCCTCCCATCGTTCTACCTGCCAATGACAGCACAGGAGGTTGACATCTTATGGCTACTTCCCCTCTTTAAGCCAATAAGGATAAGCATAGCATCAAAGCAAACCAATTAGTATATATCAAAGCAAGCGTGTAAGCATATGTGAGCTCATTTTTGCAACAACTACTTATCTGTCCTGGGGGTTATCTTGACTACCAAGATGTCATTTACAGGCTTTGCAGAACATTCTCACAATTTAGTTCTACACAATTCAAGGTAACCCTATTGATGCGATCTTCCGCAGTTCCCTTGGGGTCTCGAAGGAGGAGAGTTGTGTGATGAGTTTGCTATTCAGCTGAAAGCAACATCCACAACAATACAAAAACTCACAATGAATTGATCTTATTACTATAATTGTGACAAAAAAAGCATTAATAAGCAGTGCCACAACCCTCCAAGCCCTTGGAACCACCCCTGTATTACAGTCCACCATGTTTCTTGTTCCAAGTCTGCCCTAATTTGATATAAAGCATGCACGGTTTTATTTAAAAAACCAGAGACAGATGATAGATGATAGATAGATGATAGATGATAGATGATAGATGATAGATGATAGATGATAGATAGATGATAGATAGATATAGATAGATATAGATAGATAGATAGATAGATAGATAGATAGATAGATAGATAGAGATGATAGATAGATAGATAGATAGATAGATAGATAGATAGATGATAGATAGATAGATAGATAGATAGATAGATAGATAGATAGATAGATGATAGATAGATAGATGATAGATAGATGATAGATAGATAGATAGATAGATAGATAGATAGATAGATAGATAGATAGATGATAGATAGATAGATAATGATGATAGATGATAGATAGATAATAGATATTTAGTATTCCTTTTTTCCTTTTATTAATGAAAACTAACAATCTAAGCCCCCTCAGAATCGAATTCCTTCTTTTTTCCTGTCAGATGCCCAGGGCAGTAGTATAGAGTCCAGCCTGGGGCACTGAGAGACCCCTCAGGACATTGCGTGCCTCACACCTTGGACAATGCCCAGTTTGGCCCACCTTGAAAGCCAGCCCTAGTGAGGAATCTGGTTTTTTCTCCTTTGTGAATAAACCCTGGCCAATGTTGTGAGTCTGATCTTGGCTTCCAAGAGGACTGAGGTCCTCACATTCAACAACAACAACAATTTATTATTTATACCCCGCCCATCCCCAGCCACTCTGGGTGGCTCCCAACAGATTAAAAGCAGAATAAAACATCAAATATTAAAAACTTCCCTAAACAGGGCTGCCTTCAGGTGTCTTCTAAAAGTCAGATAGTTGTTTATGTCATTGACATCTGATAGGAGGGCGTTCCACAGGGCAAGCGCCACCACCAAGAAGGCCCCCTGCCTGGTTCCCTGTAACTTGGCTTCTCACAGCAAGGGAACCACCAGAAGGCCCTCGGCAATGGACCTCAGTGTCTGGGCTGTATGGTGGGGCTGGAGTTGCTCCTTCAGGTATATTGGGCCGAGGCCATTCCTAACTGCATAAAACCTATTAAAAAGAGAATACTTTTAATACAAAAACACTGTAGGAATCTAGACTTTGTCTCTTGGGAAGAAAGAGCAAAGAGTGAGTGACAAATGCTATTAAACCACAGCACTGTTAAACTGATTTGGAATGAGTCAATATATCTCAGCAAACTACACATGGAAAATAATTTAAAGTAATAAAAATGATATAACAAGCAGAGAAACACTGTCAGCTCATCACTTAGTGAGGGTGAAATCTTGCTATGAAGTTATGCTTAAGGATTTTCAAAACTACCTTTGATTAATGTGCATCAATAACAGCACACTCGTTATTTCATACATTATGAATTGTTTTAATGAAATCAGATACGTTGGTTTGCTTAAGATGAAAATGAAAATCAGATACATCCATACCCCCTCAACTCACTGGCTGCTTTTTCAGCAAAGAGATTAATTGTCTGCAATATAAGACAAGTTAGATATATGAAGGATTGTGCTTTAAATGTCCTAATCACAACTGAAATAAGAATGGAGATAAACAAAGAGTCTGTAGGTTTCAGATCCATACAACATCCTGCAAGGAATTCCCTGTTCTTCATTCTTACCAGGTCTGTATTCTTACTCTGAATTGGGATAAACACAGAAAACAAGGCAGACCCTTTTGATTAGGCAGAATGAACAGCAATTTCAGTTTTAAAGATCAAAGACCCCATCGTACTGAAAAATAAGTGAATAAATTTAAAATGAGCAATGCAATCTTAATTCCAACTCTCCTATTTGAATTCTAAAGACAGGGATTATTTTATCTAATCACGCATATCCACTTATCAATCATGTGGAGTAACTCTGTGTTAATATTAAAAGATGTAGTTTTGCAGTTGCCATAGTCCTGAAAAAATCGCCTTTCTTAAAATGTAGATAGAAGTATCTGATATTATCCTTGTTTACTAGTGTAGGTGGGCTTCAGCTACGGCTGGATTAATCACTATTTGTATCTTCCATTTATATTTGTTCACTAGTTTTTCTTCAAGAAGCAGAACTGGCAACCTGGCATAAAAAGTAGCCTGTCCTTGGTAGATTTTTAGATGTTGAACTAAAAGCATGTGGATAGTGTCATTATGTAGATCAGTCACTAGGTGGCACTGGACATAGTTGTTTCTGGAGTTTAAAGTTGTTGTTTTGCTCTTGTTTGTGGGGGCAAGAGGGTGAAGAGATCTTCTCCAGCTTCCCGACTGGCATGCCTTCTAAGTCTTCCATGAGAAATTGTCTGTTAAAACTTTATTTTAGTACAAGAGAGGGCAAAAAGATAGGCAAACTATCGGTCACTCTCATGTTGTGCTTCTAACAAAGACAACAAAGTCGTGATGTGCTTTAAGGGGGGAGAGCCATTTATTAAGGTTAATAATATAAAATTAAAGTTGTTGTTTCTCTTTCCATGAAAAAGAGTTTTCAGGTAGCTAAAAGGAAACTTTTCCATGACATTTCCTTTTTTCACGGTGAATTTTCCCTTCAAGGAGTGTGTTTTACCCATCAAACATTTTTTTTTCTCAATGGAAAGGATATTTTCAGTCATGAAAAACTTTCCTCTGTAATTTCTGTCCAGTTCTGTGAAGTCTCAGCAGAGGTCTGAAACCCTTTGATGCACAAAACTGAGCATGCTGCACCACAGCAGCCAAGTAGGACAGAGAAAAAAGTTTTTTATAAGGAAAAATTGTATGAAAATATACTTTTTTTTCTCCCCTGCATCTGTTTTCTTCTGATAAGGCAGCTGTAAATATCATTGCTTTTTATACCTTCCTCGACACTAAAATTGAGTGAAATGTGAGCTTTAAACACAACAGTCATTATGAGCCTCTTGCTCAGCTGAAGTACTTTCCCTTCTCATCAACTTGGCAATCTTGCCATTGATTGATTTAGGTTCAGTGCTATCCCCCAGTTACATTTCTCAAGCACAGAATTGGACCTTTTAAAGAAGGAAACACACTGCACTTGTAAAGCACATTCAAATCACATTATCTACCTCAAAGGATTGTTCGTTGAGGGCTGCTGGCAGGGCTTTTCTTGAGCAGGAACTCACCTGAACTGGCACCTCTCAGGTGGGCTCCATTGCCATTACAAGAGAACAAGTTCTGGCACCTCATGGTGGATTCTGGCACCTCTTTTTCTAGCACTGGTTGCTGGGAATTGGAGCTCTGTGTGAGGTAATAAACGACAGTTCCCAGAATTATTTGAGGGAAAGAATGTGCTTGAAAGGTGTAGTGTGTACACAATTCTCTATAATTTACTTTATGGCTTATTTCTTGACTTGCAAACCTAGTGCTCATGTTCCCCCTCTTTCCTGGTCAAATATTCATTATGATTTATAAATCAAGGTTTCCACAGCAATATTATTATTGGGATAAGAGTGGAGTAAACAGACAGTGGGGAGATTCCAGCTCCCTTTTTCTTATTCTGGCCTGGTGTAGTTTCAGACAGATTGTGTTGGTTAACAGGCTTTGGGTCTTTCAGATGCCTTCAGCAAGCCCTTGGGTTGCCCATATTTTGTCCCACATCTCTGGTAGGACACCTAGAAGAGGAAGAAGAAGAGTTTGGATTTGATATCCCGCTTTATCACTACTCTAAGGAGTCTCAAAGCGGCTAACATTCTCCTTTCCCTTCCTCCCCCACAACAAACACTCTGTGAGGTGAGTGGGACTGAGAGACTTCAGAGAAGTGTGACTGGCCCAAGGTCACCCAGCAGCTGCATGTGGAGGAGCGAAGACGCGAACCCGGTTCCCCAGATTACGAGGCTACCGCTCTTAACCACTACACCACACTGGCTCTCATTGGCAGGGCTTTCCATGGGGATACCAGGGAGACTCTGGTTTCATAGGTGTTGCCCCCTGGCCTCCTTCATATGAACACAGACCTTATACTGAGTCAGACCATTGGTTCACCTGGCTCAGTATTGTCAATTGCAGTGCCTCTTCATCATTTCAAACAGGTGACATCCCTAGTCATACGTGGAAAAGCCAGAGACTGAGCTTGGGACCTTCTGCATGCAAGCAGATTCTACCACTGAACAACATTCCTCCCCTCCCAGCCAGTGGAGCAGTGCTTGCATACCGTCCAACATGTAGAGTCCTCAAACCAGGGTGCAAGTCTTCCTTCCTGTGCTCCTATGGAAGTCGTGTGACCCAGGTAAGATCACAGAGCCAGGAAGTTGCATTTTGGGGGGAACACTTGCACAGCGGATGGGGGTACCCTGCAAGATCGTGGCCCCCCACAGTGTGTTTTCTGGGATGATATCTCAGTGTGAAATTGCACAAGATTGTGGCACCCCAAATGGCCATTGTGTTCTCTCATGAGAAAATGGAAAGTCCTGTTTCTTCCGGGACACATGCAAGGTATGCCCTTACGTTCTCACTTTGATAATAATAATAATCAGTGATCAGTGACGTGTATGTGACAGGGATGGAGCTGCCAAAAGCATTGTAGTGGAGCTATCAGGCATCACTCTGCTCTCCCCCTCCTGCGATGATGATGATAATAATAATAATAGTAATAGGGGGGAAAATTATTTATACCCTGCCCATCTGGCTGGGTTTCCCCAGCCACTCTGGGCGGCTTCTGACAAAATATTAAAATACAATAGTCTGTTAAACATTAAAAGCTTCCCTAAACAGGGCTGTCTTCAGGTGTCTTCTAAAGGCTGATAGTTGTTTTTCTCTTTGACATCTGGTGGGAGGGCATTCAACAGGGTGGGTGCCACTACTGAGAAGGCCCTTTGCCTGGTTCCCTGTAACCTCACTTCTCACAGTGAGGGAACCGCCAGAAGGCCCTCGGCGCTGGACCTCAGTGTCTGGGCTGAATGATGGGGGTGGAGACGTTCCTTCAGGTATACTGGGCCAAGGCCGTTATGCTAAATATTCCCATAACACTACCTTAGATGGGGAAAAAGAGCACAAAGTTCCTGTTCCTGTCCAAAGAATATATTTCCTGGACCTCCTACACACAAAGGACTACATCAGGATGAGAGTATATTTTGGTGGGGATGCATACAGAGGATTTGCAGTCCTAGATGTACTGGGAACTTCAATTTAGCACAGTGATGCTTACTGCCAGGTAGATGGGTACAAGATTGGATTTCTAGGTGAACTACAGTTTATAAGCCAAGCTCCTGGCAGGAACAGTAGAATGACTTTCCCATGTTTTCAATGAGGATTTGTCTGCTATCTTTAGTATACGGCTCTAAATAGGCAAATGCAAAAGAGCACAAATGCTCTTATCTAAAACATTACCATCCTCGAGAAACTGGAAGATTATGTGAAGTGGAATGTCAAAACCTATCACATTTGTCTTTCGTTTTGCAAATCCATCTACTATTTCTCTTTAGCATTTTTCTGTTTTTAGGAAGCCCTGGGAAAAGCTCAACATCAGAAATGTGTTGGCATGTGTGAAACGCCCTGGGAGAATTTCCCTCTTCAGTTGCTTTCAATCTTGAGCAGCGAATTTCTGCACACCCACATAACTTATCTGCCAGCTTTAATTTTTGTGGGTTGCTGTTACACATCAATTGGGTCCACGTTGTCACCACTGCACTTTCAGTCAAGACCCTGAATATTTTTGTGCATGCATGTTTCCCTTGCAGGTGCAATGTATTATGGGGTTTGTAGCTTTAAAATGGCATCATTACTTTGACTGATATTCACATATTGATGAATAGTTCTCTTATGTGCCTCCAATAATATTGCCACAGACGTAGACCAATCTGATCTTTCAGATCAAAACCCAGGACATATTTCTTCCGAGATGCACTGCTGGGCAAGTCATGTGACCTGCGCTGCAATCTCACTCCAAAAAAGCACTTTAGTGGGACGCGAACGTGGTGTGAGATTGCGTAAGAGTGTGGCACCCAAAATGGCTGCCATAATTTCACGTGATAAAATGGGATATCCTATTTCCCGCAGGACACTTGGCAGGTATTTGTTCCATAAACCTCCACATAGGCTTTGGTTGACTGAGAGCAATTAATAACTCAGAGTGATGTGATTCCTACAACTTCTTCTGTTTGTTCCAATCTGGGGCTTTCACCTCTACGGTCAGCTGTGGCTGAGTACCGTGCTTATGCATAGTGAGCCAGGCTTCATTGATGCTATAAATTATCTACACAATCTGGCCTAACAATTTCTGTAGAATTTAGCATAAGATAGACAACGACATCCAAGACTTTGGTTACCATGGAGATATAAGTTCTATTCAAGAGTTATTGCCTGAAGATCTGCAGTGAGGAGTGAGGCTGCACATACTAGCCCTTTCCTCAATTTATTTTTCTGTATTTGTCTATTTCTTATGCTTTCTAAACCACCTTTTATCCCATAGGATCCCATGATGGTTTACAAAATACCAGTTCAAAAACACAATAATAAATTACACAATCATTAAAAAATTTAAACTAAACATAAAATTAACAGCATTCAGATCACTGTATTTCAGTCATCCTGCAACAAAAAGGTGCACAAGACTAAGAGCTCATCCGCATTTCTGCTTGTCCCATGCCTGGAAATCAAGGATCTGAATGGTTTTCTGCTTGTTCCACATTTTCTTGGCATGCGTCCAAGCGATTTTACCTTGCCCTCACTGCTTTCCCCCAGAATGCCCATTCTTTAGGGCTAAATCAGAACAAATCACAATCCACAGAAAACTGATGGCCATTTGTTCTGATCTAGTGCTAAATATCAGATTCTCCCAGGGGAAAACAGTGGGGCAAGAGAAGTGTGAATAATCCCTAAGCTTAAGTACCCTCTCCAAACACACAAGTGAACAAATAAGTTGATGCCAAAAGTTAAATAACAATAGCAAAAGAGATAATTCCCCTCCAAAAGGTTGAGTTCCACAACTGGGGCTCCACCAACAGAGCGGGCTCTAGTCTGTGTCCTTGTACAACAGATTATAACTATTATCAGAACCATGAAATGGGTATCCTATACAGATCTCAGGACCTGGGCTGAAAGATATAGGGAAAAATGTTCCTTCGAGGATTTGGTTCCCAAGTCATTCAGGGCTTTCTGAGTTAAAGTTACACCTTCAAGTGGGTTCAGTAGCTGCAACTTTGTCTTCAAGCGACAATGTTTAATCAAAAAGTGCCCCATGCTATAAACCTGCTCTTTCAGGGCAATGTGACTCCATTCAGAACAGGTTGTCTCTCCAATTTCTGTTTGTTTGTTTTTTAAAATATATTTATTTGCTTTTACAAAAAAGAAGAAACATAACAACCACAAAACTAAAATAAAAAAGACAAAAACAATCGCAAATACACATAGAAGAAAAATAAAAATAAAAATTCCAACTTTTAAAATTATGCTTACAAGAACTTCCTTTCTTGACTTCCTCACGCCTCCCTTTTTTGTGTTCCTCTTTACCCAATCGTTTCTGCAATGTTTCTGCAAATAGTCTTTAAACTTCTTCCAGTCTCCAATTTCTGGACACGATAACTACCCACCACCAATGCCTTTATCTTGTCAAGATTCAGTCGCTGAGGGTGGTACTGCAGGTAGTACCTGAACCAACATACAGCCATGCCCACAGCTCCCAATTTACAAAGCCAATCCAAGAGTATACCATGGGTGATCAAAAGCTGTCAAGCTTTAAGGATCATACTCCCTCAATCTCTCCCTATACAGTCATACCTTGGAAGTTGAACAGAATCTCTTCCGAAAGTCCATTGAACTTCCAAAATGTTCAGAAACCAACGCACGGCTTCTGATTGGCTGCAGGAAGCTCCTGAAGTAAATTGGAAGCCGCAGAAATCCCACTGGATGTTCGGCTTCCAAAAGAACATTCAAAAACCGGAACAGTCACTTCTGGGTTTCAATTGTTTGGGAGCCGGAACATTCGACTCCCAAGGCGTTTGGGAGCCGAGGTACAACTGTACAGGTCATTTACCAGGGTGAAGACAGAGTGAAATGGGGTGGTGATGATGATGATAATAATAATAATAATAATAATAATAATAATAATAATAATAATAATTTTATTATTTAAATGCCATCCATCTGACTGGGTTGCCCCAGCCACTCTGGGCAGCTCCCAACAAAATATTAAAAACACAATAAAACATCAACCATTACAACCTTCCCTGAACAGGGCCGTCTTCATATATCATCTAAAAGTTGTATAGTTATTTATTTCCTTGATTTCTGATGGGAGGGCGTTCCAAAGAGTGGGTGCGACAATTGAGAAGGCCCTCTCTCTACCTTGTTGCCTGTAGTGCAGGATCTGCCAGAAGGCCCTCGGAGCTGGACCTCAGTGTCCGGGCTGGACAATGGAGGTGGGGATGCTCCTTCAGGAATACAGGGCCGAGGCCGTTTAGCGCTTTAAAGGTCAGGACCGACACTTTGAATTGTGCTTGGAAACATCTGGGAGCCAGTGTAGATTCTTTAGGACCAGTGTTACATGGTTCCAGTCACCAGTTTAGCTGCCGTATTCTGGATTAGTTGTAGTTTCCTAGTTACCTTCAAAAGTAGCCAAGACAATCCATTTCCTCCATACATCCCTGAAGTTGCCCACCATAACAAGTTAAGGAAAGGTGCTCAGGTGACGCCTGTCAGAAAGTGAAAACTAATTAAGTCAATCTGTACTTTACCAAATATTTATCACTAAACAAAAAAATCTAAACAATGTATCACAAATATCTCTTCCCTTTCAAAAGCAAACTACCCAGATGCACAGCAGTAATCCTTTTCCATTCTTTGGTACCATTGTTGCATATCTATATTTCTATATTGGTTTCCTGTGGAAATGTAGGACCTGCAGGAATGATGAACTACCTTTGCTATCTCTTTCTGTTAAGGATCTCTGTCCAACACTTTGTTTCTTTTATTGGCAGCCACAGTGTGATCTCCACTGACAAGCTCAAATATGCTAAACTACTGCTATTAAATATACTTCAAAAGGAGAAGTCAATAGGACACAAAATGATGAATAGTTTCCATGGGCTTCCTGTCACTTGAAGGTGGTTAAGAAGCCTTTGCTTTATAACTAGAAGAAGTATATCATCAACTCATCAAGTCCTTGGATTCTGCTTCAATCCATAGGTATCGATTACTCATTTATTTAAAATCTATTAACCATTTATTAGGCTGCAATAAGCTAATTTAACATTGAACACTCATGATAAGATAAATAACGTATAATCAGCTGTAATTAAGCTGGCAACCAGCTTCCATCAGCCAAGCACCATTTTCATAATTTAGTCTCCAAAATTGGTTTGGCCCGAAAATGGTCAGATTTATTTGAATGCATAAGAATGCACTATCACAATTAGCCTGGAAATAGGGGTTATCTCTATTTGCATGTTAATGAACCATTCTCTTCAAAGAATTGTCAGAAAAAATAAAAGGCACTAATGAGATTTTATGGGAACCAACTGCTGGCCATTCTCTTTTATTGCTAACCTTGGGTGACAGAGTCCATGTATCAAATAGAAATTTGCATTATTATAAATAATGGGGCAAAACAGCAATCTAAAACCCAGCTTCGTTCCAATATAGAATAAATAGCTGCTATATTTTAATATGTGGCTGAACCACTGAAGAAAATAGTTGATGCCAACAAGTGCAAATGAGTGGGATACCTCCAACACTAATATGAATATAGCAGAATGAAATATTTTCTCAGTCTCCCACTGGAATGCCTCGGGATGATGTCTTGCCACATTGCATCACTCTCCCCCCCCCAAAAAAAAAACATTATTGGAAATGTGGCTGGCAGAAAAGTGCCCCAAGGTTACCACATCCCACTAGACCTTGAATGGCTTTGGAGGAATGTGGTGGGGTGCTGCTTCTGAAGTAGGCAGAGAGAAATGGAACAGCGCAGAGCACTTTCTTTAAAGCTAAAATGCAAGTACAGTGGTGCCCCGCAAGACGAACGCCTCGCAAGACGGAAAACCCGCTAGACGAAAGGGTTTTCCGTTTTGGAGGTGCTTCGCAAGATGAATTTCCCTATGGGCTTGCTTCGCAAGACGAAAATGTCTTGCGAGTTCCTGCGGGGTTTTTTCCCTTTTTCCCCCCTTTTCCTAAGCCCTAAGCCGCTTATCAGCTGATCCGCTGATAAGCCGCTTATCAGCTGGTCTGCTAAAAGCCGCTAAACCGCTAATAGCGCTAATCTGCTAAGCTGTCAATGGGCTTGTTTCGCAAGACGAAAAAACCGCTATACGAAGAGCCTCACGGAACGGATTAATTTCGTCTTGCGAGGCACCACTACTCAGCTGCCTCACTAGGTTAAGCAAGGTAAAAATCAACCCCACCCCCAAAATGTTGGAGAAATTTAGCCCCTATCCAAGAAAGCAGCAGCAGATGTGCCCCCCTTTTTTCCACAAGTGTTATTTTTTCAGATAATACTGAGGGGGGGGGCAAATTTTGGAGTGGGAAGATCCAGAGGCAAAAGTAGACAAAGCAATGAAGGTGAATTTTACCTGTGTACAGCAGGTGTTCTTCATATCTGTGAATCCACCCACTCTGTCCTCCCCTCAGGCAAGCAATAGGCATTCTCAGAGTTCAAAGCTGCTGAGAGGTGTGCCTTGGGAGAGTATGGACTGAGGGAGTCCAGGGGCTAGATAGACAGGGCTGGAGGGACACACTTGGCCCATGGACTCAGGACTATTCATTACTGGTTTACAGCATGGCAAAGGATGGCATCAGGCTGCTATATCTGATGCCAGAATTATCTGAAAGCCCACTAAATTCCTACAGAAATTCTTTAGCCAGCTTGAAAAATAACCCACCTTAACCCTGATGTTACTATACAGTGGTACCAAGGGTTACAAACCGTTCAGGTTACAGACGCTTCAGGTTACAGACTCCACTAACCCAGAAATAGTACCACAGGTTAAGAACTTTGCTTCAGGATGAGAACAGAAATCGTGCTCCAGCAGCGTGGCGGCAGCAGGAGGCCCATTAGCTAAAGTGGTGCTTCAGGTTAAGAACAGTTTCAGGTTAAGAATGGACCTCCGGAACGAATAAGGTACCACTGTACAGTCATACCTCGTGTTGCGTCCGCTTCATGTTGCATCTTTTCGTGTTACATTCCGTGGCGACCCGGAAGTACCAGAACGGGTTAGTTCCGGGTTTTGCTGCTCACACATGTGCAGAAGCGCCAAATCAAGCTTCACACATGTGCAGAAGCGCCAAATCGCGCCATGCGCCTGCACAGATACAGCGCTTCGAGGTGCGGGCATTTCACGTTATGGATGGGGCCCCAGAACAGATCCCATCTGTAACAGGAGGTACCACTGTATATGCATACATCCCATTTAATTCAATAAAAGAATAAAAAATATATTCTTTTGCATTCCAAATGACTTTTTATTACTCTTTGTATTTTCCATAGCAGTAGAAGAGCACACATACTGACATCATTCATTAAGCAATATATCCAGATAATATTTTTTTTTTTTTTGAGAACTTAAGCCATTTATGTAGCTAGAAAGATAATATTTGATGAAAAACAGCAATATTTACTAGAAAGGTTGATGGTCATTTTCCTAATCATGTCATTTACTCTGTATTGTCTTATAAAGCTGGGTTTTTGAAGTCAAAGCTGAGTTAGGCACAACAATAGTTCTATAAAGCATGTTTCTTCGACTACTATAAAGCAATTAAACTTCGTGATTACTCAGATACTAAACTTGATCTTAGGTCAGTTCATACTGCTGGAACATAGTAAACAAGAACCAAGGTGTAGATGGGGTATGGTCAAGTATATTTATACTACATTTTCCACAAATACATGGTTCTCAAGACAATTCACAGAAAATAAAGTGGCAACAATCTGAATACAATGACAGCATATATCACTAGCCATAGCACATTTCACACTTGCCAGAGTACTTTGTTTTTAACAAAACCAAACATATTGCAGTATTGACAGTCCAACAATTAACCAAGAGTTAATTAAATAATATTGAAAGCTTAAACAAACATAAAACATACCAGTAGAACAATCAAAAGCATCTGATCCTGACAACAGCAACATTATGTCCACTCAGGGCTTCAGATAAAGGGACTAATCTACCAATAAAATATGTGGGCCATATCTTCAGGTGTGATCAGGCATAAATGAAGAACCAGCATATGGTTGTATCCAATCTGTTGTTCCACCCATTCTCTCAATTGGGCTTTTCCTTCCTCTTTTCCGCCCTGCACCCCACACCCAATACGTCCTCAAAATCTGGTTCAGAGGATTGGAGCAATCTCTCAAACAGATTGGTGAGGTGCATGAGAGGAAGAGAGTAAGGGGAAGTCCAACCGGGCTAACAGAACTCAGCTAAAACACCATTGGATAAAACCTGTTCTTTGAAACTGTCACTATACAGTCAAGAATTGGCCCACCGTGGTGCCACAAAATTAATACAGTGGTACCTCAGGATGTGAACGGGATCCGTTCCGGAGCCCCATTCGCATCCCGAACGGAACGCAAGATGCGACAGCGTGTCTGCGTGTGTCGCGTTTTGCTGCTTTCGCGCATGCGCGTGGCGTCATTTTGAGCGTCTGCACATGCGCAGGTGGGGAAACCCAGAAGTAACGCGCTCCGTTACTTCCGGGTTGCCGCTGAGCACAACTCGAACGTGCTCAACCCCTAGCGCATTCAACTCGAGGTATGGCTGTACTGGAAACTCAGGGCAAAAAAGAAAGAAAGAAAAATAACGCAGAAACTTATAAGCCTACACACCAATGTCCTCAACAACACATCATCCCAAAAGCATGTGCTGCTCTGAAACAGAAGAAAATATTTTCAACCATTTTTTTCTATGGAGTCTTCAGCTATATCTATTTCAGAAAGGAGCGGCATGTATAGATTTGCAGTCATTGTATCACTAAGGTTATAAAGCTGTTATTAAACAATAAGTCATCAGGACAAAGGAAATTATCCTTGTAATAATCTTATAGAAGCTAAAATGTTTACTGCCTATATTTCCATGTGGTGACTCTTCAGATTATCTTATTATCCCTTTAAAAATATCAGTGACATCTGTTTTATGTAGTGTACTAGGAATACGTTTATGGATTTGGGGCTCTTGTTTATTATACCTCTCTGTGCTTAAATGGAATACTTCGCTCACCCTTTCATCTATTCACTGCCATACGTGTCCTTTATACAACACCATTAGAAACTAGCACAGAAGAGGCTTTGATATTCAATATCATCACAACATATAGATCTGTGTTTTTATATTATAGGTCTGGGTAATTGGCTATCATGTCATAATCAAGTTGTTTCAGGGATCAAAGCCAGAACCAACGTTCATCAGTAAGTGTTGGCAAGCCCCCCTTTGGATATATCATGATCTTTATACAAACTAAAGAGCTCTAGGCAGCACAAATGGTTATCACCTCACCTGTTTGATTCACATAGAAACCCTTTGAAGTTGGCTAGGCTAAGAAATAATGACTTGCCCAATGTCATCCAGTGAGCTGTGTAGCTGAATACGGATTGGGCCCTAGGTTTTCCCAGTTCTAGCCTTGTAGTGGGCCACAACCACTACAACACACAGACCCCCAAACTATGACCCAGTCCAACAGTTTCAGTAGATACCGTGGAGAGAGACAGGGTTTGGAATCTTCATTTCTTTTCATCAGAGCCCTATGTACAAGGAGTGCTAACTTAATTGGTTTTCAATGCTGCCACAATTTCAATTCGTCCCTCCACCACAACACACACATCTGTTACTTGCATCAGAAGGAAAGCTCCCACTGGTGTAATAAAGAAAGAAAACCCTTTTAAAGAACTAATAGAATATTCTCTTGATCTGCCTCCACCAACCTGGTGCTCTCCAGATGTTTTAGGCTACAACTCCCATCAGTCTTACAACTCTCATTACCATAGTCCAAAACATCTAGAGGGCACTAGTCGAGAAAATGATGCTCTAGATATTTATTTATTTATTTATTTATTTGAAAGTTATCCAAACAGATGTTGGTAAATGCTCTTCTCCATCAAAAAAGGAAGGGAGGAAGGAAGGAAGATCAATAGAATAACTTTGTCACCTGCTTTTTTCATACTTTTGAGATTCTAGGTGACTCACACATTGACACTCATTATCAGTTACACTTGAACGGATTCCCAATTAATTTGATCACATGGCGGAAGAGATGGGATTTTTCAGTTCCCAGTGCTTTTCTGTGAGGCATTTTTTTTTTTTTAAATGTATTTTTCTTCTCTTTAGTTGTTGGACTGAACCGAGCAGTGGCATGATTTGCCTAGAAAATTAAAAAAAGACATGTTCGTGTCAATTTAATCTGTGTAAAGATGAAGCAACTTGCAGCAGGATCTGTGCCAGGATGCTGAGTGACAGCTTGTTTGCTTTCAAGTTATCCTTGCCAAATAACGTGTATGGAACAAAGATACGCAGCAAGGACACAGATGTTTCTTAAGAACAGTCTTATCTTATTTGCTCATCATAACAAGAAATAAATATCACACAATCAGCTTCCTCAATTATCTGTCTCTTGCAAGGAAGATACTGTAGTTCTTCATAGATTTAACAATCACTGGCAGGACAGCCATCCATTTATTTGAAGGTGTGTGGAAGGGCGGGAGGACTATGGATACAACTTCAAGCAAAAATAAGAACTCCTTTTAAAATGTTCAGGGACCCACGAGCTGTTAATGGCATTAACCACCAAGGATGGAAGCAACCATTATTCTTCAGCATTGTTGTCGTTGTTGTTTAGTCATGTCCGACTCTTCGTGACCCCATGGACCAGAGCACGCCAGGCATTATCTTCAGCATTATGAACTGTTTATTAAAGGCTTGGAAACATTCAGCGAAAACATGCAGTGACCCATAGTGTGATTTGCAAACCACTTAAGGCAATTAGCTTACAGGTAAGATGGTTATCCCCACACTACGCCACTGCTATGACTGCAGCCACGCTGTATGAACTGAACATTTCCAGTTTTACCTTAATTTCAGACCTTCCATTTCCCTAAAAGCCAACAACATTACTTTTAGTCTAATGCAGTGCCTGATGCATAGCAGCACAGTCATGCCTTGGAAGTAGAACGGAATCCATTCCAGAAGTCTATTTGACTTACAAAATGTTCAGAAACCAAATTGCAACTTCTGATTGGCTGCAGGAAGCTCCTGCAGCCAATCAGAAGCCCCATTGGACGTTCAGCTTCCAAAAACAGTTCACAAACCGGAACAGTCACTTCTGGGTTTGAGGAATTCGGGAGCCTAAAGGTTCAAGAACTAAGCTGTTTGAAAACCAAGGTACGACTGTATAGCTTGACAAAAAGGCAAAAGGGGAGGCGGGGATTAAAGACATCTGATGGAAGATTTAAAGAGTGTGTGTTGATATTATGTGGCAACTATGATTTCTACACACACATATACCTGCTGTTTTCTGGTCAAAAATCACGCCTCAATCTCTTTCTTGCTTTGTGGAGTAAAGACAATGGAGCTGTGGAAAGAGTTACGTGTCACCTTCTTCTCTTCCCAGTTTTCCTTTCACAATCCCTGATTTCATTTTAACATAAAAAAGTTAGGGGAATGTTCTACACAACTTTGTATAACATCTAGTTTGACCCTGTAGAAAAACATGTACATCAAATAGCTTCAGTTTATCACTTCAGGAAAGTAAATCCAATCTCGTTTGAGAGCCACTGAATTAAATTAAGCTATCAGTATGATTGTCTAATTTGAAAATCCAATTAGCCAATAGGATAACCTTCAGCAGGAGAACAGAAATCTGATGTGGTTATGGTGGCTTTTTCTCCCATCCTTCCTGGTCCAGTCACAGCCAGCTTGGTTTAGGATTCAAACAAGGGCAGGTTGTGATCACCAGCTTTTAAAACTGCCTTTGTTTTCAGAAACACTTTGCCTACAAGATGTTGGGTTCAAATCCAGACTAGGCACATGGAACTAGAACTAGTCATTAGGCTATTTTTAAAACTCCTGGTTAGGATGGCCATTTGAACATCCCCCCAAAAGAGCAAATGCATGACCAAAAAAAGAGAAAGCGAAAAATACAACGTATGAAATTGGTATATGGTTTATTTATGTTAAGAGATGCAAATTTAGAAATGATTGCTGTAATTTAAATAGCAATACCATAGTGGGGAAGACTGGGATCACGGGCCCTTTGTGCCTGCTCTGTTTGCTGTCGACCTGCTAACTTTTAATATGATACTGAATTAAATTCAAGGTGCTTATGTTGATTTACAAAGTCACATTCAAATCGGAAGCTAAATACAAAGTGTTTCTTGCCATACCAGCCCACCTGTCAGTTCAGATCAATGCCAGGGGTGAGGAACCTTTTTTTCTACTGAGTGTTGCATTTCTTTGGGGGTAAACCGCTTTGGGGGTTCACGTGCTAGAGGGGAACAGAGGCACAAAGCGGTAGTAGCTGGGCCAGAGTCAAAAACAGGTGAGGCAGAGCCAAAAAGTGAGAAGAACAGCCTCTTTCCCCGCACCGCTGTCTCTGTTTTGCAACAAGCCTACCTGCACACCTAGGCTTTGTGAACCTATCCTATGAATGTTGTGTCTCTATGATACATTCCCTCTCTCTCTCTCTCTCTCTCTCTCCCCCTGCCCTCACCTTCCTTGCTGCTTTCAGCTCAGTTGGGACCTGAATCAAAGGGAAACTGTAAAAGCATCCTTGATGGAATACTGAAAGAAATGCCACCTCCTGGTGCCAGCAGCACAGTTCAGATTGCAACAAACAGATACTGCATGCTTAGTTTATTGCGTTCCAAACTCCAGTCAATCTATGGTAATTTTCACCTCTTAGTGGAATGCAGATTAAGTGCATGCTAATTTTTCTGGTCACAGCCAGCGTGGTGTAGTGGTTAAGAGCAGTTTACTCGTAATCTGGTGAACCGGGTTCGCTTCCCACCTCTTCCACATGCAGCTGCTGGGTGACCTTGGGCTAGTCACACTTCTCTGAAGTCTCTCAGCCCCACTCACTTCACAGAATGTTTGTTGTGGGGAAGGAAGGGAAGGAGATTGTTAACCGCTTTGAGACTCCTTAAGGGGAGTGAAAGGCTGGATATCAAGTCCAAACTCCTCCTCCTCCTTCTCTTCTTCTTCTTCTTCTTCACCATATGTGCACCAATGCACCCAGTCCTCCTCCTGCATCTCAGATGTGAAATATTTAACACTATGATAGTCACAAATTCTGTGTTACATTCTGTCCTCTTTTCATTTTCATTGTTTACAGTGAATGTGCTTTTTATTATCTGTTTTGCCCATCAGCCCAGCATCTCAGACACATTTTCATCTTTATAATGTCTGCATGCATTCGATCCTGCTACAGTAACTGGGCAATCCTGATGCAGAGAGTGAATCTGCCTGCCTGTTATCTGTCTAGGTTGACTTTTTCTCTTAATCTTCAGTGGAAGTTTTACAATTGCACAACCACAGATATGTGCTACCTTCTGCATTAATGTTATTGCTCTGTGAATTGCTGAAATGAGATTTTGTCCACCCACAGTTTGAGTAGCACAGTAACTAAGCAGCTATACGGATTCCCTGCTGCAGCAGGTGAGAAGGATGTTAAATAACCGTTAAATACACATTAATGCATGGTAAACTACCAGTGCAGACAAGGCCTTTATCTGTCTTGCTGTGTGTTCTCGATGCCCACTAGAAGTTAATAACCTGCCAAATCTAAGCAGTTTTAGAAGAGGGATCATTTTGTAAAAAGAAATGGTTAAGTATTGGGAATTTTCCATAATATTATTGGAAGGCACAGATTTTTTTGGAAGAGACAGTGATCTTCAGACCTACTTTCAAGAACTGAATCAACCTTTGTCGTCCTGATGGATGACTTTATATTGAGAAGGACAGAGGGAATATGGTCCTGTTGCCGTTTCTCACTCTTTTGGCAACTTTTTGGTAGAGACAGTTAGATATAGATAGATGATATATAGAGATAGATAGATGATAGATGGATAGATAGATAGATAGATAGATGATGATAGATAGATAGATGATATAGATAGATAGATAGATAGATAGATAGATAGATAGATAGATGATAGATGATAGATAGATGATAGATGATAGATAGATGATAGATAGATATTTAATACAATGGTTTAATATAGATTTAATACAATGGTTTAATGGATATTTAATACAATGGTTTAGATAGATAGATAGATAGATAGATAGATAGATAGATAGATAGATGATAGATAGATAGATAGATGATAGATGATAGATAGATTAGATAGATAGATAGATAGATAGATAGAGATATAGATAGATAGATATATAGATAGATAGATGATAGATAGATAGATAGATAGATAGATAGATAGATAGATAGATAGATGATAGATAGATTAGATAGATAGATTAGATAGATAGATAGATGATAGATAGATAGATAGATAGATAGATAGATAGATAGATAGATAGATAGATAGATAGATAGATAGATGATAGATGATAGATAGATGATAGATAGATGATAGATAGATATTTAATACAATGGTTTAAAAGTTTGAAAACTTCCGTATGTGTGCCACAGTTGGCTCAAAAGCAGGACATTCCACTGCCTTTGTTTGCTTGTTTATAAAAATACTTCTAGATTACAATTTCATTTAAAAAATACCAAAGCTGTTTACAACAATTATACATGCACAAGACAAACCACAAAAAGATTTAAAATTACAGATCACCAGCTATTAAAGAAAATGCTTTCCTTAATTGTCTGCATAAGCCTGGCAGCAAAGACATGTGTTCAGCAAATGTTTAAAGGTTAATATAGAAGATGCCAATTGAATCTCAGCATTCAGAGCATTCAGAACAATTCCCTCCCTTAAAATGCCCCTAGAATAATGGTAGCAGTGTGGCATTTGGACCATGCATGGGATTTTCAAATTCTGCTCTCTGGTGACACATATGCCAGTTTCTAAGCTTAATTAAAAAAAAAATCCACAAGGGCGGGTGAGCAGGATGACCCAAATCTTCTACTATACCAGTAAAATAGAAACAATGCGAAATAAAGGAACTGCATCTAAATTTCCTTCCTCATCTGTGGGCATTTCACTTTCATGAAAGGGTTAAGAGTGCATAAAGCTCTTAGGATCTTGGGATAAATCCAGTGCTTTTTTTCTGCAGGGTTATGCATACCCCTATAAACATTTTGTGAATCTAAGTTTGGCCTCATTGAGGGGCAGTATTTCAATATGAGTAGGAAAATGAGAGTGCCTCTAAGCATTTTTAAAGAAAAAAAGCATTGGATAAATCCCTCATAAGAGCAACATAAGAAGAGCTTTGCAGGATAAAACCAAATCTAGTCCAGCTTCTTCTTCTTCTTTTTTGGCTATCACTTGTAGCCAAGTAATATTGTCTTCCATGAATATGGCCTTAATGGTGTGTCCATAAGTGGATGTGGAGACCAATTCTGGATCCACACGTCCTTCCACAGCAGGGACACAGGTTTCTGGGCGGGAGTTGATCACGGTGAGGATTTGCCATCCTGTTCTCAAAGTGGCCAACCAGATGCAGGACCTGTGTGCAAAACGACTCTTCTCACTAGTGAATTCCAGCAGTTGATATTTAGTTGGTAGTGCCGTTGCCCTCACTGATAGGCTACCATCCCTATTTTCCACAAGAACAGGTGTGGCCAATTTTAAGCTATTTTCCAAACTGAGGAGAAGGAGAAGGTTTTTTTCGCTTCAGCTGTTGTCTATCAGATGGATAGGAAGGAAGAAGAGCACCTTTTCCTGTGGCATTTTTCTTTAGCGCCGTGGGATAAAAGGAAAGTCAGGTGAACCCTTCTAAAATGTAGGAGGCACAGTTCCCTTGGTGCTCCTGTGTTCTCAGAGCTGTGTGGCAACATAAGAAGGTGCCGAGACTTCTGTATCTTTGAAAGATTCCAAGTTAGGTTTTTGTGTTTTTTTACAGGAAATTGAATGTGCTGTCAATCTGCTCTAAAGGAACTCCAAGGGAAGCCAAGCCGGAGTCTTTAGTATTTTGCAAAGCTCATTGAAAACAGTGACACTTATTGACTTTAATGGACTTTGGACCAGCTCTGCATTGTGGTAGCCAAAATAACAATAACAAAAGCTGCTAGAGGAAGAATTCAATGCATTTTCAGCATGTGCAATGGGTATTTCAGATAGTCAGCAGCCCAAAGCATTTGAGCTTTGTTCTGGAGCTCGGGAGAAGGGCCTGTATATTATTCTAAGGAAGGATTAGAGGTCTTCTTAGGACTCATTTGTTTCTTAAGCCTATCAGTTTTATTTCTGCTCAGTGGCTGCTACTTAAGAAATCATCTGGAGAGATAATCCCCAGAACAGTGTTATTTTTTTCACAGAAAAAAAATGTAATTCTAAAAACTAGACATCTAATCCTTAGGCTTGTTAACTAACAATGTGCCATATTGAAGACCCTGAGGTCAGCTTCCTTAGGGCTTGGGCTCCTTTTTCTCTCTCTGAAAGAACTTAAGAAACAGAAACTAATCTTCCTTCCTCAATTGGCTACTCAGATATTAATATTTTGAGTGCCTAAGGAAACACAAATCTTTCCTAAACCCAAATGCTCTTTTTATGGGAATAGTTTATCCTCAGCATTGGAAAGGCAGAAACAAATTTGCCAAACTAAAGAGTACAAATCTCACTTGGTGAATTCCTGAACTCATTGTTAAGCAATGGACTGTGTCTCATTCCTGCCTGTGTATGTGTTTTAAGTAGAAACCATATCTACCATTTATGTTACAGAAACTACCAAGACGACATATATTTCCTAAGGATAAAAAATGGATTCTCCCCCTTCCTGCATCTCTGGGCTCTCTATGAATAATATATCATACTTTTTTGTTTTACTTTGCTGTCTACCTCTGCATTTTTTATACTTTTATACGGGGTCTGTGCCTGCAAAAACATGATCCACCACGGGAAGCATAATATAGGATTCCCAGAACATGATTAGCCTGAAGGGTTTTCTTTCAAGAGCCACCAGAATGGCTCTGAATGGTAAAATAACAGCTAGCCCCTTGACATGAAGTGATTTGAGTCACGTTAGGCTGCAGACTCAACAGTCAGCGCCATTTTCCTTCTTTCAGCCTCCATGCCTATGTGTCAGGACTGGGGAACCTGAGGCCCAGGGGATTCCTTAACTACATGGCAGCATCAGTAGGATTGGTGGGCATGAGCTCTGTCTCTTTGGAGGTCATCAATGAGCCTCACGTGGACTGGAATATAGCAGTGAAGATCTGCCTGAGGCAGCGCCTCAGCGACATGTCAAGGGTGATGCTAAGTACGCACTTAGTGTCTCACTTGTATCTTGGAGTCCCTCTGCTTCTCTGCCCAGTGCCAGCTCTTTTAATGCAAACACAGGCAACTGAGCCCAAGTTTCCAGCATTGGCAGCATATATGGTCTATGTTTAAAGTATTGTTTTATTATCTTGCTAATTATGCTGTTTTAAATGTGTATTCTATGTCTGACCTCTTTTAGTAATGTTTTATTTTGGAATGTTTGATTTGATATGTAAATGGAGGTTGTAAAACACCTTGAGATGTAATAATGATAATGATAATGATAATGATGATAATAATTATTATTATTTTACATGCCGCCCATCTGACAGACAGACAGACAGACAGACGCACACACACACACACACACACACACACACCAAAGCATCTAGAGGGTGGCAGGTTTGGGATGGCTGATCATATAACTGTAGAGTTGGAAGGGGCCATGAGGGTCTAAACTTTCAATAAAAACTAATATTTTTTAAAAAAAATCTTATTTTTTGGTATAATCTATAGATATACTTTGTGCTCTTTGGTTAGTTGCCTTGCTTATAAATTGGGGGTGGGTGTTTGAAATAAAGGGTTAGCAAAGGTTTTGAACAGCCATAACTAAACATTGTTTTCATGCACTGAGGTAATTCAGACCAAGGTCCTTCCTAGCAGCCTCTCTAAACTTTTGTTTATGCTCTCCCTGTAGCCCATAGCTAAAGATATAAGTGTGGGAACCATTTGTCATAGGAAAATGTGAGATAAAATGTGACAGAAAGGAAGACAGCTACAATATATTGAGTTACAATAAAGCCGAGCAGTTTTGTTTACCTCAAACGGCGCTACCACAGAGGTTGATCAGTACCAAAGTGCAATTTCTTCACGTGCAATGCAATCCTACACATAACTACTCAGAAGTAAGCCTTGCCAAGTTTAACAGGACTTATTCCCAGGTAGGTGAGATTAGAATTCCAGCCTGAGGCACATTTTGGGCAAGGCAGCATTCTAGCAGCAGCGGGGGAGAGAAGGGGAAATTTTTATTTCATGCCCAGTTTATTTGAGCGCTGCTGCACACAACCAGAACAGCTGCTGCTCCATAATCCATAGGCAGTAATAAAATTTAAAAACACAACCTTTTCATATTAGGCAGTCTCCGAACGAACAGTAGGCATATGATAAACTGTACAGCTATTACTGTCCACTGTGTCAACAGCCTATATTTTAAAGAGCCCCTAAATACACATTGAATGTAAATTGGTCAACAGTGAATATTTAAACAAGTCTGCATGTGTACACTTTACCTGAAAGGTTGCAGCAAGCACTTGCTGTCATCTGTTATTGAGCTATTTGCACACACACACTCAGTCAGTTTTAATCTTGTCTTCTTAAGTTGTGGGGTCAAACGCACTATAAGAGGAACAACGGAGGAAGACGGAAAGTTTTCTTATACTGAATCAGTTCACCTAGATCAGGGGGCAGCAAACTTTTTCCGCAGGGGGCCTGTCCACTGTCCCTCAGACCTTGTGGGGGGCCGGACTATATTTTGGAAAAGAAATAAAAAAAAAGAATGAATTGCTATGCCCCACAAATAACCCAGAGATGCATTTTAAATAAAAGGACACATTCCACTCAGGCAAAAACATGCTGATTCCCAGACCACCCACGGGCCAGAATTAGAAGGTGATTGAGACGGATCTGGCCCCCGGGCCTTAGTTTGCCCACCCATGACCCACAATGACTGGCAGCACCTCCCCAAGATTTCAAGCAGCCCTGCCTGGGATTGAACCAAAGATTTTCTTCATTCAAAGCAGATGTCCTATCAGTGTGCTACAGTTCTTCCTTACCCCTAACAGCTTGGGGCTGAGGTACCTGAAAGACCATCTGCTACCACATGAGCTTCCCTGAACCGTGCGGCCCCAATTTGAGGACCCAGTGGCGTAGCGTGGGGGGTGCAGGGGGTGCCGGCCGCACCGGGCACAACATCTGGGGGGTAGGGTTAGGGGGCACAAATCCACGAGTTAGGGGGCGCAAATCCACGGGTTAGGGGGCGCAAATTACTTGCCTTGCCCCGGGTGCTGACAACCCACGCTACGCCACTGTGAGGACCTCCTTTATATCCCCTTCAACCTGAAATTAGCCAGCACCAGAAAAAGAGGCATTTATGAGCCCAAGAATTTCAGCATGTGACACAAGTTATGGTTTTCTTTCCATTGTCCACCTCACTTTCAAGACCATTCGTGATGGCAAAATGCGTGAGCCAGTTATGATGCTTTGTTTGTGAGAGGCACGTGTCCCCTGCTAAAATCCCGTGACTTTTCAGACCACAAATGTTCTGGGCATTTTTTGTGCCCCACTTTTGTTGTACTGTAGCTGCTCCAGCAGCATCAGTGAATAACCAATAAAGCAGAATGGTGTGGCTAGTCCAGTAGAATGTGGTATTATTGCATCAATAACATGTTGCGGAACTTTTTCAGGGGGAAGAGGGAAGAGATCAGTCAGAGAGCAAATTGTAAAGATAAAGGTAAAGGGACCCCTGACCATTAGGTCCAGTCGTAACCGACTCTGTGGTTGCGGCGCTCATCTCACTCTATAGGCTGAGGGAGCCGGTGTTTGTCCGCATACATCTTCCGGTTCATGTGGCCGGCATGACAAAACCGCTTCTGGCGGACCAGAGCAGTGAATGGAAACGCTGTTTACCTTCCTGTCAGAGTGGTACCTATTTATCTACTTGCACTTTGACGTGCTTTCGAACTGCTAGGTTGGCAGGAGCAGGGACCAAGCAAGGGGAGCTCACCCTGTCGCGGGGATTCGAACCGCTGACCTTCTGATCGGCAAGTCCTAGGCTCTGTGGTTTAACCCACAGCGCCACCCGCGTCCCCCGCTAATTGTAGCATGCAATAAATGCAACATGCAAACGAAGCCATGCAAAAATGTTGACCAAACCTTTCCTTTCTTCTACATAACTTTGTGAAATACCGCCAACCCCATTTCATCAAGTCGAAATATGTTTTTGAAGAAATATCACCACGGGCAGCCTCAGCCCTGTACCAGTGTTTGCAAAACTTAGCATAAAATGCACCGGTGGATTAAAATGTATAGTAGGAAATACCTTTGATATGGAAATTAGCCTAGCCTTCTCAGTTACTTTCCACGATAAAGGTTAGCAGCACATGCAATATGCAAAATTCTCAATCCTACTTAGGGAAATCCTGATTTGAATTGTAGATGATAAAACTCCTAAGAGTATAATTAGCTTTGCACACTTTCTAGAGGTTGGAGGTTTTCGCTTCTGCTTCTTCTTCTTTTTCTTCTTCTTTTTGATCAGCCTTACAGAGAACGAACCAAAACCTATGGAAGGAAAAAGAGCCTTCCCTTAGAGGCACAAATAGTGGCCTTTCTCTTCAAATTTGACCTGTAACTGTACAATCTAACATGGAGTGTGAATCCAGCATGTATAGAACTATCATCAGGAATATCATTGGTAGTCAATTCTGGCATAGAGTCCACATGAAAAAAACATTCGAGAAAAGCACATTGGCTTCAAAGACAAATGTCACTTTCTAGTATTTCCTCTTTTTCCATTCTGTCATTCATATCTGTTGTTTACTGTCACATATTGCATCTCCTGGTTGCAGAAAAGGTAGACTGAAAGGTAGGTCCTATTTTGCATCTTGCAGTGTATAGTCAGAAAAGAGCTTCTCATGCAACTTTGTATTATCTCTCCCTCCCTCCCTCCCTCCCTCCCTCCCTCCCTCCCTCCCTCCCTCCCTCTCGCTCTGTGTGTGTGTGTGTGTGTGTGTGTTCTACTGAATAGAAAATTATGCTCTTTGAAATATAGATCTTTTCAATGTTACTGAACATCTGTCCCCTTTTAGTGAAGTGAGAAGCTTTCTTGTTGATGGATGGGTGGATGAACACGATAAAATGTTTTGAGATTTCCTATTGCCCAAGAACGACATGGAGCTGAGCCAAATTCTAGCTTGTAACTGAACATCTCCCAGATTCTCAGAAAAATACAGACTTCCAAGGAAAGGCTGGGCTTGGTTTTTATGAAGAAATGGAATCAGTGAATAATCAAATTAAGAAAAACAAGGAGAGGAATGCTATGAAATTAAAAAAAATATCTGAGACAAATCTGGAAAACTAATAAAAATGATTTGGGGTGGAGGAATCTGGGACAACCATGACAGAGTCTTGTCTGCTATCATGGGGTTTTATTTTATGAAGGAGAAGCAATTTTCCTTATGTATGTAAGCAGGAGTCATCACAAATTAGATCTGAGCCTTCTGGGAATGTAGCTACCAAATAGGGTTAACAATTTTTAAAGGATGAACTCTGGAAAGGAAAAGGGTGTTCCAGGCTAGAGTCAAGACTAGGGGAAATAGATTGAAAACCAACTGTTAGAAACCCAAGCAGCAAGAAAAAGGGTCTCTTTGCGGAGAATAATGAGAGAGATGTTTCTACATCAGCTTCTGCTTTCTTTCCTGGAACCTAGTAGACTCTTGTGGGGGGTCATGATTCTGTATGTGGCATAGAACTTGGACAAGTATTCAAAATGTCTCGGTTTCAAATCTTGGCTGACATATTTTGCATTTGAAATTCATGTTGAATTTGAACATCAAATTGTACTTTGAGATTTAAATTTCAAAACATCTAGACCTATAGACGTCTCTGCATCTCTGCATTTGCGGGGGGGGGGGGGCAGATAGCAAATATGGGTTGGATCCAGATCAGTGGAACCCTGCTCATTGACTACTCCTACTGACAGAAGTGCGGGAGAGAGTCGATTTTTTTAAAACCAAATTCTAATTCTACTTTTTCAGTAGGATGTGGGGGGGGGGAAAGAGAGTTTTAACTGTTCCCTCTGACCAAAATAGCCATTGACAGTGTGAGATTGGAACAAAGACGCCTACCTAGGGCACACTGGCTTATATAGACCTTCTGACCCTGTTCTCAGCATACTGCACACTCACACTCATGTGTGCTTATCCTGCTTCAGTCTTGGACTGACCACAATATTCCCCCACCCCCAAAAAAAGAAACCCTACTAGACTTGGTACATGGAGCTGATATTTATCTAAAACACTAAACATCAACAAGACAAAAATCTTTGGAAACAGCTCAAGGACAGACTTTGGGGCTTGGCTTTCAGAGCAAGTTCCTGCCCTGATCAACTGTATTTTCATACCTTGCAGGATTCCTTCTCCATCCTCAGGTAATCTGTAGTTTTGGCACCAACTCTGCATCTATCTTCCACTTGCATAGGTAAAGGTAAAGGACCCCTGGATGGTTAAGTCCAGTCAAAGGTGACTATGGGGTTGCGGCACTCATCTCGCTTCAGGCTGAGGGAGCCGGCGTTTGTCCACAGAGAGCTTTCCGGGTCATGTGGCCAGCATGACTAAACTGCTTCTGGCACAAAGGAACACTGTGACAGAAACCAGAGCGCACAGAAACACCATTTACCTTCCTGCTGCAGCAGTACCTATTTATCTACTTGCACTGTTGTGCTTTCAAACTGCTAGGCTGGCAGGAGCTGGGACAGAGCAACAGGAGCTCACCCTGCTGCAGGGATTCGAACCGCCACCCTTCTGATCATCAAGCCCAAGAGGCTCAGTGGTTTAGACCAGAGCACCACCTGCATCCCACTTGCATAGCAACAAGGTCTTCCAATGCCAATCTCAAAAGCCAGGCAAAGCCAGGTGGGAGGAGCAGGTCGCTTCAGAGATAAACAAGTCCAAAGCCATTTAGGGCTTCAAAGGTCAGTTTGACATTTGACATTTCTGGAGTGTTTTTAAAGGCAGCCCAAGGTTGAGAGCATTGCAGTAATCCAGCCTGGAAGTAACCAGGGTGTAGATAACAGATGCCAGCTTCATCTCCTCTAGGAAAGGCACAGCTGGGGAACCAGCTGGTGTACACAGAATCTCAGCAGAGCATGGTGTGTAGTCAAATTATAACCTTTCATCAGTCAGCTTGTTGATGGAAGTGACCCTCCCTGTGGGTCACTCACTTAGGCCACAAACAACACTGAGAGAGGGGAAAACAATAGCAATATAAGTATGAATGGTAAATAAATAGGTATATTTCACTAGACTGAACAGTATGATTGGGAAATTGTTGCTGTCTCATTAGCCAATGACGTCTGTGGAACATTATTTTTTTTGTACACCAGAGCCCTAGTTGGAACATTTTTTTGAAGGAATATTGTATTGCCTCAGTAACTTTAGGCAAGTATTTTGTCAGAATAAATAAAATGTTACAGCTGAACAGAATTTTATTTATTAATTTATTAGTTTTATATACCGCCCTTCGTTATAAGAAGGTGGTTCACAAAGTAAAATACAGGATACAAACAAAACAGCAAAACAGTAGCCCCAATTCCCACAGATACATTTAAAAGGCTGTAGAATATTAATCAGCCCAAAGCCTGGTTGAAGAGGAATGCTTTCACCTGGCACCTAAAATATACATAATGAAGGTACCAAGTGAACCTCCTTGGGGGAGAGTATTCCGCAAATGGGGAGCCACTGCAGAGAAGGCATTGTCTTGTGTTGCCACCCTCCAGACCTCATGTGGAGGAGGCACACAAAGAAGCTCCTCAGAAGATGAATACATAGTCTGTAAATCTTCGTTTCTATTCACAATCTTTAACTTTGAATTACAGTGGTACCTCGGGTTACATATGCTTCAGGTTACAGACTCTGCTAACCCAGAAATAGTACCTCGGGTTAAGAACTTTGCTTCAGGATGAGAACAGAAATCGGGTGGCGGCGGCAGGAGGCCCCATTAGCTAAAGAGGTACCTCAGGTTAAGAACAGTTTCAGGTTTAGAACAGACCTCCAGAATGAATTAAGTACATAACCAGAGGTACCACTGTATTTTACAATAAAAATGTGGTGGGTGCTGGGAATTGGAAAGGGGCAAGGAAGTGTTGGATAGCAAAACTTTGCATGTCCTGCACCTCAAAACAAGCCTGCTGTTGCCAGCTGCAGTGGATGGTAAGTCGACAGGTGAGCGGAAGAAGGGGAGCTGAACATCTATGTGAAGGTTAGGGAGAATCGTACCCTTCCAGTCACCCCTGACTTGGGTTTGAAAGAGCAGAGCTTCCCCAACTTCAGGAACTGAGTTTGAAATAACAGAGCTATTTCCCAAAGTTTGTATGTGCCTGACGGAGGGGCATTCACACATGCAGGTATTCTGTGTGTGTGCACTACTGTGCAAATATATGAGGCCCCAGAATAGGATGTTTGTCAATTCAGGTTGCTTCAATCCTTTTGGCTACTCCTAAATTTAAATAACCACAAGGAGAGAGAGTGTGCAGCTCAATTCAGAACCCTACTTTCCCAATCCACTCTTCAGTGATCTGAGCTGACTGCCCCAGTTATCTGTCCTGGAGTCATGGCGATTGCCTACCATACTTGTGTCTCATGACCGATGCAGAAGAACCATCTCATGCACCTGAAACCCACAATGATTTGCCATTTACTTTACAGGTTTAGCTGTCTCAAAAGTGATCCATGAGTACATGTTTGAACCATCAACTTTCAAATGCTGTGCATCTATATTCTAATCTGGAGCCATCTTTGATACAGCAGCTGGCAACTAGCTATACTTCACATGGCTTGCCAAGTATTTCATTCACTGGCATATTCAAAAGGGTGGAATTATTGCTGCACTCACAACAGAGTGCATGTTGTTTCTTGACTTCAAACTGATTGGTTTACTTGGCCAAGCCTATGCTTATTTTATTCCTATCTTTTATTATATTTATTTGACAGGCTCTGGCCCAGCAAGCGAAGGAGACAGTGAACATTGATCACTTCACAGGCTCACTCCTGCCATTGTATAGGGGGAAGTTGTGGACTGGTGTAAATATTCTTGCATACAGTGAAGGAGTGCAAATATCAGAAAAAATCTCCAATAATGAGCTGAGGAAGGGTGACTCAAAAAGATTTTTAATTTTAGTTGTCTTTATTTAAAGTATTTATATATTGCTTAATTATCAGATTTTCTAAGCCAGTAGAATAAAAGTTTTGAGCTTCTACAAGGTGAGGCCAAAAGCCTTACAGGCAATATTGCCTGTAAATTTCATTGAATTCTGCCCACATGTTTTTTAAAAAGTTGATAAGCACAAATCCTGGAGCTATTTGTATCTAATCTGGCAGGTCTTGTCCATTCTGCAAGGCCTACCATGCTGCAAAAGTCATCCACTTCTGCCCAAAGTGGGGAAAAGTCATAGCTTTTTATTATTATTTCCCAATGTTGATGGAGCAGCAGAATCAGAGCAGACTCAAACAGATGTCTTACATTGGACAACCCACAAACTATTTCAGTCTGAGGCAGTCTGCTTTACAAAGTATCAAATTCAGAACCGAACTGAACATTGTGGTCACTGTGCAGTCCTGGAACATCAAAACATTACATTGACTCATACTCAAGTGTGCGTGGATACAGAATTACGCACAGTGCCCCTCATACAACCATAGATTCCACATATTGCTGCAATGGTTGAGAGATCTGGTTACACAATTTGATCAGAGGCTACAAAGTCTTTAGAAGCATGGGGCTGATGCTAAGACTTACATGACATAGGGCAGCAGTGAGTAGAAAATAGATCTGGTTCTACTGCTAGATCTCAGGGTGATTTGCAGTAGATTTCCAACTTCTAACTCCTTAACAAAAGCAGCAAGGTCATGCTACCCCACTCTAAATTAGATTGCTGAAATGAAGAAAACTTTGGGGTAACCAGGAGTTAATTTTTGTGGGGAAGGACTGTGGTCAGGAGAATTTGGTGGTCAGGAGAATTTGCTGGGCTCACAATTACTTTTTTCTAAATGTATCCTTTCGCACCCAGACTGTGGAGAGCGAATCTCAAGGTTTTATGGGGGGGGGGGGGGAATGCAACAATAAAGATAATAAAAGTCTGAAGTCTGTTCAAATTTTATATGGGACTGTTTGCAGATTCCATTCTAGATGGTCTCAGCTATGCAAAACATAGAAAGTGCTTTATCGAAGTCAAGGGAATGTACTTCCAAAGATGTTCTAGACAAGTTTTGTTTTTTGTTTTTAACTACTCTTTTATCTGTCTCATGTTTTTCACCAGAATGAGCCCTGAGAGGCAGCTATATATTGATCTAACCAGCAAACAGAAATACTGTTGAAAGCAGAGTGGCTCAGCTGGTCAGAAGATGACACTGAAAGGGCTAAGGCTACTGAGATAGAGCTCAATTGCTTTCAAGCCCTGCTCCTGAGATTCCTTCAGGCACATTGTTGGCAGAAATAGGAAGAAAAAAGTTGACGGACTAGAAGGATTCTTGGTTTGATCTAGCAGGGCTCTTGCTATGTTCTTATAAATGGCATAGCATAACCTAGGCAGCTAAATGTTTTAGGAAACATATCAGCTGATGATGCCATGATAGTAAGGTAAAGGTAAAGGGACCCCTGACCATTAGATCCAGTCGTGACCGACTCTGGAGTTGCGGCACTCATCTCACTTTATTGGCCAAGGGAGCCGGCGTACAGCTTCTGGGTCATGTGTCCAGCATGACTAAACCGCTTCTGGAGAACCAGAGCAGCGCATGGAAACGCCATTTACCTTCCCGTTGGAGCGGTACCTATTTATCTACTTGCACTTTGACGTGCTTTCAAACTGCTAGGTTGGAAGGAGCAGGGACCGAGCAACAGGAACTCACCCCGTCATGGGGATTCGAACCGCCAACCTTCTGATCGGCAAGTCCTAGGCTCTGTGGTTTAACCCACAGCACCACCCGCGTCCTAGCATGCAAAGCCTTAAAGGGTTTGGGGCCCCGATACTTAAATGATCATTTCCCCCCACATCAATCATGTTGAGACCTATGACCAACATCTGTTGGTGATGCTGTCCAGCTGTCACTTTGGACGCCCGCTCATGGAATGCCCAGTGGTGTACAAATGTCTCCTCATTACTGATGTTTGGCTGGCCCCTCCTGCTTTCTTAAGCAAGTAAGCAGAAAAGCTTATTAGTTGCATTTATCTTTCACATTTTTCTCCAAGGGCTACTTGGTTCACCCCGATCCTCACTTAATCCCCATGATGACCCTGTGAGGTAAGTAAAGAAGCTGTAACTGGCCCAAGGTCACCCAATGGGCTTCATGACTGAGCGGGGATTTGATCTCCCAGGTCCTAATCTGACACTCTAACGTCTACACCCCACTGGCTTCCTAGAGCACTTCTGCTATGGGGCAGCTATATAAATTAAGTAGGTAAATAAATAGGAGGGAAGAAAAATGTCACTTAGAGAAGGATCTGAAATATTTTCCTTGAAGATTGAGTTTGTTTTTGTTTTTATTGTTTTGTTCGATGGTTTTATGTGTTGTAGACCACATTGAGATTCTTTCTTTAAAATAGAAAGTGGTATAATAATAATAATAATAAATGTTAAAACATTCCTGTCCACCCAGGATTTGGCAATTAAAAGATATTTTCTCCAGCAACTTTGAAATATTAGGTGTGAGGATATTTGGTTGGTTTCCAAACATTTTTAAAAATGCTGTATTCTATTTATTGTTTCGTTGTTTGCTGCCCTGGGCTCCTTAAGTAAGAAGAACGGTAATAGTAATAAGAACACCACTTTCTTTGCCTTTAATAGCTTGGTGGTCTACCCCCTGAATCTATTCCTCCTAGATGGGTAGATCCAGATTCCAACAGATTTTGGTTTTCCTTTACTTTGCCTAAGCACAAGACTCAGCGACAACTGCAGACTAGAAACACTTGCATTCCCGACTTGAATACTTTAATAAGACCGGCTGCTATGAAACTTGGAGAATCTCCTCAGCTCTCCAGAGATAATAAAGTAATGTACGGCTTATCCATTCAACAAGGTTTAGCTGTAAGCCACACTAGTGCGGTTTCTTTATATTCAGCAACATCTATTTTAAACATATCGAGCAATCAATTTCAACTTGTTATTGTCATTAGGGATTTGAAACTTTAATAAGCAATTACCAGGGTTCAGTCCTTTATGTTTTTAATTTTTTTAAACCGAGATGCAGCTCAGTCCAAGACCTAAAGCAATCATGCCCTCCAGAATGCTTAATTAAATGAGTCCATAACTCAGACCTGCTTCTGACTGTATTTTTCCTTTCTTGATTTATGGGACTGAATGATACAATACACACAGAGAGAGCACAGGGAAAATGCAAATTGGAGGTGTCAGCTATAAATATTCAGCACTGCTGTACTCATCAACTCAGTGGAATCTAGGCCAACTGACCTCCTTTCCCCTCTACTTTTGATTAGTATATTGCTCTGCTTTTTGATTGTATATTGGAATGGGGAGCTGTCCCCTTCCCAACCTATAAATTCACAACATGATACTCTATGCATAGCATATAGCTTCTTGTGTCACTCATATATGTGGAAAGAATACCTGAAGAATCCAGGAATGGCTAACTGAATTATTTTGATTTCCTATTCAATTTCTTTCCCTTGACTCTTCCACAAACTGGTGCCTGTGCCCATTTTTGTAATCTGGTTTCTGGAGGGAGAAAGCAATCTGTTATTAAATTTGTAACCATTTCTATTTTCTCCTTCTTCTTCAGCTATTAAGCCAGAGAAATGATCCTCTATCGAGATTAATTTTGCATTAAAGAGCTGAGCCCACAGTGTTTCACAGCCACATTAATGTCATTATGCATTAGGATCCTATTTGCACAGAATTTTCATGCAGATTTAATTTCTTTTCTTTTAATGGAATTGCATATGCTTTTCACCTTGTATGATAAAAATCAAGTCTAGCGGGTCAAAAAATGTTCTTAGAAGCGATAAATGACACCACCATTATGACACAGTTTAACTGCGGGCTTAATTCTCTCCCACTTAAAAGTGGTAAATTGTGCTCATTTGTGCTCAGGGTTTTAAATGGCGTCAGAGGCCCTGTTTAGAAGACCATCATTGTGATCTATTAGACTGGTGGACACAAGAGATAGGGACTTTTTGGTAGTGGCTCTATGCTTCTCAAATTCCTCCTCTAGGGTAGTAAGAGATATGCATTGCCTCCATTATACTGGATTGTGAATGGACCTTTAAAACTTTTTTAAATTTTCAAACTGCTTTTTAATATGTGGCTCATATTGTTTTAACTGCTGCTGCTTTAACATTACCCACGTTGTAATAATAATGATAATAATTTATTATTTGTACCCCGCCCATCTGGCTGGGTTTCCCCAGCCAGATGGGCAGCTTCCAACAAAGATTTAAAATACATTAAAATTGTACTCTTTTAGTTTTGGATTGCGGTTTTACTGAAAGCTGATGTGCTATGCGTTTGATGTAATCTGCGTTGGGAAAGTTTTGCCCTGAAAGACAGCACATAATTTTAAATAAGTATCCACTTTCCAAGCATATTTGTCTAAGACAGCCTTCCAGAACCTGTTGGGCCTTCCTGCAGCTGCGACAGGCAGCGGCGAAGCATATGCCCACACTACTCAGGACGGGTGCGCTCCCGGAGGGGACACGCTCCCAAGGTGGGCAGGGCATGGAGGGTGCCCTCCCAGGCGCAGGATAGCCGCTCAAGTGCACAGAATGGCGCACACACCCTGCAGCCAGGGGTGGAGCAAGCTGCCGATGGCAGACATTTGGCACACCGCCTGCCTGCCTGCCTGTGACTACCAAGCCTCCCCCAGCTGTCAAAAGGAAGGGGGAAGGGGGAATTCCACTAGCAAAGGAGCGCAGCTCCCCCCTTCCCCCAACAGCTTAGGGTAGGCTTGGAAGTCACTGGCAGGTGGAGTGCCAAATGTCACCCCTCCATCAGAAATGACACCCAGGGCAAACCACACACCCCCTTCCTCCGCCACTGGCGACAGGCCTCGCAGCCTCCTCCTGATGCATGATGTAATACATGTGCACCATTCTCATGATGTCATACACACATGGTGCCCCCACCCCCGAAAAAGTTGGGCAGAACCCAGCACCTGTGATGAGGCAATATCCTTCACCTTGTCCAATGACAGCTCCCTAGTTTTGGTATTTACATGTCAGGCTTCAGGAAATCTGATCCCTCCTATGCTGGCAGCCAAGAAGCAGTCAAACAAGAAGAGTTCTTAGCAAGTCTTTAATTCAATATTCACAGAGAGCAACGTAGAATTGCCATCTCTCTTAAATAATGGCATTGCTCCGAGTCCCGCCCCCTTTGTCTCTCCTATTATATGTCATCCCTGTGCCGGCTGCTCTGTGCTTTCTGCCTCTGAGCTTTTTGTTCTACTACTCTCAATGCACACCGGGTCCTGGGAGAAGCAGGGTCAGGAATGCTTTCTAAAGACATCGAATCTGTCAGCTGTCTCTCCACTGCTGCTGCTTCTTCCTGCTGTTCCTATTCCAGTATTTCCCAGCTCTCCCCTCTGCAGCCTCTGAACTATGACCTTCTGCAAACCACTGTTGTAAATCTATACTGTCCTCTGTGGGAATGTTCAGGGAAGCAGCAGAGGATATATTGTTTATTAATATCCTTCCTAACTTGCGTTAGCAAGTTCCTTTACTTAGCAGAGTTTTACATTCCCCTTTTAAACACACAGGCAATAGCTGGTTGCATGCTTGTTTAAGCCTCTCAATATTAGATTCCTGGTAAGTCCCCTTATATTCCTCTTCAAAGAATAGATACACCACAATCTTGTGTAAAGTATATAAAAGAAGTTTACTCACATCAGTTCACAGTTGGATCCCTGAAGGCTGACTTAGTTACAAAGTATATACATGTGGATCTACCCCATATGTTGGTATAATCCCAGTGACTGCAGACTAGCAGTCACTGCAGCTCACAAGATGAAAGAAGATGGAGAAGAGTCGAAGAGAGAGAGAGATGGCAGCACTCCTTGTCCTTTTTGTTACCTGGACAGGTAAGGTCACACCCACCTCTAGTAACATGCAAAGGAAGTATGTCCCAGCCAGGAGGAAACAGGAAGTTTTTGACCGGCTGGACCAAGCATTCCCATGCATGTCCACTCTAGGAAAACAAGGAATGTTGTACTTGATTGCTACTTATGTATCACATCCCACATCCTCCTCTTCTCGGGAAGGTTCAGGAAGAGGGGGGGCGGTCCCCACCATTCCTCCTCAGTCCAGTTCCTGACAGCAGGTCTGACCACATAAGACACATAGTTATGTTCTCTAAGATGTTTCTATGACTACATCTCTCCCAACCCACCCACCATCTGCCACTTGAGATAATTGCCTAACTCTGCCTAACGGTAGCGGGCTGTCCCATCACATTTAGAAATCTGGTTGATCAGGACCCTGAAGTATTCCCATTCTTGGCTACTCCTCTTGCAATTCAGTCTCCTTTCCTATTGTGTTTGTTATTTGGATACTGATAATGGTCCAGAGCTCCACACATGCAGCTATTTCACATTATTTTCTATAAAAAGTGAAAATTCAGCACACGGTGTACTGACTTGACTCTTAGTGAATATGTCCTGAAGTCTCTCTTTTTCCTTTTCTTTTTTTCTCCCCTTTGGTAGCTGAAAACAGAAAGGTCTTTTTATTCACAGGATTCTAGAGATCCTTTGCCTTATGGCTTCAGTACAGATCTCCGCATGTGGTTTCTCATGCTACCTAGATGGAGTTCTACTGAGAGAAAGCACTTCGTTTTGCTGGAGATAACAACAAGAGAGTCTGGTTCCTAGCTGCAGCCTATTGCTCCAGTGCAGTGAACGAGAAGTTTTCAACATTGGCATCCTCAAAACCAGGGACCTTTCCCTTCCCTTCCCTTCCCTTCCCTTCCCTTCCCTTCCCTTCCCTTCCCTTCCCTTCCCTTCCCTTCCCTTCCCTGATTGGGACAGCTCCACAAGTCCAAAGTTGTGTATATGCAATGCTTCACTCTCCATGGCAGCGAATAGGATAGCCTAAACTTAAATACTCCATTGTCATATTGTAATACATACAAAGCTCTGGATATAAATGCCTATTTTAAGAGCTCCTTTTGTGATTTCTTAAGTTGTAGGTATTGTCACAATAATCTAATTTCCCAGAAATTAGATATGCACCACTCAGTTTAGTTTATGAAATGAAAAGTATAAAATTTAACAAAGGATGCTACTGAAGAAAGGAGGAATAGATAGATGTCCCCGTGGTGCTGCTCCCCATACTGTAATTTCATGACTTTCCCTTGTGATTACAAATAATTATAATAATAGCAGAATCCTGAAAACTGGCACTGGTTTCCCCACTGACTTATTTCATAAAGAAAGTGATGCACTATCAATTTATGTGTAGTTTTTACTTTTGAAAAGCAAAATAAGAAGCCAGCACACAATCACCACTATGTTGCAATAATAATAATAATAATAATAATAATAATAATAATAATAATAAAATATTATTTATACCCCACCCTCCACAGCCAGAACTGGGCTCAGGACAGCTAACACCAATAAAATTTCAGTAAAAACATAGTAAGAAAAAAGAAAAAGAAAAAAGCAATTTAAAATACAGGTTAAAATGCAATTTAAAATGCAGCCTCATTTTAAAAGTCAAAACCATAAGGGGAGGGAAACATAATGGTCAGACTGAGTCCAAACCAAAGGCCAGGTGGAACAGCTCTGTCTTGCAGGCCCTGTGGAAAGATGTCAAGTCCCGCTATGCATATAAGCTATGCATATTTTCCCAAAGCAAAAAATATTCTAAAACATTTGACTAAAGGGCAATGAAGCATTTTGAATGTGGAAAATCTACAGTATTATCAATAATGTATGATAGAGGAATGTAAATGACAGATCCATGAGCATTTGTTAATTCAGAACTACCAGGAAATAGGAAATAGCAACTACCCACTACAATTATGTTTTATATAACCAATATAACTGCAGGGGATCTGTAAACGTATCTAGACTTAGTTATGCTTAAACTTGAGTCATTGAGATTAATGAGACTTGAGCTCGTTGTTACATCGATTTTAATGGACCCACTCCAAGCATGACTAAATCTGGATCCAACCTTATAAAAATGTGCATGGCTGTTGCTGATAAACCTTTGGAACAATGCAAAAATTTGGGATGTTGTAAATAATGATTAGGAGAGAGAAGTTAAAGTGGGTGTGATGGGATAATGAGCTGCTTGTGCGTAAAAGCTGAATCCCTCAGAGCTTTGCATAGGTCTCAAAGCTCTGCCTTTACGGGAGCCCTCAAAGCATGACTCCCTCAATCGCTGGCAGAATCTGTCAGTGGGCGTTTCCGGAATTTGCGCCAACATAAGAGTTCCTTAACGGAAACTCTCCTTCGGGATTCTCGGCGTGACAGTTTCCTGCGAGGAGTAGGTGTACCCAGAGGAGGTCCTGAGACCTCCCCGCTGTTTTCACTGGAAGTCTCTTGGAGCCATCCCTCCGACTGAGTTTCTCCATGAACTCTCTCTCTCTCCCTGCTGGTTCCTTCCTCCGCATCCGAGGGTCTCCTAGCCTCCTTGAGCCCCTCCACCACCTGACTCTCCGATGGCAGTTCCGTGACAGTGGGTAACCTGATCTGCATAATCAGCAAAGAAACCTCACCAAGAGGCTAGTGAATGTCAAGAGATATTTTCTGAACCTACAAAAGCTTCCAGCTCAGACTTGCTCACTGCTCTGTGCAGCATTTATTTCTGTGATTCCATTTATGAATCACGTCCCATAAAATACCTTAATGCCATTTCATAGTAAAAACTTCTACAACCAAAACAATTAAAAACAATTCCATACGTACAAACAAAACAAAAAACGCCATATATAAAAGCACTCCCATGTATAAAACCATGGATGGTTTTCGTAATTTCGGAACTATCTCTGGAAAATAGGGGCACTTGGAGGGTATGCAATTGAGAGAAAAGCTGGATTTGTGCCATTTTCATATGACAACTAGTGGCTACTTGTTAAAGATACCGTATTTTTGGCTCTATAAGACTCACTTTTTCCCTCCTAAAAAGTAAGGGGAAATGTGTGTGCGTCTTATGGAGTGAATGCAGGCTGCGTGGCTATCCCAGAAGCCAGAACAGCAAGAGGGATTGCTGCTTTCACTGCGCAGCGATCCCTCTTGCTGTTCTGGCTTCTGAGATTCAGAATATATTTTTTCTTGTTTTCCTCCTCCAAAAATTAGGTACGTCTTATGGTCTAGTGTGTCTTATAGAGCAAAAAATACGGTATATGCTTCAGATTAACAGATTAACAGATTAACCCAGGAATAGGCAAATCTGCCAATTTTGGTTCCTCTCACTTTCTCATTTTCCCTCCTCTTCATTTCACTTCCCTCCTCTTCTGTATTTCTACATCAGTTTGCAAAATCTCTTTTCTTAAAGCCTCATGAAAATTCGTTAGCCTTTTATTGTAATCTTCTTTCCAAACGCAGCTGGAAAACTGCATTGTGAAATTTGGATAATTTCCAAGCTTGGCTGTGCTTTGGTTCATGTATTGTTTGGGAAAGGTAGCTTGTCCTTTAAATGCAAAGTTTCCTCCCCATCCCCACACTAATCCCAGGAGTAATTCAGCTATCTGATGTGTGTTATATAGGACACCAGAGCAAACGATCTCAAGGGACACTTCTTATTTCAAAGCACCTGACTGAATCCAGGTTCTATCCTGTCCCATTCAATGGGCAAAAGCCGACAATCAAAATCTGTTAAGCTATCACCTTGCTAATTTCCCAGGTCTCTCCTGAGAACTCACTTCTGTGAGGCTTACAAAGAACTACTCTCTGATAACAGCCAGGCAGGGGGCAATTTGCAGTTACTGCTGCTGAGTGGCAGGAGGTTAAGTATACTGCTGGTCTGAGCTACAACAGCTTGTTGTTTTATTGCAAGCTCTCTTGCATGTTTCTTTTTCCTTCCTTTCTTTTTCCTTTGTCTAATGCGCATATTAGAGAAAGGCTGTGAATATAACTGATGCGTTACTTATCTTGTAGCCTGAACTGGTTGTACGTTAAAGGAAGCCAACCAATGAGCACCACAAATCTGCCTGCTGGAAAGGAGAGACAGATTTTTATTCCTTGTTGACCGGCTTGTAAACCACAATTGCATAGCAAATGTATTGGTGCAATCCTATCCACAGATATACAGTGGTACCTCGGGTTACATACGCTTCAGGTTACATACGCTTCAGGTTACAGACTCTGCTAACCCAGAAATAGTACCTTGGGTTAAGAACTTTGCTTCAGGATGAGAACAGAAATCGTGTGGCGGCAGTGTGGCAACAGCGTGAGGCCCCATTAGCTAAAGTGGTGCTTCAGGTTAAGAACAGTTTCAGGTTAAGAACGGACCTCCGGAACGAATTAAGTACTTAACCTGAGGTACCACTGTACTCCAAAGTAAGCTCCATTGAGTCCAATGGGACTTACTCCTTGGCAAGTGTATAGAATTGCCACCCTAGGCAATAAACTTTCTAAGCCGTTGACAAGGGCCCCGATCCACCAGCAAGTCTCCCTGGGAAAGAAAGCATCATCAAAATTAATGCAGCATTCCTATGCAGCTCTTATTAACATCAGTGGGCTTTGTGCAAGGGAACTTTACAGTGAATTGTGTCCTTAGTGAACAGAATGGGGCGCTTTATTGTCGGAAAGAATTAAATGAGGCCAAATGATCACATTATTTCCCAGGCCAGCAAATGCATTGACTTACAAGGGTGTTACAAATCTAAACCTTTCAGTACACATTTAAAGCAGTTGTATACATTGAGTGGAGAATGTCAAAAGGAAGGGAGGTCTCTTATGAAATCCTAACTTTCCTTTGTTGCATGCTGCCTCAGCTCTGGGAGCACAGCTTCTTAAACTTAACTGTAAATTGCTGCAGCACAAAGCATCAAGTTAGATTATATTTTTTTGGAGAGGGGGGAATGATTCCACAGGATGCCAGCAAAAATAACCAGAAACAAATGATGGTTTCAGTGCTGTTTCTCAGAATGAACATTGGTGTTTTTCTCTCAGACTGGTCCCCTGGCTTTTGGTTCAAGGGTCTCTTCAGCAACAGCTCTCATCCAAATAACAAACACGACTTGTTCTGAACTGCGTAATGTCAGACCCAAGTCATGTCAGTTTTAAATAGTAAATGCAATATTGCCACAGATACCAACAGGTATACCTACAAGATCTATGATGCAATAAGAATTTTGTAGATGATATCACTACTGAAAAATATTAAAGAATTTAACATTTAAGCATGATTATTTTTCTTAATCATTCTAAAGGAGACCAAGGTGGCAAAGAAACAATTAAAACATCTAAAAAGAATTCCAATATGGTTTTTTTGTTTTGTTTTTGAGGATTCCTCCTTCTAGTCTTTTTCTCTTTGATGAAATGAGCCAGGATGAGTGCATTTTCTTCTTTCACTTACGTTTAAATTCTATGCATATTAACTTTCATCTATGAAGTATAGGATACACAGCACAAAAGGCAGGTATTTTCTTGACTTTTCCACCAAATAGTTTTCACCTATTAAATATACAGTTTAAATTCAACTTAATTACCAATATAAATTTTATCATTTCACAGGTCTTGATGGTGTACATCATTCATTTCCTTGGTCATTTATCTGTATATTGTATTTCCTTCAGGGGCACTAGACCTCTTGACCTAAATACTGGGGACTTGCCAATAATTGTGTTTCAGACCAGATGCTCAAAGGCTTTTGGATTCATTCTGAGAATCACTTGCTTCTAAGAACTCTTACTGAAGCCAATGGACCAATTCTAGAGTCATTGGTTTGGAGCATCATCCATTTAAACTCAAAGAAAGAGCTCTTACTTTAAAGTGAGGTACAATGAATAATCTAGCTATTTAATTTACTTACTTACTTATTAAATCATTTTATTCTTTTCAAAGGTCCTCCCTCAATCAGGTAGTTAAGCAAGCTTTTTCTGTGCACAGACTTATTCTGTACTTTCATATTTTGCCAGATCTGAATCTAAGCTTACTAAATTCCCGTGTTGTCTTTTGCTTTTGTAAAACAGTGGAGAGTCTTGTGGTACCTTAAAGAGAAACATATTTATGGTGGCATTAACTTTTCTGCACTATAGTCCATTTAATTAGATGCCCCAAGTGCAATTGTCAGATGTCAGGGCCTTTTACACAAGGGTATAAAGGAAGGAATGCAGATGCTGGAATTAGATAGCACTGAAATGCAAAAAGTACAGTCTGTGACAGTTCAGCTGGAACTATATTGTATGCAGAATATGCACAATGACCCTTCACAACAGCAGTAATTGGTGATAATACATTGCTAAGTAAATTAACACCTGTAGTGGGACAGAAAACCATTATCTCTGTTCAGATCCAAATGAGCAGATTTGAACTTCTTGATCAGTTGCAACTTCATGCTGAAGTTTCTTTGAATTTTCCGTGTTCAAAGACCTTAAGGTGATTAACAAGATATCCTAGTAGGTCAAAATGTCCTGAATATTGCTGTTTCTGATGTCAGATTTGTGCTCATTTATTCTTTTGCTTTCAAGGCAATCTCTACGCTTTTCATTTTAGTCCATTTTATTTCAGATCTGTCAAATACTCCAAAGCCTTATTTGGTCAGGTCATTTAGCATGCTAAAAACAAATCAAAGCAGAATGAATCAGATCACCTGTACTCTAATTGACCGGGAAGCCACCCAGCATATGAAATACCCAGGACTTCTTAGAATGCCATGAAGAGAATATTTCATATAGCATTATTTTCCTATTGCATCCACACTCAGCCTTGAAGTATGAGTTGTTTGTTCCACACCTAGAATCTAGTATTTGATTCCCAATAGTTTTCTAGTACATCCCTAGCTTTTGTCTTATGAGGTTGCTTCCAAATTAGTTACTAGCTCACTAACATTGTAGAACATTTGCGATCAATTAGATGAATAGGTTTCATTACCTTGTGGTTAATGAAAGGTTTAATATTTTAAAGCACAGTAGAAAGATAAACTAGGGAAGGGATTTATCCAGCAAAAAAGAAAAGAAAATAGTTTATCCTGCTGACCATTCAATCACTAGAGGACAAAAAACAAAAAAAGGGGGGGAATCTACACCCTATACTTTGGAACTTTTGGGAAATCTCTACTCTGATAATAATAATAATAATAATAATAATAATAATAATAATAATAATAATAATACCAGGTAATTTTAAAAGATCCAGCACAAAGCAAATCCCTCACCTGATCTGACCTACCATGTTTATGTACCATACTAGCCATAGAACACAAGAAGCAAAAAAAGCCACCAGCAAATTTGCAGTATCTGATGCAAGTCATGCAGCCCCCCTTCCTTTACTGGTGAGGAGCTTCTTCAACTTCTGTGGTATTGATGGGGAAGTATTTTGGCTCCAGCACAGTGGATGGTCATTACATCTTAAGAAAGCAAGTGCTAATGACAATTCCGAAGTTGTACTTCGTTCTCCAATTCTGGAAGCTTTTTCTCATTTAAAGGAGTTTTCTCAAGAACCCATCTCTATATTTGGTTTTTTAAACCATGGTATAATGCTCAAAGCCCTGGCAGTGAGTCAATGCAGAGTTCGGTACACTTAAGCCTACTGATTCCAGTGAGCTTCACCAGGCTTAGCTTTGTTGGACCAGGGCCTTCATTTCATCAGTTTGTAATGTCATTATGCTCCCAACATTCGTTGCTTAGCATTGTTCTCCTTTAATGACAGAAGACTCAGGTTTAAAATGAACCCTGAACTCTTTGATCCAGAACAGATTGATGTTTTCAAACAGACTTCACATTTGCCCCCTACATTTCTGAATATCTTAGGTTGAACTCAGTTGTTTGCATCTTCACAGAGAAGAAAGAAGGACATAAGTACAGTGGTACCTCGGGTTACGAACTTAATTAGTTCTAGAGGTCCGTTCTTAACCTGAAACCGTTCTTAACCCGAGACGCGCCTTCACTAATGGGGCCTCCTACTACCACTGTGCCACTGCCGTGCGATTTCTGTTCTCATCCTGGGGCAAAGTTCTTAACCCGATGTCCTACTTCCGGGTTAGCGGAGTTTGTAACCCGAGGTGTTTGTAACCCAAGGTACCACTGTAGAATCATGGCTTTGTTGACCATCTAACAAAGGGGATCTGCAACACACTAGCTGTTGTAGAAAGGAGCCAACTCTCAACCTCCCTCTCTTATATTAATCCATATGAATGAGCCAACCCTCCAGTAGTAGTATTACCTGCGAGCTTCCCACAAACCACACCTTTAGATGTGGATGGTGTACCTCTGCAAGCCCCATGGCCTTAGCTGTATGAGATGGTTAAATCTCAAAGGGGGGGACCTTTCCCTACCCCTTGGACTCCGTAAGCCCTAAGCTTCTGGTCTCTGGAATCCTCAGGACTTTTGACAAATTCCCCCAGGATATTCTTGCGGAGAAGCTGGTAAAATGGGGACTAGGTGAATTTGTAGCTGCTTGACTGTCCAAACCCAAAGAGTGCTCAGTAATGGTTCCTCATCATCCCGGAGGGTGGGGGGAATGACAATTGAGGTTCCTCGGGGTTCTGTCCTGGGCCCATTGTTGTTCAACACCTTTCTAAATTACTTGGACGGAGGTACTGAAGGGATGCTCAACAAATTTGCAGATGACACAAAACTGGGAGGAGTAGCCAATGCCACTTGAAGACAGAATTGGGATACAAGATGACCTTAGCAGATTGGCCCAAACTAACAAACTAACAAACTAACAGCTATTTGGAGATCTTGTATAGAATGTCCTGGGAGACATTCTACTTCTATATAGTAGCTGTCATATTACAAAAGAATTTCAGAAATAGACTGGAAAGAGAAGTTGCTGAATTGCAACTTATTACCAAACTTAAAACCATGGAGAGACCTGGTCTGAATAGAGACATTGGATTCTTATCTCATTATACACGATAAAGCTATTTTTAGCCATCTCACCCCTTGCTTTTTCCTGTAAGACCAACTGCAGTCGTTAACAGTCGTCAACAGGTTTACCACACCTATCAGCCAATCACCCATTCCCACCACCCTTCTGAGTAATACCCCTCCCCACCCTCTCACTATATATAAGGGTCTGATGGCTTCTGTTTCAGTATATCTGAAGAAGTGTGCATGCACACAAAAGCTCATACCAATAAAAAACTTAGTTGGTCGCTAAGGTGCTACTGGAAGGAATTTTTTGTTTCGACTACGGCAGACCAACACGGCTACCTACCTGTAACTATAATCCCCTGAATGCGTAGAACCTAGATCAAAGGCTGGAGGAGCAGAACTGATGCTGACTAGGCATTCTTGTATTTAGGGATCATTCCTCCTTCCATACCAGCTTGGAAATAAACACATAGTTGAGCTCTGCATCTTCTTTTGAAGATAAGCATCTTAGTGGTTGGCAGCTCTCTGATAGCAGCACCACAGAGACCCCTAGATGAGGCAATCCAGGTTATTTCCTCTTCTAATTAAAAACAAGGAAAGAGAGAGAATTTCTCTCTCAGACCAATTCAAACCTGTGCTTAACCAACACAGAATTTTTGTTTAATTCAAAATGAAATATCTTTTATTACTTTGATCCACTGATATCTTTGGGTATCCTTTAATTTCACATGCTCCTTGCTCAGAGTTCAGAGTTACCTGTGTTTCTGTTTGATTAAACTGGGAAGCAGCTGTTCCTGTAAAAGTGCCCCAATTATAAACTATAGACGCTGGGGGTGAAAGGGAGTATAAAATATGAAGTGAACACTTCAAGGTTAAGATGAATGATGTCTTCCCTTGTTGTCTGGTAATTATCCAAGTGTGTGCCTTTATATTAAACTCAAATATGGAGATTTATTGCTTGGAATGCCCCAGTTGGTCATGAGAAAAAGTAAATCACTTTAAATTAATATCTAGTTTAAAGTTAATGTAGGTTCAGATGAAATTTTGAGTTGTTTTAAGCTAAAACATAAATACCCCCCACCTGCTTTATTCTTTTATGGTTTAGGGCTGAGAGATTCAGCCCCTATCTGAACCATACATTTATAGCCATATTATACCACTTTTAACAGTCATGGCTTCCCCCAAAGAACCATGGAAACTGTTTCTTAGCCGTGCTGAGTTTATTCTTCAGCTCAGAACAACTTTTGCAAACCCTGGCTATTCTCCTGAATATGTGGCCATATCTCATATTCACATCCATCATAAGGAAATGAGCCATCCAATAAACTGATTTAGCATCAGGATGCAATTAATACAAAGCAGAATGATATATTCTAGTCTTTCAACATATGTTTTTAAAGATCAGCAACAACAACAAAAAGTCTAGGTTTACATTATGTTTGGTTTGTAAGCAACAATGACATTGCTGTCACCATAAACCTCCTTCCTTTCAGGATTTTAAGCAGATTTTAAGCTTGGATGGCCATCTGTCATGGATGCTTGAGCTGAGATTCCTGCATTGCAGGGGGTTTGACTAGATGTTCCTTGGGGTCCCTTCCAACTCTGTGATTCTATGATTCTACTACTACTACTAAAGTGGGAGCCAGTGTGGTGTAGTGGTTAAGAGCGGTAGTCTCGTAATCTGGTGAACCAGGTTCACGTCTCTGCTCCTCCACATGCAGCTGCTGGGTGACCTTGGGCCAGTCACACTTCTCTGAAGTCTTTCAGCCTCACTCACCTCACAGAGTGTTTGTTGTGGGGGAGGAAGGGAAAGGAGAATGTTAGCCACCTTGAGACTCCTTGGGGTAGTGATAAAGCGGGATATCAAATCCAAACTCTTCCTCTTCTTCTTCTTCTAAAGCAGAGAATTCCCATTTACAAGCTCCATGTTTTAAAAAATTGAATAAGCTTGCCAATGATTTCATAACAAAGGGCTATCAAATGCAGTACCCAATACTATTTTTTTTAATAAAAAAAATCCTATTAATTTCTTTAAATCATTTAAAGAAATAAGTGTAATAGGCATCAGTCACTTTGATGCCCGTGTAGATTGATTTAATAAATGTAAAAGATCTAGTACTATTTAACTACAGCCAACGAACAGATTTGAAAGCAGCCATAACAGCTCCTGCCAGTCTATTATGCTATTTCTAGCATATGTGGGTTTTATTTTCGTTTAGGTTCAGCTGTATAATACGAACAAACACAAATGTGGAAATAACTTTCCACCTTGGCTGAGATCCACTTAGTCCATTTATGTGCCTGCAAGGCATTGATTTTGTTCAGCAGGGCTTCCACGCCCCTCATTCTTGTTCTCAAAAAAGCAGTTCCTCTGCCACATCACAGAATGACTTCTGGATCACAAGAAAGTAACATGGGGTGCTACATACAGAGAGAGGTTGTGCTTCTCGGAATATGGATGCATACCTACTGCCTTCAGTGTCATTCGCAGAGAGCAACCAGAGCTCAAGAGATCACCAAGGCCAGGCAGGTGGGCTTGATCCCAACTGTGGTTGCACCAACACCATACATTTAAACAGTTCCGTTTTTCTAGAAAATGAGGTACCGGAACTCACCACGAACACCTCCCTTGTCCTCTTACAACTAGATTGCCAGATGCCGGGCAATGTAAAAAAATCTTTGAAAGAAGTCAATAACCAAACACACTAATCTAATTTGCTTAATATTAAAACCCAAAGTGCTTTGACCAAATCTGACTTTAAAAAATCATTTGTTTCCCCTCCCAATATCTCCCATTTTATTTTCAAAGACAAAAAAGCCCCATCTCCCCACCCCCCAAAAATAATGTTAAAACAAGGATAGGGGTTACAGGCCAATGTGACAGAGGAAGAGATTATTATTCCCTAGGGTGGGGAGAAGGAAAACTTGAAAGGCCAGAACTGAAACTTGCACAGGCAAAAAAACCCCCTACATAAGCAAAAAGATTGCAGCTGGTGCCGAAAGATGATGGGGAAGATCTGTTTAAAGGCTGGTCACATTTCGAAGCAAATGTAGAACTTCAGAGAGCCAAATGCCTTCATACGCAAAGTGGCAGACAGTCTTTTCTTGGTGCAGTGAATACAGTACAGTCTGAAGGAAAGTCACAGAAAACATAGGAATCTCCCTGATCAGCCAAATAATACCACTAATCCAGTATTCTCTCTTTCTGGTCCTGAATCTCTGAGATAGCAATCTTAGAATGACAATGGCGCCCACCTATGAGGTGCCGTAACTGAGTTCCACCTGAAAAAAAGCCCTGCATTTAAAGCACATGGCTTCCTCCAAAGATTCATGGAAACTGTCTTTTACCTCACAGATCTACGATTCTCAGCGCCCTTAGTAAACTATAGTTCCTAAGATTGGGGGAAGCCATGTACTGTAAAGGTAGTAGGGTCGATGTGACCTGGGTTTTTCCTCTGCCCTTTCTCTTCCAAGGTGATAGCACCACAGAATCTAAGGTAGGGATGGACAGACTGATATTGCAAAGGAGTCTACCAGTCGGTGTGGTGTAGTGGTTAAGAGCAGTGGACTCGTAATCTGATGAATTGGGTTTGCATCTCCGCTCCTCCACATGCAGCTGCTGGGTGACCTTGGGCCAGTCACACTTCTTTGAAGTCTCTCAGCCCCACTCACCTCACAGAGTGTTTGTTGTGGGGAAGGAAGGGAAAGGAGATTGTTAGCCGCTTTGAGACTCCTTGGGGTAGTGATAAAGCGGGATATCAAATCCAAATTCCTCCTCCTCCTCCTCCTCCTCCTCCTCCTCCTTCTACTTTCTTCAGCCTCAGGGACATTACATGTTCATAAAATTACCCAGGAAGGGGTGCCACTTCCAGGGTTTGTTTGTGGTTTGTTTGTTTGTTTTACTTAAAATGTCTGTGAGCCTGGCAAATACTAAACATACTAGATGTTCCAAGCAGCTAGTCGTGGTTTTTAGAAAGAAAAAAGGAACACAACAGCACTTGCACCAGTGTCATTCAACAAAATGTAGGTAGCAGCAAACAATGCTTGACATGCAATCCAAACTGTGAAGCCAACTGAAATTACCCCTGCTCCATCTGAATGAGTATCAGGAGAGGTTTTTTTTATTTACAAGTCATTTCAATAAGGTAGGTAAAAAGGTAAATTACCTCTGGACCGTTAAGTCCAGTCAAAGGCGACAATGGGGTTGCGATGCTCATCTCTCTTGAGGCCAAGGAAGCCGGCCTTTGTCCACAGACAGCTTTCCGGGTCATGTGGCCAGCATAACTAAACTGCTTCTGGCACAACGGAACCAGAGCACACGGAAACACCATTTACCTTCCTGCTGCAGCAGTACCTACTCACACTGGTGTGCTTTCAAACTGCTAGGTTGGCAGAAGCTGGGACAGAGCAATGGGAGCTCACCTTATCGCCTGGATTCGAACTGCCAACCTTCCGATCAGCAAGCCCAAGAGGCTATGATTATTTTAGGTGCCTGTGGTGGTGCAGTCCTTAGAGTATTGAGCTATGGTGTCATCCTGAAGCAATAGCGAGGCTCCCTGCTGTCACTCTGGAATGTTCTAGGGTTGAAAATGGTGTCCACCAAGAACCAGGGACATGACCACCACCCTTAATAAGTTTACCTCACACCTGATTGCACACCTTAACCACCAAACCATAAAGATCCTTTCTTACTCTGAAGCCTACAAACAGAGTAGTGAGGCTGGAGGATGGAAACATCCTAAAAGTTATGATCTTTGTGGCATTCACCTGCAATGGACCTACCACAATGTTCGGATTTGAGGCTGAACTGTAGCTAATACCTACAGAACACAATTTCAAGGTAAATGAAACAGACTAATCAATATTAACAAGCAAATTGTAGTAATATGTGAGGAAAAAAATGTGGTCAAAAGGTTACTGTTAATTTTTCTAAGATCTAAGATGAAACATTCTTATTCCTGTTAATTTGATGTGTAGGCTGCTTTGCGCCAAGATAATTAATATGCCATATCCAGGCTTTGGAACAAACTAATTAAGATTTACTGAATTATTTTTTTTAAATTGCTGAATTACACCTGAAAGTAATTCCTATAATTTCCATGTGAACTGAATGTTAATCAAGCTCATTTTCTGGAAGAATCTTTGATTCATGATATATGTAAGGTTTCATCTCACTTAATTCTGTGTTTGATTGTGGCCATTGCCTTTACTATTTTTACTAAACTGAATAGGGCTGCAGCAGTTTAAGTGTAAAATTCACAATTGTTGGGTGGGAGAAAATTGTTCACATTATGCTGCATGTGTGTACTTCAATGTTTTCTTATTTTTCTTAAGTATATATCGTAAGTATACATGAAAGTGCACATGAAAACCTCAAAACCACTTGCAAAATTCTGAAAGCTGGAAATAAAAATGTTCAGGACCATATGAATAAATTGTGAATTTAATTGGAATTGTGTTGCCTTCTTTTTCTAGTTCTTCTTGAACTAGAACTATTTCCTCCCCAGGAGGAAAATCTAAGAAAAAGGGAAAAAATACAGAAGGAAATGATAAACAGAATAAGAAAAGCATTAGACAACATCAATGCAGACCTGAAACACAAGTACAGAAAAATATTGTTGTGGTTTAACAAACATTTTGACATATTAGGAAAAGAAAATACCACAGCAATTACCAATTTGGTAATTATATGAGGTAGATCAAACAAAAATTAATATTTTTAATTTCATTGCTTTCTTATCATGTGCACACCATATGAATATATATATATATATATATATATATTTGCTTTCGTAAACCTGCATATATATATATATATATATATATATATATATATATATGAATAAAATATGATAAAATAAAACAGCAATGTAACCTATGTAACCTATGTAACCTATGTAACCATGTAACCTATTCTTTAGCATGAGGTAGAGGCACCATGTGTCCATATGCCTCCTTATTCATAAATGAAGAGCTAATTTAGTTTTAAAATTAACTTTCCAAGCACTGGCCACAGCCAAAACTAAATTCATATATATTTTATAAAGAACTAAAGTGCTAAAATATTCCACCAAAGACAGGTGAGGACTATATGGTGTATTTCAAGAATGGAGTTTAATTAGAGAGTCTTTCGATACTATAAACATTTGCTTTACTGGCTCATTAAGTTTACTACTTTTCCAATGCTCTTATTAAGCTATATATGACTGCCATGATTTCACCGGGACCCTTGGGCTGGTGGTTTGGGTCATTATAACATGGGTCTGGTTGAATTTCAGTGTATTAAAAAAATACCAGCTGTAGCCTGAATCCTATCAGAGAAATGTAACTTTCATTAAATGTGGCTGAAGGCTTGAACTACTGCAATAATTCTATGACTGTCTTCCGCTTGAAATCACAACAAATGCATTATGGGCTTTTTAAAAAATCACTGACCTTCAAGTTTCACCCTGTGACCACATTTTTCCTCTTTGTTAACTTCTGCCTTCTAAGTTCATCTCCCCATACCTCAAGTTACCTTCTGTTTCAGCTAACCTCTACTAGATCAATTCAACAGGAATAGTAGCACCAGTGATTAGGGAAGTGCAGACCACTTAGTCAAGGAGTTTAAGCTCCTTGTCCATGGAAGACTGTTCTGGTCCCTTAAAATCAGAGACTGGTGGCTTTTCTGATGAGAAGATAGGGGATGTCAGCTTCTGCTAGGATGCACTTAACTCAGAGATCCAATGATACGTTCCAATGTGCTGTATTTGGCATAATATAGCTTCCAAATATTGGTCCTTTACTCGCATCTTAGGATTCTGATTCTGCATGGGAGTCAAATCACTAGGCTCCTCCATTATCCGGCAAAATTTAATAATACAATCAGAAAGCTCACCGTTTAAGGAGTATTGAGCTTCATGCTTAATGCCAATGGCTCAAGAAGCATTAGTACAAAACATTCTCTACAATCGAACAATGCAGGATTCAGAAGGATGGTGTTCCAATGAAAGCTTTATTACAGATGACAAGAGACATAATGGGCTGGATTCAACTTTGTTCTGCTCAGAATAGACTCAGTGAAATAAATGTGAGTCATATCCATTCATTTCAATGGGTTTACTCTGAATCTGACTAATGATTGATACTAGAGTTGTGCATCAGCTCTGTGAGGTCAAATAACAATATGAATCAAGGTTGTTTGGAAAGCCTCACCCCCTCTCCCAAATAGAAGCACCATGCCAGCAACCCCCTCAATGCCAGAATTGGGCCCTCACAAAGCTTTTTGGTCCTCTGTTACTCTCATTTCTGTACTTCCCTGTTTCTCTAGGTCTATGGGCTTTATAAGAGGTGAGGCTGTCTAAACTGTTGTCTGCAGAACACTGAAGAGCTATAGATATTTGGTGCTGTTAAAATACAGCATTGGAGGAACTTTATAAAAAGGTCAAAGCTTCGTTCAAGTTTTATTTTCTTAAATCTACATTGTTCTGTTTTAACAATAACATTCAGAGCTCCTTAGAAGTCTGCAGGCAACAGTTTGCACAGCCTCACATTGTCTAGCCTTTCAGAAGCTACAGATAAGCAATGGAAAGGAATGATCATTGTGAAGCTGCAAACATTTTAAACTGTGCAACTTATAATACATACTACTCAACCACCTCATAATTATTTTAAGGTAAGAAAAAAACAAGAGACAAACCACCATCCTCCTTCCCATAAGGGTTTAATTCCCCCACAAAAAGCCCCTGGACAAACTGTTTGCAATTTGGCGGGCATAATCCATTCTGAAGGGGCTTACATGGCTGCAAATTTCATCCACTTTGGCCAAAAGGAGAGAACGATATAGACATTTAAAAATTCCCCATCTTGAAACCCTAATGAGAGATTGAAGTAGCAAGAGCACAGAATGACTCAGAAACAGAGTGGAAAATTTTAAAATGCATAGATACAGAACAAGGTGAATCTATAAAATTCATTTACACGGCCATGTAGTTAGAGAAATAAAGAAATGCTATATTTCAGTTCCTCCATACACCTCGGGTCTTCTTTGTATCTCACTTTAGTGAAAAAATAGTACTTTAGAGTAGCATATTGACAAAAATAGATAATCCCTTATGGTGTTTTTGAATGGACAATATCATGTACCATATTAAGATTTGTAAAAGGTCTTCCATTTATAGATTTTTTTTCATATTTGTTCCACATCACCTAAAACATAACAGAACCATGTTTTTATCAAAAACCAATTTTCTTCCACACTGTTCTTCAATGACGTACATGTTATTTTATTAGTCTTTTTTTACATAACAAACTCTTTTTTGGCTACAATTCCAACAACAGAGAGCCCTTCCCACACTTTTATTGAAGCTTCAATTAGTCACTTTGTCTGACATTTTATGGCAGTAGAACTCTCCGGTTGAAAAGGGATTTGTGACCTCTGATTCAGACAAAAAGGCTAATGTATTCTAGATAATACTGCAACAAGCTTTAAATTGATTCAGTGGTAAAACGGTCCTTACTGAGTGTGAGTGTGCCATTGATTTTCTTCAGAAAGGTTGAATGTAATTTCTTCTGGAACAGCGAGAACTGTAGATGTTCCTTTCTTTACATAAGTTTGTACTTTCTACATTTGGTTCTGATGGTGCTGTGTATAAATAGTTCCATCAAATGACAAACACCAAACTCCAGATATAGATATAGATGACATAGATAGATATAGATATAGATATAGATATAGATATAGATATAGATATAGATATAGATATAGATATAGATATAGATATAGATATAGATATAGATATAGATATAGATATACCGCATTTTTCGCCCTATAGGACGCACCGTCCCATAAGGCGCACCTAGTTTTTTGGGGGGGAAATAAAGGGGAAAAAATTATTTCCCCCACAGGCGCGGGGCTGGGGCGGGGGAGGCCCGAGCTTCCCCCGACCCCAGCCCCCAAACAGGCAGCTCTCTGCAAGCCGTGGGAGCCCAGCGCTGGCTCCCACTGCTTGCTGAGAGGTCCGCAAAGCCTGGACGCGCTGAGCTCAGCAAGGGCAGGCTTCAGCATGCAGGCAACTCTCCGCAAGCAGCGGGAGCGCTCCCACTGCTTGCGGAGAGGTCCGTGAAGCCTGGAGAGCGAGAGGGGTCAGTGCGCACCGACCCCTCTCGCTCTCCAGGCTTCAGCGAAAGCCTGCATTCACCCCATAGGACGCACACACATTTCCCCTTCATTTTTGGAGGGGAAAAAGTGTGTCCTATAGGGTGAAAAATACGGTAGATACAGATACAGATACAGATATAAATGATATAGATAGAGATATAGATAGAGATAGAGATAGAGATATTACCTTCTCTTACTCTGAGAAGGTAGTGAGGCACAACTATAGAGGAAAAAGTTTTTGCTTTTGCTTTAGTTTATATTTTCAGGCTGAAATTTGCATTTTCAGTACAGTAGATTTTTTTTGTCAAGCCAGCATGCAAATTATGCAGAAATTAAAACTGTTTTGCTAAATTGCTTGGCTTGAGTGCAGTCACTTAATACCAAGATGAAAAGGAAACTACCAACAATATAATGAAAAGTTCATTTCACATGGGAAACTTATCATTATAAAATGTATACATCAAAGGGGAAAATAATGTAACCATGTCCTTCTGATGGCTGACAATTACTTCTCTGACAATTCAGATGGCTGACAATTACTTCACTGTTACTTTTCTCCTACGTCTTATACTTTTTACCTTTAATGTCTTGTTCATACAGACAAGGATAAACCTTCATTGTGTTTCAAGGTCGCCACTCTCAGTTTGTTCCAAGCTTTATATAAATACCCCCTAACGCAAGCCCCAAACCTAAGAAATCACTCAAACATTTGATTTGCTATTTAAGCATTGATTCTGATCTCATCATTCCACTCGTGATTTGCATTTCTCTAGTTCTTTGGTTTCACTCCCTGGTTTTCTGCATCTCTGCAGATTTCTGGTAGACCAATGGTCTGACTTAGTTTAAGAAATACATTTTTCTACTAGGGGCTGCACCTCTTCTCACTTTGCTCATCAATCCTGCCTATCCCCCTCACCAAGCCACCCCACGCACCTTGCCAACCCCCCACCCTATACCTCATTACCACCCCACTCCCTACTAATCCCTTGGACTTTCTGCCATGATGATGAGGAAATCCAAGCAGGAGTCCAAGGTGAACCATGAGGGAACCACCAACTCCCTTTAAACCTTCCAACTGCTCTAACTTTAATCCCCACAATCCTTATCTCCTTTCCAACTAACACCTCAGTCCATCATAACATTAGAAATGGCTTCAAAGAAAATACTGTTGCCTGCCTTCTCCAATAGTCTCCAGCTTCTTACTATTTTTAGTATCCTAGAAGAGAAGAAGGCTGGCTGGAACTCTCAACAGGAACACTACTGGTAGAGGTGATGATCCACAACAACATTTGTTGCCGCAGGTCCCAATTTCAATGCATTTGCAGTCCTTAATATAAAGAGCACCATCTCCTTCCTGTAGGCATTTAAAAAAACCTATTTCAGTGAGAAGTCTAAGGCATCATTCACTCCCCCCTCCCAATTTCTAGAGCAGGAGTTCCCCAAGTCTACAATTAAAAATTATACAGCACATAGTATGGCTCATTACAATAGCTACAAGAAGTAGAAAAATCATTAAAGCAATTTTCAAGTGGTTCATGGAAGGTGCGGAGATTGGGAACCACTACTCAAAAAAACCCCCACATTTTCTGTAAACTTAACAAAAAAATAATTACAGATGAGATACTAATTTGAAGAAATATCATACATTATATTTTTAGATATACCTATCCATCATGTTCAGCTTATTGAGAGCATTAACATTCTTACTTTAAAAGCTATAAATCATTAGAATTTTTTCCTTGTTCCCAAATCTATTAAACACCAGACAACTTTATTTCTTCAGATTTTTTGATTTTGGTGAATAATGAGGTTGCAGTATAGGGAAGCCAACGTTGTACTTTAAACAAGGCAGGAAGTTACTTGTTGACTTGTAAGCGAATCTAGAACATATTGTTATGAGCTTGTGGGTGCCAGACTTCTAATCCCTATAATCCTAGAAAATGTTAAAAAAAATAATAAACCAGGCTAGCTTCCTCATGGGGGACGCGGGTGGCGCTGTGGGTTAAACTACAGAGCCTAGGACTTGCCGATCAGAAGGTCAGCAGTTCGAATCCCTGTGACGGGGTGAGCTCCTGTTGCTCAGTCCCTGCTCCTGCCAACCTAGCAGTTCGAAAGCATGTCAAAGTGCAAGTAGATAAAAAGGTACCGCTCCAGCGGGAAGGTAAAAGTCGTTTCCGTGCGCTACTCTGGTTCGCCAGAAGCGGCTTAGTCATGCTGGCCACATGACCTGGAAGCTGTACGCCAGTTCCCTCGGCCAATAAAGCAAGATGAGCGCCACAACCCCAGAGTCGGTCATGACTGGACCTAATGGTCAGGGGTCCCTTTACCTTTACTAGCTTCTATCATGAGGTGATCACCTGGGAGATGGCTCATGAAGAGAAACAAAGAAAAGGTGATGGGCCATTAAGAGAACAGAAGAAAGAGGGTTCTGCTTGAATCCAAGGCTGTGGCTATGAGAGAAGCAAGACCCTTTGGAGGGGCTGATGCTGTGAACCCCTCCATCACACGCTCAGGTTGTATATATGCCTAAATAAGTCATACATCATAAAGACACCACAGTCTCTACTGTGCTTCATTTCCAAAAGGAAGCATGAACCCTGGGTAAGCTCCTGGGACCCCTGGAAACCTGCACCACTTGGAGATTGAGATGGTGTGCAACAAAATACACTGGCAAGGGAACCATTATTCCCTGCTCTTTTTCCAAAGGTGTTTTCATTTCCTAAAGCATCCTGAAAATATGGGACAGTCTTGCACTGTCTTGTCCAAAATATCCCACAGGTACACAAGTGTCAGGGTTTGTGGAATCAGCTTCCTCCCCCGTGGCAGTAAAGAAGAAGATTTTAAAAAAGGAACGTCTTACCAGTTATATTCTTTAATAATCACAGTGAGAGACAACAGAACACGTCTCTCTAGAAGTGCCAGTGCTCCCAGTTAAGGCTCACACCCCCTCCATCCCTACTAATCTACATCACTCCTACATATTGTAATCTGAGTTTGTACCTTCTGTGCTTCCTGTTCTGAGACTTTCTGAGCTCTTCTTGACCTTGGGGAGGGTGGTGGAGGAATGCTGCCCAATGACTGTGAATCTGCCAACTCTCTTTCTTCCAGTGTTTCTTCTCCTAGCTGTTCCCCCTCCAGTATTTCCCAGCTTCTGCCTTCTGAGCTATGTCCCTCTGCAAACCACTGTTCCAAATCTATACTGTCCTCCTGCTCCTGGGAAGATTCAGGATCAGGGGGGAGGGGGTGGCTCCCACCATTCTTCCTCAGTGCAGCCCTCCTCAGCACAGTCCCTGACAACAAGTATGAATGGTACTTTTACAAGTATGAGCCATACCAAGTGTTTCTTCAAAATCCACCCTGGGCACTTCTATTGGCACTTTGACAGCATTCCACAGAGTCAAGATCCAGTTGGTTCCTTGTCTACACTGAGAGACAGCCAGCACTTTACGCAACATGGGAGGGATACCAATGGGGAACAAAAGGAAATTCCCATGAATGGAACAATTACTTGAGGGGATGTGGAGATGTAGCAGGAGAACTGGAATGTGTTCAGATGTATGCATGTTGGTGACTTTGGCTCAAAACCACTGATGGCATGAAAGAAGTAGTAACTGTGTCGTTGCCAATGAAGGAACAAGGGCAAGCCAATAGAGACTGATATACTTGTGCAACTATCTTTTATACAGTCCTCACAATAGCAGTGGATGCAGCAGCTGGGAGAAAGAACAGCAATACAGTGGTAACTCGGGTTACATACGCTTCAGGTTACATACGCTTCAGGTTACAGACTCTGCTAACCCAGAAATAGTACCTCGGGTTAAGAACTTTGCTTCAGGATGAGAACAGAAATCATGGAGGACTTCCGGGTTAGCGCCATCAGCAATGGTGGCGTTCCTCTGACTGAGAGGAACCCACTCTGTGGAATTCGGGTCGTGCCGCCACGGCGAAGGTGGAGACCCTTTAGAAATCCCAGGCAGATGAAGCCTGGGAACGTGGGATTCGGCTGACACCAGGAGCGCCCCCCTACCCACAGGGAAACCCCTTTTCGGGGGTTCCGAAGTGACGTGGGGTGAGCGGCGCGGTGTTTTGAATCGACCGCTATTTTTATGGAGTGAAGCCGCGTAGCCGTTGCTGGAGAGCGCTGACTTTTTCTTGTGGACAATTGGATTTCAAACAACAACCTGTGAGTAGAATGGAAATTGGATTTTTAAAGTATTTTTAAATTGGCACCAATCGGGGAAGGTCTAAACAGGAAGTCCGCCTCCCCTTTCTGTAAATAAACTGAAGCAAAGAACCTGTTAACTAAGGTCGTGGAGAGTCTTATGTAAAGGATTTAAATTCCACTGATTGAAACTACCATCAATATTCTTTTTGGAAGCAGGGGAGCCTGCAGGAGAAGGTTAAAATTCGGGAATTGAAGTGCCACTTCCCTAAACCCGGGAGTGGTCTGTGAGAGCCCGCTGATGGTGAATAGATAAATTTGACAGCTGTCAAGTTAGCTGTCAAGATACAAAAGAAGGACTTTGTTTCTACTGTCCGTTTTTGTTGCAACCTTACGTTTAAAAAGAAGGAAGGAACTGTTACAATTTAACGTATGGGACCTTTGGGTCTGTGCTGGAAGGAGTGAAAAGGAACTTGAATCCCTCTAGAGGGAGCTTTGGGATACTGTCGTAAGGAAGCAGCTGGGAAATTGCTTTTAAAGATAAAAGCCTGGAGAAACTAGTTTTTGACCTTGGACTGTTTAAGGATGGCGGTCGGGAAGGAAATCGAGTGTGAACTGAACAGGACATTTTATCTCTTGGGAAAGCTGCAAGACCAGATAAATGTTATGGCTATTAATGTTGTAATCTTGGGAACAAAAGTGGGTATTAGTAAAGAAGTTGACAAGAACTCGGCACAGGAACCTCTTCCAACTGAACAAATTGAAAAATTTGAGAAGGAGAATCATGTTGTGATTAAAGTGATGAAAGGGGGAGCCGTAACCCTACAGAGGCAAATGGTGGACTACAATTTGAGGCTTTACATGATGGCAACTAGGAGAAGCAAATTTTTGGAGATGGAAGCCTGGATTGGTCTGGAAAATGAAAGATGGAGAGATCACCCTATGTGGAGATCAAATGACCTTTGGGATACAAATCTGAGCCAGGTGGAGGTTGGAGCTTCGGGGGGCTTTGGATTTGAAAGGAGTGTGAAACAAGATTTGGAATATCCTATAGGCCCTATTTTTAACTATGGAAGTTTGGCAGGAAGGAATATGGTTACTGTTGGGTTGGAGCTTCCCCGAGATCTGGTTTTCAACACCAAAGATTATCAAAAAGACCGGCAGAGGGGACATGAAAGAGACTTAAGAGCCTCGGACTTAAGATCTCCGGGTTGATGGTTTCCCGAGATTGATGGAACTATTGCTAGGGGCCGAAACCGGGGAGGGGATCTGGTGGAAGAAAATTGGGAATTTAAAGTGTATATAATATAATTTGTTTTTTCTTTTCTTTTAATGAGAGATGGGAAAATCATGGAATGGAATCTTTTTTGACCCTAGGGGAAACGTCTTAAGAATAAGTACAGATATATAAGTTTTAATGAGAAATAAGATTAAATAAAGTAAAAGTAGATGGTTATTTGGTGAAAGAAAGAATGGAAAATTATAGTATATTAAGATAAGATATAAGGATAAAAATAAGATGAAGGATTTGCTGAAATATCTATATGAATTAGAATACAAAGAGGGGAATTATAGTATGTTAAGATAAATTATTAGGATAAAAACAAAGCTGGAAGGATTTGCTGGAATATCTAATTGAATTAGAATACAAAAATGGGAGGCGTGAGGAAGTCAAGGAAATAAGTGAATGTAAGTAAGTGAGTTAAAGGTTTGACTTGTTTTTTACTTCTTTTTTCTGTTTTTTGATGATGTTTTTTCTTTTTTTATATATGTACTGTTTTTTCTGTTTTTTCTTCGATTGTTTTCTTTTTATTTATTTTTCTGTAACCTTTAAAATCTTAATAAAAATTCATTTAAAAAAAAAAATAAGAGAACAGAAATCATGCTCCGGAGGCACGGCAGCAGGAGGAGGCCCCATTAGTTAAAGTGGTGCTTCAGGTTAAGAACAGTTTCAGGTTAAGAACAGACGTCCGGAATGAATTAAGTACTTAACCCGAGGTACCACTGTATACCCAGCAAGGGGCAAGTGTTCGAAAAAGTGCTTGTAAAATGCAACATCTCTGCACCAGAAAGACAAATTTGAGAGACAACATATGACACTTTTTCGAACTGAGAGGCATGATTTATAAAGAAGAGGCCCTGCAACAAAATGAGCAGCAACACCTTGTGCAAATATAAGCATGGTTGTGTACAATACCCCTTAGGATTTTTCCCCATTTTAAAGTGATGTCTCTCAGGCACGCCACAGAGGAATCTGCTCATATCCTTGTGGATGAACTAACAAGGTCTGCCCCACCATGGTCAGGGAATTTGAACATTAGGCTTTCCAGAAGCACACTGGGAAATTACCAAACATCTGCTGAATAAGATTGCATCCTGCATGAATATCCACCATGAGGTGAGTACAAAGATTTATGTGAATCCATTCAATAACTGGCTGATGTCCAAAGATTCTTGCTTGGCCAAGAACTGTCCACCACATGCTAACTTTTCAGCTACAAAGAGAGAAGCATTTTCTTCAGTTAAAAAGTACTGTCCTAATCCACACATTCCAAACTAATAAATAGTTTGGAGTGTAATTAGAGATTTTGCATTTCTCCGTATTTTGTGATACTGTCCTTGGCTTAAAAGCCAAGCATGCCAAAAATTCATTTAAATGCATATATTTTAGGTTAAATACACTTAGAAATGCACACGTCGAGAGAAAATGTGTGACTGTGCTAAAATAGGTATTTAAATCAAAGATTTTTCTGGTGTATTTGTTTTAAAATGCAGATTAATGTGGAAATAGGATACCAAATTGACACACTCTCGAAACAGACATCCATCCATCTCTATTTTCAGCAACTTCCTCTTTTGATTACAGCTGCACTAACTGCATCAGATCACCTCACACAGTTCCATCACTTTTAAAAGAGGCTTTTTGGAAACTGTGGAGAGCTACTTTAGAAGGCAGGTTCAAAGAAGGTCCTCACATAGCCCTTTGGATTACACCAAAATAATTTTACAGGTGTGGAACCTTTTTGCATTCTGCACTTTGAAACATATTCATCCCTCAAGATAACCTGAAAAGAAGGCATGATGAGGTTTATTTCTGGTGTGTCTGAACTCGACACTGTGTGGTTAAAGGCAAGCTCACCTACTCAATTAACATATATTAAAAGCGGGTATAAAATCGCTTTAAAAGATACTAAGAAAAAACACATAACACATTTTTAGTAATGTATTCCATTGATATGGTTCCATTTGAAGAATGACAGGCTTGCAGAATAGTAATAAACTGTCCTCTTTGAGCACAGCAACAAAAGGAGAAAGGGAAATAAAATATATTCCCATTAGGCCTAGCATGCCCAAGGGATGTATGTGTTGATTATGTAGCACATTAGGTGTGTCCAAAATTAATTCCCAAGCACTCATCAGCATTCATGAACCATTATTAACATGACTTTCAAGTGTAAGCTGATCAGACCATAGGATTTTTATTTAATGAGGCTAAGATTGTAACTAATTAGAGTTTAAATAGGCTGTGTAGTGGCTTCACATACCATTGCCCTAGTAGCACAAGTATTGATCTTATGGAAAACCAAGGCTTGAATTTGAATCCTTGAACTATCAGAGAGGGGACAAGAGATAAAAACAGTGATTTAGGGCTTGTCTGCATCAGCTCCATAATGCACAATAATCTCTATTTAATGTGAATTTAAAGTACATCAGTCCTACAGCATTTGCATGCAGACAGGCAGATAGTGATGGAGGTACCCTGCTAAAAAACTTGATGTCTGAAAATTAATGGAAGAATGAAGAGTAATGTACATAATATATACAAACAAAAAATGTCTGGCAGAAAACTCACAATGATCCACCCAGAGTGTGATTTTCGTGCTTGTTGGGTGATAATGGTTATTATTATGTTACTACATTTGTCTAGTCAGCTTGGGGGGAAATGTTGCACAAAGCTGGGTTAAGCTGCAATCCTTTGTGTCTACTTACCTATGAGTAAGGCCTACTGAACTTTAAAAGATGTCCAAGTAAACATGCATTTCAAATAGAATTGAAATGAATTGTATAGACCAAGGGTCCTCTGGTGTAGTGGTTAAGAGCGGTAGTCTCGTAATCTGGGAAACCGGGTTCGCTTCCCCGCTCCTCCACAAGCAGCTGCTGGGAGACCTTGAGCTAGTCACACTTCTCTGAAGTCTCACAGCCCCACTCACCTCACAGAGTGTTTGTTGTGGGGGAAGAAGGGAAAGGAGATTGTTAGCCGCTTTGAGACTCCTTCGGGTAGTGATAAAGCGGGATATCAAATCCAAACTCCTCCTCTAGTTCAACAACCTGCAATGTAGGAATATCAGCTAAAGCAACCATGACAGATGGCCATCCAACCTTTGTTTATAAACTTCAAATGAAGGAGGGACCACAACCTCCTGAGGGAGTCCATCACACTGTGAAACAGCTCTTGCTGCCAGAAAGTTCTTCCTGATGTTTAGTTGGAATTTCCTCTCTTGTAGCTTGAATCCATTGGTTTGAAACCTACCTTGCAAAGCAGGAGAAAATAAGCTTGTTCTGCCTTCTATACAACAGCCCTTGAGATACTTGAAGATGGCTATTATCTCCTGTCAGTCTTCTCTTTTCCAGGCTAAATGTACCCAGCTCTTTCAACCGCTCCTCATAAGTCCTGGTTTCCAGAGCCTTGATAATCTTGGTTGCCCTCCTCTGCACACGTTCCAACTTGTCAATATCCTTAATGAGTTACTTAAAGCATAGGTAAACATAATTAAACTATTTTACTGTAATTATTTCTGTATAGCATTTTAAGGCTAGTTATGTTAAATAATTTAGGTTTATATTTATAAAAACAAAACTGGAAAGCAGTTGACCCTAAAACACACCATTTAGAAAAAGAAAAACAAGTTAAGATTGAGCAAACAAAACTTATCATGCAAAATTTGTCATCATTTGAAATCATAACGAGTGTGCTGATAATCATGAGAAAGCAAGACTGTAGCTACCAACATAACTTTCTGTTTTATAGCTAAGGATGAGATTCAACATTGTGACAGTAGATGAAACATGACTTTACCTTATTCTCATCCTGTGGGGGTCATAGGGGAACTACCATGGAAGGGAAAGTTCCCTTTGTGTGAGTGGGAAGCCCATTGCACAAGAGGGACACCACAACTAAATATTACCCTAAATAAATAAGAAGGAATAGATAATGAGATGAAATAATATACATTTCCTCAGTACTTAAAATGTAAATTGATGCTTGTAAGAGGAAACTTGTAATTCTGGAATATAATAAACTTTTTCTGTTAACTCTTCCTGAAATCTGGAAAGTGTCATAGCTCTGCATATTTGAGGACAGATTAGATCTCTAATTAGGCACATTCAAAATTTAATTTACTATTGAAAGCCAGTATTGTCATTTTTTAAGGAAAGGACAAAAATGCGTCATCTGGTTCAAGTTTATGATGTCACCACTCACTAGCAATTCCACACATAGAAAAACATCCTTAATTAGATATTTTAAATTGAATGCATGCTTGCTCTATTTATGGTGCCAGAATTTTCAAGGGTTGATATTTTTCTGGTTAGCCAAAATGAAGAAAAATTGAAGGCTGCATACTAAGCTTCAACTGATGAAAACAGAAAATTATTTATGTAAGCTTTTGAATGTGGGGCTTGATTCTCAAAATGCATACATAGTACTTAAAGACATAATGCAACATCTTTCATCCAACTAAAACCAACTTGCAGAATGCATCCGTTTACATACATAATACCAAAAGCAATCATTCATTATAAAGATGCTTGTTGTTTGTTTAAAGATGGTAACTCTTTTCTTTTCTGAAAACAAAAACCAAAACCAAAAGCCACCTTAGTTTGATGCCAACCAGATGGACCACACATTGATAGATAGATATTAGTGGTAAAGAATGGACTATTCTAGCTCTCTCAGAATTCATATTTCATCTGCTGGAATTTCCCCAAACCCACAATGCCCTGCAACCATCTAGTTAATGCTGATGCAGTTGTAGGCTGACTGTAGAGGAAACATTCCACTTAATTTAGATCTGGTCAGGAAATCTTTGAGGGAACTTGGGTCTGTAAACATGATGAAGCAATAGATTTGCAGGAAACTATCTATGCGTGGGTTTATTTTCAAAGAAAGTTTGCACATCTTGCAACCCAATCTGAAGGATGTGTGCTTGAAAGTAGGTCACACTAACTCTCAAATATTTGGGCTTAGCCATAGGAACATAGGAAACTGCCTTAGAATCATGGAATCTTGCAATTCTACAGTTGGAAGGGACCCTGAGGATTATTCTAGTCCAATCCACTGCAATGCAGGAATCTGAAGCCGTCCTATACAGGATCAAACCTGCAACCTTGGCGTTATCAGCACTTAAGCCCTAACCAACTGAGCTATGCAGTTCTGCCTTATACCAGGTCAGACCAAGTAGGTCTATCTCGCAAGGTATTAGCTACACAGATTGGCAGCAGCTCTCCAATTCCTGAAAGCAGCCTAACCCAGTATAACCCGGTGATGTTGGGTGCTAAACATAGGGCATTCTGTATGCAGAGCTATGAAAGAGCCCTCCCTATAGGATGAAATTCAGTTCATTCCTGCTTTATTTGGACACACAGAACAATTGGGGTCAGATTCAGCAGGAGCTAGTACAATGGGGATTTTCCCCTTCTCCACCCAGTGCCCTCTGTGCCCCCCAACCCCCAAATAAGGAGAACCCCAAGAACAGCACACAGCAGGAAGAGAGGGAAGATAGTTCTGTCTGTCTGCTTGAACAGACAGAACAATCCTATTAATGCAACACTGAATTCCACACTATATTTTCAGGTACCTCTTTATACGAACCTAACAGTTAGACAGGGTGGGAGTGTGGGAGATGCTGGGCATGTCTTTTGATAGCATTGTCTTGATATGATCCAAGGCACAGTTAATACGTTTCCTGGTTAAGTTCCTTTTTTTTTTTTTGTAATCAATTTTTATTGAAAGTTTAAACATGAAATACAATAACAGCCAAACTGATCTAAGAGAGAAATGGAAGAAATCAAAGAAGAAGAGACGAATAGAAGAGAGGGAATAAAAGGAAAGAAGAAGGGGGGGAGAAGATCATAATGACCGCTCCCCATATCAAATGGGGGGCGCCTTTTGCGTGGTCGTGCTCAGCCCCCCAGATCCCAGTGTGACTCCTGGTAGTTCGGGCTGGCTTCATCTCCCCAGGCTGGATACCTGGAGGTCTCCGCCTACCTCAGCCAATCGCCCAATCCCACCTGGGGAGGTGTTGTCAGGGGATTGGTCAGGTAAGGGGAGGGACCGTCCTGCCCACACAACAGAAGGTGAATCTTACCTGCGAAGCGGCAGTCGGCTCCAGAGCTTCTCCCACCCTCCCCTCCCTCAGTTAAGTCTTCTTTTGCAGGTTAACCTCTTCTCCACAGGTACGCAGGCGCTGCTACGTCAAGGTCGCTGTTTACGGGCCGGAAAGGAATTTCCCTGCATTGGCAGGTTTTGCCTTTCCTGTAGCAAAATGTCACAACTCTGGCGGTTTCAAGCCTTGGGTGGAATCCTTTAGTCTATCTTCCTAAATGGGGTGAGGGCCTGAAGCAGTGACCCACGCCCCCCTTGCAGCGGTGATACCAGGGTTACCCATTAAAGGGGTCTTGAGGGGAGGCATTGGCCATACACCAAGAGGTTGTCATTGCTGCCCTCTCCAACAGCGGCGAAACGGGGGGCAGGCTCTCTGCTTGAACATATGTTCTCCAGAGCCAGCCCAATCCCCACACATTCTGGATAACCCTGATGACTCCCAGATCCACAGCTGGGGACTGGGAAGGATAAACACCCAATGCCTGAGCCAAGGTCTCCCTACATCTGAAAGTTAATAAAGTTGTGGCCAATTTTAATCCCATAGCACGTTGTCTTGAGTCATTATTCCACTCGGAGGTTGCCTGGGGTTGGGGGGACTCCGACTGTCCATGCAATACCATAGGCTTTATCACAATTACACCATAACCCTTATTCCACACATAGAAGAGTGAACCCTCCCAGGTCTCTCCTGTGAGCTTCTCTTTCTTTCTTCAGCCTCCCACCCTGAGGGATGCTCTCTACCCCTTTTATTGTTCCTTGTCAAAGCAATATGGAAGTTTGCACCAGTTTGTCCACAAAATGCCCTTTCCCATTAAATAAATATGGAATTCACATTAAGAACATTCCGTTGTAGTCCAGTGATGGAATTTGCACAAACGCTTCCCAAAGCACCATTGCATTCACAGTTTGGAAAAATTAAGTGTGCTGTCAAGAAAAAAATAAATGTATCGTATCGTTCCCATTGGCTGCAATCCAAACCACAGTTATGCAGTTTTAAATCCCATTGATTTCATTGAGACTTCAGCAGAGGTATCTAGTGGACTGGATCATAGCCATTGTGATCTATCATAGTTATTCAAGTAACTGTATCCTGTGATGACCTATGGGTTTCTCTCCCCTTCTTGTTTTCTATGATATGGAAATTAGATCCATCTAGAGGAACGTCAACTATTTTTTAAAAAAAATAATCCTCGCTGTACCAAGGCAGTGCTGTATATCTGCAGTAGATTCCTGGCTGTTAGGGTTTAATCAGTGTTTTACCTTTTAAATGGGACACAATGGTGCTGTGGGTTAAACCACAGAGCCTAGGGCTTGCCGGTCAGAAGGTTGGCGGTTTGAATCTCCACGACGGGGTGAGCTCCCGTTGCTCAGTCCCTTCTCCTGCCCACCTAGCAGTTCGAAAGCACGTCAAAGTGCAAGTAGATAAATAGGTACTGCTCTTACAGGAAGGTAAACAGTGTTTCCGTGCGCTGCTCTGGTTCACCAGAAGCCGCTTAGTCATGTTGGCCACATGACCCGGAAGATGTCTGCGGACAAACACCGGCTCCCTCAGCTTATAGAGCGAGATGAGCGCACAACCCCAGAGTCATCCACAACTGGACCTAATGATCAGGGGTCCCTTTACTTTTTTAACAGGTATTGGATTTAACAGTGCAAAAAGGCAGGCTAAGCTTCTTTTCCTGTCCAGGACATCGCCAGGGGAGGTAGTTAAGGACTTGTTTTCTGCAAGTGCTGCTGGGAAGCAGAAGAAGGCAGTGGGCAGAACTCCATGGGGAGACTGAGCAGAAGCAGCCATGTTGGCTGGCTGCAGCAGGCTGTCACAAAGAGACAAGGGGCTGGTGTTTAGGATGCCTCTGGATCCAATAGATCCAAGCCCTTCTTGTAAATGCTGTGAACCCCCTCTCCATCAAAACACAGGTTGTAAATATGTGTAAAATAAACCAACTTTCTTAAACTTATTAGTCTATGCTGTACCTCATTTCCCCCAAGGAAACACAAATCTGGTTAAGTGCCAAGCCCCCTGGAATTTTGCTACCGCTCAGCAGAGATTGGTTGAATGGCCATCTGTCATGTATGAGTTAGCTGAGATTCCTGCATTGCAGGGGGTTGGAGTAGTTGGAAATTGGGATCTCTTCCAACTCTACAATTCTATTATTCCTTCCAAGCAAGCAGAAGACCAAAACCTTGATCCATGATCCAAATTTTCTGGAACTCAAATGTGCAGAGTCAGTTTCTCATAAGCCATCCTCTCTTTCAAATCAGAACCAATGAAGGTGGTGAAGGTCCTGTGTGAGTGCCTAGAGGCGGTTGGAGGATGGATGGCGGCTAATGGATTGAGGTTGAATCCTGACAAGACAGAAGTACTGTTTTTGGGGGACAGAAGGCGGGCAGGTGTGGAGGATTCCCTGGTCCTGAATGGGGTAACTGTGCCCCTGAAGGACCAGGTGCGCAGCCTGGGAGTCATTTTGGACTCACAGCTGTCCATGGAGGCACAGGTCAATGCTGTATCCAGGGCAGCTGTTTACCAGCTCCATCTGGTACGCAGGCTGAGACCCTACCTGCCTGCGGACTATCTCACCAGAGTGGTGCATGCTCTAGTTATCTCCCGCCTGGACTACTGCAATGTGCTCTACGTGGGGCTACCTTTGAAGGTGACCTGGAAACTACAGCTAATCCAGAATGCAGCAGCTAGACTGGTGATTGGGAGAGGCCGCCAAGACCATATAACACCGGTCTTGAAAGATCTGCATTGGTTCCCAGTACGTTTCCGAGCACAATTCAAAGTGTTGGTGTTGACCTTTAAAGCCCTAAATGGCCTCGGCCCAGTATACCTGAAGGAGCGTCTCCACCCACATCGTTCGGCCCGGACGCTGAGTTCCAGTGCCAAGGGCCTTCTGGTAGTTCCCTCATTGCAAGAAGCAAAGCTACAGGGAACCAGGTAGAGGGCCTTCTCGGTAGTGGCGCCCGCTCTGTGGAACGCCCTCCCATCAGATGTCAAAGAGATAAACAACTACCTGTCATTTAGAAGACATCTGAAGGCAGCCCTGTTCAGGGAAGTTTTTAATGTGTGACATTTTAATGTATTTTGAATCTTTGTTGGAAGCCGCCCAGAGTGGCTGGGGAAACCCAGCCAGATGTGTGGGGTACAAATAATAAATTATTATTATTATTATTATTATTATTATTATTATTACCCTGTTCTTTTAAGTGTCAGGGTATAGCCACCCTGCCTCTGCAAACCTATAGTGATGCTGAAGAGAGAGGACACCTCCTATATTCACAGAGAGCTATGTATATACATCTAAGCTCCCATGTGGACATTTTAACTGATGGATCAAGGTCTATGTATAAAGAAATGCAAGCATCAATATGCATTTCAACACACTGCAGAAGCTAAGAATGCATTTTGTCCTGCTAAAGTGAGTCCAGTGTTCCAAATATTACACCAGACTAAGTTTAACATGCTTTTGAAGTCATCAAGCTAACTTCTAATAGGCATGTTTGGTAACTGGAATTGCATAAATTCAATAAAGCTTTGAGCAACTTTTATCCAAATGTACTAATTCCCCAAAGTACCATAGCAAGGAGTTATCGATTTGTCTTGTAGACTGATGAAAGTTATTACTACAGCTTTGGCAGCTTGAGAAAACCTTACTGGCTAGTTTAATTAAAGCCAGAGCAGAATTTAAAGGTGAAGAAAGCATGAAGACAGCAAAAAATATTAGCTTGATACAAAAAATAATCAATCAGCATTCTTGGCATCAAGTCCGTAAGTTGATGCCGTTCTGCTTTTATCACTTCTACTGCTGATCAGTAAACATGTGGATTTGGGGGTAAAGAATAATAAATTCTGGCATGGGGAGGAAATACAGAGATCTTTCCTACGAGAATTATAATTTGCAAACATGGGACACTAATTTATATGACTTCATGTGTGAAATGCTTGTTGGAAAGAACTTTGCACATTCAGACCCTCCAAGTGTCCCTATTTTCCAGGGACAGTCCCAGACAGAAGCAGTCCCAGTTTCTGATTTGGTCCTGGAATGTCCTGCTTTTCCCCTTCACTGAAGAAATTTTGGAGCATATGGAGTTATGTGACCCCTGAGCCAAGGAGAAAAGTAACTATACAACCTTTAGAAAACATCTGAAGGCAGCCCTGTATAGGGATGGGTGGCTGGGTCAACCCAGTCAGATGCGTGGGGTAAAATAAACTTATTATTATTATAATTATTATTATAGAATAGGCCTTCATTATTTTCATCAGAGAAATGTTGGAGGGCATACATATTGTGCACAGGATTTGATCAAGCCCCTAGCCAAATCAGAAATATTTGGAGCTTGGTTATTAGACAAGCTGGGTACAGATAGTCACAGACTGCAACAGGTCAGGTTGAATTGCCCACAGTGATACATGGCTGTCAGAGGGTGGGGCATCAGGCAGGAAGGAGAGACTGACATTTGGGTGGGAAAGCCCCACAGAAAGGCCAAGACTTACCCTAAATGCTGCCTATGTCTTCTGGGAGAAGGTAGGAACTTGCTGCCTGATTCTGATGAAAATAAGTACGTCCTAAGGAAAAGCAGGACATTCAAGGATCAAGTCAGAAAGTGGGGTGACTTCTGTAAATCTGTGACTGTCCTTGGAAAATAGGGACACTTGGAGGGTCTGCAACCACCTGAGAGTGAATGCTGTCAGAGAGCTATGAAAAGTGCCCAAGGGGGAAAAAATTGATGTGACTTGAGAGGTTTATATAAAACTTTTGAGGATTCTATAAAACTTTCTATCTGCTTTCCTAGCAGAATATAATGACTATCTCCCACACAGTGCCAAAATTGGGAAACAATGCCCTGCAGTGGGAGGAGAGAAATGTGGAAAACAATAACAAAAACAACTATGCAACTTTGATTTGTGGAAAACATCACACTGCTGTCAAAGGGAGTTCAGGACCAAAGGGAGTTTTTCAACCTGTGTTCAAAATCCACTCCTTTATTTCTGAAGAGTATCCTGTGCCGTTCCAAAGTTTGAATCTCACTATTTACTTCCTCTTCCATCATTACTTTTGAATGATTTTTTTTATTATTATCCTCTGCGCTGCAGCCTAAGAGAACATGACTCCCACTGGCTTCTCGTCTTTGGCTTGACAAATATGGACATAGAAAGCATCAAAAAGACTTAAAATAAAAAAGGTCTGGGAGCCGCAGTAGCTGGTGTGTTCAGGTCAATCAGATGAAAGGAAAAGAATTATTATTTGACCAATAACAAGATGGTAGATCAATGGAAACTTTTGAATATGTTCAAAAGATACGAATTGGGCGATCGCAAGTAAGGGGAGGCAAAAATAACAGACTATATGGCTAGGAGTTTTAATCATATTGATTGTCAAGTCATTTATAACACATATTCATCAACTTTTCACCTAAAAAGACAAAGCAGAAATTAAATACATACACACACACATTTAACAATAGCCAAGCTCACACAGCCCCAGAGGTCTTTAAAGAATCAAAAGCAGCTTTTGGGGCAAACAGTATACAGTAAGCCCACAACTTGCAGGCATTTAGCTTGTGTGTATTCAGCTTTATGTGTGTGGCAAAAGGGGGCAGAAAAAGGGTGAGGGGTTCTGGGGAAAATGACTTTGGCAGTCATCCACATCTAGGCGGATAGGGAGGAGTGAGACCTCCTGCATCAGAAACCTATCCCTTCCAGGGACTTCATTATGCTCTTGTTGGTGTCCTGTATTTCCCAAGGAAGCCTACCCCACGGTTTGAGAATGGCCACTGCAGCAGCAGCCAAAGAACTATCTATCCGAGTGTGTGTGTGTGCATGTGTTTTGTTCCAGAAAATTTCATACTTTGGTCAAAGGAATAGCCATCCAACCATATAATAGCTCTCCTGTTGGCAGAGTAGCTAAATTGCAGCTAGGAAGCCCAATCATGTGCAATAATGACATTTTCTTGAAATTCAAACAAAGTCCAAACACTTGTTAAAAAGCTTCCACTTGCAGAACATATAGCTAAAGAAGACTACATGATTAGTATTTACATTCACATGCTTGTCCAAGCATGGGCTTCGTTTTTCTAAATTGGAGATTCCAGCTTCTTCCTTGAACACTCAAACAAACTGTCTTTCCTTCAGTACTTGCACTCAGCCTTCTGTACCTTAGGCCACAAGATCCTTCTGAGAGGTTTCCACTTTCTCCTTCTAGCAGACTTCTCCTTACTACTTCCTCAGAAGAGCATCAACTTCTCTACTTCTTTCTGTCATATACATTCACACATAAACATTAACACTACTGTCCTCAATTGTGTTTAGAGAGAGTTATCTATCACTTCCTCTTCTTCAGTGTTCATAGAGATGCACCCATTAGAGTCAAGTCACTCACACACAAAACAAAATGGAGACTGTAATAATATACCTCCTGTTTGACCAAAATTAACCAATCACACAAGTTACCAGGGAGCATTCCGGAATTAAACACACAGAAATGCAGTTGAGCACTCCCAATTTCAGTAAATTACCGTATTTTTTGCTCTATAAGACACACTTTTTCCCTCCTAAAAAGTAAGGGAAAATGTGTGTGCGTCTTATGGAGTGAATGCAGGCTGCGCAGCTATCCCAGAAGCCAGAACAGCAAGAGGGATTGCTGCGCAGCGATCCCTCTTGCTGTTCTGGCTTCTGGGATTCAGAATTTTTTTTTCTTGTTTTCCTCCTGCCAAAACTAGGTGCGTCTCATGGTCTGGTGCGTCTTATAGAGCGAAAAATATGGTAAATCACAATACTTAACATCTCCACCATCATTTATTTTTAATGCTGATGTTTCTACAGTTTGCCTCAGCTATCTGCATGCAACTGTGGTATCGTGACTACTTTGCTTGCCCTGAAATGCTCCTGGACCTAAGAGGGACCTAAGAGGGGCAGGGACCTAAGAGGGGCAGGGAAATATGATTCCTTATACATGTTTCAACAGGCAAAGAGCATGAACTCTAGGTTAAACACTCATAAAAGCTGAGCAAAAGCATGCAAATGCAATGTTCTCTGCTATATTTCAGCAACGGCATTAGCCGTGTTGTTTTCAAGATATTTCCAAACAAAATTTTAACTCTACTTTCCTTGCCTTCCAAATTGGGGGAGGGACAAAATCATTTTGAATTTCAAGCAAGTATGGCCCCCGTGCCTAGTTAATTTATGTTTCAAGTCTGGCTTGGAGCGAAAACAACTCTACAGATGAAAAACTGAGGACTATTTTGAATGATCAGTTTTTACAGAGAATCCTTGATGAACCTGGTGTACTGCCTAAAGCATTATCAAACTGTAGAGCACAGCAAGCCCTTTCCCAGCATGATATACTTGATCCTGAATGAAGCGAAAAATAACCAAGAAGAAAGGAAAGAGGTGCAGCTAGAGAATAGAAGTCCAACATTTGTTTTTTATGCTGCCTTTCCTTTTCTTGAAAATTATTCCCATATGAGCAGTCTACTTCTTCTTAGTACATATCTTCCCCCAGCCATCCCAATATTGATTTGTGCCATTACAATTTGCTACATTTCCCTTATAAAAATAGTACCATGATACAAACCCTCACCTCCCCCTTCCCCACCCGCTTGGTAACTCTGCCTGAGGTAAATATGAAACAAAGGAACAGGGCCAGACAGGGCCACAACATCCACTTCTGGGAATAATGCTGGGCTATATAGAGTAGGGACGCGGGTGGCGCTGTGGGTAAAACCTCAGTGCCTAGGGCTTGCCGATTGCATGGTCGGCGGTTTGAATCCCTGCAGCTGGGTGAGCTCCCGTCTTTCAGTCCCAGCTCCTGCCCACCTAGCAGTTCGAAAGCACCCCTAAGTGCAAGTAGATAAATAGGTACCGCTTTATAGCGGGAAGGTAAACGGCGTTTCCGTGTGCTGCGCTGGTGCTGGCTCGCCAGAGCAGCTTCGTCACGCTGGCCATGTGACCTGGAAGTGTCTCTGGACAGCGCTGGCCCCCGGCCTCTTAAGTGAGATGGGCGCACAACCCTAGAGTCGGACACGACTGGCCCGTACAGGCAGGGGTACCTTTACCTTTACCTTTATAGACAGAGTAGTGATGTGGTGGAAGGGGGTAGGATTCAATTTAGTTCCCATTTAAAGGTGGACCTAACCGATTCACACTTTCTGAAACAAAACACAGGCATTCTTCAAAATTTGCCTATTTTCCATGTTTGCCAAGCAGTTGTCCTATCGAGTAATGTGTGCAGAAATGCATAACAGACCCTCCAAGTGTCCCTATTTTCCAGGGACAGTCCTGGATTCTGATGTGATCCTGGAATGTCCCACTTTTCCTTAGGACATCCCTATTTTCATCAAAGAAATGTTGGAGGGTATGGAGTTATCCAACCCCCAAGCCACCTGAAGGCAGTCCTGTATAGGGAAGCTTTTAAATGTTTAATGTTTTATTATATATTGGAAGCCACCCAGAGTGGAAACCAGTCAAATGCATAAGGTATAAATCATGGGTAGGCACGGGGGCTGGATCCGGCCCAATTACCTTCTAAATCCGGCCCGTGGACAGTCCAGGAATCAGCATGCTTTTATATGAGTAGAATGTGCCCTGTTATTTAAAATGCATCTCTGGGTTATTTGTGGGGCATAGGAATTCGTTCATTATTATTATTTTTCAAAATATAGTCTGGCCCCCCCAGAAGGTCTGATGGACAGTGGACCGGCCCCCTGCTGAAAAAGTTTGCTGACCCCTGGTATAAATAGCAAAATTATTATTGTTGTTGTTGGGGTATAAATAGTAACATTGTTGCTGTTGTTACTATTTTTATGGAACAGGACGTACCTATTTTCATCAGAGAAATGTTGGAGAGTATGCATATAGCAGGGGGAACTTGGCATAAAATTTGTCCCAACAGCTTTTCCCAGCCAGCTAAATAGATCTTTGACCATGGGTGTACTTTGTTAGGGTTTTAGTCTTGTTTTAAATGTACTGTATTTGCTTTTTTCATTATTTTATCTGTTTTATTATCTTATGTGTAAATTGCCTTGATATGGTTGTTTAGATGGTAAAAAATAAACTAGGGCTGCCATATGTCCAGGATTTCCCAGACATTACCAGGATTTCAAAGGTGGAAGTGACGTCCGAAGGGAATTTCCAGAAGGCAGTGGTTTGTCTTGGGTCCTCGGCAAGTAAACCAAAAAAGAATGGGCTTTTGGTGTTTTCGTAAAGAAAAAGGGCATGGTTTTTACTTTTTGAAATTTGGTAATCCTAGAATAAGCCAATATTAATAATACATCTACAGTGAGTAAAGTTCATTAAGTATATTAGAACTTCTAAGTACAGTGGTACCTCGGGTTACATACACTTCAGGTTACATACGCTTCAGGTTACACACTCCGCTAACCCAGAAATAGTGCTTCAGTTTAAGAACTTTGCTTCAGGATAAGAATGACCGCTCCCCGCTTAAAACGGGCCCTTTGCGGGGACGCGCACAGCCCCTAGATCTGGAGCGGCTCCAAGAGCATAGGCTTGGCTTTGCCTTCCCTCAGATGGGATACCTGAAGGTCTCCGCCTACCTCAGTCAGTTGTCCAATCCCACCTGGGGGAAGCGTTGCCAAGGAGACCAGGCCAGGTAGGGGAGGGATTACCTGCCCACACAATAGAGGGAGGATCTTACCTGGGAATCCTCACTTGGCTCCAGAGCTTCTCCCACCCTACCCACCTTCAGTTAATGTCTTATTTTGCAGGTTAACTTTTCTTCACAGGTTTTGCAGGTTAACTTTTCTTCACAGAAACGGGCGCTGCTATGTTAAGGTTGCTGTTAAAGGGCCGGAAAGGAATTTCCCTTCATTGGCAGGTTTCTCCTTTCCCATAGCAAAACGTCACAACTTTGGCGGTATCAGGCCTTGGGCGGAATCCTTTAGTCCATCTTCCTCTTTGCGGCGGCGATACCAGGGTTCCCCATTAAAGGGGTTTCTGAAGGGAGGCTTTGACCGTACGCCGAAAGGTCATCATTGCTCTCCCCTGCGGCGGCGGCGGCATAACGGGGCAGCTATCTCTGCTTGAACATATGTTCTCCAGAGGCGGCCCATCCCCCCCCACACACACACACTGGATAACCCTGATGCTCCCTAGGTCCCCAGCTGGGGACTGGGGAGGGAGAACGCCCAATGCCTGAGCCAAGGTCTACCCACATTTGAAATTTAATAAAGTTGTGGCCAATTTAATCCCATAGCACGTTGTCTTGAGTCGTTATTCCACATGACGGGGGGGGGGGGCCGCGCGGGATCTGGGGACTCTGCCTGTCCACGCAACAGAAATTGTGCTCCGGTGGCGCAGCAGCAGCAGGAGGCCCCATTAGCTAAAGTGGTGCTTCAGGTTAAGAACAGTTTCAGGTCAAGATTGGACCTCCGGAACGAATTAAGTACTTAACCCGAGGTATCACTGTATACATAGCTCAGCAATGGTACTAGGAACAGAGGTATCAGAACACAAACAATATTTTTTGGAGGAAGAGAAACCTCTCTTACCATGTGGTAATTATGAACCATAACAGCTTCTATCAGCATCATAACAAAGCTAGTATGTTGGGCAGGGCAGGGCAGGAGGAAACTTCTAGAACAGGCAGCTAGTCCATACCAAAAATTATCACCCAGATGTTAACCTTTCATCATGTGGAACAGATTCTCCATTCTAAAGGTTGTCTTCTGCAGATGACAGTAGTTGTACCAGTGTGATCCAGAGAGTTTGATTGTGAAATGGCAATAACAAGAATATATTGTGCTGATATGGAAGGTGCAATAAGGATTTTAAAAACCACTGAATACAGCAAGTATGAAATAATTTATTCTGCTCATTTTATTTATTTCTTCAATTTATACGCCTTGGCGACAGTCCATAGTTCTGCAGAGATCCACATATTCTCTTCATGTAGGACACTCCTTTACAAGCAAATCCTCATAGTACATATAACATACCGGTACTTCCTTCCACATCTCTTATAGCACTCTGGGAATTCCCCCTTGTGTGGAATTTTGCTAGTCCCCCTTGCTGTCAACATTCCCACATCAACTCAAGATCCTTTCATTCACCTGAGAATTCAGGAGATGAAGGTGACCCGGTGCTTAATAGTTGGTGAAGTTTTTAAGCTGTATTTTCGAAAGTAGCTGAGCCAAGGGGGAAAATGGTTATATTGTTTTATAGTTTTAATCTATTGTGAGAATCGGCTCTTTTATCTGACTGTGTTGTACACGGCTCTGAGCTCCTTCAGGAAGAAGGGTGGTATAGAAACATAACTAAGTAATAAATAAAACAAAATAAAAAAATTCCTTCCAGTAGCACCTTAAAGACCAACTAAGTTAGTTCTAGGTATGAGCTTTCGTGTGCATGCACACTTCTTCAGATACACATGTGTATCTGAAGAAGTGTGCATGCACATGAAAGCTCATACCTAGAACTAACTTAGTTGGTCTTTAAGGTGCTACTGGAAGGATTTTTTTTATTTTGTTTTGACTATGGCAGACCAACACGGCTACCTATCTGTAAGTAATAAATAAATAGGCAGAACAAGACAACCTCTGCTCACACAATAGTATGCAGGCCGGCTCCACCAAATTGAGGCAGCTAGAGAAAAAACAGTATAAATAAGTAGCAACTTTTAAATTTTTCATCTTATCTAGATTGGCCATATGACTCACCCAGGTTTCTATTGCTGCCATAAGCTGGAATCTCTGCCCATGTTTTCTGCATACTTCTCCCAAAATATAGCTAAGGACAGTCCTGGGTTGGGTGCACTAATGGTCTGACTCCATATTTAAGGCACATCCATATAGCCACGTGTTGCTGCTAACCTATTTATTGCCCCAACTGATCTTGTCCTTGCCTAAGGATGAACACATCAGTTTACTTCGGACCTATGTCCATTTCGTGTGTGTTCATTCATAAGCATATTCCATCCCCTTTCCACATTAATCTGTCATTTTTAAAAATCCATATGAAAATTTGGATTCAAATATGTTTTTCCAGAAAATGTGATGAATGCACACATTTCCATATTTGTCTTATCCTACAATGATACGTTGCAAACACATTTTAGTAAATTGTTTGTTAGTATCCCTAAGTTCAGAAGTGCCAAATAAAAAGGAGACTTGTGTTCTGATGTGTGCATTAACCTAGGAGATGTGAATTGGGGCTGCAGTCACTCAACAGTTTATTCTGTTTCCCCAACATTTCCCTAATTATTAATTTCCATATTACATTTGAGCTTTCACACAACGTAAAAGCTTCTTCCAGAAATCTTGGGGAATACGGTGGAAGTTTAGCACACGTTCCCATCTTAATTGGTTCCAGAAGTAATCATTAACCCAGAAAATATACCCCCACCGTACCCTCCAACATTTCTCTGAAGAAAATAAGGACATCCTAAGGATAAGCTGGGCATTCCCCCATCAAATCAGAAACCAAGATGGCTTCTGTAAATCTGGGACTGTCCCTGGAAAATAGGGGGACAAGGATGGTCTGCCCCACCACATCCCTACTCTTGCTTACACTTTTCTGGTACTTGCCTTCTCTTCCTGTTGCATCTATATTTTCCTCATATACTATCATCATGAACAGCAGAAATTAGTTCCTCAAGATACTAATGAGAAGTGAGGGGGCAGTTTCACAATCTGACATCGCAATGTATGTCGTTTCATAGGCAGGCACCAAAGTCACCTAGTGGAAACTCCAGCACCATGCTGAGCTAAGAAATAAATAAAATGAAGCATAAGTGGGTAGCTTCATTAGAAAAAAATGTGTGCCCTCCTATCGCTTGCTAAGTATTAGCCATTTGTTTCTTTTATGCGAATGGGCCCAGCAACAATGTGAGAGCAGGATAGATGTACTTAACACAGCACAGGCAACGTGGCCTTCTGTGTAATGCACATTTACCATAAGTGTACACTAATGGGGGCGGGGAATCACAGCTAATAGCAGGGCAAGAATGGAAGATAATCAAATAGCAGGATTTAACAATAAATGGGGGACATTTATTTTATTTTTAAAAAAGAATATGGCCATTTGTTTGATTTAGAGGATATTGCAGTGAACAGGGGGGAAACACTTCAACGTGTAGTAATTTATATGCATTACTGTCTTTCCCAGCTGTGCATCTTTGTATCTTTTTTAACCTTTTAAATTGTGTGTGTGTGTGTGTGTGTGTGTGAGAGAGAGAGAGAGAGAGAGAGAGAGAGAGAGAGAGAGAGAGAGAGAGAGAGATTGATTCTAAGTGGTGCTTTAGAATTCCTGTCACATTGTTAATAAAGTTTTGTGTGAGAGGCAGTGTGGTGTAGTGGTTAAGCATGTCGGACTAGGACCTGGAAGACCAGGGTCTGAAACCCCACTCAATATCTGCAGATTCCCATGGGAAGCCCCATTGAAACCCCCCAGAGGAAAAGGCTCAGAGCCAGGAGACTGGTGGTGGGTTGATGATGAATGGTCAGAGGGAGAAGAGGGAGCAGACTGGAAGGAGGAGGTGGCGAAGCAGAAGAGATTTAGTGAGCAGGAAGAAGCTGTGACAGAGGACGGCCCTGATTCAGAGGCTGGTTTAACTTTGCCATTTTCGCCAGGTCTCAGCAAGTGGTGTACATGTTTGTTGGTGTATGTGTTGGTGTGACCCAGAGATAGAAGAGGCTGACAGGTGCTTGGAGGCAGCCAAATGGATTTTCCAGATAATCTGCTGTTCAGGAGGAATCATGATTACAGCATGCCCTTTATGTAGGAGGAAGCTATTGGTTCCTCCTTGTCACCTGACTCTCAGACTTGAAGGACTCTGCCCAACATTTCTGCTCATCATCTTCCCATACCCCTCTCTGACTAGCCGTACATCGGTGAAGAGAATTAGATGCTAGTGCCTTTCTAGGTTCTGGTTTGAGCCTTATGGGCTGAGATGTTAAAATAGTTTATGTGACAGCAATGAATAGGTACATAGGAGCTGTTCACTCATTGGAAAATCTGGCATGCAAACAGCTGCTCATCCACCCCTCAACTTCCACCTCATGTTATATTTATTCCTTTCAAACATCTGAAAATGAAGCTTCCAAAACTTCTGTGCTGGGTCTGCCAGGTCATCCTATGACCAAAAAAGTACATTTTCAGTTGCTATCGTGATTCAATTTCTTTTAACGGAAATATATTTATGTAGTTCCTTGTGGATTGCCAGCCTTCCATCTGCTGAAGAGCTAATGAGAATTCCATGCACCAAGACTCAGAAGGACAATTTCAGATCATGGAAAAATGAACACACACACCCTGCGATTATTCCCTCCTGGCCATTGCTCCCTGATATATCCCACCTAATTGGACTTGAACAGTTGGTGTGATCCCTTGTTAACCGTTCCACAAGAGGTGGTGCAAGGCTTCAAGGTGGAAATGTTGTGAATGCAAACTGCATAACAAGCCAAGTTACACTGGCTTCCTCTTGAGGTGTTTACCTTGCCCTGCTGTCTCTATCACACAGACAGGGCCAGTCCAAGACATTTTGGCACCTGAAGTCAACCACAAAATGGCACCTCCCTCCCCACCAGAGAAGAAGGTGTGAGTGAAGATCTACATCAGGAACAAGGAAGGAAGTACCTAAATATCTACATCAGGATCTGATGCCCCTGCGGATTCTGTCACCTGAATTTGTCACCTCATTAGCCCTGCACACAGAAGAGGAGAAATTTTTTTCCTTTCTTTTTTAATTGTATAAAGGAGGGAGGAATTTACAAGAAAACTTGGTGTGCATTACCCATTTGGGTCATTTTGCTATATTTATCAACAAAATTTATGGGCCACTAACCATTATATTGTACTCACAGGATGGTTTCCATTGGCCAAATTCTTTCCGTCTAGGAAGAATTGTAGCAGGCAAGCCAACTGTTGATGGAAGTTGCCACTCCTAAACAAACAGGCCACAAGTGACAGTACTGAATCCAGAAGCAGCCCTAGACTACACAACTGCTCCTTTCAGGAAAGTACAACTCTCTCCAGAAAAAGCTATTTTACCACCTCCCTTGGTGCCATCTATTCAGGGCTTTGGGGGGCCGGGTACCCACAATTTTTCGATGAAGGGGCTGCCCCCCACGTTCTGTGGGTTGTGTGCGTGTCACGCACGCCACGAGGCATGCAAATGTCATGTGTGCATGCCACAGTGATGTCGGCCCACCCTCTGTCACAGGAACAAGGTGGTGAGCCGGTCACCTCCCATACTGAGGAACATGAAAAACATAACAGCTATACAGTGGTGCCTCGCAAGACGAAATTAATCCGTTCCGCGATTCTCTTTGTCTAGCGGTTTTTTCGTCTTGCGAAGCAAGCCCATTGACGGCTTAGCAGATTAGCGCTATTAGCAGTCTAGCGGCTTTTAGCGATCAGCTGAGAAGCGGCTTATCAGCGGAACAGCTGTTAAGCGGCTTAGCGGTTTAGGAAAAGGGCGGAAAAAGCGGAAAAAAACTGCGGGAACTCGCAAGTCATTTTCGTCGTGCGAAGCAACCCCATAGGGAAATTCGTTTTGCGAAGCGCCTCCAAAATGGTAAAACCCTTTCATCTAGCGGGTTTTCCGCCTTGCGAGGCGTTCGTCTTGCGGGGCACCACTGTATTTGGTCTGGTTTATGGGCTCTAGCACCTGAACTGCCTCTGCTAGTGCAAATGCTTTGGGGACAAAGAACTGGGTGTCATCCACATCTTCAGGACATCTCAGTCCAAACCTCCTAATGACATGGCTTCCCTCGAAGACAGTCTGGAAACTGCCACTTGTGCAGAATGCTTCAAGAATATTGAAAGGTGTGTCTGCATGTCACACAGAACTTGTTTTGTGGAGCCTGCCCTGTTGCCTATATGTAATATACCAGGCCAAATTCAAGGTGTTGTCATCCAGGCTTTGGTCTCGCTGCCCTGCTGACAGATGTAACATACGGGATCAGGCCAGTCTATGTGGTTGCATCCAAACTGTGGAATTATCTCCCCAGTCCTGGTGAAATCCCAGGTTAAATGAGATCTGTTCTCCCTGAGCATTTGTCAATTGAAATTTGGGCTATTCCACGCTTTAGGAGGCATTGAGCTGCTGTTGTTCCTTGCTATGGTTTTATAATTGATTGACTGGTTCCATGGTTGCGTTTAAATATTTTGTGTTACCATGTTTTGTAAACTGCTCCATAATTCTTCTGCAACAAAGAGCGGTTTAAAAGTTTCACAAATAAATAAATAAATAAATCCACCCACATCATTGGTATCATTTCTGGCGAAGTTTTAGATTATCCCCCCCCCCTCCAAAAAGAAAAAAGAAAAAGTGCACCGAAACCAACTTTGCTTTTTGCTTAGATTCTGGTGTGCTTAGGTGTCAGAGCTGAGCTCTGAACTGTTAATGAGATGTTGCCTAACAAGTCAATATAGACTGAGCTGCTTAGCCTCCAAACTGAAGACAGCCAATTTATTTCTACTTGCTTTGGCTAGAACCCACAGTAAGTGCGCTTTAATGACAGCTTGACAGCTTTAGTAGTATTTTTAAATTGCTAAAAACAGGCTAAGCCTGTCTAAACATAGTTTATTCACAAGCTCTCACCAAAACAATTCAGCTTTTTTTCTTTCCTTCTCTCACTCTCTCTCCTTTTTTTTTTCCCCCTTTTTTTTACACAAGATGATCCAGCAGACCATGGAAGCCTGCTACACAGGCTTTATTTATTAGATTGCAAAGCTAAAACCCTCAGGCAAGCAGCAAGTCAACCTAGGCAGTGGTCACATTAAATAGTTTTACTGCGTTAAGATAAAACGGGCCTTCTCTTTGGAGAGGGAAATGGGGAGTTGCTGTGTCAGCAAAAGCTATTCGGCAAGAGCTCTTGTAAGTGATTTATAAATGCTAAAGGATCTATTTAGAACATCACTGGGCAAGGTCTTTCTGTTGAAGGGGCACAGTAGGCTAGGGGAGATGGCTGCAAGCAGTCAACACACTTTCTTGAAATGTCAGGAGAACAGAAGTTTACCATCATTTCTATCATGAGGTAGACATTCTGAATGAGAACATAAATGATGGCAATTTGTGGTTGCTTCATTCATATTTTTAAAGAGGGAAAGGTATTTGCATTATCTGTCTCAGGTACTACAATGTTTTTGGCCAACTCTAGCAGAGCTCACCATCAAGTGCCTCAAAACTAGCACAATAAGGGCTTTTTTTTTCAGCTGGAACTCGCTAGAACTCAGGTGGACATCATTGCCATTATGAGAGGACAAAGGAAGCGTTCGTGGCGAGTTCCTCTTTTTTCTAGAGAAATAGCACTGAGCACAAGCAATTTAGCTGTTAAGCATAAGATTGCTTTAGGCCCATTTTCACAATTTCCACAACACCTCTTTAAAACGACAATCCATTTGCTCAAATGCTGCCAGGGGAACCACTACAGGAGTGAGTGCACATTTGTCCAAGAAGATAGAAAAAGTGCAACATCTCAGGGCTAGTTCCATGTCTCAACAGAGCAATCCTGTGATGCTTGTTACACATACTGTGTGGGATAGGATCACTGCCAGTACGGTTACACTGGAATAACACAATATAATAGTAATAATAATAATAATAATAATAATAATAATAATAATAATAATTTATTATTTATACCCTGCCTGTCTGGCCGAGTTTCCCCAGCCACTATGGGTGGCTCCCAATCAAGTATTACAAATAATACAGCGTTAAATATTAAAAACTTCCTTGAACAGGGCTGCCTTCAGATGTCTTTTAAAAATAGGATAGCTACTATTCCCTTCACATCTGAAGGGAGGGTGTTCCACAGGATGGGCGCCACTACCGAGAAGGCCCTCTGCCCGGTTCCCTGTAACCTCACTTCTCGCAGTGAGGGAACCGCCAGAAGGCCCTCGGCGCTGGACTTCAGTGTCTGGGCAGAACGATGGGGGTGGAGATGCTCCTTCAGGTATACTGGGTCAAGGCCGTTTAGGGCTTTAAAGGTCAGCACCAACACTTTGAATTGTGCTCGGAAACGTACTGGGAGCCAAAGCAGGTCTCTCAGGACCGGTGTTATGTGGTCCCCGCAGCCACTCCCAGTCACCAGTCTTGCTTCTGCATTCTGGATTAGTTGCAGTTTCTGGGTCATCTTCAAAGGTAGCCCCATGTACCGCCCCACAGTGGGTAGAAATGCACCAGGATAGCATTGCTCTTGTATTAGAAGAAGGCTACCATAGGCAAAAGCACTGAACATGCAAATGAAAGATTGAAGGGGTGTGGGGCAGTAGAGAATAAGAGCTGAGAAGGAATCTCACACTTGCCTGAAGCGCCTTTCCACCCTCTGTAACTGCGTAACTTTTAAATTTTTATTTATTGGTTTGTTATTTGAAGTTGTCTTGTTCAGACTAGTGACACTTAAGAAGTTTAAAGTCTGTGAATTCTGATGTGAAGCAACCTGACTCACAACTCCAAAATTAACATGCAGATAGGAACATCCTTAAGAGTTGGTACTTCTTCAAATTTCACAATAATAATAATATATTATTTATACCCCCACCATCTGACTGGGTTTCCCCAGCCACTCTGGGCGGCTCCCAACAGAATAATAATAATAATAATAATAGTAGTAGTAGTAGTAGTAGTAATAAAGTAATAAAACATCAAACATTAAAAACTTCCTTAATCAGGGTTGCCTTCAGATGTCTTCTAAAAGTCAGATAGTTGTTTATTTCCTTGACATCTGATGGGAGAGCGTTCCACAGGGTGGGTGCCACTACCCAGAAAGCCCTCTGCCTGGTTCCCTGTAGCCTCACTTCTCGCAGCGAGGGAACCGCCAGAAGGCCCTCGGCGCTGGACCTCAGTGTCCGGGTTGGATGATGGGGGTGGAGACGCTCCTTCGGGTATATTGGACCGAGGCTGTTTAGGGCTTTAAAGGTCAGCACCAACACTTTGAATTGTGCTCAGAAACGTACTGGGAGCCAATGTAGGCCTTTCAGGACCAGTGTTACGTGGTCTCGGGGGCCACCCCCAGTCACCAGTCTAGCTGCCGCGGATGTGAGGGCGATCAGGCTGCGACATCTGTCACCCCATTGATCGCCAGGGTTGATTCGGCTGATCTGGCTGGCTAGGCGGGTGTCCCCTTCCTCCCTCACTGCTCCATGTGCGTCCCTCCCGAAGCTGCACACTCGGTGGAAGAGGACGACCATCCCAGATAGAAGGAGTGTACCGTTCTTCAGTCAAGGGTATACGATAGCTGCGCTCCCCTGCTAGAACCTCCAGTCACCAGTCTAGCTGCCGCATTCTGGAGCAGTTGTAGTTTCCGGGTCACCTTCAAAACAAAACAATCATACTGCTCTGTCATAGGAAGTTGCCTTATATAGAGTCACACCCTTGGTCCATGTAACTAAGGGCTGTCTACACTGACTGGTTGTGGCTCTCCAAGGTTTTAGGCAGGGGCTCCTCCCAGCCTTACCTGGAATTGCTGGAGATTGTGCCTGGGACCTTCTGCAAGCATAGCAGATGCTCTTCCCCTGAGCTACTATCCACATTTCTACATCAATCTGCCATTTCCTTTTCCTTTTCTAAAAAAGCGCAAAAATCATATCATGTGTATTTGAAGGATTTTCTCACAAGATATATCATTCTAAAGCGCCTTCTTTCAAGGAACACATTTCTACATATAAAATTATCCCAAAATACATATTTTTGTATGCATGCTGGTACATTAGTTGTTCTTGTCAGCCAAGATGTGCACCAGAGATGTGTAGAGGTGTGAAATCTGAAGCATAAGGAAATTCAAATCAACACATAAGTTCAGGAGAAGTAGACCAGTTCATTTCTGATCATAGCTGTCAACTTACAGATTTGAAAATAAGGGACCAGCAGCCTCGAAAATAAGGGCTCAGCAGCCAAAATAAGGGATTTTCAGAGCACAGGTATGTTCAACTTCTGAGCCCTTCCAAGCCAAAGGCAGAAAGCCCAGCCAGCAGCCAAACAAAGCCTCAAGTGGTGGTTCCCACAGCGCCCGGCAAAGGGGGGATGCAGCAAGGGAAACCACCGTCACCCCTCCACTGGGAAGTGCTGAGCAAAGGCGAGTCCCCAGACAATGCGGCCAATTTGATCGGCACAAGGCATGCAAGCTCCACCCCCCAGTTGTTCTTAGACTCCTTATTGGGTGAGCAACGCAGCCAAGCAACACAGTTGGAGCCTCCCTCCTCCCTGGCCGGCAGGGAGGGAGGGAGAGGAGCTGCTTCCTTTGAAACCCAGGAAATTTAAGGGACATCATCAATAAGGGACAGCAGTGGGACACGGCGCTGGGGTAAGGGACTTTCCCGCCAAATAAGGGATGGTTAACAGCTATGTTTCTGATTTCACAAAGAAAATATTCCTTGGGCCTGCCCAGGTTTTAAGCACGCATATGTCCTTCTTCCTATGAGTATATGAATCACTGTGCTTGCCAAAATAACATCTATGACATGGCTTTTATACTTCTTGGAGCTTAGTTAGTTATTGCATGTATTCTTGCTAAGCTATAGCCACTTCCATGCTGAAAGAAAATAACAAAAGTATCTTTGACAGATTTCAGCATCTAAAACTTCCTAAAATATTTTGCCCAACAAAATGGAAACTTAATCCTTTTTAAAAAAATAAGTAAGAAAAAGGCAATCATTCTGTGTGCTATTTTAGATCAGGGTTAGCTATACAGATTCAATTATTTATCAGCAAAATATGAATATTGCTACAGCAAATGAGGATGAACATCTGTACATCAATGAATTATCCATGTAGCTGTCCCTGAAATGCTTTCTGTCCATATTTTCAGAAGATGTTGTAACGGTGTTTTTGAGGTGTATTTTTATCCAGCGGAGTCATGTTGCGTAACAGCATATGGAATGGCTATGAATCTTACGAGCATTATCTTAAAATCATGATGCTAAGTACTTTCTTAAGTATCTGTGAATATGATAAGCAGAGAATGACTTGCAGCATTGACAGGCCTTTGAAATCACATCGTTATCCGTGCTTCAAAATGCATCTCTCCCTTTCTCCATTGTAGATGAACACTTTAGAAGATGGAGAAATATCAGCTGGCAATTTCGCCAGTGTCACTCCATTTTGAGTTGGAATGCTGTTGCAAAGAGCTTCCAGATTTGGAGACCACACAGTAGAAGTTATGTTGCATAAAAGCAATATGTAGCACGGGCATAGGCTTGTCATATTTCAGAAAGTGAAAATATGGGCACAAAAGTTTTTGAGCTTTTTTCTTGGACGTATGGCAACCTGAAATCCCTCATTTTAATATAGCACCTTTTCTCTCCCTCCTGCCTACTTAAGGCTGCCACCCTCCTTGTACCACCTCAGGTACGGACAGGAAGCCATCGCGAGGAGCTCCATGTACAGTGGTACCTCGGGTTAAGTACTTAATTCGTTCCGGAGGTCCATACTTAACCTGAAACTGTTCTTAACCTGAAGCACCACTTTAGCTAATGGGGCCTCCTGCTGCTGCCGCGCCGCTGGAGCACAATTTCTGTTCTCAACCTGAAGCAAAGTTCTTAACGTGAAGCACTATTTCTGGGTTAGCGGAGTCTGTAACCTGAAGCGTATGTAACCTGAAGCTTATGTAACTGAGGTACCACTGTACCTCCTTTCCCTCCCTCCCTCCTATCCATGTCCCCCACTGAAGCCTGTCTCCGAAGCTTTCCACCAGATGGTATCACCACCAAACGTGAAATGGAGGAGGCAATTGTTAGGCTGGAACCTGGAACTGCAACCGGCCAAACCTCAGCCTCTTTTGGCTCTCAGCAGCACCTTCTTGGTTTCTAAGCATGAAGGGCGAGGTTGTTGACAGGGCACCCCTCAAGGAATGAACCACCATCACCCGCTAGCTGCGTTATGGGCAAGAGAACCCCCATAAGGAAACCGAGACTGCGGTAGGGTGAGAGTAGTCAGCGGTGGGGGTGGCATTCATGCTAAGCTTGATGTTTTTGAGCTATTTTTATGGGAAATTGGCAAAACAACACCAGATTTTCCTGGACATTTGACCAATTTCCACCAACACTGCTTCCGACTGCAGTATTCCGGATAGGTCTGAGAACTTCCAGACGTATGGCAACCCTAGCGTAGCCAGGATTTTTGTTGGGGTAGAACAGGCCTTTTGTTAGGGTGGGCGCAGAACCTCAGTTACCTATGTATTTTTATTTATTTTTGTTTATTTAGGGGAGCAGCTGCCCTTCCCTGCCCCCCCACCTTGGCTACGCCCATGATATGTAGCTGAAGATGACATATAGATAGTATTTCAGCAAGAGCTCTGGAATTCTGGTGCTTCCTAAGAGATTTGCTTCCGAGTCTTGACTACATTGCTTTGTAGAATAAAGAAGGGTGCAATAGCCCATTCATGCAAAGAAAATATTTGCTTGTACCCCATTCTGCCATGGCAGGTGTTGGTGACTGCAGGATTTTCTTATGAGCAGATGGACTTAGCAGGAGCTCCTGTGTTGTGGTCCTAACATTGTAGAGCAAGCATGCCACTACTTGCAAACAGTTATGGGTAGATTGTCCAGTTTGCTTGTTTGTGACACTATGGGGCATGAGCTCACCATTCCCACCACTTCTTGGCATGGGCTGGCTGGGGCCAATGGGAGTTATAGTCCAAACATCTGGAGGGCACCATGTTGGGGAACTTAGTGGGTCAGTATTGCCCCAAAAGAGCAGATGGGTGCTTACTTGAAATGAGATCTGATTATGCGTTCCTGCACTGCAGGAACTAGATGACTCTCAGGGTTCCTTCTAACTCTACAATTCTATGAAGAAGGCCGCCTGCAAGAAAGCAGTTGCATCTACCCCCATATCAATCTGTTCATGGTTGCATGAGTGCTGGAACCTGCCATTCCAAGCAGCCAGTCGACAGGGCAAAACCATGGGATCATATTGTCTAGTTTAATTCTCAGGCCAACCCAAAGTGTCAGTATGCCAAACTAGTTTAATCAGGCTCAATGACATTCTTGAAGGCTGCTCCTCAGTTCTGGAAATACTGGAGCCTATGTTGGAGATGATTAAACCACAGAGCCTAGGACTTGCCGATCAGAAGGTCAGCAGTTCGAATCCCCATGATGGGGTGAGCTCCTGTTGCTCGGTCCCTGCTCCTGCCAACCTAGCAGTTCAAAAGCACGTCAAAGTGCAAGTAGATAAATAGGTACCACTCTGGCAGGAAGGTAAATGGCATTTCCATGCGCTGCTCTGCTTCGCCAGAAGCGGCTTGGTCATGCTGGCTACATACCCGGAAGCTGTACGCCGGCTCCCTCGGCCGATAAAGCGAGATGAGTGCCGCAACCCCCGAGTCGGCCACGACTGGACCTAATGGTCAGGGGTCCCTTTACCTTTACCTTATGTTGGAGATGGGAATATATATACCCAGTGCTATTTTTCTAGAAAAAGAGGTGCCAGGGCTCACCTTCCTTGTTCTCTTAGAATGGCAATGGCACCCACCTGAGAGGTATCAGAGCTGAGCTCTGGTGAGCTCCGGCTGAAAAAAAAAAGCCCTGGATATACTGTGTATATATCAGGCTGGATTTTGGTAACTAAAATAAAGCTAATATTAGGTGGGTTTTCCATAGCTCTGTTTTATCCCACCCATTTCAACAGGTTTTTCTCCATATTTTTCACATGCATTTGTACAGGAGCCTGAGGCTAGACTAGAGCAATCTAACTGTCCAATGTAAGGTACAAAATGCAATTGTACAGTTAACTCACACAAATAATTTGTAGGGGAGTGTCAGCACAGGTCTCTCCCACGGCAATTTCAATAGTAATTCTGCTGTATTTCAAGCAGAAAGCTGGCAGATCAAAATCAAAGTAGTTTTGATCATGGATCTCCTGACATCTTGACTAGTTCTGTTCGAAGGCCAACCCAAAGGGCCCGCTGCCTTCCTCGCTCTTATGGAAAGGAACCATTCAACTATTAAATGGTTCCTTGCATATAACTTGATTCAAACTATTAGCACATGGTGTGGTTTCTTCCCTTCGTTATGTCAACTGCTTATTATAGAATCTCCCTGGCACAGAAGCAAGAGGGAAGAAGGAAGGGAGGCTCTGTGTCATCTTGCCATTGTGCCAGCCAATACAAAGTGACAGAAAGGGGGTTAAGACAGGGCTGAAGGTATTAAAATATGAATACTGCACATTGATATGCAGAGTACAAGAGTGCTAATCTTGCACATTTTTCATTCCATACATATTGTGGAAGAGTGCCTTGGAAGCACTACAGAATTGTACATTTCTGATTAATTCAAGACTCTGTCTATAGGAGCACATGTGCAGAGCCCTGATAAGGAGAGACAATGTTCTAACATATAAACATTTTTTTAGAGGCCTAAGCAATTTGGAGCCACTAAGTGCATATATACTAGACACCGATACTTGCTTACTGACTTTTGTAATTGCAGGAAGAATAAATTGCCACCATATCCAATCCTGGCAACCCTTAAAACACTTCTTAAAAGTCTGAAAATTAAGGTTTCCAATTGTATTAATTTTTAGTTAACAGAAATTCAAATGCTTATGGTCTGCATTTTATTGCAACCCATTTTGGATTTCATTTATAGAAATGGAGTAAAGATAGGGAGCTATTAGTTGAGTCTCCCACTCTGTTGTTAACTAGGTTCTATCCAAACTGAACTGAGAGATAGGCTAAAATCCTACCGACTTTACTAACAGATGAATGGTTAATAGAAAAAGAAAAGGCAGCAGTACCTTTAAGCAGTTCTTAAATGAAAGAACTCTCGCATTTCAATGGCACACATTCAGGAACACATTAAGGCTTTCTACAGATTTTTTGTTTCCTCTATGTCAACCCAGGAAAGGAGGCCGGCCCTTATCAGTTACCCTACTTCCTACTGCATATTTAGCTGGATGTCTGAAATCAGACCTCTATATCTATAGGCACCTCACTCAATCAGGGTGGCTGATTCCATGGTTGCCCCCTTTTCAGTTGTCTCACTAATTACCGTATTTTTTGCTCTATAAGACTCACTTTTTCCCTCCTAAAAAGTAAGGGGAAATGTGTGTGCGTCTTATGGAGCGAATGCAGGCTGCGCCGCTATCTCAGAAGCCAGAACAGTAAGAGGGATCGCTGTGCAGTGATCCCTCTTGCTGTTCTGGCTTCTGAGATTCAGAATAATTTTTTTCTTGTTTTCCTCCTCCAAAAACTAGGTGCGTGTTATGGTCTGGTGTGTCCTATAGAGCAAAAAAATATGGTATGTGCATATTTGGGTCACGTGGCAGGATGCAGGAGTTAGGGGCAGAGCTAACAGGCATGGTAATGTTAGCCTCTCCATTTATAGACTAAATATATGGGAGAAAATGCATATTTACATATACAGAAAGAAGTTTAAACATTCGATCCTATAGCAGTCTAGAATCATAGAGTTGGAAGGGACCTTGAGGGTCACCTAGTACAACCCCATGCAAAGTAGGAATCTCAGCTAAAACATCCTTGGCAGATGGTCACACAACTTCTGCTTTAGAACCTCCAAGGAAGGAGAGTCCATCACCTTTTGAGGGAGTCTGTTCCACTGTCAAACATCTCTTACTATAAGAAATGAGATTCAATTGTTTTTGAGAAACCCATGCTGGGTCTTAGTAATCACAGCATCCTTTTCTAAGTGCTCGCAATTAATGATCAGTGTCAAGAAGACTGATCGGAAGTTACCCAGGTCTTCTTTTCCCTCCTTTTTGATGGTGGGGACAACATTTGCTCACCTCCAGTTTGTAGGGACCTCACCTGATCTCCAAGAATTCTCAAAAGGTTATATACAGAGCCTCTGAGGTTACATCCACAAGTTCTTTTAGTACCCTTGGGCGCAGCTCATCAGGCCCTGGAGATTTGAATTAATTTTACCCAATTGCTCAATGTGTGGCTAGGTGGATCGCAAGTTGCTGTACTTGTTGTACTGTCTCTTCCAGCAAGGCAACCAGCTTGCACTGGTTGCAGGTGTAACTTTGCACGTTCTTAGACAAGAAGACAAACATGGCACAGGTGCTGCAAGTCACTACAGCAGCTCCTTTGACATCCATGTCTCTTGGTCCTACATACACCATGAGACAATTAGGGATGTAGGTGACACTGTGGTCTAAACCACTGGGCCTCTTGGGCTTGGCGATCGGAAGGTTGGCAGTTTGAATCCCCACCACGGGCTGAGCTCCCGTTGCTCTGTCCCAGCTTCTGCCAACCTAGCAGTTCTAAAACATACCAGTGCAAGTAGATAAATAGGTACCTCTGCAGCGGGAAGATAAACAGCGTTTCTGTCCGCTCTTGTTTCTGTTGTGGTATCACATTGCACCAGAAGCGGTTTAGTCATGCTGGACACATGACACAGAGAGTTGTCTGTGGACAAATATCGGCTCCCTTGGCCTGAAAGCGAGATGAGGGCTGCAGCCCATAGTCACCTTTGATTGGCCTTAACCATCCAGGGGTCCTTTACCTTTTTTTTACCTATAGCATGAGACAACACTCTGGGCCTCCCCCTCAAACTTCCCCACAAAACACCCCTGTGTACAAGTCCTTCTCACGAGCTCCTGCTCACAAGCTTCCAGAGGTTGCAATCAGCTAAATATAACTAAATCCTCTCCTAATTCACTTCCTCCTTAAAAATATCCACCCGGCCAGCACTGTCCACAAGCTGCATGTAATATAACAAGTGATGGGTCACATAAATTCTCCACTGCACGATGACATCCCTTCTTTTCCTGTGCACGTGGACCTGTGCAAAATTCCCTGCAAGAGTTGCTTCTTCATGCAACTCAATCTAATCCTCCACATCCATGACTTTTGCTTGTTCCAAGGAAGTCAGTGTGCTATTTTGACACTTTCCACTTACAATGTGCTGCTGGAATAATACTCCCAGCTCAATGTGTTTCCCTTTATGGAGGAAAGTTTAAAATGTGCTGTCAGTGCATTCAGCTGTTGCAATGAAAGTGGCCACATGTGGGTCTTTCTAACTATTGAAATATATTATTTTCTTCATTTGGTGCCACACGTTTTCCTGTAACGCTGCAAAGATTAATCTATAAAGGTTAATGTGTATCTTTTCCATAGTGATGGGAAAGAGTTTATGTGCAAGGAGGTGTGACTGTTCCATAACAGTGTTCTTGGGAATTTTGTGGTGGAAGTCCGGTGAAATGTATTTCAGCTGGCTGTTGTCCACGATGAAACAAAGCAACCTAAGCACTTTTATAAGTTTCAGATACCGAGTTCTGTCCAGGAGAACGACCTGGAACATCATTCTGGGCAAACAATCCAGCTGCTCTGCATTTTGAGCGATGTTGGCAAGGGAGTGTGATATTTCATCTCAGGCCGGAATGAGATGCAGTTAGGGAAATAGCTCTTGCTCTTTTTGGGGATTCAAGATCACATATGGAAATTATATTCGCAGCATAATAAATACATAGCTTTAATAATGAAATACAGAGATTACTCAGATTGCTATGTGTGCACCACAGGCACGGCAGTGATTGAAAATGTAACTTTAATCTCAGTATGCAGTTCCAATGTCATCTAGAGTAGCCGTTCTCTACCTGGTGCCTCCCAGATGTTCCGGGCTACAACTCACTTCATCCCTGATTGCAGGCCATGCTGAGTAACACTGATGGGAATTGGAGTCCAAAACATCTGGATGGCCCCAGATTGGGAAAGATTCAAGTATACACTTCCAGACTTAATACTAAGCCACCATAGATGCTTTTTAGAATCATTTACCAATGTACCTGGATGCGGGTGGTGCTGTGGGTTAAACCACAGAACCTAGGACTTGCTGATCAGAAGGTTGGTGGTTCAAATCCCCGCATCAGGGTGAGCTCCCGTTGCTCGGTCCCTGCTCCTGCCAACCTAGCAGTTTGAAAGCACGTCAAAGCGCAAGTAGATAAATAGGTACCACTCTGGTGGGAAGGTAAACGGCGTTTCCGTGTGCTGCTCTGTTTCACCAGAAGTGGCTTAGTCATGCTGCCCACATGACCCGGAAGCTGTAAGCCAGCTCCCGTGGCTAATAAAGCGAGATAAGCGCCGCAACCCCAGAGTCGGACACAACTGGACCTAATGTTCAGGGGAACCTTTACCTTTATGTTCACCAATGAACCATCTGAAACCAAATGTATCCTCCCCCCCCCCAGCTGTCCTACCCCACTACAGTGGTACCTTGGTTCTCAAATTTAATCCGTTCTGGGAGTCCGTTCAAAAACCAAGGCACAGCTTCCGATTGGCTCCAGAAGCTTCCTGCACTCAACTGGAAGCCACAAGCTACGTCAGATGTTCTGCTTCCGAAAAACATTCGCAAACACACACTTCCGGGTTTGTGGCATTCAGGAGCCAATTTGTTTGGGAGCCAAGCTGTTTGACTACCAAGGTACCACTGTATTTTCTTATTCTGCTGTCCTATGCATTTGTCAGCCCCCAGCATGGTACAAAATGCAAACATATTCTGTTGGAACATTTAGCCCATCCCTTATAATAAAAAGCATACTTTACAAAGGACTTCAATAAAGGCTGCATCGTTATGAATGGCAAATCACCCCCTTGCCTTTTTCTCCCGGTCTTCCTCTTCTAAATTTACTTTAGTACCTGGGGAACCAGGCAGTGCTCTCTCTTTTTTTGCTGCAATTGTAAGACAAGTTTGGGCTTCCCAGTATAAACTTAAAGTGGAGACAGAAGAAAATGACACCCAGTGGCTTAGAACCAACAATGACACATGCAAAATCATTGCTTGGCTTTCAGAGAAATCCCAGGCTTTACAGAACAGAATATGCAAACATTGTTAAAGAATAAACACTGTTGACAGAACAAGCAAACAAGCATCTGCTTAAAAAGGCAATATAAAGAAATTGGTTGTTTTCAAAGCAGCAGTGGGGTTGTTTTTTTCCAATAGCATAATGTGTGATTTCAAGCATTATCATGTTTCTTCTGCTTTTCCGGAAAAAAAAGGAAAAATAATCATAGAAATAGAGGCAATTTAAAGAAAATGTCCAAAGTTTGCCTGTGCAGTTTTCATGGTATGACTGTTTTACTGCACTAGAAAGTTTTAATACCACATTGAAGTGATAGATAATAGCCCATTAGCTTGGCTGACTATGAAGATTCTTTCTTTTGAGTCAGAGTAGTGCTCTGCCTAGTTTAGTGCTGGCTGAGTTCAGACGTCACAGTAAACCATAGAATTGTATGAGAACAAGTTGCAGCAAGGCTTGGACAAAACAAGCTCCTCCTGCTCCATCTCCATCATCATCGTGAGGCAGAGAGTGGAAGTTTTCATTTACAGCTTGCTGCATCCTTGAAACCAAAAGGGCCATGCTTGGTCTTTGACTTTAGTTTGAAATAAGGCAACTTAAAACCAAGGGTTACAAAGCAGCCCACCTGCTACAGAACTTAGCAGGCAGAAACAATATTGAAAGCAGGGTCACATATAACTGCCCCAATACCATCATGAGCAGAAATCATTATGAATGATATGAGGGGCTGGGTTTTGAGGAGACCCCTTGTAAAAAATTATGAGGGTCAAGCTTTGTTTTTGCACTATGTGCAGTTCTGGAAAACACCAGGTCCACAATTTTTACAGTTCAGATTTGTCTCAGCTATCTGAATTGGGGGGGGGGGTGGATGATGCAATTTCAATAGGATCCCTTTTAATTGATTTGCTGCATACTTTTGTGTACCTCTGGGACGTGGGTGGCGCTGTGGGTTAAACTACAGAGCCTAGGACTTGCCGATCAGAAGGTCAGTGGTTCGAATCCCCGTGACGGGGTGAGCTCCCGTTGCTCGGACCCTGCTCCTGCCAACCTAGCAGTTCGAAAGCATGTCAAAGTACAAGTAGATAAATAGGTACTGCTCTGGTGGGAAGGTAAACGGCGTTTCCGTGCACTGTTCTGGTTCACCAGAAGTGGCTTAGTCATGCTGGCCACATGACCCGGAAGCTGTATGCCGGCTCCCTCGGCTAATAAAGCGAGATGAGCGCCACAACCCCAGAGTCGGCCATGACTGGACCTAATGGTCAGGAGTCCCTTTACCTTTACCATTGTGTACCTCCACCTCCCTCCCCTTCCTTCCTTCCTTCCTTCCTTCCTTCCTTCCTTCCTTCCTTCCTTGTCTGTCTCTCTGTCTCCTGTAGCACCCCATTTTCTCCTCTTTGCCTACCCCCTTGGTCCCATTATCCCTCCCCCCAGTCTCCAAGATCATCCCCCCATTACCTCCCCACTTTAGCTCATTTCGTCACTCCACCTTCAGGTGTTAATCTGAGTCTCGAAAAGCACATAAAGCTGAATGGTGGGAGAGAGAGAAAGAGAGAGAGAGAGAGAGAGAGAGAGACTCGTCCTACTTCCTCTTTTGCCTTTATCTGCTCTTCAAAGTTATGACAAGCAGCTTGGATGCCAATCCGATGCTTGAAAAGCACATAGCTTTGGAAAAAGTACAGAGAGGGAAAGTGTTCCACTACTCCAACTTCCTCCTTTTTGCTATGTATTTTTCAAGAAAAAAGCACACCAAGAACTCAGGCCAAAGTTTCAATAGTGGGAGTGGTCCCTACTCGCAAATCAATAGTCAGTTTTAACAAAGATTGATCCATTCAAAAGTATGTATTCTGACTAGGATTACAAACTCAAATAGAGATTACAAATTCTAACAGAGATTACAAACTCAAACTCATAAAGATATGTATAACACAATAATTCGTTACAGAATTAGAGATAAGAGTTTATGAGTAGAGACAAGTTCATGTTAGTCCATAGTCAGATTCAATGTGAAGGTCTTAGCTTCGATCATTGTGCAGAAGTCAGGAGTCAATTATGGATCGGAAATCAGGACAGGGCCCTGTTTCGATGTATTCACCTTCATCAGCTAATTTTTAAAGGGTCATGTAAATTTGAAGACTTTTGGATAAATATATCCTATTATTTTCTATGTTTCTCAGAGATAACAACTACGTGTGGGACGATCAACATGTATCTTGAGCTTTTCTGTGCGTTTTGTATTTTTCAAGGGTAGAGGGAAAGCCAACATCTTTGCTACCTTAGGACAAGGAAGACGGCAAGAAGAAATTTCAGAGGCTTCAAGAGGCTGGACACCCAAATACTAAACTGCAGTTAATCAAAAGTGAAAGTGAAAAACAGAGAGGAAGATGGGAATGGTGAGTGCAGGAGTCCAAGTTTGGCTGTGGCTTGTTCACGTTGCACCAAGCTACGGTTTAGCGTGATGTCCAAACAAAGAGGATATCCAGTGTGCCAAGGAGAGGTCTTTTCCAGCCCTTGTAACCCAAAATCCATCTATCTCCAGTTATATGCAAAGTACACTCGTACCTTGGATCCCGAACGCCTTGCGAGTCGAACGTTTTGGCTCCCGAACGGCACAAACCCAGAAGTGAGTGTTCCGGTTTGCCAACGTTCTTTGGAAGCCGAACATCTGGCGCAGCTCCCTGCTGCCAATCGGAAGCTGCGCCTTGGTTTCTGAACATTTTGGAAGTCAAACGGACTTCCAGAATGGATTCTGTTTGACTTCCAAGGTACAACTGTATATGTTCTTCCACCAAGGCTATATTTTCAGTGAAATGTGCATCACAAACCCAGGATCTCTTTTCCAGAAAATTGCCACCAATTTAAGTAGTTAGAATCTAAGTAGTTAGGGTTTTATTTCCAAAATGTTCAAAAAAAAATTAGTAACATGGTGGTTCAGATTGGCCCTTCTCCAAAACATTTAGAAGTGTTAAATTCCTGCATCAGGTGACTCATAATAATTTAGACTCCATTTGTTTCCTGTAACTAGCCTCTAATGACATTGGAAAGGTCAGTAATTATTCCATAAAACAACCTGGAATTCACATGGGTACGCTGCTCTAACATCTGTACTAAAGTGTTGAAATAATGTTGCAAGGATCAAATCCAGGTGCCTGCTCTTAAAAGGAGCCCAAGAGGAGGAAAATTGGAAAAATGCATGTTCACAATTTCCACTAAAAAGATTTTCACTCAATGAAAAAGCTCAGTAATAGAACTAAGACTCACAGAAGCCTTGGTCCCCATGCTGAGATTCAGTAGAGCTGGGAAGGTGTTAAAATAAGATGGCATCAAGCTTGCCTGGCATAGTTTGCACTTCTGTGGTCCTCAAGTATGCAAACTTGGCCTCCTCTGAGTTTTAAACTGCAATGCTTCCTATTACCTCCGTTTTGCTTCATCCCATCCCTAGAGTACATTGCAAGCCGAGTGATAAAACATCGCGTCAGCATAACCAAGCTTCAGAACTGGGAACACTTGATAAGAGCAGGGAAACGATGGGAATTGATGCTCCATCAACACAATATAATGTGTTAAGTTATAATTTTCAGTAGTACCAAACAGGCTGTAGAAATAAATTCAAGGAAAGCTCTGGCACCAAGAGGCCAGAGATCTCTCAGTAGATCCCAGCCTTCCTTTTCCCACTGCTACAGCAATCAATTGATAGATCTCTGGGTGATTTTATACATTATATTGTATTTCTATATCTCTTACAGAGATATGTTCGCTTCATGTCCAGAATAGAAGTCAGACCAAATAATATGATTGGTATTCACTGTTGTTGTTGTTGTTGCTGTTGCTGTTATTGTCATTGTTGTTGCTGTTTTCAGTCCACAAATGGTATGTAATTGATTACTTCCTCTCCCCAAACGCATTTGCATTGTGTTTCCTTTCCACCAAAATGAATAGCAGGAATAATGTACTAATTACACGAGTAAGTAAAGTTCCACTGCAGCAGAGAACAAGCTCCTTAATTTAGTTTTTGTTTGAAGATGAACTGCAGAAGGAGTGCTACATGCAACAAAACAGGAACTCCACTACACTCAGTCAGTTATATCATTGTAACTTCGTTGTGAAGACGCGACACCAGATGGCACTGTAGAGCAAAAAACTTTGTCTATGCGGTTTCACATAGGGTTTTTTTACCCCTTTTGTTATAACAATCTAATTAATGACTTATGTATAGCATGTTTTTCCCTGTGTGTAGATCCAGCCTGAGTTTTATCCAAAATGGGCATGCACAGCTTGAAGATGCGAATTGGGGGGGAAAGTGTATGGAACCTACAAAAAAACTAGTCACATTGTTACCAATTGTGTGGACAGTATAAAAGTAAACAGCAAGTGCTGATTCAGATTGGGGGCCTTGCATGAGCATAAGGGGCTTTCAGACTGAGAGGCCTTCAACAGTGATTTACACTAGACGACAAACTCCCATAGATGCAAATGGGAATTTTTCTTCTAATACCAATAACAAAAGCAGAGTGTCTATGTCAATCAGGACCAAAGTGGAGGCAAAAAGTTGAAGACTTGTAGACAGGCTGTCAGTCTGGATTGCTAGGAGGGGAAGGCATGCTTACTATTAACTTTAAAATAGACATTCATGCAATTTGCTAATTGCATGAGTAACATCTTGTCTGGTTTCGCCTGATAATAATCTTGGAGCCCCGTGAGAGTTTCAGATCTTATCTGTTCTCCTCCAATTCCCTAAAAGAAACAAATGCAATTAGAGGAAATGTCTTCACCATTTGTACATTTAGGGTGGAAGTATGTTGGCATTCATAATGATCCTGGAGGACAGCCACCAGATCCACACACACAAAGGTGCAACGTAGTTTCTTTAGTAAAACCATTATCTTCGGTGACAGGGAAGCTTTTCGGCTCAGGCGCTGCCAAACTGCTCGCCTTAGATTACAGAAAGCCATCTTTGGGAAACAGACCACTGGACAAATTGCAAAAGAAAAATAAAGCCAAGAGATTGGCTTTCTGGTGGAGAAATCAATGATTGATTAGATCAGGGACATTAATATCCCCCAGCTCCAGTGAGTAAGTGCCTTGGCAAACTCCGAAGTTACAAGAATGGAACATTCAGTGGTTACAAGAATTACACTAATCACTGATCATACACACCATTAGCTATGACCTACATCATTGCTTGTCTGTTATTAAATTAGTGAATTAAAATATGTTTTTAAAGAAATGATACCACAGGCTTATTTTTAAGCCTATTTCAGGTGTTATTTATCTTTTTTTTTCTGCTGATATCCTGATATATAATCATGACAAGTCAGAAAATTAGCTGTCTCAGTAATATTTCTATGGTGTATTCCAATTCCCGTTTGGTGTTCGTTTTTATTACATAGTATAACTGATTCAATAATGGAGACATTTCCCTAAAGCCAACTTGTAGTTGGCTGGGCAAGTTAATATGTCAACACGCAGAACTCTGAGAGAGGATGGCAGCAATGGATAACAATTTCATTCACCTTAAAACCTCCAATTTTACACTGAAGGAATGCTTGACAGCATATTATTGACCATAGTTTCCTTTCAACGTAGTTCTAAAACGCATCCAAAGTGCCATGTTTTTGTTGTTTTGCATCTTTTTTTTGATAACCACTCATTAAAATTCACAGAAAACAGTGTCATGGAGCTAGACGTTACCAACAGACCTAACCCAAGGCAGAATTAGTTATCCCACATCTCTTTCCAACCAACGATGCTTACGGGACAAATACCTTGAGATTATTAGTGCAAATTATTAGGATCAAACTTCAGAGGAAGGCAATAGCCCTACCATGACAATCTGCCTGAGTCAGACTTCAACCCTGACCACAAATGTGAGCAAAACACATCCACTAAGGCAAAAATGTGGGAATGGCTGTTGCCCTCCAGATATCAGACTCCAGCTTCCATCAATCCCAGCAAGCAGGGCCAGTGGTCAGGGATGATGGGAACTGTAGTAGAGCAATGTCTAGAGGGCCACAGGTCATTCATTCCAGCATTAAGGACCACTTCAGATGTGATGCCAACAAAATGGCTGCCAACCAAGCTAGCCCCCAGGTGTGAAGGTTTCACATTTGGTCTTGGGATTTTTTAAGCAGTTCGACATGGAGAAATTCACTACATTGTGGAAACCTTCCATGTGTAACAGGCTGTTTTGGGAGCTGATGGCACCACCGTGCAATTGGAGCTGTCCAACAGCCATTCTCGGTTGTTACTACTACAAATCTTGCTGGAGGCTAAACCACATCTGACCAAAATCATTGGGAGGGAGTGCCATTATTATTTAATTGCTCTCACAAACCACTTTCTTCTTTCTCTATGCTTTTGATAATTTCACTAGAATTCTAAAAATATATATCAATGGGACAAGTTAACCGCAACTAACCAAAGTTGCATTGATTTCAATAGGATTAAACCAGGATTAAACTAACTTAAACTTGAACCAACCCATGTATTGGTAATTGTTCTGGAAGATTGTGGGGGGCAGGGAGTGTATCAGTACACCTTAACTTGTTGTTGTTTAGTCCTTTAGTCATGTCTGACTCTTCGTGACCCCATGGACCAGAGCATGCCAGGCACTCCTGTCTTCCACTGCATCCCACAGTTTGGTGAAACTCATGCTGGTAGCTTCGAGAACACTGTCCAACCATCTCGTCCTCTGTCGTCCCCTTCTCCTTGGGCCCTCAATCTTTCCCAACATCAGGGTCTTTTCCAGGGAGTCGAGTCTTCTCATGAGATGGCCAAAGTATTGGAGCCTCAGCTTCAGGATCTGTCCTTCCAGTGAGCACTCAGGGCTGATTTCCTTAAGAATGGATAGGTTGGATCAAATGCAGTCCATGGGACTCTCAAGAGTCTCCTCCAGCACCATAATTCAAAAGCATCAATTCTTCAGCGATCAGCCTTCTTTATGGTCCAGCTCTCACTTCTATACATCACTACTGGGAAAACCATAGCTTTAACTATACAGACCTTTTTCGGCAAGGTGATGTCTCTGCGTTTTAAGATGCTGTCTAGTTTGCCATTGCTTTTCTCCCAGGAAGCAGGCATCTTTTAATTTTGTGATTGCTGTCACCATCTGCAGTGATCATGGAGCCCAAGAAAGTAAAATCTCTCACTGCCTCCATTTCTTCCCCTTCTATTTGCCAGGAGGTGATGGGCCCAGTGGCCATGATCTTCGTTTTTTTGATGTTGAGCTTCACCTTAACTACTGATCAGCAATGATAGCTTATGAAGGTGATACAGTGGTGCCTCGCAAGACGAAATGAATCCGTTCCGTGAGGCTCTTCGTATAGCGGTTTTTTCGTCTTGCGAAGCAAGACCATTGACAGCTTAGCGGATTAGCGCTATTAGCGGTTTAGCGGCTTTTAGCGGATCCGCTGATAAGCGGCTTATCAGCGGATCAGCTGATAAGCGGCTTAGGGCTTAGGAAAAGGGGGGGAGGGAAAAAACCCCGCAGGAACTCACAAGACATTTTCGTCTTGCGAAGCAAGCCCATAGGGAAATTTGTTTTGCGAAGCGCCTCCAAAACGGAAAACCCTTTTGTCTAGCGGGTTTTCCGTCTTGCGAGGCGTTCGTCTTGTGGGGCACCACTGTAGATAGATTTTTCCTACTTTCTTAAGCCTGTATATTTTTAATTTCCACCGGATAACATCCACTTATTCTTCCACCATCACCATCCCAGAACCAATTAACTACTAATAAAAATAAAGCACTAAACTGGTATCTTGAAATCTGTTCCTTTCAGTGGATGCCTGCAAACACCAGGCATATCTTAAGTGGAAATCAGCCGACTATAGCTCTAATTGCCACAGCTGAATATAACCCTAATTTGAAAACTAATCTCAAACTTATCAAGAGTACAAGCACAGAGCTTCTTTGTGCCATATTGAGTTAGGCAATCATATGATGTATTGTAAACAGGTTTTAATGAGGAGCAGCCCACATATGCCAGTTGCACTGACTCCTCAAAATTATGCAGCAGCTAAAGCAAATAAATAAAAGCCTCTTTAGCCACTGTGGAATCCCACGCTAAGACTTTAATCCTAAACACACGTACTAGGTAAACCCCACTGAACACAGAGGGGTTTACTTCCAAGTGAATATGCATAGGATTGCACCGTTAACAGATTTATAAAAAGGAATTTAAAATGTAAAATGTAACTATTCTGCTTTGAGAAACTAATGCAAAAGGATAGGAAACACAGAGACACAAATCTCCAAGCTTTGGTCCTAGCGATTTCCACTAAAATAAGGGTGTTTAATTTTGATGTATCTGAAGAAGTGTGCATGCACACGAAAGCTCATACCAAGATCAAACTTAGTTGGTCTCTACAGTGCTAGTGGACAATTTTTTTTTTTTTATGTATTTAATTTCAATAATAATCATATTTTAAAACAAAAAACAAAACAAAAAACCCCAATGTTATTCATATTGTTCCATAGCAGCAGGGCAGCCACTACAGTCAGCTGGCTTGGTGTGTCATAAAATGTACCCCAAAAGTATTTTTACGTGCACCCCAATCTCTGAGCAAACTGTGAGTATTTTTACTTGCACCCCAGCCTCTGAACGATGAGAGGCTCCAAGTTCAGTTTCCTTGGAAAGTATTTCACTGGAGACTGCAGCTGCGATGACTTTGTGGTGATGTAGAAAAATAACTAAAGAAGCCGAAAACCAAGACCAAGTAAACCAAATGAAGAAGACCTAAGAGATATATGAAGCTTTTTCCTTTGCAAAGACGCCAAATGTAACAAGTGCATAAGGGTCACCTTAGGGATACACATTTACAAGTAGTAAATGCACAATTACAACAAATACCTAGATACAATTTAAAATACCTGGATACAATTACAAGAAAATACTTGGATACAATTATAAAAATAGGGTAAATTCAGGAAATAGGGTAATAGGCAGTGCAGGGACGAAAGAGAAATGCTTTATTTGACAGAAAGGAAAGAAGGAGGGGAATAATGAGAGAAACGAATTAAAAGGAGAGCAGACTAAAAGGCAAAATTAAAAAGGAGGTGGGATCCAGACAGGTTGTGGAGGTGAAGGCACCCCCCTCTGAAAGCATCACTATCACTTATTTCTATGGCTACAAGGCCAACACTTTCACCACATAAAAAGATACTAGGGCCACTAACTTAACAAGGAGTCGGGTTCAACCACTCCCAGTTTCTGCTTCAAAATCCTATCTAACACTTATAAAACCACATGCCTGGAGAACACTCAAGGTGACATCCAAACCAATCCTCGATTATATATATATATATATATATATATATATATATATATATATATATATTTGCTTTCGTAGATTTTCACGGGTACAGGAATGCAGGTTTTGGTGTCCTCGGGTGTCTTCCCGTGTAAAAGTTGGGGTGTCTAGGCGACGTTTCGACGAGGTCTCACTCGTCATCTTCAGGCTGGTGCTTTCGGCTTCTTGTTACTGGAACAGAGCAGGATCTCAGTGTTTGAGTTCCTATAAATACTGTAGAGGGGGTGTGGTGTATAGCCTCCAATGTTCTGGGCAGAGAGGAAGTTCCCAGGCTAGTGTGCCTTTTCTTCTTTTGTTCCTTAATTACTTGAGAGATATCTTGAGTGATTTCTTGAGTGATATCCTGAGTACCACTTAGGTGGGTCATTAGGTGTGGATTAGTTGTTAAAGTCTTTGTGTCTTGACCTCTTGAACTTTGTGAAGAGTTTTCCTGAGAAGATGGCTGTACTGTACTTAGTTGTGCTCTGGCTTGGCTTCGTGTATAGGGGCGAGCTGTGGTTTTGTGGCTTGTGTCAGCCAGATCTGTGTAGGGATTGCAGGGGGGTGCAGCATCCGGAGGTGCCACCATGGATTGGCTACTGGATGGTGTCTGTAATTCATCTGTGGAGAGGGTCTGGGTTTGGGTCTGGTGTGGTTGATTGGTGTTGGCGTTCTGTGTGCCTCTGGATCTGGTGTCAGTTTTTGTGGGGAGGGCTAATTTCCAGATGTCTGGCAAGCGGGATGTGTCGTCACGCTTGTTCATGTTGTGAGGGTGTTTCTCTATCTCGATGGCTTCCATGATTATTCAAGCCAGAGCACAACTAAGTACAGTACAGCCATCTTCTCAGGAAAACTCTTCACAAAGTTCAAGAGGTCAAGACACAAAGACTTTAACAACTAATCCACACCTAATGACCCACCTAAGTGGTACTCAGGATATCACTCAAGAAATCACTCAAGATATCTCTCAAGTAATTAAGGAACAAAAGAAGAAAAGGCACACTAGCCTGGGAACTTCCTCTCTGCCCAGAACATTGGAGGCTATACACCACACCCCCTCTACAGTATTTATAGGAACTCAAACACTGAGATCCTGCTCTGTTCCAGTAACAAGAAGCCGAAAGCACCAGCCTGAAGATGACGAGTGAGACCTCGTCGAAACGTCGCCTAGACACCCCAACTTTTACACGGGAAGACACCCGAGGACACCAAAACCTGCATATATATATATATATATATATATATATATATATATATATATGAGAGAGAATATGTTTTAGATTTCTCTACTTCTGCTTCATGCTGATTTTAATGTATGTCATATATATATATATATATATATATATATATATATATATATATATGAGTCCCTTCTGCAAACAAAACAAAGCAACCAGTAAGTTTAACTAATAATGACATTAACAATAATTTTATTTAGGGATCTGTTAGCTAATATGAAAAACATATTATTATAACATGAAGAGCAAATTCATATTTCTGTTTAATCCCATTTCTGCATTAATCTGTGATTATTATTATTTTTAAAAACTGAGTTACATTTTGTACTTATATATTTAAATATTTTTTTATAAAATATTATCTTTTAAAATATCCATGCTTATTTTCCATTTCTAAATATGCATTTTAAACACGTTGATGTGTTGTTTGAGCTTAGCACTACATCACAAAATTTGCAGAAGTGCAAAATCCAAAGGGCCGTTATGCACCGATCTTATACATTAGTCCATAAGGAGCAGATAAAGCACAGGACAGACTTTAGCTTCTGCTTAGTTCATTGATTGTGCTTGTCTGTTGAAGTGGAAGGAGGAGAAAATCCCAACTAAAGAAGAGTGAATAACCAAGATGATGGACTAGGCCGAAATGGCAAAGATGACTGTGAGGATTAGGCACCAAGATGACAAGAAATTCAGTCAAGAGTAGAAACAGTTTATAGAATATCTGAAAGACCACTGTGTATATTTTAAAACGTTAGCAGGATCGTTGTAACACTTATAATGTAATATGAATCCAGGTAAAGAAGGAGATAAAATGAATTAGAAAAATCTAATTAGATGCATTTCCCAGTAGTGATGTATGGAAGGGAGAGCTGGACCATAAAGAAGGCTGATCGCCGAAGAATTGATGCTTTTGAATTATGGTGCTGGAGGTGACTCTTGAGAGTCCCATGGACTGCAAGAAGATCAAACCTCTCCATTCTTAAGGAAATCAGCCCTGAGTGCTCACTGGAAGGACAGATCCTGAAGCTGAGACTCCATTACTTTGGCCACCTCATGAGAAGAGAAGACTCCCTGGAAAAGACCCTGATGTTGGGAAAGATTGAGGGCACAAGGAGAAGGGGACGACAGAGGACGAGATGGTTGGACAGTGTTCTCGAAGCTACCAGCATGAGTTTGACCAAACTGCGGCAGGCAGTGGAAGACAGGAGTGCCTGGCGTGCTCTGGTCCATGGGGTCACAAAGAGTCGGACATGACTAAACGACTAAACAACAACAATTAGATGCAAAAAAACAACCAAAAAACCATATATAGGGAAAAATTGGAAACTGGGGTGAGGGGAAGTCTGAGGGAATGTAAAAACTGAAAATGATGTGAATGTATAAGAACACTGTTTAAAAAATGAAAATGAAATATTAAAAAAAAGATTGTGCTTATCTGTTGTGGATCTGGTGTCACAGCATGGCTGAAGAGCACGCTGTGAGCCCTCTTTTTATATTAATCTTTTCTCCATCGTAAAATGCTTCTTTTTGGGAGGTTCAAAAGTCTAGCATGAATAGGGTTGTCATATTTTTTAAAGTTGTCCACCTTTTTTTTAGGAAACCCCCCAAAGTTTTGAGTGCTTTTTTTTACAAAGACGCCCCAAAAATGTGATTTGTCAATTGTCTTGCCTAAGATCCAGGTCAGAGCACCGCCTTCTGGAAATTCCCCCCATACATCGATTCCTTCTTTAAAATCCCGGTTACATCCGGGAAAATGCAGACGTATGGCAGCCCTAAGCATGAAGCACCATCGAAAGCATATCTACATGGTAAACGGTCACACTTGTCAAGGCACAATGAAAAAGTATATTATGAGTCTGCTACACTTTTAAAGTGAACTCGAGGTGACATTGCAACTGTTCGGCAAGACATATTGTTTTTATCTGTGCTATTGTGGGCTCTTAAGTTATAAACTGGTAATGTCTCCATGTTGGGATTTACTGGTTACATGACAGATTTATAGCTTGAAGCAGATGTTCTTCCTCCATAATAGCTATGCAAGAGTTATGGTTACCGTAGCGCTGCGAAATTATCTCGCAGAGTGGAAATAGGATACCTTATTATTAGAAATAGACACAAACCAAGTTATCCGCTTTGTTTTGTTTCAAAAAGCGTGCGCTGGTGAAAGTCACTTTCAATTTTGGAAACTTTCGCTTGAAAAAGAACATCACTTTGGCAAGGCAATCGCTCAAGTTTTTTCTCCTCAACTTGTCCATCCCATCCTCCATTTTTATGAGCTCGTCTTTTAACAACCACCCATAGACAAGAGATAATTTCAGCCCCAGAACTGGAGTTATTTCACTCCCTGATCCATTGTGAAAATGCAGTGGCAGGTAAAATGATGGAACTCTCATTTTATTTTGCCGGGGGGAACCATGCTCCATGTGATAAAACTATTTCACCAAGTTGACAGAAATGAGAGGATTTGTTTTGAGGACTCGGGCAGAATTCTGAAACACTGACCTATTGCAGTAGTAAAAAGATTATGATGGTGTTGATCAACATCATCAAATTGATTACCTACCATCTCAGGGTATAGAGAGGCCCACCTCTATAGAATTTGATGTACAATGGTACCTCTGGTTACGAACTGAATTCGTACCGGAGGTCCGTTCTTAACCTGAAACCGTTCTTAACCTGAGGTACCACTTTAGCTAATGGGGCCTCCCGCCGCCGGCGCACGATTTCTGTTCTCATCCTGAAGTAAAGTTCTTAACCTGAGGTACTACTTCCAGGTTAGCGGAGTCTGTAACCCGAAGCGTTTGTAACCCAAGGTTTTTGTAACCTGAGGTACCGTTGTACTTGGACATTGCAGACAACCTGATCACGTTAATTGGCTTGATCTTGGACTCCTCTAGGTGACCTAAGGTTCCAAACTTACCAATTTTCATAGAGGCTAAAACATTGTAAAGCGCTCACAGTTTCTAGGCGCTTGGTCATATGTTATAAAACACACAGCAATTAATGAATTGATACTATAAAGCGCACCTCAATTTATGGAGGCTAAAAATTACACATTTCATGGCAGCATGATCATATAGAGTGCTCAAAACATCACTTCTTCATCAACCCTTGATGGGAGCCACCCTTTTGTCAATAATAGATAGTTTCGATTATTCCTTCACTGTGACCTCCTACCCCAGTTTCATGTTAAAGCCATCAGATAACCTACTGTAACCCCCAAAAAACTTGCAATAATATTCAGAGTGTACGCCACAAATCATGAGATACCAGCACACCACAGAACAAGGAATTAGATTCAAATGGGCTATGTCTTGTGCTACACACAAACACAAATAGTGGTCATGTGTTAATCAACAACTGGCAACAAATAAGAGCGAGTTAACTTTCAGGATGTGAGCAGATTGGTAGGCAGTGAAATGAGATGGTAGAACTGATTCTTTCCAACTACATATTGAGGATTTCATTAATGAAGGCTATAATAATAATAATCATAATCATAATCATCATAATCATAATCATAATCATAAACACCCTGCAGTTATAAGTAGTAGATAGTGGAAGAATGGATCCTGCTCAGCTTCTACTGAGGTCCTTCCAGGAAATTTACAAAGGAGAGAATTCAAAAAATAATAACTGAAGATGCAGAGTCCATTCTCCTAACTCAACACTCTAATATTTCCATTCAGCCTACCCAATTTCCCAAAGCTGTGCAGTGTAAAACCAGTCCTGTGGGCTTATTACATGGTGCACCATCACGTAACAGAGGCAATAAAACAAAGCAAAACACAACACTCTGGACTCGGCGACATTAATAAAAAAATGACATTCTGAATTTGTTATAAACATGTGGCACCAGAGAGCAAAAAAATGTTCTAAGCGCTTTTACATAGCGTTTTTTTCTTTTGCTATAAAAATTCAATTTCTGATTTATTTATAGCATTTCCCCCCATGTGTAGATCCACCCTCTATTGCTCCTTTCTTAGTACAGCTTCCTGGCTCTGAGCGGAGATTATGTAGCAAGGTCCAGCACAGACATGCTCCTAAGTTTTTAAGCATGGTTCATTTGAAATTAATGGGATAGCCCGAAAGAGCAAACTAGCATTCACAATTTCTGTAAATAACAGGAATTAAAGCTCAAAAAGATGAATTAGCAAGTCCAAATACTATCAAATAATTATCTTTACGACAGGGTGGGAATATGAAAATACTCTGAAGAGCATTTTTGACAGCACAAAATCTAGCGCAGAAATGTATTTAGACTAGCAGGCCATGAATAATATATTGATGAATAGCATCCTTGAGGATACATGGATAAACAATGCAAAAACAGTCATAAGGCACCTACTTAACTTGCCAGTTCAGGAGGAATGTGTGGTCCGTATGCAGTTTAATGAAGGAATGCTCTATAAATGATACATGAGAAAGGGGATCTGACAAAGAGCAAGAAAAAGGGGTTCTTTTGAAATTGCTGAACTGCCATTTACATAACTGGAGGGCAGAATGCCTGTGTGGGTGGAGGAGGGCATTTTGACTGCCAATAGTCCATTCCAGAAATACTCAGTCCAGGCCACAATTTGAACAATTCCTACACGACACAAATAGCTGCCTGTTTGTCAATCTGATAGGCAAATGGCTTTGCTGTTTTAGATCTAAGAAAACCACCCCCAGAGAAGTACAACTTGGCTCCGCTTCCTTTACTGCTAAAAGTTAGGTGAACATACCCTCCACATTTCTCCGATGAAAATAGGGATTCCCTATTCAACAACACCCCTTCATGGATCACTGCCTTGTCGTGGCAAAGGGACTTGGATAACTCCAAGAACTATGAGCTGTGCCATGCAGGGCCACCCAAGATGGACTGGTCAAAGCTGAGAGTTTAGACTAAATGTGATCCACCTGGAGAAGGAACTGGCAAACGACTCCAGTATTTTGCCAAGAAAACTCCATGGACATAAAAAAGGAGAAGCATTGTGTTATGTGCTGAGTTGAATAGGATCCAAATTGCAGCAGTCTGATTGGTCCTAGAACAATAGGATCCAGAAGGCAGCAGTCTGATTGGTCCGCAGGAGCCACCCAATCCAACTCCAGGTGGAAGTGAATCCGCAACCTGATTGGCCTACAGGAGCATCCCAGAACTAGCCAATCACGTGGGGCCCATTGTGGAAATAATGTATATAAAGCAGACATTTCGGGAAAACTTCCATTCCTCACTACTATGAGCTGAATAAAGAGCATGAAATCAACACTCGACTCTGAGTATATTTCACTTTGAGAAGAAAGTGAGAGTTTCCACTGCATGCTCTGGTTCATGGGGTCACGGAGAGTCGAACACGACTAAGACGACTAAACAACAAAACAACAATTCAACAACAACAGCAATATTTTTTTATTTATACCCTGCCCATCGGACTGGATTGCCCCAGCCACTCTGGGAAGCTTTCAACATATATAAAAACAAAATAATGCATTAAACATTTTAAAACTAACCCTATACAGGGCTGCCTTCAGATGCCTTCAGATGCATAGTTGCTTATCTCCTTGGCTCAGAAGGGTGACATAACTCCATACCCTCCAGTGTTTTTCTGATGAAAATAAAAGGTAAAGGGACCCCTGACCATTAGGTACAGTCATGGCTGCCTCTGGGGTTGCAGCGCTCATCTCACTTTACTGGCCGAGGGAGCCAGTGTACGGTTTCCAGGTCGTGTGGCCAGCATGACTAAGCCACTTCTGGCGAACCAGAACAGTGTACGGAAACGCCGTTTACCTTCCCACCGGAGTGGTACCTATTTACATGCACTTTGACATGCTTTCAAACTGCTTGGTTGGCAGGAGCAGGGACCGAGCAACGGGAGCTCACCCCGTTGCGGGAATTTGAACCACCAACCTTCTGATCGGCAAGTCCTAAGCTCTGTGGTTTAACCCACAGAGCCACCCGCGTCCCTTCGGATGAAAATAGGGGTGGCCTAAGGAAAAGCAGGGCATTCCAGGATCAAATCAGAAACCAGGACAGTGTCTGTAAATCCAGGACTGTCCTGGAAAATATAGGGGCGCTTGGAGGGTCTTCACAAACGTATGTCCCATAGTTAACACATCACAACAAGAGGAGCAAGGCTTCTCAAGTAGGTTCTAATAAAACCTGGGTTAATAAAAAAATGACCACAGATAAAAACAGAAACAAGGCGACTAGAAAGAAAACCACACCGTTTAGAAGCAGTGTATGTCTTCTACATTTGATTAATTTAGCAACATCTGTCCACTGAAAAGCAGGTGAAGTACAGCTACCATTTTTATGCAAGTGACTTTTTAAAAAAACGAATCAGCTGTCCCATGTCAATCAGGAGCAAGCTTTTATCAGGGAAAGCAATGGTTTTGCCATTAGCTTTCAACTCTTCACCACAATCTGATACTGATATACACCCTCTCAACTATCAAAATTGTCTATAAGCTTCAGCAAATTTAGCTGCAAGGCCCCTAATGTTACCTCAATGGCTAACTCCCCAGCTGTCCGCGCCATCTGTCTGAAATTCAATCCAATGGAAGAAGAAGATTGCGAAAAGAGGCATCCGCTTTTTGTATTTTAAGTTGTTTGTTGTATTATTAGCTAACAGGTCCATAAATGGAATACCAAGAGGGCCTGAGCAACAGAAAACGAGAGTGCTTGGAAAGCAGCTAGAGGGAGGCTGCAGCAAATTCCTGAGGTGCTTAGCTATCTGTTTTTAAAATGTGATCTGACCATTTCAAATATAAAAAAGAAGCTACTGAGTTTGCTCTTCAGAGACTCACAGGGCTAACATTTGTGCTTAGCAATACTCCAAGTGATATTTTTGTATGCCTGTATTGCAGCAATATTCAGGCAACTGCTAAAGACTTTCATATATGGACCCTGAGGTAAAAAAATTTGGGGTGAAATCCTACAGATTAATACTTTTTCCTGCCCAGGTGCTTAATATCCTGTGGAGGAGGGGGATTAAATTTTCTCAAACTGAGTTTTATCTACAGGTTTATATTTCCCATCTTTATAGTATTGCATGGCAGGCTTTTTCCTGTTTATTTGTGTGGTATTGCTCAGCCTCCTTATGACCAGATCTTTGGAAGATGCTGTGACAGTCACAACTTAAATCACTTCATCTGGAGCCGCTTAACTAAATCATTGGTGAAAATAGTGGTTTGAGGATTGCTTTATGCACACTTTTTCCAATCCATTGCTATTTGCCTACAGCCAGAGGAGAATACGATTTGTGGGCTTAAAATTATTGATTATGTATAAATATTGTGACAGGAAATAAATATTTTTAAAATATTAGAAAATTCTGTAAGTTTTGCAAGTTTAGCAGTAATAAATATACCTTCAGAAAGTCATACCCCAAAGTGATTCCTTATTTATTATTCCCTTGTTAGAAATATTTATCCTCCAGTCAAGGAGGAGAGGAAAATGTTATGTGGCTTAGGTGACCAGCTGCTCATCATAAATAGCAAATGCAATGGGAAGAATTTGAAAACATCTTGTAATGTGAAAATTATTCACCTCAAATTCTGAAAAATAACTCAAAAGAAAGAAAAATGCATACTCAGAAGACCCACGCTGTATAAATTTCCTAAGGAAAATGAGAACATAAATATATCTAAAAGTTTGCTCATTTTCCCACTGAATAGTTTTTCTTTCAGAAGCAAATCATGTAAAATATAACCATCACTTTCCTCTCCAGACTACATTTCTACCACCTGCTAATAAAATGCAAGTGAAAATACAAAAGTGTACATGAAAGAATAAGTTGTGTTTCTAAAACTTTACACATTAGGGTGCAATGTCAACTACATTTCAGAACAGTTTCAGAAACTACACCATTTCCAGCCAATGAGTGATGCTTACTATTGCTTTTCATGCTTTGACCTTTCAATCTTAGCATCCAACATTTTTATTTTTACTTTTTAGAATAGCATATTTAGGATTTACAAAAATCAATTCCAAATATCTTTCAATTTGTACACAACTTGTTCATGTGCAGCGAGTTTGCACATATCTTGAATCCAATCATTAAAGGGAGCTGCATTTTTATTTTTCCAGTTAATCAGTACCAGTCTTTTTGCCATAGTAAGGGCACGGAAAGTCCATTCATATTGTCCCTTTATTAGATTCCATGTTTTGGGTATACAGTTCAAAATTATGTTTTCCACTGCAAATTTAAAATTGTTCCATACAGACGTGTTGATCATCTCTATTCGCTTCTGCCAGAAATTTTTCAGTGTAGGACATTGTACTGACATAATGTTTCAGGGAAGCATTATTCATGTCACATCTCCAGCAGTAGATGTCTTAGATAGTCCTTTCATAAACAAGCATACTGGAGTCCAGTGTGTTCTAAATATTATTTTTTGATGCATGATTCTTAATTTGAGATCCAAAGACACTCTTATCTTAGCAACCAACATGTTTATCCTGAGCACTAACATATTACACTGCTGAGGCCATCCAGATATTATTAGATTATTGCTCCCATCAAACCTGACCATCAGCCATGTTGACTGGAGGCTGATGGGAGCTGGACTCTAGCACCATACAGAGGGCCACAGGTTTCCCATCAGTATATTTTTTAACAGAATAAGCAGGAATAACCAGTGATATAAGTAGGCTTCCTTCTCCTCTTCACTCTGTTCACATGACATCCCCATCATATTTTCAGAAGCAGAAGCCACCCCATACTTTTCATAATGCAGAGGTTACCCCCAGCCTTAGCTGCAGAAGGAGAGATAAATCAATAGCTGAATAACTACATAGTTACAAATAAATCTCAAAGCTCAGCCTACACAGTTAAATAATTTTCTCCTAGTTTGACAACAATGACCTTTTACTGTGACACTTTCTCAACAAGCAGGCATTGGGAGGTAGGCTTGTCGCCTTGGGTGTAAATGAAATCAATGTGCTCATTTTGATGAATGTCTTATTGATTTTGGTTGTTAAATAGGTACATTTCCCTCCACTTTCATTAAGTAAGATGATCACATTTGGAGTTAGATGAGATTGTGGATAATGCTTTCAGGGCCCATCAGCTCCAGTGGCAGGTGCATCGGAGGGAGGCAATGACAAAAGACACAACGAAAAGGGTAAGAAAGAGAGAGTGCTGGGAGGGAAGAAGAAAAAGGTGAATCATAGACTCATCAAAGGCACCACAAAGGTCATCGAGCCCAACCTCCAGTCAAGTCAGGAAATCTACTGCATTCTTGATCGGTGACCATCGGGCCTCTGGATGAAAGGGATTGAAAGGCTAAGGAACAGGTTGTGTATTAGTGTTTCTACTTCCCTTCTAGAGTTCTTTAAACTAGGAATTCCCTTGCAGGGTTTGGTTGTACCAGAAAAGAACTGCTTCCTCATAATTGCCAAACATACTTGGAAAGCAGCCACTCTGTTTCACCTCTGTTCATACAGGAGGATTTTTTTTGTCAGTCTGAGGGTTTCATTCCCTCATGGACAACCTTGCGGGAAGCGCATGCTAGAAATGGGCAGAGCCAGAGGAAAAAAGTGAGTAAGTAAAGAGGGATAATAATAATAATTTATTATTTATGCCCCACCCATCTGGGTGGGTTTCCACAGCCACTCTGGGCGGCTTCCAACAGGATATTAAAAACACAATAAAACATCAAATGGGACATGGGTGGCGCTGTGGGTTAAACCACAGAGCCTAAGACTTGCCGATCAGAAGGTCAGCAGCTCGAATCCCCGTGATGGGGTGAGCTCCCGTTGCTCGGTCCCTGCTCCTGCCGACCAAGCAGTTCGAAAGCACGTCAAAGTGCAAGTAGATAAATAGGTAGTGCTCCAGTAGGAAGGTAAACGGCTTTTCCGTGCGCTGCTCTGGTTCGCCAAAAGCAGCTTAGTCATGCTGGCCACATGACCTGGAAACTGTACGCCAGCTCCCTCGGCCAATAAAGCGAGATGAGCGCCGCAACCCCAGAGTTGGTCACGACTGGACCTAATGGTCAGGGGTCCCTTTACCTTTACCTTTACTGTAAGTAACGGGGAATAATAATAATTTATTATTTATGCCCCGCCCAACTGGCTGGGTTTCCACAGCCACCCTGGGCGGCTTCCAACAGGATATTAAAAACACAATAAAACATCAAACTTTAAAAACTCCTAAAAGTCAGATAGTTGTTAATTTCCTTGACATCTGATGGGAGGGCGTTCCACAGGGCAGGTGCCACTACCGAGAAGGCCCTCTGCCTGGTTCCCTGTAACTTCACTTTGCGCAGTGAGGGAACCACCAGAAGGCCCTCAGAGCTGGACCTCAGTGACCGGGCAGAACGATGGGGATAGAGATGCTCCTTCAGGTATGCAGCTCAAAGCACTCATATCAAAGGGTATGGAGCAGCACTAGGGAGTGGAGAGGGCCAGAGAGAGAGAGAGACTTGGATTCAACCCCTGGGCATATGATTCACCATCCCTGCTTTACAAAGTTTCATTTTAATAAAAGAACGGTCTAATTGAACTGAGTTCTATTTAAGCTGCTTGCTTGTATCTAGGCAAGATTCCAATGCCAAAATAACTCCTGGTATTTCTTCCACCAATGCTTGTATATCTCAGACATGTCAACCATATATTTTTTTCTGGTTCACCATCTCATAGCTATGATAGCTGCTTAGTAATGGAGGAGCGTGGAGTGACTGCCTTCTCTCTAGAATTGCCACTTAAGAGGTTCAAAATTTGGAGTACACACATTTTTTTATTTTGCATGGTAACTTAGGAGTGAGGATGCGGGTGGCGCTGTGGGTTAAACCACAGAGCCTAGGACTTGCCGATTAGAAGGTCAGTGGTTCGAATCCCCACGACGGGACGGGGTGAGCTCCCGTTGCTCGGTCCCTGCTCCTGCCAACCTAGCAGTTCGAAAGCACGTCAAAGTGCAAGTAGATAAATAGGTACTGCTCCGGCGGGAAGGTAAACGGCGTTTCCGTGCACTGCTCTGGTTCGTCAGAAGCAGCTTAGTCATGCTGGCCACATGACCAGGAAGCTATTATCTGGCTCCCTCAGCCAATAAAGCGAGATGAGCGCCGCAACCCCAGAGTCAGTCACGACTGGACCTAATGGTCAGGGGTCCCTTTACCTTTACCTTAACTTAGGAGTAAGGAATTAGATCCTGCCATTTGGCCAGATCCTTATCTCCTGCCCACCCCGTAGGGCCAAGTGTAACAAGTGAGCAGGGTCGCCCACCTGTCTATCACCTGATGTCACAAGAAACCATTTTTGCCCATGTACCTTGAAATCAAACTGCAGGACAGGCAGAGGCACAGTCCTTTACTTTGCAAGCTCCAAGGAATAAATGATAATTAGAGCTTGCAAAGCACAATGCTCAGGGCTTCAGCTGACCATTGCCCTTGCAAAAACTCCTGTACTGTGCTTTGCAGATCATGCCTTTGCCTGCACTGCACCTGATATGGTTTATGACATCAGGTGTATGGGTGTGCCTTCTTTGGTTCAGAATATAAGGGAAAGGCTCTATGTGCAGCTTTACTTTCTCATTTCTCTATAGCAAAATCAACCCATTTGTCAGAAAATGGACACAAATGCATTTCAACAGCTAGAGAAACAAATCATGGAAAGGCAAGCAATGGTGTCCATAACAGCGAGAATGACTGTCTGGATTACCACGGATCACAATAATAGCAATACAGCTAAAAATGTCAGAGGTTGAACACTGACTTGTCACGTAACAACATTAAACTTTACCATAGCGCATCCGTTTGTTATGTAATCTTGCAGAAATGCCATTCCAGTGTCATGTTTTGACACAATGGGTTGTACATCCGCTCTAAGCAGTCATGGAGTAATCTGGCAATTTGATAGGTTAGCTATTAGAGAGCTATCCATTCTGTATTTTGATAAGCTTGATTTTTTTTTTGGGGGGGGGGGACCTGTACTACATCATGACCTATTTGCAGTGATGAGACTGGCTGGTTTGTATTGATAGTTAAGTATAAATAGTCAGAAGGGGTTAAATGGTGGGTGGGTGTGAATTGCATTTGCAAATCAACCTGCTATATTAATGAACTCAGCTTATTAATATAGCATTAGTTAAGTCAAATGTATATATCTGCACCCACATCTTTCCGTATCTATATGTTAATGCAGGATCACTAACTATCACTAAAAATAGCCTAATCTGAAATGCAATGCAGTTTGCTTCCAGCTGAAAATTAGTTGGAAGACATGGATGAGGAGCCTGATTTATCTCTGCTGAAATGCTATTGATGCATCCAATAGATTTTTTGGCTGTACCTTAGTTCTATCCATTCTGGAGTTATTCCAAAAATTACTAACATTTCTTGAAATTAAAATTTCTTTTAAAGCTAGGAACTTTGCCATATATAATCACTTTACTTTTTTGTTGTTTCAACATTTAGTATGTACTCTATTAATGGAATGCCAGCCTGACTCTTTTCATACATTTTATCATTTGGCAGGCAATGTTCCCTTAAAAAGGATAAGCAGTTCATTTTATCCATCCTGAATTTGGAAGCGAAAGCTCAGAACCCTGTCCACAAAAAGAGTTAAGCGAGCACCACGAACCATTTCAAACCATAGCACTATTCATGAGACAATATTGCATATAGGGAACACCCTTGTAGCTGAGATGTAGACCCTGCACTTGTCATGCAAAAATTCCCGGGTTCATTCCCTGACTTCCCAAGGGAAGGGCTGGGTAAGACCCCACCTGAAACTCTGGAAAGTATATCGACACTAATGAGTAAGACACACCAAAGCTCTGACATGAAATAAAGCCGTTTTTATGTAAGCCCTGTCCACTGATGTACATGTTTTCCCTAATTCAGGATTGGGGAACCTGATGCCTTCCAGGTGTTGTTGAACTACAAATCCCAGCAGCAGTGGCGGAGGAAGGGGTGGGGGGCGGTCCGCCTCGGGTGCCGTCTCTGAGGGGGGCGACAAGAAGGCAACCTGTGGGGAGGGCTCGCCCTGCTGTCCCTGGGCGCAAGCTGCCATCATCACACCGCCGCAGCCGCCTGCGGAGGCTCCCTCTGCCGACGCTGCAGCCTCGAGTGGAGGATCCCTCTGCTGCTGCTGCAGCCATGAGCGGAGCATCCCACCACCATCTGCACGGTGCTCAAGTTGCGCCGGGGGCAAACCACCCGGCGTCGCATGCTATGTACGGTGCATTTGCGTGTGCCGTATGTAGCGGCACCGCACATGCGCCGCCAGGAGTTTGCTCCTCCCCTCGACACCCCGCACTGTGTGCTGGTTAGTGTTCCTTTGCCCCTGCCCATCAGGCCCAGTCTACATGGCCAGGAATCTTTCTGCCTCCTGTACATGTGTATGTTTAACATGGTATAAAGGTAAAGGGACCCCTGGCCATTAGGTCCAGTCGTGACCGACTCTGGGGTTGCTTGCTTTACTGGCCGAGGGAGCCGGCGTACGGCTTCTGGGTCATGTGGCCATGACTAAGCCGTTTCTGGCGAACCAGAGCAGCGAACGGAAATGCTGTTTACCTTCCCGCTGGAGCAGTACCTATTTATCTACTTGCACTTTGACGTGCTTTCAAACTGCTAGGTTGGCAGGAGCAGGGACCGAGCCACGGGAGCTCACCCCATTGCGGGGATTTGAACCGCCGACCTTCTAATCGGCAAGTCCTAGGCTCTGTGGTTTAACCCACAGCACCACCCGCGTCCCTTAATGTGGCATGGATAGCTGCAAAATTGACGCATACCAGATACTGGGCCTTTTCATCCGCACCACTTCAATTATGAAACTACCTCCATGTGAAATCTTTGTACTTTTAAGGGCCCTTGGGAAATTTGGGGGACAGCAATCTGATTCTTCTAAAGCAGGCATCCCCAACCTTCGGCCCTCCAGATGTTTTGAACTACAATTCCCATCATCCCTGATCACTGGCCCTGTTAGCTAAGGATCATGGGAGTTGTAGGCCAAAACGTCTGGAGGGCCACAGGTTGGGGATGCCTGTTCTAGAGCATCTCCAAACACTTCAACAGGTCTACTCTGGTGTTGTGTCACCTCTGTAATTTCTCACCCCCGTGCTAAGAATGCTGAAACGAACAATTAGTCTTCTTACTATGCATTGTCAAGGTCCTGAAGCCTAGTAGCCCTCTGCCAATTAAAGATCATAGTACTAATGCTCAAATTAAACAAACAAGGTAATTGACAGTGTAACCAAGGTCAAATGAAATTTCAAAAATGTGGAGAACTCAAAAGAACTGCAGTGTTAATTGTGTGCTCAATATTTCCACCCTTGTACATCAAGCCTCCAATTAGAAATGATGTAATGATTTTTTTTCTTCCAGTCAGGAACCAGCAGCATTGCTGTCTGAAACAAGATTTTAACACTAGAGGATTTGATCATTGTCCCCACTTGCAAATGCCCCTGGAAATGCTGTTTTGAAGCAAATATCAATTGTCTGTTTACAATGTGTATAATCAAAATATAATAGGACCTGTGCATTTTTATGGTGTGATGAGACTCCATGAGAAAATGGTCTCTGCATGAGTGACACTAACTACACACCACAAGAAGCTTCATCGGTTACCACAAAAAAAATGACACCAGGATATGAGATTAATAAATTGTAGGATACGTTATGAGGGAAGAGAGAAACACAGGAGAGAGAATTCAACAAAGGGTTGCCATTTTGGGCAATCGTTCTGTGTGTTTATTTAGGGTAGTTCTGTCCTTGATCATAAATGGGGTTCTTTCCAATTATGGCTTTTTCTTGCAAATTAGAATTTCAGAATATTCACATGAGACTAGAAGCAGGACATTCATAGAATAGACAAAGTAATTAATAATCAGCTAGATGGTCTGATATGGTATAAGTCAGCCTTCTTTGAAAGCTGTTTCTTGTTTATGTTTTATTTCTGCATTATGTTTTGGGGACCAGAATGTACTGTGCCTTAGACTCTCTGCTAGCACTCAAAGGAAGCAATGAGACTGTTTAATTGTAGCATTATTCCAGGCTCCATTGCATCTCAACCTACGCTGCTGGTGCATAGATTGCCCTTTGCTTGAACCCTTAGAAATGGCAGATGAGGAACCAATAGCGATGACATGATTTAGACACTCTAAAACCTTTGGTTTTTCTCTATTTCCTTGCATTCCTCACAATAATGCCATCACAAATTGCCTTCTATATGGCTTTGTTGTTTTTAGTCATGTGGCACTAGGATATGTTCTATAGCAGGGGTCAGCAAAGTTTTCGTGGCTTGGGCCGGTTCACGGTCCCACAGATGCCACAGTGGGCCAGAGTGCGTGCACATTCAAGCGCAAACGCTATTTCCAGCGTTCCTTCTGGTGCGGAGGAGGCATGAGCCCATGGAACCCCGGCGCCCACTCAAGGACCCCCGCTGCCTGCTCGGTCGGCTCCCATGCGCCGCGCTAAACTGATGCGGAGCAGAGAGGGGACCGCCTTCTGCGATGCTGGCCATCTTCCTATTGGCTGCAGGAGCTTCATTTGGGTTGCCCTTTTCTGACCCATTCATGGAAGACTCTGTCGGAACAAAAAGCCTTCTAAGAATGAACAGACTCAACTGGGTACAATCTCTACACACCATTTAATGTCTAACAGTTCAGGACTAATCTTGGCATTTTATCAATAATCACACACACACACATAACTCATTTCGTCAAAGTATTTTTAAAACTGGAGAAGAAAGCCAGCTCTGAAGTTTCATGGTGGTACTTCGAACAATGCCCTGACACACACTTTTCTTGTGTGATGTCTGAATGCCATCAAGTAATTTATTGGATGAATACATTTCACGATATCCATTCAGTTACAAAACTAACTGAGCTATGTCAACTGAAAATTTAATATTCATTAAATATATTTTCCAGAGAATGACTTATCCACTCTCTGCTCAGCACTTTGAAAGTATATAAATAACATACAGTGATAAACTCAAGGACAAAAATGTGAGTTTATAGGAATTGTGCAAGTCATTTTTATATAAAATATTAGCATTAAAGTGTATATTTTACATGTACCCTAAGTATAGAATTTCCTGAACTATTATTGTTGTTTATAAAAGCAAATTTACTGTCGTATGAAAGTTATAACAGAATAAGCTCCATAAAAATAGACACAAAAGTAATTCGAAATTCCTCATTTACATGTTCTATAAACTTGTCAGCAAACTCCACTAAAGTGGCAATCTGCTTCAAAGTTTGCAGTGCTGACTTACTTCAAATATTCTCTAACCTGTTTATGTGCCAAAGGCAATTGACAAGATTAAAAAACCAATTAAGACAAGAGTAATACAACATGCAAAAACAAAAAGAGAGACGACCAACTAAGCACATCAACTAATAAAACAGGAAGATGAAAATTAGCAGCTTGGCAACTCCAGTTTCCCATGAAAGCTCTCTTCCTGAGTAGAAGTCTCTGAGTGCCGGTAGTAGTATATAACACTCCATTGAAGCCACTTCCAGGGTTGCATCCTGTAAAGAGCCCTTTACAGACATTCAATGGATGCAAAGGGGGACTGATTTAGATGAGACTGCTCCATTCATCACTGAATATTGTTCTGAATATCAGTCATGTCCCTAGCAGATGACTTCCCTTCTAAGGATAACCTGGAGCCTCTATAAACTCGGGAGCATCCCAGAGCAACAGCCAAGGAGCAGCCAGGACCCTCAGGTAAGAATGGCTATATGAGGAGGTTCAGACACACTCTCCATGCATTGAAAAAATGGATGAAAAGTTCAAAGCTCCTCCTTGGCAGGAAGGTCCCTATGCAAATGGCAGGAATGTGGCCATTGCATACACTGGTGGGTAGGGGAATAGGGATAGCCTGAAGGCCCCCTTTATGCACCACGAAAAGCTCCATAGCTATTGATAGACCTCTCCACTCCCACGTGCACCGTAAACTTATCTAGTCCATTTATAAAGCCATCTATGCATTTTTTTGCATTTTGTGTTGATATTGCCACTGTAATTAAGCTGCCTAGGGTGGGGCCTTCATATCCATATTCACTGCTGCAGAGAAACTGAAGGAAGGAAATTCGTAGAAGGAGGACATTCAGCAATTAGGTCCTAAAATTAGTCTATGGCCTCTCTTTCCCCCAAAATTACACATGCAGACAAGGTAGCAAGTATCATTTGTTCCAGTCAATTACAGAGGAAGAGACAGCTTGCTTTCCATATGGGTAGTGATGACCCCAGCTTCAGATTTCAATGTCCAATTCTTTTGATATCATTACATGGATAACTGATCAGATGACGACACAGTCCGTGCACTGAATGCACCTCAAATTAATGATAAAATCATGATCATATAATTTATCTTTTTTCACTCATACCTCCAGTTTGACATAGTGCTACTGGAAACATCAGCCTGTTTTCCAGACTTCCTATGCATGCAAAACAAAAAGCTTTCTGTTGGTGTATTGGAAAAATAATATTGCATTGTTATAGGATAGAGCCATACCATATTCAAGTACATTTCTGATAGTAGTCTGGAGTCTTCCTTTTGTCTTTGAATTAGTAAGGGTTTCTTTAACAGCTATGCCTTCATGCTAGAATTTAATGTTTCAAACAAGTTTCAAAATGCCTAGCTTCAACCAAATCCCAAATTCCCACCACTCCTTGACCACCACCATAGATGTTCTGTAGGATATTTTAACCACACTACTGCCTAAAATGTAATATCAGCCAAAATATCATTCACAAAGAGTGAACCTTTTAGTCTGGTCCATCAGGACTCTACTTCTGCTACCTAAAATATCTAAATAAACTCTTCTTCGCCCCTTGATGTCCTCTGCTCTGGGTCTTTATTTGGGTTCAGGGGTTGTATTTTCTTCTTCTTCTTCTTCTTCTTCTTCTTCATCATCATCATCATCATCACCACCACCATCATCATCTGTGATCACTCATACCCGAGTAAGATAGTCTTCCAAAACAGGGTTTTAGCAGTGAGTCTGTAAGTGACTGTGGAGGCCAATTCTGGATCCACACATCCTTCCACAGTGGGGACATAGGTTTCTGGGCAGAAGTTGATCATGGTGAGGGTTTGCCAAGCGTGCCTTCCTCTTAGCACATTTCTCCCTTTCCTCCTGAGTTTGAGCATCTTCCAAGCCTTTGGTAAAGGTTGTTCTCCAACTGGAGCGCCTGCAGGCCACACTCTAGGCCAGTGTTTCCCAGTTGTTGGTGTTTATACTACATTTTTAAAGATTTTCCTTGAGATTTGCCTCTTTTGTTGACCACCAACATTACACTTTCCATTTTTAAGTTCACAGTACAGTAGTTGCTTTGGAAGACAATAATCAGGCATCTGCACAACATGACCAGTCCAACGTAGTTGATGTTGAAGAATCATTGTTTCGACACTGGTGATCTTTGCTTCTTCCAGTACACTGGCATTAGTTCATCTGTCTTCCCAAGTGATGTGTAAAAAATTTCAGAGACACCGTTAATGGAATCTTTCAAGGACTTGGTGATGGCATTTATAAGTGGTCCATGTTTCACAAGCATACAGTAAGGTATTATGATTTATTTATACATACATACATACATACATACATACATACATACATACATACCCTGCCCATCTGACTGGGTATCCCCAGCCACTCTGGGTGGCTCCCAACAGAATATTAAAAATACAATAAAACATCAGACATTAAAAACTTCCCTAAACAGGGCTGCCTTCAAATGTCTTCTAAAAGCCAGATAGTTGTTTATTTCCTTGACACCTGATGGGAGGGTGTTCCACAGAGTGGGCGCCACTACCAAGAAGGTCCTTTGCCTGGTTCCCTGTAACATCACTTCTCACAGTGAGGAAACTGCCAAAAGGCCCTTGGAGCTGGATCTCAGTGTCCGGACTGAACGATGGGGGTGGAGACGCTCCTTCAGGTATACTGGGCCAAGGCTGTTTAGGGCTTTAAAGGTCAGTACCAGCACTCTGAATTGTGCTCAGAAATGTACTGGGAGCCAATGTAGGTCTTTAAGGCTTTGTAAACAAGCATTTTGGTTTCCCTGCGAATGTCCCGGTTCTCAAACACTCAGCACTTCAATTGGGAGAAAGCTGCACATTCATGAGGTAGTAGGTAGTTGACTGTGGATCCTGGGTGGGGGGCAGAGAAATGTTGGTCTCCAAGGTGAGAGACTGGGAGGTGAAAGAAAAGGTCCCTGGTGCTTTTCACATGCGCCTTCGGTGGAGGATCGGAGTGAGCCTGAAGTTGTAATCATTGAGGTGGGCCCATGCAGAAGAGAGGGGTGACTTGAAATAAAACCTTGAAAGGACATCTTGCTCTGATCCTGCATAAGAAGCATGGAAGACTTCAGCACCATATGTCAGACTGAATGCTTGGGAGGATAGCAAGGGAAATTGTGAAGTTTTCCAAGTGTGCAAGGATTCCTGGTTGCTGCCCAATGGATGGAAGCAGAACAGCTGAAACCTGAAGGAGAAATCAGGTCAGTGTCCCATGAGTGTTGCTGTACAATAAATGCATGGTTTTGCACCATGTCAAATTTAAAAAGGAGGGTGGGAAGAAAGGTCCCAGGTGAGAACTGGGAGGGCCTACTACCTTCTGTGGGTTGTAAGAGTCAAGAACTACCTTTAAGAAAGGACTCTATATTATACTTATTTTACTTATATTTTTAGTAGGTTTTTTTTTTAGCTTAGTCTTCTATATTTTATTACATTATTAAAAACTTCAATAAAAATCTCATATCTCTAAAATACCTGAATAAAGCAAACATTCCAATGGGTAGAATTATATATAAAAGTCTATGTGGTCCCAGTATGTTCACAGAGTTTCAGTGTCCCACAGAGATCTGTGTCCGTGTGGGCTGATTTGTCCTCTTTTTAAAAGCATATTGGCCGATTTCAAGTCCTATTTTGTTTTCAAGTTCTTCTTAAAAAGCGTATTATCATGGATCATTTTAATACCAGCATTGGGTCATGTAAAGTACAAAGCTTTTCTTAAAAGAAAAGGAAAAAGGAAATAAGAACATTGTTACAGAAACGATATCCAATTTAAATTTCAAATGTATGGGTCATATAAACATTTACAGTGCTGAACAGATGTTCATATCAGCTTTGCTTAGTTGTTGTGAGGACATGATAAAAGCCTGTATGAGAGGAATGTTAAAATTGAAAAGTACAGAAGAAGAGCAGAGGGATTTGATCAATATCTCAATGTATGACCCCAATGCAAATGTGTTATTTGACTTCCATCATCTTACACTATATCCTCTTTCTTGCGCAGTTCCCTTTCAACATACAGTTCTTATGCTCTGAATGTAGAAGCAGTGATGAAGATGCCCTTGTCTAAAATAATTTACAATAGATATATAAAGCAGGAAAATGTAAAATACTGCACAGACATGATGCAGGACTCCTTTGTGGAATGTATGTAACATTGTCCTTCAGACATTGTCCTCCCTTCAGCCATGGTAAAAGATGACACATAAATATTCTATTCAACCCAATACATACCTGTTCATGCTGGTCAATGGGAGTTTATGTAAGAAGAGGAGATGTTTTTATTCACCAACATTAAATAGAAGATTTGTATTTGATGTCACTAGAGAGGGGTGAGACATTCTAAGTCACAAGCCACTGATAGCAAGAGGACATCTGCGCTGACTTATACTGAAATCTTAGACCTGGAAGAATTCACATTGATTTTCATCAGGATTTTCCCATTCAATGACTATTTGCTGAAGCAAGTCCTAAATCCTCTCCCGAGTACTAATCCCTCTTATACTGAAAATGTCTTTATTACTATTAAGGTCATGGGCTTTCATGATAAATTTATTTAATGTTCATGCTTCATTTGATTTCCAAGGAAAGCCCAACAAATAAAAACTGCTATAGTTGATAAACTATATTTATAACAGTCATGAAAATAAGCAGCTTTCACCCGGATGCTTGGACAAGACATGTGCCACAGAAAACACAGCCATAGGATTGTATAAAATAAGTGCCACAACACTGCTGTGCCTGGAAATGGATGATAAATTGTCCTCAGAGGAATCTATGAAATTATCTCCAGACATTTTGCTCTGGTACTGGAAGTCAAAATGGCACTGCTATTATGGAGGTTCATTTCCAGCCCTATTCAGGCACTATTTCCTGGAACCTTCTAGAAAAGAATATGGCTGCCCATGCTGGTTTCGCCCCCAATATCACCATGCATGCTGGATTCACCCCTAGGCTTTGTACTCCAAACAGGCAAATTCGGGCAAAAATGCATGAAAAGGATCAAATCGGCCTTACCCAATGCTTGAAGTGGAAATCAAAAGCCATTGCACAGCCCAGGAAACCCTAGAGGGCAGCCCCCACCATTTCCTCCCTAGGGGTGGAAGGAGGCCAGCAGTGACTCCTACTTGCCAAGAGGCCACCGTAGAGGCGGCATGTTGGAAGTTGCTGAGGAGACAGCATATATCCAGCCTCCAAGGATCATGCTGCAGCCATCACTGTTATTGTAGCAGCGGCAGCGGCAGCGGCAGCGGCAGCATTCTTTGGAGGCTGAATCTATTGCCTCTGTGGATCCTGTCACCCGAGGCGGTCGCCTCTCCTTGCCTCATGGGTGGGCCAGCCCTGATTGCACTGGCTATCAGTTAGTTTCCAGACTCAAATCAAAGTACTAGAAGCCTTACGTGGCTCAGGATCCACAACCTCAATCATAGCCCACCAATCCTAACCAAAGGGTATGATGCTTTTGCATATCCTCCAACATTTCTCCAGTGAAAACAGGGGCATCCCATTCCATAATGATAATTTTACAATTTATACCCCACACATCTTACTGGGCTGCCCCAGCCACTCAGGACAGCTTCCAGCATACATAAAAGCATAATAAAACATCAAACATAAAAAAACCTTGCCTGTACAGGATTGCCTTCAGACAACTCAGGGATTGGATAACTGTATACCAGGGGTCAGCAACCTTTTTCAGCCATGGGCCAGTCCACCGTCCCTCAGACTATGTGGTGGGCCAGACTATATTTTTTTTGGGGGGGGGTATGAATGAATTCCTATGCCCCACAAATAACCCAGAGATGCATTTTAAATAAAAGGACACATTCTACTCATGTAAGAATAGGCTGATTCCCAGACCATCCGTGGGCTGGATTGAGAAGGCGATTGGGCCGCATCCAGCCTAGGGGCCTTAGGTTGCCTACCCCTGCTCTATACCTTCCAATATTTCTCCAATGAAAATAGGGACACCTTACCATAACCTCCAACTTTTATCTGATGAAAATAGGGACATCCTAAGGAAAGGTGGGACATTCTGGGATCAAGTCAGAAATTGGGACAGCTTCTCTAAATCAGGGACGTCCCTGGAAAATAGGGACACTTGCAGGGTCTGCTTTTGTATGACCCTGATTGTTTTTATTTTGTATTTTAAAGATTGGATCGTCTGCTATTCTTCAGGGCTCCACTGATTACATCCTGTTATCTAGCCTGAAAAGGATGTATTTTTGTGCATTAACAACTAGGTTATTTATTTTGCTCTGTGTTGGCAGTCTTAACAGCTTCTCTTGACATCCTTTTCTATATGACAGCCGTGGCAGTAAAACACAATTCCATGGGACATATTAGGCTGCCCTTTATAAAATGCAGCCATCACAATGCCTTCATAAGATGCCAATTACTTCAACCAAAGCTCACTCTAATTAATTCCATATATATGTTATGATAACAAAGAATCATGGAGAATTAGAGTAGCATGGAAACCGAAGGAGGCTTTCAAAACTTTTGTGACCTTTATGTCACTTCTTTTCTAATGACCAGGATTGTCCATGTTCAAAATTATGCCGGCATTTCTTTCAGGCAGATGAGTAACTTAGTGTGACAACATTGTAGACATCATCTGGCCTTTCCAAAATGTGTTTGCATTTGTATGTATAAAGGGTGTTTGGGCATGGTCCGCAAACTATAGCAACTAGCTTCAGAGATATTCAAACCTCCAAATTGAAGTGGGACTCTCCAAAAAGGTCTGAAGTGTAGCATGTTTGTCCTGAGCCTTCATCCTGCTTCAGAGTTCTGTAGGGTATCAGGACAGCTACCCAAACCCCGATGTGCACATTCAGAAAATACTTGCTTGCACTCTAACTCTACAATTCTATGATCCATATCTATGACACGGTTTAAGAGCCTTACTTTTTCCTCATGCAAGTCAATGGAGACAGCACCCTCCACCCTCAAAATATGAGTGGGTGGGTCAATGACCACACCATACCTCCATGTCGGTCATTTTCAAAGATTCAGCTTTTGTTTTCCCCCATGAAAGAGAGAAGAGAGAGAGAGCGCGAGAGAGCACATGTTTCCACTGACTTGCATAGAGGAGACATCTGAAGCTTTGGGAAATCAAAGTGAGGTTCTGCCTCAATTAGAATTGAAGCAGGTCTTCTCTGAAACTGGCCAAAGTGGTCCTTGCCTTTCATCTAGAGCAGTCAAGTCCAACAGGTAGACCGTGATATACCAGTAGATCACTAGATGTCTGTGAAAGCTCAACAACTTCAACCTGATCACTGCCAGTTTTTAATTCTGTGAGTAGATCGCAGTCTCTTGGGAGTTAGCCACCCCGATCTAGAGTAAATTCCAGAATTATTTTTTCCCCTTTCAGTGTGTCTGATATGTATGTATGTATGTATGTATGTATGTATGTATGTATAGATCAGCCTTCACCAACATGTGGTGGTCCAAATATTTTGGACAACAGCTCCCATGGGCCCCATCCAGCATGGTCAGATATGACTGGAGTTGTAGTTCAAAATAACTGGAGGGCACCACGTTGGAGAAGGTTAGTATACATAGGCAAGCAGAGACATGCATACAAACCTGGATATGGAAAAATGCCTATATAAACTGCATGGTCTGGTTCAATTATTAAGGATTGCAAATATTTAAAAGTATACATATGGCAATTAACATAGTGCAAATAAACATAAAATGTATTTTTAAAAACCTATTCACTCCTGAAAAATAAATAGTGGCCCTTGGGAGGGCAGTTATATTGACTATTTAAACTAGAAAATGAAACACGTATTTTTCTCCCATACTTTGATGAAATATATCTATATAAATTTTAATTTTGAATTGATGAATGGTTTCTCGTATTTTTTTGGCAAAATCTTTTAAGGATCAAAGAACCAGTTCTTCCTCTTCCAGTTCATGGAAATTGTCTTACTATTTTTAGCCCCCCCTGTGGAAGGCCCTCCCATCAGATGTCAGACAGATAAACGATGATTTGACTTTTAGATGACATCTGAAAGTAGCCCTGTTTAGGGAAGGTTTTTAATGGTTGACGTTCTATTGTGCTTTTAATGTTGGGAGCCACCCAGAGTGGCTGGGGCAACCCAGTCAGATGGATGGGATATAAATATCATCATCATCATAGCTCGATCAGCTTGAAGCAAACAGCTTAATATTTGGCTAACAAAGCAGCATGGTTCACCAGGCTTTCTCAAACTCGGCCCTCCAGGTGTTTTTGGCCTACAACTCCCATGATCCCTAGCTAGCAGGACCAGTGGTCAGGGATGATGGGAATTGTAGTCTCAAAACCATCTGGAGGACCAAGTTTGAGGAAGCCTGGTTCAGACCTTTAAGATAAATTATCAGAACTCATGAAAGTACATTTACCATCCTAGAATGCACTTCAATTATCAGGTTTTTCAATGCTCTTGCAATGATATTTGTATGAAGAAGAGCAATTCATATCCCATCTTTGAGTTTCGGACAAAAAGTTGCATGGAGTATTTCTCTTTAAAGAGAGACAGCCTTGTGCAAAATTGATCTAAACAGAAGCCTAATACTAATATCTTTCTGGGTTTTGTTTCATCCATCATCCATGCTGATCCTAGAGAAACTATGCTCACACCACACTTCCCAGTAGCCAGCCCTTTATCTCCATTTGTTTCTTAGCTTGTGATAGAGCTCGCTATGGGACTTCTCCCCTTTAGATAAATCATCATATATGCTCAATCACTGCAGACAACCTTATCCTACTTGATCACACGCCAACACAAACCCGGACTTCCGACTCTTGTGATGCAGATGCAAACATTTCAATCTGAAAGGAAACCCACTTATCTTGACAGTAGTAATTGCCGAAGTGCAAAAAGAAGACTCAGTCATGGGCAATCAACAAATCATCAGTGTGATTTCATGGCAATTTATGAAGCCTGTGTAACCAAAGAAGGCTAATTCATTAGCATGTCAAGTCACTGCTCAGAAAAGGATGTGGAGTGAAAGGAAATAGAAATCACATGTCGGGGAGAAAAGAGATAGGCCAAAGAGTCAACACCCCCCCACACACACACACAAGAGGCAACTAAAGGGTTAAGGCCCAATCCATAGCCAAAGATTCTAGAATTGGATTCTACTGCCAACCAAACAGTGAAAAGGTCCTCTCAATCCAGCAGCTCAAATCATCATCCCATTAATACAATGTCTCAAGCCAGGGAATTAATTGAGTTAAGAGAGTATGCAGAGCAGGCAAAGGCAGGAGGTTGCATGCATCCTTTGTACAGGGACAGGACAGACCAAGAGACCAGAGCAGACAGAATGAACCCAGACCCTCCAAGTGCCCCTATTTTCCAGGGACAGTCCCAGATTTACAGATGCCGTCCCAGTTTCTGTTTTGATTGCAGAATGTCCCACTTTTCCTTGTTGTTGTTTAGTCGTTTAGTCGTGTCCGACTCTTCGTGACCCCATGGACCAGAGCACGCCAGGCACTCCTGTCTTCCACTGCCTCCCGCAGTTTGGTCAAACTCATGTTCATAGCTTCGAGAACACTGCCCAACCATCTCATCCTCTGTCATCCCCTTCTCCTTGTGCCCTTCATCTTTCCCAACATCAGGGTCTTTTCCAGGGAGTCTTCTCTTCTCATGAGGTGGCCAAAGTACTGGAGCCTTAGCTTCAGGTTCTGTCCTTCCAGTGAGCACCAGGGCTGATCTCCTTAAGGATGGATAGGTTTGATCTTCTTGCAGTCCATGGGACTCTCAAGAGTCTCCACTTTTCCTTAGGACATCCCTATTTTCATCAGAGGAATGTTGGGTGATATTTGAAACCCATCCCCTCCCATCACTGCTTCTTTTTCTCAGGCTCTCTCACAGCTGCCCATGGAGGCGCAAGTCAATTCTGTGTCCAGGGCTGCTCTCTGCCAGCTCCATCTGGTACTCAGGCTGAGACCCTACCTGCCCGCGGACGGTTTCACTAGAGTGGTGCATGCTCTGGTTATTGGCCTTCTCTGTAGTGGCACCTGCCCTGTGGAACGCCCTCCTATCAGATGTCAAGGAAATAAACAACTACCTGACTTTCAGAAAACATCTGAAGGCAGCTCTGTTTAAGGAAAGTTTTTAATATTTGATGTTTTATCGTGTTTTTAATATTCTGTTGGGAACTGGCCAGAGTGGCTGGGGCAACCCAGTCAGATGGGTGGGGTATAAATTACTACTACTACTACTACTACTACTACTATTACAAGCAAAAAGACAGGGGCTGACTGGCGAATTTATTGGCTGGTTCCTAGTAACTCCCTCTGAATTGCAGCATCTGTTTTCCAGCAGGGATGGGGAATGCATCCCTCCAGGTCTCTTTATGTGGGCCTTAGGCCTCCCCCAGGCCGAACCCTTCTGCAGTCCTGCTCTGCACCGACCTTGAGTGCCTTTGCCTGGATGGAGTTTGTCTCTGAGTTGTCACAATGTTTCTTGGTGGGCTGGATATGTATGTGTGGAAATCTCTGAATTTTGCACAGCTGGGATGTAGCAACCCAGGCCTACTTTCTTGCCGAAGAGCAATTATTTTATCGTCTATATTTCAAGGCAGCAGCTTGATTTTTATTTTGATGGGAAATTGAATTGATTGCACCCGTATGGAGGAACCAATGCCTGCTCAGCAAGTGCCCCCATATAGTCCAGTCATTATAGTGCAACTTAACGTTAATCTGTATTGGTATTAACTCAGCGAGGGAACATAAGCAAAGGACTCCCTGCTGGCGAGACTCTGCTCTTTAGAGATAATAACGGGGAATTGAGTGTCTCTCTGAAAGCCACTGCAGACCTGAAGATCATTTTAATATTACACTTCAGGGATTAATCAAATCTTTGGAATTATTTTTAGCTGAGCTTCAAGGAAGAAGCAAAAATGTTCTGGCCTCCCTAATGCTAATATATGTCATTATTTGTACTTTTCCAAGGCATTAGCAATTCAGAAGGGAGATTGTCCAAGAAACAATTGTTTCACGAATTTTACATTGAATCTGGAAAAGTTTTACACCCACCCCTTTCTACAATGGAGGCTCCAACCATATAAGACACTTCCACACACTCCAACATTTCTCCAATGAAAATAGGGATGTTCTATACTATGTTGTGGGTTAAACCACAGAGCCTAGGGCTTGCCAATCAGAAAGTTGGCGGTTGAAATCCCCGCGACAGGGTGAGCTCCCCTTGTTCACTCCCAGCTCCTGCCAACCTAGCAGTTTGAAAGCACATCAAAGTGTAAGTATATAAATAGGTACCGCTCCGGCAGGAAGGCAAACGGCATTTCCATGAGCTGCTCTGGTTCACCAGAAGTGGCTTAGTCATGCTAGTCAAATGACCCGGAAGCTGTCCTTCGGCCAATAAAGCGAGATGAGCGCCGCAACCCCAGAGTCGTCCGTGACTGGACCTAACTGTCAGAGGTCCCTTTACCTTTACCTTTGTACTATGAAGATAATGATGATGATGATGATGATGATGATGATGATGATGATGCCCTACTCACCTTACTGGGTTGCCCCAGCCACTCAGGACAGCTTCCAACATGTATAAAAGCATAAGAAAACACTTAAGATTAAGAAACTTCCCTATACAGTGGTACCTCTGGTTGCGAACGGGATCCGTTCTAGAGGCCTGTTCGCAACATGAAAAGAATGCAACCCGCAGCAGCACGTCTGCGCATGCACAGGTTACGATTCGCCATTTCTGCGCATGCGCATGTCGTCATTTTGCACTTCTGCACATGCGCGAGCGGTGAAACCCAGAAGTAACCCTTTCCGGTACTTCCAGGTCACAGCAGGACGTAACCTGAAAGAACGTAACATGAAGCAGACGTAACATGAGGTATGACTGTACAAAGCTGCTTTCAGATGTCTTCTAACAGTTGTATAGTTACTTATCTCCTTGACTCATGGGTCACATAACTCCATACACTCCAACATTTCTCTGAAGGGGAATAGGGATGTCCTAAGAAGAAGCAGGACATTCTGCGATCCAATCAGAAACTGGAACAGCTTCTGTAAATCTGGGACTGCGCCTGGAAAATAGGAACACTTGGAGGGTCTGTACTTACCAAGGAGTAAATTCCATTGACCCCACTAGGATTTATTTCTGAGTAGACCTCCATATGATTGTGCTCCATATTTGTCTTATGGCAGCTTATGTACCCCCTACAAACTGGGCTCAAACCATGATGTACAGAGTGCTTAAACCAAAGCATCCCAGTTTGGACATCATGGGGAAACCATGGTTTAACAAACCAGAAGACCTCCCTTAAACCAGGCATGTAAGAAAAGGAGAGGGGAGTGGACAAGAGATTGTGTGCTTTACACTCCTGTTCCTACAAACCATAGTTTGTTGGACTAGGAACATCTAGGTCAAATCAGGGGAGGGGTTTTTTGTTTTTTGTTTTTGTTTGCAGTGTTCAAATGCCTGAAGAATTCAACTTCTGCATTAACCTATATAGCCCATGGGAAATCTTCCTCTAAGCAGAACTACTTGCCAACATGTTGTTGTTTTAATGTACTGGTCAAAGAACAAGAACTATGCTGAAACATAAGTCATTCTGTTTTCAAGGGACAATATGCAGATGAGTCAATTGCTCCGAAGAGGGCTGTTTAACATCTCAAGGCAAATTTGTAATCTCTGTGTACCAGTAATAAAGCTGTAAATTTAATTCATTAGTTAAAACTGCAGCATTCCTAAACTAATGATACAACTGGGGGACCGTCACCTTGCAGAAGGAACAAAAATATAACACGATTTGTGCTTCCACACATTGTTTTGATAGCCTGGAATTAGCAGAATTAAGTATGGTAATAATCTAGTAATTAACAGCAATTTCTTTTATAGCTACAGAAATGGCACAACACAAACTGCACTGACCTATAATTTACGTTGTGCAAGTCCCACATCTGTTAGCTCTGTACTTGTCATCATCCCTGCGCTCACCAAAATATTGCTTATCAGTTTACTCATGAAATGGGAAGGTGGGGAGGGTGCCAAATATTTATAGGATGATCAATTCTTTTTCTTATTCTGCTGAATTAAAGGTCAGCTCCGCGGAAAAAGGCTAACTCAAAGTGGCAAGTGCATTGAAACAGTAATTAGTTCTATCGTCTCTCCTTTGATAACCATTGGGTAATAGAAATATATGTAAATGAAAATAATTAAAAGCATTAAAGCTAATTTTGCCCTTGTGCTTTCATTCTTTTGCAGTGTAATTAAATAGCAGAAGAGGGAAAATGTTGAACAACGTAAACAGCCTCTCATCTTCTCCCCTAAATGTGCAACAAGTTCCATTAGCATTAGCAGAATTATGCATAAACTTCAATATAGATCATTGATAATATCATTTGCAATCTTAAAGGATTCGCCGCATGCTTCTGTCCTTAAGTTATGCCTGCTGGGCAGGATGAGATTGCTCCTGAATCTCTTGCACGGGCAGACCAAAACGATTTGGCCATGAAATCAGTCTATAATTGTAGCAATAATGTTTCACCAGAAGCCAGCTCCTGCAAGTCAGACATTTGCTGTCAGAGGGAAAAACTGGGCAAGGAGAGGAAGAAAGCAGGCAAATTTGGTGAAATCGTGTCCTCCCTAAAAAAGGGCACCTGTTGCAGTGAGACCTAGAGACTGACCTCCTGTGTTGTGGGTGGGTTTGATTGTTATGCCACAACACCCGATTGGTAGGTCCCTCAATGTTGGGTTCAATCTGACCAATGGGGCGCAGTCCAAATGGATCGAGGGACCTATTTATACCCATGCACATGACCCAGAGCTTCCTCTTTCGGCTCGTGCATTCAGAACACTCGCCCACCTCTCCCTAATTTTAGGGCTTTGTGTGATTGACCTTGCTATGCCTTCATGTGTCGTCTGTCGTTGGGACAGGGGTACGGTAGGAATTTCCCCACATGGCTGATTGGCTGTTGCCATTTGGGTTTCGCCTGCTGCGTAGCAAATCGTCACAACTTGTAAGGTTACAGATAGGCACTGGTTCAAGTGATAGGGATGGGGAAGCAGTCTCGCCATCCCTATGTGAAGGGTATTCTGTTAAAGGAATCCAGGGACTCAACTGGTTTGGTCAACCCCTGAGAGGGGGTTGTGCCCATGCCTGAGTCCAGGGGGGCATCTGGGTGGTGAACAGAGTCTGTACCTGGCTTTTCACTTTCCCAGGTGTTCACCTTTGGCTGACCTATTCTGGTGCCCTGGGTCAGCGCTTCCTGCAAGAGTGCAGGGAGCTAGTCGAACCAGAGCCTATACAACTACTCACCTTCTGTAATCAATAAAGTTGTGGCCTAAATTCTGCCAAAAACCAAAACTAAAATTTGAGTCATGTGTGAATTTATTTAGGGGGGAGGTCTCTGAGTCTGAACATGCTAAAGGAAGATAGCACACAAATTAGCACTTTACACAAATGGTGAACAGTGAATGCTAACAATAAATATAGGAAAGGCAGATGAATACTTATGTTCCCAGAATCATACAAGTACTATGCAACCAGATTCCAGGTGGAAATACCCAACATAAATCTCTGAATCTACAACTTGTGGGGGCTACAAGTAATGTTGCCAGATCTCCAGTTTTGACCTCAAGTCTCCAGGTTTTCCTGACTCTGTCCAGGTAGCAGGTAAAAGGTAAAGATAAAGGGACCCCTGACCATTAATTCCAGTCACGGATGACTCTGGGGTTGCAGCGCTCATCTCACTTTATAGGCCGAGGGAGCTGGTGTTTGTCCGCAGACAAGGTCATGTGGCCAGCATCGCACAGAAACACCATTTACCTTCCCGCCAGAGCGGTACCTATTTATCTACTTGCACTTTGATGTGCTTTCAAACTGCTAGGTTGGCAGGAGCAGGGACTGAACAACGGGAGCTCACCCTGTTGTGGGGATTTGAACCGCTGACCTTCTGAGCAGCAGGTCAGTGCCACCCACATCCCTAGGTAGCAGGTGGAGAGGTTGAATTTCCAGGTGAGAGCGGTGCTTTTTTCTGGGGGGACACAGGGGCACACAAACCCCTAAACATTTTGTGAGTCTAGCGGGAGAAGAAACTAAAAATAAAATAAAAATTAAAATAGTTTCTTCTCTAGCACGGTGAATCATCAGTTCCATTCCCACCCCCGATGGTGGCCTCATTTCCTGTCACGGTGTTTCCTGAGTCTCAGACAGAAGCGAGCATTTAATGTGTGAAGTAGGAGTTGGAATCTAGCACGGTGGTTGGTCAGTTTCGTTGTTATCATCTCCGATGGCGGCTTCATTTCCTTTCTCAGTGTAATGCATGTTCTTTGTACTTTTGTCCATTTATTGTATTTATTTTTCCCAATTTGAATTATAAAATGGTGATTTTCTTGAGAGAAAATGAGAGTAGCCCTAAACATTTTTTTTTTGGGGGGGGGAGGTGAAGCACTGGGTGAGAGTACCTTTAACTAATACTAAAAAATAGAATAATAGAGTTGTTGAGTTGAAAGGCACCACGAGGAACTCTAATCCAATCCCCTGCAGTGCAGGAATGCATGTTGTGCAGCTACAGAAATGTCTACCAACTAAATACAAGTCCGCTTACCCCCTTTTAGGGGTGCAGTGGCTTTGCGGGAAGACCAGCGCCTCCTTCTGCTTCCGCCGGCACTGACGGTGCTGGGCTGTGGGTCGAGGACTGATCCTTGCTGGATTGTGAGCTCCTGGCTTGAAATCCTCCACTGGCCCAAACACCATTTCAGGCAATTTTTCTGCCTCTCTCATTGGCATGTTAAGTGATGCGGGTGGCTCTGTGGGTTAAACCACAGAGTCCAGGACTTGCCAATCTGAAGGTCAGCAGCTCGAATCCCCACGACGGGGTGAGCTCCCATTGCTCAGTCCCTGCTCCTGCCATCCTAGCAGTTAGAAAACACGTCAAAGTGCAAGTAGATAAATAGGTACCGCTCCAGCGGGAAGGCAAACGGCGTTTCCGTGTGCTGCTCTGGTTCGCCAGAAGCGGCTTAGTCATGCTGGCCACATGACCCAGAAGCTGTACGCCAGCTCCCTTGGCCAATATAGCGAGATGAGCGCCGCAACCCCAGAGTCGGTCATGACTGGACCTAATGGTCAGGGGTCCCTTTACCTTTACCTTGCCCATTGATTCAGAGAGCCATCAGCCTAGATTTAAATTCTGAAGATGACTATATCCGAACAGCCAGCTCGATGCTGCCTACAAAAGCATCTGTCACAAGCATTGATGGAAAGCAGTCTGTATCATTAAATCATGTGTGCATTCGATAGCATATATTTTGTATATGCCAGCTTCCAGGGGGGAATATTTTAGGTTGATCTATATCACATTAAATGCAGTTATACATGGACTGTTTTACATTGGCTTTTACCACAGCTGCCAGCCAACTCTCCACAGGCCACAACCAATTACCACTGCGTGGAAATTAGAAAGCAAGCACCAAATCTACCAGGTCAAATTCAAGCCAGCTGCAGATCAGTGATCGCCCGTATTTACTGTGACAGCCTGCATTTCTGATGCTTTGATCAATATTTGGGTGTAGGAACTCTGTAATACTACAAAGCAGAAATCCAAGATTTGACATCACAAATTTGGCTAGAATCAGATCACATCAGTCTCTACACAGCATGATACCGACATTTTTAAAAGTGGTAACTTAGGATCAAGGTATCCTGGTAATTAAGTGCCATTAAGATTTAAAGCAACATTAGATCATTATTTACAATTGCACCAGGGCAGCCAATGTGTTGCTGGACTATGACTGCATTCAGATGTGGAGGGGTTTATTGCATTAGTTTACTGGTTAAAATGTTAGCACTTCAGTCCCAAATTTCTAACATTATTTTTACTGAGCAGTACCTATTGCGTTCTGGAGCTAGGTTTTGGGTTTTTTATCTATATAACTCCAAGTTGTACGAAATGGTGGGAAACAACAGCATGCTAGGATACCACCCCAAATTTTATCTTGATCATGGCTTGATCATGAGAACCCTGGGGGAATTAGAACACGAAGCTTCCACTATTTTCCAAATTAATGGGGGGGGGCATTCTGGAAGCAATTAACAAAGAAATGAGCAAAGTGTTGGTGCTGCTCTTTAAAGCCCTAAACAGCCTCAGCCCTGTATACCTGAAGGAGCATCTCCACCCCCATCGTCCAGCCCGGAAACTGAGGTCCAGGGCTGAGAGCCTTCTGGCGGTTCCCTCACTGCGAGAAGTGAGGTTACAGAGAACCAGGCAGAGGGCCTTCTCGGTAGTGGCACCTGCCCTGTGGAACACCCTCCCATCAGATGTCAAGGAAATAAACAACTATGTGACTTTTAGAAGACATCTGAAGGCAGCCCAGTTTAGGGAAGTTTTTAATTTTTGATGTTTTTAATATTCTGTGTGTGTGTGTGCATATGTGTATTGCTTTTATGTATAATTTTTTAATTGACACCATTACTCCCCTTGTAAACTACCGTTGTTTTTTGTTTTTTCTTTCTGGTCTATGACCGTAATAAATTAATTTCATTTCATTTCAATATTCTGTTAGGAGCCACCCAGAGTGGCTGGGGAAACCCAGCCAGATGGGCAGGGTATAAATAATAAATTGTTGTTGTTGTTATATTTAAACTTCTGCTAAATTCCACTAGGTTTCCAGTAGTTGCTTTTACTTCATGTGAAAGATCACATTCTAAAGTCTAAGACTCCTTAAGAATAAAGATAAGAATTCTTAAAAGGCAGGGCAGAAGTCTGAAAGGTGCTCATCAACAGTTAGACTCTGAGTAGGTGACCTGCGTGCCAGTTTTCTGTCTATGGTGAAATGTATTCGATTCCTATTCAAATTATAGTATGTAGTTCCAAATTTGCATCTATACATATAAATCAGTGTGTGCAAATTTTATGCAGATTTGTGTTGGGGAAGGAATGCATTTCCACTTTCGAATGTTTATTTATTGATTTGGTTATCTTTTCATCCTTCATCAGAATATACAACTACAGAACAAATAAAACATCTAAACACAAGCAAAACCTGCCCACGGAGTCTTCAAATGAAAATGCTACTGGAACACAACTGCAAACTAGCTTATCATTACATTACCACACCACAGTCCAACTTTGCTACTTCTGTTTATTTAAAAGTATATCTATACTTCTCTTTATATCAAAAGATACCCAAAGCAAGTTACAACAATGAAACATAACAAAACAATAAGAAGTATAAAACTCTGAATACAATAATTCAAAAAAACTTCAAATTAGAAATACATCAAAATCCTAATAGAGTCAAACCTTGGATCCCAAACGCCTCCGTTTCGGAACGTTTTGGCTCCCAAACATCGAAAACCCAGAAGTAAATGCTCCAGTTTTTAAACGTTTTTTGGAAGCCAAACGTCCAATGCGGATTCCACTAAGTGCACGAAGCTCCTGCAACCAATAGGAAGCCACGATTCGATTGTCGAACATTTCAGGCTTCCGGAATGGATTATGTTCGACATCCGAGCTTTGACTAAATGGTTAATGCATGTTTAGCTTCTGGGAGAAAGTTGTTGCATAGGGCTAGTGCCATTACCATTAAGACCCTCTTCCTGGTGGTCCTGGATCTCCAAGGCCTTTGGCACCACCAGGAGGACTTCTGCTGCTCACTGCAGTAAACAGGAAATCTATATGGGGTCACCCATCATCTTCTCGGTAAATTTTTGACAGCTAAAGAGGTGAATAAGTGAAACCTACCCACTCATGGTACCTGTATATCAGAGAAACTTCCTCCTGCTTACGTTAGCTTGTCAGGGAAAAAGTTGGCAAGCCTATTCATTTTATAGCACCAGTCATTCTGATGACCAGTAGGGTTGACCATATGGGATGACCATATGGGATTCCTGTTGTGTGGTTTAGGCTGATTAAACCCAGTTAACTGAGACTAAGCCCTGTTGAACTCACTGGGATTTACTTCTGAGAAAGCAGGTATAAGATTGCACTGTTAAATTTCTCCCCTTTAATAATCCTGTATCCAAAAGGAAAAGAGCAAGAATCATTCCTGGGGTCTACATTTGCCACTTCATTCTACTAGCAACCAGTGTGAACCAGAAGGCTTTTTCTCATTTCTGCCAAGGAACAACTTGATGCTTTGAAGAGCTACAAAGCGAAAACCTGTCTGGACCTCCTTCCCCTCCTGAGCTGATACTTGAAGTCTGTTGTTCAGACAGAATGGGCTACACTGGGCAAAATTCATTCTCATTTACATAGGGAATAGCTCTGAGGAAGCCAATAGAATTACAGCGCAGAGAGGAAGAGTTGGACTTGGGGCTAATTGCAGCTCCAGCTGACCCATTTTATGCAGATAAGTGGCATGAGCGAGCCTGAAGATAATTCTTTGATTTCCTTTTTTTCCTTCTACACAAGATCTATAATAATAAGCAAAATAGGCACCAATCTCGCAAAAGATCTGCATCGCCTCCTGGTACAAGGAACCATAATTTGGTGGGGTGTCCCGTCCCCCCAGTGAATCATGTTTAAACATTTTGTTGTTTAGTCACACCAATAATGAGGGGACATAAGAATCACTCGGAAAGGAGATAAACACACATCTCTCACACACACAATGGCTCTCTCACACACACACAGCTTACCTCAGCTTTTCTCTCTACATATCCTCTGAAGTACCTCTGCTTTTTTAAAAAAAACTGCTGAGCAAGTTAGGTTGCTGCAGCTTTTAAGAAATAAATAAACTGCAGAAATGGGAAATATGGACAGTCCCTGCTACTTGGAAAGTGTGGTTTTTTATTTTTAAAAAATGGCACTGCATTATCCTACTAATTCTGGAGATAACACCTTTTTAATACTCCGTTGGAGGTCAGGTCCATGGTTTCCATAACTGTCTGATAATTGGCAATTATATTATATTTGCTTTTCTGGAAGGAACACCAATTGGATGACGCCATTTTCTGCAGCTGTTATCGCTGCATAATTGTTTACAAGTTTAGTCTAGAGAAAGATGCAAAACAACTACCTGACATTCAGATAAACAACTACCTGACATTCAGAAGACATCAGGGAAGTTTTAAATGTATGACATATTAGTGTATTTGTGGTATTTGTGGAAGCCGTCCAGGGTGGCTGGGGAAACCCAGCCAGATGGGCGGGGTACAAATAATAAATTGTTGTTGTTGTTGTTCTTGTTGTAATGGTTTTTCTAGTTTGGATGCTGGCTCTGACAGAAGCGACAGAGAGGAACCAGAGCACCAACAGGACAGCCTCTCTGCTGAAGGCTCTCCAGCCCCACTGACTCCCAGAACACAAAGGATTGGAATGATTATTGACCGAAGCCATGTTTCAGGGATGATTCCATAGTTGTTGATAAGAGTAAATGGTTGAGCTAGGAGTTCCGGCCACCAGTCTATGAATGTCTTAAATAATTCTGTTGGTAGACCATGAAGGCTATTACGTGTTGCTGAGCAATGAACCAAAGAGGCAGAGAGAGAGAGAGAGAGAGAGAGAGAGAGAGAGAGAGAGAGAGAGGTGCCTTCTGCTCACCGTAGCAGAAGATTACAGGGGAGGAGCTCTGACTCAGAAGGCTAGAGAGCAAAGGAGGGACTGCACACCAGTTTGAGTAACTTCTTCATGGTGCTGCCTTTATGAGCCTCCTTGTATTTTTTTCCTTTCCTTAATAAAGAAACTAACTGCAGGCTAGTTTCAGGAAGTGCGAACGAGGCAAGCTCACCTTTAAATGAGAACTGAATCAAATTTCTCCTCCATCCCTCACTGCAGGGCTCACTTGGATGAATGTTTGAAAACACTAATGTCCTGGTTGTTTACTTCCCCATGTGGTGTCCTTTATGTCAGCCTTATCTGGAGGAAAGATGAGGGAGTCAGCAGTAAATTAGTGGGGAGACTCCTCCCGCTCTGAACAGTACTTAAGTCAGGCTGCTGAGGCTCCTTGGAGTGCAGTTAAGGCCAGCAGCTGGAACTTTATTGCCTGTTAACTTTCTTTTTTCTCTGTGCTTATGCATTTAAGTCTAGATTGTTTCTTTCTTTTTAAATACCGGATTTATGGCTGCCTTGTTGAGTTGTGTCCTATTTGATATGTCAATATGCCTTGTGAACTGGTTCTTCTTGCATCCCCACCCCACCATTTTGTATTTTGAGAATGGCTTTGGACACAAATCATTGCGGACAGGCAGCATATAAATAACCCCAGCCAACGAGCCAACCAACCAAGGGTGGATCTATACACAAGAAAAAATAATCCCCACTATAAATAAGCCAGAAATTAAATCGTTATAACAAAATAATAAAAAACACTCTGTGAAATCACATTGAAAAGTTTTGTGCTCTACAGCACCATCTGGTGTTGCATGTTTATAATGCATCCAAAGTGCTTTTTTTTACTAATGTAGCTGAGCCCCAAGTTACAGTAGTTGGGGGTGGGAGCCACTTTTATGTGGCTTCAAGCTACTGTAATGTTAAAAGACTCAGCAATCCAAAGCAGGATCAGTCAAGTGAGGCGACCATTTAGGCCCCATGCACACTAGCGCTGGGAGTTACCTGGTTTTCAACATTGTGATATATCACCAGCTAAGCATCGTGATATACTGATATATGTAGAGGCATTGATTGGCTTCAAACTTTTCTCCACATCAGGATTTTTGTGCGTGCGCGCGCACACACACACCACAATTCGTGATATATTGCCAGGTCAAAAATTATGGAACTGATATCATGATATGGACTGGTTTTGGGTGATATATCACCTAACACGCATCATGATTCACAAAATATTGCCACATTAAAAATTATGAAACCAACATCACGATATGGACTTCAAAGCAGTTTTGGAATTTATATTGATATATATCCTAATCCACACAATACATTTAAAGCAGTATCATAACACTTTAACAGGCATGCCCCCCCAAAAAAAATTCCTAGGAGTTGTACTTTGTTAAGGGGTGCTGAGAGTTGTTTGGAGGCTCCTTTTCCCCTGATAGGCTAAACACATGCATGCACATCCATTTCAAGGATGAGAAAAGCCTGCCACAAAGGTTGCCACATCTGCTTCTAGAGAAGCTGTCAATAGACAAAAATCAGAAGGCGGAGCCCAGTGTCCTCCTCTGGTTCTGCTTGTGTCAAGAAAAAGGCGGCAACTTTGCTTAGGGAAATTTTAATTAATGAGCTATGTTAGTGCCTGTGATACTGAATTTTACAATCCCTGCAGAGAAGAACGGATCAAAAATAGAATGGTGGTAAAGTGTAAAAAAAGAAAAGAACAAACTGAGGGAATCTTGAAGAATTAAATGACAGTTATCCAGTTGGAGAATAATGCAAGAATAAGATCCTCGGTTAGTGAAAGTCAGGGATGAAAATCCACGGCCCTCTAAATGGTCCTGGATTCCAACTCCCATCAGCCCCAGCACTGATAATTATGGTGGTTAATGTTGTGGTTCAACATTGGGGAAAGGGGCATCTTACCTATCTGTAGTGTAAGTCACTAGAATTCCACCCATATTCATATATCTATATATGGCCTTCACCTGGGGCCACATCTTTCTGAAATCATTCCTATGCCCTTATCTGGTACCTTGGCACACTGGCCTAATGGTAGGAAGCAGGAATAAGAAACCAAGCTATCCAGAAAAAGAAGCAACCAAGTATAGCATTGCTCAAACCAGCACTGCACCTTCTTCCAGTGTATGGTGTCTTTGCAGACTTACAAAAAACATGACTGCTCTCTTCAAGCTCCAGCAGTCTAGTAGCAAACACTTCCTGGATAGGAACAAACGGAAGAGCTCATATTACACTCTGAGCTAATTCCGGTGCTTTGCACTGTGAAATGACTGTCCCTCTGATTCCCACGGGCAGTCCCAACATTCCCACCATGTTTACTTTTCAAGCTAGCACTTTGCAGCTGCATTGCATCCATATCGTAACAGTAGGGCCCAAGTAATGTCTTGAGGAACATAGAAAGCTGCTTTATACTGGGTCCATCTAGCTCAGTGTTGTAGACTTTTCACTGACTGGGAGTAGGTCAGCAAGCTTTCAGCTATGGCTCTCCCAGTCCTACTTGGAGATGTGGGAGACCTTCTGGATGCAAAGCAGATGCTCTCCAACTGAGCTATGGTCCTTCCCCTTCCAGCCAGATTCCATTTTGTTTGCAAGGAATCAGGACAGCTAGCAAGACTTAGGTATGTAATTTGTATAGCCATAGCTTTTTGTGAGGTTATGAAAGACTGTGGTTGAAAGCTTGTATGGCTTACCCAAAGGGTAAAGGTCTGGGATGAAGGCCCACCACAAACTCTCCTACTTAGTGCTTCCTTTGCAGGTTGCTGCCATTGTCACAGATCTTTTCATTCTGCATGTGCTGTGTCTGAGCTAAACAAATGTAACATCGCATCAGTGAAAGTCCCTGGTGTTTTGAGGTGGAACAGATCGGTGTTCCATGGCCCAAACAGTGAACATGTATAATTTTTAAAACTACTATAGCCCAATTCACCACCAGCAGAGAGCCATGAGAGTTTGTGTGTATGCATTCACACACACACACACACACACACACACACACACACACACACAGGTCATCTTGTCCATAAGATCTGCATTTTTTAAAACTTCCACTATACAATCCGAAAAAAACCTGAGTCAAAAATGTTATTGCTATAATATCAAAGTGTCAATATCAGCGTCTGTGCTAGGAAAAGAAAAATGTTGCCTTCACTCTGACATTTTGTTCCTTAGCCCTTCCTTAGACAGTTTGTGGCAGACAATAATAATGTGAGATAGTATTGTGAGCCTACCCCCATTGCCAACAAAGGTCTGTATAGTTAAAGCCATGGTTTTCCCAGTAGTGATATATGGAAGTGAGAGCTGGACCATAAAAAAGGCTGATCACCGAAAAACTGATGCTTTTGAACTGTGGTGCTGGAGGAGACTCTTGAGAGTCCCATGGATTGCAAGAAGATCCAACCTATCCATTCTTAAGGAAATCAGCCCTGAGTGCTCACTGGAAGGACAGATCCTGAAGCTGAGACTCCAATGCTTTGGCCACCTCATGAGAAGAGAAGACTCCCTGGAAAAGACCCTGATGCTGGGAAAGATGGAGGGCACAAGGAGAAGGGGACGACAGAGGACGAGATGGTTGGACAGTGTTCTTGAAGCTACAAACATGAGTCTGACCAAACTGCGGGAGGCAGTGAAAGACAGAAGTGCCTGGCGTGCTCTGGTCCATGGGGTCACGAAGAGTCGGACATGACTAAATGACTAAACAACAACAACAACAACCCCCATTGGGAAAGGGGGCAGGCCAGCTATAGGGGAAGGGACATAACTCAGTAGTAGAGCATGTGCTTTGCAAACACCATGTTCCAGCTTCAGTTGCTGGCCTCTCCAGGTAGAGCTGAGAATGACTCTTCTATTAAACCCTGAGAGTCGCGGCTGAGCAGTGTAGACAATACTAAACTAGATAGATTAATGGTCTGGTTCAGCATAAGGCAGCATCCAGTTTTCCTGTGTACTATTTGATAATATCTGGAATCCACTGCTGTGTGCTGTGGCTTGACAAGTGAATGCATGTAATAAAAGAATGAGCAATGGACTGCTATGTCTGAAGAAAAGCAGGTGAGTCTAAGTCAGGCACTAACTACCCACTTCCCATCATTGTTTACTGCAGATGAAAGTCATGTGGGATGGACCAGAATGTCAGACTAGATGGACCAATGGTTTTACTCAGTACAATGCAGCTTCCTAGGTTCCCATGATGCAGCTGGAGATCAACAAGCATCTCCTCTCATTGGACAGGGCTTTGGGCGTGAAGATTTTTCCTAGCTTCTTTTTTTTTTACTCAGCACCCAGACCAAAGAGAAACGGTGATTGAAATTTTTAAGGCCTCCAAGGCTGAGTCATAATAAGGTAATAAATAAAAGACAGCTTCGATAGGTAGAGAGAGAAGTCTGATTCTTCATTCTCCTGAAAATCAAAGGTTCATAATTTCTAGTTTGTTAGCATGCATTCTGTCAACATCACTAAGAAGATTCTAGAAGCACAGACTCTAGTGTGGAATTATTCATATCACGTCCAGAAACCTGATAGATTCACTGTTCTGATTGGGTGTCTTGTAATTATAAGTGTGCACCGGCAGCCTACTGTAATTTTATGTTGTATTTCAAATACTTCCAAGGCATGTTTCACATTTTCTCCCCTGTACATTTGACTTTGAAATTGGGGAAGGGAAACGATGCTAAAATGTGGTGTTTTCTTCACTTTCTGTTGGGTTGATGCACGTTATTCATGAAGCTTAATTTTGATGAATGACTTAAATACACTTTGGAAATTACCATTGCTTTCGCCTTGCCTAGCTAAGAGCTTGCTTGACTCTAAAGCATTTCTCAAAACATTTGCAAAACTGTGATTCTAGCTGTCTCGAAAACTTGAATAAATGATCCAAACGACTTATGAATAGTCAGCGCAAACATCCAAATTTGCCATTTTGCTCTGCTCATTTGCTGTTCTCTCTTGTGTCTTGGCAAATGTGGCAGCCTGCTTCTCTGCTGCAAATGCTTCAGATGAAATGCTTCCAGCGCTTAGTGCCAGTTCTTCTTAATGGTTGCAGTATCTTTACAATACAGGGACGCACATCATAGGCGTGTTCTATTTTTAAACCCTGCATATTTCAGCCACGCTGCAAATAGCACAATGGATTAAAAAAAAAAATGCCACCATTGATTCAGTTAATTATATGAGCTATTCTCAAACAGAATCTACAGCTCGTATAAAATATTCGTGGGCCTGTGACTCATTTTCATCGTACTCTTTATCGACTCACTGCTGCCTCACTGCTGTTGACGGCTTCCACAGGTCTGTGTCCCAGAATCTCTGATGGGGAGGGAACCTGGAGCTAATCCAAAATGGAACAGTTTTGCTAATTGATCCTTATCTTGCCTAGCCTTGCAGATGCCCCAAAGTGCCAGAAGTACATAACACAGTGGTCCTGGTCCAGAACTGTGCAGCACTTGGGAACTGATCGCTGCAAAGCCATTTCAAGGGGAGAAGGAGTGGGATGGATAAACTTTGTTTAGAGCACTTCTCCCTCTTCAGCACCACAAAGTGATCAGCGCACACAGAGCTCCCAGGATTGACTGTGCATTCAGAAGTTACTCCTTGGGTGGAAGAAATATGTATTCCCCTGCCATGGTAGCATCTTTTTGTACTGACAGCATGACAGAGCTTGCTGTAGATGGGAGTGTCTCTGAGAGGTGATAATAGTCATGCTCCCCTGTGCCTAGGATTTATTTATTTTTAATGACGTAGTTGCCTATTACACCATGAATATAACTTGTAGTCAACGTGGAATATTTTCCCCAAGTCTCTACAAGACATTCTCTGGGTAGACAGGTTTCCTGCACCATCTCCCTATGGAAAAGTATAATATGCTTGACAGTAAAACGATTTTAATCAGTTAAAAAGCAAGTTGGTTAATTGCCAACATTAATTCTCCACCCTAAGCCAAACACATGCTCATGGGGAAAACCAAGATGCAGCAAGAAGCATCATCATAACTTTCATAAATTTCATGAACAAGCAACTGTTCATGTTTCTTCATTCTAGACCCAAGAGAAATTCTCACAAATTCTTTGCTAACTCCACTACTGGGCAATTGTGTCCCTTGTTTGTGATTATGACTATGTTTCGGGGCAGCTTTTTCTTCTATTTGAGGGCAGAGCTAGAGTCCACTGGCAGAGCACGTGTAGAAGATCATAAATTCAGTCCTAGGTATATCTAGATAGGGTTGAGAAACTCTAAAATCCTTGAGAACTTCATTCAGTCATTGTAGACCAGGATTCCCACGCTGTGGTCCATTGACCACCACTGGTCCACAAGCTTCATTGGTTGCTTTGTAGCATGTCTGTAAAAATACAGAAAATTCATAAAGCATAGTGCATAACAAATGCTACAACAGGCAGAATAATCATTAAGTGGTCCACCAAGACCCTCAGCAACTTTTCAAGTGGTCCATGGGAAGTTTGGGAGCCACCGGTGTAGACAATACTGAAGGAGGTCCGGTGACACAACCATGGCTCACTGTACACTACTGTGTGACAAACCAAGTACTTGCTTCATTGACTTTTTAATTTTTGCATCATTAGTAGGATTAGATGGTAGAGAGCACTCTCCTAAACTCAGTTCCTTTCCCCATATTCTAAGTTTAATACACTGAGGAGATTTCTTCATGAACGCTTTAATAATACAGTGGTACCTCAGGTTAAGTACTTAATTCGTTCCGGAGGTCCGTTCTTAACCTGAAACTGTTCTTAACCTGAAGCACCACTTTAGCTAATGGGGCCTCCTGCTGCTGCCGCACCGCCAGAGCATGATTTCTGTTCTTATCCTGAAGGAAAGTTTTTAACCTGAAGCACTATTTCTGGGTTAGCAGAATCTGTAACCTGAAGCATATGTAACCTGAAGCGTATGTTACCCGGGTTACCACTGTAATAGCATTGTGGGCTTTTCACAATATACCTCCAACCTGAGATGGCCACATAATTCATCTTTAAAATAAGTCAGTTGGTGAATGTTGAAGGAGTTTCTCATAGCCCCCACAGCCATGCCCCCCAAGGAGCTCTGTTGATCCTTTCTACACAAGAATCAGCTGACAGCCAGAGCATAATGAACTGGCTTCAATCTCTGACTTTGCCGCACAGTATGGAAAAGCTTGAAATCTCATTATCATCTCATTCATTTACCAGAGAAAGAAGAGTTGTCAACTACCCTGTATCATCACTCATGCTCTGGGGGATGGGAAGCCCCCACTGTGCTTGCCTGCATTTCCCCTCCACTAAAACACTAGAAGTAGGGTTGTCTCCTGATTAAATGGACAGCCCTACTTTTCTGATGTCATCTGACTGAAAAATTATTGGATTAATTAGATAAATTGGAATTGGTTGATGGATTAACCAAAGCTTGCATATATTGCACAGGAGGGGGGGAATCATTATAAGAGGGGGAGATGTTTACTTTTCTTGCAATAGGTATAATTTTAGAAGAAGTATTCTTCCTTTTCTCAGATGTAAGGAGAATGTTTCTTTAAGTATGGTACAGTATTTGACATCCGGAATTTTATAAGCATGTGTATTTTAATATGTTGCTGCCTAATATATTAGAGGCATGTTTTGAGTTGATCACAATGTTTTCATCCATTAATAAAGCATTAATCAATTAAACATTATAGACCTCATTAAAAGGGATCAATGCTATGTTGTTTGTGAAAATCAGATATTTTGATCCAGCATATCTAGTCCTTGAGAAACATCACAGTGTTGATCAGGGCCAGCCAGTGTAAAGTCCTCGAAGACCACAGCTTCCATCATTCCTGGTCATTGGCTGGCTGGGGCAGATGGGAGTTGGCATCCACCACATCCACATTGACTACATGTACATGTACATGTGTATATGTATGTGTATGTGTATGTGTATGTGTATGCGTATGTGTATGTGTATGTGTGTGTGTGTTTGTGTGTGTGTATACACTGATGATTTCTCAATACATTGCTGAGTAAATAATAACTTCTGCAGAAGCTACATGAATCCATGTCAGCTGAGAAAACAATTTCATAATTTCCACCCTGATTTCTGGATATAAAAAATTGCATGACATCACCCTGAAGATCAAATCTTGTGTTTCTCAATTCACTTGTTCTTGGGTGGGATGTACTAATGCAAGATGACAGTTTGCCAATAAGATTGAATACTGCAGCTGTGTATAGTCTAGGGACAAAAAAAAAAACCACAACATTTTTCTAACACCCATTTTGAAATCCCAATTTTGTTGTAGGCTGTGTGCTTTTTCTCGCTCGTTGACAGTATTCAGCACCCTCCAGCACTGTTGTGATGTAAATCACATCATTTACAGGCAGAAGGATACTACTACAAATCCACTGTGAGTAAATGAATTCAGATTGTGGTTTATAGCAGAGGTTTCATTCTGGTCAGGTTCTCATCATTCTTCAGATGGTGCTGAGCTGCTTCTATCCTTCGGAAAGGGAAGAGAGGCATACGCCTCAGCACCTCCTAACTCTTGGCTGTTGTTTCTGCTACCAAAACCTAAATGACTACCTGAAAGAGAAAGCACCCAAAGGTTTCAAAGATGTCCCTAGGCACTTTCCTGCAAGAGATTCATTCCTAGTTTTAATGAAAATAAACTGCAATGTTCTAATGGAAGGTTTTAATTAGAAAACACACACATCCTTTCACTTTATTCCCCAAGAACCATGTGTGGCTGAAAAAGAAGAGTGCAGAATGAGAGCAATCACTTATGAATACAAAGGAAGGCAAGAATCAAGACCAACTGATTACACGGCCTTACCGTATATTGATGTTGATGTGGACTTCATGTGTAGCAAAGCAATGTTGCTACTCAAGACACCTGCAATCTATGCTGACCTCAGTGCCTTATAAAAGGATACTCAAAGTTTATGCCAGTATGAATTAAGGTTGATATACATAGAAGTATTTGCATTTGAGAAGATAAAGGAGATTGTAGTCAATATTATCTGATACGGCAATGCTTCTGTTTGGTATTTGGTGTTTGCAACGGGGCAAGGCTTTTAAAATCTCATAGGGACACTAAATGGATTTTGAAGACTGGCATAGAAGATAACTGACCACTATAGTTGCAAACAGCAGTTAATGAGGAAGCAACTATCACACCGTCAGTTACTTCATAACCTGGGCACTGACTTTGCCTGCATCCTCTTGCCACAGGTGGGCAATAACACTCCACCAGATTCAGGAAGGTGTGGAAGAATTCATAAGATGCTGAGTAAGGAACAGAGGCTGATGGTCGTAGCAGCTTCCCATTTCTGCCTTCTCATGCTCTCTTGAAGAGGAGAGCTGAGCTATGATACACAACAACAATACTGGTTCACTGGCAGGAGTTGTATAAGCCACTGAACTGAAGCTCTTGGAATGAGGAATACTTTCTCTAGGATTTGCTTACATTTCAGCTCCAGAATGTTGATTTTTTCCCCCAAGTATTTTTTTATTATTTTCTTTAAATATTCTTTTTCCAACGGTCCTTATTATCACAATATATTCCCTTTGACTCTGCCGAGTCTTGACTTACCTCCCTCCCTACAGTTGGTATATTTATCACATTCTTATCGCGTATATTATTCTTATATCTCTACTATTTTACATTGAAGGTATTATTCCAGTCCTGCTAGTGTCTTTAAGTTTTTACAGTTCTCCTTTAAGTATTCAATGAGTTTACTCCAATTGTTCTTGTATCTCTGGTTCTCTTGGCCCCGGATCCTCCCTGTCAATTTGGCCAGTTCCCCAAAATCTGTCATCTTCACCTGCCACTCCTGCAGAATGTTGATTTTTGACGTGTGGTGGCACTTGGACATATGAAAAATATGTATGGAGTGTGTAGAGTGTGTAGAAACCTCAGGGATGACTGAGACCTTGATCAAGCAAATAGGCATGTCATCCGTGTGTGCTGCCAGACTCTTGCTGTTTTGCCTGTGTTCAATTTCATACTGGCAAATTCAGGCTGCACAATTAGAGAGCCGATTCACACCATAGGTTTAAAGCAGATCCAACACACATCTAAAGCGCATGACTTCCCCCAAGGAACAGTGGGAGTTGCAATTTCCGTCCCACAGTCCTATCATTTCCAGCACCCTTAACAAACTAGAGTTCTCTGGATTCTTTGAGAGAAGTCATGCACACTGGATGTGCTTTAAATGTGTGGCATGGATCTGCCCAAAGTTGATTGGAAACTCTTGTTCAACAAATCTCCTTTCCTACAGAATTGGACTTTCTGCAGTAAGGAAAGGGATGGAGAAATGTGGGGGGAAAAACCTTTGCTTGATGCAACATCTTCTAGCTTCCCTGCAAACAAATCAGAATGAATGCTCGGTAAATAGCCAACATTACCTAACTTCTCCCTGCAATTTTTGGGCAAAGACATCCAGATGAATGCTCAATAAACTGGTTGTCGGGAAGTGATTTATGTATGTGTGATTGCACATGTGTGCATGTAGAGAAAGAGAGAGATTTAAAAGGCACTGCTTCCCCCAAGGAATTTTGGGAACTGTAGTTTATCCCTCATAGAGCTACAATTCTCGGCATACTTAAACCACAATTTCCAGGAATCTCTAGGGCAAAGCAATGTTCTTTAAACTGTATTGTGTGGATTGTGGATTGTGTGCAAGTCACTTGCTCAGTGTAGAAGTCTGCATATAATGAGAAACCAGTTAGTTTATGATACTTGAAACACACTGGGGGGAGGGATCTCAATCTCTGTGATGTAGGACTCTAAGCTAGATGTCTCCAAAGATTTAGCCCCCACATCACCCATCAGCATGACACTAAATAATTCTTTGCTAGATATGAGGTTGTCTCAGCCTCCTCTGTCTTGCTTCACCATCCTGATTACTTCCAGAGCAAACAATGCCATATGGAGCTGAAAAGATAAAGACTATGAACCCCTCTTTCATTTTTCATCCTCTTTTTTCAGGATCTGCTATGCTGGGGTTGTAACAAAACTAAACAGCTCATGTTAAGTGGTCTACAACATACTGCTTCTTGTAAAAAGCAAAACAAAACCTCAGGCAGCCCTTGAAAACAGAGGTTTGGATTGGAGTGGGTTATTGTTATTCAGAACATAACCCTCTCCCCTATATATATACACATACACACACACATAAACTTCACAAGCTTACAGTCTCACTGGTGGGTTTCTTTCCCTCCTCCCCATCTGGATAAAATGAGAATTTTTGTTCGCATTAGATAAATAGAAATGGAGGATGATTAATGTTGCTGACCACACCAGGATTGGTGTGCAGATTTGTTAAGAGTAAGAATAAAATGCATGCGGTCAACCCAAAGAGACGGAGAAACTGTTCCCGGAGCCCAGCATGTTAAAAATCCATTTGATTTAGTATTTGAGGTGGGGGAGGAAGTCATAAGATTACTTTGAATCAATAGTCCCATTCTTTTGTTCCACACATAGGCTGGATAAGTGGAGGAGGGGCCTTGCTTCTTTGCCCTGTCCTTAACTTGCATTCAGCAGAAGGTCTGAAAGGGGCTCCAATGTATGTCTGGCTGTGATGCACACAGGCTCTTCCATCCAGTCAGGAACCTGTGTGATCAGGGCTTTCAGCTGCATACAAACACGCATGCATAGAAGCCCCATCCAGACTTTCCACTGAATGTACAAAGAGTTGGCGGATGAAGCCAATGGACATGCAGTGATCAGGGACATGATCAGACCACTGAAGGAAGGTCTACAAAGGGCTCTAAATTATAAAACCCTCAACAACTTGGAACCTGTTTACCTACAAGAAAGCCTTTCCCCACGTGTGCCCACACAACCACTTTGATTGGCAGAATTGTAATAATAATAATAATAATAATAATAATAATAATAATAATAATAATAATATATTTATACCCCGCCCATCTGGCTAGATTTCCCCAGCCACTCTGGGCAGCTCCCAACAGAATATTAAAACACGATAAAACATCAAACATTAAAAACTTCCCTAAACAGGGCTGCCTTCAGGTGTCTTCTAAAAGTCACATGTTTGTTTATTTCCTTGACATCTGATGGGAGGGCGTTCCACAGGGCGGGCACCACTACCGAGAAGGCCCTCTGCCTGGTTCCCTGTAACCTCACTTCTTGCACTACTACAGGTGCTACATAATACTAAAAACATTCTTGTTTAGGCAAAGCCTACCCAGGTGCTTAGAAAGTTAAGGTACCGTATTTTTTGCTCTATAAGACGCACCAGACCACAAGATGCACCTAGTTTTTGGACGAGGAAAACAAGAAAAAAAGTATTCTGAATCTCAGAAGCCAGAACAGCAAGAGGGATCGCTGTGCAGTGAAAGTAGCAATCCCTCTTCCTGTTCTGGCTTCTGTGAGAGCTGTGCAGCCTGCATTCACTCCATAAGACCCACACACATTTCCCCTTACTTTTTAGGAGGGAAAAAGTGAGTCTTATAGAGCAAAAAATACGGTAATTTTAATCTCTTTTAGTATTTTAACTTTTGTATGTGTTGAAAATATGGCTGTGAATTGCTCTCAATTTTATTGTTTTATCTTTATAGTTTTGCAAATCCCTTTGAGTTTATTTTTTTGCAATCAAGTGGGGTATAAATTTCATAACAGAAAGCAAGAAAGAACAAAGACTCTCGTGGCAACTGAAGGACTGTCTGATGAAGTGGATGGGATGCCATGGTTGGTCATTTAAAATTGCCCCAGCTGCAAAGCTCCTTTTGGAGCTTGTCAGATCCATGCCTCAGATAACACATAAAGAGTCCCGACTTTAATGTTCTGAACATCACAGAAAGCAGATGTGTGAAGGAGTAGCAGCCTCACAGCTGAAAGGGAAATGGTATGTGGGAGATGGATAAGCACAGGCTGCAGATTCGACTTGCATGTTCTCCCTGTGGAGGGTGAGGGCTTGAAACGCAATTCATTGACATATAAAACATGAATTGGAGTCCGGCTGTGGTGATAAGAATGTTGAAAGAGCTTGTTGGTCAAACCTGGTGGTTAATCAGATACCTAGGGGAAGTCCTCAAGCAAAACATCAGCTCAATAGCATTCTCCCCCTCATGTTCCCTAAAAACCAGCCTTCAGAGCAAAACTGCATCTTGATACTGGAGGTACTGAATAGCCCATGTGACTGGCTGCCCTGTGCTGCATGAATTTATTTAATCCCTTTTTAAAATGGCCCAAACTGTAGCAAATTCTACAGTTTAACTGAGTTCTACTATTGCACCTCAAGGCCCCAGGACCCACCCCCCAAATTAACTTCACACGGACACCTATTTTAGTTTTAAGTTTTTGGGCAATTTTTTGGCCACAACTTTATTGAAATACAATCACATGAGCAGTATTGGCTTAGGCATTGACTCCCCACTATAACTGATTCCACCTCTCTGCGTGATCATCCAATGGGGTAAACCAAACGAGCGAGCAACGTTGATGCGGACCAACCGAAGCTCACCCCGGGGTTCCTGTGGTCCTGGCATGGCCCTAGCCCCTCAATCGGGCATCGGACAAGATCCAGGACCCCCAGATTCCTTTAATGGAATACCCAGTTCCTGGAGGGGCAGGTGATGGCGGCACCTCCCCTCCCCACAATCCAACTGAGCCAATGCCTAACCTCCACCTTACAAGTTGTGATGATTGCCAAGGAGTAGGCAAAAACCAAATGGCTAAAGCCAATCTGCCAAATGGAAAAAAATTCCTACCCAGCCCCTGTTCCAAAACAGGTGACCCAAACCAAAGCAAGGCCAAGCGACTCTACCTAAAACTAGGGAGAGTGGGCGGGTGTTCGGCAGAGCGATGCAAGTGCCCCTGCTTGCATCACGCTGTTGGTTTTAAAGCCCCTGGGATCACACCACCCGCTGGCGATTGGCTAAAACAGTCTGGCATGATCCCAGGGCAAAGGCCAGGACTTCCTGCTACTACCCCCCCACCAATGTAACACTATAGGGGGTGAGCCCCAGGGCCCGAGCGCAACCAGGACCCTCTGTTATGAGGATCCCATTCATTATGAGACAGGAAGAAAAAATTCCCTCTGCCTATTTTTTCCCACCCTTTACATAAATTTATACACCTCTATCCCATCCCTTACTTGTTTTTCCCCTCTAAACTGAAAACTTCCCAAAATTAAAAAACCTTCCTCATACAAAGGGAGTAATCTTCCATCATAGGGGAGAAATGAATTTGGGGGAAAATGAGAAATGTTACTTTCATGAACTTCCCAGAAGGGAAGATGAAAAGCTTAAGTGGTTTTATTTATTTCATTATTTAATGTGCTTCTTTCATTCATTACTAGAATAGAACAGATCTGCTTTGAATGCAGAAGGTCCCAGGTTCAGTCCCCGACATCTCCCAGTAGGTCAAGGGAAAAACTTGGAAACCCACTGTAAAGGTAAAGGGATCCCTGACCATTAGGTCCAGTCGTGACCGACTCTGGGGTTGCGGCGCTCATCTCGCTTTATTGGCCGAGGGAGCCGGCGTACAGCTTCCAGGTCATGTGGCCAGCATGACTAAGCCACTTCTGGTGAACCAGAGCAGCGCACGGAAACACCGTTTACCTTCCTGCCAGAGCGGTACCTATTTATCTACTTGTACTTTGACGTGCTTTCGAATTGCTAGGTTGGCAGGAGCAGGGACCGAGCAACAGGAGCTCACCCCATCGCAGGGATTCGAACCCCCGATCTTCTGATCGGCAAGTCCTAGGCTCTGTGGTTTAACCCACAGCGCCACCCGCATCCCATTGTAAGTCAGTAGATGAACCATTGGTCTGATCCAATGCAAAGCAGCATCCAGTTTTCATAAGCGCTATTACATAATATCTGGAATTTCTGCTCCACATTAAGAGAGAGACCAGGGCCCTGCGGTATTTAACCTCCTTCTGCAGGGCCTGTAAGACAGAGCTATTCCACCTGGCTTTCAATTTGAGCTTAGCCTGATCTTTTATTCCCCTTCCTCCCCTCCCCCTCCCCTTTTTATGAAGATTACCCGCTCTGGGATCCCACAGCTAATTCTCCCCTGGTCTTCTCGCTGGCCCAAATAGGACTAATTTAGCCAGCTAACCCTGGTGATCATCTAATGTTTATTGGATGGATTTTTACCCTAAATCGATTTTTGAATTCTGAATTTATTGTTATTCACGTTTTATACTGTATTTTATGCTGGTTTTTGTTGCATCAATGAAGTGTTTTAAATTTGCTGTTAGCCGCCCTGAGCCCGGTTTTCTGAAATGGGAAGGGTGGGGTATAAATAAAAATTTATTATTATTATTATTATTATTATTATTATTATTATTATTATTATTAAGGCTCAACATGTGGAGGCACATAATATAATAAAAAGCAACTGGCTCCTATACCTGAAGAAGCCTATCTCCTCCTTACCACCCAGAGAAGAGGGGCTAAGGCAGGAGGTAATCACTCAAACCCCTTCAATTTTCTATGCAAAAGAAAGTTTTGTCAGTAATGGAACAGAGGTGTAGCTCTACTCCTGGCTCTTTCCAAACTTCCCCAAAGGAAGCATCTGGGATGAATCCAAGTGCCATTTTCCAACCAAGATAGGTGAGATACCATAAAGGTGAGGGTTGCCCTTGAACCTAAAAGTCAGTCACTGCTGCAACAGTACTGCCTCCTCACCCCACCGTATTCCTTCTCTGCATACAGCCAGTCGCGTCTCTAGGTCTTTTGTGCTGACACCTGAGCAGTTAGAATGTTCATGATAATTCCAAAGCAGCTCAGCCAATGGTTAGAAGAGGACGGGGACTAATGTCAATAGAGTGAAGTTCTGGGAACTCTGACATCTATGCCTCCATGACATCTTAAAAGGTCAGACAAATGCAGGGGTGAGGTGGTCATTCCACTGCAACCTCCCAGATTTTACCCCTTTCCCAGCCTCCTTTGATTATCTTTGTTATTCCACTTCAAATCAATGTGTTCTTTGTTTTAATATGACACCTCATTTGTATCTCTATGCTGACTCTAATAGCTCATTAATGATTTCAACACTATGCTCGGTTTATACACTTTTTCCCTTTTCCTTTCACAGCTTAAGGTCTTGATGTTCCACCTTGTCCTGCAGTTCTGAAATCTCTGTGTCTCGCTGGGTCACCTCAGCTACACCACCAACTCAATTTCCCCATTTAATGACCCTTTGGCACTCTCCCATCCGCAAGCCTGGGATTGGTGTTTCTCGAGAGCACATCCACATGCTTTCAGAACGCTCACAAGACAATCTGGCGCTTCATTGTATTAAAGTGCTTCTTCATCCGTCTGTGTCAAAGAGCCATAGCACTGAAATAAATAATTCCTCAAAAAGGTTCCATTACAAAATGAGACTCATTTTGTGATCCCTACCTTTTGAACATGCTTGAAATGAAATTTGTGTGATTGGTTTACTGTCTCATTCAATGATCTGTGACCCGCTTTGAATTAAGAAACTCAACTTCTGGCTTCAGCCAGGATGAGTCAGATGATTGTAGCCACCCACTTGTCAGGTACAATCTGTTCATATGTCATATAATCTAACACTGACGTTCAATTAAATTGAATTTGAGTTCTGTGTTTTTGAACAATAGCTAGAAGAATAAACATCATTATGTTGGCAATTTCTTCCTATGTAGCTGTACAAACATGAATTAGATTCAGATGATACCTGACAAATAAATATCTTAAACAAAGTTTTCCAGATGATCCACACAGATCTCTTTCCTGAGTAAGAAACCAAAACATTATCTTTGAAGTCAAAGTGTCAGGCAAACAGGAGGTATACATTATAGACTAACTTTTCCAACATAGTTTCTCTTCCATCCTCGGATGGTTCAACTTGGGAGGTAAATAATTACGAGGAATCAAAGAAAAATCAAGATGAAACTTGGGTGAGGAATAGTCTTGTGTGAATTCTTTCTAGGTTTGGAAAGTTATTATGTTATTAACTTTGTAAAGTATAGAAAATAAACACTTACCTTACAACGTGAGATGTTCTTTCCTCGCAGCTATTTGACTGATTTGAAATAATTGACCTTCTCAATTTCAAGGGTCTTTATACTTTAAACTTCCTAATTAACTTCCTAGTATCTGTGGCAATTGGCATCATTTCCCCTCATTTTTTTCTCCATATTCCTTCCTATACAAATATAAACACTAATAGTGAGAGTAAGCTTTGCTCTTCATCTGTCACACATATGGTAATCATCTGTGGATTTATAAACATTAAGTTTTGGGGGCAAGTAGGACAGACACAATGCTGTGCTGAATCGCTCCCCGCACTGCTTTCATGGAACCATTAATCACCCAAGAAATGGTATATGTGCATGGAGATATTGGACATCCTCGCCAGTGAGCAAATTCTAAGAACTTTGGTTGGGGTGGGTGCACTTTTAAAGGATGAGATAGCAGGCAGGCAGGCAGGCAGGCAGGCAGGCAGGCAGGCAGGCAGGCAGGCAGGCAGGCAAGAAGGAAGGAAGGAAGGAAGGAAGGAAGGAAGGAAGGAAGGAAGGAAGGAGGGAGGGAAGCTTCAGCACCACGTCAAGCAGTGCTCAGATGTTCTTGCCAGCTCTACAAAAACCGCATTGTAAATTTTGGTCAGACTATTCCATAGTGGCATTCCCAGGGGCATTCTTGGGGTGAAAGAAACATATCCCTATTGACACATTTCAAAGCATTTATAGCAGAACTTCAAAGCATTTTATAGAAGGCACACCTTCTCTTAAAACAATAGCTACTACACAACCCCCCCCCTTCTGAATACATACCCTTTGACAAAAGTCCTCTGTGCTTTTGTTCATCTTGTTTCAGCTGATCCACACTCTTGTCCCTCATTACAGAAGCGTATGGTGTAGTCATTATAGCACAGATCTTGATCACCTGGAAGAGGCTGAATATTGGCACCGATGGCAAATTCAAATGCACAAAGGTAGTTGGTTCTCCCACAAAATTTGGAAGAGTAGCTCTAAGAACAGCCTCCCAGGTCAAGATTACATATCCAAGAGATGTCTAGGACTTTTGCATCTCTCAGATGTTCCTTCACTGTTTGAGGAACAGCAGGCAAAATGTCTCTAATCCTTAGCACTCTACCATTGCTATGTGTTGTCAAAATATTGTGCTGTAATAAAACAAAGTCCTAAAAATGGTAAAGTAAACTTTTATGTTTTAGTTGATCAAAAGCACAATGGCCATTCTTACGTCAGTACATCAAATGTCTTCATTGTGCTTTGCCCTATGTAAATTTAGAAAAGATGCACAAATCCAGACTAAAGAGATCTATGTTCATACATTTGACAGCTTTCATGTGTTTTAAACAAATTATTTCTTTATTCACAACTTATCCACAAAACACGGTCATCTCTGTACTTCCTGCTGTAGCTTGTTTGACAAATGCCAATAGATCTGCCTTTCAAGCTGTAGTCCTGTCAACACACTCAACAAGCCATTGGAATACATGACAGATTACCAAATCTGGAACACATATCACGTTCCACAATAGTTTTATTTTTTAAAAATACAGAAAATAATTTTTAGGTGTCTGCTGCCCACTGTGTGGAGATAGGTTAACATGTGGTTGTCATATGACATGCTGAAAACATGCACTTATGGAGGGTGGGGAAGCTGAGGTGCAATCTGTGTTCATAGTGAGCTTTCAAATCAAGGGGCTATTTGTAATTTACTGTCATTTGGACCCAAACGCTGGACACGTCAGAGGCTACATGTGGAACCAACCTTTCTCCTTGCCAATAACAGTTGTCATCATTGGACCCCACCACCCACCTGATCTCCGGTTGTAGACATCTCCAATGCTTATCAACAGGGGAGAGGCAAGGTGGTGGTGAGGTTGGCACAGTGCAAACACACCAGCAGGAGTGTTGTATTGTATCTGTTGGCATTTTTGCAACATACGAATCTTGTCATCATCTTGCCACTCCCCCTCTATCTCCCAGTAAGCAGCAGCAACCCGCCACACTGTCCATGTCTGCTCTTTTCCTCTGCCCAACCTTGTATAATGGCCAAAAGTCTCTGTGGAAGTTTGTCCCCAGGAATAATGTGAGTTGTGTGGTGGGAGGCTATTGAATGAAGAGGAAATCACCCCAAATCAGGCAGAGCGACCTTGGAAGCATGCAATCTCTGTTGACTGGGTATGACTGATTGTACTAAATATTCCTGTCTTCTGAAAGGAGTATCCCTTCTGTCCAAGGACATTCTGTCTCTCCATGAATAACAACCTTTGAACCCAACCCGATATGTGTATATCCTGTGGTCTGTCTACACATAAAGAAGAACCTTAAGCTGCTGAATTTCTGGTCAAACGAAGTTATATGGTTTGGCTCTTGTCCCGACTGTTGTTTGTGTAGCTATTTCATGAATCAACAGTGTTTTGGTTTTTTAAATTGAAGAGAACCAAGGGGGAAGGGAATGTTGTTGATCTCTAAGCTGCTCATTTCTTCCCATTCAACTCTTGTGAATAGTCTCAGTGTTATCTCAGCTGTTCTTTCTTTGTCTAACATCTACTGTCAGTCCTTAGACATTTCACCACAGCTGACTGGACAGAAGTGAGAAGCAGGATCTTCAGCAGCTGGGGCAACAAGGCCACCTGCTTCTCCCATGGCTGCTTTCCATTGCCTATGAAACACTAAGGAGACTGTATCACAGAAGTCAGGACAGCCAAGCAGCCAATCTCGTAGAGTGAGACACAGTACTGGGTGAACAACTGTCATACAAAGTGTGAATCCCAACTTTTGTTGTGTTCCTCCAGGAAGTTTCATCTTACAAGGCCTGGAATAGACACTTCATAGCAAAACAATTTGATGAATGGAGGACTGAAGCTAAATGATAGCAATCTGATTGCACACTGAGGCTGTGTACACAATACAAGCTTAAAAGTCAGCCAGGGAATTGTTGTTGTTGTTTTTTCAATTTAGATTGAAGCTGGTTTGGGGAATAACACTTCAAAATGTGATGTTTCATAAGAAAGGAGACTATTGATACAGGATAGATATGGATTGTAGCTAACATTGTGTGTACACCCCATCCCCAAACAGTGCTCAGAGCATACTGGATGCAGTGTACAGTAAATGGAAGTGAGTACACTGCCTGAGAATTGGATTTGTGATCAGAAATTCTAGCTCAATAGCTAACAAACTACTATACATAAGACAAAATGCTCCCCATTTTAACAAAAGATACAGCAATACTTCACACGGCTACAATTTCTAAGCAGGAATTTTAACATAATTATGATTTTCACCTTTACCCAACACTCACTGAAGTCAGTGACACTTTCTCTATGGAACCGAGTGAAGGTATTAATAATACTAATAACAATACTTCCACAGCATCCATGGGATGAAATGATGAGAACAAGAGGTAGAGATGTGTATCATCTGCTTACTGGTGACATCTCAAGCCACCAACCTCTGACTGACCTCACGGAGTCATTTTATGTCAATATTTAAAAACATGAGAGAAATTGGACAATTGCACCATCCCTAGTTTCAGACATCTTTAGTTTCAACCTTTTAGCTTGTGTGAGATCAAAGCAGACATTTGCAGATGGCAAAAAATGCCTCATTGCAAAAACTGCATAGCTGCTTTTTTTCAAAATATGTCCCCAATAGTCCACCAGCAAAAAGATAAATATAATGGTTCTCTGTGACAATTCCAGCTGATGGGTATATCTTTATACATATATCTTCATTGACTAGCCTTGCCCAAAAAAATTCCCTATGAACTGGAGTTACAGGAAGATCAAAGTTGTCCCTTATGAAATTATATATCTCAAAAAATATGGCAAATAGATGGTGTCAAATACTATGAGTTTTTTTAAAAAAATATAGAAAGCCATTTGGCATGTTACCATGACTATCAAACAAATATGGGATTTTATTTCCATTTCTTTTGGATTGCAGATCTAGATACATAATACCATTCCCATCTCTCTGAAGAGAGCAAATTCGCCCCAAGTGGAGAGAGGAATCCATGTGGCCAGTGAGTCTTCCTTTAGGGCTCCCCTTCAATGGCATCACTTATATAGCAGTAGTTGTTCAAACCAACGTTAGAATGCAGTAAATCAGTTGGCAACACTGGGCATGCATACAGTGGACGGTAGATGGTCTCTACACATAAGGAAGCAAAGAAGTGGATATTCGAAGTAACAGTTTGCCAGTAGTCTGGGTGCAAAAATATTTGCTTGTATGAGGTCATGGCAGGTTTAGTTACAACAAAAACAGCCTTGCATAGAATGTCTTAGTAGCTGCCAAACAGCTACTGGAGGCAGAAGATATCCAACACTAGTTCTTTTCATGTGCTATGTATCAATTACAGAAATGCCGAGATTCAACCATTACGAAAACGGTTCCTTGAGCTCTTTTGTTGCCATACAAGTGGACAATTGGTGTATTACAAATGCCTAATTAACAAATACATTAAACAAGAGGATATTTTTCTAACTTCCTGGCAAACTCACAAATCAAGCTTTGGATGCTGATGATCGTATGATTTCCCCCACAAATATTGGCTGACTATATTGACAGAGTAGTGAGGTCTTTGGCTTTTGGAATGCGATGAAGAATTTGTGGGTCAAAACTCACTTTCCTACTTTAATGTACTGCCTATCCATATTATTTTATATATACAGAGATTTCAGCAGCTTTCAGTGTGATAAATAAGGGAAGTATGAATGCCACCAAGTAAGTTACACTAACCTTGAGTTTCCTAATGGGATTTTTAATAAGTGTCCCTTATGCAAGCCTTTTCTATTTCATTTCTGTTATACATTCTTACATAAAGGGCAAGGCAAGATTTTCATAAGAACAGAAGAAATTGCACAACCAACTCCTCCTGCCATTCCAATATAATTGAGTCTCCAAAGCCTTCGCTTCTTTGACAGTTTCACCTCTTAAAAGAAACTGAGCAGTTGGCTGTTACAAAAGATGAAACTAAAAATAAAAAGATGGTGGGGGAAACCCACAAAAACATTAATAGTGGAGTTGATACTAATGTGATTAAACAATATGAGAATTGCCACGAAATTCAGAAGAATCTACCCATGGAGACTGGATGGCTCTTAGATTCATGTGCTGATCAGGATTAGATCACTAGTGTGGAGGGGTTTAATAATGGCATATTAAAAGGTGAAGACAGATTTTAAGTCCAATGATTATAGTTCAGTTAGTTTATATGCTGCTTTTCCACATTGGACTGTGCCCAAATCAGACGACGACAAGGACAATGATAATGATGATATAAATAACAACTTATCAAAATGCAATGTCACATCTGAAAAAAGACACATGGTTGTGAAATAGATCAATAAATTCAAATAAGACCAAATTGACAAATCAGTAAATATCACATAAATTGGAGACTGCAATGTGTGAGACAGAAGCTGCTTGACCAGTAATAATCAGCCCAAATGACTGAACTACAGCTGGCTACAGGTGGTGCTGATAAGGAGGCGTTTGGATTTGATATCCCGCCTTTCGCTCCCCTTAAGGAGTCTCAAAGCGGCTAACCATCTCCTTTTCCCTTCCTCCCCCACAACAAACACTCTGTGAGGTGAGTAGGGCTGAGAGACTTCAAAGAAGTGTGACTGGCCCAAGGTCACCCAGCAGCTGCATGTGGAGGAACAGAGACGCGAACCCGGTTCACCAGATTACGAGTCCACCGCTCTTAACCACTACACCACACTGGCTTTCGATAAGAATATAAGGCCAAAGAATATAAGAATATAAGACCAAAGGCTGTTCTAGTCTAGCATCCCCTTCTCACAGTGGCCAGTCAGATGCCTACAAAAAACCTGGAAGCAGAATCTGAGCACTCTCCTAGCAACTGGCATTCAGAGACATAATGCCCCTCTAACAGTGAAGGTAAAACCTAGCTATCATGGCTAATATCAATTAATAGCCTTCTTCTCCATGAATTTGCCTAGTCCGCTTTTGAGAAGCTGGAAACTTGCAGAGTCATGCTCCCAATGGCTTGTAAAAGAGGAGAAAGGCAGAGGCTGCTGTCAAAGGAAATAGGGCTGAATCCAACAAAGCCTTCATGCACATCTGCTTTGGAGGGTTAGGAGAACGGGCAAATTAAACTGTTGGACTTTGCTGAAATGGCAAAATTGACTGGAAAGCTCGGGAACCAAGAAGACTAAAACTTCAATAAGGAATGGGAAAAAATTATAATTGATATTGGAGATCACTGTAAGCAGATGAAAACATTAGCAGGATTGCAATCACACTTGTAATGTAGCAATTACTATGGAGATGATGGAGTTATAAAAAGCATGGATTACTGAAAAAGATGCAGTAGAAAAGGTTTAACAACAGAACTCATGGAGTGGAAGGTGGGAAGTCCAGAGATTCAGAGGAATCTTTTAATTGTGGGTGTGGGTTTTGGTATTATTATAATTATATATTTGTATAAAACCATATATAGAACTAGATCTATATATGAGAATTCCCAGAGCAGATTTTTGTGGGGAATGCATTGATGCATGGAGGAAGGGGTGTAAGGGAAGGTTCCATTACACACATGCAAGTTGCCCAATAACTTCATTGGAGACAACTCATGGCTTTCCACCCTCCTTGTTGCCATGAAGGGTTCCACAAAGAAATAAAGAAAATACTAAGAATATGATATAGTAAAAGACCAGAGGCATTCCTTTTAGGAATTTTGAAAGACCATATTCCAAAAGACAAAATCAAATTTTTATTATACGCGACGTCTGCAGCAAGAATCCTGGTGGCTAAGTATTGGAAAGGGAATCAGTTACCCACTAGGGGAGATTGGTTATGTAAGCTTTCAGAATATTTAGAATTAGCCAAATTGACAGATATAATAAGACAAAAACCAAAAAGTGAAGTGAAAAGGGAATGTGAGTGCCTAAATGAATACCTTAAAAGCCAAGGTTCAAGGACAGAAATCTGGCTGAGTCTGGAATAACCTTGTGAAGTGAAAGGATAAGAAAAAGGGATTTATATCTAGATGCTAGGATAGAGATGATAAGGAAAACAGGAAAACAGGAAGATACAATAAGAGGTAAAGGAGGTGCTGTGGGATTGGTGGAAGTCAATGTTTGTTTTCCTTTTTGGTGTTTATATTATTAATTTGTAAGATTTGGAATTATTTTTATATGCTTGTTTTTGTGTTTTGTGTATTGTTATTTTTCATTTTGTTTTTGTTGTTGTGTGGGAAATACTAATAAAATTTACTATTTAAATTTTTAAAAAAGAAAAGAAAAAAACTTCATTGGAGACAACTCATGGCTTCCCACCCTCCTTGTTGCCGTGAAGGGAATGTGCCAAATGGCCAGCAGAAGACAAGTTATAGTAAGGTGGTTGGTTAAGAATGGAGCAGCACTATGTGGAATGAATACTGCAGGTACAGATGGCACATTGTGGATTTCCAAGTGCAGTATGTCTGGTGGTACTCAATGTACCCTCCCCAGCTGGGATATCACAGCTGGCATGTGGATGACGATGGGAACGCACAGAGCTCAGACTTTCCCCAATCAGCTCTGTAGCAGTAATGAACTTTGGGCTTTAAAATTAGTGGCACCCTGTGCCATGCCAAAATTTGGAAAAGGGGCACCTAAATTTTCAAGGCATGTCAGCATGCTCAATTCACTTGTGCAAGGCACGCAGTGTGTGTGCCAACACATTTCACGGCATGCGTTAGTGATGTCAGTAGGTTGCATGGCATGCATGAGCAATTTCAGCATGGCACATGCACATAGTGCAGTGCCAGCCCCCTCAGTTGTGGGGGAAGCCAGTGTCCCTGGCCCAGGACCATGGGGTAGGAAGCCATGTCAACTCACAATTTTCTGTCCTGGTCTAAATTATAGCCTACCACTACCACATGAAGATATGGGACGCAGGTGGCACTGTGGGTTAAACCACAGAGCCTAGGACTTGCCGATCAGAAGGTCAGCGGTTCGAATCCCCACGTCGGGGTGAACTCCCGTTGCTCGGTCCCTGCTCCTGCCAACCTAGCAGTTCGAAAGCATGTCAAAGTGCAAGTAGATAAATAGGTACCGCTCCGGCGGAAAGGTAAACGGCGTTTCCGTGCGCTGCTCTGGTTCGCCAGAAGCGGCTTAGTCATGCTGGCCACATGACCTGGAAGCTGTACGCCGGCTCCCTCAGCCAATAAAGCAAGATGAGCACCGCAACCCCAGAGTCGGTCACAACTGGACCTAACGGTCAGGGGTCCCTTTACCTTTACCACATGAAGGGAACAAGGCAGAAAATGTTGTAGCACCTCAGAATAGACTGAAAAAGCTGAAAGCCAAAGAATTCAAGTATGAAAGCCATGGTATACAATATAGAGGCATGCTTAAATCAATCAATCAATCAATCAATAAGGATCAGTCCAGTCTGATGTCTCCTAGTTCTTTAATGTGTGTATAAAAAGCAGTCAATTGAATCTAGACTGTTTGAGCAAAACTCACCCTACAAAAGCTCAAGAGAAATGCTTGTTTGTAATTTGGCTTCAGTCTAGCCTGTCTTCATTTGTCAAAGGAATCTTTGGATTAAAATGTTACTCTCTAAACAGAAGTTCATATTTTTGCCACTGCACTAAATGCAGAAAACAGATGCTGATAGTTTTGTTCAATAGTGTTAAATTGGGGGAGAGGGGTATATTTCTAGGAGAGGAGGCAATTAAGAGAAGTACAGTGTAATTATTTCTCAAAAGCATGAAAACCTGCCATAATTCCGCACCCTTTCATCATACTGCAAGCAAAGATCTATCAACATTTCTGAACTTCATGTTTTCACATTTTGCAACCAGATAGTTTGCTCGGGGCTCATGCCTGAAATCCAAACGAATGTGTGGAAAAAGGATCTTTTGAGGCACACGTGCGATTCCCAGTAGGAACGCTGATGGAGAAATATCGGAAGGACTCTGGTCCAACACTGTCCACATCCTCATGCAAACTCAGGAAATGGGCTGTGTGGGATTTGCTGACCCAGCATTAGCTCTCAAGGAACATTAAGGCAAACGTGGAAAACTCTCTTCCAACCAACCTCATATTTGACATGTCATCTAAATCTGTGCATATCAGAGAGAAAGAACTTACATCTGAAAGCATCTCATCATCTTGAAATATCATTTCATGTCAAAGCAAGTCTAGTGGGAGTAGCAAAAATATATCCTTAGGAGAAACTAAAACCCCAAGGTTTTGCTTCAGGAATGACTTCTTCCTTCTATGCATTTTTATTTAATACAGTTTGACCTACTTGGAAACAGTTTTTTTCCTTCCAAAAAGTGATATCCCTAATTAAAGCTAACAGGCTTTGTCACCTTGAAAATCTATTATGATTAATAATACTACTGAATCTAAGAAACCAGATGTTTTTCCAACTGACTTTTAAAAACATGTAACTGGAAACAGAAAATCAGTGCATGGATATAGGACATGCATAGGGCAACTTAAGAGCCAAAGTGGCATTAAATGTGTTACTGAACTTAACATGGGCTTTTTATGCAGATAGCTGCTATAAGGAGCCCAAACAGGATTGGGAATGTAGGGAGGGGTCATCTTTTGCTCCCTGCTACAATCCCAACAAAAGGGGCTAACCAACTCTGCTTTTGGGGAATGGCTGTATCTCAGTGTTAGAACATCTGCTTTGTGTACAAAAGTCGTCCCAGGATCCATCTCTGGCATGTCCAGTTGGGTCTGGGTGAAATTCCTGCCTGAAACCTGGAGAGCCACTGCCAATCAACTTCCATTAGTGTCAGTGGGAGCTTTGCTCCCAATGCAATAAACAGATTGATGGAGACTGATTTTTATCAGCATTTGGCAGGGGGGAAAGGGTTAAAAAATATTTCCCACTCGCCATAGTTCTGATCCTACTCAAGGCTTCCTGCAGCAGCTATTTCCATTTAAAAAAATAAAAAAATAAAAAAGTGTATGTTAAATGCAATTTCACATTCATGTCTGGTTTGGCCCTAACATAAATTGCTCCAAGTGTGAGCTCTGGGCTCACAATGGACTCCTGATATCTCATTTCCAGAAGCAGAGTCCCCATGATTGTTTCAGCACCCAGAAATGCAAGGGAATGTCAGAAGCTCTCTGGTGCATTGTGAGAAGGTGTTGCTGCCAGAAACAATAGGCTAATCAGAGTGTACAAACCCTCACACACATTTCATTGTTTTGATTATGCCCGTTGTTTATTTGATCCTCACAGAACTCCCCGCACGGGCATACAAAGCCAGTGTACACATGGCAGTACCTCTTTTGTGAACCAGCACTCTTATGTAAGGAATGTGGGTGGCGCTGTGGTCTAAACCACTGGGCTTGCTGATTGGAAGGTCGACGGTTTGAATCCCTTTACGACGGTTTGAATCCCTGGAGTGTCATGTGACTGTCAAAAGGGCATCCTACCTGTATTTCCTTCCTTCCCCCCTTCCAAGTGCATGTTTAATCATGCTTAACCATGTTTTAAACCCAAATTATACATGTAGTTGGAAAACAGCAAAAAATGAGTCACCATGAACCATTTGTGTGATGATGCTAAGCTATGGGCTGTTTGAAACTGGTAAGTGAACTTTACATAAGCACCATGGGAGTGCACATGGTTGTGGCTAAGCAGCAGTTGCTCAGAGTGTGAAGTAGCATCTCCACCTGAGATGTGGCTGCTCTGATTTGCACACTCATAGCAGCTTTGAAAATGTTACTGTGTAGATTATGGTGCCCTTACATAATAAAAGTTAAAAAGGTAAAGGACCCCTGGATCGTTCTGTCCAGTCAAAGACGAATATGGGATGTGGTGCTCATCTCACTTTCAGGCCGAGGGAGCCAGCATTTGTCCACAGGCAGCTTTCCAGGTCATGTGGCCAGCATGTCTAAACTGCTTCTGGTGCAACAGAACACCATGATGGAAACCAGAGTGCACAAAAACATTGTTTACCTTCCTGTCGCAGCGATATCTATTTATCTACTTGCACTGGCGTGCTTTTGAACTGCTAGGTTGGCAGGAGCAGGAACAGAGCAACGGGAGCTCACCCCATCGCATGGATTTGAACCACTGACCTTCTGATTGGCAAGCCCAAGAGGCTCAGTAGTTTAGACCACAGCGCCACCTGCTCCACTTGATCCAGGCCAAGGCAATTCCCAGCTACCTTAAATCCTAGCTCTGTGAACTATGGTTGCACAGCTCCAAGTTCAGACTAGTAAGATGCACAACTTTGATATAGAAACAGGTGGGTTTTTGTGAAAATGCATAATGTATGATTTTATAGTAAGATATCTCCTAACTAGACATGGAACAAATACAGAATTGGGAGTGAGGGGGTGAGTCAGTAAGTTTGGGAAAGAATGGGTAACATTATCCTTTGCTTTGAAACTATCCAAATAAGGTCAACCATGAGAATCATCTGGAAACATAAAAATAAATGGAAAACTCAATTAGTCTTGTAGAACAGAAGGCTTGGTCTTGAAATTTAGAAGAAAAATATGTTACATTCACCTTCATTTCTCATGCTTCATGTGATTTTGTTCTAGAGTTCATTATATACATTATATATATTTGTACAGAAGAAAGGGAAGATAAAACTATACATTTGGATATTGTCCTCAGGTGGCCTGCTTGTATTAGCCTCACTTAAATTAACATAGATGAAACAGCTCAAAAGACCAATTGACATTTTGCTAATATATAAAATGATGGGAGGAAATGTGAAGCGTTCACCTTTATAAACATCTGAGCAAGTCATCTGTCAAAGAGGAGCTGGCGATACAGTTGGCTTGCCATCTGAAGGCAATGAGTTTATTCCAGCATCATTGATTGAATTGGCGGTTTGGGACTGATTAGCCAGGGCAATACATTTGCAGGCAGAAATGAAATAAGTGATTTGTGACTTAGGCAGAGGGAGGGACATCAATAATGTAATTCCCTGCAGCTAAAGAAAATTAAAGTATAGAGAACTTATTCCAGACATACTCTACAGGCTCATCCAATGAGAATTGGAACCATGACTAATCTCTCCTACTCTTTGCATTTTGAGACCACACAGAGGGAGAGAGAAACACAGGGGAAAGCAAGCCAGCAGAGGACTCTAAACCACATAGTGGTGACATTTAACAAGCACGCCATGGCAGTGGCATGAATGCAGTGGAGGTCCCTGCATTAAGCCGTGTGGGCGCACATGCATTTCCCAGGCAAGAAATTTGTCATTTTTTGAATGTCAGAGAAGCACACTTGGTAAGTTATTAATGAATTAAGTACATCCCTCACAATGGGATGAAAAGGTGGAAAAGGCAATGATAAGCAAGACGACATGTTAATTAATGGCACCTCGTCTTTGGGATATATTACTTTTCTGCATCAGCGTCATAAATAATTGAGTAGCCTCTCAAGGCAATCATCCAGAGACTGTTTTAAACAACAGCAATTTAAAACAAGGAGAGAGAGGAGGAAATGAGGAAAATAAACTGACTGAGTAACTGAATTGGGTATGAAACCAATAGGCTTACAAGGACAGACCTTCTCTGCCACTCTAAGAGAGGCAATATCATTATTCCGCTACTTGGAGATGTGGCAAAGAGATTATTACATCTCTCCCTCTTGCTCCTCCCCATTAATTTAAAGTTTAAATGCCTAATTTCCCCCCCTTGTGCTTACAGTGACTATTTTGCCTAACACCACACATTTCCTCGACTGAGCAGTTGATTGAATAGTAGACGCTCTTTACGCAACTTTCTTCCGCTTGCATTTTGTAGTCATGAAAATAAATGTTCTTGGACTGGGAGGAGGTGGGCAGACACCTGACTGACTGACTCTACCTGGAGAGCATAGTATAGAAAATGAAGCTAGAATAGCCGGTCTTGTTGAAATGCAGAATGGGAGATAAACTCAGTTGGTATAATGATACAGAATATCAAACTGTGTGTCTGTCAGGCCCAGAATACAGACAGTTTGATACTACAAACATAAAGCTGTTGGGAGGAAGATAATAGCAAAGCAATCTGTGTCCTGCAGAGTGACAAAAAGGAGACATTGATGGGCAGAAGTTGAGACAGAAGGCGATCTTCTCCTGAGCAGGTCATCTCTGTGTTCCAGTGGAACACAATAGAATGAGCAGCCTCCAAACAGAGTCATAGAAAATCTGGTAATCCTATTGCAGCTAAACCTCTCCTGCTGCTATTGCTATTTCCACTCTCTCTATTGGACAGTGTCCAGCAAATGACACACACAGAAGAACAGATTAGCAGTAGCAGTGGTTAGTTAACAATCTGAAAAACCACAGGAAGTGTGGAATAATAGAAGGCCAATACAGCGAATAAAGTCTTGCTGTTCTAGCTGACTTTCTATGTTTCACATATATGGATAGAGACATACACATAAACACACTTTCCCCTGAACTAAAATAAAAACAAAAGACAAAAAACAATGGCTTGACTTATTCTTCAACTGATCCCTGATAAAATACAGAGGTGATAGGTAGAAGAAAATGATCTACTGGTGATAGAAATTCTGTTTTCTTGCAGAAAAATAAAAAATGGTTCAAAACTGCTTCCTCTCACTTTCTGGAGATTAAGGGCCCACAAGTAAATGTACGTTTGTAGCCTTAGTTAAACATGTAGGTGATTAGATTTGCTTTATGTGATTTTATGTGATTCCTTATGAATTAGGAACAAATAGGCAATTTTTTTAAAAAAAACCCCACATAATTTGTAGATTATGCACTTGCCTTGAAGAATTATTATTGATTTGTACAGAGATAGTAACATGAGTAGAGAAGGACAGAAAATTAAACAAATGATATGAGAATCCGAGATAAAATAAGACAATATTCTATTGTGCATTTTTTAAAGATAAACCAAAATTTGGATTTTATTTCAGCTAGATACCCACTATCTATACATTTAGCTGTCATGTTAAACAGCTTCATCTGTCAAATATTTATGTTAACCATAGCAGAGCAGAACAGGGATCCCTTAGCCAAAATTCCTTAATGAATTAATTCATTCTTTAATTATTTTTTTAGTAACGTCAAGTTATGTGTGTAGCTTAAGGAGATTTTGTCCTGCATACTGAATGCTTGAATATGTTTTGCTTCAATTCCAGGAAGTCATGCTGAATCAACTGGTCTGAAATGTGAAATTGATGCAAAAAGTGTATACTTGCACCCCCAGGTACGATTAAATTAAATTTTGTCATAAATTAGCCTGAGGGAGTTAGTGTGAAACATGTGTCTCTCATGATTTAAGCTGACTGCATTCTAGCTGAATTTCCCACCTTTTCAAAGAACATGGCACTGCTTTTCACCCTCCATTGAAACTTCTACAGTACTAGAATTATAAAGCACAGAGGGCACTACTAGAAACTTTTCAAAAGCCAAGGAGATGAAGCCAACGGCATGCTTATTTTCAAAAGCCACAAGGTTTTATATGTAATGTCCTGATTTCAAGTCTGTTCAGAAACAGGCTACCTATAAACACTGGTTGAAGAGTGCTCTGTCATTAGGGTACAGCTAAGCCTTGCCCTTGTCATATCACAAAGCCTTACTCTGATGTGCCATCACTCTCTGCCACTTTGTGTGTAGCCCCAAATGTTCTTTCAAGTTACAAGAAAGTGGGAATAAGTCTGCTAACAAGCTACGAACCCTAAAATAGGTCAGCAACAACCAGTGGTGGAGGAAGCTACTCGGGCCCCTAGGGCGGCATGCCCAGCGGTGGGGATAGCCACCCATAGGGGCAGCGTGCAAGTGGGGCCTCTGGAGTCTGCCTGAAGGAACATCTCCACCCCCATCATTCAGCCCAGACACTGAGGTCCAGCGGCAAGGGCCTTCTGGCGGTTCCCTTGCTGCGAGAAGCCAAGTTACAGGGAACCAGGCAGAGGGCCTTCTCGGTAGTGGCACCTGCCCTGTAGAATGCCCTCCCATCAGATGTCAAGGAAATAAACAACTGTGTTACTTTTAGAAGAAGTTTTTAATGTTTGATGCTTTGTCATGTTTTTAATATTCTGTTGGGAGCTGCCCAGAGTGGCTGGGGAAACCAAGCCAGATGGGCGGGGTATAAATAATAAATTTTATTATTATTATTATTATTATTATTATTATTATTATTATTATTATTATTATTATTATTTCTCCTCCCACTCAGCCACCCTACAGCTGGGGGGGAGGCAGTGGGCAGACCTTTGGGCAACGCGGAGCCTGCGTGCGCCCAAGCCACTGCGTCTCTACCAGGAGAGATGCGTGGCTCGGACGCACTGCAGGCCCCGCAGTGAGTGCCGCCCAGCATTTTGTCACCCCCTAAGTAGTGACACCCAGGTGCACCCACCACACACCCCTTCTTCCACCCCTGCCAACAACAGCACAAATGCTTATGTAGAGGTGGGGGAGTTCAAGCTAGTTTGCACATTCATTTTGATGCAGTGACATAGCAAAAAAAGATCACAATCACCACAACATGACTTTAGCCTTTATATATGTGAGGGACATTCATTATGATTGCTTCTTCTCTCCGTATGGATTAAGGCATGGTGTGTTTTCTGAGTCCACTATCCAGGGCCCTTTCTTTCCCTGTGGTTTCTTTGGAGATCAGACCTGCTCTTCAGCTGGGTATGCAGGAAGGCTTCTGTGGAGAAATAGATCTTTGCAGCCTGATTTGTTAGTCTGCATTAGTAACTGCCGGGATTTCTGAAAACTGAAGCTGAGCACAGATGTCCCTTATCACACCTTTAAGGCCAGGGCTAATGAGAGTTGTGTGATCCAAAGCCCATTGATGGAAGCAGTGAGTGCTCATTGCATACTCTCCAAGTGTCCTTTTTTTCCCCAGGGACAGTCCCAGATTTACAGAAGCTGTCCTGGTTTCTGATTTGATCCCAGAATGTCCTTCTTTTCCTTAGGACACCCCTATTTTCATAGGAGAAATATTGCAGGATATGGAGTTATGCAACCCCCGAGGCAAGGAGATAAGTAACTATACAACCTTTAGAAGACATCTGAAGGCAGCCCTGTATAGAGAATTTTTTTTATGTTTAATGTTTTATTATCTTTTTTTTATAAGTTGGAAGCTGCCTAGAGTAGCTGGGGCAACTCAGTCAAATGGGTATGGTATAAACAGTATTATTATTATTCTATAGGACGTCCCTATTTTCATCAGAGAAATGTTGGCGGGTCTGTGTTTGGTGAGCCCCTACATACAAAAACTCACTGTGTGATGAAGCCGCCCTATGGAATGATCAAAAGCCATCCCCATCTAGCAGATGTAACTTGAAAACCAAGCTACAACATTTAACACTGATTGCAAATCACTACCATGCTGGTTACCATACAGTTGTGTGGGAGGGGTGGCATCGGTGGTAATAGATTCTCCCAATAAGCGCATATGGAACAAGTAGACTGTGCTGTATTTAGGACAGATAATCGCCCCCCTACTCATGATTAAGCGGTTAGCACAATTTTCTCATGAAGAGAGCATAAAGGGAGAATTGCTGTGGACCTGCTTTGGACACTGTCCCACAGACACTCCCCTCTTGCTGCAGTGAAAATCAAGCCGGCTCGTAAAAAATGTTTAGCAAATTTGACTTTCTGGAAACCACAAAAAAACAATAATGTGGTGTACTGCAACCCTTAATCAGCAACTTGTAAATTTTACTCCTCTTTTCAAAAGAGCACTAAAAGCTACTGTCTCAAGCAACTTGTAAATTTTATTCCCCGATGCAGCACAATTGGGGGAGGGAAACCTGCAATGAAAAGCACTGGAATGCAACCGACTGTAAATTTATCTTTGTATTGCAGGAAAATCCACTCCACGGTTCTTACACCTCAATGCACCTTCTATTTGAAATGTCACGTTTGAATGCCTTTAGGCCTAACCGTTGTCTCAGTTGTCAGAAATGCTAGGAGTGTTGACTGAAGGCCTCTTGGCAAGCAGGGCAGGAGTATTCTACTTTTACTTGCCTTGGGCAAGAGGGACAAAGGTTTTCTTGTTTCATTCTCAATGTCCGCCACTCAAGTTTGTATTTTTTTCAAGGAGCTCATCATATGCAAATATTACAAACAGTTAACATTGAAATCCCAGTAAGTCAAGCCCTTGCAGAATATGAGAGAGTGGTGGGTGTGTGTGTGTGTGTGTGTGTGTGTGTGTGTGTGTGAGAGAGAGAGAGAGAGAGAGAGAGAGAGAGAGGAAATACTCTTCTGTGTCTGGTGTTTTTCTCCATTTCTTATTTAATTGTCGTCATCACTACTTTACTTTAAAAGATAGGAGTTTTACCACTTCTGTATAAAGCTTCTGACAAAGATAAGATTTTTGTGAGAAGAAAAAAATCAACTGAAAGAAGGCATTAGTTGTAGGCAGGACTACTACTACTTGCATATATCCTTTTTGTGAGGAATAAAAGGCTCAAAGCTAATCAAAATCTTCCACTGGAAAGTGGAAGCTGTCTCATATTGTTAATTCACAACTCTTTCTGCGGTAATTAAGCATCTAATGCTCCAGATGGCTAAGTGTTCAAATTTAGTAAATTTCAGCTCTGCTGAACATTTTATTTCAAAATATGCACAATACCAAACAACCAGCAGCTTTTAGCAACTTTGGGAGTGAATCTCTTGAACACTGGGAGGCTCCATCTTGTTTGTCAAATGGGACATGGTTGCTGCAATCTGCCTGCTTCAGACTCCAAAAGAAAGCGTCAGGACAACAGTGGAAGAAAGCCAAAGGGGCAGTACAATGAATGTTTGAAGGACAGAAAAGCACCAAGAAATGAAATGGAGGGTGAGGACTTTGTCAGTAAGGAGGGCTTAAAGAAATAATAAGTGTGTAGAGTTATATCCAAAGAAACCTAAAGCTCTATTCAGTCATCATTCTCATGAAGAAGGACCAGAACAATAGAGCATCTGCTTTGCACCCCAAAGGTCCCAGTTTCCAGATAGGAATGGGAATACCTACAGTCTGAAACCCTGGAGAGCTGTTGTCAGTCAGAGCAGACAATAACATGGAGCTAGGTGGACCAATGCTCTGAGTGGGCTTCCAGTGGTCATGAACACAAAGAGGATGCAGGGATGCACTTTTAACCCTGCTTATCAAGCAACTTAGGGACGCAGGTGGCTCTGTGGGTTAAACCACAGCACCTAGGGCTTGCCAATCAGAATGTCAGCGGTTCGAATCCCCGCGACGGGGTGAGCTCCCATTGCTCAGTCTCTGCTCCTGCCAACCTAGCAGTTCGAAAGCACATCAAAGTGCAAATAGATAAATAGGTACCACTGGCAGGAAGGTAAACGGCGTTTCCGTGTGCTGCTCTGGTTTGCCAGAAGCGGCTTAGTCATGCTGGCCACATGACCCGGAAGCTGTCTGCGGACAAACGCCGGATCCCTCAGCCTATAGAGAGAGATGAGTGTGCAAACCCAGAGTCATTTGCGACTGGACCTAACGGTCAGGGGTACCTTTACCTTTATCAAGCAACTTATTCCAGTTTATCAGGCATTCAGGGCAAATTTTTGCCTGATGTGTATGTGAAGGATGCCTGTATGATTTAGAACTCAGGATTCCAATCCATGTTGCTTCTGCATATGTTAAGGTTGCATTCAGACATGATGAATATTGCATTCATTTTCCTGTTGCATATGTTAGGGGAATGTGTGCAAAACAATGTAGGTATTCTTTATTTGTTTATTTCATTAACATTTCTATACTGCTTGTTTTTTTAGTGAAAATAACATGCCAAAACATGCATTATAGTAGGGGAAATGGCCTGCAGAAATGTGTACATTATTCAAAACTGCATATAAAAATGTGTTCATTTAATGCTGGTACATTTTATGCAGATTCTTTTTTTAAGAATTGATGCAAAATGTTTAGAGCTGAATTTAAGAGCGAACAAATGAGAAACTGAGAGAACCAAAATGGTCAGAGCCTTCCATCCCTAGATACACCCCCACAGAGTTAAAGGCAGCTTAATAAATTTTACATCCTAACAGTAGTCCAAGGACTACTGACATTAATCCCCAATGATTGAGCCTTTTTCACATAGGGTCAAACCATAGTTTGACATTGTCTATAAAGTTTCCCATCATGTACAGACATTTAGGAAAGCCTTTGGCATAGTCTGTATGCTATTCCCATCAATTAGCCACAGCAAAGAAGGTTAAATAAAGAAACAAAATATGAACAACTATTAATATAGAAGGTCAAATACTAATGGGATCTCACATATGTTGGTGGAGTACTTGAACAAAGAAAATTATGACATAACACACACTATTTTAACAACAATAGCAACCAGGGTTGGAATTCAAAGCAGCAGTGATGAATTTAATTATAACAAAATCAGTACAGTATAGGAAATCAGTACAGTTAAATTAAGGATTGATGTAACATATTGCATAAGGGACAAGGTGGAAGAACAAAACCATAAATACAATTTGAGGTTTACTGTCCTGTCAGAAACAATGATGAGAAGGATTTAAGTATCATAGGATGAGCCTGAGTCGGGAAGCAAATTCAGTTTTAGGATGCATCAACAAAAACAATCTATTCAAGGAATGATGAGATCTCAGTGGGAGTAGTGCATAAGAGTTTTGGTTGCTACACTTTCAGATGCAGGCAGAAAAGAGATGAAATTGAGGAGATCAAGACAGCTCATCTAAGATTTAGAATGGATGCATCTACTGTAAAATTGAATGAAACACAGTTAAGCTGCAGTTTGAGACACACTTCCTTGGGAGTAAGTCCCACTGTACTAGGTGAGGCTGACCTCTAAGGAGACATGTACAGGATTGCCCTGTTCAACTTTAAAGAGACTGACAAGGATACCTGCAGCAGGGGGAAGGAAGGACTCAGTGTATTTCAGTCATAGGATGCATTTTTACATCAAACATCAGCCTGCATAAGTCAGAAACCAGTTTTTAAAAAACCACCCGCACAAAAAAAGGAACTTATGTACAGATTTTACTCTCCATATCTTCTGTGTGGCAAATTCATATTCACATTTTCCATCTTTGCAACAATTTAAATGTTGACGCTCACAAAGAACCATTCTCTGCTGGTGAAATAATGGCACATATCACATTTGAAATGGGTGATTATGCAGAAATATGACCCCTGAATTTATCTGGGAGGTACTCAGGTGTTAGCAGACGCACGAAGCAACACAAGGGCAAAGGGTTTCTACGGGGCTGAATGTTTGGCCCCAAGCTCACAAGACTCTCCTGTTGGCCTTTCATGTGGAGAACGTCTTTCTGCAGCAGGAAGAGCAATGCTGCCAGTTGTGTGGAAACCCTCCACAGATACAAAGGGCTCCCTGCAACAGGACTTCTCTCTTGTCAATGAAGGACCAGCCCAAGACATTCCAGCACCTGAGGCAAACCACAAAATGCCTACCACAAACCAGGGAGGAAGGGCTGAGTGAAGATCTGCATAATAAACAAAGGGTGAGAGGAGACCAACAGTGCCTCCCACTCACCAAGAGGCCACTGTAGAGGCCATGGGGGGGGGGGCTGACAAGGAGGCAGCAGATTCAGCCTCCAAGAAGCATGCTGCAACTGGTGGTGTATTCCTTGTAGTCCTTTTTTTTTTTTTTTTTTTTTAAATAATTTTTATTCAATTTTCAATTTTAAAGACAAAACAAACTTACATAAAAAAAAATCAAAACAAAGGTAAAACAAACACAAAACAAAACAAAACACAACCAAATTTTCATCTCCTTCTTTCAATGACTTCCCCGCACTCCCCTGCCCACCTTCCATTTTCACTACATAGCTCAGCAAATTATTTATTAGGTCTCTTAAAAATTATTCAATTCTTTCCTTCCAATTTATCTTTTCCCCCTTTTTAACTTATCATAATTTTACATGTTCCCTTTCCCATATTGGATCTATTCTCCAAGGTCGGCGTAATTTCTCTCCCACAAACTCATCCTTTTTTTTTTTTTTAAATTAAATCTAAAATCATAATATTTCAGTTCCAAATCCCAGGTTTTTACCACCCCAAATTCCCCTCCCCCCTGCCCCCGCTTTGCCCCTACCCCAATAGATAAACAACAGTTTTAGCCCGGATTTCTGACATCCGAGGCCTTCAGGCCCCAGTTAGCCTCTCTCCGCCGATTTTGTTTATAGTCCTCTTTGTTGGTCTTCCCTTCTCCATGAAGTTCTGTCAGCAGCTCCTCATATTTTCTTTCTTCCAAATCAAACAAAGGCAGTTTTTGACCAAAGACAACAAATCTCCCAAAGTCCAGCCCCAGAAAGAAGTCCCCATTGAACTTGTTCATTCTTTGTTGATTCAATATTCTGATTATTCCAGGGGCTTCTCTCTTCCTCTGGCCCTGCAGATCTGCAATCCCATAGTCATCCTCCTTGTTTCTTTGATTCCCAAAAGTTGCAGGTTTCTGTTTGCATTCTTGTTGAACTCTTTCTTTTTCTCCTTCCCCCCATAGGGTTATCTCTCCTTCTGCAGCTGCAAATTTTTTTTCCACTTGTTTAGTTCCATTGACAGAGTCGTTAAGTTTAAGACTGAAGGTCATCAACTGTTCAGTCATAATTGTGTTCTGTTTTTGCAAGGTTCCCACCAGACAAAACATTTTTTGTATCTCTGCCAGTAATTTTCCTTCAGCAGCCATTGCAATGTCATCAGTTCCCTCCAGAGGGATCTCCATCATGAATCTCACCCAACAGTCAGTTACTTTGTTGTTAAGGATTATTTTGTTTCCAATCAGTTCAATCAATTCAGTTTCAATGTAGCATTTAATCCAGAAAAGCAGTTATAACACAGTTCCACGTTTCGGCTAGTCATTTGACAGCTCTTTTTGACAGCTGTCAAACTCCTTATTCTGTTTCTCGGGCTCCCACACTGGGCGCTACCCGGGTCTGGGGGGGTCAACTTAAAAAGCAAAACCCCCGGAATTCCTCTTTCTTCCACTCCTGCTCAAATTACTTCTTAATTCAGTTTGTGAAAGTTCTCCGTTTAAGCACCAAAGTCTTTCCGACCTGGTGCTATCTCTTTGCTTTAAATCTTTTGGTGGGGAGGGGGAGTGCGGACTTCCTTTTTAACACGTCCCCCCGATCATACTCGAATTCGTAAATAAGAAACTTTTAGTGCCGAAATTTCCTTTTACTCACGGGTTACATTTTCAGTCCAAATTTTAAGAAGAAAGACAGCGCTCTCCGGTCATGGCTCGCGGCTTCGCTCCGCCAAGGCAGCGATCGACTCTCAGCACCACGCCACTCTCCGGTCCACTCCGTAGCCTTTAAAAAGGCTCTTCGCGGGTCAGGGAGGGCGCTTAAGGTGCCCACCGAGTCACCATGTCCGCAGGCTTCCGCGCCTGCGGTTTCTAAGGGTCCCCGTGTCGCCGGCACAGCAAGACCCGTCCTTAGCGGAGCCGACTCCCTCCGGAGCTCAGAGGGAGTCCGCCATTACCCGTTCGCGCTATCCCGGAAGTCCCGTATTCCTTGTAGTCCTTGTAGATTTGCAGCCTGTGTGGATCCTGCCACCTGAGACGGTCGCCTCACCTTGCCTCATGGGTGAGCTGGCCCTGAAGCCAAGGAGAGTTCCATTAGTTAGGGCTAAATGCATGGCCCAACAGCCTTGCAGTACTCACATTGCCTCTTCTGTCTGATAATGGCTGAGTAGAGCTATACAGTGGTACCTTGGGTTACAGACGCTTGAGGTTACAGACTCTGCTAACCCAGAAATAGTACCTCGGGTTACGAACTTTGCTTCAGGATGAGAACAGAAATCACACGGTGGCAGCAGGAGGCCCCATTAGCTAAAGTGGTGCTTCAGGTTAAGAACAGTTTCAGGTCAAGAACGGACCTCCAGAACGAATTAAGTTCTTAACCTGAGGTACCACTGTACTCACATTGCCTCTTCTGTCTGATAATAGCTGAATAGAGCTATACAATGAAGCATCGGTGCTTTTTACTTGTTCAAGATCTAGTCTCCCATTTATGCTGATTCCGTGTTTTCACTGCAGCAACCCAGGTTGCACCTCTTCTTACAACTCATACTCTTTTCTAGAATTTGTCCCAATCTTCTGAAGTAGCTTTTGGTGGTCTGGGGAAAAGCTGAGAGCCCCATTTCACTAGCAGAACTATCCTCACAATTTGTGGGATGCAAGTCGCTGCTTGTAAACATCGCCTGGCCACCTTCACGCAGCGGCATGAGTTCTGCTCTTGTTGAATGAAAACAAAAGTACTGATAAGAAGGCATGGTTAGGAGTGGGTGAGCTGCGAGAGATCAGATACCCTCTCAGCCACAAACTAATTGGGTAGCTTTAGGTAGGCCACTATCCCCTCAACCTCAACCAGTCACAACACTGATAACTTTGTAAAGATGACTGAGATAATACATGCAAAGCACTTTGAACGCCTGAAACGTGCATATAGATGTTGAATAACTTACACCACTTTTTGGAAACAATTGGATTTTTGCATTTTTAAATATTTTCTTTATCCTATCCATTTTACATATCCTTTCTGTTGCAAATTACTAGCTATGCTAACGAAGGCCTAAAGACATGGGTGTGGAACCTGTAACCCTTCAGAGGTTCTTCAAATCCCATGAACCCCAGCCAGCAGGTTCAAAGGTCAGGTCAAGGATGATGGGAACTGCAGTCCGGAAATGTCTGGAAGGTCCCAGGTTCCCCAGCCCTGGTTTTAAACATTTAAAATACGCAAATAAAACATTGCTGCTGTTGTTTGGCTCTGAAATGAGGGGTTTGGAGGAAGCAGGGTATTTGAGAAAGGGATCCATTTCACAGATACGCTTTATGAAATTATTCCATAATCATAGAAAGACTTCGTTTTAAAAACATGTTTGCACACATTTTTTAAACTTGCTTTTGAGAAAAAGAACTGCTTGCTGCTGTTTCTGAACATAAATCCTTTCTTATAGAAATTGTTTTCATGGAAATGGGCATGTGTTACCAGAAACATCTTCTCAACGGGGAGGGGCAGAATCTGAGAAAGCACTAGAGGTTCCATCAGACTACATCCTTCTCCTATGGATTTGGATTAAAAAAAAATGCATGCTCCTTTTTCTGCACCTGTGTCTCACTTTAATTCTCTCTCAAGTGCACATCTCAAGGGCCAGTGATAAGGCTGTGCAGCTCTATACCTCAGGTGTGTGCTTAGCATTTAAAAAAGGGTTTTGAATTCTTTTGAGACTTCCGCCTTAAAAACCCTTTATTATGTAACATTTACAATAACAGTGATTATCTCCTTGCGTTAACATGGTAACAGCTTGCTGAAAAAGAAATCAACAATCTAAACAGAAATCTGAGGCTTTGGGAATATTAAAAAACACCTTGAAAGATTGACTAAACATAGAATTTTAAAATTACTTTTCAGACACATTCCATGCCCTTTCCGACGCATGGTGTCTACTCATGTTGAGTGGAAAGGACACTGCTGATTAAGACTGCATTCAGACATGGGGAATATTGCATTCATTTTCCTGTTTATAATGCTCACTCTTCTGTACAGTTCTCTAATGTTCCTTTCAGACTGCAGTACGTGTTATGTTATGGAACTGTGGCCTTTGGGGGGATATACTGGCAAGTGACACTAAATTTCATTAGACAGGGTCACAACAACTACCCCATCCTTTCCACACATGTGTGTTTTTGTTCCCTGGTGATTCCCGTATTAAAACAGCAGGAAAGAACTGTATGTCAGGATACCGCCCCAATTTTTTGTCATTTTACTCAAGCAATTTTCCAGGTTAGGTGGGCTGCTGACATATTTTTTTTCTGGAATAAAACAACATGGAAATGACCTCTAAACATGCACTATATTCCATTAGTTTTCTAGAGGTGGGCTTCTCAGATATAATGCGGAAATTAACAGTGACGGAAACATCAGGAAAATGGAATAAACTGTTCTGCGAGTGCAGCCATAGTTGAGCATCATAAATAAAGTGTTGCAAAGATCTGGACCCTGAAAATAAAAGTTCAGTCAAACACTGACATCTAACAAGGTAAAAATGCACATATATCTTTACTACTTGCACACCTAGCTACATGATAGTGATCATACAGTATCTGCAGATTTTCATCTCCTCAGGATAAATTTGATATGTAGGTGGAGCTGCCTACCTGTCAATCACCTGATGTTACAATTACAGGTGGGCACTTTTTCAGATTTCTACATATTAGTCAGCATATCATACCACCATCGTCTTTTTTCTCCAGCTAAAAATATCCAATAACTTGAACCATGATCAGTTTTCTAATCTCTGAAATATTTCCAATTTATACGAATGCTTCCTGAACCAGTTAGCATCACCCAGAGAAAGGCTAATTGTCCACTTCCACCCACCCCTCTGCCTAATGTACGTGACCAGCACTAACAGAATAGATAGCACAGGCCATATCATAAGAGAGGAGCTCATAGTTCAGTGGTAGAGCATATGATCTACATCAGGCATACACAAACTCAGCCCTCCAGATGTTTTGAGACTACAACTCCCATCATCCTTGACCACTGGTCCTGTTAGCTAGGGATGATGGGAGTTGTAGTCCCAAAACATTTGGAGGGCCAAGTTTGCCTATGCCTGATCTACATATAGATCAGGTTCAATCCCCAGTATCTCTGGGAGAGTTGGGAAAGGCCCTGTCTGAAACCCTAACTGCCATTGCCAACCAGTGGTAGGAACTAATGGCCTTGATGGATCTGTTGTCTGGCTCCATATAAGGCAGCCCATGTGTAATATATGTAACATATCACAGTGTAACTACAAAATAACTGTGCAGCCTAGGGAGGTAGATGCAGATTGCCTTGTCTGCAGCTGTCTTTTGTGTTCATATTGAATTCAATATGTGTATTTCAGACTGTTTCAGCAGAGGGAATGACTTTTCTGCTTGCAGCCTACAATCTTGACCACATCATTTGAAAGCTACGTGGAAAACAATGGGGTTTCCTTTTGAGTAGAACATTTACAGTTAAGATGCAGTAATGATATAGAAATGGAAACTGAGAGCCATTTCACGCATTACACTCTAGGTGTACACTTGGGATGTTTTGCATGTAAGACCACGAAATGTAGCACGTAAACATAGCAAACATATGATTGTAAGCGTGTATCATGCATGCTTGCTTTCCATTGGCTACAACTTCCTGTTGGGTGGCTCTGTGTAATAAAATGACTCTAGGTAGTGGGTGACACTGTGGGTTAAACCACAGAGCCTAGGACTTGTCGATCAGAAGGTCAGCTGTTTGAATCCCCACGACGGGGTGAGCTCCTGTTGCTCGGTCCCTGCTCCTGCTAACCTAGCAGTTCGAAAGCATGTCAAAGTGCAAGTAGATAAATAGGTACTGCTCCGGCGGGAAGGTAAATGGCGTTTCCGTGCGCTGCTCTGATTCGCCATAAGCGGTTTGGTCATGATGGCCACATGACCCGGAAGCTGTACGCCAGCTCCTTTGGCCAGTAAAGCGAGATGAGCACCGCAACCCCAGAGTCAGCCACAACTGGACCTAATGGTCAGGGGTCCCTTTACCTTTACCTTAGTAATATTGGTTTACTAAATATCGCTATCAGGTCTACAGTGATGCTGCAAAGGTTTAAAGAACTCCCAAATCTAGAGCATGTTTTATTTTAAAATTAATTAAAAAATTAAAATAGACCCACAATAATAGACATATTGCCCCAATATTCTTTTTTTAAAAAACCACAAATCTCATTTTACAAACAGAAACCAAAAGCAACAAATTTTTCATTTTATAACAAGTCACAGATAATATTCAATTACAACATCACATTTTCATTCCTCTTTTTCATATCACAAAATAAACATTGAACTGAGACTTGAACTGGTAAGTAGGCTGAGCTCAGTCAGCACCCAGCACTTTTCAGACAGAGTATTTTCCCCGTGGGATCTGTCCAAGGTCCTGAAGGACTTATGCCTGACTACTCATTTCTTGACTCCAGTTTCTACCATTTTAAATTGCTACACCCAGTTTCTGCCTGATCATTACTTGGGGCGCGGGTGGCACTGTAGTCTAAACCACTGAGCGTCTTGGACTTGCCAATCCAAAGGTCGGCGGTTCGAATCCCTGTGATGGACTGAGATCCCGTTGCTCTGTCCCAGCTCCTGCCAACCTAGCAGTTTGAAAGCATGCCAGTACAAGTAGATAAATAGATGCCGCTGCAGCGGGAAGGTAAGCAATGTTTCCATGCGCTCTGGTTTCAATTACGGTGTTCTGTTGTTCCAGAAACGGTTTAGTCATGCTGGCCACATGAACCGGAAAGCTGTCTGTGGACAAACACCGGCTCCCTCGGCCTGAAAGCGAGATGAGCACCACAACCCCATAGTCGCCTTTGACTGGACTTATCCATCCAGGGGCCCTTTGCCTTTTTACCTAGATCATTACTTTAGGCAACTCTGCCTCATTTGCTTCCACTATGGGCTCTCATTAGGACAGGAAATTTTAACATCTACAGACAAACTTTTAGTAAGGATGAAAATCACTTGGGGATGGCTCAGGCAAGGTGGAGTACTCTTAACCAAAAGTTATCACAAGTATGAAATGTTGTTAATGGTAGGACAAGCAGAGTGAAGAATCTTTACTCAGCTGGCATGCCTAACTTTAACTTAGCAGAAAATTCTCCAGGACTCTTTATAAGACCATATACTGTATATTAATAATGATCTCAATTCTCCGAGTCTCAAACTCTGAAGCCAAAACAGTACCATTTATGCACTAGGAGAAAGAATCTGCAAGGAGGAATCTCCTGGAGGAAGCCCAGGGTTAGAAGACGCACAAAAAATCTTTAGGGGAAAACCCAAGGGATTGGTATCCCAAAAAAGCCCAATGTGGACATGGAATGGTAATCAATTGTTGGGGGGGCAAATTGAAAGCTGGGAAATGGGAGGGATAGCATGGAATATCCTGGAAATAGTTGCACTCCACACATCTATGTTTTGTTGTTGGTCCCACATGTTCCTTCTGTTTCTGTTCAAACTATGAGTGCCACTGATTATGTAGCAAAAATGCAACACCTCATTCTCAGGAAGGAGGTATCAGTAGGCTTGGGGGAATCCGAAGGTTGACAGAAGATAATAATAATAATAATAATAATAATAATAATAATAATAATGGTGGTGGTGATGATGCATCTTAAGGTGATGAATTCTTTTTTTTTAAAAAATAGCCTTTCAAAATAGAATTGAGCAATGGCCATGGGATGGTGGCTGACAATGGTGGCAGTGGGGAGGGGGAATAGAATGCAGTATTGTGGAGAGGAGCATGTCTGGAACAGTGAATGAGAACACGCTATGCTGCAACATTTTGTTGCTGGTTCCACTTTTAAAAATTCTATTAACTACTCCTTCTACATGCTCTACATTCACTTTTCTTAACTTAACTTGCTACACTTTGTTTTTCTCTCAGTTATAATGGACCTGTGTGTAAATCTTGACTGCAACACATTACCTTTGCTCCATAATTTGTTTGCTTTTTTTCTTTTTACTATAAATAAGAGGAAATACTGTATCAAAGCTTTTCAACTTAACTACAGTCTCAGTGAAGCTAAATCTGAGATAATATATTCTGTGACTCCTTTTCATGCATTTTCTTCACTTGGTATAAAAGTTTTCTATTTCGGTACACAGACCATTGTTCAAAACTGAGTGTTGTTCTTCAAAGTGCCCTTTCAACCCACAATGATACAGGAAAGAGTCAGTTCTTGCACTTGATCCCATAGGCAAGTTGAATATCTGACAACTGTGAGAATTTCTGAAGTTAGTGCTTCTATCTCTGAGGATCACTTGTTTATAAAATATTAAAGAGAAAAATAGAGATCCAGAGATGTTCAACTACACAATTCAAATCATAACTAAAACAATATCTTCTGTTAGAATTAATTTGTCACTTCCATAATAGCTTACCAATGAGGTAATATTTTACAGAGCCATTATAGTAAAATAAAATGGGTCGATTTTAAATAGGCAAATAACTGCTGATTGTAAAACATGAGTCTTAATGAGGAATTGTAAGCTAACAGAATAAAATCTGTATTCAAAAAAGTTACATAAATCACCAGTCCATAGTAAGACCTGCAAATCAGTCTCTTGCAAATAAAGTCTAATAAATCATTTTTTAAAATTCAGATGACTTGGGGGACATAGGTACACTGTCACAAAAAAATGCATAAGGCTGACAATGATAATATTTCTTAAAACAGCATTTGGTTAGCATCTTTTAAAATTCTGGTGGTAACAGAAACATACAGGCTACAGATTTAGGTAACCTTTGACCTGCCAGGATGCTTCTGAACTATAACTCCCATCATCCCCAACAAGCATGCCCAATGGCCTGGGGTTATGGGAGCTATAGTTCAGCAACCTTTGGCAGGCTAAAGATTCCCCACGCTCCTAGCCTTATTCAGCAATACTTTGCCCCTGACTCACTGTCCTTTCTAAACCACAACATAGTCAGTCTACATGTGGCCCAAATCCCCCTTTAGATCCATCTCAGCTAAAATAAAAGACTCTGAAACTCATTGGCAGATGGTACCTAACAGCATGGAAACTGGCACTAATATGCCAAGGAACCTCACCAAAATGCTGGAGAGGCTGCATTTCCACAGGCATATACCTCCACATGTGATGGAAATATCCCCAAACTCAACTCTTCTGGACAGCAGTCATACAAGAAATATAAAAAAGAACTAAACAGATATTAGAAGTCACCCCAGACTGGACCTACTGAACATCTTCCCGTGTAGTGTAGTGGTTAAGAGCAGTAGACTCGTAATCTGGGGAACTGGGTTCACGTCTCCGCTCCTCCACATGCAGCTGCTGGGTGACCTTGGGCTAGTCACACTTCTCTGACGTCTCTCAGCCCCACTCACCTCACAGAGTGTTTGTTGTGGGGGAGGAAGGGAAAGGAGAATGTCAGCCGCTTTGAAACTTCTTCAGGTAGTGATAAATCCAAACTCTTCTTCTTCATCATCATCTTCCAAGATAATAATGCCCACTCACAGTATAAAGAGCTCATAACCCACCTACTCTCAGCAGTCAGAAGCATCATAGCCAGACCCCGGAGAGACCTGTCAGGAGTAAACATGGACCACTGGTATCAAATTGTATAGGAAACAGCCTTATTAGAAAAGCTAAGCAGAAAACTGAAACTGACATGAGGACAAATAGAAGAAGACTCCAGTATGGCTCCCCTTTATCACATACACAGCCCAACAAGACAACAACAAGGATCCACCGACAGCATACGCTTCAATATGGCTAACTTGACCCAACAATCACCCTCCTTCTTTCTTTCTCCTCTTTGGGAGGGTGGAGGAAAAAAGAAGAGGAAGAAGCTTAGATTTAAAAAAAAAAAAAAACCTGAGCAAATTAGACACTCTCTCTCTCTCTCTCTCTCTAATCTAATTTTTATACATTTGGAGAAACACTGGACATATATTTCTGATGAATAGTAACATAGGTTTATTTCCCCTATGAATTTAGTTCTTCCAAGACTTTTAGAAAAATAGCAGCTTTAAAAGTATGGAAATATTATTTTGTAAAGAGGCTATGCAGATTCTACATAGAGCAACAGAGGGTCTTTATCATATCTGACACTCTTTGCCTTCCACTGAGAGCATGTTCCATACCCCTTGGAAAACATCTGTCTATTGGAGAATGTGCTGTAATGAAGTAGATGTGTACCCTATAATTTGTGATATTGGCTTGATACAGTGTGTTCTGCTCTGCCAAAGGCTTTCTTTTAACAAAAAGAGTACTGAGTATATTCCCCAGATATATAGAAAATGATGTTTCTGCATCTTAATGCAGAAGTGAAGTTCAGTTTTCTGCCCCCTATAATAATCAAAAAGTGCAAAGAATGGCTTTTTAAAATACTAAAGCCTCCATTCAATCATTCCTTCCACTATCAATATTCTGCAAATATGATGTACAACTGGATGAGCACCTAATTAAAAATCAAACCCGAAGAGCTTGCTGTTCAAACAGAAATCACATCCACTAGCTCACACAAAAGTCTGCATGTGTGCAAGTTTTTTGGGGAAAATTTGATATGCGTTGATAAATCTATGATTTTTCTCCCCACTGAAATAGGAGTTATTTATACATGATTTCACTAACTTACAGGCAGAAGAGGGAAAAGCCATGGACCCACGTGTAAAATGTCAAGTACAATAATTGCAACATCTATTTTCCTGCATGTTGGAAGCACATCAATTAGCAAACGAAAACAGTGAGCAGATCCTCAAGTAAAGTGGTTTGTGATATGTCAAATCCACTCCCATGGGACTCAGAATCACCACCACCACCATGGAAAAAGGTTCTTTCTTTAGCCTTGAATTCAGTCCCAGACAGAGTTCTGAACACACACACACACACACACACACACACACACCTATTCTTCATTTCCCCCTGCTATTCTCCATCAACTGAGAAAAGAAATTTCATTCTAAAATTATCTTAAGAAAGATGGCTATGCAGGAGTTTCGTTGCACTCACCTCAGTTTTGAGGTGGCCAAAGGGGTTTCTAAATGCCCTTCCTTTTATTCTATAAATCTTTATTTTTCCCACGGAACTAGGAGTTTGAATATTTTTACTAAAAACCAATTCCCAGTTCTCTTCTAATTACATTAGGGGTTGTATCCAATGCTCACCAAATGGAGTTCTGCTCCTGCAATGGGACTTCCTCTTCCCTTCATCTCCCCACACATCCTCAAAATCTTCTCTAGAGGTTCCCCAAACATCAGAAGCAGAATTTTTAACGTGTGTGTGTTTTGATTAGTTTTTGAAAATATAATGGGGGGGGTCAATATAATGTACAAATCAATCAAAGTGAGGGGTAATCATAACTATAGCCATGACTGTGACTGAGTAAAGTACAGATTGTATACATCATCTTTTGCATCTACAATATTAAGAAATAAATATGAAGCAGAATTTGAGGGTGCAAGATACAGCAGAAGCCTGTTGAGTAGTGTCAAGGACTGGGCAGAGGAGGAAAGGTGGAGACCGTCTCCCCCTCCTGGCCCTCCCAGGGAGGAGGAAGAGGAAGACAGTATAGATTTACAACAGGGGTTTGAGGGAGGCCGCAGCTCAGAGCCAGATGAGGAGGAAAGTTGGGAAATAATGGAGAGAAGGAGCAGGCAGAGCCGGAGCAACAGCTGGCTGACACAATGTCACCAGAAAGCATTCCAGACTCCCCCTTTCCTATAAGGCGGTGAGCCTTGAAAGTAGGAGAGCAAAGAGCTCAAAGACAGAGGGCATGTAGCAGCACCCGTAGATGGAAATGCAAGGAAAAAGGAGGAACCTTTTACCACATGTGGTGGACGTGCCCCAAGGTAAAAGACTTCTGGGAAAGGATTTATAATGAATTGAAAAAAAGTGTTGAAAAACACATTTATTAAGAAACCAGAAGCCTTTTTACTTGGTATAGTGGGGGGTGAAATCCCCAAAAAGGATGCTACTTTTTTCTGTATGCTACAACAGCTGCGAGAATATTACTAGCGAAGAACTGGAAGAAACAAGATTTACCAACTATCGAAGAATGGCAGATGAAGATGATGGACTATATGGAACTTGCCGAACTGACTGAGAGACTCTGAGAACAGAGAGAAGAAACAGTGGAAGAAGATTAGAAGAAGTTTAAGGAATATTTGAAAAAATATGTTAATATTTAAATCTTAGAATAGCTTTGGAAGTGGATATAGGCTGTAGGGTTAGAAGTAGAAGATAGTGTATTTTAAAATAGTATTATTTGTAAGTGATAAAATGTGAAGATTTTTATGGTAAAAGTAAGCGTGATAAAAAAAATTGGTTAGAAATTATGATATATGTAAACTGCTAAAGATGAGGTAAAATGAAAATCAGATAGGGGGACTTGGGGAAGCCCACCTAACAATGTTTAGAAAAAATAAGAATAAGACAAGAATTTGTTTGTTTTGTTTGTTTTTCTGTTTGTGTTGTTTATTTGTGTTATAAAATGAATAAAAAAAAAAGTGGGGGGAAAATAGCAGCACCCGTAGAAGTGATGAATGAGGAAGTGGGAGAGATGGGGGGGGTGGAGGTTCACTCAGGACAATGCCGTTATCCAAGAGGCTGGGTTCTATAGCCTCTCTCTGTGATTACTGAATAAAAAAGGACGGTAAGAATCCTTCCCTTGTCTTTCCTTTCCTGGGCCACCAGCCAGGAGTCACTGCCAGACTCCTGACACATAGGCAGAACAGCAGCTTTGGCTACAAACCTAGGTCTGTAGGTGTGATTGCCCCTGATCCATATCCCACCCCATTCCTGGGTTCATGTCTCTCTAGTAATATTTGATTACGAAAACTGTGGCGTGACTTCTTTGTGCTGAATCTAACCCTGCAAGTACTAACCTGCCAGTGAAAACTGTGAGTGCTCAATGCAACGTTTAATGCAGCAATGCCATCTTTTGTGTTTGTTTTACCAAATGTTATCGGGGAGATGGGTGGTGGTGGTACATGCATGTCAACAGTAACCATGAAACTGTGTGTGTTAACATGAGTATGTTAAGCCAATGAAGCTTTCTAGGCTTCGGGGAATCTCTGCGAAGGAATCGTGCCCTAAAACTGGTGTCGTTTTTTGTTATATGAGGTTGACTAGGTTGCCCTGCCTGGTGCATTTTTACAGCCAGGTAGGGGCATATTAGCAATGCATGCTAAATCACACTTTCTACGTCTTGACTACAAATTGAAAATCAGAGATAATCAGAGAAATATTACGCTACGTTAGAAAAATGCAAAAGGGAAAGACACAACAAGGATTTTCCTATTTTCAGCAAAATGGAAGCAGTGGAATGTAATTCTTGGTTCTGCTCAAAAGCAGTTTTCTGTGATTACTGGCATGTTTTAAGGATGCTTCATTCTCATTTTTGCATAGATTGTCCAATTATACCAGGAGGCTTCCTCTGCTAATCATCTTTGGGGTTTCAAACAAAAGACCAACGCACTTCAGAGTAGTCTCATTGATTTCAATAAGAGTGGCTTGTAGCTTGCAGCCAGAATGAGTAACTACACTGGTAACACTGATCTAGCCTATATGGGACTCAACTGACACATCCCAGTTTCTGCACTTAACCGGTTTATGGATTGGGTTGCTTGCTCTTTGTGCTAGAAACAATGGTCACTCCAGTTTCAAATGAAGCAGAAATACAGGGGCTGGGTTCTATAAAGAAAGGAATTAAAAAATGTACAAACTGTGATAGCTTGCTGACAGCCAGAGTTAATTACCTGTGTTCACCAGGGAGACCTATCATTTCATCACTGGGGCTTCGTTTCAGAGCAGAACAATTGCACCCAGGTGATTTAGCAGTGGGTGGAATCCTCTTTCATAACATTTCCAATCCTAGCCATGTTTACTCAGAAGTAAATCCTCCTGAAGGGACGCGGGTGGCGCTGTGGGTTAAACCACTGAGCCTAGGACTTGCCGATCAGAAGGTCAGCGGTTCGAATCCCCGTGACGGGGTGAGCTCCCGTTGCTCGGTCCCTGCTCCTGCCAACCTAGCAGTTCGAAAGCATGTCAAAGTGCAAGTAGATAAATAGGTACCGCTTCAGTGGGAAGGTAAATGGCATTTCCGTGCGCTGCTCTGGTTCGCCAGAAGCGGCTTAGTCATGCTGGCCACATGACCCGGAAGCTGTACTCTGGCTCCCTCAGCCAATAAAGCGAGATGAGCGCCACAACCCCAGAGTTGGTCACGACTGGACCTAATGGTCAGGGGTCCCTTTACCTTTTAAATCCTACTGAACTCAACAGGACTTACTCCCTAGTAAGTGCATGTAGGATCGCAGCTTTAGCCTAAACATCTAGCCCATTTTCTATCTGGGATGGTCGTCCTCTTCCACCGAGCGCGCAGCTTTGGGAGGGACGCACATGGAGCGGTGAGGGAGGAAGGGGACACCCGCCTAGCCAGCCAGATCAGCCGAATCAACCCTGGCGATCAATGGGGTGACACATGTCGCAGCCAGATCGCCCTCACATCCAAGAATCCCAAGACTACCTTAAATGTAGCTAAATTCTGTGCGTCTGCAATCAATCGCAGGAAGCAAGTGGTATCCCATAATGACCAAACCCCTAAATGTTAATTACAGGGGGCACGCTAACAATTAATTTTTAATTTTTATATTTAAATTCTTTTATATTTAAATCCTTATATTCATATTGTCTCTTGTATTTTTGATATTTTTTATGATCTGTGATATTGTGTGTGTTGACGCTGGTCTGTGACCGTATTAATAAATTCATTCATTCATTCATTCATCTAGCCCATTTTCCCCCAAACTTGGGTCTCCAGCTGTTTTTGCTCTACAATTCTCATCCCTGACCACTGGTCCTACTAGCTAGAGATGATGGGAGTTGTAGTCCAAAACTATCTGGAGACCCAAATTTGGGAAACACTGTCCTAGCCCTAATTAAGTAAGCCTGTACTGCACACAGGTAGAATCACAATTCATTCCTCAACCAAGAGTGAGAAGAAATCACAATTCAGTCCTTTAAAAGTTAATGTGCACCAGGAGAGCTTCCATCAGTTCTTGGAGTGTGCTGGGCTGCCATCCCGTTTTGTTGTAGTTGTTTGTTTGGGTGGTGAACCTATAACCATCCCACTTCTTTTCAGGTTCATGTAACTGAGCCTGGATGAATTACCCGACTTCATTTTTCTCTCCCACTTCAACAATGCAGGAGTTTATCCCCCATAGCAACACCTCCAAAAAGAGTCCAAACTGCAGGCAGCTGTGTCTACACACCCACAGTGGATGACAGCAAAATACCCATTTATTGGGATCAGCTGACAGTCACAGAATAGATGTTTACAGAACAAATTTAACTTGTAAAATGCATCATACTGTAGCAAAGAATCTTCAGCCAGCTGAAATGCAAGATTTGGCTTTTAATTAGAAATGCAAACCATCTTTCAGAGAAGTATTGTCGTTTAATCTGGTGGAGTGAGGTAGGAACCCCAATAAAGAAAAGGATATAACTATCCAATAAGTTTTCTTTCTATGCCAGCTGCCTTGAGAGTTTCTAACCAATACATAGGTTGAAAGGTTACAGTTTTACCTCATGGGTTTTCTACAAAATGGCCTCTCCTTGCTCAGAGAAAATAGCCTGTGTAAGACATGAATCTTCTAAGATGGTTCCCATCTCTCTCTCCCCACTCTTTTACTTCCAGCTGTTTATCATCAAAGAAACTGCATATGTTTTCAAGCAACACATTTCCTTTTAGCTGGCCCTGACATCCTCCAGGCCCCTATTTGATGGCCACCTTAATTTCTTCACAGCAGTGGCTTCCTCCAAAGGCTAATGTCTTTAATAAACTTTACATTGTGTCAACCCCAAGTTGATACCCCTCAGTCTTCCTGACAGAGTCTGGCTAAGCTGTTTCCTCGCAGTCTCCATTTCTTCTAGCCCTCTCTTACTGTGAATTATTATTAATGTTCATGTTTCTATCTAGTACAAAGACTCTCATCATAGTATTTTTCTTTAACAATCCTGGCTACTTGCAGCTGAGAGACTCTCCTCACCCAGCAGAGATACTGAAAAGGAACTTCCATTGAGGATAATGGTCAGCAATTTATCAAATCTTCTCAGGGTTGTTTTGGTTCAGTTTATTTTATTTCCTTGGTCATAAATTAATTTCAGAGACCTCTGCATTAAGATGGGTGGCATTACTGGAAGTTAATGGGCTTCAATGTATACTATTTGTGGGCATAATAAGTTGTGCCATGCATAGGTTTCAGCATGGAGGAACTGGCCTAATTTAAACCAGTAGCGCTCAAAAAAAATTATTGTTGTCTTTCCTAATCGGCACATTGGGGAATTGTGAAGAACAGTGGAGCAGAAATTACCGATGTTTGCTTATTCATCCCATACCTGGAACAGGAATCAATCCAGAGTACACAATCAGCATTTGCTATTGTTGCTTTCAGTCCGCAAATGGTACGTCATTGATTACTATCTCCCACATTGTGTTTCCTTTTGATTGAAATGAATAGGATGGAATAAGGCAATGGCAATGTAATATATTATTTATGTAAGTTATGTAATTTCATCAGCACAGACAAATATATATATATATATTTGACTGCAGCTCCCATCTGACCAGCCAGCATGGCCAACAGTCAAGGGTTGATGGGAACTGTAGTTTGGCAATAGCTGGAGGACCACAGGTTTCTCCATTCTCCATAGATCTTTCCCCATGTTGGTTCCATTGCCTGCTCTGGATGACGATTCAGTGCTTCAGTCTATTCCAATGATGGAACAATTGGAATAGCTTGTCTCGTACCTACTTTGTCCGGTGCCCAGGGCCTTGCAGAGCCAGGCAGAGGCCTAGGCCAGATAGATAATGTGCCCCCCGGCGCCTGATCGCAGCCCCCACCCTGGATGCCGGGGAAGCTTTTCTCTCATGCTGCCAGCCATGGCCCCAGGGAATCCGCCCACCACCGCCTTTGCATCTCCGCGTTCGCCCCAGTGTATCCCCTGCAATTGTGAATATGCTGACCGAGGCTCCCTTTGGAATCAGAGGCCCGGGCCAAGTGGCCCAAATGGTGCCCCCCCCGTCTGGTCCTGCCTGTGCCTGAATCTCCAGCAGTCACGAAGACATAAACAGAACATGCACTTGAACAAGAGGCATTGATACGAGTAGAATTTGTGCAGGAGAGGTTCCTACTTGATTGTGCTCCGTGTTTGCTTGACCTATTTCAGAAATGCCAATTCCTTTTAACATCGGTGGCTGACGACTTCTACTGCAGGCCAAACATTTTGTGTAGTTGTGTGGACCTCTTTTCCGAATGGGAATTCAAAAAAGGAAAAGCATCCATTGCTAAGGGAGTCTGGGATCTTGATGTAGAGACCAGCAGCGGGATGAAGTATTTGGCTTTTTTCACATGGCATAATTTCAATCCGCAGGGATTTATCTGGGGAAAGCTCTGCAGGTCTTTCCTGTTCCTCCAAGGAATCTGTGACCTAGTCATCATGGTGACTAGTGGCAGAAGTGTCTCCTTTGGGTTTAGGCTCTAGGATTTAGGCTCCAGGATTCAGAACCAGGGAGTGAATCTGTCTCCTCTTCCTTGGATCTGCTGTTCTAGGAGGGATCTGCAATGAGGACTTTTGGTCTGGGTCCATGAATGGAAAGAAAAATAATTTGCAATGTGTCCACTTGGAAGCTGCCCCAAGACCTAATTGCTGCAGCAATTTTGAGTAGCTGATGCATGGTAGGGAAGGGGTAAAACAGTCCCTTTCTCCACCAACCACCCCACTGGGATTTTTTTTCCTTATAAAAACCCATTGAGGAACAAAATCACACACACAGCTCCATGTTAATATGTAGCTTGGCCTCACTTACTGAAAATTCCCCTGAAATTAAGACAGCTCAGCTTCTTTTAATCATAAGCGTTACAACATCCTGAATTCATGTCCATCTTCCATGTCCCAAAACTGTCAAGTTAATTGTACCATCAAAAGGTTTATAATGTGCCTGCCACATTGCAGCAGTTTATACCTAATCAATCAACTTGTCTGAATACCTTTCACACACTCAGTCTGTATATTTTTAATTTGTTCTACTGTGCTGTGTTTTTAAGCTTGAAGTAATAGGATTAAAAAGCAGCATGTCTTGTATGACCTTTACGTTCCATAATGACAGCAGTAAACATATATTGACAGCGTAGGGGCCAAGCAGCAATAAAGCATAAATGTGTTTATTGCAAATATAAGCAGCTTCAAAGCAGGCAGCTTCTGAAAAGCTTTGTGAAATGCTGTTTCAGCAATATTTATGATCCTGCCTATCAACATCTTATTTATGGGGCTTATCTTCACTTTCAACTGACTCTTCAGTCTGGACAAATTGGTGCTTTGCTGATTCATTCAGTAACCCAAGTCCCAAAGCATTGCAGCATAGCAACCTCTTAACATTTGTTTCCTTCCGACCCTACATTTAGGCACAGATTTACAACATATAGTCTGATGGTGCAAATAAACAAGAAGGTGAGAGACCTGTGATTCAATCACCTTGGTGGTGGTGGTGAGGGCAGTAGTTAAATGATTAATGTAGCCATGGACTGAGGGGTGCAAATTGGATCAGGACTGCAGAACTGCTTTCCTACAATGCTTTCCTGATCCTTCTCAGTACCTGAAGCTGCTATTGGCGTTGTTTTGGTTTCTTTGAATTAAAAGTTAACTTCACTAACACTGGGTTATTTCTGACGCTGGTTCTTGACAACCCTGGTGATGGTTGTACCTCACCATGGCTTTCAAGGAAGAACAAGATTAGCTAGTTACTGCTTTTAATAAGGAAAGTGACCTTCAGAAGGCTGCACTTTTGAGTTGAGAATCCACAGGGGGAGAAGGCACTAAGCTTGCTTCCCCCCTGCCATTTTTCCACTTCAGATCACCACACACCCAGAGGTTGGTGATGCTTACCTCCAGAAGCTCCAGATGAATGCTTCTGAGGGGAGACTATCTGAAGTGGCTGGAGGACCCAGTCTCTTCTTAGCTAAGAACCACAGCCTCCCAAAGCTGCATTTCCTTATTAAGTGCATGAAACGTCTAGTTAAGTCCTCGTCCAATGTCATTTCAGCATAAGCAGAAACTTTCCATTAGCCTTAATGAGTAAGAATGATAATGCACCATTACTGTCTGAATGTCTTCAGAGGGTTTGGCAAATAGTGGGGATAATGAAGCTGTTTAACTCTAGAAGTGCAAGAGAGAGGACACAAATAATAACGAATCGTTTTACTCAGCATGGGACATTACTTGTGCAATACTGGAATGATAAGTATTACCCCCCCCCCATCTATCCCTGTGCTCTATTTTATCTGCAATAATATGCAGAAAATTCTGGCAGTCCAATTACATTTTGTGATGTATTTGTAATTTTGCACATGAAAACATTTTCAAGTGGTTTTCAGGAAACGGGGAAGAATTGGAGCTTTAGAAGAGAGATAGCTAACTTAAGGATTTTTAAATTGTTCATATTAAATACATCAGCAAACTCTCTTATTATTTTACTGCATGCCCACTACTTTTCTATCTCAATTGTATTTATTCTTCTCCATCCTTGTTTTCTATCTTAGGGCCAAAGTAGGGAAGTTTTTTGATTGGGTACAAACATCGACAACAGGGGGCCTTGGATCCAAGGCACTAGGAACAGAAATTTAATCCATTCTCTTACACTATTTTTCGGATGAAAATTGCACACACAGCGGGCATTTACTGGATTAGCAAAGACATATTTGTACAAACTATGTATGTGTCAGTTTTGCCTAATAGGACAAATGGCAACTTGGGGGGGGGGGCGTTTTGATTAGGAAAAAAGCCCTTTTCTCCAACACCTCATTTGCAAGTACAGTGGTGGCCCCCAAAATAAACTAGGAGCCACACACATAATAAATTGCCCCACAGACACAATATGAAAAGGTGAAGCTTTCCACATAGTTGTATAGTCATAGTAGAAAATGCTTAACTTGTTGGATTTCTGGCCTGCCATACAACTGTTAATGGCACAAGTACCCAGCTTGGCTTCATGCTAACCCTAAAGCAAAATTTAGGCTGTAATCCTGTACTCATTTACTCATTGCTAGGTTTTAACATGTTGTGTTAAACTTCTTTACCATCCACCTGCACTTATTATGGAGTAGTATTTATGGAAAATAACTTCTAGGGAGTCCCTGATCTCAGATAGATCCACCACATAAAAGATGTATCCTGATTTCTGGGTGGTGGTGGAGAGGAAGAGTAAAATACAGGACTATGAAAGAAGTAGAAAGGCTCTACTAAAGGGGAGGAGGAAACAGCAGGTCTTTAAGACCACAGGGCAGGCCCAAAACTTTTTGGCACCAGAGGCAGACTCCAAAATGGTGCCACTCCAAGTCTCCTCTCTGCAAGGGAAAATGGCGTCAGGGAATATCTGCATCAGGAACTGCTTGTGCAGGAAGGGAGAGAAAGAGACATTGGGGTCTGCTGCCTCGTGGACTTGCTGCCCGAGGTGGTGACCTCACCTTCCCTCATGGGTGGGCCAGTCCTGCACCTGATCTGACTCGTTGGTCAGAAACAGCCAAGGGAGGAATAAGCTAAGCCCCCAAACTCCCAAAAACTGCTTAGAAGCTTCCTGCATATTTTACTTCATAACTTTTTTCCTAGGAGAGCTAGAGATTTACCTTTTAAAAAAATTAAAAGCTGTGGATTTGGTTTTGGGGCTTGGTACATCAGTACCTCCTATAAAGATAAAAGACCCCTGACAGTTAAGTCCAGTCGCAAATGACTCTGGGTTTGCGACGCTCATCTTGCTTTACAGGCCGAGGGAGCTGGCATTTGTTTGCAGACAGTTTTTTCAGATCATGTGGCCAGCATGACTAAACCGCTTCTGGAGCAATGGAACACGCATGGAAACACCGTTTACCTTCCCGCTGGAGCGGTATCTATTTATCTACTTGCACTTTTGGGGGGCGTGCTTTCGAACTGCTAGGTTGGCAGGAGCTGGGACAGAGCAACAGGAGCTCACCCCGTCATGGGGATTTGAACCGCCAATCTTCTGATCAGCAAGCCCAAGGGGCTCAGTGGTTTAGACCACAGCGCCACCTGCATCCCTAGTACCTCCTGTACCCCCTTGCATATGTATACATTTACATATCCTGCCGACATAATTTGAAAATTGAGTTGTTCTGTTACAAAATCTCAGTATGAAGAGCTCAGTCAATTTTATATATTCTTTTGGTTGCATTTATTTACTGTAAAAAATATGTGTGTTCAATGCAAAGTATTTATTTTAAAACATTACTGAAGAAAAGAATATTTCAATCCAGTGTTAGAATTAAATGGTATTCATTTATTTTGACACAGGATTTGGGGAGGGGGCGGAGAGAAAAAGAAGAAGAATTAAGGGAGATCCAAGACATATTCAAAAATGATTATTTTATGCAAATATTTTCCCCAGTCTTTATTCTAGTTTAAAGCTCAGGCATTTTTCATGTTAAATAATTAAGGGAAAACAAATCAATAGTGCCAGTAGTCTGAGGAATTAATTTTTTAAAAAATAATACATTCATGGGAGGCAAGCTGGGTTATTTTAATTCATGCAATGGTCTTAGGCTTAATTTCCACTCACTCAGCTGCAGCAAAGAAGACAAATCTGTGGCTTTCTTCCTAAATACCAGCCTCTTGCCTGGGTGATGATCGGGTGGGTACAAGGAGCCACACCATGAGCCCACCCACGAGATTCCTGTTTCCATATAGTCCTAGAACATTTGGGAAGAAGCCATGGAAAGGCAGCTCTCATACAGTTGTTGTTGTTGTTGTTGTTGTTGTTTAGTCTTTTAGTCGTGTCTGACTCTTCGTGACCCCATGGACCAGAGCACGCCAGGCACTCCACTGCCTCCCGCAGTTTGGTCAAACTCATGTTTGTAGCTTCGAAAACACTGTCCAACCATCTTGTCCTCTGTCGTCCCCTTCTTCTTGTGCCCTCCATCTTTCCCAGCATCAGGGTCTTTTCCAGGGAGTCTTCTCTTCTCATGAGGTGGCCAAAGTATTGGAGCCTCAGCTTCAGGATCTGTCCTTCCAGTGAGCACTCAGGGCTGATTTCCTTCAGAATGGAGAGGTCTGATCTTCTTGCAGTCCATGGGACTCTCAAGAGTCTCCTCCAGCACCAGAATTCAAAAGCATCAATTCTTCGGCGATCAGCTTTCTTTATGGTCCAGCTTTCACTTCCATACATCACTACTGGGAAAACCATAGCTTTAACTATACGGACCTTTGTTGGCAAGGTGATGTCTCTACTTTTTAAGATGCTGTCTAGGTTTGTCATTGCTTTTCTCTCATACAGTTAGGGCTAGAATATTCCACTCCCCCAAATACAGGACGCCTAATGCATACATTATGACATTTTTGCTCTGTGTATGTAAAAGAAAAATACATAGAGATAGTTCTGAAACATGTAGCCGTGCAACACAGATCAATGGAACACAAAGCTTTTGCATGCAGCTTAGTGCTGGAATAGGACTGGGAGAACCACCACTAATCCGTGTAGACAATACTGAAAATGAACCCAGTGGTGTGAGAACATAAGGCAGTTTTCTGTACTTTCAGAACTCTTTGCAAAACACACAGCAACTATGGTCATGGTGTCCTGAGTTGCTACCCAACACAGCGGGCGGTGCTGTGGTCTAAACCACTGAGCCCTCTGGGGCTTGCTGATTGTAAGGTCGGAGGTTCGAATCCACAAAACAGGGTGAGCTCCCGTTGCTTTGTCCCAGCTCCTGCCAACCTAGTGGTTCAAAAGCATACCAGTGCGAGTAGATAAATAAGTACCGCTGCTGTGGCAGGAAGGTAAATGACATTTCCATGTGCTCTGGCACTCGTCATGGTACCCCGTATGCCAGAAGTGGTTTAGCCATGATGGCCACATGACCCAGAATAGTAAAGGTAAAGGGACCCCTGACCATTAGTTCCAGTCGTGGCCGACTGGGGTTGCATCGCTAATCTCACTTTATTGGCCAAGGGAGCCGGCGTATAGCTTCTGGGTCATGTGGCCAGCATGACTAAGCCGCTTCTGGCAAACCAGAGCAGCGCATGGAAACGCCGTTTACCTTCCCGCCAGAGCGGTGCCTATTTATCACATAGAGGAGGGAGAAAGGTTGTTTTCTGCTGCTCCAGAGAAGCGGACACAGAGCAATGGTTCCAAACTACAAGAAAGAAGATTCCACCTAAACATTAGGAAGAACTTCCTAACAGTAAGAGCTGTTCGGCAGTGGAATTTGCTGCCAAGGAGTGTGGTGGAGTCTCCTTCTTTGGAGGTCTTTAAGCAGAGGCTTGACAACCATATGTCAGGAGTGCTCTGATGGTGTTTCCTGCTTGGCAGGGGGTTGGACTCGATTGCCCTTGTGGTCTCTTCCAACTCTATGATTCTATGATTCTATCTACTTGCACTTTGACGTGCTTTCGAACTGCTAGGTTGGCAGGAGCTGGGATCGAACAACAGGAGCTCATCCCGTCGCGGGGATTCAAATCACCGACCTTCTGATCAGCAAGTCCTAGGCTCTGTGGTTTAACCCACAGCGCCACCCATCATGGTGCCCCGTATGCCAGAAGTGGTTTAGCCATGATGCATGATGGCCACATGACCCAGAATAGCTGTCTGCAAAAAATACCGGCTCTATAGGCCTGAAAGCGGAGATAAGCGCCACACCCCATAATCAAATTTAACTGGACTTAACTGCCCAGGGGTCCTTTACCTTTAAATTTTACCCAATATCTTACCGCACAAAGTGAAAGCATTTGCTCCAGAATTCCCATGTATGTGCTTATTTCAGTCTGTGCCTGTAATCAGTGCTTTTTTTCCTTAAAAAAACGCGTTTAGGTGTATTCTCATTTTGACTCAAGAAAATCACCATTTTATTGTTCAAACTGGGAAAAATAAATACAGTAAATGGACAAAAGTACAAAGATTCACAAAATGTTTAGGTAGGGGTATGCGTACCCCCAGAAAAAAAAAGCACTGCCAGTAATGCAGACTCTCCCAATGTCCCCGTTTTCCAGGGACAGTCCCAGATTCACAGGAGCTGTCCCAGTTTCTTAAGGTACACCTGCTGAAATTCTCTCTTTCACACCCTAGCTTACATACCATCTATGGCTCAGGTTGTTTTGTATCAGCCAGAACAAAAACACTCAGGATGCAATCCTGTACTTACTTAGTGGGGAGTAAGTCCCACTGAAATTGATAGGCTTTAATTCCAAGGGGACATACACAGGATTGCACTGTCAGGGTCATAGGCCTCCAGTAGAATTTACACAGCTTCAGAGACATAAAACCATTAAAAAATGGGGTATAGTCATTTTATACTCATCCTCCTCTTTCTCCCAGCCAGAGCAATATGAAGAAGTTGTAGTGTAAATGAGATTTCAGACATGGTTGGCTTAGTCATAGTAATTCATTTTACCGTAGAAAACTAGGAATTCTAGCAAACTTGGAAAAGGTCTAAGTTGAGCTCTTTTCACATTTAAAAGTTTCTGCTTCAGATAGTTCAATATCTGCCTGGCAGAGCAAAGGGAAAATGTCTTCAAGTTTGACATTCACCACCTCAGGAGTTCTTATTTTTTGCATTTATTTATTTATTTTTACTCACGGGAATTTTCTTTTCTTTTTTAAAAGAATTCAAAATGCAACCCAACACATAACAATGTAATTACTGATTGATTGATATTTATATAACGCTTACATGCCCAAATCACTAAGGCTTCACTTATATGCCCGCTTTCTGGGAGTAAGCCTTATCGGGCTCCATGGGATTCATTTTTGAGCAGACATGCAGAGGACTACTCTGTAAAAGTAATAAAGGAGCTCACTGATTAAAAAAAAATAAATCCTTAGCATATCATGCTTGTTAGATAATTAGTTCACTAACTATATCACATGGGGGGGGGATAGGTGCCTGTAATTGATTGGCATTTGATCAGAAGTTGAAAAGGCTTCTACAATAAATGGAAACCATGGTGATATAGTATCTTTTTTAAAAATGAGGATTCCCTGCTTGCTACACTTGCTGAGTAGATTTGTCACTTTGGTCTCTCAAACTCTAATGATACATTACTATTTAGATGGTTGCTTGGAAACTTCCAATGTACAGTGGTACCTCTGGTTACAAACTTAATTCGTTCTAGCGGTCTGTTCTTAACCTGAAACTGTTCTTAACCTGAGGTACCACTTTAGCTAATGGGGCCTCCCGCTGCCGCCGCGCCACAGTGGCGCGATTTCTGTTCTCATCCTGAAGCAAATTTCTTAACCCAAGGTACTCTTTCTGGGTTAGCAGAGTCTGTAACCTGAAGCGTCTGTAACCTGAAGCGTCTGTAACCCAAGGTACCACTGTACACGCTATGCATAACTCTGCTGCTGCATACAGTTCCCTGCACTCTCCCACTGGCAGAAGTGTGAAATCTTTCACCATGACAAAGTCTTGTAGCCCATGAAAGACCAACAATTTTATTATAGCATAAGCATTTGTGGACTAGAGTCAAATGCATGAAATATTATTCTCAATTATTCTCAAAAGAGCTGCAAATTGTGTTTCGCGATCTGAGCAAGGAAGGGTGCAAAATGTAAACAGTGAAATTAAAGATGACAAAGACAGTTCAATTAAAGATTAAAAGTATGTAAAACTAGCATCCCCCAAATCAGCGGTTAAAATCAATGCAGTTTTGAAAGGCTCAGTTCACTATCTTGATTCAAAATGACATCCAGCTATATCCAAACACAGACAAAAAAAACCTGGCCCATGATCTCAGGAACCATCATGCAAGATTTGATTAAAATCAGTGCAGTTTGGGAAGGATCCGTCCACCATCATTATTTATAATTGTGTCCAATTTTAGCAAATCATAGACACAAACCTGCTCAGGAACCACCATGAAAAATTAGGTTATGCAATCTTAAGAGGTGTCAAAATGCATAGTGCACAAATGAACAACTTTCCAAAACATATAGTAGATTATCACAGTGACCACTCACAACAGCGGCAATTGGTGATAACACAATCACCCTAGCACTGTTAAATGAATCAACCCTTGTGGAATATAAAACCACCGTCTCTCTTCACAATTGTCTGAATTTTGTTAGTCTTTAAATTGCTACAAGATATCTGCTTTTGCTTCAGCAGAATAAGACAGCTGAGCTACCTCTCTGGAAGTTTTACCAAGAAGGTGTTGACTGAGGCAATAAACCCTGTCTAGGGCAGGGATTTCTTTCCTGGGCTCCATGATCACTGCAGATGGTGACAGCAGCCACGAAATTAAAATACGACTGCTTCTTGGGAGAAAAGCAATGACAAACCTAGACAGCATCTTAAAAAGTAGAGACATCACCTTGCCAACAAAGGTCCGTATAGTAAAAGCTATGGTTTTCCCAGTAGTGATGTATGGAAGTGAAAGTTGGACCATAAAGAAGGCTGATCACCGAAGAATTGATGCTTTTGAATTATGGTGCTGGAGGAGACTCTTGAGAGTCCCATGGACTGCAAGAAGAACAAACCTCTCCATTCTTAAGGAAATCAGCCCTGAGTGCTCACTGGAAGGACAGATCGTGAAGCTGAGACTCCAATACTTTGGCCACCTCATGAGAAGAGAAGACTCCCTGGAAAAGACCCTGATGTTGGGAAAGAGAGAAGGAGAAGGGGACGACAGAGGACAAGATGGTTGGACAGTGTTCTCGAAGCTACTAATGTAGTGGGAGGCAGTGGAAGACAGGAGTGCCTGGCGTGTTCTGGTCCATGGGGTTACGAAGAGTCAGACATGACTAAACAACTAAACAACAACAACAGGGCAGGGATAGTTCACCATGAAGAGGCCAATTTATTTGAAGCACTCTAATGACAAATGATATTTGTGCACCAGCATCTGCTGTAAGAACATGAGAAGAGTTCTGCTGGATCAGGCCCATCTAAACCAGCATCCTGTTCTCACAGTGGCCTAAAGCCCACAAGCAGGAATTGAGCACAGCCTGATTCTCCCCTCCTATGGCTTCCAGCAATTGGTATTCAGAAACATTACTACTTCTACAGTAAATATATAATATAGACATTAGGGATAGTAACCACAGATAGGTTTATCCTCCACGAATTTGCCTAATCCTCTTTTAAAGCCATGGAAGTTGGTGGCCATCACTGTCTCTGGTGGGAGTGAATTCCACAGTCTAACAATGCACAGTGTGAAGAACCATTTTCTTTTGTTTGCCGGACATTTAGCTTCATTAGATGCTCCTGTATTCCACGAGAGATGGAGAAAAACTTCACACACTTGCTCCAAACTAGGCATCATTTTAAGGATTTCTATAATTTCTTTACATGCCTTTTCTCCAAAAAGCACCAAATTTTGTAACCTTTCCCCATAGGGCCTTGATCATTTTGGTTTGGTTGCCCCTTTATAATGAGAAAGAAATACCTGAAAGAGCATCTCCACCTCCATCATCCAGCCTGGACACTAAGGTCCAGCTCCAAGGGCAGTTCCCTCACTGAGAGAAGTGAAGCTGCAGGGAACCAGGCAGAGGGTCTTCTTGGTAGTGGCACCTGCCCTGTGGAACGCCCTCCCATCAGATGTCAAGGAGGTAAGAAACTATACAACCTTCAGAAGACAAGGGAAGTTTTTAATGGTTGGTGTTTTAGTGTGTTTTCAATATTTTGTTGGGAGCCACCCAGAGTGGCTGGGACAACCCAGTCAGATGGGTGGCTAATAATAATAATAATAATAATAATAATAATAATAATAATAATAGTTATTGTCAGATTCGGGAAAGGCCCTGGTCAGAAACCCATCTCCCCCATGGTAGAAAAGTAAGGGGTAAGAGGAATGCAAATCACAGTGGTCTTTTGATTCCAGTCCTGGAAATATTAATGGCTTAGATCCTAAGCAGAGGTGCTCTTTCAATTCACATAAAGGTTTCCAATCCTGTGAAGGATTTCTCCTTGGCAGAAGGCAGGATGAAACAAATTTTCCCAATTTCTTCTTCTCTGTGCAGCCCTCAGTGCCCCCTCCCATGCTGTCCCAGAGGGTTTCCCAACTCTACTGAGCTGATTTTGAAGGGGAGGGGATGGGGAAGGTGGATTCAGAGGAGATCACTTTTGTTGGCCTTCTCCCCATGGCCACAGCGTGCTACTCACAAGAACCTAGCCTCCAAACCTAATGTGTTCAACTAATTTCCTGATTATTTGCACAGAAGCCAGCATGTCAAGCCCTCATTTACATTTAAGGCACTTCACGCCACTCTGGGGACACTGAAGAAAAGTAAACTGCTCCTCTCAAGTCCTCTTTTCCTTGTACATATGTGTTCTGTTAGTCAATGCAAAGTGATACTAAAAATTCATCAGTGTTGAGGAGCCTACATAACCACCCATGGATATCCAAACATCTGTTTAGCTTTGCCACCAGCTAGCTAGGAAAGCACCCGCCAGATTTTTATGTCTGCGCTATTTAATTATCCTGAAGAAGCAAGCGCATGGCATAATTTGATAAATCTTTTTGCACACTAAAAAATATTAGTTTCGTTATTTTTGTTTTGACTAATAGAAAGAAGATCAGCCAGTGTTTCTTTTGTACAAGTCTGTTGAATGTTATGTTAGGGTTTGCTGCTGCTGCTGCTGCTGCTGCTGCTGTTGCTGCAACACAAAGGTACACAAAGCTAATTTCTCATTTAATGAAAGAGCCCTTAGTCGGGGCTTTTGCTCATATGTCAAATGCATCAAGCAACAGTCCTTAGCAATTCAATTCATTCTTGTGTCCTTCAAAGAAAGTCCCATGAATAACATTCGCCACATTCCACACAGAAAGCCTGGCGAAAGCTCCGTTGCAAAATCGACCCCAGTCATTTGCTACATTATTCACCTGATAGTTGCATTTAACACTGAACAGCCTGCTGGCATGAAATTGCCGTCTTTAGTAATCACGTGATCAGTTATCATGGATCACTGGCTCTTACCAAGCAATTACAAAACAATGGGAGGCTGGCACTAAGTATCTACAATTGGTTTATTGTAAATTTACAATAAACCAATTGTCAAAACTGTTTGCAGAACAGTGGAGGTGTTTGGAGTCTGGCAAGCAAGGGAACCTATTTGTGTGTGCCTCGCTGACCTAAACTCTTACAAAAGAAATGACATTGGCAAAGCTGGAAGAAAGAACAGGTGTCTGGATGTTCAAAGTTGTTAGGAATTTGATGGTGGCAGCTTGGGATGCTGAGCCCTCATGGGGCTTGCACATAAAACGTGGATGCTGTCTCATAAAAACTGGGTGTCAGCATCTCAGACGATGAAATGTGCATTGCTAAGGCATCTCTCTTTCCCTGAGATAAGCCTCACAGGGGAGTGCTGAAGGCTAGCCTTCAACAAGCAGGTGTGAGTTGCTAGAAAATGGCACCCAAAGGACCGAAACACAAAATTAAATCCTTGTGCAAGTTCTGTGTGGATCCACCAGATACCCTGGTATGGGAAAATTATTGCTCTTTTGGACATCAGGACTCCAGCTTCCATATACTGTTGAACAAATGCCTTAATGAAAATAAAATTGGCACTTTGCAAATTTATTATGTTTAGGAACGGGAAGAAACTCGTACCAGGAATGTGTTGCTTACTGCCTTTGCTTTCCCATTTTTGTGACTTTTGCAGACTTCTAGGCCACTTACTGGTGTGAATAGAGGCAAGGTAAATAAGTTTCATCCTCCCCTAGTTGCTCAAACTGCAGTTTTTCATTTCTCACGGCATGCCTCCCCCCCTCCAATCTGGATATAGAAACTATATTTTCTATGTATAGCACCCATCTTGGGGCCCTTCCCTTATCATTTGGCACGTTGCAGTGAGAATCAGCTGGCCTTCAGAAGAAGACAAGGGAATTTCAAAGGAACTCAAAGACAGTGGGAAACTAAGGATGAAAGGACACAGCTAGCTGATATGGATAGCCTAGTTAAAATTGCAACTTTGGTTAAAGTTTGTTGATGGAAGATTAGATGCAGACATGGGGCAAGATTAGATGTGGATGCACAAAACTACTGTATATACTTCAGTGTGGGATAATCTAAGGAGTCTCTTCAAACATCGTCATCCAACTAAGGCAGGGGTCAGCAAATTTTTTCAGCAGGGGGCTGGTCCACTGTCCCTCAGACCTTGTGGGGGGCCAGACTATATTTGAAAAAAAAATATGAATTCCTATGCCCCACAAATAACCCAGAGATGCATTTTAAATAAAAGCACACAATCTACTCATGTAAAATCACCAGGCAGACCCCACAAATAAGCCAGAGATGCATTTTAAATAAAAGGACACATTCTACTCATGTAAAAACATGCTAGTTCCCAGACCGTCCGGGGGCTGGATTTAGAAGGCGATTGGGCCGGATGTGGCCCCCAGGCGTTAGTTTGCCTTCCCATGAACTAAGGGGTAACAATGAACAGCTGCCACCTATATTAGATTCTGAGAGTGATTAACCTTTCACAGAAATCCTGTTCATTTTGCTTTCAGGCAAGTTGACATTGGGAGAGGGCAAAGGCACAGAGAGGTGAATGAAAGTGTGGTCTTGCCTAGTTACAATCCTACTTGATCAAGCTTTCTGGTGTCCGGAATGGAGCTATGTACATGAGTGTGATTTTGCATAGCTAGAAGGCTACTTATTTGTGTAATGGTAACAGAGACATCTGTTGCTCCTCCTATTTTTGCTTCTGTTCCACACCCCTTGTGCCTTTGGCCCTGTCTGCTGTTGGCAGATTCTCTATCCCTGCTACAGAAGAAACAAATGCACGGCTTTCATTCTCAATCTTGTCCTTTACTTCCTGCTTTCAGAAAATGTGTTCCCAGGAATCTTAGTATTTTCTTATCAGAATCATTTCTGCATGGTATTTGTAGCAGGAATCTGTGTGACGATGAATGGCAAGGCTGTATTCTATGAATGGTCCCTATTCTGCTTAGTACCATCCAGCAAAAGCTATGTAAACTAAAGCAGAAGTTCACCTCTTCTCCCAAGTTTACTGATTTCATTCAATTCCCTTTTTACAGCCTCAGACTGGCTGCAAATAGAAAGGCATTAGAAGGTCATGCTTCCAAAGATCAAACTTCTAATTGTCCTTTGAATAAAAGCACAGAGCTTTGCATACGAATGAGTCCTTTTCCATGAAGCAAGTCAGCTATTTTCAGCTCAAGGCCCCAGTCTTCGATTTCTTATCTGTAGCTATGGAAATAGGATTAGATGGCATTCCGAAAAATTCCTTTTAACAAATCGGCAAAGGAGAGTGCACAAGATTGTGCTGGTAGGACAATGCAGGGAAATTGCATAAAGAGAATTTCACCAGGGCCTGGAGCATTTTTCAAAATAATGATGCTCAACCCATCCAGTGCCATCTGTTTGTTTGCGAGTGATTTACCGCTAGTCACAATGAACAGGTTGGGGCAATGTGATTGAGAGAACCGCCCTTTTGCCCATATGTTCGACGAACACCACACCTTCCCACTTAACAAAACATACTTAACTTTTTCATGCATGCATATATACACACACTGCATTCTTTGATACAGACCTCTTATAGCTAGCCGTTAAATCCATTTTAATAACATTCATTATGGTACCACTTCAAAGTTCATTATTCAGTTTGGGAAGGGAAATCTAGTTTAACCCCGAGCCTCAGGCCATGTTATAATGAGTCAGCTTAGCAGTGAGAAAAAGTTATGAGCTTTTGGTTTCGCCTTTGTGTTTTTTTTCAGCTTTTCCTTCGTTCTCCCCACCAACACCAGCCCGCCTCCTCAATAAATGGCAGGTCTCAATAAGAACATCAAACAGAGTCTCTTGAAGCTTAGTGTTTCATTTTTCAAAATATTTCATTACTAATTGCCTCTGGAGTATTTTTCTTCTTAACTTTTCACTTAATTATATGTGCAAAACAGAAACGAGAAAGAAGAGGAATTTGTGTTTTAAGCTTGTAACCCCTGGTCCAGCAAGAGTAATCCCCAGGGGTTGTTCCCCCCCCCCCCCTCATCTGAAACTCACCAGAACTCAGTTCTGGCATGTCTTATATGGGCACCATTGCCATTCTAAGAGAACACGGTGAGTTCTGGCACCTCTTTTTCTAGAAAAATATCACTGGTGATCATCATTCACAAACAGGTTTCTGGGCCCTTGATGTCCTCTGCATCCAGTCATGTGGATTTGTGGGAACTTACACATCCAACACTGGAGGTGAAATTGGAAAGGAAGATGCGATGCTCCAATAACGCAGAACACTTGTTGGAGGAAAGTCTACACATAGATCTCTTGGTCTTTGTACCAAGAGGTGAGCAAGCACAGTCAGGGCAAGAGTACCCACCCACTTCTCCTGCTGGATTTTCCAACTGGGACCTTAATGAACATTCGATTCCATAGAAATGTGTCATCTAAAAATACTACTGCCACAAACTAATTCTTTTCAATAAATTCTCAAATAGAACCTTTCTTCGTGGTTTTTATTGATCAAGCAGAGGAGAAAAATTCAATATTGTTTTCAAAACCATTTTCTAAATGGTTGGGTTACATTTAATGAGCACAATTTCCCATTGATCTTTCAGATTTGGGTTTTTCTAAATGATTAGCTTACAGTTCAGCCTTACACACACAGACAAAGTAGTGTTTGAAGTTTGATTGCCAGATATCTTGCACCTTAAGGAAAGCCCTTTACTCTGATATGTTCACACATTTTAATAGGACAGTCTTAGTTTTGAGTGGTGCCCATTTAAAGGCTTTGTGTGACATCTGCAGCCCCTTTGTCAAATTTACATCAAAGTAATGTTTTTGCCACCTTCCATCACTTCCTCTGTACAGATGATACAGAATTATCATTTTACCAGTTGGAAAGGAAGCACCTTTCCCAAAGTTTCAGTTCTGTGAAATAGGATCAGAAATGCAATTGAGATGGGAGAGGAGTATTAGATAGTTCAGTGGCTGGTGTCGTGTGGTAGGCTTGGCAGTGATCCTTCGTATGCAGATTGTAATATTGTTGACTGTGAGTGATTTATGTTTGGGTGGTTGGTTAACAGAATGCTTGAGGCTGTGAATAATTGTAGTGGTTATGTGGAACAGTGAAACTGGGTGAGTGGGTATATGAATAATGTGTGTTACATTGTTTGAATTCTACATTATGCTGCCTTATTAATGCTCTCTGGATTTATTTATATTGATATTAGTGGTTACATCAGTCTTAAATGCCAGGGTGTAGTTATCAGACTGGTGACTGGGAATAAAACACGAGTCTAGAAAGACCTACATTGGCTCCCAGTACGTTTCCAAACACGATTCAAAGTGTTGGTGCTGACCTTTAAAGCCCTAAACGGCCTCGGCCTAGTACAGTGGTACCTCAGGTTACAGACGCTTCAGGTTACAGATGCTTCAGGTTACAAACTCCGCTAACCCAGAAATATTACCTCGGGTTAAGAACTTTGCTTCAGGATGAGAACAGAAATCGTGGCAGTGGGAGGCCCCATTAGCTATAGTGGTGCTTGAGGTTAAGAACAGTTTCAGGTTAAGAACAGACCTCCAGAACGAATTAAGTTCTTAACCTGAGGTACCACTGTATACCTGAAGGAGTGTCTCCACCCCCATTGTTCAGCACCGAGGGCCTTCTGGCAGTTCCCTCACTGCAAGAAATGAAGTTACAGGAAACCAGGCAGAGGGCCTTCTCAGTAGTGGCACCCGCCCTGTGGAATGCCCTCCCACCAGATGTCAAGGACATAAACAACTATCTGACTTTTAGAAGACATCTGAAGGCAGCCCTGTTTAGGGATTTTTTTTTATGCTTGATGTTTTATCGTGTTTTTAATATTCTGTTGGGAGCCGCCCAGAGTGGCTGGGGAAACCCAGCCAGATGGGCGGGGTATAAATAATAAATCATCATCACCATCATCATCATAGATTCTAAAATAGTCTCACCATGAACTGGGCCTGCCTCACTCCCTTCCCCATGCAAGGCACTTGCTGCAAATGGAGGGAGAACTCCATATACAGTCCTAGGTTCACAAAGGTCTTTAATGCTATGCATGTGCTTGCAAGGTAGTTGGGTATCATGGGAGCTGCAATTCCCATGATCCCCAGGTCTCCTCAGTTGTTCCCCTTGAATTTTGTGCTTAAGTAATCCAGAATTCCACTGGCAGGTTTCCAGGGGATATTCTATGTCGTTTGCTATGATGTATACGGAGAGATATTCACAGAAGCTTATTCCCTATCATCCCAATGTGCTTTTCAGCTCTCGCTATTATTGCTGAAGGGGACATGCAGAGTGGCATTCATGCTGGTCCTATACAAATGTGTTTCTCTTTTCTCCACCCTAATACTTTCCTTCAAAGTGATTTAATTCCAAATCCTCAGTAAAAGCCAGGAACAGGGAGATTACTTTGGTAGGCGCATAACACATTATCCAAATTGCTTGGTTTTGTTTTGGTTTTTTCCCTCCTCAGGTAGAAGCATAAACTGTTGGGCTGGAAATTTACTTACTTTCACCACTAGTTATCTAAATAATTGTTTGCTATTCAAAATGAAAATAAATAATTGTTTGCATACAAATGATAATAATCTGGTTTCTTGCCGGCAGAGCATATTTCAGAAAACATTGGACTAAAAAGAGCACAAGAGCTCAGGAAAAAAACCCCTATGTGTTTTAGTTTTAAATGGCTTATTCTGCATAATATAATACAATTTACACAGCACAAAAGAGAAAGCAGCAGCCATTTTAGCCTTGCAACATTTTTATTTTTATTTTGCCGGAAACAAAGCAGCAGGAAAGACACTTTGCTGCAAATCTATAAAAAAGAGCACAGAAAGGAATACGTTTATCTTAAGCAATTCATTTAACCTAAGGTAAGATTCAATATGTCAGCAAATTGATGTTGACACCTTCTGGATTTCTAAAAATTCTATGATATTTGCTTCCTCTATTATCCCAGCACACGGAGATGAAATGCACAGAACAGTGGTCCAAATTGGCATTTAATCCTTTAATGTAGCAGGTAAAGTAACATCAATTGTCGTTACAGATATTAGAGAAAAACCCGTGAGGGAAGTAAATGAAGAGAAATTTCCTCCCTTTAGTATTGATGACAAGTTTACTCTTATTATTAAAAGCAATTGCAAAACCTGTAAGTGTCCCTATCTATGCCATGTTATGTTTGTTTGTTTGTTTGTTTGTTTGTTTGTTTGTTTGTTTGTTTGTTTGTTTGTTGCTAAAAGAAAATGGGGTGGAAAGAGATGTGCAAAATGGTTTTTTAAAAAAAGATGTAATCAAAAAACATTTTGGTTGGACAATAAAAAGAGTGGCATATTTATTTATATCCTGCCTTTTAGGGTGCTGGCTTTCTTATGAGATGGGTTAAAATAAAATATCGTATTTTTTGCTCTATAAGACGCACCAGACCACAAGACACACCTAGTTTTTGGAGGAGGAAAACAAGAAAAAAAATATTCTGACTCTCAGAAGCCAGAACAGCCAGAGGGATCGCTGTGCAGTGAAAGCAGCAATCCCTCTGGCTGTTCTGGCTTCTGGGATAGCTGCGCAGCCTGCATTCACTCCATAAGGCACACACACATTTCCCCTTACTTTTTAGGAGGGTAAAAGTGAGTCTTATAGAGCAAAAAATGCAGTATTTATTTATTAAATGCATTGCTCTCTTGTCGCCCAAAGGGTATCCAAGGGGGGACAATTCTGGAACAATTGTGCATAACTCGTTTAGAAAGATGCTTAAATTTATTTCTTGCTGCCAACACAAAAATGGATGGAATTGGCCAGGAAAATTCTGTGTTCTGGTAGCATCAATGGTCAAAGAATACTTAGGGGTTTTACCAAGTGGTCAGTCGTTTGGCCTAATTGTGTACTGGAAATTATGAAGCCAGATGTGGAAGTTTTATTGGGCCATATGATCTGCTCTGGCATATTGCTGTTCAATAAGAATCATTGCTGGTCTGGCTAGTTACTTCATTGTTTCCACCTTTGCCCAGATCATCTTAATGGTTCCCTGGCCACTTCTCCCCGCAGTTGTTCACCTCCAGAGCGATAAGGCTTCCTGCTTCACATTATGGGAATTATTTCCAGCTTTGTCTGATTGTTCATGTTTTAGCAGCAACTACAAGAACTTCAGCAGCAGACCCATATTTTGTGAATTAGCTGAATGTTCAAATAAAAACTGTGAAATCCCACTGAGCACTAAATAGTTGTGTATTATATCCTGCACGACTGTGGGCTTTCCCCTCTTAATTTATGGATGCACTAACTATTCCACAATGCCTCTCCCAGACTGAGGGGAATGTCTAAATGCAACCGGAGCCTGTGGATAAGGTTTACTCCCCCTTGTCTTTAGCTCCCAGAGAACAATGCACAAAATGAGTCATTACTTAGCAGACAATGTAGCGCATCAGACGTAGCTGATGCTTATCTATGATTAGGGTGGCATCACCATAGTTCTTTTTACCTTAGCAACTTAAAACCTTTCCTTTAATCAGAGAGAGAGAGAAAGAAAGGAAGTTCTGGAGGGGGGAAGGTTTTTTGAGTGAAAGATATTCTTAGAGTCCCAGGATGCCGCAGATCAGCATGTCCACTAGTCTTTGAAACAGATCTTTAAACAGATCTTGGCAAGCTATATTTTCTTTTGTGTTGCAAGTCATTGTTTCCAAATGTAGGCAACAATTTGCATTTCTAACAGGTTATAAAATAGTTTGGAGTCTGGCTGTGCTGGAGGATTGAAACAATGGAGGTCGTAAGAATTAAAGTCAATTTATACTAAACGCATCACTTCAAGTCATGTCGTTGTTACTATACTATTATTATTATTTTAATTGATTAGACACCTACAGCTAAGAATACTCTCAAGAAAAGTTACATCAAATATAATGAGATATGCAAAGACTGAAACCAACCACAACAAATTATCTAAGCAAAGCCATCCCACCTCCTTCTAAAACATTAATATATAAAAGTATCACTAGCAACACAGAAACAAACCAGCAGAGTTCACAGCAAAGAAAAATGTTAATAATCAAATTCTTGGGAGAAGAGAATGGTCTTCACCAGGTTCCAAAAAGATGTTAACATCAGGACCAGGCAGACCTCACTTGGAGGTCAAACTCTGATGACAGCCTTGGGATCCAGGCTATTTTGTTTTTAACATTTTTAAATTCCTTTTCACTTTTAACATTTATCATCATATGTAAATCATAATCATTTACAAATAGGATTCTCAGAATCACAGAACTTCCCTCCTCCCCTCCATGGTTTCCCCAGATATTCTTTTCAAACTGCGTCGTATCATATTCTCCATATTTTCTTAAAACTCCATTTTTATCATTGTTCTTGCTTCATTGCTAGTGTTTTCAAAATCTTGCCAGTGTTTTCAGTTGTTTACAGTGTTCTTTCAAGTAACTTAGAAAATTTCCCCATTCTTTATTAAATTTATTGTCCTCTTGATCTCTGATTTTCCTGGTCATTTTCGTCAATTCAGAATAGCCCATCATCTTTATCTGCCACTCTTCTTTTGTAGGTAGATTGCCCTCCATCCAACTTTGAAATGTGCTCTGAAACACATTGGTGGTCAGCGCAGCCAGGACATAATGAAAGCCCCATTTATAACATATTGAAGCAATCTACCCTAGAGGTTTCCAGAGCACAGATTACTGAAGCCAGGTTATCTCTGTTCAGATAGGGGTGCAATGAGGCCACCAGCTGAATCTGCTAGAAAACACTCTACCTTGTGCCTCAAGTGACAGCTATGGATTCAGGAGAACCCAAATTTATGAACCTGTTTCTTCAGGAAGACTGTGATCCTAGCTTGGTCGTCCTAGGGGATTTTAACATCCATGCCGACACAGCCTTACAAGGGGCTGCTCGGGACTTTGTGGAAAGCATGGCCTCCATGGGGCTGTCCCTGAATAAGTCTGGCCCAACCCATAGCCGCGGACATGCCTTGGACCTAGTGTTTACCTCTACGGATGCTGACACTAACTAAAAGTGAAACAAAAGAAGTGCCATGGTCAGATCACTTCCTGGTGCAACTGGACTTCTCCGCGACCCTTCCCCTCCGCAGGGAGGTGGGACCGATTCGGATGGTCCGCCCCCGCCACTTAATGGATCCAAATGGTTTCCAGAGAGGGGATGCTTTATCCCATGTTGATGGCCTTTCCGCTGATTCCCTGGTGGCCCGCTGGAATGTGGAGTTAACCAGGGCTATTGACTATTTGGCTCCGAAGCGCCCTCTCCGATTGCATGGAGCCCGGACAGCCCCGTGGTTTTCCACGGATCTGAGGGCAATGAAACAATCATTGAGACGGCTAGAGCACCGGTGGTGGATGACCCATTCTGAAGCTGACTGGACACAGGTTAGAGCTCAATGTCGAGCCTACCAAGTGGCGGTAGCGACGGCGAAGAAGACTTTCTTCACCGCCTCTATTGCTTCTGCAGAAAACAGCAGCAGGAGACTTTTTCAGGTGGTCCGCAATTTAGTGGAACCACCTGCTACATAGGGGCCCAGTACAGGCCACATGATCTCCTGCAATGATTTTGCAAAGTTTTTTGCAGATGAAGTCGCTCGGATTCGGGAAGAGGTAGACGCCACCGTGGGAGCAGGGCCAGGGCGGAAGAGTGCTAGAGTCCTGTCTAGTCAAATTGCGTGGGATCAATTCCAATCTGTTACCTCCGAGGATGTGAACAGGCTGCTTGGACGAGTGAAACCAACCACCTGTCTCCTTGATCCTTGCCCATCCTGGCTTATAAAAGCTAGCCAGGAAGTGCTGGGCGATGGGCTTCAGGGTGGTGAATGCTTCCCTCCGTGAGGGAGCCTTCCCAGACCCGGTTGATGATCTCCGGCGGGCTAGGGACACAGGTGAGAGCTGTTTCCTAGTTCTGCTGGATCTCTCAGCACCATCGACCATAACATCCTTCTGGACCGTCTTGAGGAACTGGGAGCTGGGGGCACTGTCATACAGTGGTTCTGCTCCTTCCTCCTGGGCCGTGTTCAGAAAGTGGTGGTGGGGGATGAGTGTTCAGACCCCTGGGCTCTCACTTGTGGGGTGCCTCAGGGTTCTGTCCTCTCCCCCATGCTTTTCAACATCTACATGCAGCCGCTGTAAAAGATCATCAGGAGGTTTGGGCTGGGTGTTCATCAGTATGCAGATGATACCCAGCTCTACCTCTCTTTCAAATCAGAACCAGCGAAGGCGGTGACGGTCCTGTGTGAGTGGGGGCGGTTGGAGGATGGATGGCAGCTAACAGATTGAGATTGAATCCTGACAAGACAGAAGTACTGTTTCTGGGGGACAGGAGGCGGGCAGGTGTGGAGGACTCCCTGGTCCTGAATGGGGTAATTGTGTCCCTGAAGGACCAGGTGCGCAGCCTGGGAGTCATTTTGGACTCACAGCTGTTCATGGAGGCACAGGTTAAATCCGTGTCCAGGGCAGCTGTGTACCAGCTCCATCTGGTACGCAGGCTGAGACCCTATCTGCCTGCGGACTGCCTCGCCAGAGTGGTGCATGCTCTGGTTATCTCCCGCTTGGACTACTGCAATGCGCTCTACGTGGGGCTACCTTTGAAGATGACCCGGAAACTACAACTAATCCAGAATGCAGCAGCCAGACTAGTGACTGGGAGCGGCCGCCGAGACCATATAATACTGTTCTTGAAAGACCTACATTGGCTCCCGGTACGTTTCCGAGCACAATTCAAAGTGTTGGTGCTGACCTTTAAAGCCCTAAACGGCCTCGGTCCAGTATACTTGAAGGAGTGTCTCCACCCCCATCGTTCTACCCGGACACTGAGGTCCAGCAGCGAGGACCTTTTCTGCCTTTTCTGGTAGTCTGGCCTTCTGGCGGTTCCCTCACTGTGAGAAGCCAAGTTACAGGGAACAAGGCAGAGGGCCTTCTCGGTAGTGGTGCCCTCCCTGTGGAACGCGCTCCCACCAGATGTCAAAGAGAACAACAACTACCAGACTTTTAGAAGACATCTGAAGGCAGCCCTGTTTAGGGAAGCTTTTAATGTTTAATGATGTATCACATTATTTTAATATTCTTTTGGAAGCCGCCCAGAGTGGCTGGGGAAGCCCAGCCAGATGGGCAGGGTATAAATAATAAATTATTATTATTATTATTATTATTATTATTATTATTATTATTATTATTATTATTATTACATGTCTGAAGCAGTACAGGAAGACAGTCCTTTAACCATTTTAACTCCCAAACTGACTAAATGTTTCTCTGCAGGGAGAGAGGAAATGAAAAAAAAACCTTCCCATTGTCTCAGGAAGTAAATAATTACCATCTCAAAGGAATGGCCAGACTACCAGAAAAGGCAATCAGATAAGGCATTATCAGATAACCTGGCAGACAGGAAAAACAACAACATTCAAATGTCTGTTGTAGACCGCCTTTTCTGTGATGTAGGTATGATGTTTGTGGGGGGTGGTCTTGGGCTACACCCCTTCTGTGATGTATGTATGATGTATGGAGAGGTGGTCTTGAGCTCCAGGGCAGGGAATTTCAAAATGGTTATATAAGGGCAAGTACACATGGTTCGTAGGGACGCGGCTGGCGCTGTGGGTTAAACCACAGAGCCTAGGGCTTGCCAATCAGAAGGTTGGCAGTTCGAATCCCCGCGAAGGGGTGAGCTCCCGTTGCTCGGTCCCTGCTCCTGCCAACCTAGCAGTTCGAAAGCATGTCAAAGTGCAAGTAGATAAACAGGTACCGCTCCGGCGGGAAGGTAAACGGCTTTTCCGTGCGCAGCTCTGGTTCTCCAGAAGCGGCTTAGTCACGCTGGCCACATGACCCAGAAGCTGTATGCCGGCTCCCTTGGTCAATAAAGCGAGATAAGCGCCGCAACTCCAGAGTCGGCCATGACTGGACCTAATGGTCAGGGGTCCCTTTACCTTTACACATGGTTCATGGTCCTCCTCCTCTCTCCTGCGTGTGGGGGGAGCACCCTGTTGCAACAGTTTAATAAAGATCAGGCTTACTAGCTGCTTGGCTTCTCAGTGTTCTGTGGTTGGCCTCTGTTATTTTCTCCTACCGATGGAGAACCTACAAAGGACTCTATAAGGGCTCTTGGGTCCCCCATAAGGGAATAAGGGAAGATTTTGTTCACAACAGAACCCCAAACACGAATTCACTTTATCCTATCTTCACCACTGGATCTTAGTTTTTGCTGCCTTCTATCTGATCTGCCATTACTGCCTTCACAGTAAGAAAAATAGGCAATTGACGCCATGTGTGCATATTTAGCACCACCGTGATTTGGGCAGTGGAAGGCTTTGTTATGCAGATGCTGGCCTGCATGAAAACTCTGACTGTAACAATGGGGAGTGGTGGTAGCAGCAGGTGGCAATGACAAGAGTAGATACCAGAAAAATAGTGGTGTAGCAGTAAAAGAAGATGTAACACTTTGAAGCAAATATTGGAGTATGGCTTTAAGACAGCACGGAGCTCAATCTTTTGAGACCTATACAATGCAACATGTACAGAGCATGCAAAATTTCAGATTACATGGGATCCTTCATACAACAAAATGGGAAGCAAGATTAGGCAATTGTCTGGTATATACTATTGCTTAGATTTGTAGTCACTTCCAGTAAGCAGGGATCTAATCATAATACACTCAGCCCATAGCATGCATAAAGTTTTTATTCAAATGCATATAAAACGAGCCATCTACAAGCAGAAAAGTACAGGCTGCAGTAAAAGAATCCAAGCTATACATACAAATCTTTAGAAAATAAAAGCTAGTGAGTTTAGTTCCCAGGAGCTGTTCTTCAGTTGTCCTCTAGACAGAGGGAGTAACCATGCTGACCAAATGCCTTCTGATAAGCAAGAAGCTATTGTTGTGGGGGAGGAAGGGAAAGGAGAATGTTAGCCGCTTTGAGACTCCTGAAGGGGACTGAAAGGCGGGATATCAAATCCAAACTACTACTACTACTCCTCTTCTTCCTCCTCCTCCTCTTCTTCTTCTTCTTCTTCTTCTTCTTCTTCTTCTTCTTCCCTGTAATTATTTTTCTATGGCAGATCACACAAAGGTCTCCAAATACTGTATTTGGTTTCCTTAAACCATTGAAAACACAAAAAAGGGGAATGACAAAGACTCTTGTTGCGCCTTAAAAACTAATTGATTTGTTGTGGCTGAAGCTTTCATGAAGCTGAGCCCACTTCACGAGATGTTTGAAGAAGTGTGCTCAAGTACACAGAAACATATGCTACAATAAATCATTAAAGAGTAAAATTTGATATATGTTGAATCAAAACGAGTCCCATTGAGCTCAGTAGGCTTTCTCCCTGTGTAGGCATGCACAGGATTGCAACCTTACAGTGTAAGCCCTTCTACATTCTGCGTGAGTCCCTCTACAAGATGTCACACCCGTGTGATGCATGCAGGACCTCAAAACTGAGGGGGCACATACCCCTTAAATCTAATATTGAGGGGGCTGAGGTGCCCCCTAGGGTTGGTGTACCTGCTGATCACTATTTCCTCACAGCTTCTGACCAAAGATTTTTTTTAAAAAACCATTTTATAACATGTAGTTTGCTCATGTCTTGCATTTTGACTATAACTGTTAGGTGTGGGGAGACAATATATTTCACTACTAGGAACCTGCTCTGCAGTAACCAATTATTTTCATACAGTTGAAGCCCTATCTGAATTTTTAGTTTAAAAAGTTAAAAGTGGTGAATAGATGTTAGCCGAAGAGAAAGTAAAAAAAAACAAATGTAGTAAGTTCTTTAATCTCTTCAAGAGCAATTAACATTTTTAGCCCAAATATTACTGTTTGATTTGTGTTGCACTCCTAATTTATTGAAGGACTTCTGTCCTTTGAAGCCTTTAATTGCATTAATGGTCAACTGAGGCATGCATAAACCTGCCAAATTTGGAGCCAAATGTATTACATTAGTGTAATGAGGGCCTATGGGGGCTACAGGTCTAAAGATGACAAAGCTGTAATTCTGAATCCAGATGGGAGTTTGAAGTATCCACCATCAGTAGTCACCACTGCCATAACTGACCAGTTTCTCAGATACATCCTTGTGTCAGTTCTGTTGTCGCAGAATATTTACCTAGCATAAGAGTCAGCAGCTAGGAGGCCTTTGACCCAAGGTTTACAGACACTGTACTTTCTTTTACTGTACTATGCACTCCCTCAAACTACCAACTCCAAAGGAGTGTGAAAGAGCAAAGGTGTTGACCACCATTAAGAGTTGCTTAGCCTTCCAACATCTTCCTATGCCAAAATATCTCTCAATTTCAAGCAAAGCTCAGATACCCAGGACTAAGTTTCGCCAAAATCAGAGAGATTTCCTTTTGAGCTGGCATGTATAGGATTGCACAGTAGGCACCTCTTCCATGCCTGGGAGTCGAATTAAAGTCTCATTGAGTTAAATAGGGAACTGTACAGGACTACAGATTAAGCTCTACAAGAACGCACTGGCAGAAATAGATTTTTGCTGGACATGTTTGAAACAACAGATGTGGCGAGGGAGTTATGTGTTAATCTAAATGCATAGTCTATAAGTTCCACAATTTCCCCCCACCATTTTTCTTCATTGCAACACATAGAAATAAGACTGCAATTCCAACTGCAGGAGAGGTGATGACATTTCTTACGCTTTTGAAATATGCGTTTTCTGGTTATCTCTACCTTACATGTGTCTTAAGTTCTACCTCTGACAATGCAATCCTACATACAGTGGTACCTCGGGTTAAGTATTTAATTCGTTCCAGAGGTCCGTTCTTAACCTGAAACTGTTCTTAACCTGAAGCACCACTTTAGCTAATGGGGCCTCCTGCCGCTGCCACGCCGCCGGAGCACAATTTCTGTTCTCATCCTGAAGCAAAGTTCTTAACCTGAAGCACTACTTCTGGGTTAGCTGAGTCTGTAACCTGAAGTGTATGTAGCTTGAAGCATATGTAATCCGAGGTACCACTGTATAAATCTCCTCAGAAGTACAGTGGTACCTTGGTTCTTGAACTTAATCCATTCCAGGAGTCCGTTTGACTCCCGAAATGGTTCAGAACCAAGGTGCAGCTTCTGATTGGCTTCAAGAGCTTCCTGACCTCAATTGGAAGCCGCGTTGGATGTTTGACTTCCGAAAAACATTCGCAAACCAGAACATTTACTTCCTGGTTTGCAGCGTTTGGTAGCCGATTTGTTCAGGAGCCAAGCCGTTTGAGTACCAAGGTACCAGTGTACGCTCAAATACCGTAACTTTTCTGAATACACTTGAATGTGCCAACAACAGTACATCGTTCTGATGTTCCTTGACACACACACCCCGCCATTCCCACCCCCTGGCAGAGCATTTCCTGACAGGAGAAGGGCGAGTGTGACAACCACAACACCAATAGGACACAGCACACACACCCTCCACCATCCTGAGAAAACCCATAAATCCCAATTTTATTTTATTCTTTGATAGATTTGCAAAAAAAAAAACACGCACCAATAAAAAAAAATTAGAAAGAGGCAAGATTGGACACACTACATATATATCTTTATATCTCTGTCATCTGTCTATCTATCTATCTATCATCTCTCTCTCTCTCAATATTCCTTGTGCTCCTCTCTGCTCCCCCTTTTTTTTCGCCCAGGGTGGCGCAGTCCTCTGCCTGCCCCTCAGAGCTGGCCCATCCCATGGAGCTGGGCCTCGGTGATGGTGGCCTCTCCTTCTCCTCACCCATTCTCCAGCCACTGCTATGAGCTACCCATGGTGAGACCACAGTGAAGCAACGGGATGCTCCTTCACAGCCGCCACTGCATCTGCTGCTCAGGACAAGTGCTGGCTCATCCTCCTCTCCAACCTTGGCAGTGGTCGCGCTATGTCCTGAATGCCCAGGAGGGAAAAATTTTGACAGTCCAAATATATAAGAGATGTGGAGGACTACCTGAATTAAAGATTACACAGGGCTTTTTTTCATCCAGAACTCACCAGAACTCAGTTCCGACACCTCTCAGGTGGACGCTATTGCCATTATAAGAGAACAAGGGAGGTGTTCGTGGTGAGTTCTGGTACCTCTTTTTCTAGGAAAATAGCACTGTACATACACAACCCTACAGCAGTCAGGAATCTCTAATCACCTGGGTGGACATTCAAAACTGCCCTACCTGAAAACTTGCAACAACACCCCCCTCAAAAAACACACACCACCCAGCTAGTTCCTGACTTCCTTAAGGATTTGTTGACCATCATGTTTCCAGAGCTACAAATCACGTGTGACATAGGAAAATCTGTTTAGCCAACAGAACTAGCTGCTTTCTGTTATTTTGTTTTGTTTTGGTGCACATCCAGGGATGTAAGCTTTAAGTGCTCAGTCCAACAGTTCCATGTGTACGTTCTGATGTTTTCTGCCATGTATACAGATGGGAGGGAGATCAGTCATGATGCTAGCCCAACCCTTATACCCAGAGCTCCAGGGAAGAGTGTTAGGCGCATATGCCCTTCACACAAATGTGAGACACACACAGTCACAAAGTTGAGATGTGGCCAGGGTTGTGCCACTACCAAGACTCGGGGGATCCTAGCAGTCACTGTATGAAAAACGAGGTATGAAAACCTGTATGAAGCATTCGGATAACTAGGGAGTTTTTGAGAACAGAGAGGACATTTTGTTTACGCAATCCTGAGAGCCAGCGTGGTGTAGTGGTTAAGAGCGGTGGGCTCGCAATCTGGTGAACCGGTTCGCTTCCCCGCTCCTCCACATGCAGCTGCTGGGTGACCTTGGGCTAGTCACACTTCCCTGAAGTCTCTCAGCCTCACTCACCTCACAGAGTGTTTGTTGTGGGGGAGGAAGGGAAAAGGAGAATGTTAGCCACTTTGAGACTCCTTCAGGTAGTGATAAAGCGGGATATCAAATCCAAACTCTGCCTGGTTAAATTCCCTCTGCTGATTCCAATGGAATGTGTGCTTGGGAAACTAAGTACAGGATTGCAGCCTAGATTTCTTTAAATATGTAGCTGTATGCATATCGTTCCCAAAGGATGTATGAGAGAGGATATATGCTGCATACAGAGAAATGCCTATGTACCAATTTTGCTTGAGAAAGTTTTCATGCATGAAATTGTGTCGAGAAATATTCTCCCTGCTAAGCCTTTTGCACCTCTCCTCATCCGTCTTGCTAAAGCATTTCTGATCCAGTCTGATTTCGATTTAAATTTCTCTTCTTATATTATGAAGTGATTATTTTTCCACATCTGGTAACAGACATCATAATAACTCACTGGTGGGAGATTTTTTTTCTTCCTGGGAAGACCTTTCTTCCATTTGGAGGTCTAGGATATCTTCAAGACAGCAGCTGATTTTTTGTAATTTGAATAGCAGGATAAGGAAATTGATATTTTAATGACTTCCAACAGTATGTTTCATTTGTGGCTTAAAAACAAACAAACCTCGATTCACTATATTACAGGTAGCATATGTGTTACTTCCTCTTACTGCCGTATATAACTTGAACAAAACTGATCTGCACATTTTACTGATTAGAGTCAGCCAATTTGACTTATTGGACGCAGATGAAAACAGGTAATTAGTTTCCTGTGTAATGTAGTTATAAATAGCATTTAATAGTAATCATTAATGTCCACTCTCAGACCGGCCAAGCCTTGCTTCCTCTCCCATGATATGAGAGATTTCACTGAAAGGGTTTTTTTATATATATAATAATTTTTATTAGTTTTCCAATTTTAAGACAAGACAACAACAACATACAAACATCAACAAGTACAAACAAACACACAAATATAATTTCTTAACCTCATTTTCATAAACCTCCTTTCTCGGACTTCCCCGTACCTCACCCTTTTTGCATCCTTATTTTACAGTTTTTCAGCAACCCTTTTTGCCAATTTAATTTAAACTTATTATCTTTCTCAATTTCACCTTAAATCATCAAACAATTTCAGCTGTAATTCTGCATCTTCCTTCCCCTTGACATTTTAGCACTCCTCAATTTTGTAACAGTTCTTAAGATATACTTTAAACTTCTTCCAATCTTCCTCCACCGTCTCTTTCTCTTGGTCACGAATTCTGCCAGTCATTTCTGCCAATCCCATAAAGTCAATCACTTTCATCTGCCATTCTTCCAGTGTGGGTAGTTCTTGTGTCTTCCAATACTTTGCTAGAAGAGTCCTTGCTGCTGTGGTGGCGTACATAAAAAAAATCTTATCCCTCCTTGACACCAATTGGCCGACCATGCCCAAGAGAAATGCTTCTGGTTTCTTGTACATTTAAGTACCTTCTTAATTTCATTATAAATCATTTCCCAAAAGGCCTTAATCTTTGGGCAGGTCCACCAAAGGTGAAAGAAGGTACCTTCAGTCTCATTACATTTCCAACATTTATTATTGGGCAGATGATAGATCTTCGCAAGCTTGACTGGGGTCATGTACCACCTATAAATCATTTTCATAATATTTTCTCTTAGGGCATTACATGCCGTAAATTTAATACCGGTGGTCCATAACTGTTCCCAGTCAGCAAACATAATGTCATGGCCTAGGTCTTGTGCCCATTTAATCATAGCAGACTTGACTGTCTCATCTATTGTATTCCACCTCAGCAACAGATTATACATTCTTGATAAGTTCTTGGTATTGGGTTCTAACAATTCTGTTTCTAATTTCGATTTCTTCACCTGGAAGCCAATTTTCCTGTCTTGTTTAAAGGTCTCCATTATTTGGTAATAATGGAGCCAGTCTCGTACCTTTGACTTTATTTTCTCAGAACTCTGTAATTTAAGTTCGCCACTTTCTTGTTCTAAAATTTCAGAATATTTTGGCCATTTAGATTCCATGTTAAGTTTCTTCACCTCCTTAGCCTCCATTGGTGATAACCACCTAGGAGTTTTATTTTCCAGCAAATCCTTATATCGAATCCAAACATTGTAGAATGCTTTCCTAACAATATGATTTTTGAAGCCCTTGTGGACTTTAACCTTGTCATACCATATATATGCATGCCAACCAAACCTATTGTCAAATCCTTCCAAATCTAGAATGTCTGCATTCTCAAGAAGTAGCCAATCTTTCAACCAGCAGAAAGCTGCCGATTCATAGTACAGTCTTAAGTCCGGCAGGGCAAACCACCCTCTTTCTTTGGCATCAGTAAGTATTTTAAATTTTATTCTGGGCTTTTTGCCCTGCCAGATAAATTTAGATATATCTTTCTGCCACTTCTTGAAGCAATCTAGTTTATCCACAATTTGCAATGTCTGAAACAAAAATAACATTCTAGGCAATACATTCATTTTGATCACAGCGATTCGGCCTAACAAGGAAAGCTTCAAATTCGACCATATTTCTAGATCTTTCTTTACCTCTGTCCAACATTTGTCATAATTATCCTTAAATAAATTCACATTTTTAGATGTCATATTAATCCCCAAATATTTTACTTTCTTTGCCACCATCAGCCCAGTTTCATTTTGAAAATTCTCTCTTTCCGCATTTGTTAAGTTTTTTTCCAAAACTTTAGTTTTTTGTTTGTTCACCTTAAATCCTGCCACTTGACCAAAAACTTGGATTAACTCTAAAACTTTTTTTTGTACTAGTGTCTGGCTCTTGTAAAGTCAGTACTAAATCATCTGCAAATGCCTTCAGTTTATAATGTTTGGCTCCGACCTGAACCCCTTTTACCAGCTGGTCCCCCCGATCATATTCAGCAAAACCTCCAGGACTGATATAAAAAGTAATGGGGATATTGGGCACCCCTGCCGTGTCCCTTTTTGTATAGAAAGTTCATCAGTAACCACATTATTTACAATTAACTTTGCTTTCTGTTCAGAGTATATTGCACCTATACCATTTTCAAACCTTTGGCCTACCCCCATCCCATGGAGATTCTTCTTCATGAAGTTCCAAGAAATATTATCAAAGGCTTTCTCCGCGTCCACAAAAATTAAAACTGCCTTTGTGTTGATATTTACAGTTAGCAGTTCCATAATGTCAATTATATTCCTTACATTATCTGATAAGTGTCTTCCTGGGAGAAAGCCTGCCTGGTCCTTATGAATCTCCTCCACTAACACCCTCTTCAGTCTTTTGGCTAAAATGTCAGCAAATATTTTGTAATCCACATTAAGTAGTGATATAGGGCGGTAGTTCTTAATCTGGTCTTTTTCAGTTTCAGTCTTTGGTATAAGTGTGATAAAAGCTTCTTTCCACGATTCAGGTGCCCTTTTTCCCCTCTAATATTTCATTACAAACCTCCTTAAGCGGCTGTATTAACCATTCCTTCAATGCTTTATAGTATCTGGAGGTTAGTCCATCTGGTCCTGGAGATTTCCCTAATTTCATATTTTGAATGGCACCCTCTATTTCCTGATCTGTTATTTTCTCATTTAAATCCAACATACTTTGTTGCGAAATTTTTTGTAATCCATATTTCTTAAGAAAATCTTCTATATCTCCTTCGTTTTCCGGCCCTTGTGCATACAATCTTCTGAAATAGCTCTGAAAACAGTTGCTGATCTCATTTGGTTTAAAAATGTTCTTTCCATCCACTTCCAAACTTGTGACTGTATTTAATTTCTGTCTCTTCTTCAATTGCCATGATAGAAGTTTCCCACATTTGTCAGCTAATTCAAATGTCCTCTGTCTCATTTGCTTAATTTTCCATTCTATCTGCTGGTTCATCAATTCCATATACTGCATCTGGTAAAACTTAATTTCTCTCAGAATCTCATGAGACTTTGGTTTAGACCTCAATTTCTTTTCTCCTTCTTTTATTTTTTCCAAAATCTTATCTTTCTTCTCGTTTTGTTTCTTCCTCTTTAAAGAATTCTGTTGTATGAGGAAACCTCGCATCACGGCCTTGCTTGCGTCCCAAATCACTCTTTTCTCAACATCTGTCCTCAGGTTTATCTCAAAATAGTCCTTCAAAGTTTTTTGGGCCTTTTTGTAAATCTCAACATCTCTGAATAGGGTGTCATTCATTCTCCATCTAAAGGAACCAGCTGTTGTCAATTTCATTTCCAGCTTCACTGCATTATGGTCGGAGCATGTCTTTGGGCAGATTTCCACTTTTTTTATCCTTGGAGCCATTCCACTAGTAGTCCATATTTGATCTATTCTTGTCCATGTCATCTGTGCCTCTGAGAAGAATGTCCCCTCTCTCTCAAGAGGGTTTCTTGTTCTCCAAATATCAATCAAGTCCATATTTTCGGTCATTTCGAAGAAGGTCTTAGGTAATCTCCCGTCCTTAGAAACCACCTGTCTTTGTGCTTTATCCATGTTAGTAGAAACGACGCCATTCATATCTCCTAACAAAATCACCTTATATTCCAGATAGTCCATTAATGTCTCATGCAATTTCTTGTAAAATTCTGCCTTCCCTTCATTTGGTGCATAAATGCCAACTGTCAAAAATTTTTCTCCTTGGATTTGTATCTCTATTGTCAGAATTCTTCCATGTTCATCTTTAAAGATCAGTTTTGGGGCCAATTTCTCCTTTGCATAAATCACCACTCCTCTTTTCTTGACTTTATCTGATGAAATAAATTCCTGTCCTAATCTTTTATTTATAAGCAATCTTCTATGTGCCCTTGTCACGTGGGTTTCTTGTAAACAGATCAAATCCAGTTGTTCTCTTTTCAAAATGTGAAAAACCTCACGCCTTTTTCTGGGAAGGTTCAGTCCATTACAGTTCCAGGTTAAAAATTGCAGAGACATTATTATTTAGTTACCTCCAGCCGCTCCCTGCGGCTGTTCTTCTTCCGTTGGTGACTTAAGTCCAAATGTCAAGTTTCCAAGATCTGTTTCAGAGGTCGATTCAAACACTCCTTTCAAAAGGTCCTCCTCGTTTTTGTCCAGGAATTGTTCTTTATCTTGCACTGTTCTTATTTTAACTTTCTTTCCTTTGAAGTTGAAAGACAAACCTTGTGGAAATTCCCACCTGAAAGGTATGTTGTTCTTCTTCAGCAGGTCAACCAGATTCTTAAAGTAGGTTCTTACCTCCAGAATGTATTTTGGGATGTCCTTGTAAATTTGCACAGAGGCATTTCCGATCTGGAGAGTTCTCTGGTAATGCAAGTTTAGTATTTTATCCCTTTCCTCTTTAGATCTCAAAGTTATCAGACAGTCCCTTGGAATCTTCCTGCCTTGCCTTCTGCCCAGTCTGAAGGCAGTTGTTATCTTGAATTCTTCTTCCTCTGGGTTTGCCTGCCAAAATTCTGTAAATTCTTTTGTGAGAAAGTCCACTAGGTTGTCCCCTTCACTTTCAGGAACCAACCTAAGTCTCAGATTCTTCTCCTTCCTCTGCATCTCCCACAAAGACAAGGCCGCCTCATGCTGGTCAAGCTTCTTACAAACTGGTATTAAACTTTCCTGTGTGGTTTCTGCAGTAAATTTAGCTTCTTCCGCAATTTTTCGGATCGTGCCGTTTTCTTGGACCAATTTATTTATAGTCTCTGTATTAGATGTAATACTTTTGGTATTTAAGTCTAATTTTGTTGTAAGTTCTGTCAGTTGTTTAGTATTCTCCGTACTCTGCTTTGTCAAGTTTTCTAGAGATTCATTTATTTTAAGTAATGCTTGTGTCACTGAATCCACGAATGCGTTTATTCCTTTCTCCTGCCCAGCTGCGCCTGTTGGCAGTAAGCCTAATATTGAGCCCCTTTTCTTTTGTGCTTTAACCTTAGATCTTGTTGTTATCTCTTCTGCGGGGCCGCTCGTCCCAAGGCCGTTCCCACAGGAACAGCTCCTAAGTGGAAAAATCCAGTGACTTGTTTTTTGACAGTCTATGTTACAACTGTTACTTTTCAACCCTCTAGAGGGAGCAGTTCATTGTATCCAATAGGCAGAGAAAACAAAGAAACCAAAAGCCCTCTGAGAAGGAAAGATCTTAACAACAATCTTTCAGTCTTCTAGTTGCAACAAATGTTACTTCTTTAAAGTCCCAAAAAGTTATATCCAATAAAGTCTCCGCTTTACAGCAGGTCTTGTCTGACAGTCCCCTGTCAAAGTGCTTCACCCAGGCAGTCTGTTCCCAGAGTCAGAGACAGCAGCAATTTTTCACTTAAATTTTCTCTCTAGCAGGTTAAATCAAATTCCCTTTTCTTCCCCCCCTGCTCCTGCTTGCTGGGGGGGGAGTTGAAGTTCAATGTCAGAGTTAATTAACTCAAAAAATTTAAAGTTGCTTTTCCTTTAATTGCAGCTTTCTAGTTCCGTTGCTTTAAAAATCATGCAGTCGGGGGGAGGCAGACTTCCTTTATTTACCGTCCCCGATTTCGGCCAAATTTAAAGATACTTTTTTTTTTTAATAGTCCCGATAAGGCTCCAATCCTACTTACGGGTAATCAATTTCAGTCCAAATTTCAGGAAGGAATCGGCGCTCTCCGCTCATGGCGACGCGGCTTCACTCCACGGGCTGGGTAGCGACTCTCAGCACCGCACGCACCCCAATGCCACTCCAGAGCCTTTAAAAAGTCTCCTTAACAGTAAGGGGGGCGCAAATGGTGCCCACCGAGTCTCCTTGTTCACAGGCTTCCGCGCCTGTGATTTTAGGGGTCCCCGCTTCGCCGTAGCGGTCAGACCCGAACTCGTGAAGCAGTCCTCCTCCGGAGCTCGAAGAGAGGACCGCCATTAAGCGCTGGCGCCGACCGGAAGTCGCCGGGTTTTGCCTTCTCTCAGCCTTTAAGCCATTTATCATTGCTTCTTTAATCAACCAATGCTAACAGTCATTGTCCTTTGTTATTCAGCAGTAGGTAAACACTTTCTCCTGCCCCTTCCCCAAGGAAAAAAATTACTTAATTTACCATCCTCTAATTAGACTTTAAATACATTGAACTAGTTGTTCTTTTTACTACCCCATAGTTCTACATAAATTGCCAAAATGATCACATCTGTATCCGTGCAGGAGCAATGGAGTTCATCCAAACAATAAAAGAATTCAGTCTAAGTGGCAATAGATAAAATTCAAGTCTCCTTCACTTCTGTGGTTTGATTTATTTATTTATTTATTTATTGGGAGGAAAAGACATCTCTAGTGAGTAAAAATTTGGCTGCTGTATTCCATGCTCTAGTAAATTCCAGACTGATTTTTATTTATTTATTTATTTATTTTGCAATGTACTTTATGTGGAACTGCCCTTGGAGATGACTCAGAAACTTTAGTTGTTTTAAAATTCAGCAGCAAGATTAATGGTGGGGGTTCCATTTAGATCTCATTTGGCCCCTGGTTTAAAACAGCTGCGCTGCTTGCTGGTTTGTTTCTGGGCCCAATTCAAGGTGCTCACACGAGTGCTCAAAGCCCGAAATGACTCAGGCCCCAAGTACCTGAAAGACTGCCTCCTTGGCTAAAGACTTTCATGGGTGGTGAGATCAGTAGCCCCCTTGCTACTTCCGCTGCCCACAGAGGCTCAGGATAGCAGTCCAGGAGAGGACATTCTCTGTGGCAACCCTCAAATTGTGGAATACTGTCCCGTCAGGGGTGACCCTGTCACCTTCGTTTTATGCTTTTCAGCAAATGGCGAGGATGCACCCATTTAACCCTGGTTTTTGAGACTTCAAATATCTACCGTATTTTTTGCTCTATAACACACACCTGACCATAACATGCGCATAGTTTTTAGAGGAGGAAAATCCGTAGGCATGCCACCCGTGGGCATTGCCTCCATAACACGCACAGACATTTCCCCTTACTTTTTAGGAGGAAAAAAGTGAGTGTTATGGTGCAAAAAATACGGTATTTTTAGGAACCTCTTATTTCTCAGTCTGTAAGTTGTTTGACATTGTTTTTAATATTGTGTTTTAATTGTTGCAACCCATCTAGGAACCTTAGGGTGAAGTGTAGGAAGAAGGAGGAGGAGGAGGAGGAGGAGGAGGAGGAGGAGAAGGAGAAGGAGAAGAAATAAAAAATTCTTAAAAATTAAAATAATATGCAGAAAGTATTTTTTTAACCAAATAAAATAGTTTTATCCTTATTTCTCCCAGTGCAATGGTAAGTTCCATAGACCTTCTAGCCCAACATTCTGCTTGCTGCAGAAAATTTGGAGCAAAGCACCCCCCCAACAGATGGCTGTCCAGTCTCCACATAGAGACCTCTAGCCAAGGAGAACCTTGGCTAGAGGTGCTTAGTTCCATTGCCAAACTGCTTCCGCCATTGTAATAACATAGGAAGTGTCTTGTTGGATCAGACCAATGGCCCATCTAGTCCAGTATTCTGTTCTCATGGTGGCCAGCTAGGTGCTCGCAAGCAAGTCCAGAGTGTAATAGCATTCTCCACTCCTGCCGTTTCCAAGAACTGGTATTCAGAAGCATCAAGAGGTTTCTGCTAAAGTTCAGATCAAATCGACAGCCAATGGATTCTTTTATTAATTGTAACTGAAAGTGTCAACCCACATGTGCATTAGCTGAGGCATGCAGAGGTTCTCCGCACATTAAAAAGAATGGGGACATCCACATGCACACACATAGGAGGAGGTTTGTGTGTGAAAGAAACAGAGCAGACATGATATGCTGGATCGGAAACTGTGCAATTGTTTTATAGCTGGGCAGGCATCTGGAGAACGCTGGTAGGGCAACAATTGTCAAGTTTTCATCTTTTAACAGGCCTCAGTGTGTTTAACCGCAGGTTTATCTAGAGACAATTGCAAGTGATAATGTTTTTCTTCTTGCTGTGAAAAATTTCACGCTGCTGTGAAAGAGCAGGCCTGGCTAATTTTTTCAGGAATTGTTCAGAAAAGATATTCTCTATAGTTTCAGGATAGCTATGGTCATCAATTGTACCATGGCCACTTATTCTTTTCCTCAAACTACTGTAGTTTTTCGTGCATAACACGCCCCCGTGTATAAGACGCCCCCTATTTTTGGAGACTCCAAATGAAGAAAATGGGGGGGGATTGCCCAGAGTTGTTGAGCTTTGGGGGGGCACAACTGTTGAGCTTTTTTTAGGGGGGATTTCCGAAAAACGCTCACCGACCACTTGCATAGCAGAAGTGAGTCTATCCCCGCACCGGCAGAAGGCTCCAATTGCCCACCCAATTGCCGCAGCAACAGCAAATCAACACCAGCCCTTGCCACAACCACCAATAATACGCCCAATAGCCTCTGACAATATCCAGCTTGCGGCAGCAACCAATCACACTATCCGTGTATAAGACGACCCCCAATTTTTAAGATATTTTTTAAATAAAAAAACCTCGTCTTATACATGGAAAAGTACGGTATCTAGAGGGCAGGGCTTTTGGATGCTGCACCTATTGAAATTCCCTCTTATACACAACTATTAAAGGTGCAAGACTATTGCCCTCCTTTGTATCTGGCCAGTCTGTTCATCACATAGAGTGCTTGTGGACATGAATGGGGTGTGCTTCCCTCCTCAGCAAATACCCATTGTAAGCTCCATACATTCAGAATTGTGGTCTCTATGACACAGAACATGCTTTCTGATACACACATACACTCACACACCTCTGATTGAAACTTATCTAAAGGAGGCCTTTTTGGAAAATGTGCAGGAAACTGGTTGACCTGGTGCTTCTCTTGCTGTTGAACTGAAATGTTCTTTTCTCTGTCCTCCATTATTTCAAATCAAAATTCAAATGTGCCCATAGACCAGCCAGAGATCTGTGCATATCATAACCAAGAGCTGTGCTTTACTGTTCGTTGTTCAAGAACTGCGATAGAAAAGAACACAGACTATATGTTAACTAACGACAATTGCATATTTCTCTGCTCCTTCAATATACGACAACCTCTCAGTTAATTACATATTGTCACTATATATCTAACAGAGCTGGAGCAGGTATGACCTTTATTCTTCATATTATCTCTATTATATTTGTGCATGGCTGTGCCTGATTAATGCAAAATAGCTGTTGCTAATATTAGACAGTTTAACAATAATGAATGTAAGCCTTATTAAGCCTGATATCTTGAAAGGGTACTAAATTTGGAGCTTTTCATTCATTGTCATTTGGGAAGTTATTCCTGCCCATTTGAACACAGAGTGAACCTAATCTTTCTTCCTCAGGATGGGAGATTCCTTCCCGTTGCTGAACTCAAGACTCAGGCTTCCTTCTTCAGGATGTTGATTTTGACTGATAGTACTTCGCTTATAGCTTAAAGCATGTAATATGCTGAGTTCAGCCGGGGCCCTGGCGATGTGACCTGCCCTCCTGACGCTGAGCATCCTGTGCGTAAAACTATTGTGTTGTAAACTGTTATGTGTGTGTAGAAAACCAGCTTGGGCGCGTTCTCCTGTGGTTATGAAAATAAAGAGCCTCTTACGTCAAAGTAGCTGGAGGGCTACCATCTGCAGACTGGAGCAGCCGACAAAATCAAAATATTGAATGCACCAAACAGGAAAAAAGGAGGGAGGGTTTGGCCCACAAATGAGGCATAAACAAACATCTTTTTAGCTGATTCTTGGGAAAATATTGCCGTTTACTAAGATACGGTGTGTTTCTTACAGAGACCTTTTTATGGGCTAACTCCCTGTGTTTCTATCATATTATTATTCATAGCAAAATTACACTGAGGGAAAAGGAAGATGCAAGTGCTATTAAACCAAAACGGTAAGTTTTGTGTTAGTATTCACCATTGTGCATCAATGATATTATTTTAGAGGAGCGTTGGACTTCCAGCTCCCTCCTTCTGGTTTAAAATCAAAGCCATCCACACAGATTTCTTTTTTTAGGTGTTACCTGGAATCATTTATAAATGGTTTAATTTAACATGGAAGCTACTATGGAATGTCACTAGAAAGCTCTAAAATCAAGATAATTCCTTCTGAGCAAAAGGACTGCATTGCAGAATGTATGATCTCAACTGAACCAGAAATTTGTTGTTGCATTCTTAAAGTCTAAACCAGGCATCCCCAAACTCAGTTCTCCAGATGTTTTGGGACTACAACTCCCATCATCCCTGACCACTAGTCCTGTTAGCTAGGGGTTATGGGAGTTGTAGTCCCAAAACATCTGGAGGGCCGAGTTTGGGGTGCCTGGTCTAAACGATATCTGCATAACATTTGGAAGTATGTAAGATACACATTCATGCCCTTTTTGTATTGATGCTCCTGTGATTGAGAAGGGCAACAGAACTGAGCCTTTCTTTTTACAGACCCGGAAACTGCTCTGAGCACAGCACACTTAGTTTCTCCATTCATGTCCCTTGTAATCCTTCTCTTTCTTCTTCATTTTCTTTTACACATAAACACACAGAGAACTGCACAGAGCAGGGATGGGAAGTATTTGACCTTCCAGATGCTGTTGAACTACAACTTTGATCAGCCCCAGCAAGGATAACTAATGGTCAGGTACTATGAGAGTTGTAGTTCAGCAGTATTTGCAGACCCTCCAAGTGTCCCTGTTTTCCAGTGACAGTCCCAGATTTACAGAAGCCGTCCCAGTTTCTGATTTGATCCTGGAATGTTCCATTTTTCCTTAGGACATCCCTATTTTCACCAGTTGGTGGGTATGGAATTATGCAACCCCAAGCCAAGGAGATAAGTAACTATACAACCTTTAGAAGACATGTGAAGTCAGCCCTGTATAGGGAAGTTTTTTTAATGTTTAATGTTTTATTATGTTTTTATATATATTGGAAGCCACTGAGAGTGGCTGGGTCAGCCCAGCCAGATGGGTGGGGTATAAATAATAAAATTATTATTATTATGGAATAGGACACCCCTATTTTCATCAGAGAAATGTTGGAGGGTATGTATCTGCAGGGCCAAAGGCTCCACACACCTGGGGCTAAATTGGGATGTTTATTTGGGTCATGGGAAAATTAAAAGGAAGAGAGATTTTAACTGCAGTCCTCCAGACCTTGCATTTCGTCATCATCAATGTCATCATAATCTGTAACTTCAGAAAAAGGACTCTCTGCTTTACATCACTGTATATAAGAACACAGTCAGGCCCAGTACATTATTAAAATATAAGGACAACTGTTCCCAATGGGACGTGTTAATAAGAAGCTAAAACTGTTTGCATAAAGATTATAGCAAAGCAAACACTTGAAAAAATTATTCCGATTCATCCTTATTTTGAAACAGATTTGCTTTGAAAATGTACACATCCCTTTCATGTTCACTTTCTGAAAATATTCTGGTAAATAATTTATCGGAAGGAATGTTCTTGGGAATGGTACACTGTGAGCAATAATTGCAGAAAGAATCTTGCACAAGGCACATTTTCATTTCAAACGAGGTGCATGTCTTACGACTTGAGAGACTAACCATAGAATTCTCATTCTGAATATGAAAGGTGAGAACTGTAGTGAGGTGATCCCAATATACACCAATATCATTCAGATGAACCATTTTAAAAAATTAACCATGGTGTTTTGGAAACCTGTAAGTTTCAAATTTTGCGTAAATCCAGAAGGGGGGGGCATTAGATTAATACATACATTGCTGTAAATTAGCATTGTCACTTTTGGTCGGGCAAAATAAAGGATAGGTTGGGCAAAATACGGGACAGGTTGGGGGGAATTAGGGGGATAAATGAGGTATGGAATTATGTGACCCCCAAATCAAGGAGATAAGTAACTATACAGCCTTTAGAAGACATGAAGGCAGCCCTGTATGGGGAAGGTTTTAGATGTTTTGCTATGTTTTTATATATGTTGGAAGCCACCCAGAGTGGGGTATAAATAATAAAATAATTATTATCATTATTATGGAATAGGACAGGCTTCCTCAACCTCGGCCCTCCAGATGTTTTGAGACTACAACTCCCATCATCCCTGACCACTGGTCCTGCTAGCTAGGGATCATGGGAGTTGTAGGCCAAAAACATCTGGAGGGCCGAGGTTGAGGAAGCCTGGAATAGGATGTCCCTATTTTCATCGGAGAAATGTTGGCGGGCATGTGATCCAGCGAGGCTTTTCTTGTGTTCTTAAGGACTTGTAATGTATGGTTCACAGGGTTGTGCCCTGTTTATTAAAACACTGCCCTTAAATTCTTTGAACACACAAGCATACACTGTGAGAGACTACTCTCTTTCCTCCCTTCTGTCTCTGACCACTGAAGGCAAGCAGGATGTGAAGCTCTGAGGAGGAGGAGAGCTGCAAGTTTGTCACAGCTGAGCTCCTTCAAAGCAGCACCACAGAGTGCAGCCCATGGCATTATGGGAGGAAGGAGACCTGGGGAGAGGGAAATCTCTGGTATCTTTATGACAAACAAACACAGCATTGTGCACTCTTCGGGGAGGAGGGGAAAGTAGGACTCCTAGGTTTACAGTCCCAAGAGGCCTCTCTCCTCCTTTGATATTAGATCTCAGTACTTAAATACACATACCTCAAGGCTGCTTTTACAGCATCTGTGGGGAACATAAGCCTGAACACAGAAACAGATTGTATACTTCCTTACATCAAGGAAGGCATGAAAAACAACAAAACACAAGTAAGAGAAATCTTAGCATTACCAGTTATCCTCACTTCAAATAAGTCGCATCCCTTGTTTGAAAACAAGCTCGCATTGCGGAAGAATACAATAAGCCAAAGTGGAAACAATTCGTTTCAGGACATCTTCTCCTCCATACACCTTTATGGATCAGGCATTATAACACCAAGTACCCCATATCTAATACGATCTGCTACTTGCCTCATTTTTATAAAGGCCCACTTCCGCACCTTCTGCATGAAAAGGAGATTCTCTGCCACTTAGTTACAACTTTCCCCCAGATCTAGTCGTGAAAATGCAAGCATACACATTCAAAGGCAAAGTCACAAGGGCAGGCATGGGGTCAAGCTGGGTGAGTCACCAGCAGTGGCAAAAGCAAAGTAGATTCCATGAGTACTACGGAAAGTGAAGTCTTTAAATTATGCATTATTATTGCCAACTAGATTTCTTACCCACCCTTCACCCTAAGGTCCCAGGGTGGGTTGCTACAATGTTAAATGCAATATTAAAATTGGTTAAAGCAGAATCAGTGGGTCCTAAAAATGTAGGGGACGCGGGTGGCGCTGTGGGTAAAACCTCAGTGCCTAGGACTTGCTGATCGTAAGGTCGGCAGTTCGAATCCCCGCGGCGGGGTGAGCTCCCGTCGTTCGGTCCCAGCTCCTGCCCACCTAGCAGTTCGAAAGCACCCCTAAGTGCAAGTAGATAAATAGGTACCGCTTTATAGCAGGAAGGTAAACGGCATTTCTGTGTGCGGCGCTGGTGCTGGCTCGCCAGCTGCAGCTTTGTCACGCTGGCCACGTGACCCGGAAGTGTCTTCGGACGGCGCCGGCTCCCAGCCTCTTGAGCGAGATGAGCGCGCAACCCTAGAGTTGGTCACGACTGGCCCGTACGGGCAGGGGTACCTTTACCTTTAAAAATGTATTTCAGGTGCCAGGGGTCAGGATAAACAGGTACACCTTCCGCATGTAAAAGATAAAATGGTAAAGGACCCCTGGACGGTTAGGTCCAGTCAAAGGCAACTCGCTTTTAGGCCGAGTGAACTGCCGTTTGTCCACAGACAGCTTTCCAGGTCATGTGGCCAGAATGACTAAACCGCTTCTGGCGCAACGAAAACACAGTGATGGAAACCAGAGTGCATGGAAGCGCCGTTTACCTTCCCGCCACAGTGGTACCTACTTATCTACTTGCACTGGCGTGCTTTCGAACTGCTAGGTTGGCAGGAGCTGGGACAGAGCAACGGGAGCTCACCATTGTTGCGGTGATTCGAACTGTCGACCTTCTGATCAGCAAAAGCCCAAGAGGCTCAGTGGTTTAGACCACAGCGCCAACCCTGTCCCATGTTCAGCACGTAACAAAACTGCACAATGAAAGTGTAAGATGGACCTCTGTGGGCAGGGGTGGACTTTGGCCTTTCATATTTCAGCAATGCTCTGTGCAAGGTCAAAATTTGGTGTCCTCCACCCACATATTGGGGACGCGGGTGGCGCTGTAGGTAAAACCTCAGCGCCTAGGACTTGCCGATCGTCAGGTCGGCGGTTCGAATCCCCGCGGCGGGGTGCACTCCCGTTGCGCGGTCCCAGCGCCTGCCAACCTAGCAGTTCGAAAGCACCCCCGGGTGCAAGTAGATAAATAGGGACCGCTTACTAGCGGGAAGGTAAACAGCGTTTCTGTGTGCTGCGCTGGCTCGCCAGATGCAGCTTTGTCATGCTGGCCATGTGACCCGGAAGTGTCTGCGGACAGGGCTGGTCCCCGGCCTCTTAAGTGAGATGGGCGCACAACCCTAGAGTCAGACACGACTGGCCCATACGGGCAGGGGTACCTTTACCTTTACCTTTATCCACATATTGCTTTCTGTTCTGCTCAATTCACTAAGTCATAGTTGTGACGCCCTGCGGTGCCCCCTAAACTCGGCACCCAGTGCAGCAGAATCAGTCACACTGCCCTAAATCTGCCTTTCCTGGGGGAAGGAAATTCCACAGCTTAGGGTTTCCACAGAGAATACCCCCTGTCAGCCAACATCCCTTAAACCTGTGAAGGTGAAAGGACCCTTTCTGCCAATGTTAACACCTCACATGTTCCACAGGCAGTCTTTCAGACATTGGGTCCTAAGTCTTTCAGGGCCTTTAATACTAATGTGACCACCTTAAATCACCCCTGAAACCAAACTGGCAACCGCTGCGGCTGTTTTATAATAGGGTTGTGTGTGTTCAAAATGGAACCCCAGCCATTTTTGGCCAATTGGAAGTTTCTAAGTTATCTAAATGAGGGCAGCCCTATTTTACAATAATCCAATATGGAAATTAAATGGTAACAGTACTAATATAATAATAATTAGCAGAAAGATTTGGGAACAGAAACCAAGTCCTTCTGCGTTTGGTACAGCAGTTTATACACAGTGAGTGCTAAATTCATATTTAAAACAGTAGGAGCTGTTGTGCAATAATCTGACCCATGTAGAGAATGCCAGTGTGTTCAGTGTCATGTCACCAGAGTAGCTGAAGACAGAAAGTGACCCCTTTAAAGCGAACATCTAAAATGGTATGATTAATTCCATGTATCTGATTTTAAATTCAGTTTGAATGCACATGCCTGTGTGTCCAGTGTGTGGCTAGGTTTGCATGTTCATTAATTTCCACAAAACAACATATTATTGATGTGTGTGCTGTTTTACCCCTATTAGTTACAGATGATAACCTATGTTTGTATTTAAATTAGTGGTGACATCTAATTGAGTTGTAACTGAGCTGAGGCCAGCAGTCGGAGCTGAACTAAGGGAGCATTTTAGAAAGTGACTGTGGAGAGAGATAAGAGATCAGCCCGTCGGGCCTGCCCTTGATGCCTTATGCAACTTAGGACAATAAAATCAATACAATACAATTAAGCAATAATTTCATTATGGGAAAGATACAGTGAAGCTAACGATGCCCCATGTACTGCTGATAAGCTGCACAAAAATATACCACACATCAATAAAGGCTTGTTATTTTAGCCAAGTTTGCAATTCCCACATTGCAAACATATTGCAGATTGTATTGACAAGATGTTTTTTATGGTAGTTGCTTAGGTTAAAAGAAGTCCTTTCCCTGTCACATTGAATCACTGGAAGTGGCCTTTAGTTATGGCTAAACTAGTGTATTACCCTGTTATGAAATGAAAGGAACTGCTTCTTCTCCCCAGATGTTAAGAGTGTCACTGCCGTCTTTCATCACAGGCAAACAAAAACAAAAAAAACCAGCAAAGGTTATCAGTTCATTTCCTACAGTATTTACTTGCCACCAATAGGTTTTTAAGAAGGGGTTTTTTTTATAACCTCTACAGAGGTTAGTGCAAAACATTCCCATTAACTGAAGAACTGTAGATTTTATTCCATTATAGCAAGGAGGCAATATATTCATCATCAAAGACTAAACTGAGTTTAGAACCACGATCCACAAAGCCATCGATAATGTTGTCATAATCTGAATACCTGTTAAACCACCCAAAAGATAAGAAGTTCGACATTTGAAAATTGACTGCAAAAGTTAACAAACATTGACTTCACCATGCCATTTTTTAAATAAAAGAGAAAACTCCATTCCTTACTCCATGTATTACTATTAACTTGTGGCATCTTTCTTCCTCTCACATTTAGCACAGCAAGGGGAAAGACGTTGGGATGGAGAGCTGTTGAAATTATCCGGCTCAGGATTGTGTCAAAAGTGTGTTGAAAAGATCCCATTTTCACCATATACTAATCTAACTGATTTAATGTCAAAATAGAGAACCTTCTGTGAAAAGAAAAGCTGCCATGCTGCTTGCGTCACCAGTTTCTGAAGGCATCAAAAGGAATTCACAATAATTTAGGACCTCCAGTCTAAAGTTCAGTTGGTCCTCCAGCCCGGACACCGAACCTCCTTATGTGCAGGCTTCACAATTCACATAAAATGAGAGGAACGTTTTGTGTGTCCAAAAACGCGTGTGTACATGTGTGTAATGCTCCTGTTGTCCAGTGAAATGAATAAGGAATTTATTTCACACATAGGAGCTCTGTGAGAACACATCAAAGGCACTGATTAATTCAAAGGCATTCTTACCATGTATATTATTTAATAACAGGAATGTGCAATGGTTCTTTTATACTTCACCATTTTAAAATCCTGTTTATTTACTGGATATTTTTCTCCGAGAAGAAATATTTCAAGAATTACGGAAATCTTGAACGTAAAGAAGGAATTTGCACCATTTTGTACTCCTCGTAAGACAGGAGCGATAGTTGGTTTTCTACCAATATTCACCACCTAACAGAACCATTTAATCCTTGGTCCCTTTTGCTCAAAGAGTTTTGATGGCAACAAAGCTTATTCAGTTTGCATGTGCCACAAGGAATCCTTAGTTCTATATGAATAAAACCGTTGTAATATATGCATTTGAAGTGTAGTGTATTATGTATGTTCTTTGTTAAACCTACAAAGCTAAAGTCTTGAAAGCTTTGCATGAGTTTAAGTCATTGCTGCTGCCATGAGTGCTGGAAGGAAGACTGCTCCCCTCTGCAAGGCCCATTTCCACCTGGCCTAGGGGGCAGGGTCCAGACTTACCCTGAACAGCTAAAAGAGGCTCCTGGGAGGCCAGAGGGACACCGATGGAACAACTCTTGGGCTGGGCCAACTGGCTAAAATGTTTTCCAGTTCTAATTTTGGTTCCTCTGTTTTGTTTTTGTCGGGTTGGTGTTGGTTAAATGTTTAGCTGGCCGAGATGACTGGCAGAATCCGTGACCTGGGAGAAGAGAAGATGGAGGAAGACTGGGAGAAATTCAAGAAGTATCTACAAAAACATTGTAATTTGGTTGAATGTTAAGAAGGATGCTAGATTATAAAAAACTGGCCACCACTAAATTAGATTTGAAATTTGATGATAAGTGAGACTAAAGAAAATATAAAATTTTTTGGAAGAAGTGTTAGATTATATTTGAATGAGTGGACATGAGATTGTAAACAAGTTGATAATTTGTCTGGAAAAAACCTTTAACGATGTAAATGGGAGCGGGAGACGTGAGGGAGTCCAAAGAAGTGATGAAACTATGTCTGTGATAGAAGTAAGATTGTTTATTATTTGCGCATTTATATTTAAAAACTTTAATAAATATTTATAAAAAAAAATAAATAAATGTTTAGCTGAGGTTGACGGTTATTTTAACTTGGGTATATTTGCAAGCTGTTTATTATTGTTGTTGTTATTGTTGTTGGTGGTTTGTTTAATGCTTGTATGGGATATTTTATTTTTTAATGTTTGATTTTTGTGTGTGTGTTTGTATACATGTTGTAAGCTGCCCAGAGTGGCTGAGGAAACCCAGCCAGATGGGTGGGATATAAATTAAATTATATTAAATATTAAATTATTGTTATTATTATTGTTGTTGTTGTTGTTGTTGTTGTTGTTGTTGTTGTTAGACTTGCATTGATCACTTTGAGATGCATGCAGCTAAAACTTCATGCACATGGGAGTAATTGTTGGCCCATTTCTTTTTCTTGATATTTTGGTTCAGATTCAATTCTTTCTCTCTCATACTCAAATCAGATAGCCATTTAGAATAGACGAATAATACGTCTTTGGGGAATAGCACATTTCCTCATTACTTTGCTATCTTCCTTGTTCAGGGTATTAACAGTAGACTGGCATTACCCTTTTTGCAGTTGTGAGGTAAATGAATCGATACTTTTTGCCCCCCGGATCTTTTGGTGATTTGAATTGTCCTCATGAAGAGCCCAGTTTAATTGTAGCCATGAGGGGAAGCAGTAGCTTGGTTAGACAGCAGGATTATTGGCTACATATGAGCTGCCTGCCACCCGACACATCTTCTAAAAATGACATTAGTTCTTAATTATTTGCACTCATCTTCAAAATACCTTCCATGGGAAATTGCTGCAGGAATCACCAGGAAAAATATATTTCTTTGGTGAACACAGATCAAAGCGCATTTGGTGTGGTGTGACTTCGGTCCTCTATGTTAGATTTCTCATATGGTGGCATATTTCACATCCCCACATCCTAAATATGTTTTCTCCTAAATATAAGTCCTATTGAGTTTGATGTAAATAAATAGTTCTCTTCCTAACCCCAGTTCTGTCATTGACTGATGGAAGTGAGCCCTTAGGGAACTGTTCTTTATCAATATTGATCAATAATGTAAAGCATGAGTATGTGAAAAGTGCCTCCACTTTGACCGCAGAGGTCTGACTAGGAGGGGAGGAAAAGAGCAAACTACTTGGGTTCATAGCTGTCAACTTACAGATTTGAAAATAAGAGACCAGCAGCCTCGAAAATAAGGGATCAGCAGCCAAAATAAGGGATTTTCAGAGCACAGGTAGGTTCAACTTCTGAGCCCCTCTAAGCCAAAGGCAGAAAGCCCAGCCAGCAGCCAAACAAAGCCTCAAGTGGTGGTTCCCACAGCGCAGCAACCTGGCAAAGGGGATGCAGCAAGGAAAACCACCGTCACCTCTCCGCTGGGAAGCGCTGAGCAAAGGCAAGTCCCCAGGCAATGCGGCCGATTTGATCGGCACAAGGCATGCAAGCTCCACCCCCCAGTTGTTCTTAGACTCCTTATTGGGTGAGCAACACAGCCAAGCAACACAGTTGGAGCCTCCCTCCTCCCTGGCCGGCAGGGAGGGAGGGAGAGGAGCTGCTTCCTTTGAAACCCGGGAAATTTAAGGGACATCATCAATAAGGGACAGCAGCGGGACACAGCGCTGGGATAAGGGACTTTCCCACCAAATAAGGGACGGTTGACAGCTATGCTTGGGTTGGGTGTTTGTATCTCACTCCAGTACTATCTCTGGGAGCCACAAGCTGTTCCATGATGCTCCCTTGAAATGCTTGCCTGAATCTTGATTAAGCCAAGAGGAGAAGTTCCTCCCCAAACTTTCGCAATCAGTAGGTACTGCATGGGGAGATGTGTGGCTGGCAAATCAAATTTCACTGTACTGCATCATTTTACAAGGTTTACTTTAGACTACGTGCACAACAGGGCTAATTTACTTCAGTATTTGGTTTCGGATGCTCTCTGTATAAGCAGCAACAAATTCCAACACTGATAAGATTCATTTGCTGCTCTAATTGGTGTCATACTTTTTAAAATGTGGGTTGCTGTTCCATTTCATTTATTCTCAGTAAACATTAGGGAGTGAGCCTTTCTTCACATTGCAAACACACCATTTTTTTATTTTTATTTTTTTAAAGAGATACTTTCTAGTATGCAGCTATGCTTTTATATTGCCTGGTAAGTGGCATAACCGAAAGATGAATCTTGCCAGGCTTATTTTTAGGAGTAAGCTTTGACAGCTGTCTGCAAATTGACTGTATTCCCTTCCCCCTGGTCCAGCTGATGTAATGCATCCCGGATGGTGGTCTGACAGCATAAACATTGACAAGATTTTGCCATTCACTGTCTTTTAGTTAAAGAGTAATTTTGTCTCTCTATGCTCTGCAGTTTGCTATGGAAATGGAGACATACTTCAAGGGCTGATGGACAACCCTGCTGTGCGTAACTAACAGGTGCCACACAGATAGATTTCACTGCCCCATGCCCAGTACAGAGGGGCTGTCAGAGCATTTAGCCTTTCACTGAGTGACTTCTTAGACCACAGGAAAACATAAACTACTTTCTTATTGCAATGAGGGGCAAAAAAAGGGGTGGGGGATATCACAATTAGACAATCTTGTATTCAAATGACTAGATTTTCAAGTTTACACTGTTTAAAACCCAGTCTGCAATCTCATGTGTCATTACAAGGGATTAAATCCCTCTGGATTAAATAGTGTTCATTTCCAAGTAAACATGTTTAGGATTTGGTTGTTAACGCCTATTTCTTACACATTTGCATCAGAGTTTATTTAACAGAAGCTCTTCTGGATTTGCACAAGTTGGCACTGGTTCTTCCTAATGAACGACTGAAAATGGTGGGTGTTAATCTTTAGCTGAACAGCACAAGAAAGGGGAAAGAGTTGAAGAGCAGTGCAGATTAAGAATGATGGTTTTGTTTTTATTCTCAAATACTGCTTGCTGAACTGTAAAACCATCACTAAAAGAAAGAGGGGAAAGAAGGCTGAACTTCTCTCAAGTTTATTGCCCACAAAGGGATCAAAAACTGTGCAGTAGTTTTATTTCTTTTCAATTTTACAATTGTGCTGGAGCTCTTGTGTGAGAAATTGTCCCACTCCTTCTGGCCTTTCCCGTTTTCAATAGGCTTGCTGCATTTTCAAACAAAAAGCTGCTTGCTCTTCTCATCTCGGATTTACATTGGGACAAGAATGCAAAGGCTGTGTGCGTACAGACACAAAAAGCAAAATAGTCTGCTGCATGTAATCTGCCCATGTAATAGCATGTGGGTTTGGGTGAGCATCAAAGCTGCAGTGAACTGTTCACCTCCACGGCATGCTTGAACAAAAATCCCTACTAAGTTCACAAACTCAGTCTTGCTTTCCCATGAAGAAAACTCTTTAGTACAAAGACCTGAATGTGCCAATTAAGACAGGAAAGGAGGCTGCAATCTGGGGGAGAAAAACTCTTTGGTGGCAGCTGGATGTCTCTCAGCCTGAGTCTGAGTGTTATGTGTTTGTGAGTGCAAAACGCCCTTAAATTCCTGGGTCTGGTGAGTGTCAGAATTTAATTAAGCTCAGGGTGCTAAACTGTGTGCTAGACACTTTGAATGCCCTTGAATCAGCAAGTCTTAAAGCTCATTAAGCCAGGCTAGTTTCCTTTTGAAATGAGAGCTTGGTTGATGGGCCATTAAAAACAGAAGATCAAAAAGACCCTAGACAATTTTCCTCTGTTGTAGGGTATGGAATATATTGGTTTGATATGCATGCATCATGAACCACACTGCAACCATAGTATTATGTAGCATTTCAATGAGACAGAGTTTTTCAAGATTTGCAAAGATTTTCAAGGGTCCAAGAGCACAAATAATGTGTGCGCAAAGTAATTAATTGCACACTCTGATAATTGTAGCCATTTTGCCCATAAGTTTGGTAAGTCAAACCCAAAGCTAAAGCTGGACTTTGCTGCATCTCCATATTAATTGATCAGGGAATAATCTTGATTTTATGAAGCTATTTCTGTTATATCGTATTTCGTTTTGATTTAAGTGGTCAACCTGTGTCCATGCTGTACCACTTCAGATATCAGAAGGGGACTCATATAACTGAATATTTCCCAATGGAAATATCATGCTCCTTCATGGAAAATGAGATGTCAGGGAGAAGAGCTCTATCCTAGCCGTATTCCTCACACGCTAGTCAGGTCGCGTATTCACAACAGTGACCACAGGAGGAATGACCGCTGGGAGGAGCCCAGAGAGAAGAAATGCCATGGTGCACCTGTAGCAATGAAACCAGATGACTTCATGTGCCCTGGCTGCAATAAAACATGTCTCTCCTCTATCGGTCTTTACAGCCACAGCAGACGCTTTAATTCTCCAATGATTTGATTTCACGCACAGATGTGCACAGTAGGTAGTTTTATATGTATGGATTTTTATTTTCTTGTTGGCAATTCCCAGTGTGCCATTTGGCATGATAGAACTCAGACACATCTTGTATACTAACAGCAAACTAATTTTCCAAGTATAGATCCATATATAACCAGAGTGGCACCACCCAGAACTAGGAAGTGTCAGCAGGAGCCCAAGGTCTGTTGCAAGGCCACACATTCTCTCCTTACTGTGAGCTGTTTTAGTTAATTGGGTCCTCCCTTAAAGAGGGCACGTATTGCGGTGAGACCTGGACAACCAACACCCTGTGTTGTGGGTGGGTTCAAGTGGTAAGCCACAATACCCGATTGGTAGGTCCCTCGAAGCTGGGTGCAATCTGGCCAATGGGGCGCAGTCCAAACGGTTCAAGGGACCTATTTATGCCCATGCACCTGACCCAGAGCTTCCTCTTTTGGTGCGTGCATTCGGAACACCCGCCCACCTCTCCCTACTTTTAGGGCTTGTTTCACTTGACCTTGATATGCTGTCATGTGTCGTCTGTTGTTGGGGCACAGCAGGAATTTTCCCTACTTGGCTGATTGGCTATTGCCATTTGGGTTTCGCCTGCCATGTAGCACATCATCACAACTTGTAAGGTTACGGATAGGCTCTGGTTCAGGTGATAGGGATGGGAGAACACTCTCGTCATCCCTATGTGAAGGGTATTCTGTTAAAGGAATCCAGGGACTTGATGCCTTGGTCAACCCCTGTGAGGGGATTGTGACCGTGCCTGAGTCCAGGGGGACATTTGGGTGGCGGAGTTAGCCCATGCCCAGCTTGCCGCTTATCCAGGTGTTCACCCTTGGCTGACCTATGCTGGTGCCCTGGGTCAGCGTTACCTGCATGGCAGGGAGCTAGTCGAACCAGAGTCTATGCAACCAGTCACTTTCTGTAATCAATAACGTTGTGGCCTAAATTCTGCCAAAAACCAAACCTAAAATCTGAGTCAAGTGTGAATTTATTTAGGAGGGAGGTTTCTGGGTCTGAACATGCAATTATTGCAACGGGAGAGAAAATATTAAACAAGATCAGAAACATAAAAGTTTTCCATCTGAGTGAAAACAAGACCTTTGTGAGTCAATAATTCTAGATATCAGGGATAAGAGCTGCCAGTTGGAGCAGGCTGCTCTGACCCAAATGAAGAGCTGTTCAAAGAAGCACATTCAGTTTTCTTCCATCAGCCCAGCATAGCAACCGGCACCAGAAAAGCCAGTCTGCCTTTGTCTCCAACTATCCTCTTAGGAGTATGGACAAGGTAGGTAGGAAATCGCTTCAGGAATCAGTGACATGTTAGCATTTTATTTATCCCCTTTATTTCTTTCTCAGCTCTTGGAAACATTCTCAAGTCTACAAATCAGCTTCGGGACCCCACTGAAGAGCAGGGGACTGTGATTAAAATTAGCCCTCTGACAATTGCCATGAAGTGAGGATGAGAGGCCTGTTATTTGTGCTGGATGCCAGCTCTTTCATTTTGCTGTAGCTTTTAATCACCTTGCCTGAAGGATTGTGTCAGTCATGGCTTGTTATTTTTTCCCCCTCTGCCTCTTCAACTGCTAATGTGAAACGCAGTTCACTCTAAATATTCTTTCCAGAGTTAGCGTAACATAACATGGTGCAATGTTAGCCCTGCTCACTTAATAGACAAAACTGTCATAAAATGTCACTCATCACGTGCAAAACTTTATTAAGCACAGTTTGTAATTCAGCAGTCACCCAGCTGATGTCCTCAACCACCTTTATGGAAAATCCATGTGTTTCATTTCATTTCTTCTTCGTTTTTTATCAACTCTAAAACTAAAATAAAGGAAGGGGAGTTACTCAGTTTGACAGTGTGTCCAGGAAGCAGAGTGTTTGAGGCTGAGTAGGGGCAAATTCTCCAAAACTTGCTTCAGTTTGACTAATTAAATATACTAAAGCCAATGTGGTGTGGTGGTTAGACTCTTGGGCCAGGAACTGGAAGACCAGGGTTCAAATCTTTTCTCAGCCATGATGCTCACTGGGTGGCCTTGGGCTGTCAACCTCACAGAGTTGTTGTGAGGATAAGATGGGGAGGAGAACTATGGAGCACCAGAGAATGGGAAGGAAGGAAACAACTTTCATTTCTCCCGTGCTGTTGCTCACACCACAGAACCTAACAACATTTGAAAGGTATGGGGTGGTTTCTGGGCATACCAGGGCAGTTGGGATGGAAGGATAAGATCTTCCCTAGCAATCATGGCCAGTGGCCAGGAATTATGGGAATTGTAGTTCAGCAACAACTGAAGGGCCCAAGGTTTGCCACACTGGGGTTAAACTGAGATAATGTGACTGGCTTCAGGTCCACCAGTGAGTTTGATGTGTAAGTTGGGGTTGCGACATCTGTCACCCCATTGATCGCCAGGGTTGATTCGGGGTTTGAATCACAGTCTAACTCTCCAGCTTTCTGTGAGTTCACTGGTTCTTCCTATGAGATAGCAGTCCTCTTTGCCTTGTAATAATTGGAAGCAATGGGAGACAAACTCACTCCTTTCCCTTCATAAATTACATTGTCTTTCGAGAAGGCAATGCTTTGCTCTGGTGTCACACTTCATTTTGCCAGATCCTAATAACATTGTTGTTAATTTGATTGAGCATAATGAGATACTGAACCGCATCCAAAATCTATTCTGATTTCTATGTGGGGCATATGCCAGGACAATTAAAAAACTCAGAGCATCCAGGCAGCTTCTTTTCCAATGCTGGATTAAGCCTGGGGTCAGCTTCAGATTTGAAACTCACATATGAATCTCTCTTTCCATGCAATAAAATGTCCTGATCCCTAGTGTGCCCCATATCTTGTAGGCCACTTGTTTCAGCTCTCTGTGGCCGTATTTATTTCTGACTTTGATTAGTTTGATTAGTTCAGGTAGGATGATTTATTCAATTTGCTTTGTCAAAAAACAGGGCTAATTGAAGTTATACACTGAATTCATTAGGCCACGCAAATTGCAACACAGATTTTGGCTGGTTAATTAAGATCCAGCCCATAGACTGCATCTCTCTAGAGCAACCTCCATCGATTTTAGTGAGGCTACTCTGGAGTAATTTATTTATGAATTGAAGCCAGTGTTTCTACTTCTATTCCTGTGTTTGCTTTCCCTGCAAAATTACTGTAAAACCAAGTAAATTTAACCCTAAATATGTGGCTGCTGCCAAAAGTTGCATTCACTTCCCTTTTGCCAGCCATACACCTAGTAGCTTTGATATTAGGATGTTCTGCGTCATCAGCTGTCTTTGGCTAGGGATGGGGAAACACAGAACATTGCATTGTTATGCCATGAACAAGTTCTACTAGAATCATGAAATGTTAGAGTTGGGGTATTAAGAGGCCATCTACCGCACACCCTTTGCTCAGTGCAGGGTCTACACTGCAGAATACAGCTGGCCATCTATGCTCTGCTTAGATACTTCCATCTAAAGAGAGTCCGCCACCTTCCACTGCTAAACAGCTCTTAGCATTAGGAAATTTCTCCTAGCGTATGTACACACTAGCTGCTTCAAACACAGTGAGGCCATTGCCCTCTGCTGCAATTCAAGTCACAGTTGTAAATTGCTGTACAGACCAAAGAGCGGGTGCAGATGTACTCAACTGATGGCCGTAACCTAATTTGTTTCCCAATGCCAAACTTCACGGAAGTTGTCATCTGCACGTGCTCAGTGGCTCCCTGAGATGTGCACACTTCAGCTTACCTGTGGCTTCCATTTTCAAATCAGATGGAAGCTAGTTTGGGGAAAATATGCATCAAACAAGAGTATTTCTCCAGAAGCTACAGGATACCTATGGATTAAGGGTAACATCATGTGCACATGATTTCACACACTAAAATGATCAAGGGAATGGAACAATTTGCGACATAATAGAAATTTGTAAAATCATAGAGAAAGTTGGGGGGGATTCTTCCCTCTCTCATAACAATAGAAGTTGTGGCTATCCAATGAAGGTCAATGTTTATCAGGGCACAGTGCACAGTCAAACAATGGAACTTGGTTCCACATGAGACAGTGATGGCTGCCAACTTCAATGGTTTGGGTTGGGCAAATTCATTGAGGTTAAGGCTACCAATGGCTACCTGCCACTAAGGTAAGGTAAGGGACACGGATGGTGCTGTGGTCTAAACCACTGAGACTCTTGGGCTTGCTGATCAGAAGGTCAGCGGTTCAAATCCCCATGATGGCGTGAGCTCCCGTTGCTCTGTCCCAGCTCCTGCCAACCTAGCAGTTTGAAAGCCAACCAGTGCAAGTAGATAAATAGGTATCCCTGCAGTGGGAAGGTAAACAGCGTTTCTGTGCACTCTGGTTTCCGCCACAGTGTCCCATTGCACCAGAAGCAGTTTAGTCATGCCGGCCACATGACCCAGAAAGCTGTCTGCAGACAAACGCCAGCTCCCTCGGTCTGAAAGTGAGATGAGTGCTGCAACCCCATAGTCGCCTTTGACTGGACTTAACCATCCAGGGGTCCTCTACCTTTTACCTTTTACTAGCCACAATGGCTATGATCTGCCTCCCTGTTCAGAAGCAGTAATGCTTCTGAATACCAGTTTCTGGAAACCAGAGGAGATGTTGCATTCAAGTCCTGCTTGCAGGCCTATCACGGGCATCTGGTTGTTTCCTGTGAGAACAGATGCTGGACTAGATAGGTCATTTCCCTGATCCAGTAGGATCTTCTTACATTCTTATGTTCACCAGTTGTGGGAGCACATTGAAGCCAGATAGTATTGAGGCAGCCACACCATTTCATTTTTTTCTTCCTTAAGACAAATATTCTAAGTGTGTGTTATGCAATATGAGCAGCTCCCTTTGTTTTCAAGTTCATGGAGCCCTGTCCTCGGGAACTCTGGAAACTTTAGGAACAAGCACATCTGGATACATTTGGTTATTTCGAGCATCTACATTTTTAACGATCACATTTCATTAGAGCACAATTGTGTAAAATTCCTGAATCACTCACTTATAGAATCTTGGGGGATATAATTAGTCTCCGGGAAGCTTAATATTTTATTTTATTTTCATGCGAGTCGGTGATTCTGCCTCCCCTTTCCGTTCAGAAATGTAAGCTGAACCACAGCCAAACTCTCCATGTTCTTCATCCATTTCTTTCCAAACCATAAATTTCCCATCAGCAGCTCCATCCTGGCTAGTGCAGAGAAAGTGGAGAAAACTCCTGGCGTACGTTGAACCCCAAAGGGGATAGCGTAAGTGGTTTTGAGTAGCAAAAGCTATCCCCTCCTCAAAGAAGGAATGGAATTTTCCTTTTACCTTTACTATCTTCCGAGGGAACAAATTTCAGTTACATACTGCCTTTTGCAGTCAAAGCAATAACATAATGTGGAATCCCAGCATGATTGCAGCTACAAGGAACTCGGCAGTAATCTATATTTCAGCATTTGGAAGACTGCGTTGATTTAGCTTTTGTCATGGATGTAACATGAGTGAGCAGGTTACAGGGTCAAGCGCGGAGCCAACTCTCTGAAGAACTCCCCAGCATGCATTTTAAAAAACCCACTAAATGCACGTTAAAGCACATGACATCCAAAGGATCTTGGGAACTGCAGTTTGTTTAGGGAACTGTAGCTCTGTGAGGGGCATAGCTGTCAACTGTCCCTTATTTGGCAGGAAACTCCCTTATCCCAGCGCCGTGTCCCGCTGCTGTCCCGGATTGATGATGTCCCTTAAATTTCCTGGGTTTCAAAGGAAGCAGCTCCTCTCCCTCCCTCCCTGCCAGCCAGGGAGGAGGGAGGCTCCAACTGTGTTGCTTGGCTGCGTTGCTCACCCAATAAGGAGTCTAAGAACGACTGGGGGGTTGGGCTTGCATGCCTTGTGCTGATCAAATCGGCTTTGTTGCCTGGGGACTCGCCTTTGCTCAGCGCTTCCCAGCGGAGAGGTGACGGTGGTTTTCCCTGAGGCTTGAGGCTTTGTTTGGCTGCTGGCTGGGCTTTCTGCCTTTGGCTCGGAGGGGCTCAGAAGTTGAACATACCTGTGCTGAGTGCTTGGATCGGAATCGGATGGATACGTCATCGACGGCCCATTCACCCTCGTCAGGGAAAAAGTCTGTCTGGAGCGGGGGCACATGGTGAGGGAAAAGGAAAGGCGATCCCTTATTTTGGCTGCTGGTCCCTTATTTTCAAATCTGTAAGTTGACAGCTATGGTGAGGGGGAAACTATAGTTCCCAGGAATCTTTGGGGAAGCTATGTGCTTTAAATGTATGGTGTGCATCTGCCCAGAGAAATCCTATGCATGCCTACTCAAGAGTAAGCCCTGCTGCATTTTGTAGGGTATAATTACATATTTAGCTACGTTTTCTGGTTTGATGGAGCTTGAGATATTCTCATAGGAAGGAAAGTACAGGTCCCCAAGCTGTTTCACTGGGATTTCATATGAGATGTCCCCAGACAGAAGGAACATATTCTGAATCCTGGTATGGCACTGTGGGAAGGCAGAAGACTAGTAAATGGGCATCAAAAGACACAAACACTTGCTCCAAGTTATCTGTAGGCAGCTCACAATTTTCCTCCTTTGTTTTCCCTGGAAGTTTTCAATTGCATTCGGGGAAAGTATTGGACTAAGGTATGGAAGCCTACAGACGCCAAAGCACTGAACCAACCAATATGGCTTGTCAATCATTCCCCCGTGTATTTATTTCTACACATGTATTCCAAAATAACCGTTGTTGTGATTCTCGCCAAGGAAAATAAGATCAGAACAGTGCAAACCTATCTGTTTACTCGGAAATAAGCCTTGCTGCATTCATTTGGACTAGGACTGCCACACGTCCGGGATTCCGATGCCGGAAATGGTGTCCAGCTGGAATTTCCAGAAATCACTGAAATGTCGGGGGGGGACCCAGACGTATGGCAACATGGCCAATTTTCTGGTAAAAATCCTTTAAAAAGCTTCAAAACTCATCCCCCGCCCCCAGAGCTTTTCCCAAGAAAACCTCAAAAACAGCTACCTGGCCTTGGAGCTACCCAACATCTGTGAGCACAAGAACTCCATCGATCTGAGAGAATCCATCAGCCTGAATGCTTTAGCAGGAGTGCAAGGCCAAGGCCGGCCTGGAGTATTGCATCGGGGCCAGGATGCCGGGTGCTGACTTCCCGCAGGCCGGCAGCCCGCTGTACAGCCACACGGACAAACTGGAGGCCAGCATGGCCTATGAGTGCCTGGCTGGAGGCCCACCACTGCCCGGCCTGCGTCCACTGCTCATAAAGCAGGAGTCTGATGAGGCGGCGGTGCTGGCCACCCTTTACTCGCTGCCAGCCAGGCCCAACTGCAGCCACCTCTGGTACTAGGTGGCACACTGCGCCCAGATGACGGTTCATTTGCAGCCCAGCAGGCAGCCCACGCCACTCCCCAGCCCTCATGGCGATGCCCACCACCCGCATCACACACAGTACCCGCACCACGCGCAACAGCTCCATGTGGTGGTCAGCGGGGCCGCATCACTGGGCAAGTCCCAGAAACTGCTGGACAAGAGCAGCAGTGAGTGCCACATGCGCTGAAAGCACAACAACATCGCCACAACAAGGCCTAGCAGCACAATGCCAAGACACGGCAGAAGGTGCTGGAGCTGAACAGCAACAACAAGAGGCTCCACAAGCGCTTCAAGCAGCTCAGCAAAGAGCTAGAGGACCTGCATGGCATCTTCTGCCAGCGGCCCGAGAGCTGGCTCATTAAGGCCATGGGGAGCTGTGCCTAAGCGTGCCCCCTGCCGGAGCTGGACTCCTGCCTGAGTCGCCACTGAGTTGGGCCACTCATTTGCGCTCTCTCCACCCTCTCTCTGTTTCTTGCCAGCAACGAGGGCGCCTGGGGAAGCTCCGGTGTGCAGACTATGGTGGGAGCCCTTTTCACCCGCAAGTAGGTGCCAGGGAAAACAAGGAGAGCATGTGAGAAAGTCTACCCCTTACTTGGTGCCTTAGGGAGGGAGACAGCCCCCAACAAGTTTGGCATAAAAAGGAAGCTCAACAACTCTGTCCGGATTTTTACTTTTTGAAGTATGGCGACCCTAATTGGGACTTACTCCCAAATAAGTGGCTATAGGATTGAAACTTTAGTGTTAGAAGGGCATTGTCTGGAAATGCCAATCAGCCTTTTATATGTGCTGAACAAGAACTCAAACGTTGCTGACTACCAGCTACCGCTTCTGTTTGGAGGAAGGAATTGACCAGAAATAAAGAGCTGTCACCAGATCACTTCAAAAAAGAACAATTGGCTCTTCCCTTTTGACTCGGTAAACAGAGATGAGGACCTTGCAAAACACACACAATTAATTAAGAAGCAGATCTAGGAAAACCACAGGCTCATGGATCATGATTCACAAAGCATTTAGAGGGTGTTTTACATCTTTGAAATGTTCTGTAAACAAGACCGCACAATTCTGAAGCGACTTACGAGCTTGTAAAGCCAGCTGTGTGGGCCCTTCTGTTTATCCTGACAAAAGGCATAGACGTTTGTGTACTTCTCCGTCTTCGTGGCAGACATTTGCTCCTACAAGGAATCTTTTTGTCTTCAGACTTCTGCTGCTTACGCTATTAACATGTCATCACCAAGCTTTAAGCATAGTTGCCCTTTAAGAATTATATACTGTATGCCTTCATTGTCAGGCTTATATATAAAAACTGCCAATGAAACGTCCCGTGGCTTTGTTAAACATCTGATTTCCGTTTTGCATATTCTTTTCCTGTTGCCAGCCACTAGATATACCTGATATCTATTAGTGACTGGTGAAGTTGTTGGGTTCACTTTGCAACTGACTTCATTTTTATGAGCTCTCTCTCAGATTGTAATGTTGGTGCATGACACACATAATAATAATAATAATAATAATAATAATAATAATAATAATAATTTATTATTTGTACCCCGCCCATCTGGCTGGGTTTCCCCAGCCACTCTGGGTGGCTTCCATAGAAACCAAAAATACACTAAAATATCACAGATTAAAAACTTCCCTGAACAGGGCTGCCTTAAGATGTCTTCTGAATGTCAGGTAGTTATTTATCGCTTTGACATCTGATGGGAGGGCGTTCCACAGGGCGGGTGCCACTACCGAGAAGGCCCTCTGCCTGGTTCCCTGTAGCTTTGCTTCTCGCAATGAGGGAACCGCCAGAAGGCCCTCGGCGCTGGACCTCAGCGTCCGGGCAGAACGATGGGGGTGGAGACGCTCCTTCAGGTATAGACGGTGCATTGTTGCATCACATGCTGCATTTAGAGCAGGGGTCAGCAACCTGCGGCCATGGGCCACAGGCGGCCCACAGGGGTCATTTAAACAGCCCATGAGCCACCCCCGAACCAAGCCACCCACTCAAAGAGTCCCTGCACGCTGCGCTAAACTGGCACAGCACGGAGCAGGGACTTGCCTCCGCGGCGCCAAAAGTCATGTCTGCACAGACGCAGACGCAATCCGGCCCATGGAGTGATCTCAGTGGGAGTGAACTGGCCCAGGCGAGGTAAACCTTGCCAACCCCTGATTTAGAAAACTGTCATGGCTCAGCAGTAGTGTCAAGGGCGGGTGCCAGGAACAGGTCGGCAATACCTCACATGGTGTCATTGAACATAACTCTTTATTCAAAGAAATATGGCAGCTCCAGAGGTCAGGCCTAGAGAGCACAACAACTCTTCCCAGTAGATTTAACTCCTTTGAGGCAGCTGAAGGGATGGAAGCTCCTTAAGTCTCCTCCACCCAAACAATCTGAGGCTCCATCATCTTGCCTGTCTTTGCTCCTACTTTTTCATGCCGCTTCAGGTTCTGGGAGACCGGGGAGAGGGGAGCTGGTTGCAGCAGGAGGGGAAAACAGCCTGACTTTCTGACTAGCCTGACTCTTGGTGCCCCTCCTCTTCTGTCTCTGGTTCCATACTGATCTCTGACACAGCTAGGGTTGCCATATATCCAGGATTTCCAGGACATATCCGGAATCCAGCTGTCTCTAGCAGTGTCCGGACGTACGTCAGCTCATGTCGGCAGTGCTGTTTTTGCTGTCTTTCCATAAAAAGCAGCTCAAAAACAGCATTTTTGGGTGTGATTTTGAAAAGAAAAAGAAAAAAGCTCAACAGCCTTTCTGTCCAGATTTTCATTCTTTGAAATATGGCAACCCTAGACACAGCCTCTTTCTGCTCACTAAACCCTGTTAAAACTTCAGCTTCCAACACCCCTTCCTCTCTATCTTTTCTCTCTGGCCATGCATCATCGTCCCACCACCAATCCCCTGGCACTGAGCCTTCTTCTTCAGTTGGTGCCTCCCACCACTCGTCTGCATCCCGCCAGTCCACAAAAAGTAAAATAATCCATGCTTTGCAAAACATTCCAGGTTCAACCCCCAGTTCCTCCTGTGGCCTGCCCAGGTATCCCCTGGGATACGGCTGTAGATTTCAGGAAATGGTGCAATGGTGCCAATGCAGGTGAGTCCCATTAGTGAATATCAAGGGACACCAAGCCATGTTGGTGAACACCAGGTACTCTGCTCCACTGCTTATTTCTTTGCTGGAGCTGGGGTACATGGCAGTGGGGGAAACAGGGTTCAGAGCAGGTCCCTACAACCGATGCATGAATATTGTATCATTGCAACAACCACAGTCTCAGCCCCCACAGACTAAATTCCAAACACAGTTATCAATGACAATGACAATGGTTGAGTGGGGAACAAGGCTAAGGCATGCAGGGTGGAAAAGTGCTTAGATGATGACACTCTTCCTTACTTGTACTCACTCACTAAGTCCTAATGAGATTGCTGCAGCTGCTACCAATTATTCATTGCCATTTCTACATTTGTCCGGGCTACTCATACTGGCAATAAAAGGCAACAACGTTCCCCACCCCCTCCCATGCAGACCACAAGTGTGGCCCGAGGAACAGCTGTCACTGGTAGAAGGAACAGCTGTTCCTCGGTGGGGTTGCCACTGTTTCTTCCAGCAGAGCTCCTCTGCTTTCCTGGAGTGCAAAACAGATGGCTCTGTGACAAAAGCAGAATCAACCAGCCCAGAAATGCAGCATAGCATGACCATAGGATCGCAATGCCCATTTTCTATTTTTATTTTTCCTAGGTCAGTTTATTGCTTTGATTCTCTCCTCTTTAAAAGAGAAGCTTAGACTTGGCTTGCCTCAAGAAATATGTTTATCTTTCACATTGGACTACGTGAAAATTGCAAAACATCAAGGTAACTTACTCTCTGCCCTTGCTTGTTCTTAAAACCTCCTTTCTTAACACTGGAAATGCCCCCTCTCATGGCAATTATGTCAGAGACCAAATATTTGCTTTGTTAAATGAGCTGCTCAAAAATGAATTCTTTCCCTCAGCCTGCAAATTGTTCAATAGATCGTAGCCATTAACAATGCATCTCCCGCTATTGAAAAGGAGCCTGTGTAAAAGTATTCAAAGGTTTGTTTTGTCATTGTTTTGACACACTGTGAGTCTTTAAGTGCTTTTTCGATATTCTCCTGCATTGAATGAAACTGATGTTCATTAGCTGATTTCCAGGCTTTTTTGTTTTGTTCTCCCAGCTTATTCACAACTTGATTAATGATTTCAGGTGCTTGCGGTTTGTGTTTACACAAAAAGGTCTCTGAAAGTGTATCAACAGGGACATCACCTGAGTTTCCAGGGGGTGCCAGAAGAGGTTTATTGGAGAACAAGTAACAGACTGACACATTATGGCAGCAGGGAATTATTTATGTTTGTGTCTATGATGGGATTGTGCCTTTAGGGTGGTTATCTAGCTACATTTACAAGTGCAAACATAAAGAATGGAGTAAGGCAGGAAACAGGCAAGAAAAAATTAAAGAAGCACAAGAAAACTGGTGATTAGCTCAGGGTTTATAAGACTGTGTGCTAAACCAGAAGCATATATCGGTGTCTCTCAGTGGTGAAAAAATGGTGATATACATCCCCGACTCTGGCATGCACTAGTCATTAGTAATGCTTAATAAACCAGTGATGTGCAGAAAATTTCTCCTGCATCTTTTCCAACCATTCTCCATACATTTATGAGAAAAGACATTGCATCTGAAAATTACGAAAGGGGAGCGAATATTTCAGAGAAATGCTAATGGGTTTTTGCTGTGCTTACCTGTGTTCGAATTGCTTATCAGCCACAAATCTCCCTCTTTGGCTTTAGGCAAGACACTTTCTCAGTCTTAGCCTAATGTACCTCACACTAGGAATGCAAGGTAAATTCTGTGCGGGTCATGCTTTAATGCAAATCTATCTAATTTGTGCTTCCTGAGACAATACAAAAGCCAAAGCACGAGTACCCTTCAAAATCCATGATCCTCTGAATTGACTGATGCAGTTCTCCAACCAGAAAATGTGTACAGATGGAGATTCTGGATGAAATTGCACCTAAAAACACATTGTGTGTATATTAGGCAAAATGATGGTGGATTTTTGTGAGGGTTTTCTTTAAAATGCCAACTGATGTTGAAATGTGGCAGCCTGAATGTAAGACTGGAAAAACAAAAAACTAAGAGAAACCAACCTGAAAGACCAAACCACACCAAATTTGTCCATTTCTATTTCGCAGCGCTGCTGTGACCAAATGTGGATATGATCATAGGTAAAACCAAATCAATCTGTTTCCGTTCTTTAATGCGAAGGTAGTTGGTCTGAATTTTTCCAGGACTGTCTGTTCTAATTGAATTGTGGGTTATGTAAGATTATCATGCTGATGTTTTCTTTTTATTGTTATGTTGTGGGAACTGAATTATTTTTTTTTAAAAAAACTGTAAGCATGTCCTCACAGCTTGTTCTGAACCAAAATCTGCCAAGAGGCAAAAAAAGGCTGTAAAGGTCAATAAACATGCATGGGAAGCAGTGATTAGCCATTAGGATACAGTGCTGAGTGGTAAAGTGAAACTGCCAAACAGGATGAACAGTGACACAGACCTGGAAAGAGATCAGGACACATTCGTAAAGATGAATTTCACACACTCATGATTTACTCCACCCACCCAAACCTGCCCTGACAATTCATTCACACCCCTAACATATAAACAGCTAAGCCAGCGAGTAAAATTAAAAGGAAGTTGTCATGCCTCATAGAACCTTGCAGATGCTTTTGGCTGCTTCAAAATCATTGTTGCAACCCAAGGGCAAAGAAGTTAACTAAGGACAAAGAACTGTGGAACACAAAGTATGCTCAAATGCATTAAACATTTAAATATATTTGTACAATGAATCCTCTCCTCCCCTTAACCATCTATGGTTATGATATAAAAGAGGAGAGTTAGGGTGGAGCAAGGGGTGGAATTAAAAAAGCACACCACAGAAAATGGGATGGGAAGTAGGCAAAACAAAAGAAAAAAATATTATATATTAGAACGCTTATGTGAAATTTGTGGAAATTTGATAAAATATGTCCTTTTTTAAAAAAAAGAGCCCACTGGATCAAGCCAATGGCCCATATAGTCCAGCATTCTGTTCTCACAGCAACAAACCTGATGCCTGTGAAAAACTCACAAGGAGGGCCTGAGCAGAATTTAGACAACAGCAAGGGAGTTTTGGCTTTCATTATTAGACACTTATGGAAAATCACTGGACTTTATTAAAGTAATGTATGACCTCTAATTCTTCACTTCTGTTCACAGTTGCTCAGGTGTAAGCAACATTAAAAATTAGTGTATGTTTGTTTAAATGTGCTTAGGATTCTATTTTAAATAACCTAATTACCCATGAAATTTCTCAATACTGTTATTGCAGGGTGTGGTATCTTATACAAAGTTTATCTGTTCTATACCCTCCAACATGACGTGGCCCAAATCCAGGACACCATCTTCCAGGTCCGAAATCCTGCATGAGTCACATGACCCGCGAGAGATCGCGGACCCAGAAAAAATGCTTTTTTGGGTACATTGCCTCCACACGGATATTTTGGGGTGATGCACAAGCTTGCAGACCCCCAACAACTGTTTTTTTGAGGCAAGAAAATCAGCCTGAAATCACGAGAGAGCAAGGCACCCCAAATGGGCAGTTGATGGGGAGGCGAAGCCGCGCGGCTGCTGCTGATGAGCGCCGACCTTTCTTCCTTTGAACATCAATTTGGCAAGCAACATACCCGTGAGTAAAGTGAACTACAATTTGGACTCAAAGTATCTCTTTTCCGGGTTTGAAAACGGGAGACGAGTAAAAGGAAGTCCGTCTCCCGATACTGCTTACAAGATCAAAGCATAGATACAGAGAAGCGCTGAGGCGTTTAATGGGAACTTTGTAAAGTGGAACTATTGTGCATTTACAGAATTTACAGTCCTCTTATTTAAAAGACCAAGAGAGATCTTATTTTTGCCTATGGGACTTGTATTTGGGACTTTGTTCTAAGAACGCAAGTCGTCGGGCTGTCAGTGCGTAACTGAGCTGTCAAACTGCGGACTATAGTAACAAGATTTTAAGTCGCTACATATATTGAGACTTTAAATGTTTAAAACACTGTTGCAACTACCACTCTGGCTCCTAGTGGCTTTAGTTTAAAAAGTAGAGGACTCTGCGAACCTTCCTTTTGTCTTGGAATTACAAATTAAAAAAAGAGATCACAGAAACTTTAAATGGCGGAAAAATTCTCTCCTTCCCTGAAATTTTAAGATACTCCCCCTAGAGGATTGTGGAGTTACAGAGGCCTGGGAAACATACTTTGTTTGGAATTTTTGTGGTTTAATTGTTTGTACTCTGGACCTGCTTTCTCATGGAATAAAGGATAACTTGACCTTGAACAAGAGGCAGGTGTGGAATGAGTGGCACAGGGAAAACAAGAGCAGCCAAAGCTAAAGAAAGAGAAAAAGAAAAAGAAAAAGAAAGGAAGCCTGTGCAACTTGTCCAAACAACTTTAGCTCATCATCGTAGATCATCTGTTCCAACCGTCCTGATAGCACAGGAGGTGGAGGCCGAACAGCCTGCTGAAGAGGACATGGCAACAGGAGGATCTGACACAGTTTTGAAACAAATTTTAGAACAATTAGCAATTCTAAATCAAAAAGTGGACAATCAATCATTAAAAATAGACCAAGCAACATCTACTATTGGTGCATTATCTGAAAAGGTCTCTCAGAATACACAGGCAATTGAGAATTTACAAGGAGCTACAGCTGAAAATCATAAATTAGCTGTGGAAGCCTATCAAAAAGCGGAGCAAGCAAGTAAAAAAGTTGATGAGATTAAAGGTGAAATCAAGCCTCTGCAAAGACAGGTAGGGGAACAACAGGCCTACCTGTCGATGGTGGAATTGAGAAACAAGGAGAATAACCTTAGGTTGAGAGCTGTCCCAGAATTGGAGGAAGGCAACTTGGAGGGATTTTTGACACTTTCATTCTCCAAATTTTGGGGAATAGAAGAGGATAAAGACTTTAAAATTGTGACTGCATTTAGACTGGGCAGATCGGTGAAGAAAGACAAGTCCAGAGACTGTTTGGTTATTTTGAGATCAAGAGAAGAAAGAGACAAGATACTAGGCCTACATTTCAAAAAATCTCTAGAGATAGAAGGCAAAAAGGCTGAAATTTACAGAGATATACCCAAATTGTTATTGGATCTTAGAGCCTCATACATAGAACTGGCAAAGCTATTGAGAAACAACACAATCCCTTATAGGTGGGAGTTCCCGCAAGGACTATCATTTAGTTATAAAGGAAGGAAAATAAGAATCAGAACACCAGAGGACCAGCAGAAGTTTCTTCACGACAACGGGGAAGACCTCCAGAAAGGAGCAGTTGCGTCTTGGCCACCTCCACTACCAGAAACCAAACAGCCTGGAGCTGGACCATCACTGCCACCGCCGGGAACGGGGGAACTAGACACCCCATTGTAAGGCCTATAAACTGATTCAGGATGTCTCTGCAACTTCTCAGCTGGAATATAAATGGCGGAAATTCTCCAGAAAAAAGAAGGAAAGTATTTCACATTTTGAAGAAAGAACAATTGGACATTATTTGCCTGCAAGAAACACATGTGACAAGGCTCCATCGGAAAGTGCTAATTAACAAAAGGCTAGGCCAAGAATTCATTTCTTCGGACAGAGTTAAGAAAAGAGGAGTAGTGATATATGCAAAGGAGAGCCTGTCACCGAAATTTTTATTTAAAGATGAACAAGGCAGAATTTTGGCTATTGAAATTTATACACATGGAGAAAAATTTTTGATATTAGGAATCTACGCACCAAATGATGGAAAATCGGAATTTTTTAAGAAGCTGCATGAGACTTTACTGGACTATCTAGACTATAACAACATTATTATGCTGGGAGATATGAATGGGGTCGTCTCTGTAAATATGGATAAGTCGCAGAGTGCAAATATAACAAAAGAAGGCAGACTACCTAAAACTTTTTTTGAAATGACAGACAATATGGATTTGATTGATATATGGAGAGTCAAGAACCCCCTAGGAAAAGAAGGAACTTTCTTTTCTGAAGCTCATCTGTCATGGACACGAATCGACCAAATATGGACAACTAAAGGACTGGCACCTAAAACTAGAAAAGTGGAAATTTGCCCAAAAACTTGCTCCGACCATAATGCTTTGAAAATGGAACTGAGACTAAACATAACCGGATCCTTCCGATGGAAAATGAATGACACTTTATTTAGAGATCAGGAGATTGTGAAGAAGGCCCAAAAAACTTTGAAAGACTACTTTGAGATAAATCTAAACACTACGGTGGAAAAAAGAACAATCTGGGACGCAAGTAAAGCGGTCATGAGAGGGTTTCTAATACAACAAAACACCGTAAAGAAAAGACTCTGGAATGAAAAGAAGCAGAAGATACTGGAGAGAATAAGTGAAGGAGAAAGAAAATTAAGATCCAGGCCCAAGTCTAAGGAAGTGCTGAGAGAAGTGAAATTTTTCCAGGCCCAATACATGAAACTGATAAATCAAGAAGTGGAGTGGAAAATTAAACAAATGAGACAAAGATCTTTTGAATCAGCTAACAAGTGTGGGAAACTGCTAGCATGGCAGTTGAAAAAAAGACAAAAACTAAATACAGTCACAAATCTAGAGATTGAAGGGAGAATGGTTCAGAAGCCTGAAGAAATTAGGAAATGTTTCCAGAGATATTTCAAAGATCTTTATGCACAAGGGCCGCAGAAAGAATCTGAGATGGACCAATTTATTAAAACTAACGGATTACAAAAAATTTCCCAGGAAATGAGAACAATCCTGAATGTTAAAGTTTCACAGCAGGAAATCGAGAGTGCCATACAGAACCTCCAACTAGGCAAATCCCCAGGCCCTGATGGACTCACCTCCAAATATTATAAGGTTTTGAAGGACTATTTGATACAACCCTTGATGGAGGTATGTAATCAGATCATGGAGGGTAAGAAGGCACCAGAAACGTGGAAAGAAGCTTTCATCACATTGATTCCTAAAACAGAAACTGAAAAGACTCAACTTAAGAACTACCGTCCCATCTCACTCCTAAATGTGGATTACAAAATTTTTGCAGATATCTTGGCTAATAGATTTTAAAAAGTATTGAACGAAGTGATTCATAAAGACCAAGCAGGCTTTCTCCCGGGTAGGCATTTGTTTGACAACACGAGAAACATTATTGACATTTTGGAACTCTTACAAACAAATATTAACACTAGAGCGGTGTTAATTTTTATTGATGCGGAGAAAGCCTTTGACAACATTTCTTGGATGTTCATGAAGAAAAATTTGGAAGGGATGGGAGTGGGACGGGGGGTTGAAAATGGTATAGAAGCAATATATTCAGATCAAAAAGCTAAATTGATAGTAAACAATGTGGTGACGGAGGAATTCAATATTGAAAAAGGGACACGACAAGGGTGCCCTCTATCCCCATTATTGTTTATCTCGGTCCTGGAGGTGCTTTTGAACATGATTAGAAGAGACCGGTCAGTTCGGGGCATTGAGGTTGGAGTAAAACAATATAAATTGAAAGCATTCGCAGATGATTTGGTATTAACATTACAGGAGCCAGTTCCTAGCACAAAAAGAGTTTTGGATTTAATTTCTGATTATGGTCGGGTGGCGGGATTTAAGTTGAATAAGCAAAAGACTAAGGTCTTAGCAAAGAACCTAACGTCTACAGAAGCAGATGAGTTTTTGAAAGAGACAGGATTAAATGTGGTTAAAAAGGTAAAATACCTAGGGGTGTACCTGACTTCTAAAAACTTGAATTTGTTTAAGGACAACTATGAGAAATGTTGGTCAGAAATTAAAAGGGATTTGGAAATTTGGACAAGACTAAAACTTTCCTTGTTAGGCCGAATAGCAGCTATAAAGATGAATGTTTTGCCGAAAATGTTATTTTTGTTTCAGACCCTGCAGATTGTGGACAAACTGGTATGTTTTGGAAAGTGGCAGAAGGATATCTCTAAGTTCGTTTGGCAGGGCAAAAAGCCCCGAATTAAGTTTAAAATATTAACAGATGCGAAAGAAAGGGGGGATTTGCCCTGCCAGACTTGAGGTTATATTATGAATCTACAGCCTTCTGCTGGATGAAAGATTGGTTCTTGTTAGAGAACACCGATGTCCTAGATCTGGAAGGGTTTGATAATGCTTTTGGGTGGCATGCGTATTTGTGGTATGACAAGGTTAAAGTTCATAAAATGTTCAAAAACCATATTGTTAGAAGAGCAATTTTTATGGTCTGGACAAAATATAAAGACTTATTGGAGAGCAAAACACCAGGGTGGCTTTCACCGGCGGAGGCCAAGGCACGTAAGAGACTTAACATGGAGGCCTACTGGCCAAAATATTGGGAATTAATTGAAAAAGATGGTGACAATTGGAAGCTGCAGAGTTTTGAAAGTGTAAAAAGCAAGGTACGAGACTGGTTGCATTATGCTCAAATTCGGGAAATTTTCAAAACAGATAAAAAGGTTGGGTTTCAGGTGGAAAAATCGAAATTAGAGACAGAATTGTTAGAACCTAAAGACAAATTACTTTCAAGAATGTATAACTTGCTGCTTAAATGGAATACACAGGATGAGACAGTCAAATCCGCCATGATAAAGTGGGCACAGGATATTGGACATAACATTATGTTTGAGGACTGGGAAAGGCTATGGACCACCGGCTTGAAATTCACGGCATGTAGTGCCCTGAAAGAAAATATTATGAAAATGATATACCGGTGGTACATGACCCCAGTCAAGCTTGCTAAGATATATCACCTGTCTGATAATAAGTGTTGGAAGTGTAAAGAGGCGGAAGGGACGTTCTTTCATCTCTGGTGGACATGTCCGAAAGTGAAGGCCTTTTGGGAAATGATCTATAATGAGTTAAAAAAGGTATTCAGATATACCTTGCCTAAGAAACCGGAGGCCTTCCTTCTGGGCATTGTAGACCAGAATGTGTTAAAGAAGGATAGAACCTTTTTTATGTATGCTACAACAGCAGCAAGAATTCTCATCGCAAAGTGTTGGAAGACACAAGATTTACCCACACTGGAGGAATGGCAGACGCAGTTGATGGACTATATGGAACTGGCTGAAATGACTGGCAGAATCCGAGACTTGGGAGAAGAAACAATGGAAGAGGACTGGAAAAAATTTAAGGACTATTTGCAAAAATATTATAAGTTGTATGAATGTTAAGAAAATGCACTTTTTAGGAAATATTAGCCCCAGCAATGGTAATCAGGTGAAATGAAAACTAAGGCACAAGAAGATAGAGGTGAAATTAAGAAAAATTTTTATTGCATTATGTTTTAATCACAATACATAAGATCATGGTTATAATAACTTTGACTTTGGTAACATGATGAATTGAAAGATACAATAAGTAATGAAATAAGATAACAAATAGCTGAAGACTTTGTATTATGAACATTGGGTTACAAATATACTGAAATGGGTAACATGACAAAATGAAAGATACAATAAGTGACGAAATAAGATAACAAAATGCTGAAGTTGGTATTATAAATAATGCAGATTCGGGAAGATGTGGGGAAGTCCAAAAGATTCTGTAAAAGAAATATGATTTATGAAACTTTTGTATTTTGTTTTTTTTTTTGTTTTTTTCTTATTCTGTAAAATTAATAAAAATCTTAAAAAAAAAAAAAAACAAATGGGCAGTTGATGGGTATGGTTCTTTAGCCTACTCATGGAATATCTAACATTGAGTCTTCAGCTTAACATCATAGAAAGGGGCATTGATTCAGTAGCAGCTAGCAAGGATGGAAAATGAAAGCACAACCCTACACAAATTCTAGAGGAAATACTTCAGATGTAAGCTATTTCAAGGGATTTGGCTGCCTCATCCTTCCCACAGAGAGACCTTCTACAATATTCACAGCACATGAGAAAATCATTTAACTTCACATATGTAAACAAGCCAATGTGACTTTGAATTCAGTTCAAGTATTGAAAGCGTTGTTGGTTTCAGACCCTTGCATCCAAGAGAGGATGCAACAGGGGTTCAGTTTTTGCTTGGGCATGGAAAGGAGCTGAACAAGAGGCAAGTGGAGAGACAGAGCCAGGCAGAAATTCTGGTTCCAATGAGGCAAGAGAGGGCTGGGGAAGCTACAGGCAGATGTAAGGCCAAATTGCATTGAGACTTGTTCTTGTTGTTTACAATCAAGCGGTATATAATTTTTTGTGAAATACATACATGCAGGTGGGGTTCACAATCCAAAACTGCAATTAAGAAAAGGCAGAAGGAGGGAAGACAAAGCTCTTCCACTTTAGGCAAGTTGTTCAGACCGATGACAGGCCTTCCAAGTGTCCCTATTTTCCAGGGACAGTCCCCGATTTACAGAAGCCATCCCAGTTTCTGATTTGATCCCAGAATGTCCCGCTTTTCCTCAGGAAGTCCCTATATTCATCGGAGACATGTTGGAGGGTGTGGAGTTATGCGGCTCCCGAGCCAAGGAGATAAGTAACTATATAACCTTTAGAAGACATCTGAAGGCAGCCCTGTATAGGGAGGTTTCTTGATGTTTAATGTTTTATTATGCTTTTATATACGTTGGACGCTGTCCAATGCGACTATTCAGTTTGCCAAAACCAAACAGTAAGAATGGCTGCATGTGAATTTCCCAATCATGATAAACTCAGTATGCAATCGTTTTTACTTTCTTTTTTTTAAAAAAAAATATATATATTAAATTAAAATGTCACATCTTTGGATTTGTAAAATATGAGGCTGAATTTGAACTGCTCTTACGAAGCCAGGGTAAAGAAACGTAGCGAGGGAAATTGCACACAGTTGTTCTATTTCCTCTTTCTTGTTTATATTTTCTGAGGCTAAATGACACTGTGTTGAGTGAAAGCATAAGGTTCGGTCATGGCATTTGTACTGCATCACTTGATTCCATTAATCTTTGAACAGTAGCGCAGGTGGCCATGAGGGCATACCCTGCAGCCAGCATGCTCATTAGGCTTCAGAAACAAGCGCAGGAAAGGGAGCCTCAGAACATAATAAACTGCTCCTGCTTATCCTCTTGAAATTGCTTCCTTTGTGGGGAGATTTTATTGTCATGACTCAGCTACTGTGACAGATGATGGAGTCTGCAGCATCGCAGCATCAAAAATCAGAAGCCTGCTCTAAATATGCCTATCGACTATGGATGCTTTGTTCCGGGACACTTGATGCAAGCCCTTTTTAAATTGGAAGGTTTCCGGCAGGTAGCTGTGGACTGGGTTTCTTTAAGGAATTTCAGGGTAAGACTTCCCCACCACACAGGGAAGAAAGCCTCATTGAGTCCGACAGCACTGAGCCTCAGAGAAATGGGTATATGGTTACAACGTAAGATATTCAAGCGGAAATCCTATGCACGCTTAGCCAGGACTAAGTCCAATTAAACTCTATCATGCTTACTGCTGAGTAGAGATGTTACAGTTTGCACTGTCAAACACGGAAGTTTATAAATTTGCCAGAAAACAAACCCAAAGCCTTAGTCAGAATTCACATTACAGTGGTACCTCAGGTTAAGTACTTAATTCGTTCCGGAGGTCTGTTCTTAACCTGAAACTGTTCTTAACCTGAAGCACCACTTTAGCTAATGGGGCCTCCTGCTGCCGCTGCGCCGCTGGAGCACGATTTCTGTTCTTATCCTGAAGCAAAGTTCTTAACCTGAAGCACTATTTCTGGGTTAGCGGAGTGTGTAACCTGAAGCGTATGTAACCTGAAGCGTATGTAACCTGAGGTACCACTGTACAGACTTTAATATCTGTAGTCATTCAGTTGAACCACATTGCTTCATCATTATCAACAACAACAAATACAGGAATGCATTTTTACTCATGAAACACTTCACGCTATCTGCTGGATATAAAGCCAACTTTCTGAAGTTAATGTGAAGCCTTAATTACTCGGGATCCATTTGCCCGCTTACCCAGGACGTAGAGGTGACAAAGAAGCACCAGGGATTCAGTTCCTTCGGAGAAAAAGTTTATTGTGATCTGCGCAGAAGCCACCAGCGGAATTATTTCCAAAGGCTGGCAGGCCTAATACACATAAGCAAGCAGTTTTTATACCCTAGCAGCACCTCCCAACCACCCCACCACCAGTAACTTATCATATCATATTCCCCCCTTTGCCTTATGGCCTCATTGGGTGTTGCCAAAGCATTTCGCCCGTGCACTCCTTTCGCTTATCAGTCAAGCCTGCATATCTTATTTGCTCCAGATGCATTTCTTCTCCTGCTCTCCGGGCGTTGCCTTCCAACTGTCAATGCACCCCCCTGCCCACTCCCTTCATTTCCCCCCTCTTCTTCTGAACAACCTAATCCATAGGTTCGTTCGCAGGGATGGGCCTATACTCTCGCATGAGGGCAATCACACGGGGTCCCATCTTTCGGGACATCATTTTTTGCATCATCTGCTGCAAGCATTGCATTAAGCAGGGAATACAGAAGCAGAGCAAAAGCAAAATTAGCAAAGGTCCCATAAGCATAGCAAAGAGCCCCCTGTCTTCTCATTTCATGTGTGGGGAAAATGCTATTACGATTTAAGGCCTGGAAGCATTTGGCCTTGGGAGTGGATTCTCCCACCATAAATAGGAGAAGGATCATCAAGGGGATGGTGGGGGATCGCTTCCTTCCAGAAAACCTATGGCGTTCGTGCCAACAGAAATAAAAGACCATCCAGATGATCAGGGCGGTACATATCACTCCTACCCACCATGCCCATTGGTTCCATGGTTCCTCCCACCACTCCTTCATCATGATAAGGGTCTGGGGAAGGATTTGGCCTGCCTGGGCGTTCGGGGCAATCAGGATAAAGGGGTCGTGGAAACCTCCAAGGATCAAATCCTATAGTATGCAAATAGAATCCTTCTAGTCCTGCGGGGTGACTATATCCTTGGTGGGTGGAGGGCAAACACAAGCCCCACGGGGAAGGAGCCCAAGGTTGGTGGATTACCACACACCCACAAGATCCATTTGCCCGCTTACCCAGGACGTAGAGGTGACAAAGAAGCACCAGGGATTCAGTTCCTTCGGAGAAAAAGTTTATTGTGATCTGCGCAGAAGCCACCAGCGGAATTATTTCCAAAGGCTGGCAGGCCTAATACACGTAAGCAAGCAGTTTTTATACCCTAGCAGCACCTCCCAACCACCCCACCACCAGTAACTTATCATATCATATTCCCCCCTTTGCCTTATGGCCTCATTGGGTGTTGCCAAAGCATTTCGCCCGTGCACTCCTTTCGCTTATCAGTCAAGCCTGCATATCTTATTTGCTCCAGATGCATTTCTTCTCCTGCTCTCCGGGCGTTGCCTTCCAACTGTCAATGCACCCCCCTGCCCACTCCCTTCAAATGTACATCCAAGCAACAATTGGGTGCCCTTCAACAATCTAACCAGAGAGCTCTTGACATGTAGCATGTTGTAGAAGTCCAATATTTGAAAGCAAAGGAGATTATTTGTATTCAGGATATTCTCCAGTTATACCTCCGATTCCATGGGAGTTGCTCTTAGCATAGCCAGCTTATGCAATATTACAGACATCTAGGAACATAAGTGCCTTGAAACTATTTAAATACAGTGGTATTCGTTCCAGAGGTCCGTTCTTAACCTGAAACTGTTCTTAACTAGAGGTGTGCATTCGCTAATGGGGCCTCTTGCGGCCACTGCGCCACCGGCACACAATTTCCATTCTCATCTTGGGGCAAAGTTCTCAACTTGAGGCAACTCTTCCAGGTTAGCAGAGTTTGTAACCTGAAGCATTTGTAACCTGAGGTACCACTGTACTAGACAATACAGTGGTACCTTGCTTTTCGAATGAGGTTAGTAATTCTTTATTGTAACTGACAAGTGCAAACTGTTTAATTACTATTTGATCATGTCTAATTTTACTGTTTACTATTGGATTTGAATGGATTATCAAGCATTGCTTTATTTGATATAACTTGTTTATTTTAAGTTATTGTGACTTTTTATATTGGATCAGTTACTATTAATGTTTGATGTTTTATTATTATTATTGTGTGTGTTGGAGGCCGCCCAGAGTGGCTGGGGAGGCCCAGACAGATGGGCAGGGTATAAATATTATATTATTATTATTATTATTATTATTATTATTATTATTACATTCAGCAGATACTGTGGCAGAAGATACTGTGCTCAAATATCTCTCTTTTTTGTGGGGGGCTCTGAAATTGCTGGAAAATATAAGTACTATATGGTATAGTAATCTGTTTTTCCAATGCAGTAACATCAGGCGACCATTAAACTAGGGGTCACCGACTGATTTGGGCCATGAACCATACCAGTAATTTGAGGAAGTGCTGTAGGTGCTGTTCACAAAATGGCTGCTATGGGGGTGTGACATAACACAAAATGGCTATCATGGAGGCATGTAGAAGAGGCCAAGCCAGCGCAAACAGACATGGAACAGGAACAGCAAACAGTCAGTGAAAAATATTAACACATCATGAGCTAGCTGCTATTTAGAATGCTCGGCCAAATACTTGTGTATATATATATGGAAACAACACAGAATAAACTGAATTACCTCAGCATTATCCCAGTTCAACATAAGTAAGCATTTGTTTCTCCATTGAAGGGGAAAGCTGCATTACACAAGGGCATACTATTTTTCTTTCCTTCGGAGTCAGTATTATTTACACTGACTAGCAACACGTCTCCAAGGTCTCAGGCAGAGGTCTTTCATATCCCTTGCTACCTGAATTATTTTAACTGGAGATGGGTTTTTATTTTAACTGGGTTGAACTTGGGGCTGAACCTGTATAGAAAGCATATTCACTACCAGCACATGAGCTTCATTTATAATGTACGACCATATAATGAAGGGCTATCAGGACAATTACAATCTTCACATGAAGCTTTGAGTCCATTCTCCGTAGACCAGTGAGGGTTGGTGTTGGTTTTGAAAGAAGACTTCAAACATGCCATGTAAATCAGTGGTGGTGGTGTGGTGCCTTTAGTAAGTTGTAGGACTACCACTAGCATCATCCCTGACCATTAGCCGTGCTGGTTGGCTCTCATGGGAGCCGAAGTCCAACAACATCTGATGGATGCTACATCGTCTGTGCCTGCTGTAAGTCCAACAGACATCTGGCAAGTAGTCATGTGGCTTAGTGGCTGACTGAAAGTATTATGGCCCAGTTTATATTCCCTCTTAAAATAGCTCTTCCGTAGACACGGTGGCGAGGCCTGAACGATCACTCGATGCTTACAAAGTAATAATGTGCGGTGCGGCCATATGTGCAGATAATTTGTTCAATCCTTTCCCCTCAAAGAAAGGGAGAAGAATTGTGCAAATCATCTCCATAAGTCACAGACAGCTGCATCACACGTTACGCTGCAGGCACGGCCGGAATGCTTTAGGTCAGCAGAAGAAGAACTGGAGCATCTCACCTGGTCCAGCATTCTGTTGCCACAGTGGCCAGCCAGATGCCTCTGGGAAGCCCACGAGAAGCACATGAGCACAATAGCCCTCTGCCATTCATCATCATCATCGTTGTTGTTGTTGTTGTTGTTGTTGTTGTTATTATTATTATTATTATTATTAGATTTTCCACATTGATAACAAAAACCACAAAGCAGAATGATACACAAAAAACGGGGGGGGGGAGAAAAATACGTCAATGAACGAAAAAAGAAAAAAAGAAAAAAAGAACAATAAACAGATAAACAATAACAGCAAACTTAATTCTTTACAAATCCAACCTTTTAAACATCTTGGTTGACTTCCTCTAGTCCCTCTCTTCTGAGTTTCTTTGTAGTTGAAGGTAACAGCTTTCCAATATCATTATTAAACTAAAACAATTTCCAATTATAGTCCATCTTATTCACATTTCTTAATATTCTAAATCCCATTTATTTAATTATAACTTAGTTTAATCCTAGGCCTATTTGTTTCTTTCAAGTAATTTCTAATTTTTTATATTACAATATTTGTTCAAATAGTCCTTAAATTTCCTCCAGCCCTCTTGAAACTCCTCTTCTTTCTGGTCACGGATTCTTCCACATTATTAATATTATTATTATTATTATGTATTAGATTTATATACCGCCCTTCGTCATCAGATCTCAGGGCAGTTCACAGACTAAAATACAGGATAAAAACATGAAAACAAATAAAACAAAGCAGCCAAAAAATAACCCCCCATTCCCACAGACACATTTAAAAGGCTGTGGAATATTAATCAGCCCAAGGCCTGGTTGAAGAGCAATGTTTTCGCCTGGCGACTAATATATATATATAATGAAAGCGGCTACCAAACCTCCCAGAGGGTATTCTACAAACAAGGAGCCACTACAGAGAAGGCCCGTTCTTATGTTGCCACCCTCCGGACCTCATGTGGAGGAGGTACACGAAGAAGGACCTGAGATGATGAACATACTGTAGAGTCCAGCAACTGTCATTTATAATAATAATAATTTATAATGACAATTTCTTATTTATACCCCGCCCATCTGGCTGGGTTTCCTCAGCCACTCTGGGCGTCTCCCAACAGAATATTAAAAACATGATAAAACATCAAACATTAAAAACTTCCCTTCAGATGTCTTCTAAAAGTCAGATAGTTGTTTATTTCCTTGAAATCAGATAGGAGGTCGTTCCACAGGGTGGGCGCCACTACCAAGATGGCCCTCTGATACTGCGACCAGGAAAACAGCAAGTTTTACAACAGAAGAGTACATATCACATATTACTCAGATTGTGCTAATGTTCTCTGAATTTGTTTGGGATACAAACCACGTTAGCTGAGACAGTCACCCAGTATGCACAAAACACTAAGCCGAATCATAGCTTAATGCAAATGCACAAGCATGCCAGTTCCTGGAAAGGAGATTGTGGTCACTTTTGATCCTCTTCTGGTCCTCCTGCTGCTACAGTTTGGCTGCTGAACCATAGCTATTGGTTTGTCTCACTCCAGACAAACCATGATCCATAGCAAAGGTTTGTTCTTGGGTTTATAGCCCATGGTTTGTCCACGGGCTTAGCCAAACCATGGCTAAGCGCACAGCACTGCAGCAGCAAGACTAGCAGAAGAATAAAGTGGTTGTGATCTTCTCTCCAGGAACCCATGCATTTGCCATGCATTATGTGCAAGACTGCTATAGAGTTTATTGGTCAAAGACAACACATAGATTATGAAATATCACCCCACATTGAAAAACCAGAATCTGGGCAGGCCATGGTAAAATCACATAACTATTATTGCATTTGGCTGATTAACTTGACACAACATTCAACCTGACTTCAGTATTGCGGAAGGTAACTGATGACACTTAGTCAAATTTGGCATCTTTTATACCAGTTTAAGCAGGGACGCGGGTGGCGCTGTGGGTTAAACCACTGAGCCTAGGACTTGCCGATCAGAAGGTTGGCAGTTCGAATCCCCGCGACGGGGTGAGCTCCTGTTGCTCGGTCCCTGCTCCTGCCAACCTAGCAGTTTGAAAGCACGTCAAAGTGCAAGTAGATAAATAGGTACCGCTCCGGCGGGAAGGTAAACAGCATTTCCGTGCGCTGCTCTGGTTCACCAGAAGTGGCTTAGTCATGCTGGCCACATGACCCAGAAGCTGTCTGAGGACAAACGCTGGCTCCCTCGGCCAGTAAAGCAAGATGAGCGCCGCAACCCCAGAGTCGGTCACGACTGGACCTAATGGTCAGGTGTCCCTTTACCTTTTATACCAGTTTAAAGAAAAAGTAGTTGGTAGGTGAAACTACCAGTTGGCAGGGGGCACCTTCAGGGCCATGAAATGATGGAAGCAGCATCCCTAGCCAAGGAGTAGGATGAGGTCTATTCTTAGCATGTGTCTTATAAATGTGCCCAGAGGATTTGCATCTTCTTGTCCTGCTTCCTGTGCTCACCTCTCATCTGGCTCATGTTTATCACTTTATTGAGAGAAAAGGGGTTGCTTTTAGACTGTAGGCTGTGCAACCTTTCCTCCTCCCCTCCCTTCACATAAGGTAAGGCGCAATTTAGATAAAAATACAAGAAAACAAAGCAAAGCAAATCCATCTGTTCTTCCTCTCATCGATTGTGTCTAGCAGGCGAAGCAACAACATTGGCTGTGCTCTTTAAATTCTGATTATACAAATGTACAGCAAATGCCATCATGTTTACATGTTGATTCCGATCATCCTTCTCCACAATTCTAAAGATCATTTGGAAATTAAATTCTGGGGGAAAAGGACAATATGCGGGTCAAATGGAACAGCATCGAGCTACTCGGCGCTTCAATGTTTAGCAAACTCTGCTCATTAAACTCAAAGCAATAGCAATTCCACATAAAGGCAGACTTAGAGAGTGTGTGCCATGCATTTCAGACAAGTAAGGATGGCAGGTTTTTAGGCATGCCTGTCCAGAGAGACTAAAATAACTTTTAAAAAATTAGAACGCAGTGATTTCTACAAATTCTCCTTTAAGTTTCAGACACATATGAAGATACTGGTTCACCATCACTCAGCTCAATCCTCATTTCAAAGGTTTACAGGCAGTGGTGAGCTACAAACTTTACAAATCATGAAAAAAAAATAAAACGGATTTTTATGGCAGAGGTGCAGAACTTCTTGCCTGTGGCCAATCTTGGCCCATCATGGCATCTAAGTTGGCCCACGAGACCATTTTCCCCAAACCACACCCACCTGTCCATCAGACACTCACTCTACATACAATATAAGGACATGACAGTTGTCCTGAAGGATCAGAGGGAGGTCTTCTATCTCCAACAGTAGCCAACCAAATGCAAACTCGCAAGATAGATACTGGCATCCCTTGTTGTTTGCCTCCTGCATCTGGGAATCTGAGATATACATGGAATTCTCAGAAACTGACATACACATTCTCTTCACAAGGAAAGTTACCTGTGAGACCCAACCCATGAAGCAGCTGAGAAAAGCTACGAATCAGTGGGGTCACTAGGGATTTCAGATTATGCAGGTCAGTGGATGGAGAAACTGTGACCCTCCAAGATAATCTACAGATCCCATCATCCCTGACCTTAGGCCAGACTGACTGAGTATGATGAAATATGAGAATCAAACAACATCTGGAGGGCCAGAAATTATTCACGCCGATATAAGTGCCACTAAGGAAAGATGCAAGGAAAGATAAGAGCAGGCTGTAAATATATCACATCTCTGAGCAAAAATAGAAAATGTTAGGCCAATCTAAGTGCCTGAATTTCCTGCATATACATGGTTCCCATGATGATAATTATTTTTCAATCAACTGTACCATCAGTTTAATTTCTAAATCTGATTGCCATCATTCACTTGCTACATTTAAAGGACACATCATTATGAGTTATGTTCAGACAAGAGCTGTGACTTTGACGTCAGAGTGGCTGCAATGAGAATTGATGTCAAACTGTCAAACTTTGTGCTACTGTCAGTTTCCCTCGAGGCACTCTTTTGACCCTTTAATCAAATGGCTCGTCACAAAATTAAAGAATGGTAATAAGTCCCAAAGCCATCCGGCTTCTTATGTCGAGGCTTCTCAAGCCAAGAAACCACCAAGGTTTCTATAACTGGTTGAGTGCCTTACTGCTCCCACTTTTATCTTAGCACAGTGGCAGAAACTAGAAATTACAGGATGGTTAGTTGTTGTTTTTTTCTAGGAAGCCAAGAGATCCATCTTCATTTTGTATGGTTCACTTCCTTGTTTACTACACTGGATCCAGACATTTTATTTTGTATATTGGATCCAGTAACCATAAACAAAGATGGGGGGAATTAAAGAAGCCACTGACGTTAAATTACTTTGGGGGCTTCTAATACTTGCTTCAAATGTTGTCATTAGACATGCAAACACCCCCCAAAAAACCCATCTGCTTCTTAGCCCGCCTTTAAGGTCAATCCACTGGAAAACTTCCGGGGGAAACACACACACAAAGGGAACCCTCTTGCCTCAAGAATCCCCCTGTAGGAGATGGTCTTTTACACACAGCCACCCACCACCACAACCAGAGGTTGCTGCCTTTGAAAGCAGCACTTATGCATATTCATGGTAATTGCTATCGCCTTCCATTTGCACAGGAGATGTTTTCAAAAGTCACACCCAGGAAAACAATTGACAAATTCAGATTAGTTCTGAAATTAGTTTCCCAGTTGTAGGGGAAATAGTTTTACTCCTTTCCAAGCCCATGGGGTGTGAGGGCAGGAGAGGGGGGCACACCCTTCCTAATTTCATCTGGTTTCATCTTCCAGCCAAATCTCTAGTCTCTTGAGATGTGGCTTTACAATTTTTCATTTAAAAGTTCAAGGACAAAAATAAATGTGTTAAGCCAGGCACAGGCAAACGCAGCCCTCCAGATGTTTTGGACTACAACTCCCATCATCCCTAGCTAACAGGACCAGTGGTCAGGGATGATGGGAATTGTAGTCCCAAAACATCTGGGGGTCGAGTTTGCCTATGCCTGTGTTAAACAAAACCCATTCCTTTTTATTTTCTTTAAAAAAAAATCTTTAGCACCCACTGGGCATTGTGAGGGCAGGTACACCAATTAAAAGGGCTCACTGGAACCACCAATGATGTTATCGATAGCTACAGGGAGCCCTTTCGAAGTTTTGATTTTCTGACAGTGAGCCTTCTTGGCTGCACTAGGAAGCTAGAGCTGGCAGTGGATTCCAGTGGGGTTTGCTATCCATGCTGTCCAGCTGATCAATGAGCCCCGCTTGCAAAGGAGCAATCAGGAGCTCACTTTATGTTCCCAATTGTTCCTTTGCAGTCCCAGTTGTCCCTTTTTAGTCACATCCTTACCTATGCCACACTGAGTGGGTGCTGTTGTTTGGAGGAAATGGCCTTGGGGTCAAATTAGGACCCGAGGCCAAATATTCCCCACCTCTGGGCTGAAGTGTGAGGTAAATCACACACGACTGGACTTCATCAAGCAGAGGGGAAGGATCGTGAGGCCTGCTTGGGTAATAATGAGCAGCTACGCAGGTGGCGCTGTGGTTTAAACCACAGAGCCTAGGACTTGCCAGTCGGAAGGTCGGCGGTTCGAATCCCCGCAACGGGGTGAGCTCCCATTGCTCGGTCCCTGCTCCTGCCAACCTAGCAGTTCGAAAGCACGTCAAAGTGCAAGTAGATAAATAGGTACCGCTCCGGCGGGAAGGTAAACGGCGTTTTTGTGCACTGCTCTGGTTCACCAGAAGCGGCTTAGTCATGCTAGCCACATGACCCAGAAGCTGTACGCCGGCTCCCTCGGCCAATAAAGCAAGATGAGCGCCGCAACCCCTTACTGTCAGTTAACCAAATGGACATGGGATGGGAGAAGTGAATGGGCTGAAGTGAATGGGCAAAATGAAAAGGCATCCCAGAAGTTTGTGGAGGGAGATTTCCCACCTACTTTCATGGGACCGTTCCTGAGCCAAAATTACCCACTCCCTAATCCTTCATGAGCATAAAAACCAGTAATAACATCAGCCTTGTATTCATTAAGGTGACATTTGTAATATATGATAAAAAATAAACCCGGAGGAAAAGGTCATAAACATGCCTCATTCAAAGGAAACGGACCAGGATAAATGCAAAGTGCAGTTTGCAAAGGTTCAAAAGGGATTAGGACTGTAGACAAGTTGGTGAATCATGCCATATGCTTAAAAAAAAATAGGTAAGCCGGCACACATATTTTTTTAAAAAATGTAAGGCAAAAATGAGCCTACAACTATATTTTAAACATAGTAAACACAGAAACCTGGCAGTTAATGTGAATTGTTAAGTTACTGGAACTAAATAAATTCAGACATTATATGACCATGTCCTGAGGAATGTAGGATATTGATATTGATGTTGATATTGATATTGTATGTATACAGTGGTACCTCAGTTTTTGAACATAATCCGTTCCAGAAGACCATTCAAGTTCTGAAACATTCGAAAACCAAAAACTCAATACGGAAGCCACGTTTCCGGTTTGACTTCCAAGGCGCGTTCAAAAAACGAAGCATTTACCGTATTTTTCGCTCTATAGGATGCACTTTTTCCCCTCCAAAAATGAAGGGGAAATGTGTGTGCGTCCTATGGAGTGAATGCAGGCTTTCGCTGAAGCCTGGAGAGCAAGAGGGGTCAGTGCACACTGACCCCTCTCGCTCTCCAGGCTTCAGGAAGTTATCCGCAAGCCTTCGGAGTGAGGCGGGAGTGCCCGCCATGCTCCGAAGGCTTGCGGATAGCAGCCTAGAGCCCAAAGCCCGGGGAGCGCTGCGCAACATGCCCCGGGCTACGGGCAGATATCCGCAAGCCTTGGGAGCCGGGCTCCCAAGGCTTGCGGATAGCAGCCTCCAAACCCGACCTGGTTTGGAGGCTGGCAGTGGGGAGAAGCGCTGCTTTCCCCACCGCCAGCCCCACAAGCTCGGGGGACGGCGGGGAGACAGAGCACCGCCTTCCCGCTGTTCCCTGACTTGGTTTGGAGGCTGGCGGTGGGGAAAAGCAGCGCTCCCCCCCCCGCCAGCCCCAAAGAGCAGGTCGAAAAGAACCCAAAGCCTCCAGAGGCTTCGGGTGAACGCACCTTGAACGCACAGAACGCACTTTGTTTTAGATGGGGAGAACAAGAAAAAAAAAATTTAATAAAATTTACCTCATTAAATGTAAACCAGCTCCCAATATTAACATTACAAAATGTTTCAACTCAACCCTACAAACATGTTTCAAATGTTTACAGTTTTCTTTCATGTATTGTATAAATTTACTCCAGTCCTTTTCAAGCAGTTCGTCGCGCTGATTTCGGATCTTCCCCGTCAGCTTTGCCAATTCTGCATATTCCATCATCTTAGTCTGCCATTCTTCCAATGTTGGAAGTTCCTGGGCAGCATCCTGTTGCCTCTGTATGGTCACCACTACCAGCCTTCCTCCCTTGGGCACCTCCAGCCCGGTAGGACAGTGGGCAAGGAGGAGGAGAGGCAGGCACAAGCCAGGGCTGCCCTGGGTGGCAAGAAAGGGGGAGCAGAGTCTTGATTTTTTAATATAAAATAAAGTGTTGTGCATCTGCATCTAATCTTGTCCCTTTCAAAAAAAAAATGTTTATTGGGGTGTGTTTTTCTTTTTGTAAATCTGCCAAAGAATAAAATAAAATAGGGATTAGGGCAGGGGTCAGCAAACTTTTTCATCAGGGGGCCAGTCCACTGTCCCTCGTACCTTGTGGGGGGCTGGACTATATTTTGGAGAGAGAGAAAAGAATGAATTCCGATGTACCACAAGTAACCCAGAGATGCATTTTAAATAAAAGCACACATTCTACTCATGTAAAAACTTCAGGCAGGCCCCACAAGTAACCCAGAGATGCATTTTAAATAAAAGGACACATTCTACTCATGTAAAAACACACTGATTCCTGGACCGTCTGCGGGCCGGATTTAGAAGGCGATTAGGCCTTAGTTTGCCTACCCATGGATTAGGGGGTCTTCTAAGGACAGTGGAGGGTGTGGTGTCCATTGGTGTAGCAGTGGTGGAAATGCTCTGCTGGGGGGAACAAAAAAATGAGGGTCAGTTACAGGGAGTCAGAAATGTCCCTATTTTCATCTGAGTAATTTTGGAAGGTATGATCAGGGAGGTGATCAGGGAGTGGAGAAGGGGCAGTTAGGATGTTTTGAGAATAAGTCTCCAATATTCCTCTATTCTTTTCGTTCTGCATTTACTCTACACCCAGCCAAACCATTCCATCTTGGCAATCATAGGGCAGGTTTGGGCACAGAGAGCAGTCTGGGCCTCGCTTCACCGTGACAATGTCCTCAATGATGATGGATGCAAGGGCAAGGAGGAGAGCGACCCTGCGAAATCATCCTTAGCTGCTACTAAGGCAATGGCGCTGACCTCTAAGGAGGCGGGGGGGGGGTCAGAGAAGCACGCAAATTCACATGTCCATAGCTATGACTCTGAAGGAGCCAGCTTCCGACAGGCAGCGCCGCTTTACAGATAAGCTTGGAGCAGAAATAAATGAAAAGGCAAAAGTCCATCAGTGACACTAACAGATGCTCCTCTGAGGCCAAGGCCTCTGGAATTGTTTTCCTCTCTGTCTGTGCGTTGTGAGTGTGTGCCTGTGCGTCGCTCTCATTCTGTCTTCTCACCAATCAACCTGACCTCTCTTTATTCACACAAATGACAAATTTGTTCCCATGTGCTATCAGGCAGCATCAGGGACGAAAGGAAATTCAAGGGGTTGAAATGAAAATCTGAACTGAAGCAGCAATAAAAGAAGGCTGCAACCAAGAGCTGGTGAGATAGAAGGTTAAGCTTCCCTTTTTTTGAAGAAGAAAAAGAAAACTCATTAGCAATTGTCCTTTACTGCCCTGCTCCTCTTCATTGTGAGAGTTGTTTTGGAACATAGCAGGATCCCAGCACCTTTCTTTTTTTCCCTTCTTTTTTTTCCTAGCGGCTTTGCAGCAGCAGATGTGATAATTACAAGATGAACCATCATAGGAATTTGGCATTTATCTGTTTGCCTTAATTTCATTTTTACTACCTCTTTCCTTCAAGACAGCAAGGCATAGATTGAAGCCATAAACTGCCAACTTGTGTATCTTGCAGAGCTACCGGTTTCCTGAAATGTGAGATGATTTACATTTCAAATCAAATGGACAGAAAATGAAACATTCAGCACAACTCCGACGGAAGCAGTAACAGCTCCCAAGTGGATTGGATTCCTCCTCTAATCTTTACAAATCCACTATTAAATACTAAATTACACTCTATAGAGGAGTTTTCTGCAGTCCAAAATTAGATCAGGTTAGTTGCATTAGACCTCGTATTACAGGGAGTGTAAGTTTTATTTTATTTTTTCCTCGCTTCCCCTCCAAGGTATCTGTCATTGTCTCTCCGGGGTGACAATATGGGAATGCCTGTTTTTCAAGAGACAAGTTATTGGTGGCACTTGCTAATAAGAAGACAGAAGAAATCAAAAGAGAAATGCTTAGGCTCAGTTTTTACTGTAGCCTTATGAGGCTTTGCCCTCGGATGGGAAAAAGTATTGCACCCGGAAAAGGGAAAATGGGAGTCAACAGACACTCAAGTAATAGTTTTGGAGAAAAAGCTTTATTTCTACCATCCATGAACTGGTAGAAGGAGCAAGTGTGATAGATTCACAAAACAAGCACGGGTTCACAGTCATTTGCACAGAGCATATATTCCCCTTCCAGTTCCCTCCCCTTTCTCCTCCCTCAGGAGTCCTGCCCATGAGTTCCTCTGAGCATGAACAGAAAGCTCCTGTCTTGGGACTCTTTTGGACTCTTCCCAGGAAAGGGGGTGAGAAGCCAAGGGGGTCGAGGAGCCTTGTGGTTCAGCATGTCCAAGATGTTGCAACTGAATGAGATAAGATTCATTTCTCAGGCCTGGTCTGACAGAGTCTATTCATTAGCCTTTTTTGAAGCTCTCTCGTATTGATAAAAGTAACGGTTTGCCTTTGCACAGCATCTTGTGAGAAAAGCAGAGGAAAACTTTAACTGTGGATTTTTAGAAGACAAAAGGAATTTTGGACAGTTTTGAGGCCTGGTTGGGGGGGGGTGACTTTGGGCCTAGGTGGGGTCACCTGTCCTCACCTCCTTCAGTACAAGAACCTATATTTAGGAAGCTAGAAAAGCAATGGGGTTAACAATGAAAAAAGTAGCAAATGTGGCTACTTCCGTTGTGATTTTAAAAAGGAGGGCCATGGCTAGGGAAGGGAGGAATTTAGTTCAGGTCCTTAATTTGCACTTCCCAAAACAATCTGTGAACCAAAACACAGCTATCCTTTGAAATTTGCAATCCAAGCAAAGGATGGATCTCCCTGGCTATTGACCTCAGGCAAGCACTTTAACTGCAGTCTTTTCGGCTCCTGCTAAAAACCTTTCCGTTCAAGGATTTATTCCTTTTGTAAACCTCTTTGAGGTTTAAACATTCTTTTACAATGAAGTGGAATATAAATTTTATTAGATAAAAAATATATATAAATGCACATATTGAGGGAAATTGTGCATCAAAATGCATATACTGGTGAAAATATAATGCAAGAATGCATTAAATTGCCAAAAAAAAAACTTATATACTGAGAGAACTGCACACTCAAATGCTGGTGGGTTTTCATGAGGATTTTAAAAAGACTGCAAACTGTTACAAAAGTTTGGCAAGCTGAATTTAAGACTAGGAAAATAAGGACCCATCATCAGCTGATTTGTCCAACTTTAGTCATGTCTGAAGGCTGGAAGTTATTCTTCCCTCAGTTAGAATACAGTGGTACCTCAGGTTACAGACGCTTCAGGCTACAGACTCCACTAACTCAGAAATAGTACCTTGGGTTAAGAACTTTGCTTCAGGATGAGAACAAAAATCACGTGGTGGCGAGAGCGAGAGGCCTCATTAGCTAAAGTGGTACCTCAGGTTAAGAACAGTTTCAGGTTAAGAACGGACCTCCAGAACGAATTAAGTTCTTAACCCAAGGTACCACTGTATTATCTGTGTGATCTGTGAACAAGCCCAAATCAAGCTGCCCAGCTATTGTTCAGAGCAGGACCCTAACCTTCAAAACTAAGTGGCAAGTAGCTTTAAGGACATATGGGGATATTTAGCTGTGCTTGCCATTGTCTCCCAACATAAAAGAGGTTCCACGGAAGCATTTGCAATGCTTTCAGTTCAGCGGCTCTTGAGTATACAGTGGCTAACAGGCATGGAAGAATGAAGACCACCTGGGATCACAGGATAATTAAATGCAATCCTGTTCTCTCAATCCATTACTGGAGAGGAAAAAATAATAAGTGTGAGGCCCTAAACTCAAGGGGGGAGGGGGGAGTCACTCAGTCCTGCTTGCTGCTTTCATCTAATTAAGTGCTGTGTGTGGTTGCCTTCCATTTCTAAGCAGATGTGCTGCTTTTAAAACAACAAGAAAGCACCAAATTGGGGAGGGGCGCTCCAGCCGCCCAGAAGTTTATTTACTGAGACCAATGCATTTTGAACATCTTCAACCAACCAATCCACCTGAAATATTTTGCCACAGAGTTAGAGGCCAAAGACTCATGTTGGTGTGTGTGTATATGTGCACACGTGTGTTTGTGTGTGCACACGTGCGTGCGTGCATGCCAGCCCTGAACCTGCTGTACTTATTTTCCCTCCCACTGAAACCAATGGGAGGGGAAATTCCAGAATGTCCACCTTGCCAGAATGAGTCCAGCAACACTTTTGTTCTGGCTGTTTCTCCACTTTTGATTTTCTCCCCTCTTCTCCAGCCCCACATGTCATTGCTCTGCCCATCGTTTTGATTTGCCTCTACATCACTTTAAATACTTCTCACCTACAGTATAGTTTTAGGAAAACATGAAATGAAATAAATCTTTGGGTAAGGCTGCAGAGACAAAAACATCCTAGTGTTAAAAAATGAAGGAACCTTGCATAGGAAAGGAACAAGAGATGCATCTTGATTCAGTCTGGTAGCCTTTGTCAGGACAATTCCAGACAATTATTTTTATAGATCATAATCATACCTTTTATTTGCGTTTGTTCCTGGGGAATCTGTTGGTTCCCAGGCTGATTTATGCTTGAATGTGTGGACTAGGATCAGCACTGATAACACAGCAGCAGCCAAAACAAATAAAAACTGTAAGAGTGGGACTATTTGGTACCCACTCCCATGCCAGTTGTTTCTGTTGTGTCAGGAACGTGGCCCCGGCAGAGCGTAGGGGATGAGTTAGACTCAGAGATTGAACTAAATGAATAAGATTGAACTCTGCAGATGAGAACTGGCTGTCAGAATCGGAGAATAATAATAATAATAATAATAATAATAATAATAATAATAATAAATTTTATTTATATCCCGCCCTCCCCAGCCGAAGCCAGGCTCAGGGCAGCTAACAACACTAAAATAGTGCAACATTCTAAAAACATTATAAAAATTAATTAAAATCAAAATTGATGGCAACCATAAACTAAAGTTCTGTAAAGATTGCCAAAGGAGGGAGTCAGGTTGCTTTCATCTAATTAAGTCAGAATCGGAGTCCAGAGAAGACTCTATTAGCTCTCAAGGAGAGGAAGAGTTGGAAGGTAGCCAGAGCGTTGCTAGGCAATCAGCAGATAAGCAGAGGTCTGAGTTTGGGTCGAGGGGGAGGGGGGAGGTGAGCCTCTCAGTCCCCAACCCAGGCATTTGGATAAAATCAGAAGGCAACGGAAGGGCAAGAGAGAAAAGGCGGGAGTTTGGCATCCTTCCTGCTGTGGGAGGGGCAAAATTTCAGACTGAACAACAAACATAAATGTGAGCAGGCGAGATGCCAGGCTCTGGATGTGTCTTTTTGTAAAATAAATGTACATAAAACTGCTGGAGAGTTATTACTTCCAATTGGGGCTTAATTGCCTGCCAGAGATCATTACACATCGTAGGAGAATTTTTATCAGGGGTAGTCAATTTTGTACTGTGCATATGTTGTGGGCTATCCAGCTCCCATCACCCCCATGGCTAATGATTAGTAAAGAGGCTGGTTGTGGTCCAAAACATTTGGAGAACACCCCATTGGCTACTCCTGAATTCATCCTCACTTCCTGCTCAGGGCTGCCATTGGTTGATAAAGTTGTTGTATGAAACTCAGCCACATTTGGTCTCAAGACGTCCAGTAATGATGTTAGAGTGTGGGACATCAGCAGAAGCTCCACCCAATAGTCTAAGCAACCTCTGCCCATCAACATACCATTCAGTTTTGAGGAGCAAGTGAAATAGCTCTGGTTGTAAAGTCTGCTGCTGTGTACATAGGCAAATTAATCAAAAGCAGAGTTCTAATGTTTGGTTAGAAAAACAAACTTTCTTAATTACTTGCAAGTCGCAAATTATCCAAGCAGCACAGCTCTGCACTTTTGAGGAATTTCCCCAAAATGAAACAAGCAAGACACGAAGCAGAGCTAAACAACTATGGGCATTAAACAGCCTCACCTATTGGTTGGGACATGGGTGGCACTGTGGTCTAAGCCCCTGAGCCTCTTGGGCTTGCCGATCAGAAGGTTGGCAGTTTGAATCCCTGTGGTAGAGTGAGCTCCTATTGCTCTGTTCCAGCTTCTGCCAACCTAGCAGTTTGAAAGCACACCAGTGCAAGTAGATAAACAGGTACTGCTGCAGAGGGAAGGCAAATGTGCTCTGGTTTCCGTCACGGTGTACCGTTGTGCCAGAAGCAGTTTAGTCATGCTGGCCACATGACCTGGAAAGCTATCTGTGGGCAAACGCCGGCTCCCTCGGGCTGAAAGCGAGATGAGCGCCACACCCCATAGTCGTCTTTGACTGGACTTAACCATCCAGGGGTCCTTTACCTTATTATTATTATCATTATCATTATCATGTATGTGGCTTATATGGATGAAAGATTTCAACCTGTCTGAGCAGTCCAGTGACACATTGGGGAAGAAAACTGCATCCTTTCTGCAGGTGACCAATCATCTCAAGAGGGGAAAGGGCACCGGTTTCACTGGGATGAGGAGAGAAATTGCACCTTCTCTGCTCTTCACATGATTGATCTGAAGAGCAAAGGCAGCACAATATTATCTGCTGCTCCCTTGGCTTGTGGGGGATGGTAGTCTACCTCTCCTGGTTTAGGGTGAAAACAAGAGCTCAATCAAGACAAGATAGCAAAAGCAGATTGCTGAGGAGGCATGTGTAGAATATTCTCTCTCAGTTTCTCTTTCATTGTTCTTCTACCAACTCACCTAATTGACTTTCAAAAACAGAGCAGTTTGAAGACCCATCAACGACATCCATTTCTGTAAACACTTAATATTTTGTATTTTAATCTGCTGCTGCTCCTAGTTGCAAGTCTTTGGAACGGCTCAGGCTGGAAAAGGAAGACTATAAATAAACAGCGCTGTCTTTTAGAGAGTTTGTTTTCTCTTTTTTACTTTAGGTTACCCCTCGCAATGCCATTTTCGAAAGCGGCAGACTTTATTTGTGGGTTTCTTCGCTACGAGGTGAAGCATTTAAGGAAAGATTGATTGGGCTGCCCTGTTTCAGGTCCTTTCTCGAAAGCACCTGACTCTGGAGCTTTTTAGAATCCCCGAGACGTAAGTGCTTCATCATTCAAGCCACCCCTTTGGCACTCCATTTGTAAATGTACATGCTGTGCTCCTGTAATACAGTCCCTTGTGGAGTGACAGGCCCATGAGGTAATGCGCTATAAATTACTGGCATGCCTTGACGCACTGGCCAGGGTGTTACCATAACAGGTTGCACTGCGTCGTAAAAAGATAATACTCTCTTATTTTATCATCGCCCACTTATTTGTACATTTCGCTTTATTGCTCAGCTGTGAGCCTTGGCTCCTGACTCAGCTAAGTGATGCTCCCATCAGTTATCTTCTGGGCAGCCTCCCACAAAGGCAGAATTCTTGGCATCACCCAGCTAGGCTTCTTTGACCTCCCACCCACCCACCATTATGTCCTTGCCCCTGCCCAAAGTGTGCATGCAGACCACACAGCCAGCTGGCTAAATAGCCACGGCTATTGTCTGAGCTGCAGAGAGAGTGCAGCGAAAATGAAGGAAGTGGCCCCCTCCCACACGCACACAACCCCGCCGTTTCCGCAACTTTGCACTTAGCGATGGTTAAGTGCTGTACCAACTCAGCATGGGGGTGAACATGCTTTATTCGAAGTCAGGGAGCTACAGAAGAGGAACACTTCCCAATGTGCCTTTCATATGCCCTTGCTGGTCTTCTAATAAATTGAGATCACTGTGACTTTCCACTCTGACAGCATCCCCGGGAATCAGGTGGCAACTTTAACAACGCTGAAATCATACGGAAGAGGGTTATTGCTCCTGACATCCTCCTTTTTTGCTCTGCCTCTGCTGAGAACACCCAACCAATTCCGTGCCGTATGATTGTTTAGTGTGCAGTGTCTGTGTGGAGGACTGCATTAGTTCCCCATCATTGGACATAAGTGGTTAACGCGGAAGAAGGATGCTGTTTTATTGCGTTCTGGTCTTTCTTTTCTCTCCCTCTCTCTTCAAAACAGTGCTCTATCGATCATACACTTCATGGGACTGAAAAACAATCTCCAGCCCACAAGAGCCCATTGACAGACCAGAGGCTGAGGAGGCATGGGCCTCATAATCAGCAGCTAGGCTTAACAGCACTTCTCTGCCAAATCTGGAAACTATGTGAAAAGGAGTTGCCAGTTAGCTCAGTTGGTCAGAGCACGGTGCTGATAATGCCAAAGTCACAAGTTTGATCCCCTGTTTTAACTCCTCTGGACCTTAAATTGAGGTTCATACAACAAAAAGTAGTATTTAGAATATACTGGACCCCATTACGTTTGTTTAAAAAAGGGCTATCTAAGGTATCTAACTATTAGAGATGCAATAGGGATAATGCTTCTCTAAAACATATGTTTTTTCATTGCCCTATATTGAAAGGTTTTTGGCAGAAGGTAACTGAAGCTATAGGGATGTGGGTGGCGCTGTGGGTAAAACCTCAGCGCCTAGGACTTGCCGATCATATGGTCGGCGGTTTGAATCCCCGCGGCGGGGTGAGCTCCCGTCGTTCGGTCCCAGCTCCTGCCCACCTAGCAGTTCGAAAGCACCCTTAAGTGCAAGTAGATAAATAGGTACCGCTTTATAGCGGGAAGGTAAATGGCATCTCCGTGTGCTGCGCTGCTGCTGGTTCGCCAAAGCAGCTTCGTCACGCTGGCCACGTGACCCGGAAGTGTCTTCGGACAGCGCTGGCCCCCGGCCTCTTAAGTGAGATGGGCGTGCAGCCCCAGAGTCGGTCACGACTGGCCCGTACAGGCAGGGGTACCTTTACCTTTACCTTTAACTGAAGCTATTGACAGAACTGTATGGAACAACCTTCCTTATACAGAGCAAAATATCCTCTTGAATTATATACCCAGCACATGTAATCTTACAAAAGGACAATATGAGTGGATTATCCGTGCCCTTACCACAACAAAAAGACTGATACTGGTGAATTGGAAAAATAAAAATCCAGCTCCCTTCTATGACAGGATTGAAGACTTATACAAACTTGCAACCTATGAACAACTTGCATATAAACACAGACTTGCCATGGACAAATTCAATTATATTTGGAATCCATTCTTACAAATACTGTGATAGGTTAAGGTCTGGTGAAGTACAAGAACAACCTTATAGAATATACAGTTTTGGGTTTTCCCCCCCTCCCCCCTTTATTTTCCCTTCTACACAGGTTCTGTTTCTCTTTTTCTTTCTCTCACTTTTATTTACATCTCACCATGTTTAGTGCACATATAATTATGTTCTTTTGGAACTTTCAGTAAAGATTGGGGGGGGGGGAGAGAGAGAGATTTGATCCCTATACAAGCACATTGCATAGGGTTGGATTAGATTATCCATTAGGCACCTTCCACCACCTCTATAGTTCTGTGAATAAGATAGTGATACCCATTTCACAATTCTCTTCTCTTTTTTCTTGTTTTCCCCCCAAAGGAAAACCTATGTTTGTTTGGTAACCAGGATAGCCCTCAACCAGTGCTTTTTTTGTCAGGGGGTACTCAAAGGAACACAGTACTGGTACCTCTCTTTTTTTGTTGTTAAAAAGTGTGACACTTACTGCAACTTCATGGCAAGTACTGGCACCTATTTTTCGGGGGGAGGAAGCACTGCTCTCAGCATGCAAGGGTTAACAGGGTGGAGAGGGGTGGAGCATGCACTCAAGCCCCACCCCCAATGCTGTGCCAATCAGAGGCTCTTCTGAGACTGCACAACAGTTTCCACACATTCAACTAAACACCCTTAGAAGTCTCTGCATTTAGACCTTGTGTTTATCACATGAAGGTATGAGAGGAGCTCCCACCTAGGAACACTTAAAAGTCTCTAGATCTATGGATTCTATAGTCTTAAAGGTCTATAGCAGGCATCCCCAACCTGCGGACCTCCAGATGCTTTGGCCTACAACTCCCATGAACCCTAGCTAACAGGACCAGTGGTCAGGGATGATGGGAATTGTAGTCCAAAATTTCTGGAGGGCCGAAGGTTGGGGGTGCCTGGTCTATCGATTGGGAAAGGCTACAGTGGGATGGGGAATAGTTTTAGCCTGAATGCCACTTTCTGTCATGGGCAACTATTCAGATGCCATGTGCTCACAGCAGGCATGGCGAGTGACAAAACCACGCACAGCAACGGGTGTGACACTACCTCTTGTACCACATTTAAATCACACAAAAGATTTCTATGCACAGGCATGCACAGGCAACCAAGTAACATTATATTCTGGGTGATTTGGTCCTCTCACAAACCCCTTCCTCCACAGTCCCGTTTGCACCTTGCTTGGAATCACCCACATTTTTCAGATTTTATGACATGCCCCAGATCCTCACTACACTGGGGAAATTCAAACAGTAACAGCTCACAGATGCTTGCTGTAAATTGTAGCAATTTCTGTCACTTGCTGCTGCCACTAGTAAGCCCACCACAGTTGGTGGATGGGTGGACACTGACATGGGAAGATCCCGCAGATGGCATTTTGCTGGGGAAGGGGATTGATCCTGGTGACAGCCCTATATACAGTATATCTCCAATGGCTACACAGTTGCCCAGCATGTGTTGCATTGTGTGAACTGACCCTCGAGCCCTTCAATAGAATTGACATTCCAATCTACTGTGCTTGGCTCATATTTTGCAAGGTAGAGCTTTGCTGACATACCACTGGCCAGCTAGTATTGTTGCGATGAAGAGAAACAGACAAATGCCGTCTTCAGTTGCTTGCCTGAACTCACGGGAATTAAAAGTGTGTGAGGCAGGGAATGGACATGCATACAAGCCCAAATGTATCCTGGCATGTGAGGGCGCCTCTGAGACCTTCACATGTTCAGTGAAATGCTTGTGGAATCTCCATTCAGTACACAAAGAGGAGGTGCTAATCCTGCAGCCATTGGAGCCAGGCTTATAGGTACATCCTTCCCCTCTGCTGGCTTTCATCTCTCACAAGGGCAGGCAAATGGCTGAAATCAGCTGTAGATCTCAGCTGCAGCCACCTCCAGCCATTCTATCATGGTTTCCCTTGGCAGGGTGTGTGTGTGTGGGTGTGTTTATTGCACTTGCTCCATCTTGTATTTCTCCCTGCCCTGCCTCTGAAAAGCCTTTTCCTCAAATGCTGGTGCAATGTGCCAGGTGAGAGGATTATTACCCAAGCTCTTGGCCCCTGAGATGTTGGCACAGCCCCAGTGCTAGGCCCTTGCTAGGCCTGATGCAGTAGTATACTCTCCAACATTTCTCCAAAGAGGGACATCTTATTCCATCATTGTCATCATCATCTTTATACCCAGCCTATCCAACTGGGTGGCCCCAGCCACTTCCAACATACAGTGGTACAGTGGTGCCCCACAAGACGAATGCCTCGCAAGACGGAAAACTCACTAGACGAAAGAGTTTTCCGTTTTGGAGGTGCTTTGCAAAACGAATTTCCTATGGGCTTGCTTCGCAAGACGAAAATGTCTTGCGAGTTCCTGCGGGTTTTTCCCCCTTCCCCCCCCTTTTTCTAAGCCGATAAGCTGCTAAGCCGCTAAAAGCCGTTAAACCGCTAATAGCGCTAATCCGCTAAGCCGTCAATGGGCTTGCTTCGCAAGACGAAAAAACCGCTAGACAAAGAGACTCACGGAACGGATTCTTTTCGTCTTGCGAGGCACCACTGTACCTCGGTTTTTGAACATAATCCATTCCAGAAGACCATTCAAGTTCCGAAATGTTCAAAAACCGAGGTGCAAAGGGAGGCCTGCAAATTCAATAGAGAAATTGGCGGGGGGGCTCAGCGGAAGCTGTTTGACTTCCGAAGTGCATTTGAAAATGGAAACGTTGACTTCCGGGTTTTCGGCATTCGAAAACCGAAACATTAGACTTCCAAGGTGTTCAAAAACTGAGGTACCACTGTATATAAAAACATAATAAAACATTAAACGTTTTTTTTTTAATAAAAACTTCCCTATGCAGGGCTGCCTTCAGATGTCTTCTAAAGGTTGTATAGTTATTTATGGCTCAGGGTTTGCATAATTTCATACCCTCAACATTTCTCTGATGAAAATCGCCCAAGGTAAAGCAGGACATTCCAGGATCAAATCAGAAACCAGGATGGTTTCTGTAAGTCTGGGACTGTCTCTGGGAAATAGGGACACTTGGAGGGTCTGTTGGTGCCCATTGGCACCCAATTCGCCTTAATGGACTAGTTTCCACCAGTCTGATGTGGCTCTAGTGGCTCATGCTTTACACGCTTTAAAATCATACATTTTAGTTCAATGTGCTTATGGATTGGGTTGAAAGGAGAAATACATTTAATCTCTTCCATGTGGGCTTGCGTGTGACATTCAGGAAATTTAAAATGCTGATTATAGGGGAGAGAAAATCCTTCCTGATATTTTATTTTTTGAATCCCCTCAGTGTCACGAAGTTGTCAGGCTGTGAAGATACGTTAGAAAATGTCTCTCAGAAGATTTTATATATATATATATATATGCAGGTTTTGGTGTCCTCGGGTGTCTTCCCGTGTAAAAGTTGGGGTGTCTAGGCGACGTTTCGACGAGGTCTCACTCGTCATCTTCAGGCTGGTGCTTTCGGCTTCTTGTTACTGGAACAGAGCAGGATCTCAGTGTTTGAGTTCCTATAAATACTGTAGAGGGGGTGTGGTGTATAGCCTCCAATGTTCTGGGCAGAGAGGAAGTTCCCAGGCTAGTGTGCCTTTTCTTCTTTTGTTCCTTAATTGCTTGAGAGATATCTTGAGTGATTTCTTGAGTGATATCCTGAGTACCACTTAGGTGGGTCATTAGGTGTGGATTAGTTGTTAAAGTCTTTGTGTCTTGACCTCTTGAACTTTGTGAAGAGTTTTCCTGAGAAGATGGCTGTACTGTACTTAGTTGTGCTCTGGCTTGGCTTCGTGTATAGGGGCGAGCTGTGGTTTTGTGGCTTGTGTCAGCCAGATCTGTGTAGGGATTGCAGGGGGGTGCAGCATCCGGAGGTGCCACCATGGATTGGCTACTGGATGGTGTCTGTAATTCATCTGTGGAGAGGGTCTGGGTTTGGGTCTGGTGTGGTTGATTGGTGTTGGCGTTCTGTGTGCCTCTGGATCTGGTGTCAGTTTTTGTGGGGAGGGCTAATTTCCAGATGTCTGGCAAGCGGGATGTGTCGTCACGCTTGTTCATGTTGTGAGGGTGTTTCTCTATCTCGATGGCTTCCATGATTATTCTCTTGTGGTGATGTTCCGTGTTAAAGAGCAATTTGGAATCTGCACACTAGCCTGGGAACTTCCTCTCTGCCCAGAACATTGGAGGCTATACACCACATCCCCTCTACAGTATTTATAGGAACTCAAACACTGAGATCCTGCTCTGTTCCAGTAACAAGAAGCCGAAAGCACCAGCCTGAAGATGACGAGTGAGACCTCGTCGAAACGTCGCCTAGACACCCCAACTTTTACACGGGAAGACACCCGAGGACACCAAAACCTGCATTCCTGTACCCGTGAAAATCTACGAAAGCAAATATATATATATACACACACACACACACACACACACACACACACAATCACACATGATTCTGGAAAACCAGTCCAACCGCATCTCCACAAATTTCAATGAAAATGTGATATACCGCATTGTAGCGCTGTACACAGATGCCCCCACTCAATAATTAAACAGTAGCTGTCGTGCCTGATACTCTTATGAAATTAATTGACAATTTACTTGGGATTAAAGACTAATTCTATGTAAATTTTGTGCAATCTGTACTTTGCAGTAGGTAGGTAATACCCTTGACTATTGCCCACAATTAAGTATGTAATCTCCCTCGGTGCAAATCAGCCAATCCATACATATGCTGAATAGTGACTTACTATGCCACTAGTTCCATTCAACTCAGCATGACAGCTCGTGGAATAAGACAATAATTGACATAAACCAGGGTCCCTGAAACCAGAGAGAAAGTGCTTTCTTGTTAATTTATGCAAATTCTTAAACAAAGAGATAAAAGGAATTGATTTTAACCTCAGTCACTGGCTATATAATAAAACAAAAATGTTGATGTGGTGTTTTTTTGTTTTGATTTTTTGAGAGTCAAAAAAAGTCACCTAGTCCTATCCTATTCAGAGATGCTCATAAAATACCAAAATAACTCTGCTGCTCTTTACAGTTCACATCTGACAGTTAAATGAATCATTCAATAGGAACAGTGCATCAAACATTGCCTCTCTTACTGTTTGTGACTCATCCATGAAACGCTCTCTTCTAGTCCAATGTGGTCATTCTTTGATATGTATTTCCTGGATAATTTTTGTTTGCCAGCTCATTTAAGTGGGGAATTTATTAATTCATGGAATATAATAATTGAATTTCTACTTAAAGGGCATTCAAGGCTTGTACAATCAATAAAAATGAAATAGCAACTGGAACACAAAAAGGACATAAGTCAGCAACAGACAACATCATCATTTAACTTACCTGGCAAAAGATTCTGCATCTGAACTGTAAATAATAAGGTGGAGTATACAGTCACCCTTGTGCCATGACTGAAAAAGTACCGCCATATCCACTATGAATATGTTGTTTTGGTTCCACTCTTATGTAGACAACCATTTGCAGCATTGTGTTACAAGGGTCTACTGTGCTCTATTTTGTTCCTCATGCTGTTCAACCTCTACATCAGTGGCCACCAATCTTCTTAAGTCTAGGGGCACATTTGGAAATTTGAGAAGGTGCCTAGGGTACCAGACACAAAATGGCCGCCAACCACAGTGGTCTAACATAAAATGGCTACTGCCTCCAAAAGAAAAACGAAAGAGATGGGAACATAAACTGGTTCAAATATAGAAAAAATTATTCTTTGTTGATGTTGTTGTTGTTGTTGTTGTTAACAAAAATGTTCAAAAAGCTTTATTCTTTTCTGGACACTGTGAAGTCTTGGTTGTTATATTGTCTGTTGGTGGTATATTGCTATAGCTTACAGCTAGAAAATAAAAGATAACTGAATCCAGGAATAATTTTGAATTATGACAGCCAGCCATACATACACATGCACACAGTCACACACAAAAATACATCCTTAATGCTGACTGGAAATTTTATGTATATATTTTATGCATAAATTTTATGGAATAGAGAAGAACAGAAATACAAGGGAAATACACAGGAAATATATTTTTTAAAACTCACCCAAGTATTAGCTGACCATTACTGCCCCAGACTAGTGTGATGCTTGAGGCTGATGTCACCCAAAGCCTCTCAAAATTAAGGGTGTTTGAGGAGATGATAATAATGTTTATGCCTTTGCAGTGTGTCCCCCTTCCCAAACAACTGGGGAACCATTCCTGCTGTGTGAAAAGGTGGTGATAACCATTATGCCTCTGAAACATGTCAAAACAACCACCACTCCCTTCCCCTGCAAAAAAATAACAACTTTGGAACAATCCCCGCTTTATGGCATGCAGCAGAAACAGAAAGGGTTGCCATTTTGTCATTTTTCCATATTTATCTGAGGCCCCTCTGAAGCAAAAACACAGCTTCAATGGGAGGATTCCCATGATTCTTCCACCCGCAAACCCACATTTTCAAAAAAGTTTTTCAAGCAGATGCCTGCTGATTGTTCCATGTGGTTGGCAGGCAGCAAAACAAGCAATGCTCAGTTACCATGCTTCTTCCCCCAGCTCAACAGATATAGAGAGTGCAGTGGGCATTTGAAACCAGTTCAGACAAGATAGAGGTACTGTCAATGGGTGGTTCAACTCCCCGCATGTGGTTTATAGTCTGTTTTGGGTGTTAATGCATTTCCCACAAAATGAACAGGTTCATAGTATAAGGGGTGTTCTTGAATCCAGCACAGCCAGTACAAGGCCTCAAAGTCATGGAGCGCCTCACTGACACAGAGTGCTTTTCTCAGCTTCACCTAATATACCAGCAATGACCTTATCCTGACAGGGATAAGCCTGCAAAAGTTATCTGTGCTCTGGTAACCTACCAGTGTATTACTGCAATGCATTATACATGGAGGCTGCCTTTGAAAACAGTCCGGAAATTTCAGCTGCCCTCAAATAGGGTAGTGAGGATACTAACTGGAACTGGTATTTATGAACATGTCACAACAGTGCTTAGTCATCTGCCCTGGCTTCCAATCCATTTCCAGCTTCAGTTCAAAAAGCTGGTGTTAACCTCCCAAGCTGTAAACGGCTTGGGGCCAAGTTACCTAGAAAGATCACCTCCTCCCATACATACCTGCCTGAACATTGAGATTGGAGACTCCAAGTTCTCCTCATTTAAAGAGAAACAGTGGGTAGCTGCTGAGGAGAGGGCATTCACAGTGGTGGTGTCACAATTACGAAATCTTCCCTCCCCTCCCATGAAGCTTATCTGGTGCCTACATAAAGATCTTTTTGGCACCTCATGAAAACCATTTTTATTCTCTGAGGCTATTAGCACTATATTGTAGCCCCTGGAACAGATCCTTTTTGCCAGTCTTTCAGTGTTTCAACATGATTTTATGCTGCTGTGCTGGCTTCCAATAAAGAAAATAGACTGATTTCAATGTTTTAACATTTTGATTGTAGGTTTTCTTGTTTGAACTCTGCATGAGCTGCTCAAAGGACCTTCTTGACTGGGCAGTCAATGAATGTCCTAAATAAATAAATGTCTCAATGTAATATTCAGAAAAAATGTAACTAATTTGTGGGTGACAGTGGTCAAGTCCTTGTCCTTTGGGAAGAGATGTGCTCACCTTAACAGTGCACAGCGATAAAAGTTTCTTTTGGCACAACTACTATGTTGGATTCTGGCAGAGGCCAGGAGCATCAACAGCATACAAACCTGTTCTTATAAAGGCAGGGCTGGCCCAAGACATTTTGACACCTGAGGCAGACACCAAAATGGCATCCCACCAGGGAAGAAGTGATGAGGGAAGGTCTACATCAGGAACGGGGGGATGGGGAGAGAGATGGACATTGATATCTGCTGCCCCAGTTGATCTTGCCGCCTGAGACAGTTGCTAGGCCAGCCCTATCTAAGAGTAATGTGTTCCTGTCGCTAGAGTCACCTCACCTTCCTGGGAATTTTACTAACCACCAGCACTTGTCTTGTTTTTCACCATCATCTAGGTTGTACAGTTATCCAAGGCAGGGATAGATGATAGATAGATGATAGATAGATAGATAGATAGATAGATAGATAGATAGATAGACAGACAGACAGACAGACATAGATAGATGATAGATAGATAGATGATAGATGATGATAGATAGATAGATAGATAGATAGATAGATAGATAGATAGATAGATATAGATAGATATAGATAGATGATAGATAGATGATAGATGATATAGATGATAGATGATAGATAGATGATAGATAGATGATAGATAGATAGATATAGATAGATGATATAGATAGATAGATAGATGATAGATAGATAGATAGATAGATAGAGATAGACAGACAGACAGACAGACAGACAGATGATAGATGAGAGACAGATATCTCCTAGCCCCAACCCAATGTCTCCACTTTCTCCCTTCATCTACAACTCAAGGATGTGTGAGTCCACTTCTAACATTTATATGTTCCCCAATGGAGCCAGCACTTTGGGAAATCTTGAATTCTGGCTCTCCCCACCCCTATCCCCTTTTAAAGCAATTTCCATTCACTCCCTCTCTTGGTGTCCATTGGCTCCCATTTTGAGAAAAACTCAGTGTTGATTGGCCATCAGATTCCATTACACTTTAGATTTAGATGCTCCATTGAAGGTTCAGCCCCGCCCCACCCCCTGGCAATTGCATTGTGGGGATCTCCAACTGATATGCCAGACCTAAGGCTGAGGTCAACTATTTTGGGACAGAAGGAGTGAAACTGGCACTAACATCAAAGGCATGCAAATGTCTCCTTTGTAGTTTCCCCCTTCAGCTGTCCCCAGAATTTATTGCACACAGCTGAGAACACAGGACACTTGGTAGGTCTACATCTGTCCAGCCCACAAAGTATTACTAAGGAACTAGTAATTCATTTTTCTCAGAGATATAGAACATTTTGCTGTGGATAGAACCCACTTGAATACCTCCTACTAGCCTTCTGGTAACAAGCTAAAACTAATTCTGGGGGAAGACTGTCTCCCACTGAGTGAATAACACCACTTCCTACAAGGGATTCTCCAACTGAGTATTCACCTGATCTGACTTCTTCAGAAAGTGAAATGTGCCCAAATTAATCCCGGAGATTGGTTTTCTTGCATGCACTCTCTTGCTCTCACTCACTCTCTCTCTCTCTACACACACACACACATTTGCCGACTTCTACTTTTAACTATGGCTCGCCATGACGACTCTCATTTTACATATCCAAGAAAAAGAGGACGTGTCCTGAAAAAAGAGGGCATATGGCAACCTTACATACATATGCATTAAAGTGTACTATCAAGAAACACGAGGCGTGAGAATCAGGCACTGTTGCATCATCACTTTGCAGCAATATGCTCTATAATGCTCTCTTATCTAGGTGTGTGTTGTCTCAAATCTTTATTGGGAGGGAGCAGCAGCAGTTCCTTTCACTTTCTATTGAGCTCAAATACTAGCAGGTTGCGAGTGTGTATATTTACCTGTTCCACCAGAACCTCTGGCAGGATGTATTGTGCTTGCTCTTGCTCTGTTCATGTTGCACATTATAATTCAGCATGTTCTAATTTAATAGGGAGGTTGCCTTAGGACCGAAACATGAATTAGTTCACCCTAAGGTGTATTCTGACCTGTTGGCCTATGGGAGGAATTGATCTGCAGGTGCATGTAAACATGAATTAATCTGTCCAATTCCTATTGCTAAACTTATTTTGAAGGAATAAGATCTACTTGTCTGCTATTGCTTCCCCATGTTTGAAATTGCTGCATAGGGACAGTTCAATGCATCTAAGAAATTACCATGGGGAGTGATACAAAGACACTCCCCAGGATGATTTGTTCAAAGGCATCAGGCCTTACTCTCTCATGATTCCTATTTCCCTTTCGGCATATTACTTAGGATATTGCAAGATATCAAATAGTGGTTCTTGCAAAAATTAGTGTCCTTGTTCAGTCTGTTCCAAGAAGTCCCTGCTCAGACACTAAAACCCAGAGCATCCATTGCCACCAATGTTCCTCCCTTGGCCCAAAAGTCTAGTTATGTACATAGGGATGCTTGGGGTGGAAGGAGACAGGTGGTAGAAAGCACTCCAGATCTCCAGTAGGACATCTAACCTTTCCCAAAGAGGCTGGGATTGAAGTGGACTACAAATTTAAACCTCTGTGGAGCTCCAAGACCCTCTTCCCCAGTGGAAATTGGTGCAAATGGTTTGTAGCCCCATCTCCATCTTGTTGTTGGAACTGTGGAATACAAATAGCATATCAAAATCAAACAGCATAACTACAACTTTTTGCATCAGCATTGCCTACATGTATCCTGAACCAAAAGCAGATACCATATTTCTCGCTCTATAAGACGCACCAGACCACAAGACGCACCTAGTTTTTGGAGGAGGAAAACAAGAAAAAAAATATTCTGAATCTCAGAAGCCAGAACAGCAAGAGGGATCGCTGTGCAGTGAAAGCAGCAATCCCTCTTGCTGTTCTGGCTTCTGTGATAGCTGAGCAGTCTGCATTCACTCCATAAGACGCACACACATTTCCCCTTACTTTTTAGAAGGGAAAAAGTGAGTCTTATAGAGCAAAAAATACGGTAATCTATACAGGGACACTTTGCTGGAAAAGAGACATAAAGCAATGATTCTTTAATCCACAAAGCAGTTCCTCCAGGGCAAAATTCCTTTTACTTTCACAGGGCCACAGTACGATTCAATTAATCATGGACTGAAGCCTAGGGGAAGTTAATATCTTTAATTGGACGAGAATTACATGGTTGCATAAAAGACTTCTCCAGGCAGAATGGAAAGGTTGGCAATGGATTTCACAGATAGAGATAACAAGCGTGGTCACATATACAAATATTTAAGTTACTACAAAATAGTCCGTTTGTGTGTAGCATGGTGCCCTATAGATGTTTGGGACAGCAACTCCCCCTTTTGTAACCCAAAATTCTGGAGGAGGACAGAAGGCATATAGTCTACACACCTGTTAGCAGCCTCTATGTAACCCTAAGGCATTAGCTAGCAATCCGCTGGCCATGCATCAGAGGTGATTGAGCCTGCTCCCCTTCCCACATCGCTGTGGGGCACACAGAGGGCCGTCTCCCCTAAAATTAAGTGGGGAGCCAGGACTTACCATTTGAAGGTGCGATCAAGGAATGTTTAACTGAAAATGACTCCCACAAGCTTGCCATTATGTATGGAATATTAAAAGGTTTTTTTAAAAATGTAAAGGACCCCTGGATGGTTAAATCCAGTCAAAGGCGACTATAGGGTTGCGGCGCTCATCTTGCTTTCAGGCTGAGGGAGCCGGCGTTTGTCGACAGACAGCCTTCTGGGTCATGTGGCCAGCATGACTAAACTGCTTCTGGCACAACGAGAACACTGTGACAGAAACCAGAGCGCATAGAAACGCTGTTTACCTTTACACTGTTTACCCATTGAGGTACCTATTTATCTACTTGCACTGGTGTGCTTTCAAACTGCTAGGCTAGCAGGAGCTGGGACAAAAGCAAAGGGAACTCACCCTGTGCTGGTCCAGGGGGGAGGTTACCGTGGGGCGAGGTCCAGGACCTGAGTTGAGGGTCGGTAGACAGTCCTCCTCGGGCGAAGCGGGGTCCACAGCGGGAAGCCGGACAAGGACAGGAACTCTGGGGGAAACAGGACTGGATGCTGGCCGAAACAGCTCATCAACGACGTTGCTCCCACAACCTGGGACCAGGCTGACTGGCCTTTATCTTCTCTGAGGCCAGGGGTGGTCCCGGCCCCCAGGAGACCCGCCTCTCCTGGCCTTAAGGCGAGCACTCCTCCTGGGAGAAACCACTTCCCTTCGCCTCTCTGCCCTGAGCCTCTGCAGTTCAGGAGAGGCTGAAGGGTTACTGGACCCAGGGGGAGACTCACCTGTAGGCACTGAGTCCTCAACCACCTCTGGAGCCAGAGTGAATTCACCTGGTGCCTGCACCTGAGGATCCGGCACAGGTGCAGGCGCTTCAGAATCAAGGCCCTGCCCCAGTTCAGCTGGCCCTGGAGGCAGGAACCCCTGTGCAGGCTGGGATTCCTCCGGTTCAGCCTCTGAATCGGATTCCCAGGCCATCACACACCCCGTCGTGGGGATTCAAACCACTGACCTTCTGATTAGCAAGCCCAAGAGGCTCAGTGGTTTAGACCACGGTGCCATTACATTACTTAGGGTTCATTGGTTACTCTAGTGCTTTGATAAATTCACAAAGTACGGCGGATCCATTCAGGCCTGCACCCTATCTTTGAGCACTATTTTAGCCCAGGTCACCAGCCCCCATGGTCAGTGGGGAAAGCTGTAGTATACACATCTGGCTTCATGCTTTAGATACATTTATCTCCTAGTATAAATAGTACCTGTCTTTTCAAGGGCATTGGACAGCTGCCAGAAAAATGTATCTTAGGACAGAGATCGATCTGAACTGGAGTTGCATTGGTTCTTCGATCTTTTGAATAATGTGATGGCAAATTGCTCTTAATCTTGAAACCATGTGATATGTAGGAACTGAGTTAATCCTTAGAAATAGCAGAATTAAACCAACCGCATATGTGATACCAGTTAAAATAATCCCACTGGAATATGTGGTTTTAGTTACCCAAAGCACTCCAAAGAAACAGGACTCCCTCCTCTTTTGCAAACCGTAACACGATTAACTCTTTGCTGTTGCATGGTGTAGACCTACTATGGTTTTATGTTAGAATAACTGAGGTCAGGACTGGAATTTCCACCAAAACAGAAAAGCATTCAACTTTCCTTAGCAGAATATATCTTCAAAAAGGCAGAGTTAAGGTAGAACACTCAATTCTCACTGTGTTTGTAATGATTGTGTCGTGAGAGGTGAAATTTATCAGCTGAAACAGATAGATGATAAATATAGATAGATGATAGATAGATAGATAGATAGATAGATAGATAGATATAGATAGATAGATGATAGATAGATAGATAGATAGATAGATAGATAGATAGATAGATAGATAGATAGATAGATAGATATAGATATAGTTAGTTAGTTAGTTAGATAGATAGATGATAGATAGATGATAGATGATAGATAGAGATAGATAGATAGATATAGATAGATAGATAGATAGATAGATAGATGATAGATAGATGATATAGATGATAGATTAGATAGATAGATAGATAGATAGATAGATAGATAGATAGAGATAGATAGATAGATAGATAGATAGATAGATAGATGATAGATGATAGATAGAGATAGATAGATAGATAGATAGATAGATAGATAGATAGATAGATAGATGATATAGATGATAGATTAGATAGATAGATAGATAGATAGATAGATAGATAGAGATAGATAGATAGATAGATAGATAGATGATAGATAGAGATGATAGATAGATAGATGATAGATAGATAGATAGATGATAGATAGATAGATAGATAGATAGATAGATGATAGATAGATAGATAGATGATAGATAGATAGATAGATAGATAGATAGATAGATAGATAGATAGATGATAGATAGATAGATAGATAGATAGATGATAGATAGTAGATAGATGATAGATAGATAAGAGAGAGAGAGAGAGAGATGATAGATGATAGATAGATAGATAGATAGATAGATAGATAGATAGATAGATAGATAGATCTGCGCTTTTTTGTGGTGCAATGATGACCACTGATTTTAGTCAAATGTAAAATTGAGAGAGTGACCCGACCACGGACTTTGCTTCCTAGAATGCTTGAAAAAGATGATAATTTGCTTGAAAAAAATTTCCAACGATGTAAGTGGGAGCAGGAGACGTGAGGAAGTCCAAAGAAGTTATGAGATTTTGTTATGATATAACTAATGTTGTTTTTTATTTGTGCATTTCTTTTATAAAAAAAAAACCTTAATAAATATTTATTTAAAAAAAAATAGAATGCTTGAAAAAGTTCATTTTGTAAAACAGAATTGACTGTTACATAATTAATCAACAGTTATGTGACTATAACCAATTATCTGTATATCCTTCCTACCATGATATCATACAAGATGCTTGGGGGGGAGGCTGTTTGTTTTTTACTGTTTCTGTTTGTGTGAGAGAGCATCACATATGGAGGTAATGGCTTGTTTCTTTTTGTATTTCTATATTTACAGTGTATGCCTTGTATTTCTATATTTACAGTGAAGTGTTAATATAATGTATTAAGTGATATTCTTCACTCCACTTGTTAAAAAAAAGACCACAATTAATGTATTGTGGCACATTTAACCCTACTTTCCTTGCTACTTCATATATAGAATAAAGCAAAATTCTGTACCTGTCTTGATTTCATATCTTAGAGGGGCCACAAAGAACTCTCTTGCCCAAGGCTTCCAAAATCCCACGGCTGCCATAGCTGTAGATGCTGCCGCCAACGTGGCTTATCAGCAGGAGATGAGAAAGCGTATTTTATTCCCAGTTCTCCTTTATGGCTTTTGTAATTTGAATTTCTCTTCTTTTTCTTCTTTTTAGAGGGCTCTCCTTTCCCCGTGTAATTATGTAAGGCTCTAAACACAACCTGGGCAAGAAGTCAGTTTAGGCGGGTGGAAGATGTCATGTTCTGACATGTACATTAACTTTTGTTTCTCTTGAATTCTAAGAACAAAACATTGAATCTTCTCGTCCCCTGAGTTTTTTCCCCACCTGTCTGAAATGATATAGCTCCAACCACACAGAGAGACATCGGGCAGCTCCCTCAGAGGTGTGTGTGTCACCTACTACTCCTAAGGATGGTTTAAAAATGAACAGGAGTGCTCTGTTTATTTTAATGCTTTTATTTAATGCATTTCCTGAAAGGAGCTCAAGATGGAATACATGGTTCTTTTCCTTTCCCAACAACCCTGTGGAGGAGGTTAGGTTAAATGATGATAACGGAGTAGCCCAGAGAGTCCCATGGCTGAGGGACGATTTGAAGCCAGATCTCTCCGTGGTCCCAGTCCAACATTCTGACGACTACATCACACTGGATCCTCTTAGTTTGCTGTGAAATGATCTTATTTCCTATGCTCCCAGCTTCCCCAGTGACAGCGGGAACCCAACATTTATAACTCCCACCCTTGCATTTATAATAACACTGATCAGAAATAGCCCAACGAAGAAATACAAGATTATTTTTTTTGTACTGATAAATGATTTCACTTAAACAACAAGGCTGCCAACTGATAATGAGCTTTCCCCATCTGATATATTCCACTTGGCAATCTGTTTGCATAGCTAATGATTATTTTCATTGTCGGTTTTCCAGAACAGCTTCTGTGTACATCTTCCCAAGCTCTGCTCTGCTATTACCTTGCATGCCAACTGATTGGTTTTTGCATCACCCTCTACCTATTGAGTCACACCTTCTGAAGCCATTAGCATATCATACAAGGATCAGCAGATGTACACATGACTCAGCGCTCGCAGGGAAAGATAGCAGATCAAAATCAAGCACTGTTGGCCCTTGTGGCATCTTGTTTTAAAAAGAGGAACACCCTTCTGCGTGCAACGTGTAAGGAGTGATAGTATGAAGGTGCACCCAGGAAAGGGGCAGAGAGCTAGGCGGTGATCGTGGAGGGCAGTGCACCGTGAAGGTGTTAGGGCATCGACTTTGCATAGAAAAAGACCCAGGCCCAGGTAGGGCTGGAAGCAACCACTTCCTGAAACACTGGAGAGCCACTATTGGTCAGTATAGACAATACCGTACTAGATGGACCAATGAGAACGCGCGTGGTGCTGTGGTCTAAACCACTGAGACTCTTGGACTTGCCAGTCAGAAGGTTGGCGGTTCGAATCCCCATGACAGAGTGAGCTCCCATTGCTCTGTCCCAGCTCCTGCCAACCTAGCAGTTGGAAAGCACACCAGTGCAAGTAGATAAATTGGTACTGCTGTGGTGGGAAGGTAAATGGCGTTTCCGTGCACTCTGCTTTCCGTCACGGTGTTCCGTTGCGCCAGTAGCGGTTTAGTCATGCTGGCCACATGACCCGGAAAGCTGTCTGCGGACAAATGCCGGCTTCCTCGGCCTGAAAGCGAGATGAGCGCTGCAATCCCACAGTCGCATTTGACTGGATTTAACCATCCATGGGTCCTTTACCTTTACCTTTTACCAGATGGATCAATGCTTTGATCTGGTGTCAGGCAGTTTCCTCTGTTCCTCTGTTCTAATAAGCATCCCTGTTTTGTAGGCATCTTGAATTTGTCCTAGGAAGAAGAAAGGACAAAAACTAAGGTTGCATACACACCATTCATTTAAATTGCACCCCTCCCCCAAACTGTAGTAACTGTAGGGTGCTGGGAATTGTAGCTCTGTGTGGGGTAAACCAGTTCCCGGGATTATTGGGGGTGCAGGGGGTGCTTTAAATGTATGGTGTATATATGCAGCTTAAGCCCTTTGCTTTGGTTTTTTTTGCCAAGTGAGGATTCCCAGGTAAGATCCTCCCTCTATTGTGTGGGCAGATCCTCCCTCCCCTACTTGGCCTGGTCTCCTTGGCAATGCTTCCCCCAGGTGGGATTGGACAACTGACTTAGGGCTCTTTGCAGATGACCTAATGGTCACAACACCAGACCCCATAAGCACAGCAACCTCCCTAATCAGAGAACTCAACACATTTGCAATGGTGTCGGGCCTACAGGTAAATTTTACAAAGTCAGAAGCTATGTGCTTCAACACCCCTCCTCACACCCAAAAAGAACTCACGAAGGTCACCAAAATAAAACTTTGCCACACCAAGTTCAGATACCTAGGGGTACAAATAACCAGAAACCTCAATAAATTGTACCTCCACAACTACAAGCCCCTGTGGCGACAAATTAACAAAGACCTAAAGAGATGGAATAACATGAATTTCACTCTCTCAGACAAAATAGCCATGATCAAAATGATCACACTCCCAAAACTAACCTACCTATTCCAAACCCTCCCAATCTGGATCCCCTCATCCCAACTTCGCAGTTGGCAGAGAAAACTACACTCTTTCATCTTCTCACATAAAAAACCAAGAATAAGCCCCAAATACCTGCACCTCCCCACCTCAGAAGGAGGATGGGGAATCCCCAACATAGAAGCATACTACAATGCCAACCAAATACGCCATATAATCCCATATATACTAGAAGATGAGACAAAACAATGGGTACACCTAGAGAGGGACACAATTGAAAACACCTGCACCACAACATACCCACTCCTCCCAAACAAACTAAAGAAAATTCCCACAACACTTAACAGGTACACACAGACCATGCTCAAAGCATGGAAAACACAAATAGGCAAACTATCCCCAACCCCATCCCCACTAATCCCCCTGGCGTACCACCCATTATTCTACCATGCAGCACAAAACCTCCAGACAAAAACCTGGCGAACCAAAGGCTTATATCGCCTAATAGACTTTTATAAAAATAACAAACCCTTGTCAACACAAGAAATACAAGACAAACTAGAAGACACCCAAATGACCTGGTTAACACAACACCAACTACATGCCTTCTTAAACAACCCAACAGTAAAATCAGCAGCAACTAGGCCCCTGACAACCTTCGAAAACCTCCTCCTAACAACAAAGGGAAACGGTAAAGGGACGGTATCCGCAATATACAAAATACTACTCCAAAATCCCGCAAATCCCCTAGACACAATCAAAAAACAATGGGAGAATGACATAGGCTATGAGATTAACCCCACTCAATGGACCAGAATGTGGTCTAAACCCCCCTTTAAATCCATATCAACGAAAAGAAAAGAACTCACACTGAAACTCACCTACAGGTGGTACCTAACACCAAGGAAACTAGCGCTAATACACCCAGGAACCTCACCAAAATGCTGGAGAGGGTGCACCTCCACAGGCACATACCTCCACATGTGGTGGGAGTGTCCCAAAATTCAACTATTCTGGACAACAGCCATACAAGAAATATGTAAAATAACTAAGCAAGTAATAGACATCACCCCAGAATTGGCCCTACTAAACATCTTCCAAGACAACAATGCCCATTTACACCACAAAGAACTCATAACCCACCTGCTCTCAGCAGCCAGAAACATCATAACCAGACACTGGAGAGACCTGTCAGGAGTAAGCATGGACCAATGGTACCAAATAGTATGGGAAACAGCCCTACTAGAAAAATTAACTAATAAACTGAAACTGACACGGGGACAAACAGAAGAAGACGCCTTCACCCCGGTATGGCTCCCCTTTATCACATACACAGCCCAACAGGACAATGACAATAATCCACCAACAGCATACAAATCAATATGGCTAACCTGATCCAAAACACCCACCCACCTCACTCACACACGAAAACAAAGATCACCACAGCCAATCACAAGCAAACAATCACACCCTAAGCCAACCCCAACCTCTCTCACCACCAAAGGAACACAAGTGAACAACACAAGCAACGCTGACACCAAACTACATACATTAAGCATAATAGAAACACCGCCACCCGACCCCACCCCCATCCATCCTCCCTCTCCCCACCCCCCCTTTCTTTTTTCTTTCTGTTTTCTTCTCCCCCTAATGCCTCAACAAATGAAACGGATTTGTAAAAATGTTACATGGAAGAAGAAGGAAAAAAAAAATACGAGGCACTACACTTCTGTAAAACAAGAAAATCCTTAATAAAATAAAAAAACAAAAAAAAACTACAAAAAAAAAACTGACTGAGGTAGGCGGAGACCTCCAGGTATCCCACCTGAGGGAAGGCAAAGCCAAGCCTATGCTGTTGGAGCTGCTCCAGATCTAGGGGCTGCACGCATCCACGCAAAGGGCGCCCCCCGTTTTAAGCGGGGAGTGGTCATTGTAGTTAGATTTTTGTGTTTCTATCTTTTTTTGTGCCTCAATCTCTACCAAGTTTGTTAGCTTCAATATGCTTTGGGAATTTCATAATACCTCTCACATACCTGTCCAAGAGCAGATCTTTGTTCAGACACGCACAGAGCCAGGACCAGACTGCATGATATATCAGAGATTCTTGATTGGCATTACCAACTTCAGGTGGGGGTGGGGTTTGTTCAACTGAAATGAAACTGCTGTGAAGAAGAAGAAGAGTTTGGTTTTGATATCCTGCCTTTCACTCCCTTTAATGAGTCTCAAAGCGGCTGACATTCTCCTTTCCCTTCCTCCCCCACAACAAACACTCTGTGAGGTGAGTGAGGCTGAGAGACTTCAGAGAAGTGTGACTAGCCCAAGCTCACCCAGCAGCTGCATGTGGAGGAGCGGAGACGCGAACCCGGTTCCCCAGACTACACGACTACCGCTCTTAACCACTACACCACACTGGCTCTCTGAATTTGCTTATCTACCAGTAATGCCAATGGGCCTTGCCATTGCCCAGAGAGGCCCTTATCGTGGTCCCAGTGAGCAACAGCAATTATGTGGTCATCCAGGAGGGAGCCTTCTCTGCCATGGTCCCCTTGACTATGGAACTCCTACCGCTTGGCAGCACAGCTGTCCTGACCTCCATCTTACTGACCATTCACCAATGGCTCTAGTCATGCCTTCACACAAGAGTGTTGGTTTGGGTAAGGGTATTGTGGGAATGGCATACCCTCCAACATTTTTCCAATGAAAAGAGGGACGTCCTAGTCCATAATCATCATCATCATTTTATTATTTATACCCTGCCCATCTGACTGGGTTGCCTCAGCCACTCTGGGTGGCTTCCAACATTAATAAAAATATAATAAAACTTTTTTTAAAAATTAAAAAAACTCTAGTACCCTCCAACATTTCTCTGTTGAAAATAGGGATGTTCTTAGGAAAAGCTGGACTTTCTGGGATCAGATCAGAAACTGGGGTGGCTTCTGTAAATCCCTGACTGTCCCTGGAAAATAGGGACACTTGGAGGGTCTGGACATGTCTTCACACAACAGTGTTGCTTTGGGTCACGGTATAGTGAGAATGTGCTGCTGCTGGTTCTGGTTTTTATGCTTCTGTTTTTATTGGTTTTCATGTTGTTGTTTTTACTTGATTGTTGTACAGCACCCTGGGCTCTCATGAGAGTAAGGAGGGGCTAAAAATCGATCTATTTATTTAATCGATCATACTTCCCCATCTGGGCTACAGAACAACAATGGAATTTAGCCAAAGGACTGCAATGTACATGCCTCCAATTGCTAAAGCTGGCTATTGTACTGCTTCCTTTGATATCTTCCCTGAGAAAATGCTTCTGCATAGTATCCAATATGTAGAAAATGCTGCTGTCAGAACTTTAACTCAAAGTAAGCAACCTCAGCATGTCATGCTAATCTTAAGGGAGCTGCATTGGCTGTTTTTCAAATATCAAATTGATTTTAACATTACTCAGATGACTTATGTGGTTGGGGAACTATTGGGGGGCAAAGCATGTTTATCTCTCTTGAAGAGTTTACTTCCAATATATTATCCGTGGGACCGAAATCAGTGCAGGATAGGCCTAATGTACCTGCTGATAACTTGGGAGTTTTTGTTTCTTTTCCAGCTATGTCCATCTGGCCTTAAGTCTAGACACCACTTTTTCCCCTAGAATGCCAAGTCTAAAAACCAATTTAAAATGAAGTTTAATTTCTTAATCAATATTTTCCAGGACGGGGGATGACGACTGTACATTACAGATACTTTTCTACTTACATTGTCAACCAGAAGCCAAATGGAATCTCCTCACAATTGAATGGCATCCATGGCATTAGGTCATCCATTTATTCGGAACAGCTACTTAGTTCCAGATACTCTCTTTATGTGGTAAATATCTCATTTTGATTTCCTTCAAATTGGTTAGACTCCCAATTCCCAGCAGTCCCAGCCTACATGGCCAATGGTTAGGGTTGAGTTATTGTCCAGCATCATGGGGAGGGTAATAAACGCCTCACCAAACTCCTAGAGGAGGAATTAAAGAGGAATTAGTTCACTAAGAAACCCTCCTGTTTTGTCATACTTCACTTTTTGGAGAGAACTGTTGCCTGTTCCAAACCTGAGGAAACTACAAAATCTTACCAGAGTCTGCCTGTGGTAGAACAACACTGAAGACTTACTAAAATTTCAGCTTGTTCTTTATCTTCTCAAATGCAGTAAAAGGTAAAGGGACCTCTGACCATTAGGTCCAGTCGTGGCCGACTCTGGGGTTGTGGCGCTCATCTCGCTTTATTGGCCAAGGGAGCCGGCATACAGCTTCCGGGTCATGTGGCCAGTATGACTAAGCCGCTTCTGGTGAACCAGAGCAGCTCACGGAAACGCCGTTTACCTTCCCGCCAGAGCGGTACCTATTTATCTACTTGCACCGACGTGCTTTCGAATTGCTAGGTGGGCAGGAGCTGGGACTGAACAACGGGAGCTCACCCCGTCGTGGGGATTCGAACCGCCAACCTTCTCATCGGCAAGCCCTAGGCTCTGTGGTTTAACCCACAGCACCACCCACGTCCCTCTCAAATGCAGTAGCCACTTACAATTTCAGTGCAAGAAATATTGGTGTTGAAGCCTTGAAAACTAACAGAAAAAGAATCAGTGTGTCCAGCCCTGTCTAGCCCTAGGTGAATGAGCAGAAATATTGAAAAATTAAATTTAATCTCCTCTGTACTTGGAACATTTCATTCCGCTTGTAAATATTTGCTGCTATAGGATCACTGACTCATGAGAGAAGAGAGAAGGAGATCACAGGTCAACTTCTTGCCCAAGGCAAGATCCGTCAATGCTCCAGCCCATGTTAACCCTACACACTACACTGTTACTTTAGAAATTTTGGCTTCATAATCCAGAAGTGTGTTAAAAGTAGAAAATGTACTTACAACACAGGACTTGGAGAGGTGGACTGGTTATGCATCTATACAGTCATATACAGGAACTTGGATTGTTCATGTTTTCTACTTAATTGTTGCAAGAATTTCTGAATAATGCTCTAATGGGAACATGAACATGTTCTCTCCTCTTCCTGATGCTCACCTGTACAGAAAGCATTTGCAATTAAAAGCTTTCTCTGCAAATAAGTCAACTGAATTTTCTGTTGGGTAAAAGTAAAAGGAATGCAGGATTCTGAACGAATGAAAGCAAAACAGAATATTTTGGTACATTTAGACCAGTCCCCCCCCCCCACTTGGTGCCCTCCAGAAATTTTGGACTCCCACTCCTGTCGTCCCTAACCATTGACCATGCTAGCCAGGACTGATGGGACGTGGAGTTCAGAATATCTGAAGGGCAGCAGATTGAAGAAGGCTGGTTTGGGGCACTATTTGTATTTAATGTTTCTTGTTATATATCAAGTGCAATATTTTGCAAGGAAAATGTATTTTATCCAAATTACCCATGTGCAGAAGAGGGGAGATACTTTTTGCACAGAATGTTCATTTATAATCACAGTAGGAAGAGCGATGCTGACTGTTCATACAGGATGGGAACTTGGTGCATTAAAAACCTCCAAAGCTGGGGCCCCATAGAAATCTGAACCAGAGGTCATGGCAAATTTCTTCACTCTTTTTTTGCATTACATGCTAAGTTTGGTAATGAACATAATTAGGGAAAATTAGGAAAGTGAAAAGAAAGACCGTAATGTGATATCTGAAAACAAGGTTGAGTACAGCTCTTCAGTGTAAGCACAATTTGAAACCAGGAATCTGTCTCCTCTCCATTTTACAGAATGGCCCCCAAAAAATCATCATGCCTTCTGATATATTTGATGGATTAAAGCAAAACCCAGCCTGGAATTTCCATTATAGAGCAGCACAGTTGCCTCTGACATGACCTTTGTGAAAATGGCACATGATAGGTCATGGGGGAATAAGTAATGCCTGGATTGGCGGTGCGATAAAGAGGCTTTGACTTTTACCTAGCCTGGAAGTTATTACTCCCTGATTTTTAAGTGAGTTGATGACACAGTGAATCTTTTGTTTGCTTTTTTATTTTTTGTAGATGACATATTCACTTTTCCTTCCTTAAAGCCTTTGGTGCTGGAGGAAAATTATCTCTTGGTTCTCTGAAGATGCCATGCTCAGTTTCTCCACAGCTAAGTCACTCTCTTGCCTTTCTTAGAACACTTCCATATACTAGGAAGCTCAGAAAACAAGAAGACAAGAACTGTAAAAAAAACAATGGGAAAAGTTTATAATTTATCTATGAGACCACTGTATGCAGGTTAAAACATTAGCAGGGTTTTAACCACACTTGTAAATTAACGGAAAATTTGGATAATTTAGAAGGATAAAGATTTGGATAAGTATTGATATGCAGTTGTAAATATTATCATTGGGATCCATGGAAGCAATGGGGAGAAGTCAGGAGTAATCTCGATATTTGGATTTTGAATTACTTTTTTGTTGTATGTTTGTACTTCATAAAATCAAATATATATATATATATATACACACACACACACACACACACACACACACACACTTCCAGGTAGCTTTGTGCCAGCAATATAGGAATAATGTAAACAAATGGCGGTGAAGTCTTCATTTCACATATTCACAGAGTAAATCAGCTGATTCTGCCAAGCAGCCATAGGCTGTGTATGTAATCACTCTTCAGATATCTTCAAAATCAACAGGTAAAGTCATGGGAAAGCAAAGGGAAAATTTGAAGCTAACAAGGCAATCAGAAATCGGGTCTGTCTCATTAGCTTAGTAATGAAGGACACTCCACTGCCCACAGCTAGCTGGCTTAGATCTAGTTCATCAAAGAAATGGGAAAGCATATTTAGTTTTGTCATTAAATTTAATCATCACAAAGTATCTTGCTTGGCATACATATATCAAGCATTCCTTCGATAATGAAGATGAATGGGAGAAAGCAATGGGTGCAATCCTGCAGACAATTAGGTCACTTAAATGCCTTTGAAGACAGTGGGATTAGAGCAGCCTAACTGGGTGTAGGTATGGCCATTACCATTAGCATATAAAAAGTACTTAGGTTTTAGAAAACAGGACATCCAGGCTCAAGTTACATCCAGAAGCATAATTTCTGGTGTAGATCTATTTCCCCTGGGCTCACTTCCAGACAGCTGCAGCAGTAGTAGCAGCAGCAGGAATGGCAAAGAGGTGGGGAAAGGCTTTAAGATCCCACCAGCATTTCTCTTAGCTTCACATAATAAGAACATAAGATCAGGGGTGGATTGACTATGAAACTAATGAAGTTTAAGCTTCTGGGGCCCTTAATCCCAGAGGAGCCCCAGAAGCGATTTTAGGCTACATTGCTTTAAATTTTTAGGTCTGGTAGACCCAGTTTAAGCCTCACAACTCAAAAACTATAAGGCGTGGGAATTTTTTATTCACACCAGCGACTTTGACACGTGAGAGAATCTACCGCATTCTGTGTACAGATTCTGTATACAGATCTGTAGGCACAGACCATCTCCCAGTTCAAACTAGTTTGTTAAGAAAATCCCCAAACTCGGTTCCATGGGTAACTCTGGGTCAACTCCCTGCGGTACTTTATTGTTGTACATTGTTTTTAAATTTATTCCTTCCAGTAGCACCTTAAAGACCAACTAAGTCAGTTCTTGGTATGAGCTTTCGTGTGCATGCACACTTCTTCAGATACAGGTATCTGAAGAAGTGTGCATGCACACGAAAGCTCATACCAAGAACTGACTTAGTTGGTCTTTAAGGTGCTACTGGAAGGAATTTGTTTTGTTTTGACTATGGCAGACCAACACGGCTACCTATCTGTAACTTTAAATTTATTGTTGTACATTGCTTTAATTGTTTGTTTTCCTTCTGTGACTGTACCCCCCAAGTGTCTTTTATAAGCTGGTCTCCAACCGTAATAAATTGTCTGTCTATCTACAGCAATTATAATCAAAATCTGAGGTGTGGTAGTTAATTTATTATTACTATTATTTGGTGAAAACAAAATAAAAAAATTCCTTCCAGTAGCACCTTAAAGACCAACTGAGTTAGTTCTAGGTATGAGCTTTCGTGTGCATGCACACGAAAGCTCATACCTAGAACTAACTCAGTTGGTCTTTAAGGTGCTACTGGAAGGAATTTTTTTATTTTGTTTTGACCATGGCAGACCAACACGGCTACCTATCTGTAACTATTATTTGGTGATCCATCATGGAACAATCTCATTGAAGAAGATAGCAATGGTTACACAGACCTTGTGAAGGAGCCCCCATAACACTTCAAGCTTCAGGACCCCCAAAGTGTAGGTCCTAAGATGAGCTTGCTGGATCAGGCCAATGGCCCCCCTTGCCCAGCATCCTGTTCTTACAGTGGCCAACCAGATGTCTATGGGAAGCCTACAAACTGGACATGAGGGCAACTAGCATTTAGAAGTATACTACCTCTGACAGTGGAGGTAGAACATAACCATCATAGCTAGAAGCCATCAATTGCCCTCTCCTCCATGATTTCATCTAATCCTCTTTTAAAGCCATCCAAGTTGGTGGGCCTCATGGCCTCCTGTGCGAACAAGTTCCAGAGTTCAACTATGAAGTACTTTCTTTTATCTTCTAACCTTCAGCTTCATTGAATGTCCACGAGTTCTTGTGTCTATGAGAGAGGAAGAAAATATTTCTATTCACTTTGTACGGTTATTCACCTTGTCTCGTTCACCTGGTGTATTGTATTATTGTTTTTTTAAAAAAAATAATATTTATTAAAGTTTTAAAGGTTACAGAAAGAAAAAGTAAAAATCCCACATTAAACAAAAACAACACATCACAATATGAAAAAACAGAGAAATAAAATCCATTAAACAGAAACGAAAAAGCAAAGAAAAATACAGCAAATCTTCTCATCACTTATCTTTCATTAGCTTATTTCCTTGACCTCCTCACACCTCCCTTTTTTGTATTCTAGATCAATTATCCATTTCAGCAAATCCTTTCCCTCTTTTAAAATTTTAGTCCTGTAATTTATCTTAATATAATGCAGCTTTACTTTTCCTCCTTTCACCAATTAACAGTCAGTTATTCCCAAATCCTTTATATCATTCCTGCTAAAATCATATAATATTATTCCAACATCCTTCTAACAGTTATTAATTTTACAATGTTTCTGTAAATAGTCTTTAAATTTCTTCCAATCTTCCTCCACCGACTCTTCTCCCTGGTCTTGGATTCTGCCAGTCATTTCCGCCAGTTCCATGTAGTCCATCACCTTCATCTGCCATTCTTCCCGGGTGGGTAAACCTTGTGTCTTCCAGTACTTTGCAATAAGTATTCTTGCTGCTGTTGTGGCATACATAAGGAAAGTTCTGTCCTTCTTTGGCACCAATTGGCCGACCATGCCCAGGAGAAAGGCTTCTGGTTTCTTCAGAAAGGTATATTTAAATACCTTTTTCATTTCATTATAGATCATCTCCCAGAAAGTCTTAATCCTTGGGCACGTCCACCAAAGGTGAAAGAATGTACCTTCGGTCTCCTTACATTTCCAGCATTTATTATCAGGCAGATGATAGATTTTTGCAAGCTTGACTGGTGTCATGTACCACCTGTATATCATTTTCATTATATTCTCTCTTAAGGCATTACATGCCGTGAACTTCATACCTGTGGTCCATAACTGTTCCCAGTCAGCCAGCATAATGTTGTGTCCAACGTCTTGTGCCCATTTAATCATAACATATTTCCCTGTTTCATCCTGAGTATTCCATTTCAACAGCAAGTTATACATTCTTGACAAGTTCTTAATTTTAGGATCTAGCAGCTCTGTTTCCAATTTTGATTTTTCCACCTGGAAGCCAATTTTTTTGTTCAAATTATATGCCTCCATTTTCTGGTAATAATGAAGCCAATCTCGCACTCTATTTTTTAATTTTTCTGTATTATTGTAATCAATGATGAATCATGGAACAGTAGAGTTGGAAGGGACCCTAAGGTTCACCTAGTGCCAACCCCCTGCAATGAAGGAATACAGCTAAAGAATCTCTGACAGCTGGCTATCCTTTGTGTGCACGTGTACTTCTATTTCCCATGATAAAATCATAGAATCGAAGAGTTGGAAAAGGACCGCAAGGGTCACCCATTAAAACATTGGAAAACATAATATGTTGGGATACCGCCCAAATTTTGTCCTGTGATTTTCCTGGTTAACAGGGTTGCAAACATTTTTTTTAAGCAATTAACATGGGAGTGAGCACTAGATTTCTGCAGGTGGCTTTTGTGTCATGTGAAAGATTGCATAAAATGTAACAAAATAGAATAAAGCAACAAAATAGAATAAAGTGCTGTCTTGATGCAGCCTCAGTAGGAGATTAACTTTATGGGTATCAGATATTGCTAAGAATGTCACAATAATGAGCTGGGTTCCTTAACTCTACTTAAAGGGCAGAGGACTCTCCACGCCTCCCTTCAAATAAAGAAATGGGCTCTAAGACTTTCCAACTTCATTTGAATCACCCAACCCAGTATCCTACCAGACCTATGCTATTGAACTGGTGCTCCCTACTTTTGTGCTTTTATTCAAGCCACGCTGAGTGGGATTTTGGTCCTGCAATGTAGCCTAAAATATGCCAAAGAAAATAGATAAATTAATAAATGTGGAAGGCCAAGGCACTTTATAAGAAAAGAGTATCTAAGATACAGTTGCTTTCTAGACCAGTAGCCAGTTGGGAAAGCAGTTCAGGATCACAAAGAAAATATTTGCAGAAATGGACATAATTCTAAAATCAAAATGCTAGTTCAGATTTGAAGTCAGTCTTTCAAAACAAGCATGGAAGTGTTGAGTTCTCTCCCAAGTTCTGAGCGAACGTCACTTAAATTTTTTCTGACATCATTGCATTATCAATGTTGGCATTGCAGAAGCAGGGTATTATCTCTAAAGTGATATACAAGCTACATAAATAATTGCTTCTAGATTAAAAATAACATTTTCATGGGAAACTTTGCCTAAAATGAGAGCGCCAAAGATTGGTGTGGTTTTTTTCTCACCATTTACTGGCTGTGCATACATCAAATATCACTTGGCAACAAACTGGCAGACAACCAGAGTACTTGGCAGTAGAAGGCGATACTATTACAGTAAAGCCACCTTAAGTTCTTTGTAGCTGTGCTTGGTTAAGAAAACGTTTTTTCACTAGTCACTGGTCAGGGCCACATTTACCGTAGGCTTCATGAGGCCCTAAGCTACTGAAGGTAATGGGGCCCTTTATATGTCCAGCTGTCCTTTGTCAACAACAAATTGTTGCTGTTCTTTGTGTTGAATATATGCTATTTGTTTATGAAACATTGTAAAAAATAAGCAGGACTAGGTGTCTCCTGCAATGCCATTATCCGCATCACAAAAGTGATAGTCATTGCACAGAGAATTCAGCATCCTGAGATTCGGCATCAGCTTTCTTTCCCTTTAATCATGATTCACCATTGTGAAGATGGTATCATAATACAAGTGAACAATGCCTGGTAGAATTTCATAAGATGGGATTTGGGGGATCAGGAATTGCTGGTGTCATATTGTGTGTTGCTGTCGTATGTGGTGAACCACTGGAATGCAAGTGATAGCTTCTCATTGAAAGGCCTTCAATGGAGCCAGTGTGGTGTAGTGATTAAGAGCGGTAGACTTGTAATCTGGTGAACCAGGTTCGCATCTCTGCTCCTCCACGTGCAGCTGCTGGGTGACCTTGGGCCAGTCACACTTCTCTGAAGTCTCTCAGTCCCACTCACCTCACAGAGTTTGTTGTGGGAGAGGAAGGGAAAGGAGAATGTTAGCTGCTTTGAGACTCCTTCGGGTAGTGATAAAGCGGGATATCAAATCCAAACTCCACTTCTTCTTCTTCTTCTTCTTCTTCTTCTTCTTCTTCTTCTTCTTCTTCTTCTTCTTCTTCTGGACCTGGGCTGACTCTGCCCACAGTACAGTAAGCCCTCAACTTACATGGGGGTTACGTTCCAAGGATTGTGCCTAAAGCCGAATCAAAGGCTCATCATCATGAGCAGGTAGTCCTTTTGTACTTCTTTCTGCCCAGGAAAGAAGTATAAAAGCCAAACCACTGGGCCATCTAGATTAGCATTGCGTACTTTTACTGGAAGTGACTTTTTGGCTTTTCAAAAAAGAGACATTTCCTGTCCTACCCGGAGACTCTGGGGGTTGAACCTGTGACACAGGTGAAACAAATGAACAGTCTCTACGTTAATGGAATGTCCATGAAGGCTCAAGTGGCGATCGAGTCTAAAGAATAAAAAGGCATGTATGTCAAATATTTGCAATTTTGTAGCAGAAGCAGTAGCATCAATCTCTCTTCTGCCCTTAAGTCAACCATTCCTTTGTTGTACAAATGTCTTTGCCGGGTCTTATGAATAAATTCTTCAAAGCAAGCCATCCTTGAGCTGATGTGACATGGAAATTAACTGTTTTCAGATAATGATGGTTTTTGTCTTTCCCAAAAGGCTTCCCCACCCAGCCCGCAGCCGCAACCTCTTTCTCCATCCTTGTCCTCCCTCTTTCTAGAAATAATGGCACCATCGTTGAAGTTCTAATTGGTCATTATGAATAATAATAGTAATTACACAGCACTTTACGTCCTTAAAGCTCTGCATAAGCATTAAGAAGGACTTCCAATTACTTTCTGAACCAACGCATAGCCTTAATTCATCAGGTTATGAATAACCTTAATTGATAGCCAGCAAAATGGAAGACAAGAGCACCCTGCCTCAAGGGTTTGGTATTTGCTTTCTGGTTAAAAGATCCAGAAACCATTTACAGTCCAAGCCCAATAAGCAAACACATCACTTGGAATACAATCTTTCCTATCATAATTAAAGAATCTGCTATAATGCTGGGCATTTTGTGGACCCCATGCTGATGAGAGTTAAAAGACTCAGTTTCGTGAAGAAGAAGGGCATTATTATTTTTTAAGGGTGACATTTCTTTGAGAGTTTAAAAAAGAAAACCCTGTCTGAAGGGCAACTCTGGCAGGTGAATCCTAAATATCTTTGAAAGTATCCCATCTCCTCCCTCAGCCAAAAAGTGCATTCATTATTCTTAGGGCCTTTTGTTCATGTTCATTGTGGAGAGAAATGCACTAAGTTATTTACTGGTAAAAATGAGATGGTAGTACAAGTAATGGAAGACAGTGTTGTTTTTCATTTTGCATGGGTGCCCCTCGACAGAGGCATGCATTTCTCACATTAATCTCCTCAAAGCCTTTATTGTCCTGGCTTCCTGTTACAAATCAACCTAGGGATGGCAGCCCCATGAAATCCCATTAGAATGCTGAAAGCAGTGTATTACAGTACCAGGCAACAGAATAAATGCAGAACAATGAGTATAATAGAGATTGTATTGGCCCCAAATAAAATAGAGACATTGTTCACAAATGAATAAACAGAGCATTCCAGGCTCCTCTTCATTGTCACTAAATAGCCACAGATGCTCTCAGAGTTGATGAAAAGTGAGCAAATTAACCCAAAAGCAGGTGTGTGGGTTGTTGTTTTTTAATTATTCCTTTAGCCGTGAAAACAGATCAGTGTAAAATTATAAATGGCTACATTTGATTTGGGCATGGTAAGCTCACTACAGAAAGCCATTGTCCTTTCAGCATGGTTGCACATGGTTCACCTTGCTTTGACAATTGCATTCTGAGTCAGGACTCTGTCACACCCATTCTCATTAATTCTTTTATTCTTTCGACTGGATTTCATTTGCAATTGTGCTGTACATTAGTAATTGGATATTTCTGGGCTTCCTGGTCACATCTTCCCTTCCCTTTTTAGATAGGTAGATAATAAACCAACTAACAATGACACTTCAAATACCTGACAAAGCATTATGCTATGATATAATGTGTTAATTTTAAAGACACCACGCAGGATTCCTGACTGTTTTTTATAGTTTGCTGAGACTCTGTAGCTACAGAAAGAATATGGCTATGAGGTAGGGTTGCCAGGTCTTTAGGTTTGCCAGGCAACCTTCCAGGTTGCTGGACCCGGGTACACCCTATTAGCTGAGGTTTTGACCTTAAGTTCCAACCAGTGACATATTTGCTCATTTGTTAGACTTTCTGTTTGTTTGTTTGTTTGTTTGTTTGTTTGTTTGTTTGTTTGTTTGTATGAATGAATGATATGGCCTCAGGGACTGTGGTTAATGCTTAATAACATCATGGGGTCTGCCCCCTTGACATTACCAGGGCCTGCCCCTAGGCCTCAGGTTTGGGGACTGAAATCTCAAGATCTGTTCCAAACCTGGCTACTACCAGGCTGATCTCAAATGAGCACTAACATGTTTGCTAGAAGGTATCATAGAAAAGTGATGTGGTGTAGTCAGGTATAAAAGAACACAGTATACCTGAATCCACATGGGAACCATGTTTCTGTAAGACTATTCATTGTATCTGAGACTTGCATCTGAATGCCACAAGCATGTGGGCAAGATTGATGGCACATAGGTCTGGAATGGGCACCCAGTCGAAGGGGTCCCCTTTAGGTGTGTGCCCACAAATGTTTAGAAACCATAAGGTGCCCCCACACTGCTGGGGGCTGTTTCTGACTGACACAGTCACATGGGTGGGACAAACCATGTGAGTTTTCCCCCATGGAATTGGCACCTCTCACTGGGAATGAGAACAACCCTTCTAGATGAAGCCCCTGGCCATGTGGAATCATATTGTGGAAAACTGCAGCTATGTCTAAAGGGCACCAAAGGTGGTCCCTTTTTCACCATGGACTAACTGGATAACCCTAACCAAATCTCCCAGCAGCATCTCCCATCTGTTAATCAGGCATCGTGATTTCCCTAAAAGATTGTTGTGAGGACAAATGCAAGGATGATTGTAAAGCACTTAGCAAATTAGAAGTACCATGCTGATAGTCACTTTCCTCCCAGCTAAGCCTCAATCATAGGTAATGGGAATTTTAAAAATATGCATCTATCTGCAAATTAGCAAACGTTCTTCATGATTCCCCCCTGCCCCTTCTTCTGGGAGAAGATTACAACGTCAAGCCAGAGCCTGAAAACTCACTGGAGAAGATATTTTTTGGTTCTTCTGCTTGCCAGTTGTAGAGACACATGCTGATGATTTAACTTCAAGGGGCAAGAACAATCTCTAAAAAGCTGCAGAACTGATGTCATTCCCCCAAAGGCCAAACAACCACTCCAAACAAAGTAGTTCGTAATCAGGGAACCTGGTTGCTGGAGACAAAAGGACTGAATCAGGTGAGCAGAAAGGCAGCATTCTTAGTACCAATCAAAAATCCCAAGTGCATGTGTATACCGTATTTTTCGCTTTATAACACGCACCCGACCATAACACGCACATAGTTTTTAGAGGAGGAAAATCCGTAGGCATGCCACCCGTAGGCATTCCCTCCATAACACGCACAGACATTTCCCCTTACTTTTTAGGAGGAAAAAAGTGAGTGTTACGGTGCAAAAAATACGGACTATTCCATTTTGGACTTCCTGTATATACCTCTATGCAATGTCAGTAGAGTGACACAGCTTTAGAGAGCCAACCTATTAATTTTTTCACATATTTTGATGCATGCAAAATGAACACTCATGGGGCCTCAAGGGCCAGTCCTGACAAGTGAGTACAACTATCAATGACTACTAGCCATGATGGATACCCTCTGGCTCCACAGTGAGAGGCAGCGATGCCACTGGGCCTGGGAGTAACCCATGAAACACGGTCCAGGACCGGTCCAGAATCCGAAGGTTCCACTAGGAGTCAGTCCAACAGGGCCAAGGCAGGACACGAGGCAGGAAACCAGGCAAGGACAGGTACAGGATCTAGCATACAGCAATGTTGCTCCCGCAACCTGGGGCTGGGTCCGACAGCCTTTTATCTTTGTGGTGGTAGCGGCCGGTCCTGATCTCCCAGCAACTCACCTCCCTGTTTCGCACGGAGTCAAGCACTCCTCCTGCGAGTACCCAGGTCTTTCCTTCTCTCAGACCTTAGTCTCTGCAGCTCGGGAGATGTTGGTGGGTTACTAGACTCAGGGGCTGCCTCAGCCTCTCCTGACCAAACCGGTAGTGGAGCAGCTATAAGTGATGGCCCAGCTGAAGGCAACGAGGTAATCCCCGCATCTGGAGCCAGGGCAGGCTCAGGCCCCTGACTTGGCCCAGCTGGTGTTTGTTGCAGGGGAACCTGTGCAGACTGGGACTCTTCAGGATCAGGCCCCAGACTTGGTTCAGGTGATGCCTGAGGCAAAGGATCCAGTGCAGACTGAGTCTCTTCTGGTTCCGAGCCCGAGCCCAAGTCCCAGTTGCTGGAAGCCACACGAGGAAAGAGTGTTCTTATGCTCGGGTCCTGCTTGCTGGTTTCCCCACAGGCATCTGGTTGGCCACTGTGTGACCAGGACGCTCGACTAGATTGGTCATTGGCCTGATATAGCAGGCTCTTCATGTGCTCCTATGTGTGTATTCATTGTACTCTCTGAAAATACTGTTGTACGAGTGGCTCCATCTATGGAAGGCTCTTTTCTGCCCGTTCAGGAACTCTGCTTTTCCAGGGTTCCTGAAAAGAACAGAAAAGCTTTTCTGCACATACAACTGTATGCATGGGAGCCTTTTCAGACAGTACAATGAATGTACGCAAAAGGAACGGAACCTGCTGTTCCCAAATGCACATCTTGGATGCACTTCATAACAGCTGAAAAGGACTAGAGGGACACAACTTGTGGACAATTATGAAAGAGGAACTGACCTTCCAAGTAGCAATCAAATATAATAAAGAAGTCTACCTTCACATACGCAGAATCACATCACATGCTAAGTATTTATCTTTGTACATTACAAGTGTTAACATGGGCAGCTGTCAGAAGATATATGTTTCTTCCTATTAAATGTATGGGTTTTTTAATATAAAAAGGCATTATATTTAATACAAAATTAGCCTTATCTTAAGTGGTCTTTAGTGGCTTATTTGAAAGTAACTTCAGCTAAAATCAAAGCTGTACACTAATTTGTATGCATTAAAATATTCATATTTTTATAATGAGAAAAATTAAAATATTGTACTTTATATTTTGTAATGTTGGTCAAATTGGGTCCTAAAACTACATCCGCCTCCCAAGAGGACCACTACAGCAAAGCTGGGGTCCTGCAGCAAAATGTTGCAGTATATCTCTGGCATGTGCAGTATCTGTTGTGCACTGCATTGGAGGGCTTTCAAAAGCCACACTCTTGTAGCAACAGCTCCATCCAACCTGCAGTTTGTGGGCACAGAACTATATTCAGTTTGGAATTTGTATTGGAAGTTTTATTTTTTTAAATGTTGTTGTTGTTTAGTCGTTTAGTCGTGTCCGACTCTTCGTGACTCCATGGACCAGAGCACGCCAGGCAATCCTATCTTCCACTGCCTCCCGCAGTTTGGTCAGACTCATGTTTGTAGCTTCGAGAACGCTGTCTAACCATCTTGTCCTCTGTCCCCTTCTTCTTGTGCCCTCCATCTTTCCCAACATCAGGGTCTTTTCCAGGGAGTCTTCTCTTCTCATGAGGTAGCCAAAGTATTGGAGCCTCAGCTTCACGATCTGTCCTTCCAGTGAGCACTCAGGGCTGATTTCCTTAAGAATGGGTAGGTTTGATCTTCTTGCAGTCCATGGGACTCTCAAGAGTCTCCTCCAGCACCACAGTTCAAAAGCATCAATTCTTCGGCGATCAGCCTTTTTTATGGTCCAGCTCTCACTTCCATACATCACTACTGGGAAAACCATGGCTTTTACTATACGGACCTTTGTTGGCAAGGTGATGTCTCTGCTTTTTAAGATGTTGTCTAGGTTTGCCATCGCCTTTCTCCCAAGGAGCAGGCGTCTTTTAATTTCGTGACTGCTGTCACCATCTACAGTGATCATGGAGCCCAAGAAAGTAAAATCTCTCACTGCCTCCATTTCTTCCCCTTCTATTTGCCAGGAGGTGATGGGCCCAGTGGCCATGATCTTCGTTTTTTTGATGTTGAGCTTCAGACCATATTTTGCACTCTCCTCTTTCACCTTCATTAAAAGGTTCTTTAATTCCTCCTTACTTTCTGCCATCAATGTTGTGTCATCTGCATATCTGAGGTTGTTGATATTTCTTCCGGCAATCTTAATTCCGGCTTGGGATTCATCCAGCCCAGCCTTTTGCATGATGAATTCTGCATATAAGTTAAATAAGCAGGGAGACAATATACAGCCTTGCCGTACTCCTTTCCCAATTTTGAACCAATCAGTTGGTGCATATCCAGTTCTAACTGTAGCTTCTTGTCCCACATAGAGATTTCTCAGGAGACATATGAGGTGATCAGGCACTCCCATTTCTTTAAGGACTTGCCATAGTTTGCTGTGGTCGACACAGTCAAAGGCTTTTGCATAGTCAATGAAGCAGAAGTAGATGTCTTTCTGGAACTCTCTAGCTTTCTCCATAATCCAGCGCATGTTTGCAATTTGGTCTCTGGTTCCTCTGCCCCTTCGAAATCCAGCTTGCACTTCTGGGAGTTCTCGGTCCACATAATGCTTAAGCCTGCCTTGTATTTTAAATATTTTTTTAAATATTTGATATTAAATAAGAAGTGAGTTAGAGAGAGCAGGAACTATTGTGGCAGAGAAGTAGACACGTGGCTGTCCAGTTCTGGCCATTTAAAAATTGTAGATTTCTCCATTGTTTTCCATAGGCAGTTATCACTGTTAGCCAACCTTGCAACTTGGGTGAATTAGATTGAAATAATGACTTGTGGTTTCTGGAGTTCAAAGGCTTTATTTATGCAGGAACCTTTTACAAAATGAGTGGAGACGAGAGAGAGAAAACAAAAGACATTTCGTTTGGAGAAAAGAACGAAACAAAATGGCTCACCTTTTTAGGGGTGGAGTTAACTTAAACATAGAGGCTTACAAACAAGTGCTGTATAAATTGCTAAACAAACAGCACGCTTATGTGGCTTAAACAAACACATGCATCAACTAGAAGTTGAGGTGAAGGCAATGTATTTGCTTTCCTCCAACACTCACTTCTGAACAATGATCTAACCAGACAGTTAGATGGTTCACTCTGGAAACTTTTCATCTCAACATACCTCTTCCTCTCTCCTCCTTTTCCTGCCACTTCATTCAATTCCCCCTCCCACCATGCTATCAGTTTTTCTCTCTCTCATTTTCTTAACATTTTGTGTCATCGAGTCCTTATGTGGCTGTTTTGAGGGTTCCACCCTTAGGCTTTTCCCCTTAAAGATTTTTTTCTACACCATCAAGTCTGCCAATATCTCCTTCTTGTGTGGGAATGCTGCCATTTTGGCTACATATGTGTAGATACTCAACCCAGAAGTTCTACAACACAAATAAGCAATGATGATTAAAGGTTCACATTGTTAGCAGTGCTGCTTAGTGCTTGATTACATACTAAATTTTATTTTTTAAACAATGGTTTAATTTTGCATTTTGGCCTGATCTCAGACGTTGATTTAATTCTTCTCAGGGAGTGCACACTTGGCATTTGGAAGGGAAAAAAGTCTACTCTCACCTAATCCAACTAAGTGGTTTCTTAAGGTATACTGCTTTTAAAAGATGGAAGAAAGAAGACTGTATTTTTCAGATTTATTTATTTATTTTTTAAAAAAAGACCACATCCAGTCCAGCTTCTGGTAGCAAGGTAGGATCCTCCTCCTCCCCTCACAGATCACCCTCAGCAAACTAGACTAAATATTGTCATAAGCAGGAAGCAGGTGCACCTCAAAAAAAAAAAAAAAAAAAACATGCTGGCAGAACTAAACCTTCTTCTGTGTCTGGCAAAAGAGGAAAGCTACAAACGTTCTAAAACAGAAAAACAGCATCTGAGCAAAACTGAGTCTGAGTAAAAATCTCTGAAACATTTTGGAAGTCCTCTAACTAACATCTTGTCCCTGATAATATAGTCATTGAAGCATTAATTCCATACTTGTAGTCATCCCAAATTTGCATATATTAGGGGAAAGTGTGCATAAAAATGAAGACATAAATGAAAAGAACATACAAAAATACATCGTATTAGGGAAAACTGCTTGCAAAAATGTGTACAGTAGTGAAATTAAAAGCATGCTTATTAGGAGAAAGCCAAACTAAAATGCTGATGACTTTTCAGGAGGATTTTGCTACAGAAATGCAGAGGACTGGAATTAAGATTAGAAAAAAGAGAAACAGAGAGAAGCAACATTGACAAATTCTTCTTGTAGTCAACTGAGGTGAAGTCATCCTAGTTGTTCTTCAGAGCACATGTTTCATGTTGAATATCGATGCTCAGATTGGTGCACAGCACACCATACAACAACGGTAGGCAGAAGGTAAAACTAGTTCTGCTGATCTTCTAATGGTGGGTCAGGACCCACAGCCAATTCATGGCCTGATTCAAGGTGGGTCACAACAGGAGCACTACCACCACACCTGTGTATGGTTAAAAAATGAAAATAAAGACACAGGTCCCCAGTTGCTTGTTTGGGTTCCAGCTTTCAAAAAGGTTAAAAACTTCTGTACTAGTAGATCTCTAAGTAATTTGCAATAGATTGGCATTAGTTTCTGACTCTCAGTTTAACAACAGCAACAACACACCCTTTGAGGTACTTCCTGGTGGGAACTTAATATTACAAATGGGTCATTTAGGCATCACTATCTGGTCAGTGTCAGCAGCATTTTTTAATTTATCGGCTTTCCCCTGAAAGGGTATTGATGTCAATAACACTGTGTGGATGGTGCAAAAAAACTTAACTGCATGAGCACCGATTCCACAATAAATGTCACATAGAAGCACTCTTGAATTAGGCTGCGGAAATGAAGAGAGCTAATGAGGAGAAGGCATTTGTCTAAAATGTCTGCAAGCTCTGTTCAGTCGTGGTGCTGAAAACAAACTCCCAGACTCAGAATGACCTTGGATGCACCCTGTCATGGGCTTATTCGGGGGGGGCAGGGGGGATACTGCCTCTCCCCTAAAGCAAGTTAATAAATAAACAAAAACTTACCGTATTTTTCGCTCCATAAGACACACCCAACCATAAGACGCACCTAGTTTTTAGAGGGGGAATGCAAGAAAAAAATATTCTTTAAAGGGAGTGCTGAGCAGAACCTGTATACATCCCAGGCTCTGCTCAGCGCTCCCTTTCCCAAGCCGTCATGGGCTGCCCTTCTTCCTCCTCAGGAAAAAGTCCCCACACGGCTCATGAAAGGGAGCGCAGCTCTTGGTTTTTTTTCCATGAGGTGGGGGAAGGGACAGAGGGGCTACGCCAGAAGCTAGAACAGCAAGAGGTAGCGCTGCGCAGCGATCCCTCTCACTGTTCTGGCTTCTGGGATAGCCATGCAGCCTGCATTTGCTCCATAAGACGCACACACATTTCCCCTTACTTTTTAGGAGGGAAAAAGTGTGTCTTATAGAGCGAAAAATACGGTAACTATCAGTAGAAATAATCAGAATATTTGAAATCGAAATGCTTGCTGAGGTGACTTGGTGCATTCTAGCAACGCAACTGGCAACCTGACTGAGTGATAGGCGTGACTTCTGTGAACTGACCAATCGTGTTGCAGGTATCTTGGTCCCTCAACACAAATCCTGGCTATGCCCATGCATCCTGTTCTTTAATTCTAACACCATGCCACCTGCACCTGGCTCTGGCTGGTAGATGTTGGGGCCCTAGTAAAAAAGAAAGTAAATCTGAATTCTGCCCAGATCTGCCATATGGAAGTTTCTCTCATCTCTCACTTCCTCCCCTTTCTCTCATTCGCTCTGCCTTGGAACAGAAAGACAGAAGCCCTTCCAATAGCCTAAATGTGCTCAGTGGATCCCAGCCAGTGACAATATTCACTTTCTTACAAGACCAAGACTAAATGTGTCCACGTTCCAGGATGAAGAACAGCGCAGGAGGCAGCACACCTCAGCATGTTCCTTTATAAGCGTATTAAGACTCCAGGCTCCAGTACTGTTGCTTTATCAAAAACAAATCCCCAAAATCTGAATGCTCTCCTCTCATCTGTAACATTATACAGGTTTCCAAACTACATGTACTTTTACTTACTGAGAACCTCCTTTGCCACATTGTAAGTGCTAATGCCATTTTTACTACTAGTACTGCTGATATTTATGGAGTGGTCTTTAAATGAGCAGGGGTGCTTTGCTAAGTGAAATAAGGAAAATCCCCACAAAGGATTACAATCCAGATCAGCTTCCTCCAACCTGGTGTTCTCTAGATTTATTTAATTTTTTTTAGACTAACTCCCATCAGTTCCAGGCAGGCAGCATGGCCAAAGATCAGGAACGATGGTGGCTGCAGCCCAAACCAACTGAGGGAACCAGGTGAGGAAAGGCTGGCCAAGACTGTAGAATAACAAAAAGTGGGGGGAGGAAAGGAAATGAATGAGATGTTGCATCACAGGACCAAAAGGTTAGGATGTTGGAAATCTAATTTATTCCCCTGTCTCTCTGGCCCAACACCAGGTGCTTTCCCCTAGATTAAGAGGTTTTCTGGTTAAGGAGATTCTGCCAAAGGTGGGTTTTCTTTTCTTTTCTTTTCTTTTCTTTTCTTTTCTTTTCTTTTCTTTGCATTTGAACGCTTCTTTTTAGCCATAAAGGCTCCCAGAGCAGTTTATATACAGTACAATCAAAACCAGACAGTCTGTAGCAGCCAGCTTACAATCTGAAAAAACACAACACACAAGGAGAAAGGGACAGGGAGGGAAGACAAAAATAAAAATATAAACTCGGCCACCAATTTCTAAACAGTTGTTCCTGTAATGAGCAGTTCAGGGGGCAGGAGGTGCCTGATGGAGCTGGGCCACCCGAATATCTGATAAAATGAGCCCTGCTTCCTTTCTCTCCCACCAAGGCAACCTGACAAAATGGCCGCCCCCAGATGACAATTGAGGGAGAAGAGGCCAGAGGAGGCTGTCTTAGGGTCATGTTCAAAATTTTCCAGCTATTGCAGGATCAACATAGGATTTATTCACACTTCTTCCTGTCCTGTTTGTTCTCTTGTCCTTGTTCCTCTGTGGGGGGGCGCTCTTTAGCGGTCAGTCGGATCAAACAGCATTTCAGGTTTTCTCTGGATTGACACTTGTACCAATTTAGAGCTAAAGAGTGGGTTTTCCCTGGGAGAGGAGTGAGGCAAGGACAAAACTGTTTGGTCCCATGCTTTCTAGGAACGAGACAAGCGGACGTTGTCGCCGAAGCCTCAGTTTCAGTATCTGAATTGCTCCAAAATGCAGATACTTTCATTCTTTGTTATTTTTAGAACCATCATTAATATTGCTCTCATTCCATTGACAAAATTCATTACAAATACGCCCCAAACTCAGTATTAATCACGTTGTTCTTTTTTTTTTTTAAGGGAGGGGGAGACAGAGAGAAATAATCCTCATTTTCTCTACAAGTAGAATCGAGTGATCTGTCCTTCTTTCAACCTACAGATTAGAATAATCTCCCAGGGTCCTACTGAGAAATAGTTTTCAAATACAGCATTAAGCATATTTATATTAAAACCTCCCTCCCGGAACCTCAGCCATCTGCAGAGATGTGCTTTAATGGGACTCCGCCTGGGGGAATTCTGTTTTCTCTCTATAGCAGTGATATCCTAAGAAAATAATTAATGTTTCAATCAGAACCCCCACAGTTCTTAAAGAGAACCACCAGGACATTGCAACTAATTGAAGGAATAGATAACCGTGTCTTCACTTCAGCAGGCTTTATTTATTTTACGGGCATTTTTCATCAACTTGAAGAGACTTTCCTTTTCAAAGCCTACATAATTTAATCTTCTCCATCAGGGATGCTAATTCCTTGCCTCAAGACAAGGGGAGTGAGGAGGCAACAACTTTCGGAAATGTTTTACCTTCTGTGTCAACAGTTCCCATTAGTTACATCAATTTCCATCTGTTTAATTTGTATACCGTGGTAACAGCTGCATCCTTTGGGGAGACAAGCTGAAGCAACACAATTTTGAAGCACCTGCCCATAGACACAACGCCTTTTCAACTGTTAAATCACACGGCCATGCCTAGCCAGAATCTTCATCAGATAGTTAAGATGGTAAAGACCATATTCATAGGCAGTATTATTCAGAATTATCAGTCATGGGGACAAAACAAACCTTTCCACTAAGCACCGGCGGTGGGCTTCCTGGAACTTCTCAAACATCTTCCTAGAAGCATCTGGCTAGCTCTATCATAATTCTAGACTGTTTGGGTCTTTATTGCTACTCCATCCTAAATGCTTACCATCAGAAGTAGGCAGTCTATGATATGGGTTACATCAGCTAAAAAAGCCAAGAGATTGTAGGCTGAATTAAACATTATATGAAATGTAAAAACAGTGGAAGCTTTCGTTTCAGAACTAGAGTCATGAAGACCACATGAAGACGTCTGGTACTCTAAATCAGGCATAGGCAAACTCGGCCCTCCAGATGTTTTGGGACTACAACTCCCATCATCCCTATCTAACAGGACCAGTGGTCAGGGATGATGGGAGTTATAGTCCCAAAACATCTGGGGGGCTGAGTTTACCTATGCCTGCTCTAAATTGTGGAGTTGATTGGAGATACTAAATAGGGGTTGCCAACATTTTGGGGCCCATGAGCACATTTGGAATTATGAGAAGCTCTCATGGGCATCACCCATGCCACACTGCAACAAAGAAGAGTTTGGATTTTATATCCCGCTTTATCACTACCCTAAGGAGTCTCAAAGCGGCTAACAATCTCCTTTCCCTTCCTCCTCCGCAACAAACACTCTGTGAGGTGAGTGGGACTGAGAGACGTCAGAGAGGTGTGGCTAGCCCAAGGTCACCCAGCAGCTGCATGTGGAGGAGCGGGGAATCGAACCCGGTCCACCGCTCTTAACCACTACACCACACTGGCTCTCCAAACACACCAAACACACACACCAAACACACACATGCCAAACACACACACACACACACACACACACACACGCCAGTAATTAGGCTTGGGAAAGTGTGTTATTTTTTTCAAGTCTAATTGGGGAGATAATCTTCCTGGAGAGAACACCCAAGAACACCTTCATCATCAGCTTCTATCTCCAGGAAGAGCACTTCCCCAGAACAATGAAGCTGGAAGGGGGTTCCTTCTATTGCAACCCCAAAATCATCCCACTGGGATTAGATTTGGGGAGGGGAGCTTCTTTTGGCTACAGAAAACAGCTGTGGTGAAAACAGAGGTGGAGCGGAATGAAGAGGGTCCTCTCAGTGGTGCTAGGATATGTCTCAGTGGATGTGTGTATATCAAAGGGAGCTGGGTTGGCAACTCCTATGTTAGAAGGACAACCTTTCTTGAAGGGCCTTGACATTTCTCATCCCAAGCAAGATCATAAACAACAATATGTTATAGTTGTTTTCCTCTTCTGCAAGTGTGAGTTCTTCTTAACGCTTGAAATCCCCAAAGTTGATTTTTTTGCCGCCAAGTCCACTTACCTTTTCTGGTGGGCAGCATTGCGGACAGGCATCCGGCCCCTGCAGTGATCCGGTGGGGACAGAGATTGACGTGCCCCTTGTTGCTGTCTCAGTGCTGGATGGGACCACACCAAGGGGTGGCCTCATTGTCCAATCAGCACTGGTAGAAGGCATGACATGGGAAATTTAAACCGCGGCACAGCCAGGGAGCCCTCCTCTCTCGCCCTTCACTGGATCTTCAAACCCACTGCCCTGTTTTTGTGTGCTTTGCTATGACATGACTTTGCTATGGACAGAAGTCGGCCGCCATATTGTTGGGGCTGGGTAGGAATTTTGTCCTCTTGGCAAATTGGCTCCAGCCATTTGGTTTTTGCCTACCTTGTAGCAATCGTCAGAACTTTGCGAAGTTAGGCATTGGGTAAGCCTTTGTTTGGATGGAGGGGAGGTTGTAGCCTCCGCCTGCCGCTCCTCATTAAGGATATCCTGTTAAAGGGATCCGGGTGTGTGGCTTCTGTCTGATGCCTGGGTGTGGGCTAGGGCCATGCCACGACCCCAATGGGGACCCCTTGGGGTGCCCCTGTTTGATGTAAGTCTTAGGGCTCCCCCTATTGGTGGTTTACCCTTAGGTGGACTCCCTGCAAATGGGCGGGAATTGAGATATAGCTTGGCTTCACCCAATGCCTAAGCCAAACCGCTCACATCTGTAACCAATAAAGTTGTGGCCTATTTGAACCCATAAACCTAAATACTTGTGTCTGTGTGTTTATTATCCACTAGGGAATTGCGGGTCATGGGGTCTTGACACGCAAGAGTTGGCCTCCTTAGGTGATTGTCTTGGATCTAGAAGTCAGTGCAACTCTCACAGCTGATGATGGAATGACAGCTGAGTCCTGCAATGGTTTGTGTTCAAAAGTAAGTTCCACTTTATTCAATGGGGTTTACTCTAAGGTAAGTGTGTTTAGGACTGCAGGCTTAATCTAGTCACATTTTTCTCACTCTCTCACTAACTTTGCTTGTCAACATCCACTCTCCGATTCTGAGCAATTTCTATTTTTGCAATAGCGTATGACTTTAACAGAAAGATCCTTTCTCATTAGTATTCATATCAGCAGGCGTACATCTACATTATGGTTGCAGGGGTGGGGAAACCATACAAGCTGGATGAATCAATATTATGCTTCTGAACTTGCCGGATTCCGGTTACAGACACTTCAGGTTACAGACTCTGCTAACCCAGAAATAGCACCTCGGGTTAAGAACTTTGCTTCAGGATGAGAACAGAAATCGAGCGGCAGCGGCACGGTGGCAGCGGGAGGCCCATTAGCTAAAGTGGTGCTTCAGGTTAAGAACAGTTTCAGGTTAAGAATGGACCTCCAGAACGAATTAAGTTCTTAACCCGAGGTACCACTGTACTTGAATTCAATTTCATTTAGACCACTGGAAGTAAAGGATTTCTAGGCCCAGGACATGAAGGTATATTTGTGCTTGGGGGAGAGATGAATAGAACCCATTCCTCCTGTCCTCTTTGACCATGTGTACATAGATATTGAGAAGAGAAGACTCCCTGGAAAAGACCCTGATGTTGGGAAAGATTGAGGGCCCAAGGAGAAAGGGGACGACAGAGGACGAGATGGTTGGACAGTGTTCTCGAAGCTATGAACATGAGTTTGACCAAACTGCGGGAGGCAGTGGAAGACAGGAGTGCCTGGCATGCTCTGGTCCATGGGGTCATGAAGAGTCAGACACAACTAAATGACACAACAACAACAACAACAACAACAACAACAACAACAACAACATACCTCCCCTATACTGCATACTTTAATTATAGATGTTCATATTTTAATAGAGTTGTTTTATTGTGCATTGTCATTACAGACATATATTTAAATTTTTTTTGGGGGGGGGACACTGGATTTTCATCTACCTGCCCATTCCTTTCCTACGGATTGAGCCTAAAAATTAATCTTGATGGCTCCTTTTATGTATGTGTGGATCATGGCTTAAGTCATTTGTGGACTGCACTGCTATGTCGTTATTGTATCCTATCACAAGTCTCAAATGACCTTTACCTATTTTCATTCTTTGATTGTTGTGTTTTCCTGTTTCTGGCTATTTTAAGCACAACACTATGAATACAAAACAATACAAAACTTTCATCCCCCACCTGCATTGAACCAGAATGCTACATTCCTTGCAATGATTTTCTATATTAACACAATGAATGAAGAACAAAAGAGCTGACGAATGAAAGAAATTCATTGCACTCACTATTTTCTTTTTTAAGATAATGATATTTTGACGTTAAAAATCACCCCAACAATGACTCTGATTCTTGAGTAGTCTCTCTGAAGGAATATTTCGACTCTACAGACATTTCTTATCTTGAGGCTGATCATTTTAAAATGGCTGGATTTTGGATCAGAAATATTAGACTCTTAGATAACAAAGCATTTGATACAATGCTTTACACCAGTGGTTTACTGATACTGCCTTCTTTAAGTTTCACTTCTCCATTATGTTTCTTTGTTTTACAGTTACCTATATTGATAGTTCTTTCGTGACAACATTCTCCTTTTTAGATTTTTCACAATAAGAAGATTCTGTGATTTAGAGTTTGGATAAAATATAAGCTATCCATACATCAAAGATTAAGCTACATTATACAACTTTTTCCTTGTTATTGGAACTGCTTGTATAGAGGTCTTATTCTGCACTCCTTTTTCTCCTAAATTTTCATACTTCTAAGATTAAGAAAACGTTTGTCTCGTGTGTAAATGTAGTTTTCAGCTTTTTAGACTTTCAACATTCTGCCTAGACTTGGGAAGTTATTTCTTTACCCAAAATATACCCATGCTAGAGACTAAACATTGTTAGTCATTAAAGCATACAGCTTTGTAAAATTCCTTTGTGCTAACCCAAATTTCAGTATGAGATTTTTGAACACATAATTTCTTACATTCCCCCTTTTAGGGCACTCAAGCACAGCACTTGAGTATGATTTTACATTTCAAATCCAATGGCACGACAGGAAGAAAATTAACTAGACAGAAGCAGGAGCAGATCTGTGTCTCTTGTTTTCCATGTCAGCCATACAAAAATCTGTGTATCTACTTTGAAAAAAAGTGGTTTGTAGCTTGAAGCAACATGACCCACAAGCTATACAAAGCATGTTTGAGGGATAAAGGGGCTGCTGGCATAGACACTGCTCCTCAAAGCAATGCAGCAAAGCACAGAAAGCTCCAAAAATCTTATTACTGGAACAAACTACAGTAACTAGTACCCAACAACCATGACATCAGTGGCATTGCAGTCCCCTAAATGGGAAGGAGGCCAGAGGGGTACAGCTTCCTGTCAGAGGCCCAGCACCTCTTTCCCAAAGCCTGGGAAGCTTCTGCCTGGCTTAGGGAGAGAAGCGCCATGTTCACGCATGTAACATTAGGATGCCGCATTACGCACATGACGTCAGTCATGCCCCCCCCCCCCATTCTCAAAAGCTGGAGCCTCTGACCCAGTTTCCCTATGAAAAATATTCACCGCACGTCACAGCATTACATGCTAGCCTTATGACCATAAAACCCTTCAGAAGGCAAGGGAGTTATAAGTCAGGAGCCTAGAAATCGAAGCGCCTTTTCAAAAACATTAGAGCATACATTAGGACCATTGCCCTGAAAATGTTTGTGTGATGGTGAACCACATAGAACCAATCACATTTGTAAACAACTTGCCTCACCCTTGAGGTTGACTATGTGAAGCATCCCTGAGATGACGCTACACTTCTCCCAGTGGCCATGAAATGTGGTCACCTTCTACAGTCATACCTCTTGTTACGTTTGCTTCAGGTTAAATCTTTTCAGGTTGCGTCCTGCGGCGACCCGGAAGTACCGGAAAGGGTTACTTCCAGGTTTTGCTGCTTGCGCATGCGCATATGCTCAAAATGACATCACACGCATGCGCAGAAGCGGCGAATCACGAGCCACGCATGTGCAGACACGGGTTGCGTTCTGCTCATGTTGCGAACAGGGCTCTGGAACGGATCCTGTTCACAGTCAGAGGTACCACTGTATTATCAAATCTTGCTTACAACTTCCATTTGGAGCAATGTCACAAGTGAGCATTTTTCAGCAATGTAAGAGGCACAATGTTTTCACTAGCCCAAAGGAAGTCCCCAGTTGCCACGCTTTTAAAACGTGGAGATGCACATTAAAAGAACTTCAGTAGCCACATGCAAGATGGTGGTGGAGCAGCTGGTTTAAATTCTGTGCATTCAAATTTGGCACAAATAGTTGTCAGTGTGCGGACATTACATGTACTTTTATTTTAGCAAACCAAACTTTTTCTCAGGACTTACACCGACAGGTGCTATTGCTATACACTGTCAGCTTTTTTTTTTTTTAAGCAGCTATGTGGTTTGTAAGCATCCATCGGCACTTAAGATTTGGCAATTGTTCCTACTCTCTCAAGTTTCAAAGGCGTTAAAAGAAATGTTGTCATCAACACACCTTAGGAATACTACTTCCTCCTGAGCAAGCAATGGAAGATTTTACAATCATTTTCATTGAGTGGTTTCCGGAAGATGTTGAAAAGCGTGGGAGAGAAGCCGCAATTTCCTTCTTCTCCTTCTTCTATTTAAAACATTTCTATACTGCCCATCCTTGCACCAGATTTCGGAGATGTATACACAGGTGCAATGAACAATTAGGGATGGGAGGATTCAGATCAGTTTACAGGAAAAGGCAAACTCACCTATAGTACTTTGCACCTTCTGAAACAATATGCAAACCTAAACACAGCCATCCTTTGAAATTTACGTTCTCTGAATCTTGTAAGACAGTTCTACAGCTAAATAACGTGTGCAAAAATATCAGAGTGTATGCACGTATTAGTAAAATGCACATATCAGTGTAAATAACATTAAAATGCATTACATTAAGGGAAATTGCTTTGTAATAATATGCATGCTGGGCAAAATTATATACAAACATATACAGATTAGAAGAAATTCACTGATGAATTTTCATGAGGTTTTTTTTAAAAAAAAAGAATCACAAACTGATGTGGAGAACCGAACATAAGTTTGCAAACATGAGAAACTGAGAGAAATCAAAACTGACAGATTCATCAGTAATAATTAACAATACAATAAAGTGGTAACATATGATTATGTTGCACATCAAGTTAGGTCATCTACCTCAGTGCCCTAACAGAACTACAATTCCCAGAGTTCCCTGGGGAGAGGGATTGATTGTAAAACCACACAGGAAATTGTTAGCTCTGTGAGTCTCCTAACAACCCTCAGGGCACTTAACCAACTACAGTTCCCAGGATTCTTGGGAGGAATCCATGACTGTATAAAGTGATATGATGTTGCTTTAAATGTATAATACAGACAGGGCCTGAGATAGGTCCAATAATTTCAATAGGTCTACTCTGAGTGACACTTAGTAGAACACCATATTTTCAATGAAAGTGCAGTTTATAAATATTTAAATAATATAATATAATTTAAATAATATAATAATAAAGCAGAAGCATACTTGCCTAGTGTAAAGTAGGCATCAGGTGCATCTTCGCAGAAAGTGTTGTAGTGGCATCCCTCAGAAAGCCCTTTCCTTGGTGGTTTCTGTAAGGAAAACACTGGGGCCTAATTTGAACAGTATAATGTCTGGCATCTGGTGGGTGAGGCTTTTGCGTTAGTCTCTGGAATCAGCCCCTCCTTTTAGGTGTTCAGCTACCGTATTTTTCCCTCTATAACACGTAGATTTTTTCTCCTAAAAAGGAAGGGGAAATGTCTGTGCGTGTTATAGAGCGAATGTGTGGTCCCTGGAGCCGAAAAATCAGGCAAAAATCAAATCGCGGGGAAAACTGAAAAGAGGAAGCGGCTGCTTTCCTGCATTCTGCCTCAGGGTCTTACTGCCCACCTTTCTCTGTTTCGTTGGTGTGTTTGCTGAAACGGAACAAAGAGCAGGGAAAGCCCCTCCCCTCCAGGGAAGCAGAGGGGAATTCCTCCAGGCAAGCAGAGGGGAGAGAGAGGGGGGAAGGGAGAGAGAGGGGGGGAGGGAGAGAGGGAGGGAGAGAGAGAGAGAGAGAGAGAGAGAGATAGCTGGCTTGGGTGGGGGGAAACTTTTGCCTTTCTTTCCTCCCTCCCGTTAAATTCCTCTCCTGCATTCTTAGCCAGCTGCTTCTCTGCACACCCCTCTCATGTCCCTTATTTGTTTTTCCTTCGCTCCCCACTTAAAATGTGGTTACAAAGCATAGATCCACATGGATCCTCAGGATCTTTGCATTGGGTCACCCCAAATTCACCATCAGATCACATGGCATGTCCATGGCTACAGCCTGCCCCCCCAAAATCACGCACCCACTGTTGCCTGGGGCTGCAATGGTGCAAAAACGTGGTTAAAAAGCATGGATCCACATGGATCCTCAGGATTTTTGCATTGGGTCACCCCAAATTCAGCATCAGATCACATAGCATGTCCATGGCTACAGCCTGCACCAAAAAAAATAACGCACCCACTGTTGCCTGGGGCTGCAATGGTGCAAAAATGTGGTTACAAAGCATGGATCCACAGGGATTCTCAGGATCTTTGCATTGGGTCACCCCAAATTCACCATCAAATCACATAGCATGTCCATGGCTACAGCCTGCACCAAAAAAATCACGCACCCACTGTTGCCTGGGGCTGCAATGGTGCAAAAACGTGGTTACAAAGCATGGATCCACAGGGATTCTCAGGATCTTTGCATTGGGTCACCCCAAATTCACCATCAAATCACATAGCATGTCCATGGCTACAGCCTGCACCAAAAAAATCACGCACCCACTGTTGCCTGGGGCTGCAATGGTGCAAAAACATGGTTACAAAGCATGGATCCACAGGAATTCTCAGGATTTTTGCATTGGGTCACCCCAAATTCAGCATCAGATCACATGTCTGTGGCCACAGCATGAAGCCCAAAAATGATACATCCACTGTTTCATTCAGAATGTTTTTTCCCTTGTTTTCCTCCTCTAAAAACGATGTGCGTGTTATGGTCAGGTGCGTGTTATAGAGCGAAAAATACGGTAAGTTCCACTAGAGAGGCCAACTATCATTCTTGCCTTGTGATGTGGTTTTAGTTTCTCTCAGATAGTACATTATTGTGTTACAGTTGTCTTTATTATTATTATTAAAGCTTCGTTTGACAGTTACATGAGCCACTCACTTTGCTAAATGAAAAGAAACTATGCTGAAGAATGGTGGAATATGCTAAACTGGGTGAGGGGATATTCCCAGTCTGACAGGAGGAATGATTTTTTTTTTTAATCACCTTCATCCTCCACAACAGTTTCATAATCTACGTGCAATAAGGGAAACACTTGGAGCAAGGCCTCAGTTGAAGATCATAAAACAGTGGTAGGCTGGTAGGGTTTGTGGGATGTGCTGGTGAGCTGATGAGAGAGCTATAGGTGGGTGAGCTGCATTTTGTTGAAAGGAGACCAAAGGCTGGTTGAGGGCAGCTGGCAGCCATGGCTATAGGACTAGGACCAAGGAGGTCACAGAGATCCTCATGGGATGCATAGAGGAGAGACCAGTCCCAGTGGCTCCAAATGTTTTTAGTGGGGGAAATCAAATGTCACAATGCCAAAACACTTGTGCTTCATTACTTAAGCTTCATCATTGCTATGTTGTTGTCGTCGTCATTTCCTGCCTGAATTAATTACCACAACTGGTATTGGCAGTATTTCCAGAGACTCATCAGAAAGATGTGGGCTTTGATGTAACCAGAAGTGAAAGCACTGCAGCCAGTAACAAATGGTCACAGTGCTGGACCAAGAGATTATGGCAGTTTTGTATGAGAGGCTTTACATCTGTCCATTATAGGGTTGCCATAAACCCTCTTTTTCATGGGTATGTAAAATGAGAGTCGTTGTAGCGATCCATAGTTAAAAGTCGGCAAATGTGTCCTCCTTTTTACTCTTCAGAATATGGCAACCCTAATTTACAGCTTCATTACCAAATAAGAAACCTGACCCGGTGGCACTCAATGAATCAATTTCAGAATCAAAGCAAAGGAATGGCAAAAGAATTCTCAATAAAACTTAAATGTGTTTTCATGGCAGTCAGCCAACAATAACTCTTTGTTTGTTTTACCTGTTCTCTTTGTTCAGGGGCTGTTTATAGGTTTCTCTTCTTTGTAGAAAAATAATTATTACGTAGGTGGAAACGCTACTCTAAAAGAGCAGGCTTTTCGGCAAATGTCAAAGCAGAAGTTACCAAAGTGTGACTTACAAATTCTGTGTGAATGACAAAGTACAGGAGAGAGTAGCTAATTAAGAAGTGAGGATAACACAAATCAATTTTCTCCCATTTATTTGGTGGCCTTATAGCCCTTTGTCATATTTCCTGGCGCTGCATTGATACGATTTTGCTTTAAACAAAAAAATAATCAGCTGCTTGAGTCTATTTCCCTACGCTCATTAACTATATAATATATACTCACTGGATCATGGACAGGAAGCCTGTGCCCCACCCCCAACGTTATTCCCCATCAGTCCCAGCCAGCATGGCCCAATGGTCAGGGATGAAGGAAGTTGAAATCTAGCAACTTCTAGAGGGTCACAAGTTCCTCTCCCTGCACTAGATTTAATAATATGCATGATGATCCATATGTGTGTACAGTGGTACCTCAGTCATCAGCTTGTGAGGGCAATTGGGTGAGGGTCTGACGTCGCACACGTGAGCATCCCACCTACCACCCTAAGCTGGGCAGAAGCTTCCTGGGCTTTGGGAAGGAGGTGCCAGGCCTCTGCCAGAATGCTGGAGCCCTGCCGCCTCCTTCCCAAAGCCAGGCGGGCATTGGAAAGGTGGCAGGAGGGCTCTTGGACCCTTTAGGGAACTAGCCTACTCCTTCTAGTCCACTGAGGGCAGGAAATCACAAAGGCAAAAGGGCTACTTAGAGATGCCATTCAGGCCTATATCAACTCCTCCACACGTTCATTAAATGTTAGAAGGTAAGAGTGGGGCGATGCCTGCCGGCCCGTCTCAGTATTAATATGCTCGTTGGCTCCACCCCTCTGACCTGTGTGTGTTAACTAGGACTTCCGTAATGGGAATCTGGAATCATGTTGAATTTGCAATCGCATGGAGGAGACTATATGCATACAGCTGTATGGAGGCTTCTAATGTCTACAAATCAAACTGCTTAAAATAATAGGGCAAACTTTTATTATAAAAGCAGATAAAGGTCCTGGCTGTATTAAAAAAAAATTACTTCACAGATTGCTTCCAGATTAAATTAGTTTCACTCAGACTCCCACCAAAATCAATGGAACAAGTTCATCACAACTCAAGCGCCATTGATTTGGGTTAGTCAGTGAAGACTGTGCAATCGGCTATTAGGAGACCTTCCGGTTAATACTGAAATAAGTCCACCTGGATATGTTTCAAGCAGTTCTCTATTCAGAAATGTGCAATCTATCATCTTCCCCATCTGCACACCTGGGAATCTTTTCCCAGCTGCTACCTTACCTGATTTTGTTTTGTGTCTTTCATAGCTGGTCTTGGAGACCTGATCTCAGTGTTATCTCAAGACGTTCCAAGCATGCTGCCTGGGTGACTTTTGGACCTCCCATCTATGCATCACATCATCTCCTCCTTTCATACAGATCACAAGGAAGGTTAGGTATTCAATATCAACATCTCACTCATCAACCATTTCCTCTAATTTCTTCTTTCTCTCTCTCAGTTTAGTTTACCAGCTTCCCCTAATTTCCAAATATGGTGAAGTATCTCTGTGCAGTTTTTCTTGGCTGAAGGTTGTCCCCTCTGTCTATCTGTCTCTCTCTCCCCCCCCCCCCTTTTCTCTCCACTGCTAATGGAAAGTCCTATCCCTGAGAAACTGTTGGGAGAAATTCTCATTCCTCTAGAGAAAGTTGGTGAACTGCTCTTCCCAATTTCTCTGCAACCCAATAGGGTGGAAGATTTTAAGACACCGTTGCCACACAGCTCTAAAACCAACTGAGGCTTACACATAAAAGATGCATATACAGTGGTACCTCGGGTTAAGTACTTAATTCGTTCTGGAGGTCCATTCTTAACCTGAAATTTTTCTTAACCTGAAGCACCAATTTAGCTAATGGGGCTTCCTGCTGCCGCTGCACCGCCGGAGCACGATTTCTGTTCTCACCCTGAAGCAAAGTTCTTAACCTGAGGTACTATTTCTGGGTTAGCGGAGTCTGTAACCTGAAGCGTCTGTAACCTGAAGCTTATGTAACCCGAGGTACCACTGTACTTGTGCTTTAGCAAATTTTCAAGCACTTTGCCAGCTAGTCTCACCTAAAGCCAATGGAACTTCTGCTCTGAGTTTGTGTAAAAAGTGCTGCTCTAGCCAACTTTAATATTTTGGAGATGTGAGCCAAGTTATTGGGGTTATAACATCATCAGTCATATCATCTGTTGCTTCAGTTCTGTTTATTAAAGAAACTGCACAATGCCAACTGAAGGGTAGCAAAGGAAAGCGGCAAAATAGTACACCAAAAGTCACTGACAGTCTATGTGGGGTGGAGAAGGAGCTGCATTTTAGCATACTTTGTTTCTGGCAAAGGTTAACACTTCTCTCAGTTTTACAAAGTGCTGAGCTGCTGAATAGATCCAGCCATTGTCTCAAAGAATACTGAACTGAATATTAAATGCAAGATCTAAGACTGAGCATCAAAAGACAGAAGCGTAACCAAACATTTCAAACTAGGACACGGGAGTCTCTAGAGTTCAATGCGACTGTTTGATTTCACAACAACATGAACCTGAGCCTTTGAACATTTGCTACAGAAAAAATATATATTAATGGGTCCCTTTGAAAGTGTGACTATAATTTGCTCCTAATTGTCTTTTTAATTGAATTACTATAGGTCAGCCAAATAGAATTGTATTTTAATACCATATCAACAGAATTGCTATTTGGAAACAGGCACTGATTGGAAGCAGTTGGCAAGGTCCAGAGGTTAATCCTGGTGGCCTCCAAATTTTTGTGTGGTTGAACTGACAACCAGACTGCCCTATGCTATATATGCATATATGCCTATTTATTTAGGGGGAGACTGTATGCTGTGTTCCTTTGCTCAAGTCCATTTTGAGAGTTATACATTATGTGAAGACACTAGAGAGGACTTTGCCCCCTTGTTATGGAATACCCTCCCATCAGAGGTTCAGCAGGTGAAAAACTGGATGCTTACGATGGCGTTTGGGTCACATTTAATCTGTCCAGTAATTGTGTAGAACCTGTCTAGTAATTGATTACGGTTACAGTGGTACCTTGGGTTAAGTACTTAATTCGTTCCGGAGGTCCATACTTAACCTGAAACTGTACTTAACCTGAAGCACCACTTTAGCTAATGGGGCCTCCTGCTGCTGCCGCACCGCCAGAGCACGATTTCTGTTCTCATCCTGAAGCAAAGTTCTTAACTTGAAGCACTATTTCTGGGTTAGCGGAGTCTGTAACCCGAAGCGTATGTAACCTGAAGCGTATGTAACCCGAGGTACCACTGTATATGTTTTGTTGTACTGTATTCACTCACTGGCCCTGATATCACTTGATATAGAAATGGAAATATTTCATTAAGTAAATTAATGCACCTTGAAAGAGCAAGAGAGCAGGCGCCATTCAGCCCAAGTGAAGCACTTTCAAGCACCAGTGAATTCAATGGGAAAGAATTATGTGTGTAACATTGCTATTTAAATGCATGGGACTTAAAAAGTGTTACATTTTCTCTGAATTGTACCTGAGGCCTTCTTTCTTATACTTACTCCACAATGCAGATTCATAAGGCTCCTTGTCAAGAGATGGATCAGAGTCGTCCCCTCTCCTCCCAGTTGTTGGATTCGATTCTAAAAGGATTTGGGAGGGAGGGAGGGAAGTCAGACCCCTGTATCTGCTTTCTCCTCTCACTTAGCATGCAGACTGTGTTGCACATTGTTATGAAGCGTTAAGTAGAGGGTGCTATACTTTCTATGTGCAAAGAAGCAACATTGCATCGTACATCTGCCGGTTTGTAGCTACCGAGGACTTTTAATGATTGATGAGAACTTTGCCCTAGTTTCTGTTTGGAGAGGCTATCTTTGAACCAGGGGGAGAAGCACAAAGAGAAGAGACTTGCATAGTAGGCCAGTCTCCCCTAATCCCCTTCCCCAAGACTCCTCAAGGAAGCAAAACAAGGAGTCGCTTGTAAACCTTCCAATGACAAGCCTGTTGTTTAATGTATTCAGTTACTTATTAGTAGACCAATATAAATCTAGCCGAACTGTGTGCAAAGTCAGCAGGGGGCCTTGAATCCTGATGTTATTTTTTCCCCTACGACTGAATAAATGATTCCTACCACAAGCTTCAGAAACTCATCCTCATTAGTATGTATGAAATGAGCGGAATAAGAACCAGGAGATTGATATTGTTCTATATTCAATTTAATTAATAAGGAGACGGTGCTGATTTCTGGGGGTGAAAGAGCCAGTGTCCATGGATTCCTTTACACCTTTCATTGTAATTAGTGATATAAATCTAACACAGCATGGAGACTTTAAAAGGTGCCCTTATCATTCACATTGTCCCAATATTCATTAGCTGGGCATTTTCAACCACCTCCTTCTTATTATGTGACACCATCACTCGGTGAAGTAGAGTTTTCATTACGAACCCCTTGCTTCTAGGAGTTTAAAACTCTCCGCAGGAACATTTTAGGACACAAGCAGACTACCAAGAAGTATTTTTTAATGGGATACATTCTTTGAAGAATCATTGCCTCGCCTTTTCTAAATTCCAGAGAAATAACAAGGAAAAGGGCAAAAGAAGAAAGAGAAAGAAGCCATTCCTATGAGTGGCTTTACAGTTGTTCTGTTTTATAATTCATAGATGAAGAAATCAACTGGTCTGAGCGCTGCTGGTGCTTTTCACATTACTCAGAGCCACCAGCTTAAACACACGGTGGTTCATAGCTGGGCTCATGGTGTTTATTTGCTCTTTGTTAAGCTCAAAACAGCTACATCATTGACCCTGAGCAGTTGCCCCACATCCTTCACAAGACACAATCCAAAGTCAACGGGATGTTTTATCTCTGTTTATCAAGGTGCACAGTTATACTCCAGCACTGCAAAACCTGCCCAGAAAAGCTCCCTATTTAGCAAGGGTGTAATGGACTGGGGTTCAATCTGTTATGGGAGGGTAGGAGAAAGAGGAAAGAAGGAGATAGCACTGATATAGGGTGGGGTCCACAACAAAGCACTTTGCTGGGGAGCCCCCAAGCCTGAAGTGACAGTGCCCTTCAAAGTGAGCCATGACTAAGGTGGTTTTGCATCCTACTTTACAGAGGGAAGTCTTTTATTTGAAGTCAGTCTCTTAAGGGGCTGACCCGTCTAAATTTAAAGATAAAAACCGTAACAAGGGGAAATCAGAGGCCTTGAAGCTGCCAATCAACAATGAGCCCCTGAACAGCAGACCTGAACAGGCACCCAGCTCATTGCCTGCTCGCAGTTTCCCCCACTGTGGTTTCTATTTCATTTCTATTTAAAACACAGTATTCTTTTTTCACAGTTATGTATATATGCATAGTAGTGCCCTCTTTTGTACTATTTTAATAGGTTTTATAAAATTGTAACAAACAATATGAGGGGGGAAATATATAGCGAAAAGAAACAAACTGAGTAGCAGGGCAGGAAGCAGACCATTAACTTAATAAGAAATAGCTGATACATAGGAAGATAGCCAAATTTCACAAGAAGGCCTGGGCAGTTTTGCATATCTGAGTTCAAGGTGTATAAAATGAAGTCCCACAAGATGGTGTAGAAATGTTCTGGGTTCTCCATATCCCTAGCAACAGACAGTTTATATGTTGTTTTTTTCAGAGATAGCCACATATTTTTATACCACAGGGAAAGCTGTAGATCTTGTAGTGTTTTCTGTGCTATAGAGATCCCAGCTGTGGCCAACATCCAGGTTTAAAGTTCCTTAGATCAAACAGTTTTCATTTGGTCATCCCAATGGCTCAACAGAGAGAATAGTAGACAGGCTTGGATAGGATGTTTCAACATACTTTGTAGGTAAAAGACCCCTGGACAGTTAAGTCCAGTCAATGGCGACTATGGGGTTGCGGCCCTCATCTTGCTTTCAGGCTGAGGGGGCTGGTATTTGTCTACAGACAGCTTTCTGGGTCATGTGGCCAGCATGACTAAACCACTTCTGCTGCAACGGAACACCATGAAGGAAACCAGAGCGCATGGAAACACTGTTTACCATCCTGCCACAGTGGTACCTATTTATTTACTTCCACTGGCGTGCTTTCAAACTGCTAGGTTGTCAGAAGCCAGGACAGAGCAACGGGAGCTCACCCCGTCATGGGGATTCGAACTGCCAACCTTCCAACCGGCAAGCCCAAGAGGCTCAGTGGTTTAGACGACAGCGCCACCCACGTCCCTAACATACTATATATTTCCTGATAAAACCACAGTCTCTTTAGCCCTTTCTTATGGAGATGTGCAAGTGGTCACCCTAGCCAGGAGACAGAGTACTGGTCATGCCACATCTTCTATGTGTTATATGAGCAACGAATTAAGCATGCAGAAAACATTCGTCCATTTTACAGGTGGGGAATGGTAAAGGTAAAGGTAAAGGGACCCCTGACCATTAGGTCCAGTCATGACCAACTCTGGGGTTGCGGTGCTCATCTCGCTTTACTGGCCGAGGGAGCCGGCGTACAGCTTCTGGGTCATGTGGCCAGCATGACTAAGCCGCTTCTGGTGACCCAGAGCAGCGCACGAAAACGCCGTTCACCTTCCCACTGGTGTGGTACCTATTTATCTACTTGCACTTTGACGTGCTTTCGAACTGCTAGGTTGGCAGGAGCAGGGACCGAGCAACGGGAGCTCACCCCGTCGTGGGGATTCGAACCGCTGACCTTCTGATCAACCAAGGCTCTGTGGTTTAACCCACAGTGCCACCCGCATCCCTAGTGGGGAATGGAGCATGACATAAAAGCCTTAGAGAGGATCACTGCAGCCTTCTCTGTTTCTCTCCAACACCAAAACAGACTTATACAACCACACAAGACACACAGCTATTTTCTTTCATTCTCTGAATACTAGATGCTGAGGCCAATCAAAAGGGAAGGGCTTGCCCTGGGCCCACTTGAAATCTTTCCATGGGTGTTTGGCTGGACTGTATCGCAAGCAGAGTGCTGCACCAGAGGAGTCAAGTAACTTGTCCATGGCCACAAATTCGGTCCAAAGTCAGACGCCTGAATTCCAGAACACCAAACACTTCCTTGACTCCTGCAGCACAGCACAGCATCTCCTTCATGGAATGGACACAAATGAAGCTGAGACATGAGATCAGTAGCATGTCCAGGAAGCTGAGTGTACAAGGCAGAGCTGTGATCAAAACCCTGGGCCAATCTTTTGATTCCCACCCCTTCTAAAGGAACTTTGGGGATACTTTAGGGCTTTGAGGTTTTAATAGCTTTCTGCCGCAAATAATAATTTTTATTAATAATGATGATAATAATTTTATTATTTATACCCCGCCCATCTGGCTGGGTTGCCCCAGCTACTCTGGGAGGCTTCCAACACATACAGAAACATAATAAAGTGCCAAACATTAAAAACTTTCTGATACTGGCCTGCCTTCAGATGTCTTCTAAAAGTTGTCTAGTTCTTTGACATCTGATGGGAGGGCATTCCACAGAGACAGCGCTACTGCCGAGAAACCCCTCTGCTTTGTTCCCTGTAACTTCACTTCTTGCAGTGATGGAACAGCCTGAAGGCCCTCAAAGCTGGACCACAATAGGGATGGAGACATTCCTTCATGTATACAGGGCCGAGGCCATTTAAACCTTTAAAGGTTGCCACCAACACTCACTGGGAGCCAGTGTAGATCCTTAGGGACCAGTGTTATATGGCCCCAGCAGCCACTCCCAGTCACCAGTCTAGCTGCCGCTGGTCAGTTTCCTCCTGTTCCACATTTCCACAAGCCGTATGCAAGAACAGAACAACATCCAAGGAAGGTCACAGAAGGAGGAGAAAGCCACTCTTTCCATATATAATTCATATGTCTAAAGGCCAATCACCAATCATATAAGTGATGCCGTTCCAAACAATGCATTTTCAGAATTAATAAAACATGTCACTCACTCTGCAGTACAGCTATGGATAAGAAGCAATCAAAAATACATCTCCAATACCACAGCGAAAGACGGTTCTATATTCAGTGAAGAGTGCATAGAGAGCATCTAAGAGCCCAATAGTTAGTTCTGTTGCTAGATCACAGCAGTAGCCAGAAGGCAGCACCAGTCACTGAACTTCAAGGTGGTATACAAAAAGATAAAATGCAAAAGACTACAGACTCAGTAAACTAAAAGCAAGGAGGAATCCATTTCTAAAATTGTTTTAGGAATGTGTGTTCAGATCTGCTTTTGCATCACCAATATGCACAGAAACCTCTTTTGCCACACAGGAGCAAAAGAGCATAAGCCATTTGAGGCTTCAACTAACTATGAGTAAGACTCAACTGGAACTGTGGCATTCACTCATTGGATTTTGGGCAATCTCAAGTCACTATCATTGCTTTAAGAAGTAGCATCGGTAGAACAGGGCTGCAGGTACGTAGCTTTAGCCCCACGAGCAAGGTCCTACAAATGTTATGGGCCCCTCACATGGTCAAAGTTAGCATCCATGGATAAACAAGGCTTCCCACTGCAGAGGTTATCTGCAACTGTGAATGCAGGAAGATCAGGTTTCTCAATTATGGGAGGAGCTTCCATGGAAACATAAGCTTTGCTTTAATCATGGCAGGAGTTGGGAGGAGTCACATGGCCCCATATGCAGCACTAAACATAACCCCCATACACATACACACACCCTGCTCTACCAATGTTGTCTTTTAAGGGTGATAACACCAAACGAAGGCTTGAGATTTATGATGACCTCATTAATTTGATTATCATTTCATGTTTTAAAATGTGCTGCTTATCAACTCACATTCTACTGAAGGTTGTGGAAGGTTAACCCAAGTCACGATTATTGCTCAGTGAAAACATTTAGTGTAGTCTTCAGAAATGTGGTACGCTCCCTGACAGTACATGAAGGTCCTCTGTAAAGCAATCTGCCTAGGAAAAGAAATGCATAAGATGCTACTGTACTTATTTAAATGTTGCTGAGAAACAGGAGTGTTGTGACTGTGAAATACTTATATTCATATTATGTGCAGCATATGTGCTTTCTCCATATGCCGTTTGAGTCTTTGGTTTTATGCTTAACACCGAAAGTGATTCGTTAACTGGAAACTTGTTGCATTCTCTCCAAACTCTTTTGTCATATCTTCCAACACGTACCCAGTTACGCCTTTATTTCGCAGCAGGTCATAAAGTGTGCTTGACATTTAATTTCTTCTGCAAAAGCATTCAGGGTGGATTGCACTTCATGGAAAAACTCCATCACTTTCCCCGTTTTTATACCATTAAGATCTACTGAGAGATCTCCACTCAAATGGATGGCAGAGCACTGGGCCTCTCAAAAACCAAATGACATTTGTAAGGAATATACAGGGGTCATTGTTGTTTTTATTTGATACTTCTGCAAAGTGTTTCAATGCTGTATTTTCTTCCTTTGTTAGTTTCCTTTGTGCCTCTGCTATCTCTGTTCCATGCGAGTTGAGTGTTGCTGTGCTTTCTTGCTATTTCCTGAGTTCTAATCTCAGCCGCCTCCCCTCAATTGAAGAGACTCTTTCTTGAATTATCTCTCTTATTCCTCTTTCCTTCTTATTCTCCCCTGCCCCAATTTCTTTCTCTTATTTCCATCAAGAAGGTGATGAAAAATAACATCACAGCGTGAGTTTCAGGGTCATGAACTAAAGGTACTGAAGATGGAAGGAAACCTTATCCACTTTCTTTCAACTACCGTACTGAATTATTATTACTATTATTATCATCATCATCACCAACACCACCACTACTACACCCCACATTTCTCTTCTCTTATATTGTTTATGAAGCCACATAAACAATGTGTGCACCACTTTCCCAAGCTGTGAAAAATTCAAGGGGCATATTTGAGTCATCTAGGTTTGGAAGGTGGTATCACCAGAGACTTAAGATATTTTGTCATATTTGAATTTATTTACAAATATACAGATTGAGCATAGGCAGAGGCGGAACTTAAACACTGCAATAGACAGCCCAATTTACTACCCCACACCAGCCCTCCAGAGAGATCTTACAGAGTCCCAGCTTGACTTCTCTGCATCCCTCTCAAAAACTATTGCCTGTGTCCTTCATCCCCTTTCAGAGAAACATACCTGTCAGGTGCTGTTGCAGTTGCTCGAGAGTAACCAGGCAGGACTCCGACCTGTCTTTTACAGGCTTTATTTTGGTGCAAACTATTTACAGTGAAGAGCGTCATAAGTTCATGTCTGGCTCAATTGCTAGCAGAATCCGGGAGTGGTCTGTTTTTGTACCTCCTCCAACATAAAAGTTTCATCATCCCCAGGCTTTTCCACCCCTCCCTGCACCCCAAACTACTGCGCATGGTGGGCGATGGCAGGGGTGTGCTTCCCTCCTCTCCGGCTTGCTCAGGCGCGGTATTAAGGCTCTAACTAGCATCCTCTGGTCCTTGCACCTCTTCTCCACTGGAGGTGGGGCTTTCCTCCTCGCCAGAAGAGGAACTGCTTTGCAAGATTTTTGGAGGTTCCCTGTAACACAACTGCCCTTCTATCTCTCGCCTCTGAGCCGATGGCAGTTCCCTGACAATACCCACAGCCTTAGATTGCATCATCCTAAATCAGATTGGTGGCAGAAAGGCACGCTCTCATTCAGGATCTTCTAAGTAATTCCTAGCCATTCAAAAAGCTCCCACAGGCCATTTATCCAGCAATATCTCTCAGAATAACCTAGACAGCATCTTAAAAAGCAGAGACATCACCTTGCCAACAAAGGTCCGTATAGTTAAAGCCATGGCTTTCCCAGTAGTGATGTACAGAAGTGAGAGCTGGACCATAATGAAAGCTGATCGCTGAAGAATTGATGCTTTTGAATTATGGTGCTGGAGGAGACTCTTGAGAGTCCCATGGACTGCAAGAAGATCAAACCTATCCATTCCTGAATGCTCACTGGAAGGACAAATCCTGAAGCTGAGACTCCAATACTTTGGCCACCTCATGAGAAGAGAAGACTTCCTAGAAAAGACCCTGATGTTGGGAAAAATGGAGGGCACAAGGAGAAGGGGACAACAGAGGACGAGATGGTTGGATAGTGTTCTCGAAGCTACCAGCATGAGTTTGACCAAACTGCGGGAGGCAGTGAAAGACAGAAGTGCCTGGCGTGCTCTATTCCATGGGGTCACAAAGAGTTGGACACGACTAAACGACTAAACAACAACAACAAATCTCTCAGAATAGACGTGCCTGGCAACTGAAGATTGCCACTGATGAACATTTGCAGTGATTCTGGTCTTCTTAATCCTCTTCTGCCCACCCCCCCACCCCATGCTGATTTCTTTGCAAGATTTACCGTATATCCCTCCCCTTTGTCATTTCATTTCACTTTTCATTTCCACTTTTCATTTGTATACTGCTTGTCTACATTACTATACACGAGGCTGTTTACAGCAACAAAATATATAACAAAGAACACACACCTTATAATAATCTGATCCAATGCAAAAAGACATAATAAAATAAAACATAACTTAGTATTCAATATTTGATTGGAATATAATAGAACACAATAAAATCCATTCTCAAAACATCAGCAAATAATAATTCAACAGAAATTCACTCTCAACAATTACAATAAATAATGACTAAACTATGATCAATAAAAATAACTGCAAGTCATAAGGCATAAAATACCACAATACATACAAAACCATGTAAAAGGGTCAAATTGAGAAACAAAGGGAAACTAACAATGGAGAATTGTAGCTTCCCATACTTGAAAGCTCCTGAGATGGCCACAGGACAGGTAACAATGAACCAAAAACATAAAACAACTTATAGGGTTCAATCTAAAACTTATATTAAACAATACAACAACAACAACCAGGCAAATGTTTCATAACTCAAGAGGCCTAGAGGAAAAGGAAGTTTTCAGCTGACACCGAAAGATGGGAAAGCCAACCTTGGGTTGAGGATCATGAATTGGTCTCAGTGGCAAACAACAAATCAGGGCAGGTCTTTAAGGGCTGGTGTTATATGGTCCTTTACAGATAGCCCGATTACTTCTAGAAAGAGCAATTAAATATGCATATAAATCAACCATATTTCACAATAAAAGTACACTCAGCAATGTGTAACAATTCTAAACATTAGAAACTGCTTAGAACTCTCTCTCTTTTCAGTTTCTCAAACAGTAAGAGCAGTTTTTACTTAATCTGGCTAAATTTGGTTCCATGGTTTTAAATAGGACCTGCTCTCATTTTGATTCTGTAATGGCATTTACAGCCATCTTATTATCATGCAGACCTCTTGCAATCCTCTCTATTCAATTATAATAATTCCACATACTCTTGGCTCCCCACAGCTGGATTTAAAATGCTGGTTGCTATTTTGAGATGCGAAATCAGTAATGGTCTCCTTGGATCATGTTAGAGATGCTATTATCATAAACACATTTCTCTGCCACCTTCTTTCCTCGGATGAAATCTTTATTGATTCCTTGATTTGACAAAGTCCCACACAGACAGCTTTGTTCGAAGGCACAACCAAGGAACCTACACAGCTCACGGTATAGGCACATTCTTACAAAGCGTTTCCTTCCTAAAACTCTGCTCATATTTGGTCCACGTTATGGTAAGCTGTGGTTTTCAGCGCCAGCCCATCCGTGAGGCAAGGTGAAGTGACCACCTCACAGAGGCACAAAGTTGAAGAAAATATTGAAGAAACAATGTCAGAGGTTTTTGCCAAACGCTAGCTTCCTTGCTGTCTAGAAATGCTTTTCCAAGTTCCTTTACAGGGCCTGTTGGGAAGTGAAGTCCAAACATGGAAAAGAAAGAAAGGCAGCAATGCCCATCAACTTGGGGAGGGCTCAAATATTTTATTGGGGAGCAAAGGGACCTGTGCCCCTAGGAGTTGGTGCCTAAGCCACCTCAAACGGCCACCTCAAGCAGGCTCCACACGGACAGCAGATCCTGATGTTGATCTTTATTCCCCCTTTGTTCTTAATGTAGATCTGCACTCACTCCTTCTTCCTTCCCTGGTGGGGAGGGAGGTGCCATTTTGTAGTTCATCTTGGGTGTCAAATTGTCTTGGGCCAGCCCAGGTGATTTTGTATATAAAAAAACACCCCTAACAATTTACACAACATACCGTATTGGCCCAAATATAAGCCACACCCAAATATAAGCTGCACCTTTAAAATTGGAGGGGGGGGGAGAAAAAAAGAAAAAATACCTGAATATAAGCAGCTCCCTTCCTCGCTGCTCCTGGCTGCATACTGGGGGGGGGTAGGGAGCCACGTTGCGTTGCCAGCAGCCTTTCCCCTTCCTCGCTCTCTCCCTTCCCAACCTTGGTGGAGAGGATGGGGAACTACACATGGGGCAGGTGCCATTTTGCTGCACTCCTGGTGCTGTTTGCCCTACGCTCCTGGCTGCATACCATAAGGTTGCGAATATAAGCCGCACTTTAACTTTTCACAGTCGGAATTTGGGGGGAAGTGAGGCTTATATTCAGGCCAATATGGTAATTTAGTTTTCTCATTCTAAAAGGCTGTAGAATTGAACATAAAAATGCTGAATGAAGAGAGTACAAATATAATGACAATAACATACCACTTACTCAAGTACATCCCATGAGAGATGGGGAAGCCAGTTACATTGGTACAGTGGTACCTCAGGTTACAGGCACTTCAGGTTACAGACTCCGCTAACCCAGAAATAGTACTTTGGGTTAAGAACTTTCCTTCAGGATGAGAACAGAAATTGTGCTCCGGCGGCCCGGTGGCAGCAGGAGGCACCATTAGCTAAAGTGGTGCTTCAGGTTAAGAACAATTTCAGGTTAAGTACAGACCTCCGGAACGAATTAAGTACTTAACCCGAGGTACCACTGTATTATTTTTCAAAACTCCCACTAATTTCTTACTCCAGATTCTAATTTGCTCCAATAGCAATTTTCCGACAACATTTTAGATGGGCAGGCCGGAATGCCTCATTAGAAGTGCCTGATGGGATCTTATGAACATACACAAGGGAATTTATAGCCTACATTCCAGTATTTCCAATTCCAAGACCTAGAATTCATATACCGTATTTTTCCGTGTATTAGACGAGGTTTTTTGACTCAAAAATCATGTCAAAAAACTGGGGTTGTCCTATACATGGATAGTGGGGGGGGGGGGAGCTGTGTGCCACCAGCCAGCTGGTTGGCAGCCCACGCTCTAGGGAGCTCCCCACCCTCAGTGGCATGGGGGGAGCAGCTGCCCACTTTGCCAACCCCCAGCAAAGGCCCTGCTGGGGTGATGGCGCGTGTGCAATTCCCCCTTTAAAAAGCTGGACAACTTTGGGCCCTCTCCCCTCATTTTTTTTAAATTTAGTCCCCCAAAATAGGGGGCGTCTTATACATGGGGGCGTCTTATACACAGAAAAATACGGTACCTCAGGAAGTTAAATGTCATTTTTAAAAATCCAATTTAACTGTGAAAAAGAGTATCTTACAAGTATACTTTCAGATCTATTGTAAAAGTGAGTTCATTCACCTTGGTGAACTGTTGTCACAAGAGCTGATAAGATTTGAAGAACATTTCTAGCCTAAAATGGAAAAATGAATGTGGCTAGTCGTCCTCAAATGCAGAACTCATCTCCCTCTCTTTTTCCTACATGAATGCATAATGCTGCAAAATGCCTTGGCACAAATACTTGAATGTGTATTTACACAAGTCTAGGAGTGGGAAAAGTTTGTTGCATTTCCAGGGCAAGCGTTGGAGCTCATCTATTCCATGCTAGAAGCTGCTTATTTCCAGATCTGGGGAAGATCCTGTGGTATAACTGGTTCTGATGTAAGTAAATTCCTGCTCCATGCAATTCCAGGAACACAGCCTTGTAGAGGAAGTAGTGTCTGATTTTGCTCATCCCCAGATACGTTGCCAGTTCCCAGCAACAAATTTGTGTGAACACAGCAACACATTTTCCAGCCAATTTACGCAAATCGCTCCACCAGGGAGTGGCAGCTGTATCTGGTTATGCTCCAGGTCAGATGTTACTTCCTTTCCATGGCTGCAGCTCCAGGAATGAAAGGGCCAATCCATGTGGAAGAAATTCACTCTCACATCTGAAATGGCCATAAACCAACTTTGGTGGAACTCCTACAGATTATGTACTTCTTTGAATTGCACCCTGCCCTTCCTCTGAGCAGCCTCACAGCAACCCTGAGAAGCAGATGAGGCTGAGAGGCAGTGACTCTGAGAGCCCCAGTGAGATTTGCAGCGGACTGGGGCTTTTAACTTGGGTTTGCTACATTCCAGCCCTGCACTCTATCCAAAACACCATATTAGCTCTAAGTGGTTTGGGAATTATGCCCTGAGATACTGATAATATTTCTTTTCAGTTGGACGGAATGCAACATTAATATTATTGATGGTAACATTCTTCCCATACGTACTGGGATTTTCAGAATTGCTTTGCATTTTCTCCCTAGTGGTAATAATCTTAATTTTCTTCAGGTGTTAATGCCTGAACAGCCAATTCCACAAACAGGAGGTATTTAGGCGCACAGCCCTGCCCGCAATGTTCTCTGGCGCTCTTCAAAGCACACTCGAGTGAATGTGCTGAGAATCCTCCACACCGCAGGACCAGGATAGCATGTGAATATTCATAGACTGTATGTCTAACAAACCATGCTTTGAGTAAGTAGAGGACAGTATACTGGCTGCAACAAAATCATAGCTGAAACCAGTTAGAATCAACAAGACAAGCAGAAGTGAATCTTGGCATATTAAGGAGTAAATATGCTTGGGTCAGACACCAGACCATTAGTGAAAGAATGGATGAAGATCGGGTTTTAGCATCAAATATGCTTAGGTCAGGCCATTAGATAAAGAGTCGCTCACAAATGTCAAGATTAATACAAAATCTAGAGATGGCACAATGTGTTGTGTTGTGGAAAATGTAGCAACAGCAGGACAAGAAGCAAGTCCTGTGACCCCAAAATTTTGGAACTCCGCCAAACGGATGCCAACGTTTTGTGCTCGTTTTATGCCATTTTTGCCGCAAACCCCACATTTTGTGCCACCCCCCAAACTGAGTAATTAACACTCAAACCAGGGTCACAAGTTAATGCTGAAAAACTCAACCTTGTCCGATTGACTCTGAAGCTGTCAAAAAGTTATCATCAAGGGAGGTTGAAGGAAACAGTCAGAAAAGAGACTTCCAAAAGTGAATGAGGAAAGCCAATTTGGATGAAATAATAATAATAATATTAATAATTTATTATTTATACCCCTCCCATCTGGCTGGGTTTCTGGATGAAAGGCTGTTGTCTAATGGACCTAAGAGAGGGATGAAAGAGGAGGAACCAGACAAACACCACCTGGAAAAGGACACTTGACGTACGTGTGGGTTTTTGTGTCAGCGTCGTTTGTGCAGGTTCTCTGGGCCCCCCCACCTCTTCTCCCCTTTTGTCTTCCTAATGTAACCCTAATGTCTCAACAAATGAAACTGACCTATGGGAAATGTAACTTGAAAAAAGAGACATTGAGCATACCTTTGTAAACCAAGAAAACTTTAATAAAATATTATTGAAAAAGAAAAAGAAAAGGACACTTGAGGGAGTCAGATGCCACCCCTACTTGCAAGCTAAGATATCATTACACATAAGAACAAATATCTTCATATATGGCCCTTATTATTTTTTGCATTGTAGATGTACATTAATAAAGCTTTAAAATGGTTTGAATTTGCGCTTATCTGTCTCTAACTGATTCAGCTGGTTGGTGGACACCTGTGGATTCAGAAATGCATGCCTTCAAACAGGGTGATAAGATCCCTATGAAAAGGGGCTGGGGTCAAATTTTAAATGATTTCACTGCAAAATCCTGCAACGTGAACAGGAAACGTACACTGTTAGTTCCCCCCAACACAGTCACACTTAGAAACCCCCTTCAGACCTCCTGGTTCAGTGCAGGATGGTTGAAGTTGGGGTTTGCATGTGCAGTCCTGCTTCTCCCATCACGAGTTCAGGCAATGATGCCTGAGTAGGACTTCAATGTAAGGGAGAAAAATCACTAACTTTTTTCCCTCCCGCTCAGAAATTAAAATTTAAAGTGCTAAATATCTCTTAGGCGAACCTTCAAGCCAAAAGAATTTAGGCATGAGAATTCAGTTTTATTAATAAGATAGATATTTTCTGAAGTGTTTTTTTAAAAAAACCCCACTCTCCTTTATAATTGTATTGGTGGAAGAGTCTCTTAGATAGGTCAAAATGTCTTGAAGAAAACATGCCATTGGGAAATAGCTAGCTGCTGTAAATTGATGTTATCTACACTTATATCAACAGAGCTCTGTGATTTGTTCCAGATGAGGATCTGAGCCCGGATATATGTAGGATTACTTCTAACAATTTCTCATCTACATGAAACTACTAGGTGAGTTCATCTGGGGATTTGAATGATACTTGGCCCCATTTCTCCTTTGTTTCTCATCCCGCTGAGGCAGTGGATACCTTGAAAAAGGTGCCTGCGGTCAGTAGAGAGATAAACTGAAACTTGGTCCAGATAAGACTTCTGTCAGTTGGACGCTTGCAACCCATTCCTAGAAAACTGTGAACATTCCTTTTTTGAGAGAAAAGTGTCCCCTGTCCTGTTCGGACTTCAAACGGGGGCGTCTTTTTTATTTTATTTTTTAAAAGTATTTGAGCTCATCCTCATCCTCCTCAAAACTGCATGGGTAGATGGTGGGTCCAGTAGGAGGAGAGCCAAGAGTGAGAGTGAGAATTATCACAGGGTAAAGCCAGAGATTGAGGTGGAGTTGGAAGGAGGAATTTGAGAGAGTTTTGTGCCGGTGGATTGCAGAAAGCGAGAGAAGGGGGTTGGAGTGTACAGGCCTGCTACACTGGTCTCAGGTTTTGCGCAGGCAGGGGGTGGCAGGGGGGTTGGAGAGTGAGGTGGGTTGCACGACCATGGTGGAGAGTAGGAAGAAAGGGAGTTTTTGAGCAGGCAGAGGTGGATGGGTCAGAGATGGAGACTCATAATCAGAGAGCAAGAGAGGGGGGGGTCTGTTCTTAACCTGAAACTGTTCTTAACCTGAGGTACCACTTTAGCTAATGGGGCCTGCTGCTGCTGCCGCGTCGCCGCCACTTGATTTCTGTTCTCATCCTGAAGCAAAGTTCTTAACCCGAGGTACTATTTCTGGGTTAGGAGAGTCTGTAACCTGAAGCATCTGTAACCTGAAGCGTCTGTAACCTGAAGCGTTATGTAACCCGAGGTACCACTGTAAACCCAATGTGCCATTGTAATGGATTGCTTTGAAGTTATTTCTGCACCAGGTAAAGTAATTTTTAGCCCCACAATACCAATCCCATATTTCAGCCAATCTGTCCTTTATTTTGCTTGACCAAAGGTGTCAATCCTAGCTGGTTGGTGGCACAGCTGGGGCCTTAGTGATAGGACATGGCCTCAGCCTTTCCCACTGTGCTAAAGCCCTAATCATGTCTCCAAGCTGCTATTACCATGGAGGGCAAAACATACAGACATAATACACAGGGCTGTACGCTTTCCCCTTCTTCAGTTAATAGCGTCTTTTGTTGGGCGGGGGTGTGGCATCAGGAGTGTGTCACAGACCCTTCTCTGCCTGCAACACAAGCCCAGTCCAAATCTCCCCCTCAAACAAACACACCTCCTTTGAGAAGCTATAAATAATGTTGGCCAATCTAATCATAGATCTCCCATGTAGCTCTTAGTATATGCTGGCTTCGGTATCTGTTGCTTTAGTATTTATTGCATTTTGCATGAATTATTATTGATTGTTTTATTACTATTTACAGTGGTACCTCGGGTTAAGAACTTAATTCGTTCTTGAGGTCCGTTCTTAACCTGAAACTGTTCTCAACCTGAGGTACCACTTTAGCTAATTAGGCCTCCCGCCACCACTGTGCAATTTCTGTTCTCATCCTGAAGCAAAGTTCTTAACCCAATGTACTATTTCTGGGTTAGCGGAGTCTGTAACCTGAAGCGTCTGTAACCTGAAGCATCTGTAACCCGAGGTACCACTGTAATTCTTACTTTGTAATCCCCCTTGGGGACCTTGTACACAATGACAGGGCAGAAATTAGACAGACAGATACAGTGTTACCTCGGGTTACATATGCTTCAGGTTACATAAGCTTCAGGTTACAGACTCTGCTAACCCAGAAATAGTGCTTCAGGTTAAGAACTTTGCTTCAGGATGAGAACAGAAATTTTGCTCCGGCGGTGCGGCAGCAGCAGGAGGCTCCATTAGCTAAAGTGGTGCTTCAGGTTAAGAACAGTTTCAGGTTAAGTACGGACCTCCGGAACGAATAAAGTACTTAACCTGAGGTACCACTGTAACAAGGATCGTAGTGATGATCATGTAACACAAATGTCCTTAAATCACAGTCTCTCTCTCTCTCTCTCTCTCTCTCTCTCTCTCTCTCTCACCTGTTGCTTAACTAGGACTTAGAACTTCCACAAGATGTCAGATGATGGGATCATAGCAGTATGTGATGGTCATTAAAACAATGTTTTGACCTCTAGAGACACCTATTAGCTTCAACTCTTTGTGCTTGAAATGTTTCCATGTGGATCTGCTCCATTTAATTGCACTTCAAAAATTAGATGTTGATTTCTATCATGTGCTCCAGGCCTTCTTATAAGCGTATCTGACAAGCTTGTGTGCTAGTAAACACTCGTGAACATCTGTTAATTTAAATCTGGCAAACATGCCCCTTGGTAGGCAGCGATGCACTCTGCATGAAGTGTTCTCCTTTGGCCCTTCTCCCTTTCCATTACTTCTTTCAGCCAAAGTAAACAGAGCTGGCACAGCAAAGCCATGCTGGGGAAGCAGTCTGCACTGGCATGAATTCTGAATGTTGTCCTACCTTTTCTGTATAGCCCTTCCGAACCCTCATCCACAAACCAGCCTGCCCCGTCTAAAACAAAGGGAACAAACGACGATCACGAAATGGTCTTAATATAAATATTTGTTCCCTGGTTTGAAGTTTATAATAAGTAAAGCTCATCAAATAGAAAATACAATTTTCCCTCAAGAAAGTCATTTTTGAAGGTCTGGAAAATAATTACTCTCTTACAAAGATAAGAAGCTTCTGGAGGAAATTTTTTTCCCTTCTTTTAGAATGCATTAGGAGACAGCAGCTCACTATTCGATCAGCTGATAATGAATCCTGATAATTACCATTTCTAGCAGAAATAACTGGGCAAACATTTAACATCGCGAGTCAATACCAAAATCGTTGCTTGACTAAGGAGGCTGTGAGAGCTGTGACAGAATAAAAATGTCTACGGAAATATCATTCTTTTGGAAAGATTTGCTTCTAGGAAGATTGTCCCGTGCTTGGATTTTTACAGGCCCTGAACTGTTTCTATCTGACCTACAAACATGGCCCCACTGCTGATCTTCCACATGGCAAAATCAGATTTTCTAACATCCCAAAGCAGCCCTGTTTAGGGAAGTTTTTAATGTTTGATGTTTTATTGTGTTTTTAATATTCTGTTAGGAGCCGCCCAGGAATCAGGACCATAGTGAGAGGCAAAAGGTTTAAGCGCACCCCGCTCCCATGCTTGGGTCCCATTCCAGATCGGGGCAGGATCTATACTCTTAAGGGCACAGATATAGAGCTAACACATTGTCTGGTTTGGTCCTTCGGTCCAAATGCTGACTTTAATGATGATGGAAAGATATTGGGCAAGATAATGACAGTGTCGGTTCTTGTCCTCTAATAGTTATAGTAACACTAAAGGGTTGCTGTGAGGCTCCATGAGATAAAGAACTCCAGCTACAAGAGCATTATTATACTTTCCCAAAATGTGTACTTTATACAAGACAAATACATACTTCCTGGTGGTTGCTCTGCTGGTGCACCAGAAACAGCATGCGCCAACAGAGCAACCACCTGGAAGTGTATATTTGTCTTGTATAAAGTATACAGTATATGTTTGCTGATCCATTTTTTTTTTTTATCTGACGGCTGGTAGAACTATCAGAATTGGGGGGGGGGGAATGGTGATCAGCGTTAAGGCTCAATATGTCTAGGATGCAGTGGTAATAAGTGTAGTTGTGACTTAGGAAATGTACATTGCCTTAGATTTATAACAATTGTGGAAATGCTTTATATGTGCTTTTATTGCTAAATTGCTGTAAGGTGTTTCATAGGCTGTGATTCATGAATGGAATGTAAATAAATAAATAAATAAATAAATAAATAAATAAATAAATGCCTCTGCCTAGTTGGACACTGGCTTCTGCTAATCACAAAAAAAGATGAGTTCACAATATTCAGTGGTTGGCATTCAACTGACTTAGTTGAATACCAACCCATACCCTCCAAGTGTCCCGGAATTATAGTCGCGGAATAACGAAAGCCATCCTAGATTCTGATTTGGTCCCAGAATGCCCTCATTTCTCCAGCGCCAGCACCACTGATCTCAGGAAGGAGGACGAGCCGTCACATGTTCTGGGAAGCAGCGGCTGTGAGGGAACACCCCATGGCCTCACCATGGCCGCTGCTGCCAGCCTCCTCCCTTGGGCAGCTTGTAGTGGCTGCTGGAGAGCGGATCATGAGGAGAAGAGCGCCACCACCGAGGCACATGATGCGCTGGCTCTGAGGGGCAGGCAGAGGGCAGGGCTGCCCTGGGCAGGAATAAAGGGGGAGTGGATTGGAGTGCAATGAGTCTTGAGATATATATATATATATATATATATATATATATATATATATAAGCTTTGTGAGTCTGCATCTAATTCTGCCTCTTTCTAAAAGTGGGTAGTGGTGGCAATGCTTGACCTTCCTCTGATAGGAAATGCTCTGTGTGGGGTGGGGGGATGCTGACAAAAAGTGGGGGACCGAGGAGGGTCAGTTGGGGAGGGAGTGAAAAAACGTCTCTATTTTCATCTGCGGAATATTGGGGGATATGCTCAACATCACCCTAAGTCAGTGGTGTCCAAACTTTTTTCAAAGAGGGTCAGATTTGAAGGGCCGTGAGGGCCAACCAAAAGGCTGCCAAAGTTGCTAACCTTTTTTTTAGGACTGAAGTTGTTGAGGGTTTTTTTGGGGGGGGTTCCCCAGAAAATAAACTGCGACAGGGGCCAGATTACACCGACCAGCGGGCCGGATTAGGCCCCCGAATCGGACTTTGGACATGCCTGCCCTAATTGCTATCCATGCTGAAGCTCAAGGTCTGCCAAAAGGACATTTCTGGACCACCTCTGTTTTGGGGTGGAATTGATTAAATAACAGGTTCAATCCCTGTATGGGGCAGCTACATATTCCCTCATTGCAACGGGTTGAACTAGATGATCCTCAGGGTCCCTCTCAACTCTATAATTCTATGATGATTCTATGAAATTCAGGTTGCTCCACAGAGGCGCTTCTCCAAAAGCATGGGCGTCTTGCGATAAGCAAAGCACCCTGGAAAGTGTGGGATAATACATGCTTTGACACAACCTCCTCCAACCTCCCAACAAACAAAAAAGAATAAATGCTCATTCAACATCCAGTGTTTTCTTTTTTCCCCCTTCAATTTTTTTTATTAAGTTTCACAAAATTAAACACAAACAAAACACACAAACAAACAAACAAACAAAAATTATATCCTTATTAAAATTACTTTTGTTGACATTATTAAGTGACTTCCTTGCTTCCCCTTGGTTGAATTTCCATGCATATCCTTATAACAGCTTTCCAAATCATAATTCTTATAAACTTAACTTAGTCCATTAACATCCTTATATCTTTTCAATTCGAAATTGTACATGTTAAACATCACTTAACTTATATAAATTCCTAAGCCAATCTGTTGCCTGCCAGCTATTTCCAATTAGTTTAACTTTACAAATTTAGCTACGTAATCGTTAAATTTTGTCCATTCTTCCTGATACTCCTCCTCCTTCTGCTCGCAGACTCTTCCGGTTAGGTCAGCTAGCTTCTGAGAGCAAGTATCTCTAGGTGGGGACCCTCAGGCAGGTGGTAACAATTAGGGCCCCAAATGTGCTGGGGCTGGCTGGTTGCAAACATCCTCCAGCCCCTATAAATCTTCAAGTTAATGTTCAAGTTTATTAGACTTATTGTTTGACGTCCTGTAACTTATGCCAAGGAAGAAGCCAATAATGCTCAATGCCTGTGTGTAATTGGTTAGTAGCCTGAAGGGAGGGATCGGGGTGACAACCCTCTCCATGACAAGCCCCACCCTGCATAATCAATCACAAGATACAGCACATACACCCCATTTGAATGGCAATGCCCATCAACTGTCAGGGAACGGCAGCCCCCTCAAATATTTTATTGGGGGGCAAAAGGGACATTGGCCCCTAGGAGTTGGCTCCTCTGCTTCCCCGTCAGCAAGCACAGGATTGCAGCCTCAGAAAGACAACAAGAGAGCTGAAATGTAAGAGAAAAGATACAAAAAAAAATAAGGTCGCGTATTGGTTCTCAGACGCTGAAAATGTGATGGCATTGTGATTGGTGAACAAAAAAAGGTGAGTAAAGTTTAGTCTCAATTGTGGGTTGGAGCAGAATGGAACATTTTAATGGGAAAGTTGGAGAGGAAAAATGACTCAGTACAAGTTTGGAGAGCCAGAGATAAAAGAAAGGGATAGAAAATGGATGAGGAGCGGATTATAAAAGTGCCTTAACAATATAACCTCTCCAGGAATAATATTTTTCGGGAAATAAGGAAATGGTTCTTTCAGTTGGGGTTTCTTTTTCGGTGTGGGGTTTTTTTGGTGCTTTCTTCTGAAATACTCCTAAAAGCTGGTCTATATTGAAGAGGACTGTCTGTTAAAAAAAAATCCTACCGAACCTGATTTTACCAGGGCAAAGAGAGCAAAGGGCAAGTCAACCTTCCAACATTTCAAAAACATGTTTGTAAAAGGTATGCAAAGGGTCAATATTTAAATACCTGTGCACTGGTGCCCTGTGTTCATTTTGGTGCCTTGGAAGAATTTAAAGTTCATGGTAAGACAAACAACACCATATTCATCAGTTTCCTCCAGTTTCTCACCCAGCCATCGCCTCTAGTTTCATTCTCTTAGAAATGGCTTTAAGCATCGGAGAAATAACTACCCAAGATAAAGAACCGACCACCAAACTCTGGGTTTCCCTTCCTTCTGTGAAATTAATGAGGGCTACGTGAGTGTCATAAAGTGGCCATTGGAGGTTCCCCAACTCTGCTCTGTTTGAATAGCAGCAATGCATGTGGCAAGTAAACGTTATGGTTGGAATATTTATTTGTTTAAGTAATGTTTACAGTACTCCACTTTTGGTAGGGGTCATTGGGGGGCAGTTTTTGGAATTCATGGAAAAGGTGTCAAGAGCAGAGTATTTAAAGGAGTATTGATAGGTCTGACAGAGGCACAAAAGCATCAACACTGGCCAAAAGGCAAGAGCTGGGAACTGTAGATAAACTGGGTCCTCCCTTAAAGAGGGCATGTATTGCAGTGAGACCTGGAAACCGACATCCTGTGTTGTGGGTGGGTATGATTGGTCAGCCACAACACCCGATTGGTAGGTCCCTCGAAGCTGGGTGCAATCTGGCCAATGGGACGCAGTCCAAATGGTTTGAGGGACCAGCAACCTGGCATCAAGAGTTAAAAAAGCAGAAATCTGCCCGAAAACTTGTTCTGACCATAATCCAGTAAAGATGGAAATGAGATTGACAACAGCTGGAACCTTTAGATGGAGGATGAATGACACCCTATTTGGAGATGAAGAAGTTTACAAAAAGGCCCAAAAAACACTTAAAGATTACTTCGAGGTAAATCTAAGATCAGACGTAGAAAAAAGAGTAATTTGGGACGCAAGTAAAGCCGTGATGCGTGGTTTCCTGATACAACAGAACTCTATAAAGAAGAAAAAGCAGAATGAGAAAAAAGAAAAAATTTGGAACTTAATAAAAGAAGGGGAAAAGAAACTTAGATCCAAACCTAAGTCCCACGAGATATTAAGAGAAATAAAGTTTTACCAAACACAATATATGGAATTGGTGAACCAAGAAATAGAATGGAAAATAAAACAGATGAAGCAAAAGACTTTTGAATCAGCAGATAAATGTGGGAAGCTACTCGCATGGCAACTGAAAAAAAGACAAAAGTTGAATACAGTGATATCGCTCGAAGTTGATGGGAAGATTATAAACAAACCAAATGAGATAAGTAATTGTTTCCAAGGTTTTTTCAAGAAACTGTATAAACAAGGGCCAAAAAATGAACAAGAGATAGAAGAATTTATTGGAAAATATGGCCTACCAAAAATATCGGAAGAAAATAAAAGGATCCTGAATGAGAAAATTACGAATCAAGAAATAGAGGGTGCCATCCAGAACATGCAACTAGGAAAATCACCAGGGCCAGACGGCTTGACTGCGAAGTACTATAAAGCATTGAAGGAATGGTTAATACAACCATTGAAAGAAGTCTGCAACCAAATTTTGGAGGGGAAAAGGGCTCCAGAATCGTGGAAAGAGGCATTTATCTCACTTATACCGAAGTCAGAACTTGAAAAACAACAAGTTAGAAACTACCGCCCTATATCACTTTTGAATGTGGATTACAAAATTTTTGCAGACATTTTAGCAAAAAGATTCAAAAAAGTGTTGCTGGAGAAGATTCATAAAGACCAAACAGGCTTTCTCCCAGGGAGACATATGTCAGATAATGTGAGGAACATTATAGATATCTTAGAACTATTGGAAACTGACATAAATAGAAAAGCTGTGTTGATATTTGTCGACGCAGAGAAAGCCTTTGACAACATCTGTTGGAGTTTTATGAAGAAGAATCTTCAAGGGATGGGGGTAGGCCAAAATTTTGAAAACGGTATAGGTGCAATATACTCTGAACAAAAAGCCAAGTTAATTGTGAATGGTGTAGTTATGGACGAAATTCCTATTGAGAAAGGGACACGACAGGGATGCCCAATTTCCCCTCTATTATTTATATCAGTACTGGAGGTTTTGTTGAATATGATTAGAGGGGACCAGCTGGTTAAAGGACTACAGGTCGGATCTAAACATTATAAGCTAAGAGCTTTTGCGGATGACCTAGTTTTGACATTGCAACAACCAGAAGCCAGTGTAAAAAGAGTTTTAGAATTAATTGAAATATTTGGTCAGGTGGCAGGTTTTAAACTGAATAAACATAAGACAAAGGTGTTGGGAAAAAACTTAACGATAGAGGAAAAAAATAGCTTCCAAAGGGAAACTGGTTTAGAAATTGTAAGTAAGGTGAAATATCTGGGGGTAAATTTAACATCTAAAAACATTAATTTATTCAAAGATAACTATGAGAAATGCTGGCTTGAAGTGAAGAAAGATTTCGATATGTGGTCTAGACTGAGACTTTCCCTGTTAGGCCGAATTGCTGTTATCAAGATGAATGTGTTGCCTAGATTGTTGTTTTTATTCCAGACATTGCAAATTTTAGACAAGATGGATTGTTTCAAGAAGTGGCAAAAAGATATATCTAGGTTTGTCTGGCAGGGCAAAAAGCCCAGAATTAAGTTTAAGATTTTGACTGATGCAAAAGACAGAGGGGGTTTTGCCCTGCCGGACTTAAGACTTTACTATGAAGCAGCAGCTTTCTGCTGGTTGAAACAATGGCTACTTCTGAAAGATACAGATATTTTAGATCTGGAAGGGTACGATAATAGTTTTGGATGGCATGCATATTTATGGTATGACAAGGTAAAAGTTCATAGAAATTTTAAAAATCATATTGTCAGGAAAGCATTGTACAATGTATGGATTAGATATAAAGATTTGTTGGAAAGTAAAACCCCCAGGTGGTTGTCACCAATGGAAGCCAAGGCGGTTAAAAAGCTTAATATGGAGTCAGATTGGCCAAAATATTGTGAAATTATAGAGTATGATGGTGAAAAGTTGAAACTACAGAGTTTTGAGAAACTAAAGCCTAAAGTCCGTGACTGGTTACATTATTACCAGATCAATGAAACTTTCAAGCAGGACAAGAAACTAGGTTTCCAGAAGGAGAGGTCAAAATTAGAAACAGAATTGCTAGAGCCCAATACTAAGAACTTGTCTAGAATGTATAATTTGCTGCTAAAATGGAATACACAGGATGAAACGGTTAAATCAGCAATGATTAAGTGGGCACAGGACATTGGACATGATATTATGTTTGCTGATTGGGAGCAGTTATGGACCACAGGCATTAAGTTTACGGCATGTACGGCCCTAAAAGAGAATATAATGAAAATGATCTATAGGTGGTACATGACCCCAGTCAAGCTTGCAAAGATATATCATTTGCCCAATAACAAGTGTTGGAAATGTAATGAATGTGAAGGAACTTTTTATCATCTTTGGTGGACCTGCCCTAAGATTAAGGCTTACTGGGAAATGATCTATAATGAAATTAAGAAAATCCTTAAATGGACTTTTGTAAAGAAACCGGAGGCCTTTCTCTTGGGCATGGTTGGCCAAACAATTCCAAAGAAAGATAGAACCTTTTTTATGTATGCAACTACAGCAGCAAGAATCCTCCTGGCAAAGTATTGGAAGACGCAAGAACTACCTACTCTGGAAGAATGGCAGACCAAGGTGACTGAATTTATGGGGTTGGCGGAGATGACCGGCAGAATTCGAGACCAGAGGAGAAAGTCGGTGGAAGAGGACTGGGAAAAATTTAAAATTTATCTTAAGGACGTTTGTAATATTATGGAATGCTAAGATGTCAAGGGATTAGACACAAGGAATTACAGTTGTAAAATTTGAATTTGATAAACTTTAATAAGAAAGAAATTTAAGAATTGGATGAAAGAATGCTAAAAAAATTGATAAAATAAGGATGCAGCGAAGGGGAGGTTTGGGGAAGTCAGTTTATATGTTTTTGTTTGTACTTTTGTTTGTCGAAAATTAATAAAAATTATTTTAAAAAAAAAAAACAAATGGTTTGAGGGACCTATTTATACCCATGCACATGACCCAGAGCTTCCTCTTTCATCGCATGCATTCAGAACACCTGCCCACCTCTCCCTGCTTTTAGGGCTTTGCACTTGACCTTGCTATGCCGTCGTGTGTCGCCTATCATTGGGACAGGGGCACAGCAGGAATTTTCCCCACATGGCTGATTGGCTGTTGCCATTTGGGTTTCGCCTGCTGCGTAGCAAATCGTCACAACTTGTAAGGTTGCGGATAGGCTCTGGTTCAGGTGATAGGGATGGGAGAACGCTCTCGCCATCCCTATGTGAAGGGTATTCCATTAAAGGAATCCAGGGACTCAATGGTTTGGTCAACCCCTGAGAGGGGGTTGTGCCCATGACTGAGTCCAGGGGGACATTTGGGTGGTGGAGATAGCCTGTTCCCGGCTTTCTGCTTATCCAGGTGTTCACCCTTGGCTGACCTATGCTGGTGCCCTGAGTCAGTGCTACCTGCATGGCAGGGAGTTGGTCAAACCAGAGCCTATGCAACCAGTCACTTTCTGTAATCAATAAAGTTGTGGCCGAAATTCTGCCAAAAACCGAAACCAAAATTTGAGTCAAGTGTGAATTTATTTAGGGGGGAGGTTTCTGGGTCTGAACACGCAAATGACAAGGAATTAGAGGACAAAACAAGGGTCAGAAGGAATATCCCCAAGCTAACTACAGATCCATACAAGATTTTATAGGCTGAGCACATTCTAGCTGTAGGGATGAATAATAGAATCATAGACTCACAGAATTGTGGAGTTGGAAGGGACCCAAGGGTGATCTAGTCGAACCCCCTGCAAAGCAAGAATCTCAGCTCAAGCATCCATGACAGATGGCCATCCAACCTCTGCTTAAAAACCTTCAAGGAAGGAGAGTTCACAACTTCTTGTGGGAGTCTGTTCCACTGTCGAACAGCTCTTGCTGTCAGAAAGTTTTTCCTGGTGTTTAGTTGAAATCTCTTTTCTTGTAACTTGAAGCTATTGGTTTGAGTCCTGCCCTCCAGAGCAGAATAAAACAAGCTTGCTGCATCTTCCAAGTGCCAGCCCTTGAGATATTTGAATTTGAATAGTAGACCCATCACTGTTTAAGTAGCTAAAGAGGAAAAATATATGATGAAATTAGCGCATGCTAAATTTTTGCACCGGAGCCCCCCCCAGAAAAGGGGAATGTGAAAAGCTTTTCAAACTAAAATTGTCTCTGTGCATTCCAACCCACTCACCACATCTAAGTGCTCTTGCTAACAAAATGCATCCGTCCTCAACAACAATTATCCTTTTTTTTGTAACTTCTGTTTAAAATTTCCAATCAAAAGTAATATAAACAGTATATGCGTTCTCAGCTCCTTTGGTTGGCAAATTACATTGCGTACATATTGAGTTTAAAGTGTCTCGAGGAGAAAACATTTGCTTGATCCAAGAAGAAAGCTTTTCCTTGTAATCTAACATACTAGGAAGTGAATGAATTTGTGTGTAGTTTAGATTGGGAAATCAAAGCAACTCCAAATTCCAGCAGCCCTTTCATTATCTAAAAGTAAAAGGCAGACAAACAGCACCATGTAATTATTTTAATGTTAATGCCATGCTTCGTGTAGCCACACAGTAAATCTCCCGAATGTACTCAATCTTTTCACTTATCTGGATCCGAAAATATAAATCATCTGAAGGCAATTGTACTTGTGAATGTATCCACTGGAAAATAGGTACCTTCCAAGCTGAAATGAATTGGTGGCTTGGAACACAGGTCAGCCAAGAATGGCAAGATGAGAAATGCTACTCAAAACACGGGGAGAGCCTTTGCCCATATTACACATCTGAAGGCACCAGGAAAATGAGGAAAGTCACAAAACTAAAGGGCTTTTCCTTCCTTCCTTCTTTCTTTCTTTCTTTCTTTCTTTCTTTCTTTCTTTCTTTCTTTCCTAAAAAAAGGTACTCTGATTTATATCATCTCCTTCCATCCCAGTATCATTTTCAATTTTCCCCAATGAAAATTTCATATCAAAAGTGAATAGTGCCAAAAGGAATAAGGCGAAGGATTTAACGAAGTACAGTAGAATGATTGTTGAATACAAAGGACAACAGAGCGCTGAGGAGCTATTCATGGGACAGTGATACAGTGAGCCCCCTGTTTGGAAACACTTGCACATTAGTGCAAGCAAAACAGGAGGGAGATGGTCCTCTTTTGTCCCATATGAATTCAGGTTATAGTTGAGCTCCTTCCCAGGACTTTAGAGGTTATGTTTTCTATCCCAATTTAAAATCATTGAGAAGTCTCCATGTGTTGCTCTGAATTGAGTTTCTTTCACTGTCGTTTGAATTGCTCCATCCTTGTCAGTGATGCTTTGTCAGCTAACAAATGGGTTCCAACGCAGTCCTGCTCTAGAGTTTCTGCTCCCCATAATCTCTACAGTTTAACTAGCTAAGAGGCATGGGTCCCAAGCACATGCATGTTTACTGAGAGGTAACTCCCACTTTGTTCAGTGGGCTTACTAGTACCAAGTAAGTGTGTGTAAGTTTTGGGTCCAAGGATTAATCAAAAATTAAAGAAGGAATGGGAATGCGTAGGTGAATACATGGTAAAACGATGTCCCAAAAGTAATTCATTGATATGTTTAGACTGAAATCCACAAGGTTAAGAGCAGACAAATGGGTACAAGACTTGATGGTTAACACTAAAAATTATACTGCTCAAACACGATTTAAAGGATACCGTATTAAAGTGAATGATGCCAATCATGGGTGGAGGGAAGTCACAGGGAACTAAGGGGGGGGGGGAGGAATGAATAATGATATTTGGATAGATGTATATAGAATGTAATGTTACGGTTTTCTTTTGACTGTATCACTATAGCTATGTAAGAATGAAATGAAATAAATAAAATAAAAAATAAAAAACATTTGGGTCTAAGGACTGTAGTACAAAACACATGGAAGTGGCAATTCTACAAATTATCATCATCATCATCATCATCATCATAGATTTGTTAATCGCCTTCTAAACCACCAACTCAGGGTGATTTACGCATAAAATCATTAAAAAGTTAAAAACACAGCAGGAACAATAAATGCATTTAAAATAAACCAAAACCCTGACAAGTAGACACTCATGGTAAATAACCATTTATCCATCTCAGAATGCTTGTCGAAACAAAAGTGTGCTTGTATACATCTCGAAACAATGGATAAAACAAACACCATTAGATGTACTGCTGGATAAGTGTTTTATGGTTATTGCATTTGTTTTTTTAAAAAAAACATTTAAAATTTTGTTACGAAAACCAAAAGTGTACTCAATTGTTTCTGAAAAATGCAGATAGTGTGCCCTCTCATATCTCCACAGGAATGCTGTTCCACACTGCTAGTCCTGGTCTAAGTTACATACCCAGCGATAACTCTATTAAACTCAGCAGAGCCGACTTCCAAGTAAATATGTATTGCGTTGTTACTAGGCAGAAAGTCACACAGAGCTTAGCAAGGCTTACTTGTGAGCGAACATGCTTAGCATTGCACTGCACAGCTGCAATCCTATCACACTTTTTTGACCCACTGTGCAGAGTGAGAATTACTTCCAAGTAAACATGCATCAAGGTTGGCGGCTACCGTAGTAACTACTGAAAACCGGGATACCTAAATGGTTGGCCCATATCCCTTCCGTTGCTTCACTGTGTTCTGAAGAAGAGGCTGTTCTATCAGGAAGTCCATCTGAGGGACTTGACATCTTTCCGCAGGGCCTGCAAGACGGAGCTGTTCCGCCTGGCCTTAGGTTTGGACTCAGTCTGACCCTTATGTTTCCCTCCCCTTATGGTTTTGATCTATGGGCTACTATTAAAATGAGGCTGTATTTTAAATTGTATTTTAACCCGTATTTTAAATTGGTTTCCCCACCACCACCCCATTATGTTTTTATTGTAATTTTACTGGTGGTAGCCACCCTGAGCCCGGCTTTGGCCAGGGAGGGCGGGGTATAAATAAACATATTATTACTACTATTATTATTATTATTATTATTATTATTATTATTATCTTACACAAATGTTGAAATGGAGACTTTAATGAGGTGGCACCTACCCTTTGTACCTCTCCTCCCATTATATATTAGACAGGTGCCATCTCTAGTTCCTTTTCTGGCACTTGCTAAAGAAGTTCCTCTTTCAAGACCTTTATCCCAGTTGGTATCTGGATTTGAACTGATTTTATGCATGTGCTGCTGTTGTTTATATTTTATTTTTTTAAACTGTGTGTGTGTGGCTGTTTTATATTCATTATTATACTGTATTGTGAATTGTCTCAGGGTGCCTTATGGCAAGTAGTTCACAAATGAAATAAATAATATACATTTGGATAAAGTTCACACACACATATATATACGGGTTGCCATATTTCGAAAAGTGAAAATCCAGACACAAAAGTTGTTGAGCTTATTATTAAGGAAATTTGCCAAAATCTACACTTCCGACATAGGTCTGGATTTTCCCGGACATTACAGCAATCTCCGCCCGGACCTTGTTTCCTTGTTTCCTGGCTATGTCCAGAAAGGTCCAGACGTATGATGACCCTAATATATTATCACATAATTGCAAAGTTAGAAGGGAACACACAGAAATGGATGACCTGTGTGGTCCCTTCCAACTTTGCAATTATATGATTCTATATATATACTTGTATATTAGCCGAATGTATATATGGATACAATATAATAAAGCAGAATGGGAAAATATATCAAACTCCCTACTACAAATACAGCATTTGGTATAATTTCCCACGACATGAAAACATAATCTGCAATGTTGCTTTTGCAGTGTTTTGTGCCACAAAATCATGTTGTGATGTTTGTCTTTTTTTCTGCATTGTATTTGTGTCACCAGCACTACATCTCATGCTAACAGTAATGCTGGTGTTGTTGAAGCAAATTGTATGAGTGCGCTATAATACATGTAGATTCACCGAGGTTTGAAAAGGGCAAGTTAAACCCGTGCTTTGAATCAGCGGATAGATTTATTCGCCTCGGAAATCAGAGAAGCAGATCCAAATCAGAAAAAGAGGTGAAATATAACTCTTCATTCATTACTTTGGCAGCTACCACAATTGCCCAGTAAAGAGCCCTTAGATCCAAGACAGTTGGTTTCCTCATAGCCTGTAATGCAATTTCATGTAATTACAGAGACCCCAAACCAAATGGTTTTAAAAGATACCTGAATGTGTAGTGCAGCTGCATTTGGGAAAGCCTAAGCAAGCTACCTAACAAGAATGGGTACATAAGAGGGGAGGAGGGACTTGTGTTTTGAAATAATATGCATGTATGTGGCTCCCAGTACATTTCCAAGCACAATTCAAAGTGTTGGTGCTGACCTTTAAAGCCCTAAAAGGCCTCGGTCCAGTATACCTGAAGGAGCGTCTCCACCTCCATCGTTCTGCCCGGACACTGAGGTCCAGCGCCGAGGGCCTTCTGGCGGTTCCCTTGCAACGAGAAGCCAAGTTACAGGGAACCAGGCAGAGGGCCTTCTCGGTAGTGGCACCCACCCTGTGGAACACCCTCCCATCAGATGTCAAAGAGAAAAATAACTACCAAACTTTTAGAAGACATCTGAAGGCAGCCCTGTTTAGAGAAGCTTTTAATGTTTAACAGGTTATTGTATTTTAGTGTTCTGTTGGAAGCCGCCCAGAGTGGCTGGGGAAACCCAGCCAGATGGGCAGGGTATAAATAATAAATTATTATTATTATATTATTATTATATACCAACACAAAATGTTGCAGTATCGAGTGTTCTTTTTTAGAATGCCAGCCAGCCATTCCTTTTCCCAGGATATGCGATTCCATCCCACATCCCCCCTAGTTTTCCATTGCTCCACACCCAACAGTTTATCAGCATTCTGTGCCCACTGAGCATGCTAACAGTGTTTCCATCGTGACAGGATTTGGAGAGGGCAGAAGTTTAGGGTCCCACTGTGCAGGAAGCATAGGTGCCAACTCTCTGGGTACCTGAGCATCCATAAAATTCCCCATGAAGGGGCTGGGCACCCACAAATTTTGGTGCCAGGGCCATGCACGCTCCATGGCACCCATGGCCCAGGGCACCCATGGTTGCGGGGCCTAGTTGGCACTCCTAGCAGGAAGGTACCAAATACAGCAGGACTGACTGACCACTGAAGAAATTGAAATGATGTCTATTACTATCTAGAGAGAGAGTGATACTACTATTAAGCCCATAATCTAAAATTTCCAAATTCCATCACTGCATGCTCACTTCTCATTGGGTAATTTTTTGGGGGGGAGGATCCCCTCACCCTCAACATTTTGTATTTCTGCAAACCTTGGGATTTCTCAGACCTGCTGCTATCTCCCTCTTGTGCATGGCTAGCGCTGTTTCAGTGACACGATCCACCCTCAAATGAGTTTGCCAATACAGTGGTACCTTGGGTTAAGTACTTAATTCGTTCCGGAGGTCCATTCTTAACGTGAAACTGTTCTTAACCTGAAGCACCACTTCAGCTAACGGGGCCTCCTGCTGCCGTTGTGCCGCTGCTGCACAATTTCTGTTCTCATCCTAAAGCAAAGTTCTTAACCCGAGGTACTATTTCTGGGTTAGCGGAGTCTGTAACCTAAAGCGTATGTAACCCAAGGTACCACTGTAATTGAGTCTCTTAAAAACAGAACACAATCGCCAGCTCCTCCCTCTTTCCCGTTATAGAGCTCAGTGTGTGATGGAGTCCAGTCACTGACTGATTAATCTAATGCTCATTTCTCAGTTCACGTTTATTACATGGCCCAGCTGCCGAGGGGGCGGGCTGACGAATTGTACTTTTACAGAAGACCTTTTGGGGTGTTCTTAATGCCACGGGGAGCCATGGGGATGAGCATGTTAGCTCCACCCCTATAGCTGAGCCAGTCACTCTGCCATCTGTGAAGGGTCTGAAGCTGTACTTGTAGAGAGAAGAATAGAAGCTCCCTGCTTCAGCCAGTTGACCTCCAAAAGTTTGAAGGCAGGTGGAGTAGCCACGGGAGTGTGAGAATAATGCACTCATCCCTGTTGGCCCATGACCATATGTTTACTGCACATTTAAGAAGAGGGCGATCGCCTTGTACTTCGTTGAGAACCAAAATAGCATCCCCACAACTCTTTTTTGTTTCGCTTTCAGTGGCACGCACAAATTGAGGCTGGAGAGGCAGGGAAACAGCATGCCTCTGGGAATCTGACGCTCATTAAAGCAACCGCTTCATGCCGAAGCTTGCAAATGTGGGTTGACTTGCAGTCCAGGTTTACGAGCAATCATATGAAGATGTTAGCAAGAAGCCAATGTAATTTTGGGCTGGGCTAGTCTCTCCCTCCCTCCCACTTGAAGCTGAGGCTCCAATACTCTGGCCACCTCATGAGAAGAGAAGACTCCCTGGAAAAGACCCTGATGTTGGGAAAGATGGAAGGCACAAGGAAAAGGGGACGACAGAGGACGAGATGGTTGGACAGTGTTCTCGAAGCTACCAGCATGAGTCTGACCAAACTGCGGGAGGCAGCGGAAGACAGGAGTGCCTGGCGTGCTCTGGTCCATGGGGTCAGGAAGAGTCGGACATGACTAAACGACTAAACAACAACAGTCTCTCCCTCCCACTTGAATAAAATAGGGGGGGCATTTGCCTCACAAAATGTGGTGCTGACACACCATTTGAATGATAATGCCCATAAACTTGGGGGGGGGCTCAAAAAAAATTGGGGTAGTGAAAGGACCTCAGCCCCTAGGAGTTGGCTGCTATGCTAACAGCAACAACCATTTTAGTATTTATACCCCACCTCTCTGGTTGGGTTTCCCCAGCCACTCTGGGCGGCTTATAGAGTTGTCATGAGGGTAAGGGTGGTCGAATCCTGCATGTCACCTTGAGTTCCTTGAAGTGAAGGGGGAATACATATGTAGAAAATAATTTGCTGATCCAGTCCCACTGTGGCTGCATGAATGGATCCTTATTCATAGAAGGGACAGTGAAGGTCATATGGTCCAACTTGCTTCTCACAGTGCATCTGTAATGCAGGATGCAACCAAACCCTAACAGATGGCCTTAACAGAAGATGCTTAGAGACCTTCAGATGACTTCCTAGCCAGAATATCAAGGCTTGGCCAATAAAATCTATATACCACCAGTGCACGAACGTTTCATTGTTTTTCTTTCTTTCTTTCTTCAATTTAAAAAGTGTTTGCAAATGCTTGCCCTCTCTCTTCAACTCCACGGTTCTGGGAAACAGTGAGAGGGAAAGTTTTGTTCATACTAAAAGAAGAATAAGGGAAGAGCGGGGGGGGGGGGGGGGACGACACCTCCCCTAACTTTCCTAAAAGTCAGTGTGTCTAACATTCAAATATAGCCACCGAGCAAACAAGACAGCTTAATTGTTTGCTTCTCTAAGGGAAGGAGCTAAACCCGGAATTAATTTGGCTCAGCTTGTGAAGCAATCCGTTTGCTCTGCTTAATTCTGGCAATTAAAGAAGTTTTCTCAGACACAATTAACATGTAAATCAGCCGCGGAGTGAGGGGTGAGCGGGGGGGATGCGGGGGGCAGGCTGGGGGAAACAAGGAGTATGCAAAGGCGATTGGCCGCGGGGGGGGGGGGTCGAGACTCCTTCCTCTCGCACTGCGCCGCCTTGGCCGCTGGGGGCGCTGATGGCTCTCTCCTAGTTATCTAAGTAGCAGCATTAGGATTAGCGGCAGCCAGTCGCTTTCCCAGGCGGGAGGGGCCTGGGAAGCAGGAGGATTAATTTATTAGCGCTGCTACTGCTCTTCCCTGGGCTGATTGGCTCCGAGACAGGGACGGATTAACCCAGCCAGTAGCTCTCGGGCTGGGATTTGGGGGAAAGGGAGGGCGGGAGAGGAAGAAAGGCGAGCGGATGGGAAGGACCGCCAGCCGGTGCCAAAGATCTCCCCCGAGGAGCATCGCAACGCGCTGCCCAGCCCGGGAGATGTCCGATTAGCATTCTCCGCGCACGCAGCTCCAGCAATTTATGTGTTTTCGCCCGGAGCCCTGGAAACTCGAGCAGAGCGGGCCGGGCGCGCAGGTTGCATGCGAGAGCATGCGCGCATCCAGACGAGGACCGGGCTCGTCTCCGCACCCGCTGCAAGGCGCCTAGCTTGCGGGAGCGGTTGGTCAGAGTTGTAGCCGGCGCCCTGTTACCTTAACGGGCCCGATCCTGTTACCAAAAAAACAAGGAGACATAAGAGCTTGCAACGCCTTGGAGTGGGATCGCGGTGGGCGACCAAACTTTTCGCAAGTTTAATCAGCCCTTGCTCCGCTGTGACTTTCTTCTTTAGAAAAGGGGGGAAAGGGAAAAACTTTACTGGTGAAGCGTCCCCTTCTGGCCAAAGAGACGAACAGCAAGAAGCGAATCCCCAGCTGTTACACGACTCCTCTCCCTTGGCTATAGACCCCTCGCCTTTACGCAAAAGGAACATGCTGTAAAACTCAGAGCCATTCGGGAGGCGTGCAGGCTTAAGGATCGCCGGCCCCGACTGGCATTTCGGCTGCTGCGGTGCCGTCTCCCGGTAACGCTCCCTTGTCTTTCGTACACAGCCACACATGGGCGCGCTTTATTAATTCCTTCCTCACTTTTTCTTTTCTCCAGCGCTACAAAAAGAATCCATATTATGCAGCCCTTCTTCGTTCCATGCCCCCCCGCGACCAGCAAACTATGTTGGTCTCCTCTTTCGCCGTCATTACGGGCAGAATCCGTGGAAGTTTGATCCGAATCATAAAAACTAAATAAACTCCAGATCGATTAGACATGGGCAGTTTGACTGTCAAGTCAACCTAAATGGCTTGGTCTCACAAGGTATCACAAGACGCTTGCTAATTTTGCTGCTAGATAAAGGACACTAAGGTTGGGGAAGAAAGAGAAACGAGGTGTTTTTTTTTCTAACTTTGGGCATGGTTCCCATATCTATCCACCTATATATTTTAACACAGGCAATGTTTTTTTTTCTTTGCCAAGATAAAGTTCGAGGAAGAAGGAATATGGGTACAACGTTGAGGTAGATCCCCAAGTGTTTGTTTTTAAACACACGCATACGCTTTCCATATTGGAAAATCTAAAACCTCCTTATTGTGGTTAAGTCCAAAATGGTCAGATAAAAATACAGACAAGAGGTTGCTTTGGTCTGAAGTCCTGCCCCCATTATTGATTAGAGTGCAGCTGTTGTCAATGAGGACATTAGCGCGTTTGTGTGGGTGAAAGATTCTGGAAGTAGGTTGAAATCCTCTTTTTTAAAAAAAAAAAAAAAAAAAAAACTTATTCTAGGCTCGTTCCAAAAGATTATTCTTAAATTGTGAGCAGAGTTCCTTTTGCGCACGCCTTCCGCTGGCAACGCTTTGTTGCAGTGGGAAAATCATCCCCGGTATCGCCGTTTGAATAAGGAGGACTTAACACATCCCTTTAAAGTTTAAACTTTTCAATTTTAAAAAAATCGATGAACAAATCCTTTCTCGCAGCTCGTCTCTGGTAGTGTTTCTTCGCAGGCTTTCTTCCTCTTCTTCCTTTTCAAACAAATCTCTTTTTTTATTTAATTAGGCAGAAGAAACTTTCTCCATGTTCCCGGGTTTCCCATCAGAATCCCCATCAGTTACATCGAATGTATGCACAGAAGAGAGCGCGGAATAAAGGGAGGGCTCCCGATTTCTCTTTTTCTGTGGGTGTGTTGGCACTTTGCCCGCACCCACCCACCTACCCACCCTTCCCCCATGTCCTCCTCACCCCCCCAATCCCCCCCCCCATTCATGGGCTGGCTGTTTGAGAAGTGGGCGAAGGTGGATGTCATGCTCGGGGCAGTCCGTTTCCGCGGAATCCAGCCCGGGATTTGACTCCACCTCCAGCCAAGCTGCTTCCCAGTGACAGAAGAGTTGGGACGGAGACTCGCAGTGGGAAGAGAGGCAGGGCGCGGGGAGATCGGGAGAGAAAGAGAGCGCGAGAGAGGCTGCTGCGAAGTCCTCCCCAAACACACACTTCAATGACCAGGCGAGCTGGGGCGAAGCGCGCTCTCCTGCCGGGGCACAAGCAGCTCTGCCTGCCGACGAGGAGTTCCCCCCAAGGCGCCTCGCCCGCCGGGAGCACTTTTTCGGAGGGGCAGCGCAAGACCCTGAAAGGACTTCTCCTCTCCCACGACCCGTCGGAAGGGGACTTACTGGAGTGGCAGCGCGAGTGGCCTCGGGAAGAGGAGTAACCGGAGCTCTTTGATTTCCCCCTCCCCACACCCAACCCTTTCCCCCTTTCCCCCCACCCTCCGTGGAGATGGACACATCGCAGCCCCCAAAGTCGAAATACTGAATCTTTCCCCCCCACCACCACCCAAAACCTCCACACGCCGCCGCCCCACGCGCGCACACATACACACACGCCCCGCTCCCCCTAGGACGCACGCCGGTAATAATGACAAAGGATTGCAAAGGCGAGAGTGGATCGAGTTTCGCGGAGCGATCCCCTTAAATGGATTACTAAATGGGACACTCCATCAGCTAGTCCTGTCCTCGTAAGCCTCCCAGATACATGCACCGACGAGGTACGTGAACTCCTTTTTCCTCTCTCTTCTCTCCCCCCCCCCCCCATCGCCATGCACTGCGCTGCTGCTTCTCTGCGCTCCGGGATATGCACGAGGGCATTGTTCCGGGTTGCGTTTGCAAGCGCGGCGAGCTTGCAGCGCCAGGTCCTGCAGGACAGCAGAAGGATGGTGAAGCGGCGGCGGCGGCGGCTGCAGAGCCAGGAGGAGGCGAGGACTGCTCGGGCACGCTCCATGCCGGAGCCACTTTCTCGCCCCTGACCCGGGTCCGTGTTAGTGTGTGTGTGCACGCGCGCCGTGCAGTTTCCCGGGGAGGGGAGAACGCCTGGTTTCTCTTGCCCTGCTCTTAATCTTGCACGGACTGGGCGCGTTTGTTTTGTTGCAAAAGCGCGCCGCCGGCGCCCTCCCTCCGCCCCGCGCCCTCGCTTTCGCGGCTCGGGGACACTTTGCCCGGGAGCTGCCCGCTTGCTTGGCCGCCGCGGGGAGGGGCGGCTGCCAGGCTGTGAAGCCGCGCCACACACACACACACACACACACACCCGCACCCGCACGCACCCCGCCTCGGTGGCAGGCAGGGCAGCCGCGCCGCTCCGAGCCCGGCTTTCCCCCGTCGCTCCGCACGAGGCTTCCTTGGGGGGCGAGCAGGATGGGCGTGGAGTCTTTGTTTCGGAGACAATGTGACGGCGGAGGAGAAGCGGCGGGGGGCAGGTGGGCTGGCGAAGCCGTCGGGAAACTTGGGGCTGAGGGAGAGGCGGACCCCCTGTCGTCCCCCGCCACCCCCGAGCTCGCCTTCCCCTGCCGGGGCCAACGCCTCTCCTCCTCCGCCCTCGGCGCAGTGACCGGTGCCCACCCTGGTCCCTTGGGGGGGGGGAGCAGCGTGTGTGACGGCGCCGCCCGTCTCCGGCTTTGTTTGCGAGATTGGGGCCGGGGCTTGGCGCGGGCGGGCGGGCGGGCGGAGGGCTGCTGCTGCTGCTCCTCTCTCTTCCCCCTGTTGCACCCCGCGCTTGAGGGGAGGGGCAGCTGTCGAGTCGGTTTCTCTCTGGAGAACTGACGGGAGAAAGCGAAGTCGGAGAGGCGTTTGGTGTCTATGGGGAGAGCGGAGCCTCTTCGGAGCCGCGCAGGGCAAGGTTCCTGTCGCCGCTGCTCCCTTTTTTCTGAGGGGGGAAAAGAGGAGCAGGGGTGGCGCGCTCGCGGGTCACTCTCTCTCCCCTCAAGTCCCTCCTGCAGCCTCCGAGGAAGGGAGGAGTTGATAATGGGGCTCCTTCCCTTTCTCTTGCCGCTTGGGTGTGTGCAGGCAACTCCTGGGGGGCCGAGGTACCTTTGCTCCCTCCCCCAAATAAAATATCTGAGGTGGCCGCCGCCTCCCCAAGTTGATGGGCATCGCCATGCAAACATGTCTTGTGATCAATTATGCGGGGGCGAGGCTAAACTGCTACCCCCCCCCCATATTTTATTTAAGTTGGCACCCGTGTGGTTTTCTGTGTGCGCACCTCCTTCACCCCCTTATGGGTGTCCCTTGACCACCGAAAGCATGGGAGATGTCTCTGGACCTAGAAGTGGAGAGGACAATGGGGTTTACACGACACCTTCGACGAGAACTTAGGAAGGTTTAGCTGAAGGTTGCTGGCCCTTTGCTCCGGGCAAAAGAGGGGAGAGGACGCTCCCGTGTGATCCTGCACAGGTAATAATGCACATCGCCTGAGGGGGAATGCTAGGGAAAGAGAAAGGGAAGCGCTAGAGAAAGGGCCAGGCAACGTGGCCCCTTGGGAAACAGAACTCCTTGTGCTGTTAAGTCCTTTGTATATTATCATATTGGGAGACCGACCTGTCCCTGAGGCACTGGGGTGACATGTTAAAAAGTTGTTGTGATACATATTGTGAAGCCATGGGCATTTGTGTGCATACCCCCCTCTGCCTCGCCAGCAGCGATTCATTTGAGCCAGGGCTCACCAGGAATTAGCCGACGAACCCTTTTTCAATGCATTACTTTCTGTAATAGTGAAGGGGTGTGCCTTTGAGCATGTGCAGAGTGCCTTTCCCTCGCCACTTTAATAACCACAGCCAGCTCTCCTATTTGGGGTTAAGGGAATAGGACTTTGGGGGCAGACAGTAGTACAGTTTCTATGCAGCCCCCCCCCCCCGACCAAGTACCTCTTATTTTATAAACTATCGCTGCCCCCCAAACCTCACATTTCAGTTGTTCTCCCCTAACTTCCCTTTGACACTAGGGAATGGTGTGAACGTGGAAAGTCCTTTGGCAGAAATTTTTGTTCCCTCAAAACTGCTGACTGGATGAAGATAGTGTCCAAAGACTGGAAAAGGAAGGAGTTAATGGGAGTTCTCACTCACTGGGGAAGGAGGTGCAGCTCATGGGAAGCTGCTAGGCCCCCTCCCAGCACTGCCCAGACTCCTTTGGAATAAAAATAATAAAGAGGTCAGTGGGAGATTCTCTCTGCCTTACCACCAACCACCTTAAGCCAGCCCAGCAGCTGAAGGGAGAGCAGAGGCTGTTGGCTGGTGCTGGTGGTGTGTTAGCTGTTAAGGTGTGCTGGCTACATGAGCCTGGAAAGCTCTGGGCTGAGAGTAATGTGTATTAAGTGCTCTGGCTGTGAATTTGCATGAGTGAAAGTGGGAAGCCTACAAATCCCCATGTGTTGTTTTCCCTGCCTGCTGGTCTGTTGGAGAAGTGGAGCAGAACTGAGGCAGCTCAGGGGAGTTGCGGGGGGGGGGGGGGGGGGGAGAGGCGGCTGGGAACTGCTGGCTGCTGGCTTGGTTTCCCTGGAGCATCATTCGGCAGAACAGCTCACAGCAATCTAGGCAAAGGGTTCTGGATCCAGACCTGGGGAAATCCAGTTTGGGTATTGTCAGGTTCCAGGAACTGTTGCTGGAACAAGTTTCAAGGTTTTCTTAGAGAAGGGGGGCGGGGACTTGTAGAGATGATGGCTGGTTCACACAGTGTTTTGTTTTGCAGAAGTTTCATGGAAAGAGAAGTGAAAATCCACTTGGTTGTGGTGACTGAAAAGCCGAGTTCAAGGCTGAATGTAAAAATAAATAAATCACAATCTCTCTTGAGTTTTCATTCAGTTTTAGCAAAGTGAAAAATGGAGTGCTGTGGTTTATGGATATAGTTATCTGGGACCAGTGAATTTCTGTAACGGGCTTCATTGTGCAATGATTATTGTATCTTAGCATTTGTGTTCCTAAACCCTGTATGCATATTTTTGTATATCTGCTCCCATTTTTGTGAAGGAAACTATTCTTTCCCCAGCAGTGGGTTCTTATAAATATAATTGAAAACCTGTAGATTTAAGATTGTTCAAATAGGAAACAATCAGTTTGGTTTGTTTGTGATGGGAATATTTTGTCATCCACAACACAATGGAAGTTAAATCATCATGAATGCATCAAGCAATTTCTATTAAACCAAAGTTACCAACACACATCATAATTCAGAACCAAGGTTAATTATTAACCTAACATTAAATAAAAGTGGCAGAATTCTGTCTCCAACTATTGTTCTTTTATATTCTACTATTTTTGTGAAAGACAATGTTGTTTTTGTATTGTGACTTTTGTTTTAAAAAGCAGACAAACCAGTTGGGACTCTTGGAATGTCACTTTTTTGGTCTTGATTCTGCCATCCTTGTTTCCTGGACTTACTGCTTTTCTAGGAATATATTTCCGTAGGGTAGAGGGAGGTGCTTTAAGAAAGCTTGCAGGATGGCTCTGTTGATACCTAGAAATATTACTTTCCAAAACCCCAGAGAGTTTGTAGTTTTTTCTGCTTTAATTAACTGCTCCACAGAGCATATCCTATCCTATCCATGTGTACTCTGAAGAAAGATCTACTGAGTTCAGTGGGACTCCCAGACTGCAATTCTAAAAACACTTACCATGGAAGCAAGTCCCATGGAAATCAATAAGGTTTACTTATGAGTAGATATGCATAGGATTGCATTGTGTCTCTTCACATTGTTTAGTGAAAAAGTGGAGACAAGGGAAGAACTAGGCTCTTTAGACCTTTATTTTTAAGTACCAACTGCATATATTGTTCAGTGCATGAGATGACTGGGACTTTTCTTTAAGTGAAAGTACACTGCCAATATATTTCTCTACGTGATATAATTTCTCATGGTATTGGCACGATCCCATTTAAACACTGATAGTTTATAAAACTTAATCTGGATCTTCCGGACAACTATATATAGGCCTTCGTCCTTTCTTACTTGGGAAAATCTACTGACTTTAATAAGAGCTTAACATAAGGAGGAACTGAAAACTGGTACATGCTGTCTGCAAATGCTGAAACACTGTATAGAGGGGAGAGGAGTGGCTGCAGGGAATAGAATAGATAGGAGATAGTTGGTTTGTTCATTTGCTTTGTACAAAAAGTCAAAGATGATCTGAACCATGAGTAAAAAGAATCCAATTTTCACATATGTTCCCCATACTTTCCATTAGTTAACATCATAGTGCTTATTTTTCTGATAATTAAAGAGACCTACTTCATGTGCTAAACCAAGCTTCCTTAAAGGGAAAGTAACTGGGCACTCAAATGGATAAAGGACACTTCTACTTAACATCCCCAGCTATTTCATGGTAACAAAAGTAGATGCTAGAGCCATAGCCCTTTTCCACAGGTTGTAATTTGAGGAGTGAAGCTAGTGCAGCTGGAGTCTGGAAAAAAGGGCAGCAGGGGTTAAGGGCAAGGAACTGCTTTCATTGATAAAAAAGAGAGCAAATTAATGATCTGTGATAAATCCAAAATAGAACTGTGCTCGTTAAAAGGAAGTCGGCAGTTGTAAACTTGTTTGTGTGCTTGTTTGGTAAAGGAAAAGGAGAGATTTGTCACCTCCACAAGAGCAAGAAGAACTAAACATAAATGCATATGAAAGGCGCTCACATGGCTTAAGGCAATAAAGGCATAAAAGGATTAAATTGACCTCACCTAACAAATGCGTTGCATCTTTGCCTATTTGCAGGAATACATTGCTGTGCTATCTAGAGGAATGTCCGGTGTGTTCTGTAGAAATCTATCACTCATTAACCTGACAGGTTACAGACCAAGAGCAGTTAGACACTGGGATTTCAAGTGCACTCGCCAACATTTTAAATTCTTGAGGCGGATTATATGCTGTTAGAGGGAGGAGAACATGGCATAGGAACAAAAGTGGTGCCTTTATTACCTCTTTTTCTATATGACATAATTCAATATCTCAAAGACCAAAACAGATGGGATTATTCAACAAAGTTAATTTGGTTGAAATAACACAAAATCTGCACAATTTAGGGCTTCAATAAATGCATTCATATACAGTCTTACCTTGGATCTCAAACGCCTTGACTCCCAAACAATCGAGACCCGGAAATGAGTATTCTGTTTTTTTAACGTTCTTTTGGAAGCCAAACGTCTGACGGGGTTTCTGTGGCTTCTGATTGGCTACAGGAGCGTCCTGCGGCCAATAATAAGCTGTGCTTTGGTTTTCAAACGTTTTGGAAGTCGAATTAAATTCCAGAACAGATTCCATTCTACTTCCAAGGTAGAAACAATGGGGAACCTGTTGCCTTTCAGATAACTTGCATCATCCTTGACTGTAGGCAGGTCCAGCAACACCAGGAGGACCATAGGTTCCTCATCCCTGACATATGTTGAGTCAGAGAATGCTGATATTTAATGGATCATATCATGGAGGAAAAACTGACAACTCGTTGTACATTCTGAGTATTCCAACCCCAATGCAATCCTGGTAAAAGTAACCACATAGTTAATTAAAACCAACCAGGCATGAGTAAAACATGTTAAGTAACCTATTGGATATGATCTCAGCCAAAGAAGGACTTCTAATATAAATGCCCTTCTCTGTGGAGTGGACGACTTCACAATTATTTGCAGCTCGGGACATAGTTTCCGCCTCATCACCTGGCTAGGGAAACGTAACTTTTGCTGTTCGTGGCACTAATGTAATTCAGGAAATTGGTAGCCTTTTCAGAACATAGAACGTAACTTTTTCTGTAGCTGAAAAACACCTTAAGAAGAGGGAATGACAAAGGCTCAATTTGTGGGTGTCTACATACTCATGTAATTATTTAGTCAAGTCTACACTGACAAGACTTGTCATTGTCATTGGTGAGATTGATGCTCAACCCAGAGCATTGATTACAGAAGATCTCGCCCAACTCTTAATTTGACTCTTTTCTCCAGACTTTACATCTGCATCTTCTTCCAAGTGGTTTCCAGTGTTTCCTCCATCCCAGAGAAGCAAGCCAGAAGCTAGTATTTCTTCTGTAATGTCTTAATTGGTGGTCGTGAAGTGCCTCTGGTAATTAACTAAGTACATTTCAAAGCATCACAGTTAGATGGGTAAGAGATATACAGCGATCAGGTCACCTGACAGAGAGGATGCTGCTGTCTGTGGGTTGGCAGCTGCTGTTTTCACTCCACGGTCGCAATAGGACAGTAGCAACAGGAATCCGGTTTGTAAGCCTAGAACTTGTAGCTGCCTGGATTCTGTCTTTAATATGTTTTTATTCCAATGTGTTTTCAACGCCTTGCTTTCAACACTTTTACCAGTTCTCAGCTGGTACCATTTTCCATATCCATCCTGAAACCTCAACTTGGCAGGTTCTAAAATAGTGACCCATGTGCCTTGCCTTTTTGTGTGTGCAGTTAAATGCCACAAAGCAAATGTGGTGTTGATTGTGTCAATGAGCCCTTTCCCAAAGCAATTTGCAACTAAACTTGCAATCCCAAGCACAATTATGAGAGAGCAAGTTTTAATTACCTTATCTCCTGTGAAGTTGTGCTTGTGCAGAACATCCCTGCTATCTTCTCTCCCCATATGCCCCCCAACTGCTGCTGGGATTCACCCAAGCCTCTGCAGCAAATTCTGGGGGGTGGTAGGAGAATAATCCATTCTTGGAGAATAATCCATTCTTAAGGAAATCAGCCCTGAGTGCTCACTGGAAGGACAGATCCTGAAGCTGAGGATCCAGTACTTTGGCCACCTCATGAGAAGACTCGACTCCCTGGAAAAGACCCTGATGTTGGGAAAGATGGAGGGCACAAGGAGAAGGGGACGACAGAGGATGAGATGGTTGGACAGTGTTCTCGAAGCTGCTAACAACATGAGTTTGACCAAACTCTGGGAGGCGTGCTCTGGTCCATTAGGTCACGAAGAGTCAGACACGACTAAACAACAACAGCAACAAAGGAGAAGAAGAGTAGGATAGTGCCATTGTGTGAACTTAAGTTATTCTGAGAGCACAATGACTTTGTTGGATGCAAACCCATGAGACTTCTGAGCAATTGTACTTAAGATAGCACTTGACTGGTCACTGCCCATAATCATAAACATTTGGTTTGAATATTGCACCTAAATATGCTATTAGCCTGTCTCCCCTAGCCTCAGACTAAGGTTTTGAACTGAGGAGTTGCATGGCCAGTGGCTTACATCATGACTACTGCAGACTCGCCCATTTGGTACTGACTAAGCTCAGCAGTGTGTGGCATTTGTGGATTTCTAATGGCTTCCATTGCCTGGTAAGCAATGGACTATTGCATCTTTGTGGACAAGCATGGGATAAAAAAAAACAACGGCATTGTCGGTAGCTAAGAAAGTTCATGTGTTGTGAACTCACCTTGGGGCACTAGAGAAGATTCTAATCACATTGGTAGTGCTCAGAGTTGGCTTTATGCAAACTTTTCACAGGCTGGCTATTTGATGTCAATTCGGTTAGCATAACTAAATTTGCTCAGCTGATAGGTCAACTTAATGCTTCATAAAATAAGCTAAAATAACTGGCTTTAAGAAGAGTTAGTACAGTCAATTTCAGAGGGACTAACTTGGCTTAAATCCAAGAACTTTGGCAGCTTGTGCTGAAAGATAGGTCATGAGTACTTAATTACTTGATCAGGAATTTGTCCTGAACCATGAATTAACACCTCTACTTTTATTATGGTTAGGCCAGTCTTGAGGTGAGAAAATGAGACAAATTTATGGAATCTTGAATTAGAATTTCCAGTAGTTTTGTTTTGGTTTTTAATCTATTTGCATAGAGTTACATGTAGTTATCCAGTGGAATCCTGCCCAACTTTTGTGAGTTACTAAATTTAACTCCTTAACTACAATGATACCCTCTTCTGAATTACCTATAGTGCACAGTGGTACCTTGGTTTACAACCATAATCTGTTCCAGAGGTCTGGTTGTAAACCAAAACAGGTTGTAACCCAAGACGTGCTTTCGCCAATGGGGCCTCAAAAAAAAAAAAGGGTTGTAATCCAAAAAAAGGGACATGCACTTCCAGGTTTGACGTGGTTGTAATCCAGAACGGTTGCAAACCAAGGTACCACTGTACTAGATGAATCCTAGTATGCTGCTATTTTATTTATATCCCCCCTTGAAGCCAAAGTTGACACCCAAAGCAAACATTTGTTACAGTCACAGAGCTATAGTATGAACCCGATAGATTGGCGCCTGCACTGCATGGGACATAGCCTCATGATTTGAGTACTTACCAATTTTTTGAATGCCAATGAGAATAGTAACATAGCAGTCAAGGAAAAGCATTTTCCCTTCCATCTAGTTTTCTGCAGGGTTTTTGTTTTGTAGGAAGAAGCAAGCATTCAGGAACTCCCACCATTGAAGTAGTAACAGACCAGAGTTAGATTTTCCACCTCAATTAAACCAAGCTATTAAACAGTGGTTCTAAGGTTCCGAAACCTGCTGTGGGAAACTAAAAATTACATTGGTGGAATTAAACATTTTAAATATTTAGGCTGCCAGAGAATAGCTTATTTTAAATAAATATATATAGAAACTGTTTACTATTCATGACAGTTAAGAAGCATAAGGGACGCAGGTGGCGCTGTGGGTAAAAGCCTCAATGCCTAGGGCTTGCCGATCGAAAGGTCGGCGGTTCGAATCCCTGCGGCGGAGTGCGCTCCCCTCGTTCGGTCCCAGCGCCTGCCAACCTAGCAGTTCGAAAGCACCCCCGGGTGCAAGTAGATAAATAGGGACCGCTTACTAGCGGGAAGGTAAACGGCGTTTCCGTGTGCGGCTCTGGCTCGCCAGAGCAGCGATGTCACGCTGGCCACGTGACCCGGAAGTGTCTCCGGACAGCGCTGGCCCCCGGCCTCTTGAGTGAGATGGGTGCACCAACCCCAGTCGGTGGACAAATGCCGGCTCCCTCGGCCTATAGAGCGAGATGAGCGTGCAACCCCAGAGTCGGTCATGACTGGACCTAATGGTCAGGATTCCCTTTACCCTTAAAGTTTAATCAACTCTTATGTTAAGCATATTGGGATGCTGCCATATGGAATCATGGTATGTTATTTTGTTTCTAAATGTTACCAACTCCACATAAGTATTTGTTCAGTGTATAAAAAGACTGCAAGTTCCTTTTTGTCTGAATGGGCTTTTCGAAATAAAATCCCAAAGTGTATCTGTAGAGACTGAAGCATGGATGGAAAATGATAAGCCAGCTATTAACAGAACTGTCAGTTGCTGCATCTCAAGAGGGAAGACATATGGTAACTCACTACGTTCAGTACTGACCTTTCCCTTTAAAAGTATTTTTTTTAATAATAGCAATTACTATATACAGTGTTTTAGTGCAGATACTTGGAATTCACTGTGAATATATTGGTCCTCACAATTCTATTCTGTAGCTACCAAGCAAAACATGTCCAGAAAGGAATCAGGCATACTGTGTTGAAATCTGTGGTATTTTTATTTTTGCCTACATGCTAGACTGCAGGATGAAACTGTTGGCAAAAGTTGTTGGGGGGGGGGCGGGGAAATACTCCATTACGCCTATGGATTCTATATCCAGCTGCCTTCAATGGAAACCAAATACTCATGGCAGCAGTCGCAAATGGATGATTTTATGACATGGAATTCAGCCATAGTCTGGGCGCAGCGTATAAAAGCTAGACATTTTCCTGGAGTGGGATTGTGATTGCCATATTGATTATGCACTTTCCCCTCCCAGTATTTATACCATGTGCTTTTCGTCAATATTGCTTAGCCACAAAAACCTCACAAGAATCTTTCAGTAATTAAAAGGAGAGCATCCTTATGCAGCTAGTGAAAGTGAAGGTCTTGTTTCTGACTCTAGCAAAATCTACATCTTAACTCCAGGAAACTTGACTACATGGTGTTTCTGGACTCAAAAGTTTCTGGTAAAATAGCAGATAATCTCTTTTAAGTAGCCAACTGTGTTTCATTATAGAGGATTTCTCTCTCTCTCTCTCTCTCTCTTTCTCTCTCTCTCCACTTGCATGGGATACATATTTTCAGGAAAACAGGAAGCAGATAATTTGCTGCATTTTATGAGTTTTTTAATAAAACGAAAACCATTGATACCTGTCAACATCTTCTGTTTAGTGCCAGTGTGACATGGTTCTGTGCTAATTCCTTTCCCATTCTTGAGTTATGGCCTAGCTTGACACTGTCCTTGGCCTCTTCATCTATTAATCATGGAAGCTGCTTTCTTATTCGGTTGCCATAGTTTCAGTGCCTCAGATAGTGTTGGGGTGCCTTGGGAAAGGCTTGAGATATACTAGGACTTGCAAGCCTTGCAGTTATTCTGGCACTTGCATAGCTCTGAAAGAACAGAAAACAGCTCCAACATAATTTCAACATAAGAGGAAACTTCTGGGTGTGTCTCTCTGGACCTTGTTATGTGCACACCCAGCTGATATTTTCTCCAGGATTTTCTTCTTCCCGGGGAAAAAAAAACACCCAAGAACTTGCAGTTCAGAGACTAATGGCTGCTTTTATCTACTGCAAGGAAAGGAAAGGGTTTTCTGTTGATAAATGGTTGAGAAAATTAGGGCATTTGGCAATACAGGTAATTTTTTTGGTTCTTAGCTGCACATGGCATGATGTTATGTTTTTGATAAAGCCATTTTTTGTACTTGCCATTCTCAAGCTGGTATTAACTTTTATTTAATTGTGATTGCAAGCTGATGAACTTTTGTGTCTGAAAACTAGCTATTTCATGTGTTGAGCTTGAAATAAAGGAAAACTGAAGTTTGGTTATCCAAAGAACCATAGCCATTTCATGTTGATTAGAAACATTGCCTCTTCATCCATCCATCCACCCTTTTCAGTGTTTTTGCTCTCAAGTTTTACACTTATATGTTTCTAAATGCAGAGTTATGTCTTCCTTGGATAATATATACATGCGAGAACAACGACTAGCTTCTCAGAAAAATGCTAATCAACATGAGGGACTAAAACACAAGGCAGTCATCCCTGAACTTAGAGCAAGAAGCAGATTTTCTTGACACAAATTTCAGTAGAAGTCAAATCACACTGGACAGTAGCAATTCCATGAGTTTCTACACATAGCCGACCCAGTCATGTAGAAAGCAAGGTGGCGAGATCCAATTCTGGCAGCAAAAGGGATGCTGTCCCTCTTCTCCTTCCATACATAGCTTGCCTCTCTGCAGAGCCTCCCTTTGAACACATTGCTCCTCAGCAAGGTCCCAGTATCAGAAGTGAACTTGGCAGGATTAAAAGTGCTGGTGGAGTGAGGAGTTGTGTGGAGGTAAGTAGCAGGTCCAGGGAGGGTATATTGTCATGCTCATTTTATTGTTAAAATTGGACCCCCACACAACTCCATAGGCTTGTCTTACTTCACCTTGATTACACCATAATCATAGAATTGTAGAGTTGGAAGGGACCCCAAGGGTCATTGAGTGCAGCCCCCTGCAATACAGGACTCTTTTGCCCAACATGGGGCTTCAACTCACAACCCTGAGATTTAGAGTCTCTTCCTCTACTGCAGACATAGGCAAACTATGGCCCTCCAGATGTTTGGGACTACAATTCCCTCCATCCCTAGCTAACAGGACCAGTGGTCAGGGATGATGGGAATTGTAGTCCCAAACATCTGGAGGGCCATAGTTTGCCTATGCCTGCTCTACCGACTAAGCTAATAAAACATTCACAGTGCAGTCCTATGAGCGCCTTCTCTGAAGGAAGCTCCATTGAGTTCAATGAAACTTGCTTCCAAGCAAGCGTCCATAAGATTGTGGGTTAAATTTTAATATCGTGAAGGGTGGTGCTTGTACTGCATCCTTTTACATATGATTTTTCAAAAATATTGTAGAGCTGGAGAAGTTGTGGTGGACCTGCTCTTCTCTTTGGAGTGTTAGCATAAGCAGGTTCCGGTTTAGGGTAGTCACCCAGATGCAAAAGAGGACAGGGCACCTGTAGAGAGACAGTGGTTTAGTGGTTAGAGTGTCAGATTGGGCCGTGAAGCTCTCTGGGTGACCTTGAGCCAGTCATTACCTCCCAGCCTAGCCTACCTCACATGGTTGTTGTGCGGATTAAATGAGAAGCGGGAGAAGCATGTGCACTTACCTTGAGCTCCTTGGGAAAAAAGATGGGATATCAATGCAATGCAATGTAATAAAAAGAGTTGAATAGAAGAGGCGATTTCGACATGTATAGCTTCAGCAGGCTACATCTGAAATTTTCACACAACGGTGTAGAAAGTGGAAGAGTCCTGTCTTCTTTTTCACCTGCCCCTCCAGTTCACTGTGGCATTGTAATTGACTTCCCCCCAGAGACAAATCCATTCATTTATTTTTAAAAACCATTTGTTGGCCACCTTTCCCAGCATTCAGAGTGCCATACTATAACAAAACAAATTCAACAAATGAGCAAGCAAACCGAAATCAGCAGTACAGTGGTACCTCAGGTTACATACGCTTCAGGTTACAGACTCCACTAACCCAGAAATAATGCCTCAGGTTAGGAACTTTGCTTCAGGATGAGAACAGAAATTGTGCTCCGGCAGTGCGGCAGCAGCGGGAGGCCCCATTAGCTAAAGTGGTGCTTCAGGTTAAGAACAGTTTCAGGTTAAGAAGGGACCTCCAGAACAAATTAAATACTTAACCCGAGGTACCACTGTATTAATAAAGACAAGCCAACTGAATCAGAGGTCAAATGGAATAAATGCTTTTTTTGCACCACCACCAAGACCAATAGAGAAGGGGGATTTGGGCTCTTGGGGCAGGGGGTCCAGAGGTGCTTGATGTATGAGCTGCTTCTCATCAGGACCGTTCTCACATTCCATGGAGTTGAGCTTTGAAGCACCGTCTGAGAGGATGTTCTAAGCTAGTACAGGAGGAATATAAGGAAAGATTCCCTCTCTGAAACATGTGGGACCCAGCTATGAACTTTTCCAGCAGCTTCAATAAGATTAATTTGATAAATTTTAAGAAGCATTTAATGTTCAAGAAAATAACATCGAAAAAAACAGTTAAGCAAACCATTTTAGTTAAAGCTATGCCAGAGGATCATGTGCTGCTTGTAAGTTTGTCAGATGTGGAACCTGTCTGAAGACATAGTGACATTTGAAATTATAAATAAGCTACTTTTCATTCAGGGATGAATATCAGAACTTCAAGCATGTCATTTCAGCAGCAGCCTGAATAACACGCTTTTGCAGACGTATCAGCTATTGCCTCCTCTGAAGTAGTTTCTGATTGAGGTTTCATAACATGAAATAGATAAGTGTTTATATGATGCTAGATGCGTCAAGTTTCTGGGGATCAGGAGCTCTAGTTGTAAACCTTTGCTCTTGTGATGGCACAGGGGTTTGGAAATGAAATATAGTGTTGCACGCCACCCAATCTCCAAGCGGTTCCAGGCACTTTTCTGGGGTTTGTGTGTCTTTAGGATATGTGCTTTATTTATGCAGGTATACAACCTGAGCCCATGATGGAGGGGTTCACAGCATTAACACCTAAAAAGGGCCTTGTTTCTCCCATAGCCACAGCCTTGGATTCATACAGAAGTCAAATATTGCTCTCAGACGTTGCTCTGACTCCAGCTTGCTACTTTCCTTCTAACTCACATCGCTGCAACTCTAAGGCTTTGACCTTCTAACCATATCTCAGTTGAGGGAGGGGTTACACCCATTTATTGTTTCAAACCCTTTTCTTTGTTCTATTCATGGCCCATCACCCAGGCAATCACCTCAACACCAAACGCTAACCTGGCTTATATTTTAACACCTGTTAGATCCAGGGATTAGAAAAATCTTGCATGCAGCCTACTTCCCCCTGCTCCAACTCATAACAACCACATATTTTTTCCTAAGCGCATCACAATGAGATTCTGGAATCATTTCTCACTAAGTAAAGAGCATGTCAGTTAATCTATATAATCTTGCGATGGCTCAGTTGTTTGACAGTGACAGTAGATGTCCTGAGCACAGTACAATACTCATTTGGGTGGAAGCTGGTTTGTTTCAAAGGAAAAGTGATACTAGGGAAGGCATATCATAGATCCAAGGGATGCAGGTGGCGCTGTGGGTTAAACCACAGAGCCTAGGACTTGCCGATCAGAAGGTCGGTGGTTCGAATCCCCACGACGGGGTGAGCTCCTGTTGCTCGGTCCCTGCTCCTGCCGACCTAGCAGTTCGAAAGCATGTCAAAGTGCAAGTAGATAAATAGGTATCACTCCGGCGGGAAGGTAAACGGCGTTTCCGTGCGCTGCTCTGGTTTGCCAGAAGCAGCTTAGTCATGCTGGCCACATGACCCGGAAGCTGTACACCGGCTCCCTCGGCCAATAAAGCGAGATGAGCGCCGCAACCCCAGAGTTGGTCACAACTGGACCTAATGGTCAGGGGTCCCATTACCTTTTATCATAGATCCAAGGCTGAAAAGTTATCTTAAACAAATTCATTTGTGTTCACAGAAGTTGTTCTGGATTAGTCAAGTTAGATAGGGACACAACCAAGCTCTTTTAAGAAAGTTCACATCTCTTGTATAAAAGGTAGTGCATGATGTTGGGTATTAACATTTATGTTTCACCTGGTGTTTCCCAGTTATGATTTATCTGCAAAAGACTGCTCCAAGTAGATGAAGGACTTGATTATATTACTACCAAAAAATGGAGATCCAAGACTATTTTATTTTTTAAAAAATTCAGTTTAAAATCTTTTAAAAATGACGCTTTTAGGCACATCCATTGGGCATTCTGTGGTATGGTTGCTCTAGAGTGTAGCGCAAAGTAAGCACAGGCGGCAACCATTTTGCATGGGGGTTCTGTTCCTGGCCCCCATGTGCATTGTTGGAGTGTGCATAAGCCTGCTCCATTCTGCCCTCTTCTGGCTCCCAAACGACCCGTGTATCAATTGGATGCATGGCAAATGGTCTCTGTCTGTATTGCATAGCAATCGTATGTATGATATTAGCAAATCATGTATTTTTTGTTAGTATTATTTGGTGACTTTGGCTCATACTACAACATGTAATCTAGATTTTGGGCTGGGGGGTGGAACTGTGATGCCTTGGACACATAGCTGTCAACTTACAGATTTGAAAATAAGGGATCAGCAGCCAAAATAAGGGATTTTCCGGGCACAGGTATGTTTGACTTCTGAGCCCCTCCGAGCCAAAGGCAGAAAGCCCAGCCAGCAGCCAAACGAAGCCTCAAGCGGTGGTTCCCACAGCACAACAAAGGGGATGCAGCAAGGAAAACCACCCTCACCTCTCCACTGGGAAGCACTAAGCAAAGGCGAGTCCCCAGGCAATGCAGCCGGGCACAAGGCATGCAAGCTCCACCCCCCCGTTGTTCTTAGACTCCTTATTGGGTGAGCAGCCAAGCAACAAAGTTGGAGCCTCCCTCCTCTCTGGCCAGCAGGGAGGGAGGGAGAGGAGCTGCTTCCTTTGAAACCCGAGAAATTTAAGGGACATCATCAATAAGGGACAGCAGCAGGACACGGCGCTGGGATAAGGGAGTTTCCTGCCAAATAAGGGACGGTTGACAGCTATGCTTGGACAGCATAAAGTTTCTGAACCCTTTCTAGTTCTTTAAGATGCTGTTGAACTTAGGCCTCCAGGTCTGCAAGGCAAGCAAGGTCTGTCAAGTCCTTGGCTCAACCTCACAATCTTCTTTCTGGCCACAACATATTTGCATATGTAAATTTATTTAAATATTTACACACTGTTAGATTTTCCACCATCTAGCATTTAGGCTGGCCTGAGATTAAACTGTTGTGTAAGCTCGATCCCGGTTGAATCATTGTAAAATCAGTCATTTGGGACATATAGCATATGTTGTACGTTGTACATTATGATGGGATGAGATTATGGCCAGGATCAACAAGACAAAGCCAGAAGAAAGTGTCACAGTTAATTGTTTCATGTGCAGACGTAGTTGGAACCTGTCAAAAGAAGATTCTACTTTGGCTAACTTCCAGTATAGAACTATTCTACAGGTTGAATTAAAGACTTCAGACATGTCCACATGCATCCCTATGGTACACAGAGTTAAGGATTTTAAGTGTATTCCTTTTCAGGAATGAATTTGTTTTTTATTTGCCTATTTTGAGTATATATAGATACGATCTCAGGTGAGGACTGTACCATTTCACCTATGTTTAAATTGGCCCTGTACCTCTCTTGTAAGTGTGCACAAAATTTAATGAACTTTTCAGAGGTATTTTATTTTGCAGAGCAACCTTATCATGTATATTTATTCAGAAATATACTTCCTGGAAAATAATATTGCAGTTTGGGGATGTTATTATCTAACTGTCTCAGTATTTGATTCACTCCGCTTTCCATTTGTTCTTCAAAACATTACTTACTTGAAATGCATTTCATATCACTTGAAGAACAGATTTCTTAATAAATGTGCAATGTATCATATTAAAACCATTTTTACATTAGGATTTTTAAAGATGATGATCATGTATCTTAAATAAAGCTCTGGTTGTATTCAGCTCACTGGTGGTGTAGTAGAATAATTTGTACTTATTAATTATAAATGGTGAGCTTTTGCAGTTCAGACTTATTGATCTTTAACCATCTTAATGAGAAATTACCTAAATTAAATTGATTTAATATTCGCGGTAATGTGTTCTAGGAAAGTGATAATGTAACATAACTCCAGAACTGTATCCCATCGAGCAAAAATGGCCTTTCATGCAAATAAATTCTTACTGTATTTTTTCAGGCAGGGATTCGAATAAAGCGAGAAAATAAATCTAGTTCTTAGAACAGCAATAAAAAGATACAATATTTTTGGTGTATCTCTTTGGGTCTAGGTCTGAGCTAGAGAAATGGGAAATCTACAAATTACTGTGGGTTGGATCTATTCTAGACTAACAGAGCAATCCAAACCACCCCATTTTCTACCTGACCCAAGAGTATGTTTGGATTAGATGGATCATAGAATCATAGAATCATAGAGTTGGAAGAGACCACAAGGGCCATCGAGTCCAACCCCCTGCCAAGCAGGAAACACCATCAGAGCACTCCTGACATATGGTTGTCAAGCCTCTGCTTAAAGACCTCCAAAGAAGGAGACTCCACCATACTCCTTGGCAGCAAATTCCACTGTCGAACAGCTCTTACTGTCAGGAAGTTCTTCCTAATGTTTAGGTGGAATCTTCTTTCTTGTAGTTTGGAACCATTGCTCCGTGTCCGCTTCTCTGGAGCAGCAGAAAACAACCTTTCTCCCTCCTCTATGTGACATCCTTTTATATATTTGAACATGGCTATCATATCACCCCTTAACCTCCTCTTCTCCAGGCTAAACATGCCCAGCTCCCTTAGCCGTTCCTCATAAGGCATCGTTTCCAGGCCTTTGACCATTTTGGTTGCCCTCCTCTGGAAAGAGGATGCGCTCCTCTTTCCAGCTCATCCACTTTCCCACCAGCCATGACTGAGCTCCCTCTTCCATGCACACCAAATGTGTGGGCAGGAACCATTGGAAAGCCCCAAAAATGATGTGTTCTGAGGGTGGGGAGCAAGTAGGGCTGAGATGGTCCAACTCCTTTCACATAATGACACCAGGCACAATTTTGGGCCTGTTGCTATGCCTTTGGAGCGAACTGTCCTGCCCACTTTCTGCAGCAGACGACATGAGCACAGTAGGGCTATGGATGTGGCGGTGGCTTTGCCGCTCTGCCAAACCATGCTAGCAGGAGGGGGTAGTTTGGGTTGTTGAAGTGAGAATGGCAAAAACACACCTAAGAAGCTTAGATCATATACAGTGGTGCCCCGCAAGACGGAAAACCCGCTAGACAAAAGGGTTTTCCGTTTTGGAGGTGCTTCGCAAAACAAATTTCCTATGGGCTTGCTTCGCAAGACGAAAATGTCTTGCGAGTTCCTGCGGGGGTTTTTTCCCTTCCCCCCCCTTTTGCTAAGCCGCTTATCTGCTTATCCGATAAGCCGCTAATTGCGCTAATAACGCTAATCCGCTAAGCCGTCAATGGGCTTGCTTCGCAAGACGAAAAAACCGCTAGACGAAGAGACTCGCGGAACGGATTCTTTTCGTCTTGCGAGGCACCACTGTATATAACAAACACCCTTCTTTGGAAATTAAACCTATGTCCAGACTTTTAACATTCAAAAACTTTACTTGCAGAAACATAATATTTATAGTCACACACTTCTCCAAGCATGGTAGTACAATCTCTTCTAGCTTCCAAACAACTGTATTTTCTTTTCTTTCCAGAGCTCAGCACTCCGTAATCTCTATCTCAGTTAGGCCATGCCTTTCAGCTCCTGTAACATATTTCCACTTTTGCCTTCTCCTGAAGCTTTGTTCTTTCTTTCAGAATGCAGTAGAAGCATTCAACTTAGCAGTGTTCACTGTGGATTCTAAAACACAGTCATCTTGCACCACATAAAATGCAGTCCCTCCTTAACTAGATACCTCACACGAGACCAACGTTAGCCGATCGCCTGAGAACTACTAGAGAACTCTCTAGAATTCAGTTACCAACCAATCCAATTTAAATACATAGTAATGCATACAAGCATTTACAAGTTCAGTGAATAAAATTACCATACTTAACGGTTGTGGCTTTCCTTAGTTAATCATAAGTCTAATCGGTTTCAGTGGGAACTAAGTTCAACTAACTTAGCCTGGATTCACCCCTGTGTTCCCAAACTGTTTGCCAAGGTAAGATGAGTGTGGGGTGTGGAGGGGATAGTTATAGGCAATAATTGGTGGGCAAGAGAAGGAATTCTTTATATTTTTGGCACCTGCTGATTTGCACCCTTAAACTGTCTCCATGGGCTAATTTTGAGCCCAGATGGGGGGAAATATTAAAAATTGTAAGGGTGAAATAGCATGCTGGGGAAAAGGCTATGCATCTCTTCCTGATTTCAGTCTCCTCTGCAGATATCTCTCTCCTGTCACTATATTTGTGTTACCAGGTAAGTTCATGATTTGACGCTACATGTTTGTCTCAGAATATGCAGTTCTGTCCAAGACTAGCATTAAAATTCCATCAGGTTTTTTCTTCCCCAAAGCAAGGACTGTTGCACAAGTTGTTTTAAAAGCTGTTCTGGCAGTGGGAAAAGCTGTTGCATAAGCCATTGCAGTCATTTTATTATCTTCAAGGTGTTTCCTTTTTGTTTTGATGAAGGGGAAGTTGAGCATGTTTGGCTGCGTAACTTTTACATCCTTAGAGGAAACATGTGATACAAGGTGTTGTCTTCTTCACCTTTCACCTTGCTCTCAACATAAAGCCCAGACATATTGCCAGAACATTTCCTTTCCCATGATCACGTTGTTCTTTGGTAAAAAGGGGAGTTCCAAAATCCATCATTAAACAACCTGAAGGTTTTCTGAAGATCGAATGGGATAATTCGCAGATAACTTGGATAACTCTCTTGGATCTGGCAACTTTGTGAAGGGAACAGGAAGTTCAAATCCTTTCAGCTTCCTCTTTCTCCCATGCAGAACTTTACTCCCACGTGAAACCTTCTACTTCTCAGATAGAACTTTAACAGCTCCCCTGCCTGGGAAACACAAAATACTTTCAATGTCACAGCAACCCGAACAAGTTTGGAAAATACAGAAAGGCAGATGACCAGGAAGCCACATAATCACATCTAAGACTTAGGCTGTACACAAACATAGTTTTATTTTAGAATCGAGAGAGACTGAGTACTTGCTCTTTCTACCTAATCCACACACAATCTAGACCTACTGCGTATTTTTTTGCCCCTGAAAAATACATATTGAGATACTGCATTACCGCACAGTGTGTCCATTTGAAAACAGATGGAAGTTATCCCAGCAGTTGTGGGGGTGTACTCACACCTGCTCACTGATGTTGTGGGTGGGCATATTCCAAGATCACAATCTCCATTTCCCCCTTCATTACATGTGGAGGGCAGAAAAGCCACAGATAACCGAATCAGGGGGAGGGTTTTCAAACAGCAGGATCTAGAACCTATCTAGACTGAAAGCAAAACTTTCATTTTTTTGCCCTGCAAATGAATTAGTGTGTGCACAGCCTTTGTTGTTGCACTTGTTCTTCTGATCTTGCACCTATGTTTTTGACAGACAAAAAGTCAGAGTTTGTTCATCACTTTTATCTTCTTGCCAGGAAAAGCTTCATTTCTACTTTCCTATGTGCCCAGCAGCTGTTTAGGGAAGTTTTTAATGTTTGATGTTTTACTGTGCATTACATTTGAATGTGTTGGAAGCAGCCCAGAGTGGCTGGGGCAACCCAGTCAGATGGGCAACATATAAATTTATTATTATTATTATTATTATTATTATTATTATTATTATTATTGAAGAAGAGAGTCCTGTTGAAGTTGCAAGTCCATGATATGTTTAGTCTAGAAAAGCAAATGGATTTGTTTAGTTTAAAGCTTCAACCATATAGCTGAGACAAGTTTTGCGCATAAAAGGTATTTAGCCCTTTAATAATAAGACTGCATTCTCAGACTCGGAGAGTATTACTTCATCTTTAGCAAGCGCTTCAAATTTGTTACTGCCATATATTTTTGCAATAGATATTTTTATCCATTCTCGTATGAGTGAAGTGCTGAAGGTGACATCACTTGCGAAAATATAAATAGCACCTCGCCCAAGTGTTGTTTGTGCTAGAGAAATTGCAATACTTCAAGCTGGCTCCTTATTGTGTGTGACATGGCACTGAAAATTGATGCGGGTTTTATACTGAGACAGTGATGGACAGTGTGGCATTTATAAGGAGCCTTGATATCAGCTACACAGATAAAATGCATGCTGTAATGTAATTGCTATGGCAGCTATTTGCTGGAGCTCCTCCTGCCCTATCAGCCTGCCCAGACACTACAGTCAGCAGCATAGAGTGGGGGTGCCATTGTGCCACCAGCAAACATAGCTCATGTGGTGACATGGGGCAGGGCCTTTTTTGTTGTGGCGCCTTAGCTGTGGAACTTCACTAGCCACCCAGACGTGTGGATAATGAAATCTTTATTGGCCAAGTAGAAACCTATCTGTACATCTGGCCCTTTTAAATGTGTTGTGGGAGGGGGGTTATTGGTTTGTTGTTGTTCTTATTTTTACTATGTATTTTGCAGGTTTTATATTGTAACTTTTTTTGTGAACTGCCCTGAGATCTGTGGATGAAGGGTGGTACGCACATTGAAGAAATAAAAATAATAGTGAAAAAATAAATTCGGGGGAAATTACCAGAGAGAGGATCTTAGCCTTTCCTTATTTTACGCTTCTCTGTTTTACTATGGTTGTGTTTAAATTGTTGTCCGTGCTGTGAGATGCATTTATATTATGTTGGAAACCGTTCAGTGATAGGCTGCATGATGAAGGGAAGCGAATAGAATTTCTAAAAAGATAAATATTATTAAGGGGCCTGTGACACGCAGAACGGCGAGATGCTGTGAGTTGCTGTGCTGGTTTAGCAGGACTTGAGACTGGTCACAAGGGTCGTGGTCTTGCTGGAAGTTGTAGCTCTGTGAAGGCTAAACTGCAGTTACCAGAATTCGGGGTGTGTGCTTTAAATGTATAGAAGTTGTGCCCCCATGTGTAATTTCAAGTGCTAGCAAAAGTGACTCATTTTGGTATGTGTGAACTTGAGTAGATACTTCTGTAAAGGTAAAGATAAAGAGACCCCTGACCATTAGGTCCAGTTGTGGCCGACTCTGGGGTTGCGGCGCTCATCTCGCTTTATTGGCCGAGGGAGCCGGCGTACAGCTTCCAGGTCATGTGGCCAGCATGACTAAGCCGCTTCTGGTGAACCAGAGCAGCACACGGAAACGCCATTTACCTTCCCGCTGGAGCGGTACCTATTTATCTACTTGCACTTTGATGTGATTTTGAACTGCTAGGTTGGCAGGAGCTGGGACCGAGCAACGGGAGCTCACCCCGCTGCAGGAATTCAAACTGCCGACCTTCTGATCGGCAAGTTCTAGGCTCTGTGGTTTAACACACAGTGCCACTGTAGCTTTAATAATTACATGGGGAGAGGGATGAGTTCTCTGCTCTTATTAGTATCCCCCCCCCAAGTTGGTTGAGGCAATCACAATCTACAATACAAATTGTACAATTCAATACAATATTGTATTGTATTGTACAATACAATAAGATACAAAGATTTCTGCTTTACATTGCAATCCTGTATCCACTTAGCTGGGAGTAAGCCCCATTTAATTCAGTGGGTTTTGCTTCTGAGTAAACATGTATAGAATGGCATGCTTGAGATTTAAAAATATATTTTTATAGTGGGCTTCTGGAATTTTGTTCAGGGAGCATTGTTCCATAAAAGGACATGCAAATAAGCATCTTAATGTATCTGCATAAATGCCTCAGATTCTATAGCATCATGTCCAGTTTTTTCATAAAACTTCCTTTATATCTTACGTTCCCCCCCCCCCCATTTTTCCTTTCTTTCTCTAGTCTGCCCTCTCGTGATAATTGGTCTCATTGCAACTACTCTTACCAGCCAGCTGTTTAGTGAAGCAGCTGAAATAAGGAAACTGCTAAAAAGTGGGGCTTTTGCAATATGTAATTATGATGTTTATAATATTGAAAACACTTTACAGTTTTTTGAGCAAAATGTTAGGCTATGCATGTGTTCACATGCACAAAATAGAAGCTTTTATTACCTATTATAACTTTCACGGGATTCTCTCACAATAACACTACTGTAATAGTAATACTGCACAGAATATTTTAAAATACTATTTCTTCTGTAATTCTAACGAAAGACAGAAGATTAAATTCAGTCAAATTCAAAATAGTTTCCCATCAAAGAATGATAGCAAGAGAAAGCTTGCACAGCCTTCAAATAACAATGCTTTTGCTGGATTTAATGGTGAAAGTATCTTCTCTAGCATCCTGAACAGTTTATGGGGGGCAGAGGGAACCCAATTTTCCCTCTTACTCAAATGTGCTGTAGCTTTCAAGGCCGGAAGAAATAAAAAAATCACTTGTAACCAGCATTCAAAATTTGCCAGGCACATTTTGCACCTGGCTATCAACAACTTGCAACCAAGTGAAGATGCCAGGATAGCACTTGATGTCTCCATCACCTAGAAATGCATGCCTGGGGATCTTTGGATCCTGAATGTTTTCACACACTAGAAACACTTCCTGTAGAATTCTATCCATTATATTTAATCTGCGCAATCAGAATGAATTTCAGGAACCAATACGACTTTCAAGCCGTCTGGCCCCAAAATGGCAGCTAGGTATTCCATTCTGGCGACTGTAACTCTGGTTTAAGGAGCTGTTTGGTGCCTAGCTTAAATACCCAAGTTTCTAACATTACATGTAACTGTTATCAGGTGAAAATGGAGCACCATGCATGTGTGAAATTGCTGACTTCCTTGTAGTCTCCAGTGCAATCCCAAGATCGTTATTTATTTCATGAAATTTATACGCCACTTGATTGTAACACCCACCCCCCAAAAAAGGGGGGGCAGCAAAGCAGTTTCTGTCAGTTGACGACTGCTGGCCAATCAACAACCACATTAATTTGCATTAAAATTTCTTGGACTTCATCCAGTTTACTGCTGCATTAAGGCAGTGGTCCAAGGTTTGCACAGCCCCTCCTGATTCAGATGCTGAGGAGGAAGAGAGCTGCGTGTCATCAGCGTACAGAAGGAACTGTGCTCCAAAACGCCTAATGACTGCTTTCAGTGGCTTCATGTTAAATAGCGTTGGGAGCAGAATACTGCCCTGTGCAACTCCATAGCACAGGTGCTGGGAGGACAAAGAGCATTCCACCCACATGTTCTTAGGTCTCAGCTGCACAGCTAGGACCAGAACGTTTGTAGTATAGTGCCTCCAATACCACACAGTCAGTTCAGGAAGATATCATGGTTAATGGTGTCAAACGCCACTGAGAGATCAGGTAAGAGTAACAGGATTGTGTTCTCATCCCTCTTTCAGCAAAGGCCCTCCATCCATCATGTTGGCCAAGGTTGATTCAGTTCCAAAACCACCCAGTGGATTAAAGAGATAATCTGTGTCATCCAGGAACACTTGTTCCTGGAATTGTTTTTGATTGTATGCTATATGGAACTGTTTTTACACTTTTCTCATTTTATGGTTGTAGTTGCTAAATTTGTTTTCTAATAGCATATTTTATTGTTTCAACCCACTCTGGGACCTTATGGTAAAGGTCAGATAAGAAATGTAATAAAGAAATAAATAATGCTGGTGGATAATTGAAATCATCATTTGACAACTGCTAATTAGGAAAAGCTACTCTTGTGCAGGTCAGTGGAAAGAACTGTATTTGGAACTCAACAAGAGAGAGACAAGTTAAAATCTCTGTTTGGCTCAGTGACCGTGGACTGATCTTCTTTTCAACCTAGCCAGCCTCATAGGGTTAGTTATGAAAACAAACAAGAGGAAAATTATAAAACATTTTGTGAAAATTACCTATGGAAAATAATCTTGAAGCATTTTCTGGTTATGCTTACTGGGGGTTTTTTGTGAGAAACTCTACTGATATTGGAAGATTATTTGCAGATGTTTCTTTAAACTGTTGTGTGCTTGGGGCAGCTTTGCAATAAAGGATGGTATCACAGTTATGCCAACCCTACGAGCGCTTTTATTGTGCCCCAGAGCAAATACATATATTTGGATCTGTTTCTGAAAATCGGGCTAGTTTCTTCACTCTGTCCTTCTACCTGCCTGGAAACCAGACTTTCCAGTCAAGCAGTTCATTTGTTTACATCTGAAAGATGTGTTAATTAATAATCTCGGCACATAAGAAAGCTTAAGAACAGTAATTATACAGTCTGCAACATGTCCCAGTGCCAACAAAAGCCTTTCTAACCCTCTACTCTGTAGCCCTAGGCAACCCTAGTGTGTCCTGTTGAACCACTTGGTAACATCACTAGCCTAGGAAGTGAGAGGCATCAGATAAAGATGTAAGTTGACGACAGACTGGGTACAAGAAATACATGAAGTCCAAATATCACCAATATCAGCCACTATCTCCCTTATCATACACCAAGCCTGTCTTTCAGACCTTGCAATTGCTCAGAGCTGCTGTAACAAATAGGGAAGAATCATAGATCAGTTAAAGAACCTACACGGAAGGTCTCAAGTTCAACTGATGGCCTCTCCAATGAAAAGAATCAGCAGGTGATGGGAAAGATGTGGGATTGGAGAGCTGCCACCAATCAAAATAGACTGAGCTATATGAGCAAATAGTCTTGGCACCTTCCTATGTTCCAGAATGGCTATATAGATTATATATTTTATTTAAATACAATTAAGAGCCTGGGGCCTTCAGATCTTCAAAGGCACCTTGGCATCAAGCAGTGTTCATCTTCTTTGGCCATCACTCGTAGCTGAATAAGATTGTCTTCCATGAACACGGTCTTAACTGAGTCCGTAAGTGATTGTGGAGGCCAATTCTGGATCCATAAGTCCTTCCACAGTGGGGACGTAGGTTTCCAGGTGGGAGTTGATCATGGTGAGGGTTTGCCAAACGTGCCTTCCTCTTGGTACGTTTTCCCCTTTCGCCCTGAGTTCAAGCGTCTTCAAAGTCCATGACACCTTTGGTAAAGGCTGTTTCCAATTGCAGCCCTTGCAGGCCAGTGTTTCCGATGTGTCCGTGATAAGACTACATTTTTAAAGACTCTTGAGAGTCTTTAAACCTCTTTTATCGACCAGCAACATTACACTTTCTATTTTTAAGTTTGAAATAGAGTAGTTGCTTTGGAAGACGATAATCAGGCATCTGAACATGACCAGTCCAACGAAGTTGATGTTGAAGAATCATTGCTTCGACACTGGTGATCTTTGCTTCTTCCACTACACTGGCATTAGTTCACCTGTCTTCCCAAGTGATGTATTAAAAATTTCAGAGACACCGTTGATGGAATCTTTCAAGGAGATGGCATTGATAAGTGCTCCATGTTTCACAAGCATACAGTAAGGTTGGTAGTACAATAGCTTTGTAAACAAGCATTTTGGTTTCCCTGCGAATGTCCCGGTCCTCAAACACTCTGCAGTTCAATTGGGAGAAGGCTGCACTTGCAGAGCTTAGGCGATGCTGGATTTCGGCATCAGTGTCTGCCCTTGTGGAAATAAAACTTCCCAGGTAGGAAAAGTGATTGACACTTTCCAACATTACACCATTGAGTTGGATTTGTGGCGCTGCAGTGGGGTTGTTTTGTGCTCGTTGGTGCAGCATTTTGGTTTCTTCCCAGGGACACCAATGAAGATCATCAAAGGCACCTTGACACCAAGCAGTGTAGAAGCGCTAGTGTGTTCAGGAGCTGAACTGAGAGCCAGTATGTGGTGTATTGGCTTCTGTATCAGACCAGGATTCAAATTTTCACTTAGCCATGGGGAGATCCATGTTCAAATCCCCATTTAACCATGAAGCTGACTGGGTGACTGTGGACCATCTCTCTGTCTAACCAGTAACTAATGGAGTAGAGTCTTAAACCACTGATAGCACACACTTTCCAAAGGATGTTTAGAATTCTACGGTGCAGTCTAGATGTTAATCATTGGCCTGCATGTCTATGGTTCTAGTGAGAGGCAGGAGGTGACACAGCAAGGTTGTATTTAGAGTTTCCTTCAACCTTCTCCATTTCAGTGGCTGCAGCTTGGAGAAGACAGGTCCAGGAATTAGTACAATTGACGCATCTTATCACACATAAGCATTTAACAGTTGTTCTTGGGAAGATGCCGGTGGGATACTTGGGTTGAAGATGTTAGTTGGCAGATGACTTGCATGCCCATGTCATCTAGTTTGAATTTAGGATTTGAACTTAAAGTTCAAAGAATCCTAACCATTATTTTAGCCATCTTCTTTTGGCTTTGCCCTCTTATTAATCACCTAATGGCTTTATATGCTGAGAGTTACTGGAGGCTGATGGAAAGATGTATTTCCACAGAAGAGTTATATTTTTAATAATAGAAATTCGGTACTGTACTAAAGAGTCAAACTGGATTGAATCCAAGTCTTTAACTGGTCTGTAGGAAGCAGATGTACATTTCATAATAATTTCTTTCCAGGAATAGTAAAAGCAAGAAATAGATTTTGATTTATTTATTTTTTTACTCTCTTGTTCACTGCAGTGAATATATTGCTGTTGCCCGTCTAGACAAGTTAGCATTTTTATGCTGACTTGGTTGTTTCTGTTCTCAGATGTACAGAGAACTATAAATCTGGCATTTTTCTTAATTTTTTTTTTTAGCCTACTGTTGTAACAACATTGTAACCACAGTTTCCAAAGCAAAACTACAATTGAATTATGACCATAAATATTTAGCTTCTTGTACTGAACATAGAAGTATAAATCCAGCATTTTGGGGATAGATTGTTATTTTTTGCAAAGTAACTGTTGCCTTTACTGTAGCAACACTGTGACCACGGTTTCCACTGCAAAACTACAATGGAATTATGACCTTACATATTTAGGTTCTGTATTGACTTCTCCAGAAAAAAAAGATTAAACTCTGCTTTGATATTAAGAACAAAATGTTAATGTTACTCTTATGACTGTAATTTGTTGATAACAAGTTGCAGATTCCCCACCCACCTTTTTCTAAAAATGAGGGGCAGTTTTTCAGCATCCTGAACTAATACAAACTGGGCTTTAAAATGCTGAATGTCTTGGACTGTGTCCCAAGATGGAACTTGCTTCTCCTTTGATAGGCTTCAGTTAACTGCCTTTTGCATCAAACAAACTCTCTTTTCATTTCCTGGGGTTCTTTGTAAATGTTTTTTAGGATCGGTCAGCTATGTCTGTCGAGAGCAAGTGCTAAAACCTGGCTTGGTTTATGATGTGTGTACCGTGTGCCAGATTCTGATCCGATTGCAGGCTGTTTGTGCCTGCAAATCACAAAGCCATATATAATCTATATGCTTGCGCAAGAGTCCATACATATTTTATAAAGGGGGTGTGGGGTGTTTGTGACCCATGCCTGAATTGGTGTATTCATGCAGCAGTGCTCTGTGGAACGTGACAGCATTCAGAATGTAAGGACCTTGTCTTTCCCCAGTCTGGGCCAGTCTCCCCATCTCTCCCCCTATCCTGTGGAAAGCTGCCCCGATTAAAAGAGCCAGAACATTCTCAATTGCTAGCATTGTATGCTATTAAACCCATTGTTTTGTCCTTCCACTAAGAAGCCAGATCTAGTTTTATAGGACAATGTGTGGCTGAATTTTCACTTCATTAGAACAGGAGATTTCCCTGCTGCCCTGTTTATTGCTGCTGCTGTGCAATTTGCATCTTTTAAGACTTTGATCTTAATATTTAGCAGAGGCTAGAGACATCGTGTTTATGTGCTAGTGCGTTGTCGTAACAAAAAAGTGCGGTCCCACAACCAACCCTGCATGTTTCAAGTTTTACTGAAATGGACTGTGTTTAAACAGAAGCTGGAATGCAACTGATGCTTGGAACACCTTTCTTTCCCATTCTGATTGTGACTTTTTGGTCTTGTGTGGAGTACCAGGGTGGTCTAGGTGGAAGGCTGCTGACGAGTATTTGTTGCATGTGTGTGGCATCAGGGAGGGGACTGACTACTAATTTGTTAGCACCACAATTGGCTTCATTGTAAGCCCCATTATAAATGCAGCAGCTCATTAAGACCTCTGCTGAGATCCAGCCCAAACAATATTTTTGGGATGAAATCGTATGCGGTCAGCAGCTTGCTGTAATTTTTTAACTACACCACAAACCTTGTAAAGATGTCTGTGTGATAAATAGGGGTTATTAGGCACCTGTGCCCAACTCACCTGCACTTTGCCCACTAATCCATCTCCCTGGGATTTCTTATAATGTTCTAACCCTCTCAGAGATGCAAATGTCACCCGTTAAAACAAAAACAAAAAGAAATTGCACGACCTGAGAAATGATTCCTCCTTCGTCATGAAGATGCAGGGATATTTTCCCTCAAATTCGCTGGACCCAAATTTCATGATGAAATTTTAATCCTGTTACACCAAGCTTAACATCTGCCATTTTGGGACTTGAAAGACAGTGCCTGGTTTAAAACAATTTTCTCTCCATTTCCTTAAATAGTTACACACAGACGTGGTTGATGGAAGTCCTAGGCTTATAGCCAAAATGTTGTATAAGATGAGAAGAGATGTTATGTTTTGTTTGGAAAATATATATTAAAAAACACTAATAAAAATATATTTTTAAAAAAAATAGTTACACACACACACACACACACACACACACACACACCCTGGTCAGTATTAAATTTTGCTGGTGCTCTACTTAATGGAGTGGGGGTAATGTCACCATGCTAGCCGACAAATCAAGCTATCATCACCTCTTCCTTTTCTGCTGCCTACAACAAAGAGAACAAGGGCTTCTTGGCCATATGAGTCACTGTCTCCCTGGACTATTGCAAGGATGAAGCCAAATACACAAACGGCTAGCTGAGAATGCTCCTACCTTTCCTTTCTTCCATCTCCTTTCCTTTCATCAGGCCCAGACAAGGGCAAAGAGCTATTGCAGGATGCAGTGTAGAGGCACATGGAGAGGCTTGGCAACTGGAATCTGTGTGCAGGTCAGGCAGCGAGCCAGGCATGGCCTGGGGAACGTCAGTTTGAAGCTTTCACCGACAGGTAACTACTAGTATGGTGCAAGTACAGATCTTGCTCTTTCCACAGGCAATAACGGAAATGGCACACTTTCCCGTGGAAGTAAAAGGGTCAGTTTGAACATTGCAGCAACTGTATGTGTTTGCAGCAACTAAGTGACCTCCCTGGAGTGCAAACCTGGGCAGTGTGTATGGAGGTCCTGAGCTGCCCAGACAACAAGACCCCCCTCTTGGCCTCGCTGATGTGGTCCAAAGGAAACGAACGCAATACATTTGGCACCAGCTTGGCTACAGGACTTTCTGGAAGGAGGCATACAAGAGGCCATCCAAACCACCTTAGTGACTCCACTCTGGATTTGTGTATGGTTTACTCTTTAGGTTTTTCTTCTCCCAGAGATGTCTCACAAGGCAACGGGGGTATGGATTGTTCCTCAGGGTTTACCCCCGAAGCCTTTCTCACGCATGTGTATATCCTCAAGGCAGGGGACAGAGTTTAGCTTCTAGGTGGGTTACCTTCCGAGGTTGACGAGATCCATCTGCCCATAGCGTAGCCCCCTATGGAGGTCACCAAAAGCAATTCATGGTGTAGGCATACAGTGTAATGGATGTTGCTTTACAACATTGTTGGCCCAAGTGCACACCATATGGATGCAGTGTTCCATATGCTGCATACCAGTGTTCCATGTGGTGTCTGCGCTAGTATACATCCTGCACATGTATGGGCCAGAGAATGAGCTAGGAGTCTTTTAAATATTATATACACAGTGTGAAACAACAATACAGTACTGGTAAGTGACGTAAAGTGGTTTTCATGCCTTTCAGGAACTGCCACACTTATTTAGATCGTAAGACTTCACGGAGTTAAAACAGAAAACCATGGTTTGGCAATACAAGCACAAGAAATCTCAGGCTTGCTGCTTCTTCATTTGTCTCCTTCGTCTGTGCATGAGGGGAAGATTCTTGTTTGCTGCTTTATCAGAACCTGGGAATTTGTCTGCAGTAAATCTTAGTTTGCTGCTGAATAGGAACCTGGGAAAATGTAGCTTGTCCACAAACTGTCACCAAAAGCATTTCATGGTGTAAATAATAATAATAATAATAATAATACTGAATCATAGCTTGTCTGCAAACAGGGATCTCAAACTGGGTTTTGATCCCGGTTCTGTGTAAATGATGGTTTGTTCAAATCATAGTTCTCCAAGTTTGGATAAAACAGAAGCTGTTCTTTGTTGCAAACTGCTATCAGAAGCTTCCATCTCCTACCTTTGTGAGTGAAGTCATGAGAAAGGAGACACAAGTCTAAGGCTTGTGTCTGATCGTGCTTCTAATGGGAAACCATGGCCTGCCACTCTTAGTCTCATTGATTGTAATGGAACTTCGGACTATGTATTCATATAATCACAGCTTTACCAGTGTAATCTTGCTATTTCAAAGTGAATGTGATGATTTCCATTGAAAACAGTGGTAGTTGGAATGTATTCTTGTTTTCATTAGATAGGTCCACTCATGATGTCCTGTTCTAATTCTATAGCAAAACAGATGCATTTTTTAAAAATGAAAAATAAACACCTGGCAAACTGATTGAATGGAAAAACACAGTAATGCTACCTTAGGTTCTTTTTAGGTTGGCAGATCTGACAGGGAGAAGATTGAGAGAACTCAGGAGCCACATTGGTAACAAAATCCTGCCAGTCTTGCTTTCCTCTGTGCAGCAAAATATTATTAGCGAAGGCAATTTTTGACCTGGTGCTTATTTTAGATCCCAGTACTGGAACAATAAAGCTCTAATAGTATCAAGTAACATTTCAAATGAAAATTATTTCTGTGACCTTTTTGCAATCCATCTGAAGATTGCTGACATTGTAAAAATTTATAGCCAACCTTCCTATCTCATTGTAGTTCATTGCTGTTTCACTTGCCGTGTGATGGTGGTGACAACAATATATGGAATTGGCATTAGGAATCTACCGCTAGAAGCGGATATGAAAATACATCCAGAAAAGGTGTTAAAACGAAAGATGGATGTGTGTTATCCTGTAGCATCTGATTACTTTCCAGCATCTCATTAACATTCAGTGTGTGTCAAAACTGATACAGACCTTGTAAAGCAAAATGGAAATGTGGGTAGATAATCTCTCTTTGTATGGATTAGATAGAAGTATGTGGCTTAATTATATGTAAGCAATTTATATGCAGCATGTCATGCAGGAAAGAGATGGACTTGTAAAAACCTAGTGGAGTTATATCATTTGCATGAAATCCCACCTCTAGAATGCGGTTGTGTATCCTTCTGAGGTCTCCCACTGCTTGGTGTCTTCTCAGCAGCCTATTTGATCAGAGAAGCAACTTACCACAGGTAGGCTTATACCTTTTTTAAGAAGGCTAAGGCTGAACCTTATACATGTGTACTCATAAGTAAGCCCTATTGGACTTCAAGGAGTATACTCTCTGTTAAGTGTGTATAGGGTTGCAAGTAGTTGTTTAAAATGTTGTAAGCTTTCTGACTGCCTGTTCATTACTGGCCACATGGATATTCGCTGTTCAAAGCGATACCAAAAAAAAAAGAAACAAAACACCCCAGTAGCAGTCTTCAAAGTAAAATTGAATAGAATATTGAAAGAGACCATCAAATCCAATTAAAGCAGTGGCTTTTAATGGCGAACCTCTGAATGGGCGTGCCATCTATACTTTCAGATACTACTGTGAAACAGATTTAGAAAATGAAATGTGCAGAACTGAGGCCACGAATTGAAATGTCATGATTTGAAATATACGGTAGGTGAAGGCATAGCTACATACCTTTACAGAAAACAAAATGCCTTGGAATGCAATGAATATTTATTGATACTTGAAACCATTTCCCCTTTGGAATGCCTGAGTAGGCCTTTTCAGAATATTTCCATGCATACAGCAACGAGGATGATAGCCACCTTCAAATATCTAAAGGGCTGTCACATGGAGGTTGGAGTAAGCTTGTTTTCTCCTACTCCGGAGGCTAGGATCCAAACCAATGAATTCAAGTTACAAGAAAGGAGATTCCGACTAAATATGTTTGACAGTGGAACAAACTCCCACAAGAGGTGGTGGACTCTCCTTCCTTGGAGGTTTCTAAGCAGAGACTGGATGGCCATCTGCCAAGTATGATTTAGTTGAGATTCCTGCGTTGCAGGGGGTTGGACTAGATGACCCCCGGGGTTCCTTCCAACTCTACAATTGTATGATTCACATTCAGGGATTCCTCTTTCATTCTCTTCTTTCTATGTATAGCACCTCCATTCTGGAAACCGTCTCCCAGAAGATACATTTGTACAAGTACTAATTAGTTATTAAGTCCTTCCACTGAACCTACCTAGTGTTGATCTTATTCAGATTCTCATTTTTTAACCTAATAGTAACAACATAATATACTATGATGATTAATGTATTCCTTTGTTCTCCCTCCGGTTCCTTTATCTGTTTATTATACTGAAAACCCTTTGGATCAGGAAGAATCCCAGCTATTGCATTCATATATGCCGTTCCAACACCTCAGTACAAAAGACAACAATATCCCTGTTCCAAAGAGATGATCATGAGTTGCAATACCAGTAGAACCTCAGATCATATCACAGCTTCACTTGACTCCACTTAAATCCATGCTCATGTGTCAGCAGTATTCAAATGCTACTTAACTGTGTCAGTAGAGCAACTTCGGTTAGGGTGTCAGGTAAAAAAATAAAAACCAGGGAAGTGTTGAAATTATGTCAAAACTAAGTTGCATGCCTGTAGGTTCTTGCATTTTCTGGCCATGACTCCCTTTTGCAAAGGTCCTCTGAAACTTATCTAGAAAAAATATTTATTTAGTTCACCTGCCAATAAGCATCTCTTGAGCAATAAATGTTTGCCAGGAGATTACACCTTTGTTTCATCACTCATTGATTGTCGGATACCAGACTGTTGCGGAGATCTGAGGCTCTAGTGAGCCAAACCCTTTGTGAAACTTAAGTGTTTTAACACAGGCATAGTTTGATAACATAGACCATATCTTCCACCCCCCTTCAAATTATTGTTTGTGAGTCAGCCGCTGGAAGTGCAGTAGAGAAAATGTTCTGTTTGCCTTTTAGAAAGCCATTTCATTAAACAGGTGCAAACCCAACATACCAAGCAAAAATAAAATAAGTGGAATAAATAGCTTTCATTTCACTTTCCATTGGGAATTACATTATGATGGGTTGGATCTGGCGTAATAGTACAATACATCATATACTCAAAAGTCAGTGTGGTTTACTTCAGTGAAATATTGAATCAGTGCAGCTGGCTTCTGAATAAACTTCTATAGGATTTAATTCAGAAAGTCCAAGTGGACAGTGCTGAGCTCTATCAGGATTCCTAATCATGGAACCTGCCTCATGCTGTCATGTTCAGTGGTCCATGAATGGCTTGCTTTGATATACTAATGGAAGGACTTGTGTCCATGCACCATCACTCTCCCCAGCTGAAACCTAAATAGAGGTATTTCTGCATTTAGTTAAAATTGAAATCACATTCATTTCATTGGCACTACAGCCATCTTACTCTGGATCTAACCTAGTCACTACTGCTGCAGTTACCGCCATAACTAGCTCTACATTTCTATATAGTATGCTACACATTGTACATAAAATATTGGCGGATTTTATTTCTAGAGGGCTCGTGCATATTTACTAGGGGATAATATACATGCTTACTTAGGAATAAGTTCTACTAAATCCATTGGGGTTTAATCTCAATCCCCATCCCCAATACAGGGACAGGGAACCTATGGCTCTCTAGATGTTTTTGGACATTCTGAGTATTGGCCATGTTGGTTGGACCTGATAGGAGTTGGTTATTAACAGTTTGGAGGGCTACAAGTTAGCCATTCCTTCTGTAATCCCTAAAAATGCTTTTTCATTGAAGACTTACTTCTGAGGACACACACACAGGATTGTTCTCTTAAGTGTGTTCAAAGGCTGCCCACTTGGTAAGTTAAGAGGTCACCCACAGAGGGTGACAGTAAGGTTGGCAACTTGCTTTCTATAACAGCTCAACAATGGGCAGGACTGAAGCTGTTGGCATGGAAGCTGCAGTATTTTCAAAGGTTTTGCCTGCTGAAGTGATGGCATTATGCAGGTGGTATTGGCGCAGGAACAAAAAAAAATTTGGCAATTGCATGCAAGGTCAGGGTTGATGTAGCAAGAAAGGAGTAATGGCTAGTCGGAATTTTCAGATAAGCTATGACTGTATAGCTCATGAGAAGCACTTCAGAAGAAGCGGGGTTTGTGTTGTGGTTTGAAGGAAAGGATTCTGGCTGCAGTCCTGTGTACACTTTGAATATGGTGAAAACTATTTCCACATAATCGTAAAAAGGATCAGATAGCATGGTGGCATAATGTTTTATTTTAGATTGGAACCCACTCTGCGACCTTAGGGTAAAGGGCAGATAATTTCTTCTCTTTTCTCTTTTCTCTTTTCTCTTTTCTCTTTTCTCTTTTCTTTTCTTTTCTTTTCTTTCTATTAAATAGAAAGATGAGGCTCTTCCAAAAATGTGGAGGAACATATAGTATAAAATGTAAAACTGGGATTTTAAACAAAGCTTAGTAAACCGCCGTATGGATCTCTTTGTGTACCTATGTTACCAAACTTATTTTTTGAGTCAGGTGGGATTGGATTCTTGGTAGACCCCACACAATTGTCTCTCATGAGCCAGGGTGCAAAATGCAGCTACTTCACAAGCAGGTAACATAGGAAAGTGTGGGATCGTGCCGTCAGTGCGTATACCCAATCCTGGCTCTGTCATCATGAGATATATCAGCAGTTCTGTGTGACCCGACTGGTGACTGCATGAGACCCACAAGTTTATTGGACTGTAAATTTACTGGGGACTGTGCTTCACTGAACTTAGTGACACTTATTTTTGAGTAAATACCTATTTGAGTGGGCTGTACTTGATACGTGTGTTTTTTCCCGTATGCATGGTGCTCCTCTGCTACTCACATGATACACAAAGAATATGTATCTGCTGATACTTGGTATGCCAACTAAAAAGAAGCTTTCGTGTAACATGCTGTCACATCTACTTTTAAGCATGTTAAGCCAAAATCACAGTCGCCAGAGTTAACTCAGTTCACTATATGTATGAAGACATTGCAGTTGCAGCCATATTAAATTTATATGCATAACTGCCTCTAGTTACTATTGTAGTTTATCCTACTGCTTTACAGGCTACAAAATGCAGTTTTCATACATGACAAAAATAGGAGACCCTAGTTTAGTAAGGTAATACTTTTTATTGGACCAGTCTGACTTGGTAAAAGAATATAAGATTTGGTGTTACTGTGTGTATCCTATTCCACCGCAGTGAGAAACGTAGAGATCTAATGCAAGTGATCCCTTGGAGAATAGTCAACAGATTATATTATGTGAACGATATTGTGCCCGGTAGTATTGCACTTTATTTCACAAGCACCAAATGGAATGTTTGACCTTGTACAGTTAGTAAAGCTTTCACTGCCATAGTCAATGAAAGCAGTTGGAGTCACCCTCCAGGTTTTCAGAATCCAAGTCTGATGGAGCATCTTTTGTTATTACTACCATTTTAATGAAGTAATAATAAATATAAAAATGTGCACCCCACCATCAAGACCATTCCATTGTAATTATCCAATCTCCCAAAATTTCAACACCTCTTTCCATTTTAACAGTACAAATTCTACAAATGCCTTCCATATCTCCTCAAAATCGTTTCTCCTGCATATTCCCTGTCTTACCTTAATAGCACATGTTAATTTATCATTAATAGCTGTATCCCACACCTCTTTATACCATTCTTCCATTTCATACACACCTTGTCCCTTCTACTTCCTAGCTATCATAACTTGTGCAGCTGTCAATAAATTTGCGAGCAAGTCCTTCTTAGCCTGTGAACCCTATGGAGCCTCTTTTATGGCACTCGGCTTATTAGAACACGTTTTTAAAAATGAAATTGAGGTAGGATTCAAGACGTTATTGGGCACCAGCATGTATGAGATCATAACCAGGGATAAAGAAGCCTTGAGAACAGTGGTGGACCAGGCTGAAGCTTAGTACAGGGAGAAGAAAAGATGCCATCAATGGTAGCAGGCAGATGGTTTGATTGATTTGGCAGTTGATTTTTCTCCTGCTCTCGATGAGGTTCCACTTCTCCTGAAATCGCCAGAGTATCGCTTGGGGGTTGTTAGGAAGGCTTAGAGGATGCATAAATTAGTGAACTACACAATAACTTGATCATTTCTCTTAAAGAACAAAACAGACACAGGAGATTCCTGACTCTAGCCTGATAAAAACAACAGGGAATTTTGGGAGTTCAACTTTGTTGCAACGTTTAGGAAAATTAATTTTCAATATGCATTTATTTATTTCATCAACAGGTGTGGGGTTTTTTTGTGTGTGTGTGTGACTGCAGTATTGGCAACAGTGCACAGTTTTATGATCTTTTGTTGTTTAAGATTATGCCTGCTTGTGTGTTTTTTTGGATGATTTATTTTAATTTGTTTTATTGATTGCCATTTTTATTATGCTGTAAGCCACTCTGAAGGCATACAGCAGGGTAAAAATCCTAAAACAAATAAGCTGGAAACAGTTTCCATATATTTGGAAATATATATGTATTGGGGGGGGGGGAGAAGAGCAAAAAATACTATCATTTGTACTAATACTCACCTATGGCTGCTCCAGAGTAGAAACCTAGTGGTGATTTATATTGGCGGTTGAAGCTTCCAGAGCTACACATGGTTCTTGCACTGTTTCCCACTTGGAAAGAAATAATTCCCTTAATAATTCACTTAAAATACGCTTTTCTTCTTCCTACACACAAGCCAGTCAACTGATTTATGGGAATATTTAGAAGGAAAGCCCCCAAAGGCATGATGATAGTTGAATGGAATTTTTGCAGCATCTCAAAAGAATGATCACTGATTCAAGAAAAAGAATGTAAAGAGATGAGGGTGACTCAGTAGCTATACCATACTTCGGCAGCAGGGTGAGGGAGGGAGAGTAACGGTTTTAAAATTATCTGACACCTGCTCTTTTCTGAAAAGGCAGCAGAAGATGGAGCAAAGATGCAAGGATAAAAAAATGTTTCCGTGTTTAGTTTACTTAGTAAGCAAGTTCAAAAAAAGCTGAAACTTCACAGTCAGAAGTTTATGAAGAAGGCACAGCAGGATGGTAACAGAATCTAGTCCCCATACCCCTTTCCAAGCAGCTCATCTGTGACATTTCGTATTTGCTTTAGTTGTTGCTGTATATTTAGTGACCCCACCCCCCACCCCCCGCTGCATGGAGCTGGAGACACATTTAGCAAATATTCACATTAAAACAGTTATTAAGGATAGTTGCCCTGAGCCGACTTCCACTCGAAATATCACCAGTAACTTGAGAGGGGCAAAAACGCCAAGCAAATTAACACTAATATGCACAGACTGTCTTAAACTCCTAAATTACCTAAATAACTTACCTAGTAGCACCCAGGGGAGCTCTCATTCAACCAAGCTAAGGCAGAGTGAATAGTCCTCCCAGCCATGTTTCTGCTTTAACCAATTCTGGATGCTTGCATGACAAAGCAAGCAAATGCAGAACGCTCTGAAACCAAACATTTAAAGTACCAGACATGGCTTGGATTCGAAGGTTTGTTCGGCAAGCCAATTCCCCCTGTCCATTGTAGTCCCTGCATCCTGTCTCATCTTGTTCAGAGGGTCCCCAAACCTCAGATTTGAGGCTGTGAACACACCATACATTTAAAGTTCACACACACACCTCAAATTCTGGAGATGGTAGTGTAAATCTCACAGAGTTATGACTCCCAGCACACCCTGACAAACGACAGTTCCCAGCATTTGGCAGATGGGTGTGTGTGCACGCATTAAATGTTTGGTGCAGATACAACTCTAGATTGGCTTCAGATTGAAACCTGGTGAAAGACACAAGCTTCTTAATTCTCCTGAACGTCTTAGTGGCTTTTGATACCATCAACCATGGTATCTTACTGGACCAATTCTGTGGGACAGGAGCTGGGGGAATATTTTAATAAAATGCGACCCCAACTACTTGCTCTATGGCAGGGGTGGCCAAACTTTTTACAAAGAGGGCCGGATTTGATGAAGTGAACATGCGTGAGGGCCGACCAAAGTTGTTGAAATTTTTTTAGGATTGAAGAGTTTATGATCTTTTTATGTGATTTTTTGGATTAATCAGCACAAAATTGCTCACCTTTTCTTGGGAAAAGTAAATAAAAGTCACAGAATACTTTTGAACTGCCTTTTGGGTCAGATCACAGGCAGCAGGTAGCCAGTGTGGTGTAGTGGTTAAGAGCAGTGGACTCGTAATCTGGGGAATGGGGTTCGATTCCCTGCTCCTCCACATGCAGCTGCTGGGTGACCTTGGGCCAGTCACACTTCTCTGAAGTCTCTCAGCCCCACTCACCTCACAGAGTGTTTGTTGTGGGGGAAGAAGGGAAAGGAGAATGTTAGCCGCTTTGAGACTCCTTCGGGTAGTGATAAAGCGGGATATCAAATCCAAACTCATCTTCTTAAGGAAAAAAAAAAAGATTACAGGCAGCACAGAGCAAGATGAGCAGCTGGCAGGAGTCACAGATGACTGACAGGAGGCAGCGCAAGCCAAATGGCGGGTTAAAAGCCGGCTGCCAGTGCGATACAGCCGACAGCCGGGATACAAAGGATGCATGCAAGAGCCAACGGGAGGGCAGGACCTAGAGCCACACGTAGGGCTTCTGCGCGAGCCAGTCAGCTGCCAGGATAAAGAGGCAGGCGCATGCGTGAGATGGCAGGTGGACGGGTCCAGGAGCCACATGGCGAGCGGCTGCAGCGCCTGTGGGGCCAGATTAAAGCAACCAGTAGGCCGGATTTGGCCTACGGGCCGGACTTTGGACATGCCTGCTCTATGGCAATTAGGATGCGGTGTTCTCAGGCTCCTGTTCTGTTGAACATCTATAGGGTTGCCATGTTTCAAACAGTGATATGAAGCTGCTGTGAGAAGTCATCCGTATGCTGACTCCTCCCAGCTCTATCTCCCTGTTCAAGCGTTGGGCCGATGCCTGGGTGCTGTAATGGGATGGATGAGGGTCTGTAAACCAAAAGTGAATCTTGATAAAGATGGAGGCTCTGGGGGTTGTTGGTTCCCAGGTTAAGGGTTTAGGTAGGCATCCTGCCCTAGACATGGGTTGTGTACTGCCTTTAGGACCAAGTGCACAGTCCTGGGGTTCTCCTAGATTCAGACTGGCCGCTAAAGACTCCACTGCGATGGCATGGAGTGGTTCTGGTCGCTAACCTGCTGTTACTTGTCCTGGACAGAGTTGGCCACAATAGTCCATGTTGGTAACAATGCTGGCCAGACTACTGAAGGGTGCTCTATGTGGAACTTCCCTTAAGATTTTGTGTATATTATGTTGCCTACAGCTTCTACAACATCTTAAGGGAAGTTCCATGTTGGGAACATAATATAGGAATCATATAACATGGTCCTAAAAGAACTGCACTGGCTGTCGGTACATTTTCATTCCAGTGCCAATGTGTTAATGATGACATTTAAATCTCTGAATGATTTTGGACGTCACTCCTTGAAAATACCGTATGCCCTTGCTCAGGTGTTAAGATTTGCTCTCCTTTGTTGTCCCTCCTGTGGGAGCCATGTGTTATGTGGAAGCACAGCAGAGGGCTAGGGCTTTCTCTGCTATTGTGCTCCCCTTTGGAGGCCCGCTTGATGTCAGTGACGTTCTCTTTCCAGTACCAAGTTAAGGCACGGTCATTTACTTGGTGCATGTCATTGCTGCTTCATCTCTGATCTGCCTGTGTTTGTTTTGCTGCTGATTGTCTTGGTTTTATGCTGGTTATTATCATTGTTACATGCAGAATTGTAGTTTTATCAATTGACCCTTGGGTGGGCATGTCACACTCAGGTGTCGTCAAGTCAGTGGTTTTATGGGAAACATGAAACTTTCTCCCTGGGATCATTTGCAATTTTGCAGGATGCTTTTAAAACTGTTTGTTGTGTTATGCTGCTTTTTACCAACTCTATTTTTATTCTTTAATTTGTTTTTAAATGTTCCAATTTTTTGCTGGTTTTTGTAAGGACACATCTGGGACAGACATGGAAGAAAGATGGTTTAAAAATAGAACGCTTAAAAATAAATGAAATATGAAGAAAAATGGAATATGTAGTCCAAACTACACCAGTCTTCTTTTATCAACTATCTTTTCACTAGAAAACCCATTGGTGTTTAACTCATTAGTTGGCGTGCTTCGGATATTTACTGCTATCACCAATTGGCTAGGAACATGACTGAGTTAAAATTCAAACTTGACATGCCTTGGAAAACATTGCCAGCACAATAGGGAGCAGAATGTATAGATGATATGACTGGAGCCATAGTCCTATGAAGATAAACAGAGATTGTAGACTCTGCTGACTGCATGCGATAGGAGAAAATACCCTAGATTAAGCAGCTGTTTGGATTAATTTTTCCTTATCACAGGGTACGACAGCAGGTACTCTGGAAAAGGATCTTGACTTTGTTTATCAGCAAGTGCTTTTGTGCCATGTCGAAAACACGCTCAGAATGAAAGGAACAAGGGGAACAAAACAGCTTTCAGGTGTCTGCGTGTCATTTTGTTGGCTGATAGTAAAATAAAATAAAAAAGTGCTTTAAATCACCACAAGTGGGAGGAAAGGTGAACAGGAAAGCCAGGTACAAGAGGCTAGTTACTTACCTGCTGTCTAAGCCAACTTATCATGCAGAGTGGTTTTTGCAAGGGAGATTGTTCTCTTTGATGGAACGCATCTAGCTTTTGTCAGTATTTTTCTACACTGTTGTCTTCTGAAAAAGCAGTCAATTAAATAAGCATTTGCCAGCAATGATTTAGGAAGTTGGTGTGCATGTTTCCTCTCCTGAGCTGTCAGTGGCGTGACAGGGGGAAAGGGGGAGATTCTCAACGGCAGCCTCTTAATAGGAATGCATTTATATAGTGATTTCAAGTGTTCAAAGCGCTCCATGTGCATTATCTAGTCACCGTCTTTACAGGAAAGGAAAACTAGTGGGTTGGATTAAGACAAGGAAGTTTTTGAATCATAGAATTGTAGAGTCGGAAGGGATCCTGAGGATCATCTAGTCCAACCCCCTGCTGGGCATGAATATGCAGCTGTCCCATACGGGGATCAAACCAGCAACCTTGGCGTTATCAGTACCACGCTCTAACCAATGTTGAGGTTTTACTGTGTTTTTAATATTTTGTTGAGAGCTGCCCAAAGTGGTTCGGGCAACCCAGTCAGATGGGTGGTATAGAAATAATAAAAATATTATTATTATTATGAGCAGAATTTGGGTGTCACAAAAGGCCTCTGCTGGCTTCTTGGTGGGGCCTCTGGAACAGTGTAGGGTGGGTCAAAGGGGCCCACAGCAAGATGGGTAAATGTTAACAATTTGGCAGGCCTTCCTCGCACAAGTAGAATTGCTTTTCTGCTTGCACAAGGCATCTTTGGATCCAAGCTAATGTTATCACCCCTTTTGCAGATGGGGAAACGGAGACTGAGAGTGAGCACCTTGTGAGTTTATGCCACAGGTGAGATTTGAACTGAGGAATTCCTGATTCGTATCCCAGTCTCTTAGCCACTTTGCTACATTCCAGCTCTTATGCTGTTAAGATTCTTGTCTGCTGTCTGTCTCTAGCAGTTTGAGGATGATATCGACAGTGAAAGGTGTCCAGAGTAGGGCAACAAAGATGGGGAGGCCTGTGGAGACTAAAAGCTGTTAGGAAAGTCAGAAATAGGGAATATTTGAACTGAAGAAGAGACAATTTAAGAGGCAGTACGATTTGAAGTGTTGTTCCATAGATGGTGCAGCAACTATGTTCTCTCTTGCACCAGTGAGTAGGACTAAAACCAGTGGGTTAAAATCATCATAATAATTTTATTATTTGTACTTCACCCATCTGACTGGGTTGTAAAGCTACAAGAAAAGGGATGTGCTCTCAACTTCCTGTTTGTCAGTGGAACAGGTGGCCTAGAAGGCAATGAGATCTTCTTTCTTAGAGTTTAAAACAGAGGTTGGGTGACCACCAGAGATGCTGGCAAGAGTTGTACTAGATGACCTTTGTGGTCCCTTCTGACTCTGATTCTTTCTAGTGCAAATTTCAAATGCCAGTTGATTGTGTCCTGCTAAGCTCTGCCCATTCTGTGTGGATGGCCTGTACCAGTGATACTGTGAACTTTCTCTGGGTTGAGATTGTTGCTCTCTCCCTGGCATTGAAGACCGCACTGGAAACTGATTGCAAGAGGCCTGCCATAGAACACAGCTAAGCAAAGATCAAACCTATCCATTCTTAAGGAAATCAGCCCTGAGTGCTCACTGGAAGGACAGATCCTGAAGCTGAGGCTCCAATACTTTGGCCACCTCATGAGAAGAGAAGACTCTCTGGAAAAGACCCTGATGTTGGAAAAGATTGAAGGCAAAAGGAGAAGGGGACGACAGAGGACGAGATGGGTGGACAGTGTTCTTGAAGCTACAAACATGAGTCTGACCAAACTGTGGGAAGACAGGAGTGCCTGGCGTGCTCTGGTGCATGGGGTCACAAAGAGTCGGACACAGATCACAGATTTCCTACCTAACTTGTTTGGTCTCCCTGTGTTTGGATCTTTACTTAAAAGAAACCGCTAAGAACCCTTCCAAACTGAATCAAAGCAGAAGTTCTGGGGATAGGGTGAGGCTGACCCCATGCCATGCCTTTGTTCTAAGATTGCAGACTTATCTGAGAGTAAGCCTCATTGAACATAATGGGGCCTACTTCTAAGTAAACATGTAAGGGAATACACTGTAAAGCTGCTATTGACTTCTTGGGGAAGGAGCAGAGACAGGTGTTGTTGTTTTTTAGTCTAATTGCAATTAGCAAGCTGGCATGGGGAAAAGAGATACCTTCCTCTCCTAGTATGATGCTCTGATCCAATTTGAAGCTCTCCCCTAGTATCTTTTTCTAAAGAAAAATCAAAACAGCAGGACATCTGGCCACAGACTTTCCACCTAGCCTATAGCTGAGATAAGGCATGTGTGGTGATTCATAGTATGCATACAGATGCCTTGGGAGTGAGAATATTGCAAGCCAGTTAGAGGAAAATTCGAGATTATTTGGTGGCTAAGATACTAAGACTTTGTAGATTAGATTTCCTTTCTAGCAGCGACCACCTGTGTAAACTAGGGTGGATCACCTTGGCTTCAGTCCAGCAGAGGCTTATGCAGTTGTTAGCAGAGTACTTTATTTTACTCCCCTCTATTCTTCTATTACAGCAGTAAAGTTAAATACGTTTTTGTTAATACGTAAACATCAGGTTGTTAAGTCCATTGTTCAAGTTGTAAAAAAGAGATATGCACTACTTAGAAGCTGGCGGGTGAATGTATGATTGCAAAAGTAATTAAGTGTCCTTAATGAACAATAGCCATATAAGAAGAACACAGAGGTGCATATATAAAGTAGCGCACAAGTTTTTACATTTATGTGATGGTGCAGTATATATAATTGCAGGTGGGTGGTCTGGAAGCATCTTATGTTGATCAGTCTTTATGGGGGAAAGACGAGAGAGCAATGGGAGTACCTTAGAAACTACTGTCTGCTTTCTGAAGAAGGATACAAGTATTGATCAGATTCCATTCTTGCAGTGGTATTGGGTAGAGCAGTTCTTTTATAATAGTAATTTGCCCTGCATAAGTGGAAAACAAAACTGCAACTATTTCACTCACGATCCACATGCAGCATGCTACATGATTGGGATTAAATGCAAGGCTGTTATCAAAATTCATGTATTCAGAACCTTAACAGAGCAAATATTAACCATGGTTCTCTGCAGCAAGGGAGGATGCTTTTTATATAGTAAATATAGTCTTAGATATGAACTTGCCCAGGTTCTGACACCAAATTAACATTTTAGTTCACTCTTCTCTACTTACCTCCACATCCCAGCCATATTCTCCCCAGAGGCATTTCTTTTTCCCATGGTTAGCTATCTTCCTCATGCCTTCCTTACCCATACTGAATGCCATTAGAATTAATGTTCTTCATAGAATTGTAGAGAATCCTGCCCACAGATGTCCCTGAGTGGGCTTGAACCACCAACCTTCTGTTTAACAGCTAGATGCACTGACCCATTGTGCCACCACCAATCTCCTTCCTTCTTTCCTATTCCTGGGCTCCCCGTTGGCCTTCCAAGCTGGCAGGACTACCGACCCCTTATTTGCACTCCAAATCTTAGAGAAAGAGGGAGATCAAACAGTATTAATAGATGAGCGAAGAAATTCCTCGGCTTGTATTTCTAACACGATCTTGCTGAATTTATGGAAGCTATTGTCTGAAAATGCTGTTGTCTGCTGTTCTCAAGGAATTAGGGACTCTGGCCATTGGAAGTGACTATAATGGAAGACTGTTCTTACACAAAATGACAGGACTTCTCACAGCATTTCCAAATACCACCAAACACAGAAGCCCCATCTCCTCCCCAAAAGAAAAATCATGATTGTACCTTTGGTCACCGGCACTGCAGATAATCTTATTTATTTACAGTGGTGCCTCGCAAGACGAAATTAATTCGTTCCGCAAGTTTTTTCTTCTTGCGAGTTTTTCGTCTTGCGAAGCACGGTTTCCCATAGGAATGCATTGAAAATCAATTAATGCGTTCCTATGGAGACCGCTTGCCAGGCTGGCGGTGCGGAGAAGGGCTTTTCTCCCGACCGCAAGCCTTCAGGACAGGTACGGGAACAGAGGGGAAGGCGCGCAGCGCTTCTCCTCTGTTCCCGGGGCTTGCGGTGGGAGGAGGGTTTTTCCTCCCCACGCCAACATTCAGAACAGCATTCTGAAAGTTGGCGGTGGGAAGGAAAACCCTCCTCCCACCGCAAGTCTTCAGGACAGCCATCCGAAGGCTGGCGGCGGGAGGAGGTCTCTCTGCCCCACCGCCAGCCTTCGGAGCAGCCATCCGAAGGCTGGCAGCGGGAGGAGGGCTCTCCGCCCCACCGCCAGCCTTCGGAGGAGGTCCGAGGACAGTGGGGAAGACGCGTTGCGCTTCCCCGCTGTCCCGGAGATTTCCCTATGGGCTGTCGTCTTGCGAAGGAAGCCCATAGGGAAATTCGTTTTGCGAAGCGCCTCCAAAACGGAAAACCCTTTCGTCTAGTGGGTTTTCCGTCTTGCGAGGCGTTCATCTTGCGGGGCACCACTGTACTTATTTCATGGAATTTATGCACTGTTTGATTGTAAACAAAAAACAAAAAACAACTCAAAGCAGTTTACAAAATCGAGAAAAATCCACAACCCCACTTTAAAAAAATTAAATACTGTACTAAAACAGATTAAAATTACCTCAACTTTCTGAGCATCTGGCTAGTCTTGTCTAATCTTGCACTATCAGTTAATAGATCTATCTGTTGTTAATTTTAATTTGCTTTTCCACCCCATTTTTCGATTATCTAAATCCTGCCTGATACATAGCAGTTTTAGCTTTGCCTGATCTCTTAAGAAGGCGAAGAAAAATCCATGGCACCTCTGACTGAGATGGTACTATGAAATATTGTTTTTATCTGCTCTGCCTCTCTCTGTTTTGCTCATCCTATTCCTGCCAACATAGTAGCAATAAATCATGTCATATAATCGGACAGTTGAAACTTTCTGACCCGAGAGGAATTATTACTCTGACATGACTAAAGTGTTTGGCAAAACTCCCGTTGCCGTGAATGGAGCCATCTTTTCTCTTCCAAACAAGGCTTTTTAAAAAAAGAGATTTATTTAAAACTATTGCTTTATCAAGAGGATCGTCTTCTGGATAGCATGAGTTGCTACACAACTTCCAGTCTTTTATCTAAGCATTGACGTAAGAAAGAACACAGCTGGAAGTGGCATATTGATTTTCGTTGAAACCAAAGATAGCATCAGAATGAAATGCTAGATGTAATTTCATGATTGAAAATAATCCTATAAAAATGAGGAGAGAGGACTATGCAGCAACGCTTCTTTCCCCTTCTTTTGCTGAACAAATTTCATGGGAGTTTCATTAAACATGGCTAAAGGAAGGAAAGCCTTTCAGTATGTTAACAAGGTATGCACCTACAAAACAGCTCTGAAGGAGAAAAGAGGTTTTACTCCATAAAGGTGCTCCAGTTACAGCAGACACTTAGTCAAACCTGTCATCACTTCCATTGCCTTTGAAAGGGAACAATTTATAGCCCATTTGCTAAAAGATGGAGATGTATGCCTCTCTTTTGTTTTGTCTATGGAACTTTTCTTGAAATGCTGTCTACCTGAAACTTATCTCCTTTCACTATCTTAATATACGAGAGCTCACTTTTACTAGCTTGCTCTAACATGCCTGTCATTAATTACAAGCTGAGAGAAGAAGCATGTAAACAGAAATGAGCCGAAGTTATAATATTTGTGGTTTCCATAAACCTTTAATCTTGGAAGGTTAAAAGATTAAAAACACAGGACTAAGCTGAATACTTCTTCAGGGTGGGTTTTTTTCGGGGGGGGGGGAGGAGAGAATATGTCCACATTTTGACTGTGCAGCTCTGAGCGAAACTATTTAAACTGTGTGGGTGATAACCAATTAGAGTTCTTGGTGCTTTAGCACTAGGCATCCACACACAGAAGATGAAAGAGTCGGGGTTTTTGTTGATTCTCCCTCTTGTAGCACCCTCCAAATCTGTTCTTTCCCCCAACCCTCCAGAACACTTCTTTTTTTTTAAAGGAACGTTGGGGCTGCCAGGGAAGGGAGAATTGTTAAAAATGGTCTTCCCTCTTCTATGATCAGATGCCTCCCATTGCATCAAAAGACCCTCCAAGGACAACAGTTGGTTATTACTGGTGGCACGGGTGGCACTGTGGTTTAAACCACTGAGCCTGTTGGGCTTGCCGATCGGAAGGTCGGCGGTTAGAATCCCTGCGACGGAGTGAGCTCCCGTTGCTCTGTCCCAGCTCCTGCCAACCTAGCAGTTCAAAAGCACGCCAGTGCAAGTAGATAAGTAGGTACCGCTATGGCAGGAAGGTAAAACTGCATTTCCGTGCACTCTGGTTTCCATCACGGTGTCCTGTTGTGCCAGAAGCGATTTAGTCATACTGGCCACATGACCCGGAAAGCTGTCTGTGGACAAATGCCGGCTCCCTCGGCCTGAAAGCAAGATGAGCCCATAGTCACCTTTGACTGGACTTAACTGTCCAGGGGTCCTTTACCTTTACCTTACCTTTCATCATTGTTTGTAGGATTTTGTTTTTGTTCATTTTTGTTCCTCAGAAAAAAGAAGACAGTTGAGGCAAGAAGCAGGAATGTTAAGATAGGGGAAATGAATGTGGATTATTTTTAGGAGAAATAAAAATAATGCAAGCAGGAACTAATTAGGTGTTGCTGCAGTTCTGTTCTTTCCTTCTTAGTAGGAATGTCAGATTAACGTTTTGAAAACAGTGGCATGACAGGGTTGGGGTGTTAGTTTGGCAGTGCCTTCCTGGGGATGAAGAATCCACTTGGATTCTGTGAAGCATTAATGATCTTGCATAAGTGTTAGTTCTTAACATAGGGGAATTTAAAAAATAAGGTGCACATAACAATCTATACTAAAGTAAGTGGAGTAACTACAGAAAGACACTGAGTGGGGAATTCAGGACCAAACCACGGATGTCATTCAACTATGGGATTACTTAGAGTAGACCCATTGAAATTAATGAACATTACTAAGTTACGTCTTTAATTTCAGTGGGTCTACTTGGAGGAAAATTGAGTTGAATACCTGCCATGTGTTTTATTGGGACCCTGTGAGGAAAACTTTTACACTTTCTAAAGACTCAACTTGTGGTGGTGTAAAATTCTGACCCTAAATGTTTTTAGCTCCTCTTTGCCTATTTTCACCAGTTACGAAATGATTTGTGAGGAGAACTAGACCGGTGGTTTATTCTGTTTGCTCCTTCTCGTCTTTCCTTACGGATTCACATATTGTGGAGAAAGGGGAGAGCAATGGGTGCCAGTGGTGAGGTGAGGAAGGTAACCAAAATGCCTGAGGATTTAGGCTAGACTATATCTGAAGGGTTTTTATGGGTTAATGTTTTGGAAGCAGAACCCAAATCATATATTTTTCCACATCAGTGTACAAAATGAAAACAGGATAAGCATTTGTAGAACAGAAGTTTGCTTTCATTGTTTCTGAAGTTTGCTAAACATTCCTTGGGCATTTACTTTGAACCTCAACGTTTGGAGTAACTCATCTTAATAGACATTTTAATAGACTGCACCAGCATTTCTCAACTGTTTTCCCAACCGTGGGCCCCTTCCGACCCTGTTTCCTTCCTGTGCCCTCCCCATCCTACCAGTAGAAAGGTAGCTATTTAAATGTTTTGTTTGTAAATAGAACATGTTTTATTTATAATTTTTATATTCTGTACAAAAAACAATTACATAAAAATTTATACTTTTAAGTATTTCTTGATCAGTGTGACCTTTGTGCTTGATGACCAGAAACAAGCATTTTATATACAGTTCTTTTGCTTTGAGAGGGACGCAGGTGGCGCTGTGGGTTAAACCACAGAGCCTAGGACTTGCTGATCAGAAGGTCGGTGGTTCGAATCCCCACGACGGGGTGAGCTCCTGTTGCTCGGTCCCTGCTCCTGCCGACCTAGCAGTTCGAAAGCATGTCAAAGTGCAAGTAGATAAATAGGTATCACTCCGGCGGGAAGGTAAACGGCGTTTCCGTGCGCTGCTCTGGTTTGCCAGAAGCAGCTTAGTCATGCTGGCCACATGACCCGGAAGCTGTACGCCGGCTCCCTCAGCCAATAAAGCGAGATGAGCGCCGCAACCCCAGAGTTGGCCACGACTGGACCTAATGGTCAGGGGTCCCTTTACCTTTACCCTTTTTTGCTTTGAGGGATAACCAAAGATCACCTCTGCCCATTATGTTAAGGCGATTCCACGTTAGGCTGAGTAACCATTGCATGCAGCAACACATGTCCTTTTGCAGTAATTCTTGCACAAAGAAACAGCACCCCACACACTAACACTGCTGCAGCCACACACCTTGCCTGTGACAAACGACATGCAGACAGCTTGGCCACAGAGTGCCATGTGGTGCTCCATCCACTGAGAATCACGGGAACTTCTCTGTTAACTCTAATTCTCTGTTTTCTATTTTCTTCCCTTTTCTGTTTTCTTTTCTCGGTCACTTCTCTGTTTTCTTCACTTCTCACTTCCCTCTGTGACCCCCTAATCTCATGCTGTCCCCTGTCCCCCTCTTTATGTGATTTTCACCTGTGGCTCCCTTGGAATATCCTGGTTGGGAAACACTGGGACTATATTGTCGTGATTTAGAGAAAAAATATTAGACTGATTTTGAGAAGAAAATTGATCAGATCAGTACATCAATTTACAGTGGTACCTCAGGTTAAGTACTTAATTCGTTCCGGAGGTCCATTCTTAACCTGAAACTGTTCTTAACCTGAAGCACCACTTTAGCTAATGGGGCCTCCCGCTGTTGCATGATTTCTGTTCTTATCCTGAAGCAAAGTTCTTAACCTGAAGCACTATTTCTGGGTTAGCGGAGTCTGTAACCTGAAGCGTATGTAACCTGAAGCGTATGTAATCCGAGGAACCACTGTACTGTGAACCGTGCAAGTGACGCAACTGTTGCTTGTTCTGAAATTATGATTGCAGCATCCTACGTGTAGCAAATCATGCAAGACCACCCTGCTTTTGTGCCTGCCCGATATATATGGCTTAAATTTATTTCCTCAGAATAATATGTGCAAACACAATGGAGTGCAAACACATTTTTCTAGTTGTAGAACTGGTATGTCATACTCAGCAAGGTATTAATTCCTCCAGTAAGGCTAGTCGGTAAGGCTCGGATGTAGTTCAAGGGTTTGTGAGGTTTCCTGTTTTGAATCAACATTCTTAAGGGTATTCATATGGACCAAGCCCCTTCTTTAGTTGACCAAATTGGAAAGTTCCTTCTTATAGCTAGTTATCTAATCTAAGATTCATTAGAGGATAGATAAGGTAGTGTACTTACAAGTTACTGTCAGAGTGAAATGTTTAATCTCTCATAGCTATAGTAAACATTCTGATATTGACTCCACTTTAGTATTGGAAATTGTGTTTGCAAAGGGCTTCTGCCCTGGATTTAGAGACAAAATGGGTAAATAGTAGCCTTCGGCCTGCAAGAGACTGAACATACACAAAAAATTAGGATACTGCTTTATTATTACTATTATTTCTTAAATTGCACTTTTCTTAAGTGACTTATAAAAAGGCTGCAATTGTGGCATCTTTTTAAGTGAGTGGGATGTGTTGAACCTGCCTTTTATATGTGTATATGTGTTTTTAGGATACAGATTGATAGATACTGCTTTTAATCTTTGTATTATTTGTAAGTCATTTTGAATTTTTGAAATAAAAAAGCAAGTAATAAGTGCAATAAACAACAACAACATGCTACATTTTCATATGTTTAAACACCGAGGGAACCCTACAGTGACCAGGAAAATAAAAATGGGAAGTTGATAGCTGACCTGGAAGACAGGGTCTGTTTTGACACTATCTCTTTCTAGAAGACAGTCAACTGACGCAAGTTGAGCAAACTCCAATGTCATCTTTCTCCTAGACCAGGCATGGCCAAACTTGGCCCTCCAGCTGTTTTCAGACTACAACTCCCATCATCCCTAGCTAACAGGACCAGTGGTCAGGGATGATGGGAACTGTAGTCCCAGAACAGATGATGGGCCAAGTTTGGCCATGCCTGTCTAGACCTTACATACATGGTTCAGAAGCAGAGACAGCAGTGTAAAGTGGGATCATTAAAACCCAAAGAAGAATCATAGAATTGTAGAGTTGGAAGGTACCCTGAGGATCATCTAGTCCAGGCCCTTGCAATGAAGGAATTCCAGGTAAACCACCCATGGCAGATGGCCATCCAACCTCTGCTTAAAAACTGAGGGAGTCCATTCCAATGGCAAACAGCTCTTACCGTCAGAAAGTTCTTTCTGATGTCTAGTCTGAATCTCCTTTCTTCTAATTTGAATCCATTGGTTCAGGTCCTACTGTCCAGAGCAGGAGAAAACAATCTTGCTCCATCTTCCATGTCACAGCCCTTTGTTGTTGTTTAGTTGTTTAGTCATGGCCGACTCTTCGTGACCCCATGGACCAGAGTACGCCAGGCACTCCTGTCTTCCACTGCCTCCCACAGTTTGGTCAGACTCATGTTTGTAGCTTCGAGAACACCGCCCAACCATCTCGTCCTCTGTCGTCCCCTTCTCCTTGTGCCCTCAATCTTTCCCAACATCAGGGTCTTTTCCAGGGAGTTTTCTCTTCTCATGAGGTGGCCAAAGTATTGGAGCCTCAGCTTCACGATCTGTCCTTCCAGTGAGCACTCAGGGCTGATTTCCTTCAGAATGGACACGTTTGATCTTCTTGCAGTCCATGGGACTCTCAAGAGTCTCCTCCAGCACCATAATTCAAAAGCATCAATTCTTTGGTGATCAGCCTTCTTTATGGTCCAGCTTTCACTTCCATACATCACTACTGGGAAAACCATAGCTTTAACTATATGGACCTTTGTTGGCAAGGTGAGGTCTCTGCTTTTTAAGATGCTGTCTAGGTTTGCCATTGCCTTTCTCCCAGGAAGCAGGCGTCTTTTAATTTCGTGACTGCTGTCACCATCTGCAATTTAGATATTTGAATATCTATCACAGCCCTTTAGGTATTTGAATATGGCTATCGTATCTTCTCTCTGTCTCCTCTTATCCAGGCTAAACATACCCAACTCCCTCAGCCATTCCTCTTAAAGCTTTATTTCTAGACCCTTGATCACCCTTTTCTGCACACATTCCAGCTTGTCAATATCCTTCTTAAATTGTGGCATCAAGAACTGGACACAGTACTTCATGTGTGGTCTGACCAAGGCAGAATAGAATGATATTATTACTTCCCTTGTTCTGAACACCCTACTTCGGTTGATGCAGAATTAGCCTTTTTTACTGCTGCACCTCACACTGTTAAGCTTGTGGTCTACTAAGACCCCCTAGATCCTTTTCACATGTACTTCCTGCAAGGCATGCATACCCCGTCTTATATTTGTGCAGCTGATTATTTGTGTCTAAGTGCAGAACCTTACATTTCACCCTATTGATATTGATTCTGTTAGTTTGGGCCCAGTTCTCAAATTGGTTTAGGTCATCCCGAATCCTTTTTTTTTTTTTTCCCAAATAATATTTATTCAAATTTTAAAGGTTACAAAAGGAAACAAAAGAGAAAACAAACCAGTACATAAAAGCGAGTCGCATCCAAAAAATAATAATGAAAAAGTAAAAACAGATAAAAAAGAGAAAAAAAAATAAGAAAATCAAAAATACATACAATCAAAAAGAAAAAAAGAACAAGTCAAACCTTTACATATTTTTCTTTCTTTAACTTATTTCCTTGTCCTCCTCACACCTCCCCTCTTTGTATTCTATTTCAGATAGGTGTTTCAGCAAATCCTTCATCTTTGTTTTTATCCTAATAATTTATCTTAATATACTGTAATTTTACTTTCTCTCTTTCACCAATTATCAATTATCCATCCATTTTTACTTTATTTAATCTTATTTCTCATTAAAACTGATATATTTGAACTTATTTTCTTAAGACGTTTCCCCTAGGGTCATAAAAATTTCATTCCACGATTTTTCCATCTCTCCTTAAAAATTTCTTAAACTTTTAAAGTCTCAATATATACACTTTAAATTCCCAATTTTCTTCCACCATCTCCCCTCCCCGGTCTCAGCCCAAGGTCATCCCGAATCCTAATTCTGTCTTATGCACCATTACATTACTGGCAGAGTTTTAGTTCCAGCATATATCAGCAAAGTCTCCCATGAGCTTAGAAAAACAACAGAAGGATTGTGGACATGAGCAAAGAATGGAAGCGAAGAGGTACAAAATAATAGTTGTCTTCCACTGACGCATCATCATCAATATACCATGCAGGGGGTCTATAGTGGGTAGTTAAATATATAGGTAAATATCTGCTATTTCCATACTGGAGCCAGTCATATGGTTATGTGGCACGAACCTAGCATCACTACCAGCTTGGCACAAAAAGCTGAGGCTGACTCATATGCTTGCTTCTGATGTGGTAATGCCCACACCAACTGATTTAGTAATTAATTCTCATGTGTGGGAGCCATTTATATGAAACGGAATATAGATGTTTGAAATATTTTGCTGCTATTACTTAAGTACTACGGCTAATTATTGTTGTTGTTGTTCCAATTAATAATTATGCTGCTGCTAAGCAGCCCCCATGTGGAAAACAGAAAAGCTAATGTGACAGGGTGTGCTGGTTCATGCAAATGGTTCCCTGGTGAAAATAATCATGCCTCAGCTTTTACCATTTTGGAAATAAATTACCCATTACCCCATCCTGTTTATTGAGATCAGTTGGTATCTAAAGCAGGGGAGTGAGCACTGGAGGTAACCAGTTGCAAAATGAGTGTCATCTGTAAAAATGGGGGCATTGCTTTCCTTGGCTAGTCAAGGCCTTCCTTGGGCAATGTGGGGTGCAGCTGATTCTTTTTTCAGCTGCTGCACCCAAAAAAAACCCCACAACCCTGATGTTTGATATGGCTGCTCCAGTAAGGCACCAAATTGTTTGAAAGTACAGTGGTACCTCAGGTTAAGTACTTAATTCGTTCTGGAGGTCTGTTCTTGACCTGAAACTGTTCTTAACCTGAGGTACCACTTTAGCTAATGGGGCCTCCCGCTGCCACCACACAATTTCTGTTCTCATCCTGAAGCAAAGTTCTTAACCCGAGGTACTATTTCTGGGTTAGCAGAGTCTGTAACCTAAAGCGTCTGTAACCTGAAGCGTCTGTAATCCAAGGTACCACTGTACATTTTTGATTGCCGTACAGGCTGTTGAACAGATCCAGGCACATGTGGACAGTGCTGGTTTTCTGTGTTCCTGATATGCTGGTTCTGGCATCATGCCTGCCTCGTAGCTTTGGCAGAAGATCCCAGCCTGAAGAGTCATGGTGTACATTATACCTTGCTTATCCTGCTGGTCCTTTCGGCTGCCTTTGATAGTGCTGATTGCGAAGTGTTGGCTTTGTAACTGTATGATTTGACAGACATTCCCAGGAGCACTCTCAAGTGGTTTTACTTGTTCTCAGCTGCAGGAGTAAGAATTATAGGAAACTGCACATCATTTCCTAAAGAGGTACTCTGTGCAATTCTGATGGCTTCCATTGAATCCTCTCCTGTGCAGTGCAATCCTATTCATGTTTACTCAGAAGTCCAACTGTTCTTCTACCCAGTGCTATTTTTCTAGAAAAAGACCTGCCAGAATTCACCTTGAACACCCCCCTTGTTCTATTATAATGGCAATGGTGCCCACCTGAGAGGTGCTGGAACTGAGTTCCAGCTGAAAAAAAGAGCTCTGCTTCTTCTACCTAGTACACAGGATTGCAGCTTTAGGATTCAGCAGTGGCTAGCCTTTTTTAGTGTCAGAATTTAGCCCACGCACATTGGAAATGAATAGCCTCTCTACAGAGTAAATAACTACTTCCATGTTAGAAATTAGGAGAAAGTTCTTCCTGTCTACAAGGAACAACTTCTAAGTGGCGTAGACCAGTGAAATCTCCTGGTTTTAGAAAGTAAGCAGTGAAGCCAATTCCCATATCTAAGCTCAGTCCGGAGAAGTCTGAAGTAATAATGGTCAGTAGACTCTGAAACTTTTGACTGGCAATGAACGTCTGCCACTGCTAGAGATTAGACTCCACTGTTTCATCACACTGACAACTCTGGTGTGCTCTTTTTAGACCCATCAAACTTCAATGAACAATAGTGACAGAGCTTTTATCACTTTCACCTGGAGAGAAATTTGGACCTGGTCTGTGACCCTAATTCATGCCTTCATAATCAGGAGGCTGGGCTAGGTTTGATTTGTTCTTGTTAATTGCAGTGAGTCTTGAATTAAGTGGCTCACTTCCTAATTACAGCAGTGTTTCACAGATGGAAATTACTTGTACAGTAGATGCTTTCTGGACACTTCAAGGAATGTGAGTTTTTTCCTCTCTGGCTGTAAAGTACATTTCAGCCTTTGACATTTACCAGGAACACACTCTTGATGGTTCCATCTGTGTTCCTCAGTTGAATAAAGAGTATAAATAGAAGACTTTTGGCTGTGTCACAGCTATAGAACTTCATTTCCCACGAAGGTCCACCATAGCCCAACCTGAGAATGTTTTGGAAACAGTGCAAGAAGTTTAAACAGGTAACGGAATTAGATTGACACATTCCCTGTGTCACTTGTTTGGGGCTGTAAGAATCTTAACGCACAATCAGGAACCTGCACATTTTGCTAAGCCATGGTTTTCGTCACTTTTCAAATTGCCACAATAAGCAATGGCCAGGCCACGATCCCACCCCCCACTCTGCCTAGCTTTTCTGTCAGGGCAAAAATTATTCCAACCTCCCGCTAATTTTGTGCTGTACGGTTGTAATATGACTTTTCCAGTGCCCCACCATGACTATTATATATTATTTGAGGGAGAGTGATGGAGGGGGGAAAGTTTCGCATTTACCTCCGGGGTTGCGCGAAGGCAAGAAGAAGAAGAAGAAAGCCTTTGCTTTTTACCTCTTCTGGAAAATACTTCCCCTTTCCTTCAGCATGTTTGGCGCGGAGAGGTATTGTTACATACTGTCAATCTCTATTTGCTGAAATACCTCCATTACAATTGACATAAAAGCTGCTCCTGGCGTTGAGCCAAGGATGTAGCATGGCTCCAAACCCACATTTGGCTTCCAGAACATCACATATTCCTTTCTTGTCATGTATGCTAATGGGCTGCTCTTCTTCTTCCCTCTAATAATAGCCCCTGGGATTTGAACTTGGAGTCAGCAAAGAACAGGCTTTGTGAGGCACAAAAGAACACCAGGTTTTTCTCACACCATGCCCGTATGTATGTATATAGAAAGCTCTCCAGCCATTCAGAAGCTGCCTGCATTGTGCAGTTACTGTTTCACTGCCGGGAGCATCTTGCTGTTGACAATGTAATACCTTGAAGGATACAGAGCCACACAGAGCTTTTTAAGAGGAGATGTCTTTGGGACCTTGCCAGAGGTGGTCTCTCTGTGTGTGTGTTTCTTCTATCTCTCTTTTCTTTTTTTTTAAAAAAAACACATTTTAAATAACCAGCAAATGCTTTAGTTCGCCTGTCAACATTTGTTCCTGGCATTGTTTAAAATAAATGTCCTCACAACGTATTTGGCAGTCAGGGGTATGTGTGAAATAAACGGGGTGTGTGTGTTTCAAGGCGACCTTATTGTAACTTGGAGTGAGTGCACATTCATCGTCTTGCATATTTCAATAAATGGAGCTGACTTGCATGAAAGGTGGAATCTTAGGACAAATGTTCCCTTTTCCTTCACTAGTCAAATCACACATGCCCCTCTTTCTGCTGACAGTCAATAGGTTCTGATTTAGAAACTGCAGCACAGGAAACACAGAGGTCCTGGGGAAGAACTCTGTTTCCCCAGGGATTAACAAGGGATCCAGCTATTAAATTATAAATAAGATTTTTTTTGGGGGGGGGATTGCAGGATTTGATCCACAAGTCACTCAGTATTAAATTTTGTTATTGTCGGTAAAATTGCATTTTCTGTGGCAGGCTGAGCTTTTCATGCACATATAGCCACATTTTGAATAGCAGCATCAAGTTTTTAACATTCAATGTTTTATTATGTTTTTATATCTGTTGGAAGCTGCCCAGAGTGGCTGGGACAATCCAGTCAGATGGGCGGGGCATGGATAATAAAATTATTATTATTACTACTACTCTGAAACTTGATGTTTTTGTTGCAAGACCGAAGGAGTGGTTTTTAAATGTTCTGTGACTTTACCATATAATGAGCACAGAGTTATTGTGTAAGATACTTCACATGGGATACCCTCTCAGAAGCATCTTTGCTAATATTGTGTTGTGGTGAATTCTTCAGAATACGTTTTTATGAAGCAGGCTGAATTTTTAGCACTGTACACTTCAGTTCCTACTGGAATGCAACCCGTAACATGCAAACACAGCATGTTAATACTTGTAAAGGTAAAAGCCACCCCAGTGATGCAAAATGGTGTTCTATTGAAACTTGGTTAAAAATTAATTGATGTCGGGAGGTGAACAATAATGTGAGAAATAATAAAATCCTGTGGGCAATAAGTAATCACTTTCAAAAGCTATGTATCAATTTCACTTTTTTTCCTGTCAGAAAACCCCCAAAGCATTTCGCATGTGGTGCTGATTACAACTCTCATCCAAAAAGCAAGGATAAGTTTTAAAATTCCTGTAATAAAAGTCGGGCTAGATTTGAAACAAGGCACAATATGTTTCATTTCTGAAATATAAATTATTATTTCTAAGGGCAGAAAACTGTTTACAAAAGGACTTAAAACTTTGCAGTGCAGTTGGCCCTGGGTTATTTATTTTAAAAAATCAAAATCAAAACCTTAACAGATTTTGTTAATTTTTTGGAAGAGAGTTGCGTTTGCAGGCTGCCAAAGTTTTTCAGTCCAGTGCACTTTGGAACAGCTGAGATACGATGTTAAAACTTCCTGAAAACCATTGGTTTATGATGGAAGCATGGAGAACATTAATCTCTGCAGCTGTGTAAAAAATGAAAGTACATTGAGGTTTGATGATTCTTTTCTTTAAAGTTCCCACAGCACATGGAACGTGTCTGCTTTTATACTTTTGTGTGTTTTGCTTCTGTTGCCATTGTAACGTTCAAGAGCAAAACATCTCCCTAATGCATACACTTTCTATTTAAGAATGTTTTCAAATAAAATGATCCACAGCATCCTCTTCAGACTGTTGCATTGATTGAAAAGGACTGTTCCTCTAGAGTTGCTGTGTCACAGGCAGTGCTGTAGAAAGATAGAATTGATCATTTTGGTATGCATTGTGAGGAACAGTGTCTTTCAAAAATGAGGCCACAATTTGTGGCTACAAAATGCAGGTGCTTGCTCTGAAATTTCATCTGAAGCAGGTTGTCAAGGGAGTAAACTCCACAGACTCAGTTTGTGTGGTTGGACTTTGGAGCCTTAAATCTTGACTGCAATCTTATCATTAACCTTTCCCAAGTCAGAATGGATGTGCACTGTGCATATAGTGAAACTGAAAGTGAGTTGTTAAAAAGTGTTTAAAAAGAAAGAAAGAAGCCACTACTGAGAACTTCTGTTCTATGCAATATTCTTCTTCTGAAATAAACAGCTCCTCCTTTAAATAAGGGGCATCTGCAACCCACATCTGATTCACAGCCCAGTCCTCAGTTGAAGCAAATGGAGTTGGAAAGCTCTGATACTCGGGATGGAACAGACCGCTTCTACAACTCTTCTTCAAATTTAACTCTCAGTAAAGTCAATAGGGATTACATATGGCCAACAGCTGCCATACTGAGTTATTTTAGGTGGTATAATCTTCCTTAGAGCTGGGTCTCTATTGCTTTCTTCCAATACGTATACAATGTCAAGCACACAGCTGACACACCATAAATAATAAAGACACCAAATTTATAACCAATAGTAACTTGTACGTCACAGTAGGGCTAGATATCCTTTAGTGTAATCCTTTGGTGCAGAGTTTCCCCAGCTTGGGTCTCTAGCTGTTTTTGGACTACAACTCCCATCATTCTTAGCTAGCAAGATCAGTGGTCAGGGATGATGCAAATTCAAAACCCAGCTTTAATGCATGTGGCGTTATGTTTTCTGAAATAATTTTCAAATAAATGGCTCAGCCATATATGTAAGGAACACTTACTTTAGTGTAAGCTACTATGTGATGAAGCTGTCCAGGCACCAGCATTAGGCAGAGACTGAACCATCAATTCTTAGGGTAGATATGATCACAGGATCATAGAGAAGGCTCTCATAATGCATTGGTGTTATCATCTGAAAAACTGAGGACACAAAGGCAAGTCTCCATTGTGTGTCAAGGCCTCGGCTGCAAACTAGCCACAGGCTCCCTTTTAAAAAACGTAACGTCAATTTTGTTTTAGACTGTTAACAGTTGCTGTATCGACTTGGTTGCTTGCCTATCTTTTGATTATGGCTAGAGGATTAGAAGGTATGGGGCCAATAAAGTGAAAGCACGGCAGTGCAAGTAGATAAAAAGGTACCACTGTGGTGGGAAGGTAAACAGCGTTTCCGTGCGTTCTGGTTTCCGTCATAGTGTCCTGTTGTGCCAGAAGCAGTTTAGTCATGCTCACCTGTCTGTGGACAAACACCAACTCCATTGGCCTAGAAGCAAGATGAGCACCGCAACCCCAAAGTCGCCTTTGACTTGGACATTCAGGGTTCTTTACCTTTACCTTTAGTTTAACCAGTTAGGAGTTGGACATAATGCTAATCTTAACTTCATTTATATCAGCCATCCCTGACCATTATCCATGCTGACGGGCTGGTGGCAGTTGTAGTCGGACAATGAGGGCACCTCATTGGTTACTATTTTACCTATAACAGGAGTGACCAATGGATTTCTTTAACACACTGTCTCACAAGCTCTCGTGGGACTTTCAAGTAGCCAAAATTAGAATTGCATAGCATGTTGATTCACTAACCACGTGGCAAACAGGTGGTCAAGATGAATGAGAAAGGACCGTTACCCCATAATCCAGGATGATCATATGGACACATACCCCTGTTCACCAATCAAATGTCATTTTGTCATATGCTTAACAGGTGGCTAAGAAACATCCAGGGCACAAAATCATAGTAAGCTATTCGGGCCAATTTTGGAAATGCAATTCTTCTACAAAGCATATTACTTGGAGATATATACCAGTGGTGTTTGACTAAGACATGCTTCAGTATATGCATATAATCACGAACCCTCATCCTTCTCAATTGCTGAAGATTTTAAAGAAAAATGACTGACATGGCCATGGCATACTTTTAACGCTTTCTCTGGTGTTCCAAGACAATGTGTGTTTTTTAGCAAAAGGATTAGAATAGTTTGCTAAAGTAAATGTTCTGGTGTCAAGGGGTTTTTCAGAGACAGCAGCAAAGTTTTGTATATATACTCACACAACAATATGATCCTAGGAGATTTACTGCTGGAATAAACACACACACACACACACACACACACCATACCAGAAAAGATTTTACTCTTACTGTAACAAAGAACAAGTTTTTCCACTTTCCTCTACTGGCAAAAAGCAAAATAATGAAAACATCAATTACGTTAATTATGTACCCATACCGCTGTGTGCTAGCTCCTGGTGTCTCCTGAATATGTAGCAACATTTTTGATTATTTTCTTTTCTGACAACTTTTTTCCCTGTTTACCTGGCAGAAGACTATGCTGGAAACTGAATTTCACAACTGTGCCAGCATGTACCAGTTTCTAATAATCTTTTGAAGGCGAGATACTGTTTCTCTGCCTGACTGTTCACGTCCAAATAAGCACATCTGATTTTCTAACCTTAAAGAAACAAATATTTTGGCACTGATATTTCACAAATACTTGGGGCATGCAGACCATGAAGCAGATCCCACAGATACTGCTTACTAACCTATTTTGTTCACCTCTGCTAGTATGGAACTCCTCATTTACCTACTGTAAAAATGATTGCCCCAACTTTTGTCCATCAAATGTTGTTGTCTGGAAGCGGAATAGTTGTGGGGGAGGAGGGAAATTCTTTACAACAATTTATATCTAGCCTCTTATTGGTTGGGCTTAGGAAAATCCGCTTCTCATTTAGATTCTAATTTTTGATTCTTCACTTCTAAAAACCTTAACTCAGAAGTTCCATTCATTTTAATGCCAGTTACATCCAAGCAAAGTCACATTAAGCTCCCCAAATACGTAACCAGTAAATCTGACTGGTGGGCAGACCGCAGCATTCATCTCAAACTTTTGGGTCAGGGGACACTTCTAGGTCAAATCCCGGCGAAAGGTGCACTGCAACAGCAAATTACAAATACATGTTTTTAAATTAAGAAGTGGGTCCCCAAATGCATGTTTCGGCTGAAGGTGGAGCCCAGATTTGCAAAGTTTGAAGACTACTGCAAACTGTATGCACCATCAAATGGGAATAGACTGTTCTCCTTCCAGTGTCAGTTGTGCATATGTTCAAACATACATCTGTTCTGTGCAATCTTTGGTATTTTTTTTAATGCACAACACTAATCACATTTAAATTTTCTCTCTGAAATATGTGTATTGCTTGTTCTCCTAAAATATGCATTTATTTGTACATATGTAGCTTGCTGTCCAAAAGGAAAATGCATTCTCATTTGCATGTTAAGTCTGTGAAGTGCAAATTAGGTCAGTAAGCTTGGAAATACAGACCATGTGAAATTCTCTGGCATCCAGACTATCAAGGCAGCTTATCTGAATAAAGTACCTGAGCCAATTATCTGTAGTCCTTGCATGTTGCTGAAGTAACTGCCAAGAAGATCCTAGGCATCAACCGTTCGGGTGAAGTGATGCATCTGCTGGCATATTTAGGGTACCCAATTAAAGGGGCCTTGGTGGAAGTCTCTGTCCAGAAGCCAAATGTCCAGACGTGCCATAGAACTTCCCACGGTGGCCTGAGGATGACCACCTCAATGATCAATGTCTTGGAGAGGCCATAATCTTTGGCATGACCCTTAAAAAGTTTCAGCCCTCCATCAGGAGACTGGAAGAGATATACTCAGTGCCTGAACCAAAGTCCACCTACACCTGAATCAATAATGCTGTGGCCATTAACCCAGATTGCTGTCTGCTTGAGTTGGTTCATTACACCTTAACTATAGTGCCTGTAAAGGGAGGGTGGGGCTCTGTGACTGGGCCCACAAAATTATTACTCATTCTTACTTTCAGTATTAATCATAAATGTAAAATAACTTGCTTGAACAGACTTCATAAAGGTATTTTTGGCACCAGGTTAAGATGGTCTTATTTGCTCAGGCATCTGAGGTAAAAATTTTAGTCAGAATTTATTCTATTCCTTAGTTTTAAGTTTTTCAGCTTGACTTCTTATCACTCTTGTTTTAAATATTTGCTTTTGTGTTTCTTAAGTATCATAATGAAGCAGTGTGAATTATTTTCACATTTTTGTACACGGTCTAAGTCTTCTGAAGAAGGGCAGTTAAGAAATATTTTACACAAATAAATAAAAGTTCAGCTTAATTTCTAAAAGGTGCATGTAAATAGCATTCTTTTATTATTATTATTATTATTATTTTCTTCATACATGGTCACTGGGTCTGGTTTCTGACATTTTCATGGAATTACTTACCCAGTTATGATTCTGATGACAACTGTTCAGAATAATAAGCCGATAGCATTCTTCTTGGTATTTATGTAGACCTTGTCAACAGACCTAATTTGTATAGTACTTTATGACTAGTAAAAGGTAATGGGACCCCTGACCGTTACGTCCAGTTGCGGACGACTCTGGGGTTGCGGTGCTCGCTTTACTGGCCGAGGGAGCCGGCGTACAGCTTCCAGGTCATGTGGCTAGCATGACTAAGCTGCTTCTGGCAAACCAGAGCAGCGCACGGAAACACCTTTTACCTTCCCGCCAGAGCGGTACCTATTTATCTACTTGCATTTTTGATGTGCTTTCGAACTGCTAGGTTGGCAGGAGCAGGGACCGAGCAACGGGAGCTCACCCCATCGTGGGGATTCGAACTGCTGACCTTCTGATCGGCAAGCCCTAGGCTCTATGGTATAACCCACAGCACTACCCGCGTTAGCAATCTGAAAAATATGGTAAGGACTTGGCATTTTTCAGATAAATGAATCATGGTGTTTGTGTTTATATAGTGAATATCTTACTATGAAACCTGTTTCATGATGGAATACAGACACACAAACCTTACTAGTAACGAGTGCCAGTTCAATGGGTTGAACTCCGGATTGAGGTATATTCATATTTTATTTTCAAATGATACTATTCATTCTTGGCAGTAGAATTGTGTTACAGACTTTAAGGAAGCAGCAGGCACAAAGGAATGTCTTCATTGTAAGCCTAACCAAAATGAATATGAGTTTTGCTAAGCCATCTTATAGCTAAGATCAAGTGCAGTTTATAGTGCAGTAACGGACCCAAAATCTTTGAGACGGTCTAGCTCAAATTCCAACTAAATTTCCACAGCTCTAGATGGATAGGAAGCTATATTAGGGATTGAAATCTCAACACACTTCTGAAAACACTTTTAGTTTAAAAATGAATGATTCAAAGGAGCAGATGGCTTTGGAAATAGAACTGTGCGCCTTTTCTAAGTTCATGGTTATATGACGCGGCCTCATTAGATGGTGACGCTGTTCTCATCAAATTGTACTCATGTCTTTAAAAACATTCACAAGCGTGAAGATTATGTAAGGGGGTGTTTTATTTAAAACAAAGTATTTTGAAAGATAGTTCTTTAGTTTCATTTATCTTTTCTAGTTATACATCCAGCAATAGGTAAAAAAAAAACCAAGCACTGATGCACTTGAGATCCTTTATTTAAAGGCTAGAAACATGGAAGACACTTTTTTAAAAAAATAAAATAGCCACATGCAAATGGAATGAACAGATGTTGCTTCATTGCACTCCTAACAGTAATGTCTTTTAGTGGTGAACTATAATGTCTGGCGTGATGAGAAGGTCACTCTTTACAGTTCTTTAGCAGTGCCCAGCCAAATTTAAGAAAACAGTTGGACAGAGAGTCTACAATCCTATTCAGTGTATAGGAGCAAATGGCAAGGATTCTTTTTCCAACTGCAAACTGTAGGCAAAGCTCCCCTATCAAGATCAAGGCAAATGGGAATCTTTTGAGGGCCACATTTAGCCTGTGGACCAGAGCTTCCCCATCTCTGCTATGGGAATAAGCTTTTGGGCGGGCTGTAGTGAGACTTACTTCTGAGTAAACAGGCATAGGACTGTGCAGTGAATAAATGAATGCCTCTAAATTGGGATCGTGTCACTAGTTATGTGTGACAGCCATATACGGAGTGCATAAAACACGTATCATCAGTGCAAGGATTTTCACTTGCACAACAGAACACCCTTTGCACTCACACAGTCTGTTCTGGGTTTTCACCCAATCCTCCATAATAGATTTTGGAAAAGCAGTAACCCTTGCAATGATGAAGCAAGTTAGTTGGATACCACCCCCTGGGTTGTATACAACTATGTTCTATTTGGGGTAGACCCACTGAAATTAATGAGCCTGAGTTAGTCATGTCCATTAATTTCAGTGGATCTACTCTGAATATGATTAACATTAGCGACAACCTCCTGTTTTTGCTCCCTAAAAGCATGTCATGGGGCACAAGAGAGAGCTGCTGGGCTGGGCTGGGCTTTGTGGCTAACAAACTGAACACAACTCCAACAAAAGCAATTGTTGTTTCTATTGTCTGCTTACTTGAATTTACCTTGAGAAAGGCTGTGTTAAAACTCATATTTCAATACTTGTTGTTAAGCTCATAATGGAAACCTACAAAATAATAAGAGATTGGAACGAGGTCTGCCTTTGTCTTTTAAAAAAGTGCAGCGGGCGTCTTTCACAATAGTCCACTTTCTCAATATGATTTTCTATACTTCCCCAAACATGCATTGCAATCAAGAAAGGGCTGTGACTTGGGGAAAGTGAAGTGGCAGATGTTACAAATGAGTTTTTTGTCACTGCATTCATTTCCAGTCAGGCAGAAAACTGTGGCACCACACCTTCTCCCTGTGAGATGAGGGCTGCATATTCAGCTCCTGCCGTGAAGAGCTGTGTTCAGAGAAAGGGAATGAAGAAAGGGAGGCGTGGAGATTGAAAAAATGAGGAAAGAGGAGGGAGGCAGCTACATTCAGTGCTTTGTGGAGAATGAGGCCTGAACTCAACTGCCCTAGTTTGCATCATTTGTTCCCCTTGGGTCCCTGGGAAATATGCACATCAGACAAGCAAGGATACCTTTTCTGCCACTGATGGTTGCAGGAACATAGGAAACTTCCTTGAACAGAGTCAGACCACTGAGCTACAGCTCCTTCCCTAAAGTGATTCCCCCCAGCAAACTGAAGCAAAAGGGAGACTCTTCACACTGTGAAAAGAATGGGAACCCTGGTTTGGTGGAACTACAAATGATATCACACCAAAGAGGGACATTCTGCACAGCATAGCAGGGCTGTGTATGTTATGTGACAACAACAACAACAACAACAACAACAACAACAACAATAATTTATTTATACCCCGCCCATCTGGCTGAGTCTCCCCAGCCACTCTGAGCGGCTCCCAATCAAATGTTAAAAACAGTACAGCATTAAATATTAAAAATTTACCTAAACAGGGCTGCCTTCAGATGTCTTTTAAAGATGGGATAACTGCTTATTTCCTTCACATCTGAAAGGAGGGTGTTCCACAGGGTGGGCACCACTACTGAGAAGGCCCTCTGTCTGGTTCCCTGTAACCTCACTTCTCGCAGTGAGACAACCGCCAGAAGGCCCTCAGCGCTGGATCTCAGTGTCCGGGCTGAACGATGGGGGTGGAGACGCTCCTTCAGGTATACAGGACCGAGGCTGTATTTAGGGCTTTAAAGGTCAGCACCAACACTTTGAATTGTGCTCGGAAACGTACTGGGAGCCAATGCAGATCTCTCAGAACCGGTGTTATGTGGTCCCGGTGGCCACTCCCAGTCACCAGTCTAGCTGCCGCATTCTGGATTAATTGCAGTTTCCGGGTGTATCATATAGAGGAGACATGTCTGTTTTAAGGGATTCCCAGGTTAAAGATGAAGAACCGTAAGGTTGCCCCTCAACAGTTGGCAACTGAGCAGCATAAGTGGGCATAAAGGTCACCTGCTCACAGTCTTCTTCACCTTGTTAGGCGTAATGTATTTCTATTTCATTTATAGTAATTACTTCAAAATGTGCATCCATACATATAAATCAGCATGTACTATTTTCATACAAATTGGTGTTCTGCGCTCTTTTTTGTGTCATCTTATTTTGGGACCCAGGCTTGCAGAAGAAGCAAAACCCAAAATAAGTGTGATACAAGTGGATGAACTGTATTCAACACACAACCTGTAAGCTGCTTCCCACTTCCCAGTCCTCTTCAGAAGACATTGACTTAAGGGAGGAGAAAGCGTTGTTATCGTTATAGACATGCTGCCAAAATGATTTACCTTATGGATGCGTACTAGGCATATTAGATATAACCGTAGGAAACCTGCAGCTGACGACGGGGCTGTGGTTCCGAGGTGATGGAGAAGTTATTTCATAAATCCTTTCCCTTCCATTCTAAATTGCCAAATGTTGACCTTCAGTGTGACTTTTATGATAGCACAATCTGAATATGTATCGTCTGGAGCAAATCTCATGAGGCTTCTTAAAAATTCATATGAATATTTCATGCAGACATGCTTGAACAAAATGAATTTTCTATGTAGAACAGGGGAGGAGAGATGGCAGCTCTTGTTTCTCATTCTGTGCTGTACAGGGGATTACAGAGTAGAATATTATTGTGGGCTAGCAAGATTTCCCCCTCCACCCATGTGTTTATTTCTGATCTTATACTCGTGGCAAAGACCTCTGCCATGAGCTGTGGAATGCCTTATTAAACCTACCCAGTTCAATCAGCTAATCAAATAGGTTTCTAATTTGGCTGCCACCTAGGTGCATGACGTGCGATGTTAAGCTCACCAAAAGCAAATCTATCTGCCTACTGTCTGCAGAGTGTCGAAGCAAACAAATGGGTAGGGGAGCTAACACTTTATAGAAGTTCCAAATTGCCTAGCTATCATATGATAATTGGATTCACCACGTGAAGAAGAAAAAAAAAGATTGCCGATGGCTTCCAGCTAGGTGACTGTTGCATTTTATGTGGCATCAACGCACAGCACTTGTTAAAAGGGTGCTGTGTATTTATGTTGGCAGGCACCCGGAATACGGATGTAATTCCTGAGATTTTCATTCTGGCAGGAGGCTGTCACACCCACAGTATGAAACATCCTTGCTGACAACTTTCTGGTGTCAACTCAAAAGCTCAGCTTTTCCTTCAGGCTAGGGACCCACACAATCCCAGGGTGGGAAACAACATTAGGAACTTTCCAGGCAAGGTCTATCAAACATGGGCAGTTGAGCAGACACAGCACCTCAGCTCTGCTTCCCTTGGGTACTTTGCATGCTGATTGCAGCATCTGGGCTTGATGAGGCAACTGACCCTCACCTGTTCCAAGCCTACTGCAACTGAGGATCACAGACCTCCTCCCAGAGCTAGCAAGCCCCACCTGGCCAGCTAGGGAGCTGGGCTGTGGGCCCTTGCCTGCTGCTCCCTACACCTCAGAGCCTGGCAGGGGCCCCTCTGGCTCTGGTGATGGGTCCTGCTGCTCTGGTTCCTGTGCAGTGACCCCCATCCCCTCATCATCCTGTGAGTACTTCTTTCTCCATTTCCAGCTTGCCCTGGTGTGTCCCTGTCCCAGCTAGACCCCTTCGTGGCATCCTCTTGCTCCTCCCTGTTGTCCTGCCAGTTCATGACACCCAGCCAGGTGGGTGGCATATAAATAAGTTTGTTGTTGTTGTTGTTGTTGTTGTTGTTGTTGTTAAATGCTCAGGTGAGAAGTTGTGTTTTTTCCTGGCTGGTGGTGGTGCTCCTGCTGTTGGATTTCCATTTCCAGCCAACGTGTCCAAAGGTCACAAATGATGGGTGTTGTAGCTCAACACTATCCAGAAGGGCACAGGTTCCCTATCCCTGCTTCAGGACTTTAGGATATTGTGGACAACTGCAAGTCCGGTGTTACTATTAATAACAATAGTAATTTTATTGTTATACCCTGCCCACCTGCCTCCCCTAGCCACTCTGGGCAGCTTCCAACACATATAAAAACATATTGTAACATCAAACCTTCTAAACCTCCTGCCTTCAGATGTCTTCTAAAAGTTGTACAATTATTTATCTCCTTGACATCTGATAGGAGGACATTCTATAGCGAGGGTGCCACTGCTGAGTAGGCCCTCTGCCTGCTGCCGTCTGCTGTACTATTTGGAATGCTATTGTTGTGTTAAGGTTCTGGAGTTTTAATTACATTTTATTGTATGCTGTTTTTATATGAGTATTCTGTCCACCTTCTTGGGACCCTTATAGATGAATAGTGGCTTAGAAATGTAATAAATAGTAATAATAAGTAGCTTGGCAGATTCCCCCCCCCCCTACAAATAAATACCACATACAAAAGACTGGCTCCTTAATATGACACTGCTTTAAAGCAGTGTTAACTGTTCCACTCTGTTTTAAATTTTAATAGAGAATCCCAGTTGCAAAGTGCTGGGCTTCCTCAAATTTCAGAGCAGCGAAAATCAAATCTCCATATCTCCCACAAGCTTCAGCTGAAGTGAATATTAAGGGGCAGCTGTGGCTCTTGAGAGCAGGCATGGTCCTCAGTGTCAGAAGCCAAATGAAGGCCATGTACTAAACATGGAACTTGGAGGAAATGAAAGCCTGGTTCAGATATACTGGAAAATCTGCCATGTGAATAGCTATGGCAAGCCTTAGACATGAACTGCCCCCACCTTTTTCACAACAGAGGAGGAATGAAAATCCAACCATGGTTACTTGGAGTGGTCTCTGTGGAGTGCAGTAGTCTCTGATTATGGGTTTATTCACTAGCTAGTTTCAACAAGCTACGGTTTCTAATGTGTGGATATCATGTGAAGGCTGGAGGGGAGGCTGGTGCAGACTTGTTCAGACCAGGAAACTATTATTTGGGGTTTACCGTATTTTTTGCTCTATAAGACTCACTTTTTACCTCCTAAAAAGTAAGGGGAAATGTGTGTGCATCTTATGGAGCGAATGCAAGCTGTGCAGCTATCACAGAAGCCACAACAGCAAGAGGGATTGCTGCTTTCACTGCGCAGCGATCCCTCTTGCTGTTCTGGCTTCTGAGATTCAGAATATTTTTTTTCTTGTTTTCCTCTTCCAAAAACTAGGTGCGTCTTGTCTGGTGCGTCTTATAGAGCGAAAAATACAGTATATCTGAGTTAAGCCAAAGGAGTCTCAGTCCAAGATAAGTCTAGGAGCAAACCTATAGACACGAAAGGGGGGGGGTAGATATGAATCCCAAATGGGTACAGCCAAACAGCTGGTATTCTCACCATGGGGAATTTTTCCCATTCCTGTTGCCAACAAGTGTTGGGGGGTAAAGATAACACAGGGATGAGCCAGCATTTCATGCTTCAAATTTACACAGTGGACACAGCCAAACAGCTGGAAATCTGGTGTTGGAAAACCATGGGAAAGCAAGGTTACAAAGCTGGACCGCTGAGGGAGGAAGCAGAGCTGGAATCATGAAATCAGCTAGGTGGTAATTTTTATATGCATCCTCTTGAGCAGGTAAAATGTAGCAAACAGTCAGGTTTCAGTAGAATATTTCTGTAGAGTAAGTTTGCTGATACCTTTTCTTATTATTTTGGAACGATAGCAGAGTCAAGGATCTGCACACTTCCCTTTTCTATCCTCCAGATTATATTATTTTCTTGTTGGGAAAGTGTTTGTAGCCTCTTTGTTCTGGAAGCACCGTGGGTGTTTATATCAACAATTTACGCCTACCCCTCATTCTTTCAAATATGTCTTTTTTCCTCTAATCAAGGAGGATTAGCTAGGTGTCAATAGAGTACTTAGATTAGTCAACAAAGTGACTACACCAAAATAACATGTTGAAAACTAATTGCTAAGCTGAGTTTCAGCAATGATTTCCACCCTACACCTAGTGTAGGTGTAATCTCTTATAGTAGGTGTAATCAAGACTGGCGTAATCAGCTAACAAGTATAATTTCAGCGTTCAGTCAATAGACCAATTAATTAATTTGGAAACATATACTACAGAAAAACAAACAGCATGAAACAAAATTAAGACCAGAGCCTCATTGCAGTCCAAGGGAGTTGCTGCTAAAAATGTCTTTGCATGGCAACTAATTCTTACTTAGCTTGTAATACTTAGAAATGCTAGCATCATGAAACTCAACTATTGTTATGAAGCTCCCTGCCCCCTTTGGAAATTGCCCATGTGGAGCTGTGATGTGCAGAGAACAAAATAGAGGGAGATAAATTCCATGCTTTAAAGGCTTGTAAATTTGGGGGCCATGTGTAGAGAATTGGCATATGGAAACCAGTTTCAACAGCTTGCTCTGGCCTTTAAATTCCAATGTGTCGTTCTTATTAGTTTCACTTCTGTGAAGGACCTGCATGTAGACTCCATTCCAGTAGACCAGGAAGAACCCTGATACAGTATATCAGTCTCTGAGCCAAGTACCCTTTAACAACAGATTTATTCCAATATTACATTCAGAGTTCAGAGTAGAGTATACTAGAACAGGCAAACAATGGGTGTGCTAAAACACCCATCTAAGGATCACACATTACTGAAGACTTCCCTTACTATATCCACACCTTCTTAAATCCTCCTGTCTTTAAGCCAGAGTTGAGCAACTTATTTGTTGAAAAGCACCATTTCCTCATCGTTTGATCGCCTATGTCCACCTTAGATACTGCAAAGCAGCCTTGCTACTTAATCCTGCCTCCCGGTCCATCCTTTAATCTTGACTCGCTTGTCAGATCTGACTACTAGTGGTTCCTTATTTCCAGCTCCTGGCTCTCCTCAGGCACCTGCCCACGGCTGCCCGGCTCTGACGGCTACGACAGTTGCTTGAGCTGCATGCGTGCTGCAATCTGTTTGTTGCTTTGCTTTGCCAAAAAAAAAAAGGTTGACCTCGAATTGTTACATTTAAATAAAGGTAGCATAAGCAACTTTCCCTTTCCTTCTTTAGAAGGTGCATGTCCTCTGTTCCAGTCTCTAAGGAGTCCTCACAAGGTGTGTCTAGCGTGCGAGCTTATAATAGCGTTAGAGTTCCCAGAAAAAAAGCAAAATTTAAATAGCTGAGTTTGTCCTTCTGTATGTTACCTAGGAACATTCCGCCAACTCACTGGGGTGACATTCACTGATGTTCTTTGTGAGACTCCTTGCCTGTTGTTGAAAGGGCAAGGGAATATTTTCTGCAGGGGAAAATAATGTCATTGACTTGTTCTTCCAATTATTCCATGTATTTGAAGCTTTTCCTTACTAAAAAGGTAAGCTCATCCATCACTGCCAATTCGTGTATTCAGATGCTGCTCACTGCAGCAGACTTAGGCTCTTAACCAGACCTTTCCAAAGTGGAGATTGCAGTTAATAATACACCTAGACATATCTTTATTCCTAGCTTCCCTTAAGGCACATTCGCTCCCGCTATCATTTGGGGTCAAATTGCATGGGGCAATAAGCAGTTGAATAATTCCAGGTCTCTCTGTCTGTGAGGTTGCATCCTAGATCACCATGTGTGTGAAAGGTTTGAAGCCATTCATGTGTGGCGACGCAGAGAGGGAGCAACTCTCCCCTTTTGCCAGCACTGCCACTTGCCAGGATGGTGGAGAACGACACAAATTTGTTTTCTGTCGCTCCAAGAGGGTAGGACGGTCCTGTGCCATTGGGATCGAATTACAATAAATTTGATGTAGGCTAAGCACTAGGGAGGGACACAGGTGGCGCTGTGGGATAAACCACAGAGCCTAGGACTTGCTGATCAGAAGGTCGCGGTTTGAATCCCCGCGACGGGGTGAGCTCCTGTTGCTCGGTCCCTGCTCCTGCCAACCTAACAGTTCGAAAGCACGACGTGCAAGTAGATAAATAGGTACCGCTCCAGAGGGAAGGTAAACAGCGTTTCCGTGCGCTGCTCTGGTTCGCCAGAAGTGGCTTATTCATGCTGGGGACATGACCCGGAAGCTGTATGCTGGCTCCCTCGGCCAGTAAAGCGAGATGAGCGCCGCAACCCCAGAGTCGGCCATGACTGGACCTAATGGTCAGGGGTCCCTTTACCTTTAAGCACTAGGGATAACTTTCTTGACTCTAAGATCTGTGTGACAGTGGAGTAGACTGCCTTAGAAAGTGGCAGGCTGTCCTTCATGAGATGTTTTTAAGCAGAGGCTGGATGGTCATGTGTCAGAGATGCTGCAGTACAGTGGTACCTTGGTTTTCAAGCGTCTCGGAAGTTGAACGTTTCGGTTGTTGAACACCAAAAACCCAGAAGTAATTGCTTCCATTTTCTAACGCGCCTCGGAAGTTGAACAGCTTCCGCTGCATGTTTTTCAATTTTCTCCATTGAAATTGAAACTCTCCCTTTGTGCTGCGGTTTTTGAATGTTTTGGAAGCCGAACGGTCTTCCGGAACAAATCGAAAACCGAGGCACCACTGTAGTGGATTTCCTGCATTTGTATAGGGTTGGACCACATGACCTTTGAGATCCTTTTACGTTCATTACTCACAACTTACACACATGTACAGCTTGCCTTACAGCTTCCTTTCATTCAAGTGAAAATGCCACTTTTTCATTATTTTCTGTTATTGCTAATCCTCGGAATAGATACTACGCACTAAACGAATTTCACAACTTTGGAAGGGAACATTTTTTGTTAAAAACAATTCTTCAAGAACAGTTTGCTCGGCCGACCAGGAGTTACATAAATTACCCTGATAAATTGTCTTGTTTTCCACAGGAATGTCATATATATCTATTTTCATGTAGGTGTCCTGACAAACATTTTATGAAATCTGGCTGGCTTGCCTTTGCACCTAGCTCTGCTGAGCAACTTTCAATAGCATGTGAGCCTGAAGTTTCCTTTTGTCATTGGCAAGATTGCCTCTACTTGAGTAGATTTTGGGTCTGCCCTCTCAAAATGTTGCCATCATTCCTATGGGGAAAAAATGCAAGGCCAGGATGTGTATTGGGCGAGTGATTGGCTTAATCAAGCTGTGATTTACATTTCAAAATTGGATTGTTAGCATAGCTTTGATCAGCTTTTTTCTTCTTTTTTCTTTGGACTGTGGTGGTAATGCATGGAAAGTTTCAATCACTTGTAAGCTAACACTGATTATTTTTGAAATGCGTGCTACAGAAAGTTATTTCTTTCAAGCTAAATCAAGCAAGCTGATGAGCTAGTTTTCTGAATAAACTGCACTAACATAAGCCAACATTAGGTATCCGTAATTGCAACAAGATGGGCTGTGTGCTGTAATTACTCAACAATTGACTTAAATGTGAAGATTTGCATTTCTCTGTTTGTTCATTACATTATATTCATTTTTAATGGAATTCCAAAGTACTCTTCTAAAAACAAAACAAAATCAAGAGCTATCGCATTTCTGGAATTTAACTTTGAGAAATTGAATATAGCTTTAAAAATGGCCAAAACATGTAAAATGTTTTTTGGCTATGTTCCCAAAGTGTGCATGTGCCAGACCCATGTGCAAACTCTTTGTTTTTCACAAATGGTGTTTCCAGAAAAGTTTCCCCATAGAACCTCCAAATTGTTTATGGTACAGAAATTCAGTAATTTCTTAATTTGCTGGAGAGGTGCCATTATTATAAAATGAGAGGTACTGAGACAGGCAAGTATGGAACTAGCAGCTTCCAGCCTGCAAGCAATTTTTCCTAACCCCAAATATATCGAGGACTGGTTGTGCTACACAAATGATAAAAGAAACTCTGAACATGCTCAGAAGCATTAGCTTGATGGTTGAATCCTGCCACCTAAAAGAGTCCTAAAATAAAACTCAGGCTCTGGAGATTATAGCTAGATATGCAGAACTACTAACATGAAGGCTTGTGCTCACCAGCTGGGAGGACATTGGCCTGAAGTGTTTAATACACTAAAGAGATTATAATGAGAACAGAGCCTGAAAGATATAGCAAGTTTCTGTGTCCCTGCTTTGCTCTTATTTAAAACAAATGAGGTATGATAGCCATAGTTATGTTTTATGTATATCTTTGAAGCAGGCACACAGGCAACATTGTTTTTTTCATGTTCTAAAGGAGAACATAGAAGGTCATTTGACTAGCACAGATATTTTCCAGGCAAATTTAGCACTGGGAAGACTTAATGTTGTTGTAGTGTGTCTGTTTTATGTAAAGAAGCCTGAGATGAAACAGCCAAGCATGTATTTAAGATGGTGTTATTTCCCTTGTCAAAAGGCTGTGATTGCTGCCGCCATTGTTCCTTCATTCCATTCAGAATCTTGACAGAGGTTTATTGAAGCCCGCAAATAATCAATAGACCTATTTTTATCTCTTAAACCAGCGAGGCTCCCCACCCCTAAGGTAATGAAGACATCATTGCAAGGGCTAAATAAGCTGTTCTAAAGTTGTGCCTTATTGTGTTATGCTCTTTTCTTGTTAAGCAAGGGGAATTATTTTCAATGTGCCTCTGGTTCTAATATTAGATATTTTAGTAACCTCTCCAACGGTATTGGAAATTACAACTGTTTTCTGGCACTCCTTTAAGCACAGAGAGCTTGTTACCTGGTGCTTTGGGGTGAAGGAGACATTTGCAATTAGTGACCATGATGAGCACTGTACCCACCACCAATGGACTTCACATTTGTTTGCAGGATCTGTTTGCAAATAGTAGTTAAAATACAATGGCAATTACATCTGGTGAAATCTCCCTTCCCAGCGATAATGGTCCCTGTTAGATTATATTATTGATTCGTGTCGCTTGCAATTCAGCCGTGCTTCTTCAAGCAAATGTAACAAGCTAATACGCTTCCTCTAACTTTTATACCCCTTGATTATAAAAGGCTGGTAGATTACCCCTCCCAGCGGCACCTCCAATTAAGGTCCAGTCAATAGAAATGAGCCCTGTTATTCAAATGCTTTCCATGGGGCAGTTCTACAGATGTGGAATTTCGATCCTCTTCTTACTTTCATTCTGTTCCAGACACAAAATATGCAAGGAGCAAAATATACAAAATGTTTACTTTGGAAGGAACATCGTTACTGGGCAGCCGCCTGAGGCTAACATGTCTGACACCTTTTAGTGCTTTATGTATAATGATGCAAGGTGTAAATGCATCAGAGCATCCTTTTGTCTTGAGAGGTCATTGTGGTATCTTAGTAACCTGATGCCTACCTCTGGATCTTACCACCACTGAAAGTGATACCCAGCCTTTCCATACCTCACTGAAAGTGTGTGTGTGTGTGTGTGTGTGTGTGTGTGTGTAGGATGAGCTCATGTATCAATGCCAGTACTCACATGGTTCTCCACCCCACCCCTCAAGGCAGCCAGGATACTACAGTGGTTCCTCAAGCTACAGACGCTTCAGGTTACAGACGCTTCAGGTTACAGACTCCGCTAACTCAGAAATAGTACCTCAGGTTAAGAACTTTGCTTCAGGATGAGAACAGAAATCGCGCGGCGGTGGCGCAGCGGCAGAGGGAAGCCCCATTAGCTAAAGTGGTACCTCAGGTTAAGAACAGTTTCAGGCTAAGAACGGACCTCTGGAACAAATTAAGTTCTTAACCCAAGGCACCACTGTACAAAGAAAATACAGTAATCATAGAATCTTACGAGCTGGAGGAACCCATTGGTCATCTAGTCCAACTGCCTCCAATGCAGGAATCTCAGCTAAATCATCCATGACAAATGGTCATCCAACCTCTGCTTAAAAACCTCCGAGGAAGGAGAGCCCACAACCTCCCGAGGGAGACAGGTGGTGAGTTACTGTAAGTTCAGGGTAACTACTTTAAAATATATCAGTGCATATTTTCATGGTGGAAAAGAAAGTACAATTATTTGTGTGACAGCCGATTGAGAAACCTACCAAGTGGAGGTGAAGTGGCAGGCATGCAATGCTGGCAGAAAGCCCAGGAGTACAAAAAATTAGCAATGGTGCTTAAATTGCTAGACTGTAAGAATGGCATTCATAAAGCCAGAGTCTGAGGGCAGAACAAATGTGTATATGCATATTAATTTCTCTTTTGGCTCATGCCTTTGTAAATTTTGTCCCCCTTAGAAACACAGTTTATTGTTGGCCTTGAGGCACATGGCTGCTGAACCTCTTTCTAAGCCTTTTCTTTCCCATATATATATATATATTCATATTCCTGCTTCGGGTATCTTTTTACCCTGGAATTCAACAACTGCACTGGCCTCTTGTTCAGGTTTAGCATAAAGTGAACAAGCTTCTAACCGTAGTTTATCATTATGTCGGAATCCAGACAAACTATAGTTAGATATAAATGTAGTTTAAAGAAGCTATTCAACATCAAACAGTGGTTTGCAATCCTGGCTTCTTTCATTAAACCATAGTTAGGATCAACAACAGGTTTACGTATAATAATAAACCACGGCCAGTGCTTTTTCAATAAAAATAGGTGCTAGAACTCACCATGAAGTTGTTACAGTAAGTCGGCGGGCGACTTGGGGCAGATGCCAGTTTGACCACAGCCACATTCAGCGCCTGCAGAGGTGCTAAAAACTACGGCAAGCTGTTATGTAGTGAAGTTTCACCCTGGGCCAGCAGGGGGATACTGTATATAGTTTTCACTCAGGTCTGTAGATAGTTTTCACTCAGGTCCACGTCCGTTATTTTAGGCGGGAACTCTGGGCTGTTGTTGCTACAATGTTGACAGCCGGCTGCCTATAAAAGCAGGCCGGCTGAGCTGTTTGCAGTCAGTTCTATTCCAGCTTACGAAATAAAGAGCTACTTGGAGAAATCGCTGTGTCGTCGGCTATGTCAACCCACAACTTAACACAAGCTGTCTCCCTATGTGGTTTGGGGGTTGTTCCTGGGTTTGGTGCAGGTCAAATAAACGTGCCTCGCCTCCCTCGTTCTCTTCAATTCAGGCAGATGGTTAGGGCAGCTCCGAAGGGCCCTCACACTAACACGCATATGTACAACTGTAGAGGCCTCGCTGGAAAGCTTAAAATCCACCACTGCTACACAGGAGATGGATTGAAGTAAAGGAAATACAAATTGGCCCTGCCCCCGCCCCCTTGCTAGGAGCTAGGCGGAGTCATAGATCTAAAAAATAACATTGACTCGCACACACTGGCCAGCTTACATTTTGACTTGAAATGTTTGTTTTGGGCTTCTCAGAAGTATGTAAAGACAAGAAGCGGGTGGAGGGATTGCCGGCTTGCGATGGTGCCTACCTGAGAGGTGCCAGAACTGCTTTCCGACACGCTCTGGTTGCATAAAAGTATTGTTGTTGTTTAGTCATTTAGTCGTGTCCGACTCTTCGTGACCCCATGGACCAGAGCACGCCAGGCACTCCTGTCTTCTACTGCCTCCCGCAGTTTGGGCAGACTCATGCTGGTAGCTTCGAGAACACTGTCCCACCATCTCGTCCTCTGTCGTCCCCTTCTCCTTGGGCCCTCCATCTTTCCCAAGGGTCTTTTCCAGGGAGTCTTCTCTTCTCATGAGGTGGCCAAAGTATTGGAGCCTCAGCTTCACAACCTGTCCTTCCAGTGAGCACTCAGGGCTGATTTCCTTCAGAATGGAGAGGTTTGATCTTCTTGCAGTCCATGGGACTCTCAAGAGTCTCCTCCAGCACCATAATTCAAAAGCATAAAAGTATGGACCATGGTTATTTGAAAATGGAAATTCAAGCTTCCAATCTTGTGGCTATACTAGAGCGGAAGGGACGCAACAAGCACGATGCACATGCACGTAACACTAAATCATTGTTTAGCATTCTATCCAAACCAGGTCACTATGTCATATGTTGGAATTATGCGGAGAAGTCTGAAAGATCTAAATTAATTCACCCCGTTGACTTTTCCTGGCACTTGAAATATTTGACTCATTGAGTTAATTCTAGTCTCTGCTTCCGCAGCGCCTAGTTGATCTCCAGCAGCAGATTTCATGCGGTTCCTCGGCATAAGGAAGTTGAAACATCTAAGAAATCTGGATTCAAAGCTGTATCGTGATGACAATAGAAAGAAACAAGTCTTGGAACTTTATGAGTGGCAGAATAAAGTGTGTGCTGCAGATGATGTGAGTTAGAAATCAAAAGCTTTCAAGTTGCATCTTCCCCTTAAGGTAGAAACTTCAGTCACTGTTTGAAAAGTGAAGCACAGACATTAAAACAAATGCGGTCCACAAATCTGCGAAGATGGCAGCGCTTAGAAATAACAGGCATATGGCCACTGTATTTTATTCAGCACAACTGGTTCTATATATTGTAAAAAGAAGGCTCAGAACAGCAGGATAAAGAAATTCAAACATTTGCTTGTTTCCAGTCTTTCATTGCCTGATAATTTGCAAAGAGGTCCCCCCCACCCCGTCTTGTAGTTAATGTTAACTTCTGCCTGTGAGAGGAGATATGTCATTTGGACGCATTATGATTATAACTTTTTAGTTAAAATCTGATTCATTTAACACTTTAATAACTGCAATTTATTATTGTGAAGCAGACTCTTTGGGTTTGTGAATTCATTATGGCAATGCAACCGTTCAAACAGATTACATCCAGTAATCTGTTCTGTTTATCTTCAGCAAGAGAGGAGATACAGTTAAGGATTTTACATCCATTGTAACCATTTGCCAATGTTTTGCAAAATTGCTAGGAGAGGGGGTCAGAGTTCAATAATAAGACATGTGTGTCTGTTCTCTTATGCTCTTTCTCTTTCTCCAAAGATCACTTTGGGTCAATTGGGCGTTATCTAGGATAGTGTAGACGTTCTCACACCACTCTGGGATCATACAAACTGCCTCTCCCTGCGGGTCAGTAGTTCTGCATTATTACTGCAAAGCTCAGTGAGTGGTGGAGTACATTCCTTGCATTACATCCCAGACTCAGTTCCTACTATTTACAGAATCTCAGATGGTCTGAGATGTTAGGCAACCACAAGCAGTCTCAGTGGAGACCACTGGCCTGCATGGATCTTTAATCTAACTTGGTATAGGACAACTTTATATGTTCATAAACATTGCATGATGGCAGTGCCCACAGGGTGCATAGAATCCTAGAGTTGTAAGGGACCACAACTAGCCCAACCCCCTGCAATGCAGGAATCTCAACACGCAGCCTCCCATTCAATTGGAAACCGGACCGGACCCTGCTCAGCTTAGCTTTGCAAATGGCATGTCAGATTCCAGAGAGCTGCTTTCAAAACGTGCTGTCTATTAGAGGAGACAGTATTGAGCCAGAGGGGACACTGCCTTGACTTTGTGTAAGGCAACTCTTTATAGCTTCACTGCTTTTATGCATCTACAGTTCCAGGTAGAAATGTGACACAACTGGCCTAGAACATTGAATTGAAAGTGTCCTGGCATGGGACATTCATCTGTTCTGAGCACAGACCAGGCTGGGGAGGAATACCATCAACACTGCAGGTGCCACAGCATTGGGTCTTCTGAGGCAACATGTGTCAATAAAATGGTTATATCTGCTTTTATCTGTTTGCTGCCGGAACACTTAGGCAGCAGTTCTCCACCTGTGGGTCCTCAGATGTTGTTGGACTACAATTCCCATCATTCCTGAGCTCTGGCCTTGCTAGCTGGGTGATGGGAGTTGTAGTTCAACAACATCTGGGGACCCACAGATTGAGAAAGGCTGACTTAGAGTGATCCCCTTGCTGTTCAAACACTGTTGTGTGGGCACCACACTCAACTTGACCGTTAACATCCATTACAGTGGTACCTCGGGTTACATATGCTTCAGGTTACATACGCTTCAGGTTACAGACTCCGCTAGCCCAGAAATATTACCTCGGGTTAAGAAATTTGCTTCAGGATGAGAACAGAAATCGCATGGTGGCAGCGGGGGCAGCAGGAGGCCCCATTAGCTAAAGAGGTGCTTCAGCTTAAGAACAGTTTCAGGTTAAGAACAGACCTCCAGAATGAATTACCGTATTTTTCGCACCTTAGGGCGCACCGGACCATAGAGCGCACCTAGTTTTTAGACGGGGAAATCAATAAAAAAAAAAAAATCCCAAAGAGCAGCGTACAGGCTTTGCACAACCTCTCCCTGCCGGATGGATCGCGCTGGCTGTTTTGGCCATAGCCCCTTGCAGCTTCTCCCTGCCGGAGGGGTTGCACACGGCTATGGAACAAGCCAAGGCAGCCAGCAGGATGGATCCCGCTGGCTGCTTTGGCTTCCTCTTTAGCCCCACGCAATCTCTCCCTGCCGGGAGAGGCTGCGTGGAGCTAAAGAAAACATAGCCCCATGCAGCCTCTCCCTGCCGGAGGGGTTGCGCGCGGCTATGGCACAATCCTGCATTCGCTCCATAGGACGCACACACATTTCCCCTCAGTTTTTGGAGGGGAAAAACTGCATCCAATGGAGCGAAAAATACGGTTAGTTCTTAACCCGAGGTACCACTGTACTTCGGAACTTGCTTTCATTGCCACGGTGCTTGATTTGGGCCATCAACAAAAATATCAGAAGATGCTGCAGTCGCTGGGGTTGTTGTCTGGGACCTGGTCCCAGCCCATCTCAACTCAGCTCACCAAACTACTTTTTCAGTTGGATAGCACTGGGCCCTATGATTGTGCATCTAACCGGAAACACCAGTCATGAGATCACATCCAAATAAATTATTGTTGAGTCTGACCAGTAATGAGATAAAGCTACTAAGAACTGCTTGGTTGGCAGACTAGAGCATCTGATAAATCTGGAACTATGTGGAATTACGAGAGTGCTCTAGTGACCAGGTCCCTGTAGAGCCAGCCGTTCATGTTTTTTTTCTGAGTCTACCATTCCAACCTTCTTTGTCCCTTTTAATAGGTACGTCCAAAGTCCAGTTGCAATATACATATGCAAACAAACAGGGCCTGCTCCACACAAAATGAGGGGTTTTGGTTGATCTAGGTTAAGAATCTTTTACCATAATTTTTAATTGGATTCAGCATTGTTTACTTGTTTCACCGTTGCCATGCATTGCTCACTAAAGATACCAGCTGTTCCTGAGAGACATGCTATGCTAGGATATATTTTGCTTTATTTAGAAAATGTGTCAGATAAGAATGGAAATGACTTAAGGGACAAATTAAAGATTCTGCTTCCCAGCAAAAAATAACAGTGCACATTTCCCACAAAAAAATTGAGTCTAAAGATGACTAGGGATTTACTGGTACTATGACACATTTATAGTATGAACTTTCAACTTCCCATATTTGCATTGTTGACACAGGAACTAAATCTAATATAAAGTAGTACCTGCTTTGGGTTGGGTTACATGCATGACTGATGCACAAAAACAGATTCCCAGCCTCACGTGTCCTGCTGAGGAATGAAGATAACATGTGTTTTGTCAGCAAGCAAAATTTAGCAAGGAAATAGTATTTCATAGAAATCAACACTCTCGATAATGTCAATAGGAGGACACTGAAAAACATGAAGAATAGTTGAAGGCAGTGTTTGCACTGGCCTATGTGACACTGTCTTAGTATCTGAAACATGGCAGAAGATAGAACTCAGGGAGCTAAGAACTCTGGACTATTGATTCTGACTGCAACCTTTATTGTAAATGGGATGCAAGAACCTTCTTGACTTCAACTGTATTGTATAGAAATATAGGGGCATTGCAGGAAGACTATTTTTGCACAGTATCCGAAACTTCAGATCATCCATTTCTTAAGATATTGAAGGGAGAAATATGTGCTGCAATATTTTTTTGCTTTGAGTTACATCTTGACATCAGTTGTCAAAAGCTGCAGGGCATGAATCTCTGTCAGCCTTTACATTTCCTGCTTGAAACTATATTTGTTCAAAGAAACCATTAAGCATACCACATATCTTGCATATTTGATTCCTGGAACAAGGAATAAAATAAGAAGAGGATCAGCACGAACCGTACTATCTACTAACCCTCCTAAAATATCTAAGACTATATAACAGAACCTCTCTTCTCCTTTGTGTATGGCTACATATGCAGACGAGGATTAATCAATGTTTTGTGTGATTTAAGAGGTATAAATATTAGAGGAACTGTTATAGGTCTTTGAGCTCAATTAGACAAGATGATGGGAAATCCATGATTGGATTTCCCATGTGTATGTTAAATTATAAGAAACTAAGAGGGCACCCTGAACCACCTTGGAGCCACAGTGCTGTGGAAGGAAGGGTTTAACCCTCCCCTCTTCGTCACTTCTTGAGTCACAATCCTCCCAGGTGTGAATTACCGTATATGAACCCATGTGTTTTTCCCTCACGGGCAAATAGTTTTTGCTGGTGGGATCATATTTATAGAGGAAATGGCATGAGGAGAAATAGCTAAATCTCCTATCCAAGTACGATAGTCCTCACATGATTTGCACCCACTATCAGGAGCTGCTCTGATTTTTTTTTTTTTAAAAAAAAGAAAGCTCAGACCATAAATTCCCTACGGTCCCATCTGATTTTTAACTAGGGTATTCACTTGAAGTTAAATATTCAGCCCAAGATACTTGAGACAAGAAAACCATCCAGTAGGAGTCACGGCTGAGGTGATTTGCTTTCTGGAAGTTTCTATACACCGTATTTGGCATGCTGTAACTACTATTTGCAACTGATTCAGTAAACTAGCTTCCAAGCACCATGGGTTCCTTCTGTGCCCATGGACATTCACTGCAACATCTCCTTCATCCCTAAACCCCAGGTAATAGGAGGCAGAAAACTGGAGCTGCTAATGCATTTCTGTTTTGTTGAGATAGGTATGGTTTTTAGAAGTCTGATATCAGGGATTGGCAGGGCTGTAACGAGAGTGCAGTGGAGGCAGGGGGTGGCAGAAGTTGACCAAGGAGAGGGGGTCAGTGATTTATGGGGTTTTGTGCCACCCAAGGGGCAGCAGCCCACGAGGGAGGAAGGGGAAGGGTTGGAGCAGTCAAGAGACGCAGGAGTGGGGGGCAAGATGTGTCAGAAGCAGGGGGAGAGGCTGTTAAGGCAGCTGAATCCCCACTTTCTCCTAGTACCAGGAGGGTCTTGAAGAGGCAAGCACAGTTGCAACTTCCAGTGTAGAAGAAGCCTCTGGTTGTGTGCGCACACTTCGTCAGGTGAGGGGTGTGTGGTCCCACTGTTGCTTCAACTGCTTTGCCAGGCACGAACCTTTAGAAGTTACTGCCAGCTACCTAGATGCTACGTGGGTGGAGCTGTGGGTTAAACTACAGAGCCTAAGACTTGCCAATCAGAAGGTCGGCGGTTCGAATCCCCACAACGGGGTGAGCTCCCGTTGTTCGGTCCTAGCTCCTGCCAAACTAGCAGTTCGAAAGCACGCAGTGCAAGTAGATAAATAGGTACCACTCTGGTGGGAAGGTAAACGGCTTTCCGTGCACTGCTCTTGTTTGCCAGAAGCGGCTTAGTCATGCTGGCCACATGACCCGGAAGCTGTACGCCGGCTCCCTCAGCCAATTAAGCGAGATGAGTGCCACAATCCCAGAGTCGGTCACGACTGGACCTAATGGTCAGGGGTCCCTTTACCTTTACCTTTACCTAGATGCTAGAAGCTCGTATGTGTGTCTTCTGTGTGCCTTAGAAGCTGCTGTAAGTGTGTGCTTTTGTCCGTTACAACTATTGGCTGTGCACTTTTATCAGAGACATACCTTAGATATTCTTCAAATAACTTGGCTATTGCTAGAATTACTGTTTTTGGAGTTATTTAGACTCACTGGAAAGGAGTAGAGGCCCATTGTTAGAAGCTCAGAATAAACATAATGCCCTTACAGCCTCAGGCTGTCGGTGAATGGCTGTTTGGACATTACGATAAACCTTGGTTTACCATGACAAGAATGAGCCAAAGTGAGTTTTATATATTAACCCCACTTTAACCTATTAACCTCACTTTAGATTCAGGTAGGTAGCTGTGTTGGTCTGACGCAGTCAAAATAAAAAAAATGAAAGATTGTCCAGTAGCACCTTAGAGACAACTAAGTTGGTTCTGGGTGTAAGCTTTTGTGTGTATCTGAAGAAGTGCGCATGCACACGAAAGCTTATACCCAGAACAAACTTAATTGGTCTCTTAAGGTGCTACTGGACAATTTTTTAATTTTTTAATTTATTTTAACCTCACTTTAACTTTCTTCTACAAACTCGAATCTATCATTAGGCCATCGTTTCTCATGATGTCCCAATTCAGCCATTGTTTAAAGAAACACTTGATTTAAAGGAGGTGTTTGATTTTTGTATTCAACAAAAGTACTACCTCGCTAACTGTATCCAATATTTACTCTAAAGCTGTATTACTTCCCGTCAGGAACAGGGGGTGTAGGACTGGGGGGGGGGTCCATTGGCTGCATTCAGTGGGAAGTGTTTGGACAGATCTAGGGAATCGGTTCCCAAGTGTGCTTACCTAGAAAGCCCTTACATTTTGTGATGGTTCTCATGCTTCTGGAGCCTTGTGTACAACATTCCATGGCACCATGCATGGGAGTGTTCTGGCAGAGATAAGTATGCAGCTGTCCTTGCACCTGTCTAAGTCTTCCCTTTTGCAAAGAGGAGCACTGAATCACCATTTGATCCAGATGGATGTGTTGGCCCACGGTCCATCTTCGACAGCTGGATAAGATTTTTTTACAGTCTCCCCGCCGAAAACCATTTCTCCCTGGTGGAAAAATGTATTTATGGAGGAAAAGCCTCCTATTTATTTTTAAGAGAAGTGTTATAAAATTATGATTGGGCTAGGGCAATCCGTAGAAACTATTATCTTGCAAAACACCAGAGGCTATCCAATGAAACTGATTTACAGTAGGCTCCAAACGAAAGGGCGTATTCTTCGTTTAATGCACAATTAACGTGCACAGTTTGTTGCTATACGATGTGGTGGTGGTGGTCAATAACTTAGAAAGCTCTTTTTTAAAAAAAATGGTTAGACCATCATGTGGACGGTATCCTTGTCAGTAACTTTTGACCGTAGTGGGTGAAATGGAATAGCTATATTCAGGACAGTTTCTAAAAACCAGTTATAGGAGATAGCACCAGTCCTGCTTTGCTTTGCTGCTGCTGTTGTCATTAAGCTGTTCACAGCTAGAGTGAATTCTAGACTAGATGCAGCCAACTCAGTCTTCTTACTTAAATTCCCTCCACATCACAAGGAACACTCAGTATAAATGTACACAATGTTTTATTTATAACCATTCTAGACTGTCAAGAAAACAGACAATTTCTTTATAAACTCTAATAATTTTTAAATACATGAAAGGAAGAGCATAGAAATACCAGAAAGCTGTCTAACCCAGTTCTGAAACCTACTAAAGACTGCAATCCTAAACCCTCTGAAAACACAATCCTCTACATACCTTGGATTGAACATATTGGAACTTGGTTGTATGCATAGGGTTGTGTTGCACAATCCTGTGCTCACTTAAGCCGCACAAAAGTCAACGGGACTTACTTTTTGAGTAGACACGTACAGTGGTGCCTTTGGTTACGTACTTAATTCGTTCCGGAGGTCCATTCTCAACCTGAAACTGTTCTTAACCGGAAGCACCACTTTAGCTAATGCGGTGTCCCGCTGCCGCCGCGCCACCGCACAATTTCTGTTCTCATCCTGAAGCAAAGTTCTTAACCCGAGGTACTATTTCTGGGTTAGCGGAGTCTGTAATCTGAAGCATATGTAACCTGTAACATATGTAACCCAAGGTACCACTGTATAGGATTGCAGTATAAACATTCTCTCAACTGCCTAAAACCGCTTGCAGGTTGTTTTTCTTTTTTTAAAAAAAAATCCAAATTATTTTTCCCCCTCAATTCCTAAAGAAAAATATGCAAAAGTTTTTTGTTTGTTTGTTTTTAACAGAGTAGCTGCCTTGTACCAACTGATAGATTCACGTTTTCCAAAGGAATGATAACAACCTTGAATAATACCTTTGATCTTTACCAGAGTTTACTTCTGTTGGCTGGGCGTTACCATCTGGCTAGTTATGCTCCAACAGGTGTGCATGCATTTCATTAGGAACCAGCTTTATTACGCTTGTAAGTCCTGACCATTTACAGTGCAAACATCTGCAAAGAGTGAGCTCCCATGCAAAGACCCATTCCCAACATGTGTTCATGGTGTATCCATGGGGACCAGGAGAGAGGCTAATTGGCACATGTGATGTTGGAAGTGTGTACAGTCATACCTCGTGTTGCGTTAGGTTGTGTTAGGTTCATGTTGCATCTTTTCCGGCTTGGAAACCCGGCAAACCCAGAAGTGTATACTTCCGGGTTTCGCCGCATGTGCAGAAGCGTTCTATGTGCTTCCCACATGCGCAGAAGCACTGTATCATGCTCCACGCTTGCATAGAAGCGCCGCTCTAGTTGCGGACTTTTCGGGGTGCAAACGGCACCCCAGAACGGATTGTGTTTGCAACTAGAGGTACCACTGTAGTTGCTTACACACTATGAATTCATGAGTAAAATGTTTGAATAGGGCTGACGGGTGACTTCAAATCTAGATTAAAAGCATTAAAATTTACTGTATTTACAGAATGCATTATGTTTCAACTATGCATGCAAAAACCCAAGGATTTGCCCAAATGCCCTTCTTCTCCCCTCTTTTTTTTCTTGAAAAGCATCTGTACTTCACATCGAAATATCACTTCCAGGATTCAAGCCAAAGGGTGGTATTCAATTGTGTTTTACTCAGAGTAGACACATTAGAATTGGTGGATAAGTCTTAAGTCCGGTCCATACTTTTCAGTTGATCCTGTTTTAAGATAAAGTCAGTAGGAAGCTGCTGCAATCTGATGAGGAGGGTAAACTAGCAGAAATGGATTTCTTTTGTACAGAACTCCATTAGCAAGTCACTTTACACTTTCCTGAGACTATCACCAAGATGGTTCTGTAACAGTGGAATGGGCCTAGGTCACCTGCGACTTTCAGAGAATACTTTGATAATAGTAAAATAGTGCCTTATAGAGAATAGTAGAGGGTTAGAAGGGAATCTAAAGGAAATCTGTGGCCTTTTAGATGTTACTAGACTAGAACTCCCATCATTGTTTACCATTGGCCATGGTCTTAACACCTGGAAGGCCACAGGTTCTTCTACCTTTGAGATTTTTTCATCTAAACACCTTTACAGGAATGCCACCCAAGCCCAGTAGGCCCAGGTGTAGCTGAAATTACGCTAAGCTGAAGGCAGCTGGCAAACTGTGAAGAGTTTGATCTGTTTTCCTTTTTTCACACTTACATAAAGAAGGACTCCTGCTGGAGCTCCTTCGCACTTTACAGTTTTAAATGCACACTTAAAACATCCTAGGTGCACAGCTAGAAACATTAATGGAAGAAGCATGTTTGCAGACACAAATGTTGTACTCCCCAGGGAGCTTTGATTGGCTGTGGCTCCTGGAAAAGTGTCTGTTGTTGTTGTTGTTTAGTCGTTTAGTTGTGTCTGACTCTTCGTGACCCCATGGACCAGAGCATGCCAGGCACTCCTGTCTTCCACTGCCTCCCGCAGTTTAGTCAAACTCTTGCTGGTAGCTTCGAGAACACTGTCCAACCATCTCGTCCTCTCTCGTCCCCTTCTCCTTGTGCCCTCCATCTTTCCCAACATCAGGGTCTTTTCCAGGGAGTCTTCTCTTCTCATGAGGTGGCCAAAGTATTGGAGTCTCAGCTTCAGGATCTGTCCTTCCAGTGAGCACTCAGGACTGATTTCCTTCAGAATGGATAGGTTTGATCTTCTTGCAGTCCATGGGACTCTCAAGAGTCTCCTCCAGCACCATAATTCAAAAGCATCAATTCTTCGGCGACCGGGCTTCTTTATGGTCCAGCTCTCACTTCCATACATCACTACTGGGAAAACCATGGCTTTAACTATACGGACCTTTGTTGGCAAGGTGATATCTCTGCTTTTTAAGATGCTGTCTAGGTTTGTCATTGCTTTTCTCCCAAGAAGCAGGCGTCCTTTAATTTCGTGGCTGCTGTCACCATCTGCAGTGATCATGGAGCCCAAGAAAGTAAAATCTCTCACTGCCTCCATTTCTTCCCCTTCTATTTGCCAGGAGGTGATGGGAACCAGTGGCCATGATCTTCGTTTTTTTTATGTTGAGCTTCAAACCATATTTTTGTGTCTGTAGTTGGTGGCAAATATGCAAATACACCTGAAACTACATAAAGTGTGAAATAGTTCTTAGTTAAATGATACTAAGAGAAAGGGCAAACTAAGCACACTATGTAATGCAAGTAATTAATTTAGTTGGGAGTTCATTTTCAACATGTTTGCACAAAACTGCAGAAAGTTGAGCAAGAAGAACGATGCAGGATATATCGCACACACCTGGTTTTTCTTTATAAATCCCTAAAGTGGAGAGGCCAAGATTTATCAGCTCTGTTTCAAAGCTTCTCCTCGTAGAACGTGCACAGTTAGGTAGTTGATGGTGTGGTGACAGGGAGCAGCATAAAGCATCTATTTTTCTGCTATGGAGACTTGCCATGAGCCATGCTCAGTTTGAATGATCAGCCTAGTCCTATGGGTGAAAAAGCTCAACAGCTTGATGCATTTCTCCTAGATAAGCTGGTGTCCTTCTGTATTTCTAGAATAGCTGCAGGTTTGTCCAAAGTGCTTAGGGATTATGGGGAAATGGTTGGTACTTAATTGAATTAATTGAAATGGACTCACAGAGGTTGAAGAAAAAGGTTGACACCGAATATGAAACTTAAATCTAAAAATTCCGTCTTCAAAGGGCCCTGTGTGAGGGGCAGAGTAGAGAGGGTGGTGGGAGGCTGGGGAAAACTTCAGGTGAGAGCTGGTAAGATTCACACTTCTGTGTGTGGAATAAGGGTTAAGATTTAATTTGGATGGAGGGCTCCGTAATTTCCTTTCCTTCTATTCTCTTCTTCTTTCCTTCTTTCATTCCTTTCCTTCTTTTTGCTTTTTTCTAATTTTCTTTTCTAGATTAGTGTGATCCCCCCCCAATTTTTTAAAATTAATTTTCACAAAATTATAAATGAACAAAACAAACATAAATCATAATCTTATTAAAAATTATACTTATTAACATTGTTAAGTGACTTCCTCGCTTCCCCTTGGTTGAATTTCCATGCATATCCATTTTAGATTAGTGTGATTTTTATCGTGTTTTATGTTGAAAACATAATATGTTGAAAGCATTTCAAAAATGCCATCTTCGGCTCCTCTTAAGTTTTAATGAACCATTATTATTTAAATGCATTTCAGCTCTTCCTTTTTATTTTGTACCTGTGCAGTTACATTTTAACTTTGATGAAACACTAGAGGACCCTACTGTGCATTTACAGACACTTCAAAGTCCAATTTTAACATGTGTGGCTAAGTTACATAAGCACATAAGGGGAGCCTTTTGGATCAGGCCAATGGCCCATCTAGTCCAGCATCCTATGCTCACAGAGGTCAACCAAGATACCTGTGGGAAGCCTGCAAGCAGGACCTGAGTGCAACAACACTCTGCCCACCAGTGGTTCCCCATAACTGGTATTCAGAGGCTGGGACGCGGGTGGTACTGTGGTCTAAACCACTGAGACTCTTGGACTTGCCAATCGGAAGGTCGGCAGTTCGAATCCCCACGACAGGATGAGCTCCAGTTGCTCTGTCCCAGCTCCTGCCAACCTAGCAGTTCGAAAGCATACCGACACAAATAAATAAATAGGGTACCACTGCGGTGGGAAGGTAAAGGTGTTTCTGTGCACTCTGGCACTCATCACGGTGTCCCGTTGCACCAGAAGCGGTTAAGTCATTCTGGCCACATGACCCGGAAAGCTGTCTGTGGACAAACGTTGCCTCCCTCGGCCTGAAAGCGAGATGAGCGCCGCAACCCCATAGTCACCTTTGACTGGACTTAACCATCCAGGGGTCCTTTACCTTTTATTCAGAGTCAGACTGCTTCTAACAGTGAAGGGATATAGCTCTCTCTTGATAGCTGCGGCCTCTGCGGATATTTATAATCCTCTTTTAAAACCATCCAAGTCGGTGGCCGTCACTGCCTCGTGTGGGAGCAAGTGCCATACTTTTAACTATGTGCTTCATGAATAACGTCCTTTTATCCATCCTAAATCTCCCAGCATTCAGCTTCATTGGAGGTCTAGTGTTATTATCTGGGTTCGACCAGATGATCTCACAATTCTAGATTGTATTAGAGAATCTAATAGATTACTACACCCACCATGCATGTGTGCATGAAGTGTATAGAGTCCACCACAGAAGTCTGCATGCTAGGTATCTATCCCTCCCTAGCCAAATCAGCAACAGAAGCTAAATATCCCCAAGTACAGTGGTACCTCCGGTTAAGTACTTAATTCGTTCCAGAGGTGCGTTCTTAACCTGAAATGTTCTTAACCTGAAGCACCACTTTAGCTAATGGGGCCTCCTGCTGCCGCTGCACTGCCACTGCACGATTTCTGTTCTCATCCTGAAGCAAAGTTCTTAACCTGAGGTAATATTTCTGGGTTAGCGGAGTCTGTAACCTGAAGCGTCTGTAACCCAAAGTACCACTGTATTGTGTGGCCTGTTCTCATTTTGTATGCTGCTTAAGGTAGATATTTGGCAGAAAGTGGGGTTAGAAGTTTTATAAACAAGTGTGTTTCTTGTGTAGAATATGATAACCCAGCAGTTTTTCTTCTGTATTTTCCTCTCTCTCTCTCTCTCTCTCTGTGTGTGTGTGTGTGTGTGTGTGTGGTTTTCAGATTAAAGTTTTACAATCACATAGCCAACATGCAACATAAAAACAGATTCCAAAGAACCTCTTTTATATCTCGGTTATGTCCAAAATTCACCACTAAGTGTAATTCCAATAACACAAGTGTTATTCCAATCCTACAATGATTTTTAAGATACATTATAAATTTTCCCCATTCCTTATTACAATTTTGGTCTTCCTGATTTCTGATTCTTCTGGTCTTTTTTGCCATTTCAGCATAATCCATCAACTTAATCTGCCATTCTTTTCTGGTAGGGACTTTATCTTCTTTCCATCTCTGGGCCAATAACATCTGTGCAGCCGTGGTTGCATACATAAATAGTCTTTTCTGCTCCCTTGGGATTTCGGTGCCTAGGATTCCTAAAATAAAGGCTTTGGGTGTGTGTTTTTTAATAAAAAGTTATTTTAAACATTTTTTCAACTCATGTATCATTTTTCTTCTGTATGTTCATACCTGGTGCTACTAGCTGGTGTGAGTGTCATTGATTCTAGTATAGCTTACACCAAAGTTTATGGGATTGTAGTTAAATAAGGTTTACTCAGAGTAGATCCATTGAAAGTAATAGACCTAAGTTAGTTGCGTCTATTTATTTCAAAGTGTCTACTCTGAGCAGGACTAGCATTGGACACAGCCCATTGGCTCAGAGATTGATGCTCAATTTCAGAGATAACATATAAAATCAGACTTTTAAAAAGCTGTATGTTCAAATAAAAATAAGCACGTAGCGAGCACAGTAATTTATCTTGCCTTTCTGAGGTTCCCAGTGGCATACTACGGAACAGCTGTCCCACCTCCTTGATTGTAATAGAATGTAGTGTTTTGTTTTAAAAGTATATATCTGGATCTCAAAATTAATTACTTCAGTGTTTCCAACTGGATAAATGATTAAGAACCAATTGTGAAATTACACTCTGGGCTTGTTAATGCTTTTCTTGGCATGAGGAAAGGACATATAGGTCTCTAATATTAAATGGTGTTTCAAAAGGGCGAGTTAGCACTTTGTTTGCCAAATGGACTTTCAAAAGCCGTCTTTGGTTACAAAGCTTGACTGTCTTTGTGTAAATCATGGAGCGGCTACAGTAAAATAGCTTTGTTCGAAAAGATAATCTCTGGCAGGCAGCATCAAAGGTTTGAAATTCTGGAAAGGGTGAAAAGAAATCCCTGCTTTTACACTGATTTATCCTGTAGGTCAGCAGCACCCCTGTGAAATTTGCCTGGGAATTATGGGATATTTGCTGTGTTGGGAGGACCCCCACCCTTTCACTGAATCAAAAGTTTTCTGCTTTTTAAAATTATTTTTATTTAACAATGAAAAAGAAGAAGAAGACATGCCTAGAATACAGCAGGTGGGAGATGAGAGTGAAGTTACTGCTTTTAGGGAGTTTTACTGCAATTTGGAGCATTGGTTTTTATAGTATCTAAATTTATGAGTTCATATTTTTATGGTATAGTCTCATGACACATTCAGTGTGCTCCATCATGCCCTGTTCCCCGTGTTGCTGTTCTTGATTTACAACTCGTGTGACTATGAATCATTCTCCTGGAAGGTCCCTTAATCCCTTGATAAACCTAAATAATGTGTAGTGTTTTTAATTTATGAGCTGAGCCATCTTATACCTAGAAGAAGGAGCATTTGCCTAAAACTTTGGTCAGCGATCAGTGGATTTAGATGTGTCTCATCTAAGTGCTATATAACACTTCGCACTCACAGGATTGTATATGTGACCTGCACATGGAAGGAACAAAGCGTAGTCTCTTTCTAAAATGCATTTATTACATACTACATTTATTTCCAACCTTCCTTCCATGTTGGACCACAGGACATCATACATAAGAGTTCCCTGTCCGTTTCCTACCCAGACCCAGTTTAAACTTTAGCAGCATTGCTGCAGTATGTGCCTTCAGGAGATAATCTAAGCTCCTGCCATCTAGTTTTCTGTGTAGACGGCTTTTTGGTTTGTATGGGGAAACATTTATTTTTGTTTGTTTGACCCATTTTATACGCTGCTGAACACCGCAGTCTCTAAGCTGTGCATTCAGTGAGGTTTCAAAACAGATACAGAAGATGAAATAAGTTTTAATTCACCATAAAATTGTGTGAACCCTACTCCTGCCAACCTAGCAGTTTGAAAGCACATCAAAGTGCAAGTAGATAAATAGGTACCACTCCGGCGGGAAGGTAAACAGCGTTTCCGTGCGCTGCTCTGGTTCGCCAGAAGCGGCTTAGTCACGCTGGTCACATGACCCGGAAGCTGTACGCTGGCTCCCTCAGCCAGTAAAGCGAGATGAGCACCACAACCCCAGAGTTGGTCACGACTGGACTTAATGGTCAGGGGTCCTTTACCTTTACCTTTACCTTTACCTTTACCTTTACCTTTACCTTTACCTTTACCTAGCAGAGTGAAATGGCACAGCGGTTTAAGTCAAATGTTGCCGCGCCTCTCAAGAGCCAGGGCTGTGTAGTGGTTAAAGTGTTGGAGGAGCATGGTTCGAATTCCAACTCAGCCATGAAGCTCACAGGGTGTCCCTTGGGCCAGCTACTCACTCTTGGTCCTTCCTACCTCACAGGATTGTTGTAAGGGTAAAATGGGGATGACGAGGAAAGGTGGGGCGTCAATATCATAACTATTCAATCAAAGCCAATGTATTCATGATTTATGTACTTAAGTCATCAAAACCAATATAATTAAAACCCAGTTCTTAGGGAGAACTAGGTGTCAGAGGACAAAAGGTGTTGTTTTTTGAGCAGAGTAAAAACCAGCAGTGAGGAGAGGAAGCGAAAGTACTCACTGATAGCTTGCAGCATCTTCAAGTCTTTTTTTTTTTTTTTTTAAGATGTTGGTGCCACTATATGTTAGAGCCCAAAGAGGCCTCCTGTCAGGGTGGTTTTCTTCTTCTGAAATGAACATATTTATTATTTTATAGTGGATGCCTTGAAGGGCAGGAGAGCCCCCTTTGTTCCTTGTAGGCTGTCCAAGGCCTATTTTTGTTTGTAGTGGCTAAATGCGAGTTGATGGAAAGCTCTTATGCCCTCGTTTGTCTTTCACAGGGTGAATTGAAGATATAGTCTCCCAGCTGAACTACTATGAGGTCAGAAGCCTTGCTGCTATATTTCACACTGCTACACTTTGCTGGGGCTGATTTCCCAGAAGATCCTGAACCAATCAGTATTTCGCATGGCAACTGTGAGTATGAAAGGCAGGGAAACTGCGCTTAGATTTCTTGTCCCCCAAGTTTCAAGTCATGGCTTATTGGTCAGTGAGATTTAAATCTGTGAGTACTACGCTCTTGTTTCCTGCTGCATCTCCATAGACCTATCTTTCCTTTATCCCAGACCCTCCAAGTGTCCCTATTTTCCAGCAACATTCCCAGATTTACAGAAGCCATCCAGGCTTTTTTTATTTGCTCCCAAAATGACCCGCTCTTCCTTAGGACATCCCTGTTTTCATCAGAGTAATGTTGGCGGGTATGGAGTTATCCAACCCCCGAGCCATCTGAAGGCAGCCCTGTATAGGGAAGCTTTTTAATGTTTACTGTTTTATTTTGTGTTTATATATTTTGGAAGCCGCCCAGAGCGGCTGGGGCAACCCAGTCAAATGGTGGGGTATAAATAGTAACGTTATTATTATCACAGTCATACCTTGGATCTCAAACACCTTGGCTCCCAAACAAATCAGCTCCCGAGAGATCCAAACCTAGAAGTGAGTGTTCTGGTTTTCGGACAATTTCCGGAAGCCAAACATCCGGCACGGCTTCCGATTGACTGCAGGAGTTTCCTGCAGCCAATTGGAAGCCGCATGTTGGTTTCCAAATGTTTTAGAAGTCGAACGGACTTCTGGAACGGATTCTGTTCAACTTCCAAGGTACGACTGTTGTTGTTGTTAAATAGTGCGTCCCTATTTTCATTGGAGAAAATGTTGGAGGGTATGCTCTTCCGCTTGCTAACACTATCCTTTTGCTACAAACCAGTAAACAAAAACTTGCTTTGTTGTAGTCTTTGAATGCAAGAGAGCGAGTTCCCACACCTGCTTTTGGTCGTATCTCAACCCACTGTCCTCTTCAACCTGGTACCTCTCTCCCTCAACAAAAAAATGCCACATTTCATGAAATGGCTCAACCGACAATCTGTGAAGTACTATTTCTATGAACGTCCTTTCAGTAGTGCTCAAACCAGAATTAGCCACGTCTTAGTATGAGTAATTAGATGTACCACAGACAAATCCTTAACAAGATAACCAAATCCTGGGGGAAACACACCATTTAGTACAGAAATGATGATGCATATGCTAAATTGCTGTGTGTGCGCGCATGTGTACTCCATTTTTACAGTTGTAATGTAAAACAGAATTTAGAAAGAAATAGTTTCCATTCTAGACCAGCTCTTAGTGGCAGCCTGCCTGGAAGCAGATTAGCATAATATTCTCTTGCCCATCAGGATTTAGATGTGTAAATGAGGAAACCTTTCACAGTATCTGGCTGTACAATGCCAGTCAAAAGTGGTTCTTGTAAAAAAATCCGTTGTAGTTTCTACAGTGTACTGAAGTGCTTTGAGCCATATCACCAAATCTATAACTTGTAGTATTTGAGCAATATTTGCTCCATCCAAGTGGGATAACGAATGGGGAGCCAAAAGTCTTCATTGCTTTGATAAACCTAAACTAATGGAAGAAAAGGTACAAGGAGAATCCTGGGAACATGGAAGCCTATATTTGTTTCTTCTTGGCTACATACAAACTGTACACTCAACCAGTTCTGAAAAAACAGTTGCAGTCTAAAGCCAAGGAGGTCCAAAATTAGGCTATTTTTTTGCCAAAATGCAAGAACTGCATAATTTGCACATGGAGTTAAGTTTCCACTCTAGAGTTATACTTGTTGATCATCAGTTTCACATCTCTATACTACAGTATATATTTATGTAGCTGTTTTTAAATCTCCTGTTGGGTTACCTGGAACAATCAAACCCACCAATCAGACTTAGCCTTTGGTACCATCTGGGTGTGTCTCAAACTGCCAGATAATATAAATTTCTCTCAGTGCTACCCCTGTAACTGAACAATGGATTCGGCATTCAAGACAATTAGGATGTAGTGAGTTTCTACCTTCACTGTTTGTCAAAATTATAGGTAAGTGGATTAGAGGTATAATCTAGCTATGGCAATAGGCCAAAATGCTGACACCTTCGTCCTAGAGTCCATTAAAATCACTATGGCTTATTTCCTGGAAGATATATTTAGGTTTACAATATAATTTCATTTTCATGGTGTAATTGACAGTGTCCGCTTCCCAAATTAGAATCGGAAATAACAATTCTTTTGTTATATTGTCTGGTCATCCTGAAATATTTCATAGCAGAGGAATGGGCACGCATACATCCATACATCCACTCAGTTATAACATGTCAGGCAGACAATCCACATGGAGGTAGACTCCACAAAAGAAAAGAAAAAAAGATTTTGCAAACTAGGTTCCATGTGAAGTGCCTGCACTGCATATATTTTTTTTGTGACAGAGGACACAGGGAACTCTTCAGTCATGTAAAGAGGTCACCAGCCCAGTAAGGGACTTTATAACACAATTTGAGAATCACTAGTTTTGATGGTGTTAGGGTTCATCCAGTGGTCCACACATCTTTTTGCCAATTAATTTTTGCCAATTAATTTTTATTCATTTTTTGTATTTATAACCCATCAACGCCAAATTAAAACTAATTTGATACTTCTTCTTTTTTCAAAAACTGGCTTTCCGCCCTCTTTCTCAGATATTTCCATTTCTTCCCCTTTTGCATGCTGCTTATTTTTACAGATTTGACATCCTTTTTTTTTTAGCAAATTCCTCATTCCTCAGCTGTCCCTTTACCAACCCCTGCATATAGCCAAAACAAAATTATATCAAATAACAACAAGGTTATATACTTATTTAAAGGTTATAGTTATTTAAATCTTTCATTCTCCTTTCTAACTTGCATGCAATTACATTTTCAGTCTCCGGTAGTTCCCATTCTCTGCCTGCTTGCGCAATCATCGTTAGTGGTCCACACATTTTGACTGCCTTAGTAGCCATCTAGAATGTGTGATCACTGCCGATACTGCACTGCTTTGTGGGATGGGAGGGATTTTGCTTGACATTATGTTGAGCTGCATGGGCGTTCGGAAGCAGGGGACGTTTATTTGCTTCCAAAGCAAAGTGCAACTCAAGGGAAGAGACCCTGCCTTTCTAACAAGTTCTGGGACACAGGAGAAGGGGGTCCAAGTGAGGTCCCAAACAACATTAAATTAAGTCAAATCTCTAGCCCATTTCTCTATGCCTTGGAAAGGTACTCACCAGAGCAAAAGGCACTGTGACCAGTGGCAACCTAGAGGATGTATTTGTGAAGCTCTGGATGCTTTCTGTACTGTACTGCAGAATTTATATTTCAAGGGCAAGAAACTAAACTGACTAAACAAAGAGCTACCAGATTGCTAGAGGGTTTGCTCAATCTCCTGAACCGCATCACTCACACCGACCTCATTTATCTCTGCATTTGCTATTATGGATTAGTGGCAGTCATCACAGCAGCGCAGTGTGGCTTGTGCATCTCCTTCACCCCCCAGAAGATTGTATTTTTTCTATAGTATAATCACCGAAAGATGTGTGAAATTAGCAGTTGATTAGAGTATTATGGTTTTCAAGTCGGCTCCTTCCCATAAAAGTCTCGCTAGTCCCTTCTGAAGCCGCCATCTCTGAAGCTTCAGAATAAAATTAGGTAAAATAAGAGAATGCAATCTACTTTCCATAAACAACCTCATAAGACTGTCTGCGAAGAAAATAAAAAGCAGATGCTTTTGTAGATGCAAAGCTCAATTAATGGCTCCCCTCTGTTCCTAAAAATAAGCACAATTAGAATGTTACCCTCATCATGTGGGCAGCCCCTAGATCTGCCAGTTTGGTATCTTTCAGTACTTTGTTATAATCACTAGACAGCATGGCTACTGCTGTAATTGCTGGCCTTCTATAAAACACTGTTATGCTGTCAGATCGTCTTTGGCAGGCAGAATCCAGCTATTTAAAACTGCAAAGAGTGAATATAAACCCAGGTGTAAATGTTGGATTGCCTATTAACTTCTAGTAATTAAATGCTCTTCTTGGGGAGGGGAGGATAACAATTTTTAAAATTGTGAAGAGTATAACATCCCTTTTGTGACAACGAAGAAGTCGATCCTGTTGAGCAAGGCTATTTGTTGCATGGATGATTAACCCTATATGCCGAGAGAAAGAAATCAGGGCAGAAATTCTGGATCCTGCATTTGAGGATAGATCATCTGAACGACTGTTTACATGCCTTCACTGAATGTCTCTCGACTTTTCTTCTTTCAACTCTTCTCTGTTTCTTACAGATACAAAACAGTATCCGGTGTTTGTGGGTCACAAGCCAGGACATAACGCCCCACAGAGGCACAAACTGGACGTCCAGTTGCTCATGATAATGGACAGAACCCTCTACATTGCTGCTAGGTCAGTCCTTCTTCTTTTCTCTTCCAAACTCCTCTCAACAATGCAGAACTCTTCTTTTTGGTTTATTTCATAGCTCAAAGTGAGAGTGACATGAGAAGGGAATTGTGTGAATTGTCCATTGCAAATGAATCATCCCATACATCAGTTTCAAACCTTGTTTTTTGCAAGCTTACCTCCAACTCAGGAATCGTCGTAGCTGTTTCTCCCTGCTGACGTTTCACCCCAGACTGTAATACAGTCATGGGGAAAAGAAATCTGTGGTTTTACATATCAGGACATAATAACAATCATCTGTTCCTTATCAGGACTTAAAGTTAGGTAAATACAACCTCAGATGAACCATAACAAATGACATATTGCATTGTGTCAAATGATTACTATTCTGTCCTGATATGTAAAACCACAGAATTCAAAGAGGGTGCACTTTCTTTTCCCCATGACTGTATGTACCACAGCCTCACGCATAGATACAGGAAGAATTTCCCATCGGCACCAGATATTCATGTGGGCAAACCCTAGAGGTTTGCAACATTCGTATCATTGGGAGTCACCATGTGAGAAGCTCTTCTGTATGGTGCAGTGGGGAAATGATAGATCTCCACAGGGAAGTGTCTACCTCGGGGGTCATGTAAGTTAGAGACAAAAGACTGAAGAAGGGCCACAGATCTAGATATCTATGAATGCCAGCTACTGGGGACCACAAATGGGAAAGGGCTATTGTGTTCGTGTCTTGCTTGTGGGCTCCTGATAGGGACCTGGTTGGCCTCTGTGGGAACAGCAATGGTCTTTGGTCTGAACCAGCAGGGATCTCCATACATTCTGAAAGATAAGCCATTCATATTGATGGAGCCCATGCACTAGGCCCAGCCTTGAGCAATAGACCCAATATTATTGGTGCATGGTCTAATGGGTAGGGGGGAAGCAAAAGAAAAGGGTATATCTATATTTAAATTGAACTTTGTAGCACTTAGAAACATGGAAGTCATCAATAGATGAACCATAGTCTTCATAGGGAAAGAAGGTTCCTTCAACAACAACGAAAAAGGCAGTTATGTGGGAGGCAACAAATGACTTGGCTGGCCTCCATCCCTCCTCAACGTTTCCCTTTGGCTTTTTTAAAAAAATGCAGCCTCAAGGGCTTGGTACCCCAGTTGGAATTTATTTGTATTCCAAGAGTTGTGTTATATGTCCAGTTAGGGCTTAATGCTGTAAAGTCCTGCTGGCTGATGCCTTCAGCATTTTTTACCAGAGCAATTCATAATATACAGTAGCTGCTCCGCACTTGGGAATATTGGAATCATTATGTTTTTAAAAGAGTTTTTGATTTAAAGTACACAATTAATTGCCTGTTTTGGAGAATAAACAAGAATAATCCATGTTGCATGAGTACATATTTGAAGCAGAATAAAAATTTAATGTCATTGGGATACTAAGCATATTTTATAGTAAAGCAAAGAGACCAGGAGAGAGAATGGAGGGGGAAAGATGTGTTTACACTTCATTTCTTTCAAAGGATTTGGCAAGTTTAATGTTAATTATTATTATGGGACCTAGCTGCTGAGCCAGCTTCCTTCTTTGTGGTCTTTTTGGAAGCAGTAGTGAGCAAAGTTTTAAAGCTCTTAGTAGAAAAGTCACAATTAAGGGCAAGGTCTTATTTAGCAGCACAAAGTCCAACGGGGGCTTGTGGTGCAGGTTGGGCGTCTTGCTTTAGTAGGAGCCAATTTTTGAAAGTATCAGCTTATTAGCACTCTTGCTCTGTGTACCAGTTGAGTTGTGTGAGTTGGCCCGAAGTGTTCTCTCAAATTCTTGAGTGCCTGCATAAGGTCTAGTTTACGTGACCATCTGGACAAGTGGCAAGCACTTCAAATAGCTGTGTTCATTGGCTTTCTGCCCAAGGAGAGCTGCTTGGGCATAGGCTTCTCAGCATATGTCTTGCATTTCATGGCTAATCCGCACTGGGGTTGCATGGAAACACCCTATGTATATTTCCCTCCTGTGACCAGTTTACCATGGACAAGGGAGGCAAATGATTTCAATAGGGTTTATAGCAGCCAATACATACCTCAAAGTCATGTGAACTGGCATTGGTGGATAGCAATGAAGGTTGCTACCTCTTTGAGAATGCTAAACATTTGCCCGTTGGGATATGTTAATGCATACTTGATTACACAAAAATTCAAAAGGGCTTTCTAATTAGAAACTAGTTGGGCCAACTTACAATTAGTCAGGTGGCAGCTTCAGATACAATTAGCAAATTAGTTACTCCAGAGCAGTCCTGTTAGAAACTATAGGCGTAGCCCACAACTTCAGTAAGTGAACAGTGAAATACTTCAAGGATGTTGTCATGGTCAAGTCCTGCAAATTTGTGTGTGTTTATTTGCGCATTCTTATCCCATTTTCCTCCAAGGAGCTTGGGCTGGCATACACAGCTGTTCCCCTCTCCATTTTATCTTCACAACATGCTGTTACGCCATAGTTTATCAGGAGAAGTCTTGAAAATGGATAGTGGTGATAATGGCAAGGAGGCTGTGGGCCTACTCAGGGAGGGAACCCCACAGGCCTTCCAAAATCTGGAGCCTTCATTGCATTGCAATGTTATCTTTCTCTGCTCCAAAGATATGCAAAAACTGTTTTATTCCAAATGTCACTTAAAAGTTTCTTGCTGAGCTAGGAATCTGTGTGACAAGTAAAAATTCAGAGCCTACATCACTTTTATATTTAGGTGAAAACCTGGAAAGTGAATAATTTACTCATAATGCAGAGTCACTACCAGGAAATAGTTCAAGGAAATTGTTCCTTGGCTCTTGGCTTTTGAGCTGTGGGGCTCCACAAGGCCCCATAAGCGTCTCCTATGCTATATATCTATATTGGGAACTGTCATCTGGGCATTTGGTACACAGTAAGTTAATACCCAGCTCTATCTTCCCATTCCATTGACATCAGGAGAGGCCATGAAGATGCTGCATAGGTGTCTGGGGCCAGTGATGAACTGGATGGGGACCAATTAGCTGAGTCTGAACCCCAATAAAATGGAAGCGCTGCGAATGGGTAGTTCCCGTGCCAAGGAATTAGGTATAGAACTGTTCTGAGAGGGATTGTACTCCTCCTGAAGGAACAGGTCATAGTGTGGTAATACTCTGGGATTCCAGGCTTCTCACTGGCTTCTGTGGCTAGCAGTACTTTTGCGCAGCTTAGGCTGGTTTGCCAGCTAAGGCCATATCTAGACTGGGATAGCCTGGCCTCAGTAGTTCTATGATCTAGTTATCTCCCACTTTGACTTCTGTAACGTGTTCTACATGGAGCTGTCCAGAGACTGCAGCTAGTACAGCTGCTAAGTTGGTAAGTAGGGCAGCCTGATAGGACCACGTGTTACTGGTCCCAAAAGCACTGGTGGTTGCCAGGTGTTAGCACTGCCATAAAAAGCCCTAAATGGCTTGGAACCCAAGATCCTAAAAGAGATGTCTTCCCCAGCACCAACTATCTCAGACCCTATGATCTGGCGCTAAGGTCAGGGCTTAGGTCAGGGGCTTCCCAGTTGGTGTTGACCCATGACCACCTTTTAAGTGGTCTTTGTGGAATGCCCTCTCTAGTGAGGTGTCTATTGCCATCATTATTTGCTTTGAGGAGGAAGTTGAAAACATTTATGTTTGTTGTGGTACTTGATGGCTGATGAATACTGTTTCTGGCAACTCTGAGCTCACTAGGAGCCACAGGTGAGAGCTGAGTGCAGGGTGGGGACCAAAGGTCTGACAAACCTTTGGAGCACGATGTGTACCACTCCCTAAAATAATAATTAGTGTGAATGAAAATTTGTACCTACAACTCTGCATCTCCTTTGGCAGTTGTGGTATAACTCCAAGCACAGTGGCAAATATGAATCCAGTCAGAGGTGTTTATCAAGCAGCTTTGTGAATGCATTAATTGAGTTTCTTCTTGGCATAGATCCCTGAGCTACAATATCAGATGTTCCTTTCCACAGTGTTGTTTTCCCCCCAGTTGTCTAAATATAGTGATGTTAAGTATACATTTGTACCCAATTACCTAAAAAAAACCAAAAACAAATGACTAACATTTGTTGTGGCATCTCAGAAGTACTCCGTGTTTACTTGGGAGCTAATTCTTAGATTTCAGATAAAAGCATTAGTGGTTGGTTGGTTGGTTGGTTGGTTGGTTGGTTGGTTGGTTGTTGTTATTGTCGTTTAAATCACAAGTATGCCATGTTCATTGTTGCCAAAAGAAGAAGGGGATGCTGGGATAGGAACACAGGAACCTGCCTTACATCAAGTCAGACCATTAGTTCACCCAAGTTTGCATTGTCCACACAGACTGTCAGTTGTTCTTCAGGATTTCAGATGGAGTCTCTTCCAGGTCTATCTGAAGATGCTGGGGATTGAGCTTTGAACCTCTTCTGTATGTGACACAGATGCTCATTGTCATTGAACCACAGCCCATACAAATGGAGGTTTTACTTGGGCGGTTATGAACTCCATTTGATTATAGGAAGGACACTGAACAAAGTAGGGGCCGAGGCACAATCCACACCACTGTAACCAGTGGGAATTAATCAATAAATCAGTGGGGAGTGCATTGCATTCCAGATCTTTACATAGAGCAAAATGGCATATTTGTACGTGCATCACTTAACAGCCACTTAGAGCTGTTTCCAGGTTTGTGTGGGCTCCCAGCATGCACCACGCCACTGGGACCTTGCTCCCCACCCATTGCAATAGGCAACTGGTGGCCTCAGCTCCTCTCCCTTGTCCTCCATCCTCAAAGTCAGCTTTGGACAGGCAGGCAGGTAAAAAAAACTAGGGACTCTGCATGGAAAGCAAATAACTCTCCTACTAAATGATGATAACACTTAAAAACATGTCAAGCGGTAGCTGAGGCTCCAGTTTCCTCCAAATCCATGCCTTGCTGTTTCATGCAAAATAAAGGTTTTATACCTTCACAGCAAAGCTACCTCCCCATACGTGGAAGGGACATTGTGCTGCTGTTGCAGGACTGCGACTAGCACATTAAAGAGCTAAGAATAAAATCTGGAGAGGCTCTTACACCCACTACTAGCTCATAGAAATTTCAGTTAGTGTGTCTTTCTCTGAGCTGGTAACAAGTACTAATAGTTCCCACATGGGCTTTTTAAAGAGCCAGTGATTCCTTGGAGCACTTGACGTCATCAAATTGTCAGCTGCAAAAGGCCTTGGATGGTTAGCCTTATATACAGCTATTAAGAGCTGAACTCTCGAGGGCTAAGCAGCAGTCTCTATATATTCTGTATGCTTTGTATCTCTTAATTCACCAAGCAGGGATGTTTGACTGGCATGGTGATGTGAGGCAGCCGTTGAAGAGAGCAGGATGAGGAGGGACAAGCAAAGTCTGAATCATTTGACAACATTTATTTTCATATCTATACAAAAGGAGTGGTTTCTTTACTGCTCCCTCTCCTCCTATGACTTGGGGTGTGTGTGTTAAATCAAAGGGTTGTATCCATCTTTGCAAGTGTAGAGGTCCGCTCAGACAGTGTGGCTTCCCCTTCCTCTCATCTACCTCCTCAAACAGGACTGGCCTAACCATGAGGCAATGTGAGGCAACTGTCTCAGGTGGCAAGATCTGTCTTCCAAGGAACACTTCAGGCGCTTCTGCTGCCACGGTGCTCCTCAGCAGCCCTCCTCCAATGCTATCTTCATAGCAGCCCCCTTGAGAATAGGAGACACTGCTGGTCTTCTCCCACCCTTATGGAGGAAATGATGGAGGCTGACCTCTGGGGTCTCCTCAGGCTTTGCATCCACCTGGTGTGATTCAGCTCACACCCACCCACCCCACAATGGCCTTTGATTTCCAGTTCAACCGTCTGGGAAGGTTGATTTGATAACTACCCCCACCACCCCCTTCCTGCCGTTCCTGGTTTAACTCTTTATTCGCTCCTTCTTCCCTGGGAGGCGCCATTTTGTGGTTCGCCTCAGATGCCAAAATGTCTTGGGCCAGCCCTGCCCCTGAATCTCCAAACCCTCTAGGAAGATTGGTTCAGGAAAGAGGGGGGTGAAGTTACATTAAATCAACAAAAGTCTTGTTTCACAAGTGGAATAACAGCGTTGGATGCAACCCAAATATTTGGATCCTGCCCTCTTTCTACTTGCATACCAAGCAAGGCTAAAAGTCGCCCCAGCCACCCTGGACGGCTTCCAACACACGTTAAAAACATAATAAAGCATCAAGCACAAAAATACAGTATGCTTGAAAAACACATTATAATAAAAAGAGAGGTAGAGAAGCGGGGGATAAAAACAAAGGTGTTAGATTAAATACATGATCGCATATGGCACTTGACCCTCTCCCGTTACACTTTTGGGTCATCCCTCACAGATATTTGAGGACTTTTTAAATTTTTTTAAAAAAATTTGCACACCTGAATGAACCTTTTGCAATTATGCCACACATAAAGGCTGCAGTTGGTGGCCGAGGGTCAGTTGGCACCAGTGATATTTAACTTTCTTCCCCTTACCCAGTTGTGCCATGGTAACCATCTGCAGTGCTGCTGCCTGGAGGTGGGGGGAAACGGAAGTGCTAGGATTGTCTATTTGTGTAAAGAATAACTTAATTAGCAAGAGCTATACAAATCCTCCAAGTAGGAGTTTGGGGGAGGGGGGAGGCGCTGGGCGGCAGCAGGGAAAATAGAACAGCAAAGTCACTTATTGTTAGCGGTTTAGCAAAGCCTAACTAGTACTTGACAGTTCTTTCAATATTTGCCATTGTGTGAGCAGCTGTGGTTTAAATAACACATATGGAAATGGTTTCGAGTTATCTGGAAATCTGCTTTTGTACATTCAGATTGCTCCAGGAGTTGGCCTCTGCTTTCTCCAAGGGTTGATTGGCAAACCAGTCACTAAGTCATTAGAAGGAGCCAGAGTTAGAATAGAGCTTAGCAACCCAAGCCTGTTTTGAAATCTTTCTGCTTTCATTTTTGCTGGCAATTAACATATACAGAGCTGTGCTAAAAGAGGGCAAGTGGAACATTTCTGAAACCTTGCCAGTGCATAATAATCGCTTGTTCATTTACAATTCAGATTTATTTATTTTTAATTTATTTTCGGTCTGCTTTTGCATAGCAGCACAATTGTGAAAAATCTATTGGGCGAGGAGGGGAAAGCCACGCTGCTGTGTCACCCATGAAGCTGAAATCAAACAAATAGGCAATTTTGCTCTGGTATTGACCTCCAATTGCAGCTCCCCCAATGAAGTCAAGCAAATAACAAGCCGGTGCATTAAAGCTACCTTATAAATAAATGGCATGTTCTACTGAAGATGGAATGTCTGAAAAGAAACACATACACAAACTCCTTCCACGGTTTGGCATCTTGCAAAGCAAACTGCCTCTGGTGCAGTGGCAGGCAGCAAAATCATGAAAGCCTGGTTCTGTTAACAATACTGCCCCTATTCTCCCACGTGGGAAGAATTTTGCTTATTATTCTTTGCAGCAACGAGGGTTCTGTGTCTGCTTTAGTTAGAGAGTAACCTTGTTTCCCTCCCAGTCTGTTAAAACTAAGCAAATCTTGACAGCAGAGATTTCAAAAATGGAAGTTCTGTGTGCGTATACTACTCTCAGCAGGTTTCCACGGGTCCTTTAAAAGCAGAAGATCATTTAATTTCAACAGCAATTCTTCCTGTAGTGGAGAAGGGGGTTGGGAAATATAGAGAAGGTTATGTTAAAGGGGTAGAAGGAGAAATGAAATTATGGCTATTTTTTTAAAAAAATGTCTCCAACTGCCCTATTCTTTGCTCCCAATTCAGAGCAGATGCTTCAAGGTTTGATTAGACTGAGTGTTTTGCTTTCCTATCTCCAAGTTGAAAATGCCCTTGTAGTCCATTGAGCACAGAAGGGGAATGTGTAGAAATATCTCACTTGCACTTCTTGGCCCTATTCAGTGTTTCCAAGGAGAAACTGGCAGAATTTTTTTTTTTAAAGAACCTAGTTCTCAGCAAAACAAGAATGAACACAAGCAACTTAGGTAAAGCAATGTTGTCCTCTCTCTGCCAGAGGGTAAATGCTGAAACTCAATTTGGTCATCAAGTGCAGCGAAATTAACAGGGCTTTTGGGAACTGTGTGGTTATTGTCAAACCGTTTCCCTTCATACTTTCTGTCAAAACATCTTCGCTGTGGTTGGGAAAATAGCCTTGAAACAATGAAGAAAGCCTAGCCTTCTTAAAATATTAAATGGTATCCCTTAAGTTGATATGGTATCCCGAGAACCTGACAAAAGATTGGCCGAGGGAGCCGGCGTACAGCTTCTGGGTCGTGTGACCAGCATGACTAAGCCGCTTCTGGCGAACCAGAGCAGCGCACGGAAACGCCATTTACCTTCCCGCCAGAGCGATACCTATTTATCTACTTGCACTTTGACGTGCTTTCAAACTGCTAGGTTGGCAGGAGCTGGGACCGAGCAACGGGAGCTCACCTCGTCGTGGGGATTCAAGCTGCTGACCTTCTGGTCGGCAAGCCCTAGGTTCTGTGGTTTAACCCATAGCGCCATCCGTGTCCCTTCAAGCCCTTCATACACAAGGGTTATTTTTCACAAAATTGTAAGATCCTCATGGACTGTGTATCTATTAGAATAATCATAGCCATCACTTGTGAATCTGAGGCCCACAAGCTTACAGGCTCCTGTTATGCTCAGCACAGGGATATGGGAATCTCAGGTCTTTGTTTAGTTTGTTTTTCACTAGAACCCCCGAAGGTCCACCAGCTGGAGAAGCATGCCAAAATGGGCTTGCGAGGCTAGCCAGGAGGAACAGACCTATACTTAGAATTACAGAATAAGATTCATCTGAACACCCTGTTTCCAGTATGAGAAGTAAACGCCCAGTCATTTCACATGATAACCAGCTCCTTGTTTTCATATAAATGTCCCTTTTTTTCAGCAGCATCCTTCTTGTGATTATGGGAGTCGGAAGCCCTCGCCATTCTAATTCGCAAAATATATAAGTGAAACAGCTGTTCATGTTGAGTTGATGACCTTTAAGTTTCCTCTCCTTTCCTTCATAGAGCATATGAATCAGAAGGTGTATCTCCTAGCTTTCTTTGGAGTTGTCCCCAGGGTCCTGTCCCCCCACTCCCAAATATGGGCAATGATTTATCTGATTGCAAAGGACTCTTTTTGTAACAATGTCGGAGTTTATTTTGGCATTCATTCTTTCCCCTTTGTTTACAGGGACCATATTTATACTGTTGATATGGATGCATCACATACAGAAGAAATTTATTTTAGCAAAGTAAGTAGCATTCTGTCATTCTCCCACCAAGGACACAAGGAAGAAACGGGGGGATAAATTAGAAAAGGAACTTAGCTCCACTTCTTTCCAACATTGCTCTTAAAATTGCACTGATCAAGGTGGATGGTGCATATTAATCACATAGAGGAAAGCTGGAAGATCTGCCATGTCCCCTGTGAACTTCTGATAAGTGGCTTAGCTGAGATGATAAGTAATCTGCATTGTGATGTCCATCAAATGTCTTACTTGGATCCTGAAGCTTTGTTGAACAGCTAATACCATAGTAATTGGCTATAAGACCCTTTTAATAAGCAAACTCTGCTTACCTATTTAATGAATTTACCATATTTAATGAATATGGTTTTATGTCCAATCACATACCCTCCAACATTTATCCAGTGAAAATAGGGACATCCTGTTTGATGATTACTTTATTATTTTATACTCTGCCCATCTGACTGGGTTGTCCCAGTCACTCTGGGAAGCTTCCAACATATATAAAAACATAATAAAATATTAAACTTAAAAAAAAAAAAATCTTCCCTATACTGGGCTGCCTTCAGAGGTCTTCTAAAGGTTGTATAGTTACTTATCTCCTTGGCTTGGTGGGTCACATAATTCCATAACCCTCCAGCATTTCTCTGATGAAAATAGGGATGTCCTACCATACCTTTCAACATTTCCCCAATAAAAATAAGGACGTTCTAAGGAAGGTTATAACATTCTGGGATCAAATCAGAAACCAGGATGACATCTGTAAATCCGGGACTGTCCCTGTAAAACAGGCACTTGGAGGATCTGCAATCAAGCAGATTTTTTGTTTATTTATTTATTATTACTACTTCATTTTATAATGTATATAATCAAGCAGATATATACTAAGCAAAACATAGGTTGTTGTTTTTTCTAATTGGCTTATAAGGACATCTACATTGTACCCAAGGTAAATTAAGATGGAAATTGAAGTGTTTTTCCTGTTCCTCGTTAAGTAGGCCATAAGTGACGTGTGATAAGAAAGAGCTGTACGTAGGTATCAGAGTTGGGAGAAAAAGGCTTGTCTCACTTCTTTGTGTGCATCTGGCACCCTGGGAATGATGACTAACATCATGTTCAAGAGTGGAGCTAAAATTACAGGCTAAACTAACAGACCTGAGAAGCAGTTGGGAAAATTGGTGCTGCATCATCAGTGAAAAAAACACGTTTTACTTGATAAAGATACTTCACAACTGAGTAACAGAGCTATATGTTAGGTGGAAATATTGTCCGCAATATTTGCATAACTGTTGATGTTTTAAGACATGCATTATGCGATTTATGGTACCCAGACAGTATATCTTTCAGTGGCTCCAGTTATCAACATTTCCCTCCCCTTTGAGTGCAAGTAATTTAAAACGGGTCTGCTTATTAGCCAAAATCTAGTTTATAGAGCAACAAATAAGCGAGTTTGACATTTGTTTTCAGTTAGAGTTCAAAGAGAATGGTTTTTGCAAGTAAAAGCTTCTGAAGACAGGAACATAGGAAGCTATCTTATACCAATGCACACCATTGATCAATCCAGCTGAGTATTGTTTGTACTCACTATTTAGCAGCTATTTAGAGTTTTAAAACAGAATTCTGTCCCAGCCCTATGTGGCAATGTGGGATCTTCCACCCACAAAGCATGGACTCTTCCACTGAGAGAGAGAACCCTTCCAGTTTGTGAGCCAGTTTTGAGTAAGACAGGTTGCTTGAATCAGATCTCATTGTTTCTCTGTCGTGGGTTCAGGTAGCATGCCAGAGTCCATCTTTGGTTTAAAATGTGGTAGTCATAGCTTAGGCATTTGTAGAAGATGGACTGAGATAAGCGAAGGTTGCCCCTCCTGTTTATTGCTGCTGGTTTGATTTTAAGTTCATCTGCTGTTTTATATAGCAATATCTTTTATGTAACCCACCCAGCAATCATTGGTGAAAGTCTGGATATATTTTTTTTAGGACTGCCATATGTTTAGAATTCCCTGGGATTTGCCTTTTGGAAATGGCGTTCGGGCAGAATTATCTAAAATCGGTTAAAATGTCCGGATTTACACTTTTTAAAACATGGCAACCCTAATTTATGTAAACCTTGCAAATGTTACTGTGACTAAAAAGTTCAAAATTAGAAGACAAGGCAACTGCCAAATGTGTAACTAATTTTATTTTATTGCAGATAAAACAGATTTTTTTATAGATGTACACACATTTATTGCAAATAAAACACAGATTTTCACACATACAAATACTTATATATGTAAATAGTCTATATTAACAAGGAAAACATGAATATGCAACCATTTGTTAATGTTTTCCTCTCACCAAATTGGCTTGTTTTCAGTGAGGTGTTTTCAGTTTCCAGGTACCATTCAAAGCTTTGCAAGTGTTCTGCATCTGTGGTGTTCCATTGTTATGGTAAATTAACCATAGTCAAAGTGCAGAAAGCTTTCAATAAGCTTAGATTGAGAAGTAGTTTTCCTTAGGGAACTCTTACTTTTGAAATCAAACACAACAACCTCTGGGCTCTTAATTGATTTCTTCCTTGATCCTTGCAGAAATTGACGTGGAAATCCAGGCAGCTCGATGTAGACACATGCAGAATGAAGGGAAAACATAAGGTAGGTAATTTTCATTTCTCTGGCAGCTGCCAGTTTTGTTTAGCTTCTTGACTGTTATCTCAGACCACTCTCTGTGATGTGGATCATGCCATTCAGCTAGTAATTGCTTCCACACACACACACACACACACAGCCCGCCCATCAGCTTATTGAAGACTTTAATTTGCAAAAATAGTTTGCTTCTAATGTGATGAAACATTATGACAGCAGACACAGCAACATCGTAAAATGCTTAGGAGCACTGGGATTGGGATTCAGCAAGGTGTACTGACATCATTCAATGCTATATTGAGGAGCTAAGCACAACTATCCAATTTCCCTTGGTTGCTGGCATAATAGTGTGTCTAATATATGTGGCCTTTTTCTGGGCATAGGGAGGCAGAAATGATCCTAGACAAATGTTATAGTAATGCAAGATATGATTAACTGTGGATAAACCTAAATGAAATATAGTCGGCTCCATTTTTTTCCATTACATCCTGAGCTCTCTTTACTAAGCTGGTACTTACTAGCAGTGTCATTTACCATAGTGTAGGAAAGTGAAGTACTGAGGTCCTATTCTTGATTCAAAGACTAGCATTAAGATTCACTCCATCTAATGAACATCAGCAAAGGGGAGCAATATGATGGCCTCAGGTCCTAACAGCCAATTTGTTTGGTTAAGCCAGTTTGTACTGGTCAAACAGATATTTTTATTTAACTGTTGTAGCCATTTTGCAAGGAAACCTGAAAGTGTTAAGAAGAATATTTGCAATGTGTTTGCTGAAATAATATTTGTGCTCTTCTTATTTTTTGCAGGATGAATGTCATAATTTTATTAAGGTTCTTCTAAAAAGAGATGATGATACATTATTTATTTGTGGGACAAATGCCTTCAGTCCCTCCTGCAGAAATTATAAGGTATGCATTGCATTTTTAAAGAATGCATTAATGACTGGAAAGATTTTACCATAAATTATTATAATGGCTTGATATCTATTGGTATCAGCAGAACTACATTTGACTAAAATGCATTCAGCAATTTTTGTGTGGCAAGGCATCCCTCCTAGTCTTTGGTCTTCCCCAATACCAAGAATAAAAGACATGACAACCAATATTTGGGTTAAATCAGGCCACAACTTTATTGACAACAGATGTAAGAAGTTTGGCATAGGCACTGGGTAGATCTCACCCCGGCCGGCCAGCCTGCCAAAAGAACTTGAGTTTTGGGGTCAACCAAAAATGAAGGAATCCTTGACCTACATCAAGGGGTAATGTCCCCACCACCACCACCACCACTAGATTGTACCTGTGCTGTGGCCCTGCGCCCCCACCTGGGCGACTAGACAGAAGCATCTCCCCTGGATCCCTTTAACAGGATACCCCACTTCAGAGGGGCCAGGCAGAGGCTGTAACCTCTTCTCCAACCAAGGCTACGCCTGTCCGATTCCTGAACCACCAAAGTTGTGACAATTGCTATGAGGATGGCGAAAAGCAGAGCACTGGAGTCAATTTGCCAACTGGGGAAATTCCAGCCTGGCCCCAAATACGGCGATTGACTATGGCATAGCAAGATTGGAGAGAACAACACGCAACAGCAATACAGTGGTACCTCGGGTTAAGAACTTAATTTGTTCCAGAGGTCCGTTCTTAACCTGAAACTGTTCTTAACCTGAGGTACCACTTTAGCTAATGGGGCCTCCTGCTGCCGCCGGAGCACGATTTCTGTTCTCATCCTGAAGCAAAGTTCTTAACCCGATGTACTATTTCTGGGTTAGCAGTCTGTAACCTGAAGCATCTGTAACCGGAGGTACCGCTGTGGTGAAGATCCAACAAATGGTGGCTATAGAGCAAGTCATGTGCCTATGTAATATAAGCCCGCCTCCTGGTGGCCCATGCCCATTCGCGATTCGCTGATTAGACAGGTGGGCGGGACCAAATACCCAAGCAGCCCAGAGGCTTCCTATTCTGCCTGGGAAACAGCCACTGGTGCTTCCCATATTGGATCCCGGCACATGGAGAAATGCCAGCCTGCAATGGCGCCCACCAGGGAGGGTGAGATGCAGGCTAGGTAAAGCAACAGAAGACTGCCTTGTGAGATGATTCCGTTTATCTGCTCTAGTTTGACCTCCCTCATCCTGAAGTTGGGTTTCCACTTGCTACTGTGCTGAGAGCTTTTAGACAGACACAGATCCATTGCTCACACAGCTGCTTCCCTGAGATTGAATGGGAAAGCCTTCGCTCACGTGGAGCTCCATGTCTGTATTGGAACCCTACAGAGTTTTGGATTGCAGAATGTAGGTTTAATCCCTGTCTGAAATTAAGGTGCGCCTGAAGCAATTTAGCTATCTTTCGCAATCCTCTTGAATCAGTATGTATTGCTGCGTAAGCCCGATAATACTTTGTACTCACTTGGAAGACTATCTTACCGCTTGGTACAGTCAAGCTATTCCCTCGGTGGTTGTTAATTAAAATGTTCAACTCTGACAGACCTGAAAGGAGATGCCTGAAGCTAAGGATTTGTAGCCATCTCAAGCATATGGAAGTAGGAGCCTGGCTGTGGTGTTATACCCAGCCCCACCGTTGCGAATATAGGCAGCGAAGAGGTTGGTACAGCAGGAAACTGGCTCACCGAAGAGTGAAGTGGTCAGCACTGATCAGCTGCTGCTGTTCAGCTACTCAGATCTTCTCAGAAGAAAGCAAGTTTTGGCACCAAAGTTCATTTCCTGAGCACTGCAGTGACTCTTGGTGTGCAGAAATTCAATTCATATCTTTTGCATTCACTCATCATTTTGGTCCTAGGTGTTCAAGGACCCAATGTGGTGTAGTCGTTAAGAGCAGTAGTCTCTTAATCTGGGGAACCGGGTTCGCGTCTCCTCTCCTCCACATGCATCTGCTGGGTGACCTTGGGCCAGTCACACTTCTCTGAAGTCTCTTAGTCCCACTCACCTCACAGAGTGTTTGTTGTGGGGGAGGAAGGGAAAGGAGAATGTTAGCCGCTTTGAGACTCCTTAAAGGGAGTGAAAGGCGGGATATCAAATCCAAATCCAATCCTGGAAGGAACCCTCTTTGCAGTCATTGCAAATGTTGTTGTTTTTTTGTTTGTTTTTTTGCTGCATTAAATCTGGCTGTTAGAAACTGAGGCACAGTGAAAAGCACATTGTGCTTATAATTTCTCTTATTTGCAAGGCCCCTCTCCAGCTCCTCTCCTGAGAGCGGAGAAGGTTTACTCATATATACTAATAGCCAACTCGGCTGGTGAGTGCCAGCATGATTATAGGGCTCCTGAGAAAGAAGAATGAAGGCACATTCTGCAAAAACCCAAGATCTGCAGATATAGAAGAAGATTGTAGAGAAAAAACTGAAGGCAACAAAAAACCCTAGAACAACTCAGTGAGGACTGGGCTTCTCAGATATCACAGAATGTTGAATGACCAGAGGATAGGACAAAAAACTGGAGGGGTGAGGAGGATGGAACAGATTATTTTGAAAGAAAGAATGGCTGGCTGGCGCTTTGAGCAGGAGCTCTTGACACTCTTGCTGCTATAGCTAGGTTGTTATAAATGGAAGAGAAGAACAACTATAGTAGCAACCAGAGCTCTAGGATTTATAGTAGGATCTTGGATGTCATCTGCTTGCTTCAGACATGTTAACTTAGCAACGGTGAAAGCTTTCACCAGCTTTGTGTGCTGACAAATCTAAGCTGTGCCTCATAAAATCCTCAATTACTGCTATAGTTCAAAATCCGCATGCATGGGGTTTATGGAGGAGCGAATGAAAATACTACATTGTGTGGGGGTGGGTATCTAGCGAGCAAAAGTGAGGCTACAGCCCAGTTAAATAACTTCAGTCAATTAAAAACATTTTTAATCAGTTAATCTGTTCATTAAAATTGTATATTCACAATACTTTGGAAATGATTTTAAAAGTGCAACATTGACGCAGTCGATACTGCATCCATCTCCCCACTAGAGGAACTCTAGATGTGATCTGTCTTAAATAATTTAATCATAGAATTGTAGAGGTGGAAGGGATCCCTGGGGTCATCTAGTCCAACCCCCTGCAATGCAGGAATCTCAACTAAAGCATCCATGACAGATGACCATCCAGCCTTGCTAAAAAAACTTCCAAAGAAGTAGAGCTCACCCCCTTCCAAGGGAGTCCATCCCACTGTCCCAACAGCTCTGACTATCGGAAAGTTATTCCTGATGTTTAGTTGGAATCTCTGTTCTTGTAATTTGAAGCCATTGGTTTGGGTCCTAGCCTCCAGAGCAGGAGAAAACAAGCTTGCTCCATCTTCCATGTGGTCGTTGAAGATGCCTATCATATGTCCTCTCAGTTTCCTATTTACCAACTCCCTCAACCCTTCCTCATCAGGCTTGGTTGCCAAACCCTTTGTCGTCATGGTTGTCTTCCTCTACACACATCCCAGCTTGTCATTATCCTCCTTAAACTGTGGTGCCCAGCACTGGACACAATATCCCAGGTGTGGTATGACCAAGGCAGTATAGTGCAGTGCTATGAGTTTCCTTGATCAGGACACACTTCTTCTGTTGATGCAGCCTAGAATAGCATTAGCTTTTTCACTGCTGCATCACACTGTTGACTCATGTTAAGCTTATGAGCTATTAAGACCCCTAGATCCTTTTCACACGTACTACTGGCAAGACGGGTGTCCCCCATCTTACATTTGTGCAGCTGCTTATTCCTGCCAAAACACAGAACCTTACATTTGTCCCTGATGAAATCCATTAGGTTGGTTTTGGCCCAGTTCTTCAATCTGTTAAAAGAGAAATGGTTGTACCCTTATCAAGCCGCAGTAAGATAGAACTCTTAAGTAGGTATGATTCTTTGCATTCTAAGAGGCTGTGATTCTTATGGGCATATGGAGTTCAAATTACCTAGTCCTTGTCTTCTGCAATATGCATACCTTGTAAGAGATGGTTGAAAATGGTCTTGTTGGGAAGATGTTTTTTTCATCTGGATAAATGGCATACAGCAGTTCATACTGACTACTCTGCCACAACATACATCTCGCCGTGCATCATCTTTGCTGACTCCATATTTACCATACCCAACATATAGCTAATATTCTTTGGTTTGAAGTACCACATCAAGTTGATGTTAATTCAGTCCTCGGGTTCTCTCAGTGTGAATCAAAGGGAGGTGTAGAGAATTCAGAGGAGACACTCAAGCTTCTCCCTTGTATCCTCTTATAAATGTATCTTGGGGTAGGAATTATAATTCCAATTTCCAAAACCAATACACATCTTGCCATATTGCTGATTGTCTGTAGTTTATCATTGTGGCAACTCTACATTCCCCCAAGACCCTGATTGCTCTGACACTCTCAAGCACTTCATGGTTCCATAGATGCTCATTCCCTTCCTTCCAGCAAACCAAAGAACAGAGTAGAAGGCTAGAAGTTTAATTCTCTGTCTTACATGTAGAAAGGCAGTAATTTTTCTTGAATTCGATGCAGCGATATAGTTTGGGAAACTGTGCTTTAGTCCTCACTGTAATAAATGTGACAGACAAACCTCAAGGAGTCTTCCAGCTGGGAAGCCATATTTCTTGCGCAAATACAGATATAGATATTGTGGAATCATGTGGGGAATATAAATGGCCTTCTTTTATTGTTTCTACAGATGTTTCATTCCCAATGATATATGGGCCCAGTTTGGTTTCCACACCTGTTGCAGTGCTGTCAGAAAGCCTGCACTCAATAACATCTCAGGGGCCTTCAGAAGGTCATTGGAGCACCTGGGCTCAGCAGTGTTAGAGCACTTGACGTGCGCTGGCCTGATGCTACTGTCGTCCCTTGGGCATTGGAAGCGAAAGTGCAGATGGGCCCAGAACGTTGTCCTCCAAGCAGAACTCCTTTCCTTTTTACAATTATTTTAAACGCTTTTCCATCCTAGGATAAACACAACCGATTCCCTTCAGAAGGTCTAGAGAGGAAGAGATACAAGACAGGAAACAAATGATGACAAATCACCCATTGCTTTGAAATAGGCCTCTCAATACATGGGACTGGAAGTTGATTGGATGCGACTGGTGGTGCTTAGATGGCTGATTATCCACACTAGCGTTTCAAACTCTGTATCTTATGCTTGAAGTAAATTGAATTTGCTAGGTAGATCCAAGAACCCACATAAAACAAAAGTCACTGCTGAGTAATCCTGAGATACATGAATCTTAGGCCCATAGGCTCTGTACTTTTCCCTGTAGCTTCTGCTATAAACCTGCTGAACTTCTGCTTTGTGTTGAGCTGGTTATTTGTATAATTATGGCTACCCTATGGAGAATTAGTTTCCCAAGGGTTACACTTAAGGCTGAGATTTACAAGTACTTCGCAGATTAATTCTTGACAGGCAGAAAGAGGATTTATGCATGACACCGACTCCAACCAAAATATCAAATGTCTTTCCGAAAGGGAAATTGCAAAAAAAGAAAAGAAAAGCATGATTCTGGTTATAAATAGTATGAGGAAAAGAGGCTCTTTTGCAGTAAAAAAATAAATAAATGGCAAGCCGTGCTCCACATGATTGCAAACTGTGAAAAAGTAGGTTAATACCATAATTTAGCTGTGTTCTTAAAACACAGTAAAAACGTCTGCAGATAAATGAAGAAAAGGAACTCAGAAAGGAACTCCACAAGTGTTCATTTAGTCTGGTTTATTTGCTTCTAAAGGGATTCTGCTATTTTGTTTTTCAGATGGATACTTTGGAGTTTCTGGGAGATGAGTTCAGTGGAATGGCCAGGTGTCCTTATGATGCAAAGCATGCCAACGTTGCGTTGTTTGCAGGTAATAAAGCAACAGAAAAAAATAACGCACTATATTACAGTGTTGTGCTTACTTTAGTACAGTTATGATGCACATCCACAAGGTGTAGTTACAGGTAGGTAGCCATGTTGGTCTGCCATAGTTGAAACAAAATAAAAAAATTCCAGTAGCACCTTAGAGACCAACTAAGTTATTGGTATGAGCTTTCGTGTGCATGCACACTTCTTCAGATACCAAGGTGGTGAGTTTATGAACAATAACCTATAGTAGAGGTCAGGAGGAAATAATTAGCTTCCGACGTATCACGTAGCTTGGGACTAATGAATGGATGGTGACCTATTCAGACCTCTTTGTTTTGCAAGGCAATATCTGCACTTGTATGTATAAAAGGAAATGGACTTTTTTTATTATGTAAATGAATTTTTATTGATTTTACGATTTCAGCTTCAACGTTTTGCATCAAAAAGAAAAAATGAGAAATTGATACAATTAAAAAAGAATTTTTAAAAAGTAAAAGTAATCCTATAACATTCACTTTTTTGGGGGAGGTTCTCTTTAACCTCCTGACTTCCCTCCATTTACTTTGCTGGTTCATAAATATATACATTTTCTGCATAATTATACTTAAGCCTCTTATCCTCATATCGTAACTACATGCCATCAAACTTTAGTATTTCAATTCAGGTTTCCTTTCATAGATATTATCTCATTTTAAACTACTTGCAAGTGTTTAATCAAAGCCTGCCAACATTTCTACTTGTTTACAGTATTTTTGTACATATACAATAAATGTTTGCCCTTTTTTAAATTTCTCATTATCATAGTCTCTGAGCTTTTCTGTGAGTTTAGCTATTTCAGCGTAGTCCATCAGTTTCAGTTGCCATTCCTCTATTGTTGGTATCGTGTCTTCCTTCCATCTTGGGGCTAGTAGAATCCGGGTTGCTGATGTTGCATACATGAACAATTTCTTATTTTCTTCAATATTTGAAAAAAAGGAAATAGTATTCTGATAGAACACAAAGTCAGGGTGAGGCAGAACATCTTTTCACATCCTGCCTTCTGAAAGCCCATGAAAAAACAAAAGATTTCACATGAACTGTAGTAATAACCGTTCATTATGTATGGTTCCACACTTTGTGGGCTAAAATAGAAAGGAGAAAAAAAGGACAAACCTGGTGTGATTCAGCTTCCTGATGTTTTGTTACCAGCTGTGGCAGGGGAGGGGACTGAACCGGAGTCTGTGGGTTTAATCATGATTTATTATGCATGCAATGAAATGCAATTAACTCTTCTTTTTGCAGTAGTTTAAAAATTGAGTGCTTATTAGAGGGGTTAATTTGGGCCATTGATTATGGAATGGCATTTTGGAAATTTGTGCCTTATAGATTTTAGATTAAATTGTCTCATTACCGAAATTGTGTTAGCATGAACCCCAATGATCCCATTTCAAATTTAGCTGTAAAATACGCAGTAGTATTGTGGAAACCACCTGGGAAAACCTTTGGGATGTTTTTCCCCCCCAGCAGGTGCCTAGCTCCAGAAGTAGCAGGGTGTCTACCTACTACCTCCCCCACCCCTATTAAAAATGTACTTGATTGCATAATAGACTAAAGGTAAAGGGACCCCTGACCATTAGGTCCAGTCGTGGCCGACTCTGGGGTTGCAGCGCTCATCTCGCTTTATTGGCCGAGGGAGCTGATGTACAGCTCCCGGGGGCATGTGGCCAGCATGACTAAGCTGCTTCTGGCGAACCAGAGCAGTGCATGGAAACGCCGTTTACCTTCCTGCCGGAGTGGTACCTATTTATCTACTTGCACTTTGACGTGCTTTCGAACTGCTAGGTTGGGCAGGAGCAGGGACCGAGCAATGGGACCTCACCCCGTCGCGGGGATTCGAACCGCTGACCTTCCGATCGGCAAACCCTACGCTCAGTGGTTTACACCACAGTGCCACCCGCATCCCTGCATAATAGACTGACCTGTGTTAATTCACAAAACACAAAATCCTGAATATTTGAAATCATCCAACTTTTACTCCAATCTGGATTCTTGATTACTTACCTGCATACAGCATTGGTGTTGCTGGTAGACAGTAATTTTTTTAGTCGCATTGTTGTAGAACATATATTGATACTTCCTCCTGCAGAGGCTGTGTCCAAAACAGTACGATTGTCACATGTTCATGCAGTCCTGTTCAATGTAATCATATGCGCATTTACTTTGGAGCACGTTCCACTGCATCCAATGGGCCTTACACGCTAGGATTTCAGCCTTCATTTCATTTCTAAACTTTTTTTTAACCATAGCAAATATGTAAATGTTTCTGCACCCTCTTTTCAGAACTGTGGCAGTGCATGATTTATTTCTCCTGATAAAGTCTGAATATGTTTCAAACCTATTAGTTTGAAAGGATGCCAGTGCAAGTAGATAAATAGGTACCACAGTGGCGGGAAGGTAAACAGCATTTCCGTGCACTCTGGTTTCCGTCATTGTGCTCCGTTTTGCCAGAAGCAGTTTAGTCATACTGGCCACATGACCCAGAAAGCTGTCTGTGGACAAATGCCAATTCCCTCGGCCTAAAAGCGAGATGAGCGCCGCAACACCATAGTCACCTTTGACTGGATTTAACCGTCCAGGAGTCCTTTACCTTTTTTATGTTTGATTGCATATCTGTTTGAACACACACACACACACACACACACACACACACACACTCATGTCAGGGGATGTATATCAAAGTCAAAGTGTATTCTTCTGAAAATTATTTCAAAATGCCATATTGGTTGCACAAAAGGTCCAGTCAGATACCACATTCTTTTATGCAGTGACTCAGTCAGTAGAGCATGAGATTCTTAATCTCAGGGTTGTGGGTTTGAGCCCCATGTTGGGCAAAATATTCCTGCATTGCAGGGAGTTGAAGTAGATGACCCTTGTGGTCCTTTGTGGATTGTTTTCGATAGCCTGTTTCAATGATTCCCGAGGAAAGATAAATGAACTCTTCTTTCACTCTATTTCTCTGTGTTGTTTTCTGTCTCTGCCCCTCTCTCTCTCCTTCTTCTTTCATTTCCGCCTCTGAAGAGGGAAAACTGTATTCTGCCACTGTGACAGACTTCCTTGCAATAGATGCGGTCATTTACCGGAGCCTTGGAGACAGCCCAACTCTGCGGACAGTCAAACATGATTCAAAATGGTTAAAAGGTACGTAAACAGAAGCAGGGAGAGGAAGGGCAGCCCTGTTGATTACAGTCTTAGGTTCCTGACAGACCTTGCTGTGTTGTTTTGCTTTATATTTTACTGTGCTGTTTTGCAGTCCAGTCCTTTAGTGATTGTTACAAATAAAAGATGTCCAAAGCACATGTCGGTTGTACTTCATTTCAGCAAGGGCTTCTGTCAGGTAGAGGGCACTAAATTGCCTTCCTTACTGGTACATTTATTTCACTCTCCCCACCCCACCCCACCCCACCCCCCACCCCACCCCGAGTTGCTAGATATTGATAGAGCCACCAAGAATAGGTTGCATCCAATTTACTTTTTTAAAGCCTGGCTATTTCACCGTGCTATGGAAAAGATAGAGATTCGGAGCAGGTAAGGAGCGTTTTGAAGCCATGGTGGCGCCATCAGCCCTTCCCTCCAATTGGGCTAAGTAACTATCAACGCTTTATGAGGTGTAAAGAATTTGTTCTGTGGTCTTAAGATCCATCAATAAAAATAAAATAACAGAACTTCCATTTCATTGTCATGAAGTGCTGAATGGGTGCTGCTGAATTAGGCAATTTGTATGTTCTAAATAGCCTCATTGTTAAGAATGTTGCCATTCATTCTTTTCCAATGGCCTTATGAATGGGTGACACATTCTGAGATAGTGAAAAGGGGGCTTTTGCTTGTAGACAGAAATGCAAGAGGAGGGGGAGGGAGGGAGGGAGAGAGAGATCAGTGTGGAAATGATTCTGTTATATCCAATCTTTCTTTGAAAATTATTGTATTTTTTATAATTAGCAAGCATTTTACTACTTCTCTATGTGACTATAGGCAATGCTGTTAATTCTCCGTAGAAGAAATACCACTGCTTCTGCAAATAAAAAGACCCCAAATTTTGTATTCAGAGTAAATTAACGCAAATGGAAGACTTGTATCCCCAGTTTATTGCTATGCATGATTTTTCCTGCCTTCAGGGTTCTTTTCCTCAAGGCAGAGGACAAGGCAGTGGAACAATGGGACCCAGGGATAGGAGAAAATGAGCTGTGAAAATGCTTGGGGACCAACATAGGGCCCTGAACCCCCAGGTATCAGCCAAGGGCGCCATTGTTTCAGAACCTTCAGTAGTTCTCCATGTATATAAGAACTGGAGAAGAAGGTACAGTGGTGCCCCGCAAGACGAACGCCTCGCAAGAAGGAAAACCCGCTAGACGAAAGGGTTTTCCGTTTTGGAGGCGCTTCGCAAAACGAATTTCCCTATGGGCTTCCTTCGCAAGACGAAAGCCCATAGGGAAATCTCCGGGACAGCGGGGAAGTGCAGCGCGCCTTCCCCACTGTCCTCGGACCTCCTCCGAATGCTGGCAGTGGGGCGGAGAGACCTCCTCCCGCCACCAGCCTTCGGAAGGCTGCTCCGAAGGCTGGCGGCGGGAGGAGGTCTCTCCGCCCCACTGGCAGCCTTTGGAAGGCTGCTCCAAAGGCTGGCGGCGGGAGGAGGTCTCTCCGCCCCACCGGCACCCTTCGGAAGGCTGCTCCGAAGGCTGGCGGCGGGAGGAGGTCTCTCCGCCCCACCGGCAGCCTTCGGAAGGCTGCTCCGAAGGCTGGCGGCGGGAGGAGGTCTCTCCGCCCCACCGGCAGCCTTCGGAAGGCTGCTCCTAAGGCTGGCGGTGGGGCGGAGAGACCAGCTCCCCGCGCCAGCCTTCGGATGGCTGTCCTGAAGACTTGCGGTGGGAGGAGGGTTTTCCTTCCCACCGCCAACTTTCAGAATGCTGTTCTGAATGTTGGCGGTGGGGAGGAAAAACTCTCCTCCCACCGCAAGCCCTGGGAACAGAGGAGAAGCGCTGCGCGCCTTCCCCTCTGTTCCCGTACCTGTCCTGAAGTCTTGCGGTGGGGAGAAAAGCCCTTCTCCGCACCGCCAGCCTGGCAAGCGGTCTCCATAGGAACGCATTAATTGATTTTCAATGCATTCCTATGGGAAACGGTGCTTCGCAAGACGAAAAACTCGCAAGAAGAAAAAACTTGCGGAACGAATTAATTTCGTCTTGCGAGGCACCACTGTATCTTATAAACATGTGAGTTTGGTTATCAAAGGGACGTGGGTGGTGCTGTGGGTTAAACCACAGAGCCTAGGACTTGCCGATCAGAAGGTTGGCAGTTTGAATCCCCGCGATGGGGTGAGCTCCCATTGCTCGGTCCCTGCTCCTGCCCACGTAGCAGTTCGAAAGCATGTCAAAGTGCAAGTAGATAATTAGGTACCACTCCGGCGGGAAGGTAAACGGCGTTTCTGTGCACTGCTCTGGTTCGCCAGAAGCGGCTTAGTCATGCTGGCCACATGACCCGGAAGCTGTACGCCGGCTCCCTCGGCCAATAAAGCGAGATGAGTGCCCCAACCCCAGAGTCGGTCTCGACTGGACCTAATGGTCAGGGACCCCTTTACCATTACCTTTAAATATAGCAGCAACCCAACTCCCTCACTTTCATTGCATGTAAGTGGGAAAGGCCTTTAACTCTGGATTGCTCGTTTCAGCCCAGTTCTCACACAAAACTAAGCCAAACTGTGGCTCAGCACAAATAAGGAAATTTGTCCCTTTGTGGGTAGCATATACGGATCCCGACTCCATATGCTGGTGTTTTTTCAACCATTCTATGCTATAGGGCAGGCATGACCAACCGGTCAATCACGATCTGCTGGTCAATCGGAGAGTGTTCCTGGTCGATTGCAGGATCCTTAGTGATCGGCAGCCAAGAAAAAAGCTCAACAATTCTGGGCAATGACAATGGGGTAGATCACTGCCAGTTTTATTATACTGGGAGTAGATCACAGTCTCCAGAGAGTTGGACGTGCCTGCTGTAGGGGAACAGTCTTCCTGCTTAAACAGGGAGTTAAAAACCCACACCAAATTGATGTGTTTTGCTCATAGTTCCTTGTTTATTTGTACCCTTCGTCTTTCTTGCAGAGCCTTACTTTGTCCATGCAGTGGATTATGGCAACTATATCTACTTCTTCTTTCGAGAAATAGCCGTGGAGTATCACAGCATGGGGAAGGTAAGGGGCAAAAATATATTGTAGGCCAGTGTGAGTTAGGAATGACCTTGAAATGAGAGCTATAAATCATAATGGCAAGGTCATTGTTTTGAGAGGATGCTGCTGCTGCTGCTGCTGCCAAAGGTTGGTTGGAATACAGCATTGCACTCTGCCTTGGATATAAAACACTCTGGCTTCTGATGGCAACAAGAGGCACAGGGCTTTTCTTCTTCTCCTCCCCATTAAGCAGGAAAGCATATGGCAAATTGATTTAATTCAGAGCTCCAAATAATCATTACAAGCCTGACTTTAAAGCAAGGAAGCAGCTGCATTTGGAGAACAGCAGAAGTAAATGGGAAGGAAATTTCAGCCTTGCTGTATCATAAAAGCACAATGGAAGCCTTATTGACAAGATATATATATTTTATATAAATAAAAAAGCACAATAAATGTATTAAAAAGCTTGCAAGGTTAAAAAGGAGACAGACATAAATAAAGTCCTGATGACGCTTGCATACTTTAAAGAAATGCTTGGGATAGAGGAGGCTAGTGGTTTAGGCTGCGTGGATCGCAGATGTAGAATGTGCTTTTGTTTGTCGAAAGAGAAAGCTGAGTGGCCTGCATAGAAATGAGTTTTATACAAGCTGAGAACAGTTCTCCTGAAGGATTTATGGCTGTGTATGAAATGTCACCGGCTTATCTTTCATAGTACAGAGTTTCCAAAGCCGAATTTTCTTCTGTTTGCTATTTGTCACAGATTATGGAAAACATGGGATCAAACCAAGCACCAAGTGTTGCCATTTCTGTCTTTTTATATGTATTAAAAAAAAATAGGGAGGTGGGTAGAAACAGAACTTCAGCAAAGTCTTTTTGATGAATAAATAGTTCAGTTTCTTTATTCCCCCTCCCCGCACCTTCCCCAACTCTAGGTAGTTTTCCCCAGAGTAGCTCGTGTGTGCAAGAATGACATGGGTGGATCCCAACGAGTGCTAGAAAAACAATGGACTTCCTTCCTGAAGGCACGGCTGAACTGCTCTGTTCCTGGCGATTCACACTTCTATTTCAACATACTGCAGGCAGTTACAGATGTTATCCATATCAACGGTCGCAATATTGTCTTGGCCACCTTCTCCACCCCCTACAACAGGTAATTTAGCTAGTATCATTCTTGCTTGCAAGTTTTTGAATTGAATTGCTCCTGAATCCCACAAGCTTTTTGAGTCTTCTGCCAGAACTATGGAAGCTAGGAAGGGTGGTTGTGAATGCAAAGTAGAGGAAGTTGTAAAAAGTCTTGTATTCTATAGTTTTCCAGTGTATTTGCCTATTTAATTATTTAAGCTGTTTATATACCACTTAACTATCAAAATTTCATCACTGGGAAAAGTCTGCAGCCTGGTTCAGACACAATGGCAAAGTATTTTCCTGCTAGATGAACAAGTTCTATATGTTTTAATCCTCCTGCTTCCACCCTTCCCCTCTTTTACATGTTACAGGAGGAAACCGATAGCATCTCTTTTTCATTTTTAACTAACTGCAGTTTCCAGTAATGTCTAAACACTGGGAATTGTGATTTATTAAAGTATGAATGATGACAGCAAGCTAGATTCAGAGATTCTGGATTGATTCTGGTTGTTCAACTGACAGGAGTTTAACCAAGCCATAGTTTGTTGAGCTCTGATGTTGTGGGGAATGTGGTTTGCTGAAAACCCAAATCAAGGGCATTCAGTGTCCTCCTCCTGGACTATAAAAGAAGACCAGTGGGGAGCATGTGAGCCTGAAAATTGTGGAGACTCATTCACATAATGGAAACCATATTTTTTAAAAAAATAAATACATGTGAACCAGGTCTTTGAGAATTCTATCTCATCTTTTTGCATTTTTGTGACGGCTTCATAAAATTGGCATAATTTTCTCAGTTGTTTTTGGGGAATCCAAAGGATATCATTCCCATTATTTGAGAGTCAGTGTGGTGTAGTGGTTAAGAGCGGTAGTCTCGTAATCTGGTGAACCAGGTTCGCGTCTCCGCTCCTCCACATGCAGCTGCTGGGTGACCTTGGGCCAGTCACACTTCTCTGAAGTCTCTCAGCCTCACTCACCTCACAGAGTGTTTGTTGTGGGGGAGGAAGGGAAAGGAGAATGTTAGCCGCTTTGAGACTCCTTCGGGTAGTGATAAAGCGGGATATCAAATCCAAACTCTTCTTCTCTTCTTCTTACACTCCCATGTTTTCCCATTGTCTTGTCAATTCTCCAAGTGCTCATTTTTAACATGGGGTGGAATCGCAGTACAATTTTTGGAGGTGTAGACCAGCTTAGCCCTTCTGCAGACTAGATGAACCTCGGGGTCCCTTCCAACTCGATGATACTATGAGTGTTCAGCGACACACACAGTGATCTGACTGGTCCTTTCGCCACTCTTTTCTGCTTGCATTTTGTATTACATGACTGGGCCTTCACCATTACCTTTTCTGCAACATGAGCCCCTCATCAATTTTAAAAGCTATAGGGCAACATCCAGCATTGCACATACAGACTTCCCCTTTCTCTCCCTCCACCAAAGCCAATGTGCCCCCCCCCCAATGTTTTCAGTAGGGTCCCTCAACCATCCCAAGTAGATAAGGGGGAAGAGAGAGGCATCCAGCTGGAGGTTAAATCTGGCCTGTCCACTGTGTACATTCCACAGACAGACAGACGGATGCTGATGGATTTTACCAATACAGTGGAACCTCTACTCACAACCACAATCTGTTCCGGAGGCCCGTCCTTATGGCGAAACGGTCGCTGGGAGAGGCGCCGTTGTGCACAGGTGTGGGCGGTGATTGCCCGCTCCTGAGCAGGTGCGAACGGCGGCAAACCCGCCGGTTACTTCCGGGTTTGCCATGGTCGCAACTTGGAACGTCCGTGAGTGGAGGCAGTTGTAAGTAGAGGTTCTACTGTATCTCTTTTTTCAAGGAAGCTTAATAGTGTGCGCACTCACACATTTCTTTAGAAAAGCATTGCACTGCAGTCACTCATAAGCCACTTTCAGGGTGGGAAATGTTGCACTTGGGTACATGCAGTTGCGTGATCCGCTTTAAAAGAAGCCATGAGGAAGAGCAATGAGCATCAGTGCAAGTGTCATCAGAGGCAGATTGAGGGGAGCGGGGCGGGTTTGGTTGCACTGGACGCAGAGCTTTGGGGGCATAGTAAGGGATACCAGAACTATAATTTAGAATGGAGTGCAAGAAGCAGGGAGGGCACACAGGGCACTACTGAAATGTGATACCCCAAGCTGCGCCACTGAATGTCATATACCAGGGGTCAGCAAACGTTTTCAGCAGGGGGCCAGTGCACTGTCCCTCAGACCTTGTGGGGGGGCCGGACTATATTTTTTTTGGAGGGGGGGGGGTAATGAACAAATCCCTATGTAAAACACAGTTATTCTGCCTGACCTTTGGCTTGGAATCAGCTTGATTCCCTCCCCCTCTTTCCTTTTTCCTTTCTCCTTCTGTGATGGAACTCCTATTTGGGGACCTCCCTGGCTTTCTTCTGGCCCATGTAGGACCAGTCTGGATAGTTAGCCTTGGTGAAGACTTGACGTTTTCATCCCCAAGAAAGTTTTTGATTTGAGTTTCTACTGAAATGAGGCTGCATTTTAATGTTGTATTTTAATCTTGTTTTTAAGTTGTATTTCAATAAATTGTTTTATATCTGGTGTTAGCCACCCTGAGCCCGGTCTTGACTGGGGAGGGCGGGGTATAAATAAAATTTATTATTATTATTATATGCCCCACAAATAACCCAGAGATGCATTTGAAAAAAAAGCACACATTCTACTCATGTAAAAACACACAGATTCCTGAACCGCCAGTGGGCCAGATTTAGAATGCCGACTTGGCCTGGCCAGGTCAGGCATTATGGGGTGCTCATGGGCGAATTATTATTATTATTATTATTATTATTATTATTATTATTATTCCCTGCCTTTTCCCCTGATGGAACTCAAAGCAGCTTACATATAAAAATGAAAACTGCTAAGAACATGGGGGGGGGGATCATTAAAAAGCCATTAAAACTATATAAAACTGAATGGCTTGGGCCGTTGACATGATCACCCCTGAATGCCCTCTCCCACTTTGTGGCGCCTGCTTGGCTCTCTGGTATACTCCAGAGCTTAGGGCAAGGAAACAAGCTAGGAGACGGATCAAACACAGGGAGAGGAAATATCTGGTTGAATGCAAGTCTACCTAGTGGCAGTAAAGGCAGCCAAGAAGACATACTTTGCTGCCTGCATTGCATCCTCACTAAACCGTCCGCCAGAGCTTTTCCTGGGTAGTGTGGGGCCTCTTACAGTCTGGTCCAAATGATGTGGTAGAACTGACAGTAGCTCTCTAGGACTTGTTTGCAAAGCCTTTTGAAGACAAAATTGCTTGCATCCCACAGCAGATGACCCTCAAAGGGCTTTCCGACAACTAGTCCTGTTGTGTTGGATGAGTTTCAGTTAGTAAGGCTCATTCAGCCCAGTGGGAAACAACAGCTAAAGGGCTCTAGTGAGCAAGCACCCATTGTTCACTGAGCCACTTTGGCATGGCGTTTCCACTCATGGCAGCATCTCTTGATCAGCAGGATCAATAGAGGTGGCAAGAGTGGAAGTGAAGCATATGTGACTCCCGTATCCCCTTTCCCTGTTGCCTGACGTGTGGAAAGGCGCCCTCCTCAATATGTGCTCGTGCACATTGTACGAGCTGCATCGGGAGTCCACACATTTCGCACCAGGAGGCATGTTCCAGTTTTGCCCTTGGTGAGATTAAGCGGAGGATTCCTAATTCACTTGCTTCTGCCTGTGACTGGGTGAAACAGTCCTCAGAAATGCATTGGGGAATGCCTTCTACTCAAGCCCTGTTTCGAAATGAATAGGGCTCATGAAACAGAACAGAACAGCACTGCTGAGTAACTCCAAAGCGTTTCAACAGGACAGATTTCTAACAGATTGTACTCCCTGTGATTCAGAGGGAAATAAAGAGTGCCTGCATGCCAAGTAGGAATAATTCTCTCTCATGATAGATTTGAGTTTCCTTTCTGTGAATGGATGCCTCTTCCTTTTCCCTTGCAAGGCACCCAGCTCAGCAGATGGCCTGAGCATGGCAAAGTCCTTTCCTTTCTGCTGCAATACGAGTCATAAATAAAAGTAACAGGGCCCATTATTCCGACACCCATAGTTTTTTAGGTCAGCTAATAAAAGACTTTTACAGCATTCACCTCATCTGTTAAGAATTTGTAAGTGCTGGTATATTACCACACACTTTCAGTAATTTATGGGAACATGCTAAGATCTCCAGTTGCTCAGGTCTCCAGGAAACTTTGGCAAATATGCTAATTAAAGTAAAATTGCTCCTGTGACAACTGGGGCCTGTTTCCTTTCCCATGCTTTCTATTAGAAGGGACATTTGATGGAAGAGGGAGAGCCTGAGTTCATGCATTCAAGCTCTGCGTTGGCTACCTGGAGTCAAAGGGTAAGCTCAGCACTGTCAAAGGCAGGCCTCCTGCTGCTCGAAAAACAAGGAGAAGGGGCAAGGCAGCGAGGCATAATAGCTACTATTGACAACCAAATTAGAACAGCTGCTTTGGGAATGATTCAGCCATGAACTGAAAATACAGCCAACACGAGAAGTAAACACGTTTTATTTGCAAGAAAATCAGTGTTGAGAATAACATGTGTGTAGCCAAAGGGGGATGAGGGTGGGGGGAGGAAGCATTAAAAAAACCAAAAAACCCTCAATTGGTTGAAGTCTAACTTTCTCCTGCATTTTCCTAACTGTGTCCTTGGCAACATTAAAAGGCTCACAGTGTAAAATTTCATTAGCTCTGTTATTCCTTCAGGGCACCCCACCAGCCCATTTTCCTTTCCCTTCAGCTATTATTGGGGCGCTTCCAGCCTGCCGCTGTTTTTGAGTGGGGTTCTAGAACATAACCAGAAAATTTAGGTTGTCCTGTTATAGTTGATTGGGAGGGAAGTCTTGTTCAACAAACCTCACTTTCGAAGGAAAGAGTAAACAGGTGGGTCTTAAGTAGCTGACAAAAGATGTAAAGTGTTAGTGCCAGGCACACCTCTTTAGAAAGAGAGTTTCACAGTTTTAGGGCCAACACAGAGAAGACCCTGTCATAAGCCACTGCTCCCCGAGTCCCTGAGGGAGTAGCACTACCAATGAGGCTTCATCCACTGATCATAATACCCGCACATACGGTAGGACTAGCACATATGGTAGGAAGTGTTCCTTCAGATATCTGGGGCCCAAATGACTTTATACATTAAAGAAGGCACCACAAATTGGGCTCGGAAATGGATAGTGCAAATATTTCAGGACGGGTATCACAAGAGTCCCTGCGGCCATTCTGAATCCCATTCTAGTTGCCACATTCTGCACCATCCAGACCATTTTGAAGGGCAGCCCCACACGGAACACATTGCAGCAGTCCAGTGTGGAGGTTCCCAGAGCATGGAGTACCATGGCCAAGTTGTCTCGATCCAGGAGGTTTTGTGGTTTGCATACTAGATGTACCTGGAAGTAGGTACTCCTAGCCACCAAGGCCACATTGTCATTGAATCCAGGAGAGACTGCACACCTGCTGCTTCAAGGAGAGTCCAACCCTGTCCAGAGGAGGCCATACTATGTTCTCTGGCTGCAACATTTGCTTAGGTTGCCTCAGTTAAAGCAGCTTCATCTAACTGGCAATCAGGAACAGACCACATCAATTTTGGTCCTTTAGCAGTACGGACACTTTTCCTGAAGTTGGACCAAGCTGCCTAATTATTAACAGCCGTTCTATAAACACAAGCCGGAAGCAGTTTCTGCGTGAACCTGCTTCTTAGTAATACGTGAAGCAGTCTTAGGCTGCTGGCATGCTGCATTGTGGATGTGGACCACATTGTAGTGAGTGACACTGTTTTTGCTCTCTGATCATAGAATTGCAGAGTTGGAAGGGACCCTGAGAATCATCTAGTCCAACTCACTACAATGCAGGAATATGCAGCTGTCCCATACAGGGATCAAAACTGCAACCTTGGCATTATCAGCACCACGCTCTCACCAACTGAGCTATCCGGCTATGCATATACCTGGCACGACGCAGGCACAGTTATAAGCACTGCAGTTTTGCCAGTTGTGGGTCTGTCACTAACTCTCTCACTGAGAGAAAGCCACTGTTCCGCTAATAAGTTTTATGTCTGAGTTTACGCAGCGCCCTATGACAGGGTAGGGTTGTAATTAAGTCTTTCTAATACAGCTCCACAAATGATGGAAAGCACCATCATGAGTTATTTCTTAGCCGATGAGTTTATACGGTAACCCAAAACTTGACTGAATGTATACAAGCAACCCTGAGATAAGAAAATGCCACCTTCATCTTTCACTAATTTTCATTCCACATACTTCCATTTTTGGATAATCAAACCATCTACTTAGCATTCCGTTTTAGCTTTCTCATGTAGCAGCGTCTTTTATATCGCTTCACATCCAAAAGCCAAATTCCGATGGTTGGATGTAGGATAATAACTCACCACCTTAAATTGGGATTATGACTCAGCCAGATGGTGCTTTGCTATCTGATCAGAAATCATATCGCTTAAGTCAGACACAAATGTACTACGGTAGATCATGTGTAAACAACAAAGGGAGACCAATGAATAAATCATACCTGAAAGTCATTGACTAAGGGAAACATCCAAGCCCTTCCAAAAGTGTTTGTGTAAGACTGTAATTATATTTAGTGATTGCTACTATTAGGTTACATGTAAATAGTCTGGAAATTCAAATTTAAACTTTAGTGGGTGTAAGGCAAAGCTGCATTTCCTTCTGCAAACTCTTTATAGTTGACTGAGTTAAGCAAATTCCTGCTCATAGGAACTCAGCCAGAAACATACAGGAAAATCGAATGATTTTTCAGAACCGCAACGGATGGGTAGGTATTTTTGCTGAACTTTTGGGTTGAGCGATGTGCATCAGTATGCAAAATGTATCCACTCTGGGCATCTGAATGGTTTCTAGGATGCAGCTAAAGATTTTTCAGGGCCTGGAAGATTTGACATCAAAAACGTGTTACAAATGTACACAGTTTGCATCCAGAAAATGTTCTGTGATTTTGATAACCCAGTAATTTCTTCATACCACAAGTTGTCAGAACTGTGTCATTTAATCTTTTAGGAAATTCGAAATTAATGTAATATGCTGTTTTATTAAAAAATCTTTTTGGAGGCAAGCCGTACTGACAGGAGCAGGCTGCCCAGTGGAGCATCTCAAATGTCTGTATGGGGGCAATTTTTTATTGTCAGTACCTGGAGGTTGGAAGGTTCAGAACGGAATGGCCTTTGACAGGAAGGCTTCTATGCAGCATGTTTCTGAGATGGAAAAAAAAGAATGCATAACTTCAGAATGAGTAACTATTTCTGGAAATGTCACATTGCAGCATCCCTGGCTCTGCTGTCTGCGCTTACGATATTCTTGACATTGCCAATGTATTTACTGGGAGATTCAAAGAACAGAAGTCTCCAGATTCAATATGGACACCAGTTCCTGATGAACGAGTGCCCAAGCCCAGGTACTTTTCTTTGCTAAGTATTCTGCAGTAAAGGGGCTGGGAATTTGATCATTGGTTTCGTATGCATGAACTGAGTGAGATACAGAGGCAAATGCAGAGAAGATGGAAGCATAACTGCATATAAACCAAACGGGTTTATATTCCCCCACTCTCTGTAATGAGTTTGGTCATGCAGGAATGGAAAAAATTATTTTAGGAGGCGGTCAACTATTCTGTTCCATTCTTTCCCAGAGAGCAAAGGAGAGTTAAACAGATTCCTCCAGGAAAAAAGGTCTGGTTAAGAATGTGACTCAGGGCCAAGTCCCGTCTTGTGCCACAAAAAAGATGGTGGCAAATGCTCCCATGTGACCTGGCATGCTCTGTCATTCTCAGAGAGAATGAGAAGAGAGCAGGCAGTGATAGGTTAACTCATCCACTGATAAGACATGAGGGCTACGAACTGAGCTGTCAAAGGGTCACGCCTCTGGCCAGAAGATGGCTGATTATCCTTCATACCATCATCTCCCCCAATGAACTCTCGGTGCCAGTGAGCTGGAGGGTACTGTAGGAGGCACATGGTTCATTGGGTCCGGGAGGGGGGTCCCATCTCTGATTCTGCGGGTCTTAATGCTGTGGGATTCCTCAGGTTCACGGTGTCCCTCATCACCAGCATTGGGCTCAGAGTCAGATACCTGATCCATCTCCTCAGTCACTGGATTGTTCCTTCTCTCTGGAAGGGACATAGGGGCCCTCACAAGGTGTGGTAAATCCATTGCTGCCTGCTTTCTTTCTGACTAAACAAAACTGAGCCCCCGCAGTAAATGAAATTTCCCATTTATATAGCAAGGTAACAGTGGCGTAGCGTGGGGGGTGCAGGGGGGGGCGGCCGCACCGGGCGCAACATCTGGGGTTAGGGCAAATCCACGGGTTAGGGGGCGCAAATCCACGGGTTAGGGGGCGCAAATTACTTGCCTTGCCCCGGGTGCTGACAACCCACGCTACGCCACTGCAAGGTAAGGGAAACAGGATGTGAAAGTAAAGGAAGATGTTGGTTTAAAAGAATTTATTTTTTAATCCCTGATCTCCTGAGAAAATGCTTTTTCCACACCCCCTTTTTACTTCTAACGGTATTCACATTTCATTTCAGTTTTGTCCCTAACCACCCCTGTACTAAACTTTGCACATTGCTCATGCATATACACTTCCTCCACCCAAAATTACAGGCATGGTTTCACACACACACACACACACACACACAGAGAGGGGGGGGTGGCTGTCGAATAATGCTCCATTGGCACAATTGCAGCAATGCAGTCATACAAGTTTGTAATTGGCTCATAGCAATGGCTAATGGAACCATCTTTGCAGTTGCTCAGTCTGTGTGTGTCTATCATTGTGCTGTGTGGACTTGCAGTGTCTCCTTTGGGAGTTCAAAGTCTGGACAAGCACAGCTACATTAGACAAGAAGGAATTGTGCAGAAGGGAACTGTTGGGGTAGGGCATACTCAGCAAAAGGAAGTAGATCTTTCTGTTGCCAATATATGACTGTTCTGGCCCAGTTTCCATGAGAGTACTGGGGAGATTCCAGGAATAAACTGAGCACATTTGTATTCCAGTTATCGAAGACAGATAACACTGTGTCTTATTAAAGGACTCTGCAGACTCATGCTGAAAAGGCTTGGGTTTTCATATTTGTCAAAAATAAAATGTTCTTGGGAGCCATAGCAAAGAGGATGTTTACTCTAATGCTGGCTGGATTCACCCTTCAAGCTGTGTTTTTAAGCAGCTTTTTTCACAGTTTCAGAAAAATGTAACATTTCCCTTGCAAATTAAATAAAGTGCTCTTAATTCCAAGAAAGAGAGTGTTGGAAAAGAAAATCTGGAGCACGCCTAAGGAGTGAGCAGAATCTTGCCAAGCTGTGTATGTGTTTATTAGGCTACATGTGGATGGATGAACTGTGAACTTGCATTTTACAAACTTCATAATCTGCTTAGGAAATTTATGTGCACTAATGGCCATAAATCAGGTTTTCCCACAATGCAGAACTGAGTGCTGAATTCTACTCTCGCACTGTGGAATGACTAGGCCCAGAGGAAATCTAAGAGTGCTTCAGTTGGTGCCATTATGCATTGTCCAGTTTCTACAAAGCCTCTGGCACACTCTCACTTAATAACAGGTGCTTAGGAAAACAGTTTATGTAGAATATTTGCACAAAAGCGATAAATAATCACATTCCCTCCCACCCTGTTTTTGATTTAGGCCAGGTTCTTGTGCTGGCTCAACATCACTTGAAAAGTACATGTCTTCCAATGAATTTCCAGATGACACTCTGAACTTCATCAAAACACATTCTCTCATGGATGAAGCTGTTCCATCCATTGTCAACAAGCCATGGTTTCTGCGGACGATGGTCAGGTAAATAAATATATTCCATTCCGTTTCCTTTCGTGTCTGCCTGTCCAGATTTGGTAATGAACTCTGATGTTGATCTTTTGAATGTCCCATACATTAAAGCCATGCATCTATGTAGGAGGTGCTTTGGAAACTAGTTAAAAACCGGAAATAGAGGACAATAAATAATTGGACAGTGTTGACAATGGAAAGAGCTTACAGGTGCATCCCCAAATATTTGTACTAAAAGCAATGCTTATTTTAAATCTTCTTTTAAAAATAATAATCATCTGGAGACAGAGAGAGCTGGAAATGAGGAAAAGACTATGCTTGTAGATAATCAGATTATTTAGGATGCTGACATCCCAGCCAGACTCAGAAAGGCTCCAGTAAGGCTAGCCATATTTGGAAACCGAATGCTAGACTGGATGGACCTTTGGTGTAATCCAATAAGGCAATTGTTACATTCTAATGGGTTAGGACAGAGACAAGAATGTTCCTGCAGAACTACTTCTTAATCTCCTTACATTTATGTCTAACCTTTCTTCTATAAAATCATAAAACTGTAGAGTTGGAAGGGACCCTGAGGATCATCTAGTCCAACCCCCTGCAATTCTGGTATATCTAACCATCCCATATAGGGATTCAACATGTGACCTTGGTGTTATCAGCACCACGCTCTGACCAACTGAGCCATTATTAAACCCAAGGGTAGCATACATCCATCTCCCAGAAGATCTCCAATCCAGGCTCTGACCAGACATGCTCAGTTTCAACCAGGTCATAAGTTCATGTCCCCCCAGCCGATATTCTGGGACCTTCTGGGTATCGTAGAACTTTAATGAATGGAAAGTTGTTACTAATTCCATCCAGGCTACCCTCAGTCTATGTTAGAGAGGAAGCACGAATTACACATTTACTTTTAAGAGTCAGCATTTTAAATACTTTTGATTTAGCTGCAAGGTACATTCACCGGATATGAAAGCTGTCTGCTAGGATGTTTTCAGGATATGCTGATGTCTGTCAGGATATGTTATGGAAAGTGTTAATGTTTACACAAGTGTTTAAAGAGAACTATTCATATCCAAATAATCCCACGGCTCAACTTAAGAAGAAACAGTGAGGGGTTATTTTTCTCCAGAAGGATACACAAGTCAGCTACCATCAGAAACACATTTCTAGGGACTGGAATATGCATCAGAAGATTTGTGAGCTTTGTGTCACAGGCATATTTGTACAATAATTTTATTCACAGACATGACGGTCATGTATGATGGTGTTTGTATGTTGTAAATATTTAGTTGTACATCTTTCAGGAATAAATGGATAGTTTTGTACATGGATGTAGGATCACATACAGAAATAGGATACAGAATTCAGTAACCATGCAAAAAGCTATCCATGAATTGTTTTATATTATGATAGCTTATGGCTTTAGGTAACAGATTTGAACTAAACTAAATGGAGAATCAGGCAGTGAAATGCTGTGACCTCTCCACTCCCAATGTATGGCTCTCCCTGTGTGCTTGCCTCAAAGTTGCTGAATAAATCTAGCTTTCAAAGTGGCCTTGTTGTTTTAGCCATATTGGCCCACCCTAGGCATGATTATGTCCTGTGTGGAAATAATTTGGATCTGTCTATTTTAAGTGGGAAATTGTGTTTACATATGAATAGATAAGCTCTGCTTATAAAAATACTAAATACTGACCTATAAAGTGAAAGAAAGGGGGGGGGGAGATAAACCAAATGACAGCCTATTGGGATAATTAAAACTGCAATGTTGTTCCAGATACCGCCTGACCAAAATTGCTGTGGATAATGCTGCTGGGCCAAATCGGAATCACACTGTGGTTTTCCTTGGATCAGAGAAGGGAATCATTTTGAAGTTCTTGGTCAGGACAGGAAACAGTGGTTTTTTAAATGACAGTCTTTTCCTGGAGGAGATGAGCATTTACAATTCTGAAAAGTATGTATCGTTGGTTCTCTTTCCTATATGTGTTAGTCTCACACATAGTGCAGCCCAATGGGGGTGGGGAGCCAAGGAAACTGGTTTTTTTTTTATTAGTATTGAATGTGGAATATATGTTGTTGTTTTCAGGAATTTTAATTTCCCCATTTAAAAAATGACTGTGGTCAACACATCACAGCAAATAATTACACACACACAAACAGAATAGTAAACACATTATTTTGGGTATTGCAACTATAGGCCTCTTCAGGCATTCAGGCAGCATGTTAAATTAACGTGTAAGGGAGTTGCGGGGATGACTGCAGTAGCCCTGTCAACACTGTTCCCATTGCCATTCTGATCACCTTCCAACCTTTTGATGCAGGGATTCTCCTGTACTCAATAGTAACTCTATGAATGCTCAAATACACTTAAATGTGTCTCTGTAAGTTGGCAAAAGGGACGCGGGTGGCGCTGCGGGTTAAACCACAGAACCTAGGACTTGCCGATCAGAAGGTCGGCGGTTCAAATCCCCACTATGGAGTGAGTGCCCGTTGCTCGGTCCCTGCTCCTGCCAACCTAGCAGTTTGAAAGCACGTCAAAATGCAAGTAGATAAATAGGTACTGCTCTGGTGGGAAGGTAAACGGCGTTTCCATGCGGCTTAGTCATGCTGGCCGCATGACCCAGAAGCTGTACGCGGGCTCCCTCGGCCAATAAAGCGAGATGAGCGCCGCAACCCCAGAGTCGGTCACGACTGAACCTAATGGTCAGGGGTCCTTTACCTTTCAGTTGGCAAACAACACCCCCTCCACACAAACACACACACGTAATGGATGAAATATGGGAAGATAGCGAGGAGTGGGGTTGGATTGTTTTCCCTATGCATTCCGCAGCCTTTTCATCCCTGGATGTGGCTCCCAAGAGGGAAAAGCAAAACTTCCTTGTCACTCTATGCTGAGTCACCCTACCTTCCAGTCTCTTAAGCAGGCTCCGCAAATCAGGATATTAGTTTACATGATAATATGATTTAGGGAGCAAACCAAACTCCTGGCAGGCAGCAGCAAGGTTTAATGGAGAGGCTGAGGGACTACTAAGTCCAGAGCACAGCTGGATTAGGAGGGAAGGCAGGCCATGGAAATCCTAGTGGTTTTTCCATTACACCAGTTCCACACTGGCACAGGAGAGAGGCCTAGATTGAGCATGTTGCTGGTAGCCAGACCAGCTTGTGGTCCAGTGGAAACTTGACCAGCCCAGCTCTCCTCCGGCCTTCTAGCCTGTTTCAGGAGCATCTGCTGGCTACTACCAGCAGGGATACTACTGGTGCTGGCTTCTGCTTGTGGTTTATACAGGTGAAGTTGGGAGCTACATGGCAGCAGAGCCAGACACCTCTCCCTCTGCACCATCCAACCCCCTCCAGGACAGCAGATTGGGAACCTAAATTGTTTATGTGACTGTTGTTGTTGTTTTTTGTAAGCTGGAAATTTCTACAGTGGTGCCCCGCAAGATGAACGCCTCGTATACGGAAAACCCGCTAGACGAAAGGGTTTTCCGTTTTGGAGGCGCTTCGCAAAATGAATTTCCCTATGGGCTTGCTTCGCAAGACGAAAATGTCTTGCGAGTTCCTGCGGGGGGTTTTTCCCTTTTTTCCCCCTTTTCCTAAGCCCTAAGCCACTTATCAGCTGATCCGCTGATAAGCCGCTTATCAGCGGATCCGCTAAAAGCCGCTAAACCGCTAATAGCGCTAATCCGCTAAGCTGTCAATGGGCTTGCTTCGCAAGACAGCTATACGAAGAGCCTCACGGAACGGATTAATTTCGTCTTGCGAGGTACCACTGTCCTTTCATGAGTTAATCCTGTCTGAGAAATGCTTCTGTTGTAAACAAATTGTCTTTCTGATTTCATTGAGCTGATCAAACGGCCTTTCTCTCCCCCTCCAAATCAGGTGCAGCTATGATGGGGTGGAAGACAAGAGAATTATAGGGATGCAGCTGGATAAGCAAAGCAGTGCCCTCTATGTAGCATTCTCTAACTGTTTAATCAGGGTTCCCCTCGGAAGGTGTGAGCGTCACGGCAAGTGCAAAAAGTAGGTACTTCTTCACGTGTGTCCTCTCAACTGCTAACTCCGTTCTCAAACACACAAAAGTATTGATTCGTTGATACTGACATTGAGCTACTGATCGCAAAGAATTCCATATCTGTCTCCTCTATTAAGGGCCTGCATAGCATCTAGGGACCCGTATTGTGGCTGGATGAAGGAAAGTGGGGCATGCATGCAGCTGTTACCCGGAACAACGTAAGTTATAATTTGCATTGAGAGGTACTTTAACCTGCAGTAACAGTATTGCTCAAATAGGCTTTTGAATAGAGTTCTGATGAAAACCAACAGGCAGCCAATAAACATTTGTTTTCTTTCTATTCTCTATGCTTCCATGGTACTATTGTAGGCAGATTTATTTCTGACGGAGAGACCACCAGAACACGGAGAGACCACCAGAAAACATTTTTGTGTTCTTTTCACCTCTTTGTCGCGTAACATTTAGGATAACTTGCCTCATGCTGAGATGCCATGTTGTTGTGGTTTCATGGCACAGCAGCGTTGCACAATTCAGAAAATCTGAGAATTATATACCGCCCTAAACCCACCCTGAGACCTGTGGGTATAGGGTGGTATAGAAAGTCAATTAATAGTAATAATTAATTAATTAATTAATCAATTAATTAATTAATTAAATGATACGGGCTTCCTTACAGCACAATACCATATAAAATTACCAAGCACATACCTCCTCACATTCTAAGTTAAGAAGTAAAAAAAAAAAAATGCCTCAGCTGCAGATTCCTTATCACATTTTTATGAAGCTAGTGATATACTAACTCAGAACAGGGGTGCCTAACCCACCTTTTTGTAATAGATTCATATATCCAAGGAGGACTTCCATGGGCAGATAGCAAACCTTTCCACATAAGCTTAACCCTGTGTTTGCCACTCTGAATGACCATTTCTTGCTTTGTGTTTTTAGATTCATACACTATGAAATGAGCCCCAGACATTCTCTAGGTTGTTGGGGGGGGGATTGGGGGGGAGGGGAACAGTGCATCTTTCATGCCAATATATATTCCTTAAGTTTCAGTTAAATGCCGTGGCATGATCACATCAGAAGTCTAGGCACAGAAACTATCTGTCCTGACATGTGCCCATGTTGCAGTACAGTAATGGTTCTATATTGGTTGTCACGTAAAGATAAGGGTGAGAGGGAATACTTGGGGGTCTCATTAGGAATCCTCTTCTGCTTGCATTGGGCAAGTATTAGAAGAATAAGTGGGTTTTGTCTGTTTCTTCCTTTCACTTCTAGGCTCCATGTGTTGAGGCCTGTGAGTGCAGTAATTCTCACCAGCCTGTTTCTTTCTTTTGTTTAGACTTGCATTTGAACAGGACATTGAGCATGGCAATACCGATGGCCTGGGAGACTGCCAAAGTAAGCACAACTGTTTCTGCTCTTTCATTTTATCCTGCATTAGAGAATCTCTATAGATGCTTGGATGCTGCCTGCTCAGTATCAGCAAAGTTAAAGATAGAAAATCATGACAATAGCGAAAACAGTGTTTTAACAACAGACCTTTTAAAAAAAGGCAAGAGAAGCATTCAAGGAAATTTGCTGTGCAACAACACCACCTATTTAAATGGCAATTGTGTTGGAATTAAAACCTAGCTCCGAAGAAAATGTAATTACAAATTCCACCTAGGTTGTGTAAGAGGAGTGTTTTTGAATGCTGAGTTGGTGCCTAGGGCAGTGTTTCCCAACCTTGTGCCTCCAGCTGTTTTTGAACTACAACTCCCATCATCCCTGATTAGCAAGACCAGTGGCAAGGGATGATGGGAATTGTAGTCCAAAAACAGCTGGAGGCACAAGGTTAGGAAACACTGGCCTAGGGTAACAATGAAATCAGCCACGGGGCACGTTTTTTTGAATATTTCCTCCTACACAAGACATTTGTGTCCCCTCCAGCAATTTTGGGGTTTTACAAGAGCAAAAGCGTTCACAGATTGGCAACATTCACCACAGACGCAGAGATGGGATATTTTAGCAGGTTATGCTCTAGAAAGATTAAGATCCTAGCAACAACAATCAGCTGCTGCTTCCATACTTTCTTTTTTTTAAAAAAAATAACCATTCTATCCTAGCAATAGTAACATAAACACAAAGCCAATTAGATTTGGCTACGAGCCCGGCACCACCATAAGGCATACTTGGATAGCTGCCAGGGCCCAAGTGCCGTGGGAGGGATCACTCCTGACACCTACTCTGGGCCACATTACCAAAACAAAAAAACCACTGTTTGTTTGTTTGTTTGTTTGTTTGTTTGTTTGTTTGTTTGTTGTTTGAGCTTTAGTGCCAAGTGGCTTCAAACCACCATCTTGGATTTACTCCCAATTCCCCAAAAGTTAAGCAATATTGAAACATGGGTGGAAATACAGGCACTGCATATTGACAACCCTCTTTTCGTCCCCAATGATCTAAAGTGACACACAAACATTCGGACATTTCTTGGGCAAATTCAAGACCTGGGAGCAGATGTTAGCGGGTGAGGCGGGGGCAGCATCGTAGTGTAACTTTTTGCAGAGTGATACCGTCAACTGCTGGAGCCCCCTGGCCCTCCGTCTGTCGGGTGAATGAAGTTTGTTTGCGACAAAATAACATAGAGGAAATCAGAAGATGAGGGACACAATCAAGCAGAGTCTGGGTACTTATTTCCTTTGATGGGGATACCTACTTCTGTTTGCATTTCTAATTAGAATCTAAGGTTGCAGTTCAGCTGGCTGAAGATCTTTTGTTACAACTCAATGTGTTTTACAAGTTGAACCTTTGCAGTTCGAAATAAGCAGCGCTGCAGTTCAGTTGAGCTTACTCCTAGGAAGCTATGCATGCAATTGCAGTCATTGGGTGTTATGCTATGTACTCTTCAGAGCGTGGGTGCATGCAGACACATGCATATATTAATTGTGGATCGGCTGCCTGCATTTTTTGAATCCCCTTGGGGCTGTGGCTATGGGGGCCGTCACTTCAAAATATAAGAGTACACTGGGGTGGTACTTTGCCACAGATGGTACTTTGCCACAGACCTCCTCAACTGTGGGGCTGGCCCTGTTTGGCTATAGACCAGCATCACTATTACTAGGACTAACAATATTTATAGGGTTGCCATATTCCCAGAAGTTGAAAATCCAGACAAAAGTTGTTTGGGGGCTTTTTTCCAAAAAAAAAAACTTCCCTGCTTGCCATACATCCTGGTTTTCATGGACATTTTGCCAGTTCAGCAAAAGCAGGAAAGAGAGTGAGGGAATAAACTTTGGGGATTCATTTCAGGCCCTCTACCAGACACTTTCTTCGTGTTAATGATGTTTGCATCTAAATATTTTGGCTCATCCCGATTTGGAAGCAATAAGCATATTCTCAGAGTCTGATTCCAACTATAGATTTTTAATGCAAATAAACATTTGCTTAAAGCGGCTTTAAACAAATGCATGTTTGCTTTACAAAAATGGAGCCAGATTTTGACTTGGACTACCTAACTACTCAGGAAAAAGACACAGCCTGCAGTGTAGGCAATCCAAACTGGATTCAGCTATGTTTAAGTGAACAGAACTAGATATAGATCTGCCAGTCAGTAGTTGAAAGGGGAAGAACAAGGAGCATCTTAACTTGATGGTTAACTATTGATTGTTAGTGGTCTGTATTCCTGAAGCTGTCATGATCTATGTGAGGTGCTTGATCAAACTTGCTACCGTCTATCACCTGATAGTGTCCAAAACTTTGAATCAATCTATACACAAAGATTTAGAATGTGAACAGAGCTGAGAGCATGTATGTTTGAATACCTGTTTTTCATTGTGCATGTCCCAAAGTGATTTGTTCTTGAGCAGATTTGAAAAGGCCTTCTTTAAATGAAATGGAACCAACTGCGCACTTTGAAAAGCACCAAATCAGTGCAAATGCAATTCATAAACCCTATGCTTAACACATAAACCCTACAAAGTTAGCTACACATAGCTGCACATACCCCAAAGAGAGAGAAGGAATGTGTGCCCTTCAGATGTCGCTCACAGCATCCTTGGCCAATGGGCCATACTGGCTGGGAACAACAGGGATTGGAGTCCAGCAATTTCTGGAGGCTACCATATCAACCAGTCCTACCATAGTATATTCAGCAGAGTGAAATTTGGACAATTGAAGAAGGTGTGTGTGTGTGTGTGTGTGTGTGTGTGTGTGTGTGTGTAGATCCCTTAACACTTTCCCTCCTTGACTCTTTCCTTCTCCAAATTCTCTTCCGCAGGCATTGAAATGCATGTTTTCCCTTGCATCTAACATATAATTCGTCTCTGATAGTCAGTGTTGTTGGACTCTTTAACTCCCATCAGCCCAGCCAGCATGACCAATGGGTGGGGATGATGGGAGTTGTAGTTCTGCAATAGTTGGAGGGCAGCACGGTTGAAAGCTCTTGAGACAGCTCTATGTTCTGATACCTTTAGCCAGCCTTGAGAGTTTCTTGTTCACAAAGAGCTACAGAAGGATCAGCAGCACTCTCGTTGAGTAAGAGGCATATCAAGATAATGTAAAGCTATCAGAACAGAATGTACCCCCTGAGATGAAAAACACACACATGGCCAATTATTTAATGTTCAAAACTCATGAACTACATCCAAGATGTAACCTTCTTCTCTAACTCTTAAAATCAGCCTATCTGTGCTAACCTCAGGAGGAGCATTTAGAAGCTCATATGCCAGAAGTCTTTTAAGTTACTGCCTCAGTGCCTTGGTTTTACACAAAACAGCCGTATCCTAATTCCTTCAGCAGTGCTTAAGGATAATTCAAGGTGCATCCTCAACTCACCTTAAATATCCTTATCCTCATAACTTTAATTGCTTTTAATTGGCTAAAAGAGAAAGAGGGGGAAATATGTATAATTTAACAGAGAAAGGAAAAGAACGTGGCGTGCATTTTAAATACTTCTAGCGCATCCTAAATATGCCTACTTGGAAGTAAATTCCAGGAAATTTACTCCAAGAGGGTAATGGTGGTGGTGGTTATTTATTATTTTACCCTACCCTTCCTCCAAGAAGAGCCCAGATACTGAATTCTTGGATCCTCAACATAGGTATCTCACAGTAAATTTCACCCAAAAAAAGGACTTCAGGGGGTGCAAAGTTGCAATCATAAAAACAGTGAAGCTTCCCCCTTTATGAGTAAATGTACTGAGGTAAATGTGTCTTGAATTTACAAGCCGTTAGGGCTGAGACCTACATTCTTGAATTGCTAAGAACAAAACATCATACTTCATAGTTAGCTTAACTTGGGAGTTATGTTCCAGTTCTCACACCTAAAATCAACATCGTGTAGAGTCGTACCTTGGTTCTCGAACAGAATGCATTCCGGGAGTCCATTCGACTCCCGGAACCGTTCAAAAACCAAGGTGCTGCTTCCGATTGGCTGCAGGAGTGTCTGCACCAGACGTTCGGCTTCTGAAAATCGTTCGAAAACTGGAACACTCACTTTCAGGTTTCATTCGTTTGGGAGCTGCTTTGTTGGGGAGCCAAGGCATTTGAGATCCAAGGCACAACTATATAGTCTAAACCCACTGAGTTCAGTGGCAGGTGGTGACGGTGAGCTTTGGTATTATGGCATCCTGTGCAAGGCCAAAATTTGCCCATCCCTCCGAAGTCCTTGCACTGCCTTTCCAAAGCTAAGTAAGGAAGTGCCCAGCTTTGGAGGAGACACAAGGGCTCTGGCAGGGTCCTAGAGCCCTCCCCCTCCTACCCAAAGCTGGGACAGTGCTAACTAGGGCTCAAAGACCCTATCAGAGCCCTCACACCTCTTTCCCAAACCCCTGCACCTCACTTAACCCAGTTTTTTAAGGTCACTTACCCAGCTTTGAGGTGATGCCCCCATGGCTCTGTGCAACGTCCATGTGCCCCACTTGCACATCACTAGATCCATCCCCGCGGGTGGGATTGCAAAGGCATTTCCCCTGGAAGCTAACTCCATTTTTAGTTGTTTGTTTTTATACCTCTCTTCACCCAAAGATCACAGGGCAGCTCACAACATAAAAATACATGATGAGAACACAAAATACATAATAAATTGAAAACAAAAACAAACCAATAACCTCCCCTCCCACAGAATTTAAAATCAACCACATTCACAGTTGTACCTTGGTTCTCGAACGCCTTGCAACTCGAACATTTTGGCTCCCAAAGGCTGTAAACCTGGAAGTGAGTGTTCCGGTTTGCAAAAGTTTCTTGGAAGCCGAACGTCTGATGTGGCTTCCACAACTTCTAATTGAGTGCAGGAAGCTCCTGCAGCCAACTGGAAGCCGTGCCTTGGTTTTCAAACGTTTTCGGAAGTCAAACGGACTTCCGGAATGGATTCTGTTCAAGAACCAAGGTACAACTGTATATTGAGTACTATATGGGTTAAAACCTAGTACAGTTAGATAAGTGCCAAACAGCCAGCATGTTTGTATGTATCTCTTCTCGTCAATGTCAGTTGATGAAATAAATATATATAGACCCATATAAACTACTGATTGGGTCCTATTGTACATGACAGAGTCATGCAGTCCTGCTGCATTTGCCACCTTGTTTATAACTTGCAATCCAGTTTGCTTTCCACGCATAAGCTTTTCTCTCTTCCACATCAACCTTTTCAAAGGCAAGGAATCTGGAGCCTTTCTGCCAGCTTGAGAAAGTTTTAGTCATACCCCCTGGACAGGCAGGCTTCCATGCACAGGAATGATCCCAGGCTACAACTGAATATGTAATAGGGCCATCTCTGTGTATGAATTTGATCGCACCCATCTCTCCTCCAACGTGAAGCTTATCCCATAGTTTACAACAAGAACATGATAATTTCCTGGTAATTCGCAATTGGGAATTGGGGACCATGGCATCTTTCATTGCATTCCTCACTCTCATTTGGCACATAAATCTGAACAGAGATTGCGCGCCAGATTTATTCTTTATGAATTCCACCAAAACTGAATGTAAGACTACTAAAGAGCATTTGAAATTCAACCATATAGATATACACCAACTAATTATTTTTAAGATGAATTTCTTACCACAGCATGACAGGTTCTGGTTTTGTCACACTGGCTCAAAGGAGCTAGGACATGATAGTTAATTGACAAAGTTTATTATAAAGGCACCAGTCTTGCACCCTGAGTGAGATCAACCCTTTTGCATACAGCTAGTTATATGCTCAAGCCTGGGTCCCATTTGTTTTGAAAGTCTAGGTGGCCCACCAAGATGCAGCACTCAAATTTATCTTTATTTTTGTTGTTCCCTTTATTCCGATCATGATTCGCTCATATGGTTTGGCACATTACTTGTTTCCTTTTTTTCTTAAACTAAGCTTTGGGGTTCATGCATACTTCCTTTTGTCCCTCTGCTTTTCCCCAGAGAAAACTGCTCTTTGGTGCTCAGTCAGAGCAAACAGCAATTCAGGACTGACGTTTCCTTCAGTTGAGCACTAAAGAGTGGAATTTCCTTGGGAAAGGAACAGGGCAAAGGGAAAATTGCTTGGACCCATGCTTTCTATTCATGGGACAAGAGGAAATGTGCCCTTGGATATGCAAAGAGAACTGCATGGCTACAGGAATTATTGTTACTAGTCAAGATCTCTTGATTATAAATAAACTCTGCAAAGCAATCTCTAATTGGTCACCCATATGCATTTGGTTGGGGTTTTTTATTTTCTGTTTTAAAAAATTTACCCCACTCTTGAGGTTGAAATCTCTCAGAGAAACCAGCAATTTTATAATCAAAACTACAGTCTACAATAGCTGTGCAGTACCAAAAAGAGTGTTTAAATATTGATCCAAGAAGATTATGCCACGGCTTGAATGCAGACCTGCCTTTGCACTCTCCAAAGGCACTTTCACTTGACCACAGGGAGGGTTGTTCCTAGTTTCCCCATGAGCCCCCCAAATCCCTTCCCAAAAGGTGGTTGAGATGTCATTCTTCTCACCCACCTCCCCGTGCACAAGTAGAACTCATATCTCCTTTTGGGATCCAAGAACCCCATGTTTCACTTTGCAAGAATAAATATCAAGTTTTTACTTAAGGCAAGATTCCACTATCAATATGATAAAACCATATGAGAGAATCAGTACAAACAGAGAGTGACACTATACACATGAATAGCAGTAAGGATGTATGTGAGGTTTTGTGGACAGACAACTTAGAACGATATTAGAAATAATTTTTTCCCCTTTCCCCTCCCTCTCCTTTCTCTTTTTTTTTTCCAGATTCGTTCGTAGCACTGAATGGTAAGGAAGTTCCCCTTCCACATTGTTTTAATACCTGTCTGTGCAGATCAATTTTGGAGGAATCATATATTTTACAATCTTGTCAAATATTTCCATGTTTTTATTGTTTTAATATTTTGCCCTTATTTACTTTTTTTCATAGACATTTCAACTACTTCATCAGATCATGAAATGTCTTACACTACAGTGTATGGTCAGTTTTGGAGTTTTGTTTTTTTAAAAAAATAATAATAATCTTCCTCAAATCCTTGTGGTAGTAGTTCGTAGTTTCCACTCCAAAGTAGATATAGTCCTTTTCATTTTGGGGCCTAGTTCACTAAACTGATACAAGATTCATTTATCTTACTCTAGCAGTTATTTCAGTCTTTCCTCGTCCACAGCGACCCTTGAAGTAAGCTTAATGCGAGCTAAAGCCAAATGTAAATTCACATGCTTAAACTATTCACATGCAGAACTTTGGAAAAGGAAATTATAGGAGAGAGGAAGAACTCCTCTAGGCAAAAGGGTATAGAACCTGAAGTATATTTTTGTGCATAAAGTGACCAAGCTCTGTAGTCAAGTTTATGCCATCTAGTATGAAGAGCATCATGGTTATGTACTCAATACAAATTGAGATATATAACATTTAGTCCAAAAGGTTGTAGGGTGGTATTCAGTTAAGCCCTGCTCAGAGGAGACCTGTTTAAATTAATGGACCTACGTTAATCACAATCATTAACTCCAGTGAGTCTATTCTGAGTAAGACTAATTTTGAATACCACCCATATTATACAAAATCAAAATGCGCAGACAGTTAAAGTATGGCTAAATTGGAGAAGGGCACATCAGGCCTCCATCCCAAAATGAAGCACTGGCAACAAATTTTGTATCTCCTACTCAAGGAAGGCTGAAGAATGGGAAGTCCTGACTTAAATACTCAGCTACCAGATGATGATGATGATGATGATGATGATGATGATGATAAAAATAAAAATAAATATGCTGCCCATCTGACTGGGTTGCCCCAGCTACTCTAGGCGGCTCCCAACAAAAAACAGTAAAAACACAATAAAACATCAGACACTAAGAACTTCCCTGAACGGGGCTGCCTTCAGATGTCTATTAAAAACCACACAGCTGTTTATCTGTTTGACATATTCCACAGAGCAGGAACAACTACCAAAAAGGCCCTCTGCCTGGTTCTGTGATTGGCCAAGAGAGCCAAAGAAATCCAGCTGAAGTTCTCCATTGTGTTGGGGCAAATTTGCCCTCAATTTATGGACAACAGTTGTCATTTTTCAGCCATGAAAAGCACAAGAAGTATGGTCCCAAGCCCATGTTTGCCAAGGGAGCAAAAATATATCAGTGGGCAACACTATCAGTAGAGGATCAATGGGCAGAATATGGGGTGCTTAATCTTCTCCTCAGTCACTGTTTCGTTCTCTCTCTCTCTCTCTCTCTCACACACACACACACACACAATATTCTGACCCTGGAAGTGCACCTGGCTGGGGGCAGGGAGATAACAAATGGGGGGAAATTCAGAGAGAAGAATTGGAATAGCAGATGAGGAATTCTTACGTTACGAAAGAAACATGATGTTTCTTTCTTAGATTCCACTTCTACCCTTACTGTGTAGCAGGTGAAGCAGAACTTGACTTTCAAAATGCATGTGTACCTAACAGAATCAAAAATCTTTCAAACATAAATAATTGTAAGAGTCAGCCCTTTTATTAGTAAAGCAAACCGATGTTATTTTTTCCTAAACTTGTTTTCCATCTGGGGTTATAATATTTGCAAACAACATTTGTGTCCTAGTATAATAATGAAAACACAGGAAGACCCATGGGGAGATATCTGACCTTTGTTTTGCATGGGGAGGCAGTATTTCATTATAATACGGAACTTCCACTCTGTAAATGAGGAGAGGAAAAAATTTTCATGTTATACATGCAAACACATAGCATCAACTGAAGCATTATCGGAAACGATGTTGGGTTTTGGAAAGGAGAAAGGCACATGATCTCCCCCTATCATAGCGTTGACAAGAATCAAAATTCTAATTTACCATAAGCACTACCCCATAGCTTTTAAAGTCTTTGCCTTCCATCAACCAAAGCAATAAGCATTGACACTTACGGCCTGGCAAATTTTCCTAGCTGATACTAAAACATGTTTTGATAGAGGCTGCTTTCTGCTGAAATATATTTCCTTGGGCGGAAATCCCTCACATTTAAATGAAATTCCATTAGAAGGACCAAAGTTTAAGCAGTACTTGGAAGAAACAGGCAACGTAATATTCTGTTGCGGATAATAGGCAAGCTTCCGGATTGTCAAAAAGGTGCTCTTCAGTTCCAGGGAAATCATTATTGTGACCAGACTGTAATATTTTATAACTGAGAGGATGCAACATTTCCTCCCATGTGGCATATTGGTTGCTATTGTGACTGCTGTGTGCAGTGTGGCAGAGTGAGTGTCAAGGCACTCACAGATTTTATTTAATTTTAATTGACAACGTAATTAACGGCAAAGGGGGACGCAGGTGGCGCTGTGGGTTAAACCACTGCACCGCTTGGGCTTGCCGATCGAAAGGTTGGCAGTTCGAATCCCCATGATGGGATGAGCTCCCATTGTTCTGTCCCAGCTCCTGCCCACCTAGCAGTTCAAAAGCATGCAGTGCAAGTAGATAAATAGGTACCACTCCGGCGGGAAGGTAAATGGCATTTCCGTGCACTGCTGTGGTTCGCCAGAAGCAGCTTAGTCATGCTGCCCACATGACCCGGAAAAACTGCGGAAGCAGACAAACGCCGACTCCCTCGGCCTGTAAAGCGAGATGAGTGCCACAACCCTAGAGTCGTCCGCGACTGGACTTAATTGTCAGGGGTCCCTTTACCTTTAATTAACAGCAAACAATAAAACACCCCATCCCACGGGCCTGCACCCCACAGCGGTATGTGATGATACATAATGCTGCTAGAAGCACCCCACCCGAATAAAGCTCTGGTGGAATAGATGTTCCACTGGCAAATGTCTTGCCAGTCAATCGGGGGGAAATGGAGCATGGATAGGCCTCATCCAGAGCTCCTTTGCTTCCTCAATACTCCCACGGAGTGCTGCATCCGCCATGGGGCTGACGTAGTTAATTTCTTCCCATTGTAGTCAACAGTAAGAAAACGTAGGAGCATTCTGCTCTGCCTACGGCAAAATGGCAAAGCGGTAGATGTGCTTGTTTCATCAGTGGATCTGCACACTGCCACTTCCAAAAATGCACACTAGGATATCTCTGTGGGTGACAGAGGAAGATGCCTAATATGCTCCCAATTGCCAAGGAAATGAATGGTTTTCTGCACTTCCTTGCTGCTTCTTATTTTTTCTTGCCAGTTCAGTCTCTGGGTTGTTGTTTTTTCCCCTCTCTTATCTGCCGTGACAGATAAACTCCTGCAATAATTTGAAAAGACTTAAGCATCTGACCTTTTCATGCACAATTGTTTCCCATATCCAAAATAATCATACCAACCATGTCAAGCACCTGTCCTGCCAAAAAGTCAAATACACATGGCACAGGGAAAGGGGAGAACAAAACAGGCTTTCTTCCTGTAAAATTTTACTCTCATATGCATCAGTCTTAGTGAATGAGGCCCTCATTTTGCTGCTGCCACATCCTGTCTCCCTTTGTGGTGTTGCTTTAACTTTCCCCATTCATTGTCTTACTAGGTTGTTCTCTAGTCGCATAACTGAAGAGTGTGTAGAGCATTTTAATATCTGCCGTCTCTTAGAACAAATGCTAGTATGCATTGATAACCCATCTTAACATTTTCAAGATCCTTTCCGTGAAGTCTTCTGGTTGCATCCAATTTCTTCTTTGTATACTGTTATCACAATGACAAAAGTTTAACAAATCGTGAATGTGGTATCTTGGCAAGATGCGTATTTTTAAAATCAGGCTCAATTTTAAAACCTGAAAGAATTAGAGTTTTAAAATTGAAGCTGAAAAAACTGGTTTGAAAAATAATGCTATGATGGTGGTATTCAAGCACACTGTTAGGAAACTTTCAAAATATAGTAAAAAAACACACTATTTTTGCAGAATATTTTTTTCCTTCTGAGAAATTAAACAGAAGGCATCTTCTATATTTGATTGTATATATCTGGTTTTCCTGTAGTCTAGATATTACGCAGGTGGGTGTTTTGTTTTTGTTTTTTAAAAAAAGAATACTAAGGACTCCCATGCTATCGTGACCATAACCTCAAGTATTCCCATTGACTTCAATTTACAGTTTTGCAGTGAGCCATTCTGCTATCTAAAAGAATGGCAACACATTCTAAAGGATAGGCAAGCACAGCTTAGTAAAGGTATATACTTTTCATATACGGGACTAAATAAGAATTCACGTAACTGTCATCAGAAATACAGTTGTCTGAGATCCTTGGGAAACCAAACTCTGCCTTGTCAGCAGTTATCTCAATGAATCATTGAACTGGCTTAGCAAAAGGCAGTTCTTCATATCCTGTATCAGAATGCAGATAGACAATGAATGTGGCACAACTTTGGGCTAGGCTAGAGCTCCAAGGGGGTAAGTATTGGCAAAAGAGGTTGTTTGGTGACCCAGCTAGCAAGTCCAAAGTGTAACCAGCTAGAAATTTCAAGACCTGGTGGGAAAGAATAGTATGCTCTGTTTTTTTTGGCATTTGTTCACTCATCTCTCAAACCGAGATGAAAGAGAATTTATCTTGATTACATGTAGCAAATCATTTCTCAATGTGCAGTAGACTAACATATTAGTAACGGAGTTAATAGGCTGATTTTTGACATTTCAGTGAAACACTTTCTTGCCCTACTACCATCTGGTACTCATTAATTATTATTTTTTACATAGTTACAGCTTTCCATTATCAATGAGTTCTCCACATAGTTGAAGCATATGGTTTGGGAACACTTATTGCAGAGAATGTGTCCCCTGGGCAAATATTTTCCCTAGATTACCGTATTAAGAAAAGGTTTTCCTTAACCATACGTACAGCTTAACCATAAAATGGCCCCTCTGAACGCATCTAAACTGAAAAGTATCTGTACTGGGATGTGGGTGGAAAATGCATATTAAATCAAAGCATGAAATGCAACTGCTGTTTGGCAATGGTTCCTTCTAGTCCTAATACCTTTAGATACAACTAATTGCTTTATTGTGCTGAGAACTGCATTCCTGGTCAAGTTGAACAAGTTTTTGTGATGTACAAAAGTAAACAGAAGGTTGGGCTGCCCAGGGGAGGAGATATATCAGTAGTCCTCTAATTGCAGGGAATGAGCATGAAAAACTCGAGATATAAATTTCCATGGCTATTCACTGCCTCAGTGTTGGGGGGGGGCGGTTACTGCTTATGGATGACCATGTTGCTAGGGAGTACCTCTTTTATTTTATTTTTTGCAGCAGTCCCAATTACAGAAGCCAAATATGTTTCCACCGATTTTATCTACATTCAAAGCAAGCAGTGTATGAAAAATGCTGATATCAAGATCTCCAGAGATTTTCCTTCTCTGTAGACACGTTTAGGCACCCTGCTATATTCCCAAATGCCAAGAAAACAAATGGGTGGGGGATCTTTTTTCCCTCCTCCACCCCGCTCCAATTAAAGGAATTATTATTTTCAAAGAATATAAATTTTAAAGAATTATTTTGGAAATCCTTAAGGCAACTCCTAAGTTTTCATTATTAATGGGCACTGGTGGAACTGCACTCCCTGTCATGATAGATAAAGAATAATGCAGTGCCCATGTCAGTGCAATTCTCCAGCCTGGGGTACATTCCTATAAATTAATCATGTTAATGATTAGCTGTTGCAACTGATAGCTCCAGCCACAGTAAAACACTGTGAATCTGACCTGCTTTCCTGCAAACTAGTTACAAGTACGAGAGCATAATATATAAGGGGTGGCATGAGTTCCTAAGCTACCTTGCAGCCTTCATGTGGCTGAGAAGAACAACTCCCACCTCTCTCATTCTGCTGCATTGAGTAGTCCCTACTCAAGACAAACACATCCTCCAAGTCCCCTCCTTCCCCTGCTGACTCTCCTTGCTCCTTGTCTTCTCCCCACATAGTATATAGCCTTCCCCACCAGATTGTTTGAGCCTGTGATGGTCCTGGCTATGCTACCACTTCCTGATCATCCCTGAGCATAGGTGTGAGGAACTGGATCTGGTCAGTGGGCTTGGTCCTTATTTATGCACACACATAGCTGTGGACCAAGTTTGACGGCTGCATGTCAACAGCAATGATGAACGTGGCTTGGCTGAAACAGCCTTGCGGACCAAAAATTTCCCATGAGCTGGAAATTCCCCATGCCTGCCTCAGAGGCAGGTTCTGTTGGCCCAAGTGACTTGTGGATGGGAATTCCGCCTGTCCTGTACAAAGGCTTATGATCCCCAAACAAGCACTTTCTCGCCAGACTGTGGTCCAGGACCCATGTGCACTTTTGGAATTCCATGTAGCTTTGATGGCTAGGATAATCTTTTTTTCCAATTACATGACCTTTTGAGTTCCCTGTTCCAGCCTCCTGGAAAATTAGGAACCTGCTGTTTTGTACATGCCAGTGTAAGGTCTCAGATTGGCTGCTGCCGTGTACTCTAAATGGAAGGGTGCCTTTGAAAGCCTGCAGGAAGATTTAATGGGTCCAAATGCATCTGTTTACTTTCTAGTATGAGTGGCCAAGAGAGGAGACTTAATCCGAAAATTCCAGAAGGAGTATTATCTACCGTAGTTATTGCTTGGTGACAACCAGGCCAAATCACTGGAATCTCCTATATCCCATCACAGATTTTCCAAGATCTTTTGGCGCAATCTTCCTCCACATTTCATTCGTTTTTGAAGTGAGACTGTTTGGCAACAGAGAGCACAAAAAATACCTCCCAGTCTCTTTCTGAGTCCTTGGAGAGTTGCTGTTAGAGTGAAGCACACTGGGCTAAGTGAGCAAAATACTATGGCCTGATATAAGGAAACCTCCTTTTCAACACTAGAATTCATATCCTAGAAAGGCTTATGACAACACTTCATTTTTGCTTTCAATAAGAGACTGGTAAAATCATTTTTTTAATGGTTTTTGTTGCTGAATGGGTTATCTCTGCCCAAATCAGTGGAGGAAGACATTAAGAGACAGATTATCTTCATCTTTTTCTGCTTTTGCATTTGATTATTTTTCTCATCTCTCTCTCTTTCTTCATATTATCCAACCACCATGGCTGGTGTTTTGCTTTTCATAAATGAAGTTCCATCATGGAAACACACAAATCACAAAGATCTCTTAACTTTGGCAGCAAATTTCAGCTAATCCTCCTCAATGATTAGCTTTTGCCATCCTGCTGTCCTCCACATATTTTGGACTACGTTTCCCATCAGCGCCAGCTGGAGGAAACCAGGTTGGCAAAGGCTGCTGTAGATAATCCTGTCACTCTTCTCAGGTGTTGGATCACACCTTGCTGAAAATACATGTGCAACTCTTTGGCTTTTAATTGTGTATGTCAGTGGTTTTCAACCAGTGTGCCGGGGCACCTTGGGGTGCCTTGAATGATGGTCAGGGGTGCTGCAGGCAACACCAGCCTCTGTCCCTCTTTCCTTCCCTCCCTCTCCTGATGCCCTCTCACGTCTCTGCATCCCAAAGGCTTGCACAACTGTTTGTTGCAGCAGCCCTGGCTACAAACTCCCCAGGCAAATGGTGCCTCTGGAGCTGGCCAGGGGGTGCTGGTTGCCAGGAGCTGAGGTGACTCAGAGACCAGGGGTTGCTGCGGCAGCTGCCCAGAGAACTCCCAAGGAGGAGGGGAGAGGAGAGGCAGCTGAGGGAACACTCCTCAAGGGAAGGTGTTTGAAAAAGGGTGAGAGGCTGCCAGCTCTGCAGGCAAGGGGTGACACAACTGGGCTCCTGAGCCCCACAGGGGTGCCGCAGAAAGAATGTAGTTAGTTAAGGGATCTGTGGACTCAGAAAGGTGTATGTTCTTTCATTGACCCTGAAGGTTCAAATAATGCACATCCTTCAAGGAAATGCCTTTGGAAATGTTGCTTGCTGTCAGGCTGCTTCTTCTCCCTTTCCCTAACTATATTTATGATGCAAACAGGACACTCCAGTTCCCTTGTTCCCAGTACTACCACTTCAGACTCTCCAGCCCAACAGGGCTATGACGCTAGGGGCCGCATGCTCGATTGGAAGGATCCGGTTGGCTCGTCTGAAAACACAAACCCCTATGTGGCCGTCTCATCCCATAATCACCAGGACAAGAAGGGTAAGGCCTTGGAAATCATTCTTCCTGTGGTGGCGAGGGAGGGGAGCGGCTGCAGTGTAACTGCTTCCAGCTGGAGCGCAGCAACTTGCAATAAAAACTCTGGCCCTATAATTAAAAGCTTATCACACACACAGGCAGAAAGCAAAATAATAAAATTTTAAAATTGGGTTTCGGCTGCCCAGTGACTCAAGAAAACCATACAGAACAAATGTGAGCATATAAACTTTGGGTGTGCTGGAGAACAAGACTGGGGAGTTTTAAGCTAGATGAGATGACGGTGATAGGAGATGACCTATGTGCTTTACATTATTCACCATTCCGCACTTCCAACAGAGTGTATGGAAGTACTTTTGATGTTTAATTCATTTAAGCTGCATGTTCAAGCCACTTTGTAGTGTTACGGAAAATCCCTTGAAATAAAGGACACATTCCACCTGGAAGTTCCCCTGTACAAGCCCAGTTGACATTAATAACAGCCTGCAGTGCTCCCATTCATGTCGATAAGGCTTCCTGATGGATTGTGCTTGAAGAAACAGGGCATCTTGAGCCACAAATAGCTGTGGCAAGAACGGTTGATGCCATTGTAATTGTCCCCGCCCTTTTCTTTTCTCTTATCATTAAAAAAGTACCCATATTGTCAACATTTTGCTGTTTGGTAGCTCAAATATTAGTTGTTTTTTTAAGTGCAACTTTACAACGGGACAAGTGCCAGGTTTCTGAGTTCTTCACTAGAAGTCCCACCTGCCATTGTGCACTCTCTCAGGCAGCTAATCATAAGGCTGCAGTCTTTATTTCATTTTCTAATTAAACTTTAGAGTGAGGGCGTGTGTCCACAATTCCAATTTATAGCCCCCCCATAATTGAAACGGCACATCTTTGAAACAGGGGCGAATGGGCACTTCCTATGATATCCATCTTTTGCCAGTTGCTGCAACCTTGGATTGGCTATTTTCACATGCAGTGTGATCGCAATCACAGATGCTCAAATCTTGAAAGTCGTCCGGTCCAGCTTTTCTAATGCTTCTCAACAGGGAGCTTCAGCTTCATCTGTTCTGTCTGTACTTTTGCTACACTCAGTACCTTTCATTTCAGTGAGAGTTCCCTACACTACTCTGGTTGAAGTGGCTTGAGCTCCCAGCTTAAATGAATTAAGCAACTAGGTTCTTTAATCTTCTCAGCTGGGGGGAAATGCTTTCTTTAAGGTAGACTTTAGGACAGAATCCACTACAACGCTGATGTCATGCAGCTTCCCTTAATTTCAATAGGAATCCCACGGGCAAAGAATAGGGTTGCACAGCTGTAGTGCTCAGATGACAGCTTTTCGGCGAGGAAAGAGCACTTTGGGTCAAATTTTCCTCTAGTTTAAATTAAGGCAATAAGTTTTTCTGCTGTTTGGGGTTCAGCTCTGTCCCACTTACCTGGAAGCCTAAGTTCCATTGCCCTAAATGAGGCTTGCTTCTGAGTAGACACGTCTGATAGCAGGCATTGACATCTGTGTAGACATTGCACGGTACATCCATTGATTATCAACGAACAGTGATGTCTAATCAGACATAAGCACCATGGAGATCAATGGGGCTTACTCCTAGGTAAGTGTGTAAGGTTGTTGCTAATTTTAAGCACAGAGGAAAAAGTTAATTGGTTAATGAAAGGCTCCATAGTTCATTCTTGAACCCTTTTAGTTAAGGTCAGTTACTCTAATGGGCACTTTGGTTTATCCAAGTGTAAGTTGTTAGGGAGGGACAAGGGTGGCGCTGTGGGTTAAACCACAGAGCCTTGGACTTGCTGATCAGAAGGTCGGCAGTTCAAATCCCCGTGACGGGGTGAGCTCCCGTTGCTCGGTCCCAGCTCCTGCCAACCTAGCAGTTTGAAAGCACATCAAAGTGCAAGTAGATAAATAGGTACGTCAAAGTGCAAGTAGATAAACAGGTAAACGGCGTTTCCGTGTGCTGCTCTGGTTCGCTAGAAGCAGCTTAGTCATGCTGGCCACATGACCCGGAAGCTGTACGCCGGCTCCCTCGGCCAATAAAGCGAGATGAGCGCCGCAACCCCAGAGTCGGCCACGACTGGACCTAATGGCCAGGGGTCCCTTTACCTTTTACCTAAGTTGTTAGGTAGTTCCTTCAGTATCTCAAGAACAGCATATAGCTGTTGTTTATTTGTTTGAAAGAGGTATACACCACTCTTCAGCAAATCTTCCAGGGAGGCATACAAAACAGAATTAAAAAAAACACACAGTAAAAGGACTAAAATAATAAAATTGTCTTTGCCTGATGCTGAATGTTAATGTCAGGCAAGCTTCCCTGAGGTCCCACTATGCAATGGGATGTCACCAGGCACATTATCTCAAATGTTGGTGGCACCTGAAAGGAGTGTCTTTGAAGATTACCTCAATACACAGGCATGTTTGTAATGAAAGAGATGTTCCTCTGTTCCCAAGCTATATGGAGTTTTATACAAGCACTTTGCATTGTGCTCATAAATAGACTAGAAGCAAATGAAATGCTTTTCAGAACTGGTGAGGTATGTTCCACCAACTACTCTCCGTCAAGCTCCTGGTGGCTCCTCTACCCCCTTTTTGGAACTTCAGTTTCTGAAAGTATTCAAAGACAGCCCTACAGACAACACATTAGTCAATCCTAGTTGTTCCTAGAGAATTGAAAACATGAGTGGAGCAGATTTTAGTTGTATGGATATTTATTTATTTATGGGCGTTCGGTTAAAAGGTGGGATGATAATACTAATCTATACATATTTTTCAAGCAGCTGATAAATCTCTAGTTTAAAAAAAGATCTTTCAGAGTTGGTAGAGTGCACTTGTTCTTTGTGGTTTTTGAGACTGCACAGCAGTTGACTGAATGGGCAAGCAGACCTACTTGTCATATTGCAATCTCCTTTCAAATTTCAAGGCCGCCCCCAGCGAAAAGCTGATGGGCTATGATTGTTTTCACTTGAATTCGCCTAATGATGAGGTTACCAGAGAGACTTTATTAGCACTTGAACGTGCGTATTTAAATATGGATTCTTAGGGGCCTAATTAGGAATATGATCAAAGCTGGAAGCAGTCTATACACGTTAAGAGGGTGAAAAAACAATGGTGGCAGAGGTGACTGCATGGTTGTTTACCATTATCACATATCTGTGTGCTGTCTCTCCTTCCCTTGCCCCCTTCAAGCCAAGCTGGCACATAAAAAAACAACTACTGATATTCCAATTATTATTATATGAGGGCAAAGGAAAGAGTTGTTATGCAATTTTTTTTGAAAGAGAGCATTATGCTTAATCTTTCCTATATTCACTTTGGTTGTGGATTTATTTTCCTTCACAAAAGTTTTCTTCCTGCCTTATATTTTTATTTTACAACATGCTTTCTCAGTTTGTTTGGGGTTTGTTTGTTTTTTGGTGGTTCTGTTGTACCTGTGGAAGGTGCTTTTGCGTGCTCTCTCTTTCCCTCCTACCCAAAAACCGGACTTGCCTTTTTAATTGTACTAATTCTTAAGCCACTTGCTGCTTTGTTTTCAATGCCACTGACGCCTCGATGATGTCACATCCATATGTCCCGCTTTTAATTCAGCGCAAACATCTTGAGGGAATCATCTTGAGAAGAGATGCAAGAAATGGGGAGGGGGGGATAATTAAATGGGTTGACTCATGGGAATGTGACATTTGTGTGCACCGCAGCTTTGGTAGCTAAATATACTCCGGAACTGCTGTTTGGAGAAACCTCACAATTCCTGCCAAGATCAAAATGTGGATTGCAGTGCCTAGCAAAGAGGCTGTGTGCATTGCCTTCCTTCTGGCCTTATGCATTTTGGCCATTGAAAAATATATTCCATTTGGGATGAGGGAAGGGAATTCGATAACAACCAACAGTTCTTCTCCACCTTTGCTTGGCAAAATTTTGCAGCCTTTTCTTTTTGCTCCCTCTTTTTTGCATCCCTGCACAAATACCTTTCCGGAGTATGTTTCTGTTTTCTTTCCTTTCTTGCTGTGTTTGCAGTGTTAATTTAATTCTGTGTGTTTCTCACCTTTTTACAAAAACCAGTATTTCTCACATTGCAATCTAACCTTCCCTTCTGCTGCCATTGTACATAGTCTCTCCCCTGCCCTCTCCCATGGTAGAAAATCCTCTCTGTGGAATGTTCCAAGGCTGTACCCTCTTTACTATAAAGTAGTATTACAGTGCTATGTTTAGAGATCTCCCACTAACCAAAAGAATATAAACAAAGAAAATGGAGTAATTTTCTCTAGCAATAACAGGGCCTTGCCTCCTTCATTGCCCCCCCACCCTTCTTTTCTTCTTTAGAAATTCCCAATAAATTTCTAGTCTCATATTCATTTTGTCAAAACAACTGTTCTGTTTTAACTCTGTCATTAGCTGTCTAGAACCTCTCAAGCTATCCCTTTTTAAGTTAAAGTGTTGAAAACTAAACACAGATGTGGCTTTCACTTCATTGTTTTCACTAAAGTTGTTGCAATGTTCATGTCATTCAAAAGTGGGGGCAGAATGGTTTGTTCCATTTAACTCGTGAGTTGCTTTTTTTTTAGCGGTATGTGCGTCACTTTTCTTTGCTCACAGTAATCAGTTAAGGAAAACCTCTCTCTGGTAAAGTGATCCTGAGCAGCCTTGTTTCTCTTGAAAACGCAGTGTTAATCAGTCCTCAACTTACAATTCCTTAGAAAACGAGAGAATAACAGTGCTTCAAAATAAATGATGCACTCCGAGTCTGTTCCCACGTTCAGCTCTGCCAACTCATTTCCACAAACTGCTATTTATGCGAGTTGTTTACCCTCTTGAGCAGTACGATGTTGGAGTCCCAGACTCACGCGATCCCATGATTCCAACTCCCATCAAGCGAAAAATGTTCACAGGAGTAAGTTAACGGCTGAGCAGTGATTTGTGAAAAGGAGCACGCGGCCAAATGGGGGAGATGGTTCTCTGTTTATGGCCACAATTACACTGTGAGCTGCCTTGAGGGCCCCAGAGAGCTGAGAAGTCAGTTATAAATATACAAACAACCAAAAATATTACAGAGTCTGCATCAAATTTAGAAAGCTACTGATTGAAAAAGATTAGTCAGAGACGTACAGTTTGTTTTAATAATATTGACAAAACTAACATCAAAGGCAACTAGAAACCACGTTTATTTCAGCATGCACTGCTCATTACAAAAAAACTGGCTTATTTGCATCTCAAAAAATAGAGGGGGTGTTGCAACTCACCATCTAACTGGATTTCAGTGAAGCTATATTGCTGGGGGGGGGGGAATCTGCAGTGAATGGTCAATTCAGATGTTATAGTCCTCACACAGAGGCCTTAAAAGTGCTCCTTTGAAGTGGCACACCAAATAGGAGGCCAAATCTTTGTGATCTATCTGTTAAGTAGATTGCCCTGAGCTTGTGGACCTTTCCCTTGCTGCCCATCGGTAGTGTAGGACACTGTGGTAGAATCCCACACACACCAGCGTTTTCTGAGACTTCTACCCTGCGTTGGTGTAGTGTCGAATCAGCCCTAAGTTCCATGGTGCCATCAGTAAGTAAACGTAAAGGAAATAGGCAGTATCACTTTCAGTGTTGACGGATTGCTAGATAGCACTCAGAAGACACCCAACAAGCCCATTTATTTAGTATTACTAAATAGATTCAAGGACATTGAAAGAAAAGGCTGTATATTACCTGTCGTTGTTGTTTTTTAAAAGTTGTTGTATTCTTCTGCTGGCAAAGAATCCTTCACTAGGTTTCCACCAAAATGGACTTGGAAGTGTCCTCCTCAGCTGAATACCCTATGGCCCACTGAGGCTCTGGGTGTAAATGATGAATGGGCAAATGATGTTGAAAAGCTGTGTCAGTTCAAGTAGCAGCTGCATAATCAGTTCCATCTTTTGGGGCCAGGAAGGAGCTTTGTGCCTAAGACACATATGGCTGGAGCCACTCTCATTTTAGTAAACCATTCTGACAACCGACATCAAAAGCAAACCCTTGAAAATGCGACATTAAAGAAAAAGGCAGATTCTCTCCTTTGTTGAGCTGGTTTTACGGCAGTGTATTTCTCACGCTTGGGGTGATGGAGTTTCCAAATAGCACAACATGGCAGAATTAGCCCTGTCTGTCTCCATTTCCGCTGTTTTCCTCACATCTGGCAGAGGCCTGCGACAAAAAGTAAGAAATTTTGTAATTGTAATCCGAGTAGTATTTCATACATGCAGGAATTTTATTTATTTATTTGCTTTCCGTGAGGAACCTCATTTTTTAATACATTACAAAAGTTCTGTATCCTCATTTAGATCCCAGTAAAAATACTTCCCACATTTGAAGTCTGACCTGTATAAAGCCCTATAGATTATGCCCCCTTAAGATACTCTTTGATGAATAACAATCAAATTATTGAAAACATCCTTGTTTATAAAATACATATTATTCATGCGTGTCATAAAAGGAATTTTTCAAAATTGCACTGGAGATTTAAAGATAGTTTTAAAATGAAAAGGTTTTATGAGTTGATAGGAAAGGGATTAAAGTGAAATAATGAGAAACCGATGAAAAATGAGATGGAAGCAGTGTCCTTCCAGAGTGTGCACAAAATAGCTGCATGAGAAGTTTTGTTAAGAGATAAAGAGGAACAGCACTAAGTATCAGAGCAAACTGAAGAGTGACAGTTATCAAAAGCCAAAAAGGACTATCGTGTTGCCACACTATGAGTCAAAGCTCATTCCTTCATAGGAACTGATCCAGATTCAAAGTGTGCAAAGCAGTAAACACGGCTCATAATGTTGAGTGTGTGTATGGTAGCAGAACATAAAATGTTGTTTTAGCAATTTTAACCACCACCGAATCACCATCTTGCCCCATGGTTAGTAGATTTTTCACAACACAAAACTGATTCCCAGAAACAGATTTATTCCATTAATCCAGGGCTGGCTTCATGATATGTAAATGCATGCGAAGACAGGGCTGTAACTTTATATATATATAAAACAAAGAAATATGCCTTTGTGATCTATCAAAGCAATATCTGCACCTAGGTGCACAGATTCATCTAGCTAAACCAGGCATGAATCTCAAATTTGCAGGTCAGTTTCATGTATCTTTTTTTCCTTTTTCACTCTGGCAATTTGTCAAAGGCGACCACAGAGCATCTAGAAAACAGCTCAAATACTTGCCTCAGTGACTGACACTTCAGGTGTTTGATTCAAGTCCCAGCAGCTGGGCAGTGTTTTCATAAAAAATGGACCTGCTTAATGCCCTTTGAGCTTTGAGCAAAATGGCAAGGAAATATGAGGCAGGCAAACAAGCACTGGAGCGATTGAGCCGTCTTTGGTGACTGAGCAAGGTTGTCTGCTGTTTGAAATAAAAGGAGCAGGGCCTTTACTAAGCAGCCATTTATCCTCTTCCTCCAGCCAGTCTCTCCCAAATTACTCTGGAGATAGGCTAAACTTGAAGGTATTCTAAAGTGTGTGCTTTGCCTTTAAATGTGCTTGCTTCCCATATGAGGTCCCCACCCCCAAAAAATTATTATCAGCTTGTACCTGCTTATTTATTTTTATTAATATACCATATTTTTTGCTCTATAAGACGCACCAGACCACCAGACGCATCTAATTTTTGGAGGAGGAAAACAAGAAAAAAAATATTCTGAATCTCAGAAGCCAGAAGAGCAAGAGGGATCTCTGCGCAGTGAAAGCAGCAATCCCTCTTGCTGTTCTGGCTCCATAAGACGCACACACATTTCCCTTTACTTTTTAGAAGGGAAAAAGTGAGTCTCATAGAGCAAAAAATACGGTATTTCTGTTCCACGCTTTACTAAAATGGTCAGAAGCTGGTCTACAAAAAAAGAAGGTAATATAAAACAAAACACATTGTAAGCAAAAACATTTTTTTAAAAAAACACCCACATAAATTACATCATAATATACTTTGCAGCATCATAAAATGACTTAACCCATTAGCATCTAAAAGCCTATCCAAAAAGGTGAGATATGAGTCAGACCAGCTGCTTTATAGATTGGGTTCTATGAGATGTGGTTAACCCTTTCCTTCCCAAAGCTGCCATCAGCTTGGAAGGCGGAAGAACAGTATCTATACAGGTCTCTCCCAACCAACTATCCATTGCGGTGTTAGCATATTCAGACTGGCAATTTACATTTAGGAAACGACACTGGAGGAAGCAGTTAAAGGCTTTCTCCCCAAGCAACATGTCCTCTGTATGTAGTAAAAGCATCTCATGTGGCTTCTGACTGGCAGAACAAATCGTTGATGTCATGTACCAAATCTAGTTTGACTCTTAGTCAGTGTGGCACCAAATGCGAGCCATGACATTCAGTGATTCGGTTCCATGTGTTTAAATTCCATTTATTTCAAGGACGGAAAGTTCCATAAGCACTTAATTCAAAGAGAGTTTCACCTTGAGTGACTTGTATCCATACTGAATTAATATGCATCCCATGGAGCCCAGCAACAAATAATTGTTTAGCCATCCCAGCTTATGCTACTGGCAACACCATGGCACATGTACAAATCTGGGAAGAGGAAATAATTTGCTTGTTCATATTTAAAACCCTTTAAAGGCTGTAACAACATGAAAAGAATCACTAAGCATATTTATGCTGTTAAAATTACTGCTGGTTTACACTTAAATGGAAATATTCTTATGGATATTTGAATAATTCATCTTTCTTATTAGCTTTTTATGGAACGTGTTTAGCCTCAATGATTGCATTACTTAATCAGTGCTTGTAATAATTTTATGACAACCTAAATTCTGGTGGCCCCCTAATTAAGACCCATCATTTTCTGTAAATTCTAAGCGCAGTGTCAGAATTTAGCATTGTTGTAGGACACCTGAAGTCTCAAGACATCACCTGATTAAGGTTCTCTAGAGGGCAAAATTGGATTTCTTCACCAGTTCTTAGATCCTTCCATACAGCCAAAATAAGCCAGTGAAATCTGTTTGCAAGTTATCAGTTTTTATTCTGTGTTTTTAGCAATGATGAGCAAGCGTGGAATTGCTTAACTGAGCAGGCAATTGCTTTGGAAATAAGAGTAACGGGCTCCGCCCCGTCTTGCCCTGTATGCTTTAGCCTGTGTTGCTTCTCACAAAATTAAAACGGGGATGGCACGTTTGCCCACTTGAGGACTACACTAGAATCCTAGCAAACAAACATCAAGACTGCATCTGCACTGTATCACATTATTAACCCGTTAATATGAGTGAATACAGACGACTGTGCAAGTAACCACTTAGTAAGCTGGGCACCTGCATCGCCCTGCCTAGTGGTAAGGAGAATGTTATCATAGATTTCTGATTCAGGTGCAGAAATAAAAGGTTTTCCTCACCCCTTAGCAGGAAAAAAGCATCAGCAAAATAAAGCAGGGGACCAGTTTACCACATGGCCATTTGCATGTTGTGGTAAGTCATCACTTGCCAAATAGCTGTGTAGTCTCTATAGTCACTTGATGTCTGTGATTCATGCTAAAGGTTTTCCTACCATCGTGGAGCAATCAATGACATCGTAATGATATTGCACTGGCATCGTTCCCGTTAGATTTAGGATTAGGAAAGAGACTCAGAAAACACCAATAGGACCCCATCATCTTGCAAAATGTAAGCCAATTTTTCATTCCAAAATGCATAGCAAGTTATTAAAGAATGGGGAGATTATTATTTTTTTATCCTCCCTACGTCAAGGCCGAGGCTGACCCCAATGCAACCAAAACGTGCTGTAGATTCTAATCCTTGTGCTCTCTCGTTCTTGGCATTCTCACTCATCAGGGCCAACAAACATTGTGTTGCGGACAAGTTATGCCCCTTCCCCCAAGGGGCAGGATCTTGTCCCCTGACCTAATACTGCATCTTTGAAACACAGGATGTGGTCAGGGACAAGCAGGTGCCTCTGCTCCTTACCTCCAACTTGGACCTGGTGTGGCTGGAAGCATACAGACTGTCTTTACCTCTTCATCTGTGAGTGTCAAATACTCCACAGGGAAGTGCCCCTCAGTGCCTGTCACCCTTCTGCAGATTGGCACCAAATAGGAACAGCGGAGATGCACCAATTTAATCTTTCTCTGGCAGGCATTTTGCAGCTTCCAGCTTCCTGACAGGTACAAAAACAAGGTGGATTTGTAGAGCTGGTTGACTGACCAAACCCAAAGACTGCTCAATAATGGTCCCTCGCCATCCTGGGGAAAAAGTGACAAGTGGTCACAGGCCCTGTTGTTGTTCAACGTCTTTATAAGCAACTTGGATGAAGAAACTGGGGGGGGGGGTGCTCATCAAATTTGTGGATGACACCAAACTAGGAGGAGTTGCTAATGCTGCAGAAGATAGAACCTGGATTCAAGATGACCAAAACATATTGGAGACTGGGCCAAAACTAACAAAATGAATTTCAGTAGGTACAAGTGTAAGGTTCTGTACTGAGGCAGGAATAACCAGCAGCATAAATATAAGGTGGGGACACCTGGCTTGATAGTAGTACATGTGAAAAGGATCAAAGGGTCTTAGTAGACCACAAGCTTAGCATGAGTCAACAGTGAAAAAAGCTAATGCTATTATGGGCTGCATTAACAGAAGTAGAGTGTCCCAATCAAGGAAAGTTACAGTACCACTCTACTTTGCCTTGGTCAGACCACATGTGGAGTACTGTGTCCAGTTCTGGGTGCCGCCCTGACAAACTGCAAAGTGTGCAGAGGAGGACAACTAAGATGCTGGTCTGGAAACCAAGCCTTATGGTGAATGATTGAGGGAATTGGATGTGTTTAGCCTGGTAAAGAGGAGACTGAGAGAAGATATGGGTAGCCAACTTCCAATATCTAAAGGGCTTGCAGATGGAGGAAGTTTGTTTTCTCCTGCTCCGGAGGCTAGGAGAAAGGGAATTCCAACTAAACATCAGGAAGTACTTTCTGACAGTAAGAGTTGTTCAACAGTGGAACAGACTCCCATGAGAAGTGGTGGCCTCTCCTTCCTTGGAGGTTTTTAAGCAGAGGTTGGATGGCCATCTGTAATGTCTGATCTGTTTGAGATTCCTGCATCACAGGGCTTGGACTAGATAACCCTCAGGGTCCCTTCCAACTCTACATCAGGGATGAGAAACCTGTAGCCTTCCAAATGCTGTTGAGCTACAGCTCCCATAATCCCTGACCTCTGGCCATGCTGAACGGAACAGAAGGCAGTTGTAGTCCAACGAGTAGCACAGGTTCCCCATTCCTCTATAGCTTGAAGCCAGATATATTCATTTGGCACTCAGCAAGTGTAGAACTAAAGCAGATTATAGGCTTGCATCCATGTTTGGGCTGGGGAAGCAGTGGGGAGCATCCTTTCCCCCCTGTAGCTGCAGTGTTGAGAGGAAGCCTTGGCTCATCTCACTCACCAAAGCATGGCTGACCATGGCAAGGGAGCTGAGCAAGATTGCTAAACCCTGCCACTCTTTAAACATAATGTTTCAGCCTCAGGAAATACAGTGGTACCTCGGGTTAAGAACTTAATTCGTTCTGGATGTCCATTCTTAACCTGAAACTGTTCTTTACTTGAAGCACCACTTTAGCTAATGGGTCCTCCCGCTGCTGCGGTGCAATTTCTGTTCTCATCCTGAAGCAAAGTTCTTAACCCGAGGTAATATTTGTGGGTTAGCGGAGTCTGTAACCTGAAGCGTGTGTAACCCGAGGTACCACTGTACATATAATTAAGGCCTGCAAACAGCACTCTTCTCATGGTGAATGCACATAGGGAGAAAGCAGGATCGTGGCGGCAGGCCTCAGCAACAACCTATACACCTTCACACAGTATTTTGTATGCTCCCTAGGATCATACACGCTATATGTGGATAGGGACCTTTACAGATGGCAAAAGGGTCAGAGGGTCAACAAGAGGGTCAACAGAGCATAGGCTCTGCTTCCAGCCTATGCGTATTCATTTCAACATATGAAAACAAACTCTGCATGCTTTCACTTAGGGGCAGATCCATACTATACGTTAAATGCACATCCAACACACATGCACGCAACTTCCCCCAAAGAATCTTGGGAACTGCAGTTTGTTTTGGGTACTATACATTGCGTTTCTGTGAGTAGGAAACTGCAGCTTCCAGGATTTTGTGGGGTAGACTAAGGTTAAGGAGGTCAGGACCACCAACGCAATTCTTCTATGCCTATTGATCCTGCCTCCTGTCCGTAGGTTGTAGTCAAGGGCTTACTACCACAGTATCACCCCCTCCTAGATGTTCAGTGTACACACATTCATACTGTGAACAGTGTCAAATGCTACTCTTTAGCTGAAGTACTCGAAAGTCTACTACACATATTAATCTCCTACTTAGATCTCTGTAGTCCAGGATACTTTAGTGCCAGGTTATAGAATGGGCTCCCAATATTTTATTGCCCATTTTTGTTCACTTTCTCTTCGGACCCATTCAAAGAGCTTCAGATGTGTGGGGGTGGGGATGCCTAAGATAAAATAGCTTATACATATCCATGTCATTAGCTAATCCAGTAGCACAATACCAACAAAAGCCTTGGCAAATTTTGTTCCTCTAGCCCCTTTCCAACTCATATATACCATCCAATCAGGCTTTGTTCCAGTGATGGCCATGGTTCAAAGTATTTGCCAAACACAAACATCTCATTAAGCAAGCCAACAGCAGTGTTATTGACGGACACTAGATGCAGGAAAGGCATTTGAGCAATCTGCTAGCAAAACGCTGGAAATTTAATTTCTGGCTTCATCTTCTAGCTGCTACTCTATTGTTGTTATAGGCCTATAGACTCTGTCAGCATGGCACAAAGCAATTGTATCCTTCGCCACTAACCTTTTAAAGGTCTCCCGAGATTTAAGGGTTCACAACACAGATTAAACGTACACAGAACAGCACACTCCTACCAAGACAACATCCAAGGTTTTTCTCCATAAAACATTCATGCCCTTTCAGAGCCATAGTGCAAAATTTGCAGAGGCATTTCCAAGGGCGTTTTCCTGTGTTTGCTTCAATATGGGGATTGGAAGAGATGCCTTAGGCACAATCTCAGCAAAACTCAAGATTGATTTTTCATGCTAGTAGTCCTCTTTGTGTTGTATACTCCTGGATACAGCTTTTACCCTGCTTAATTAAAAAAAAACACCTCCCGTGCTTTATCTTAAAACTACTGGAAATACTTTATATGGATGCTTTGAAACAATGGCCCCATCTTTTTTCCAACTTGTCATTGCATTAGTCCGTTATTAACTAGTGAAAATGACTTCATAGGATTTCCAGAATTAAAGAACCCTAGTCGACTTCCTTGCCCTAAGGCAACTTACCCTGTTGGTAGGGATGGGGGGGTGCCAACAAGCAGGGCCCCAGGTATCCCGCCTTTCATGTCAGCGCAATAGCGGTGGTTTAAGGGACTTGTTGGATCAAGACCCTAATGCGCCATATGTATAAGACAGACAATATGTAAATGCAGAGTTTGTTGCCAATTAAGAAGGCTCAAAATATATGCTGGATGAGACTGAGAGTTCATAGTTTCACAAAATGCTGTTTCTTCGTTGCTATTTAAAAACTGATTAGCCATATTCCCATTCTTAATTTTGGAGTGAATATGAGTGGGAATCAACCCACACACACACACACACACACACACACACAAGAGAGGTACATATGAGTCTCATTGTGTGAATCTAAGCATGCAGAAGTCCTGCTGTGTTCGCTGGGACTTACCTTTAGATCTGCATGCATCTGGTTGAAGTCAAAGGGTGCCGGTAGAAGCTTGGGGTGCATACTTCAGCAATAGTGTGGGGGGCTGCACCTGTTATTGAAAATTTTAATTCCTCAGGTTAACCTTACCATAGCTAATCATATACTTCATTATTTATTATTATTACCACATTGTACTTCCAACACATATAAAAATATTTATATGTAAATAGTTACATATTTACTCAGAAGCAAGTTCCACTGAGTTCAAGAGGGGCTTACTCCCAGGTAAATGGGTTCAGGATTTGCATCCAGTTTGACAACGAACTGAAGCGAAATAGGAGCAAATTAGTTAACCCACGGGGCTCTTTGATCCCATCAATCAGTTGTATGTGTACAAGGATAAATGCTTAGGCCAAGAAGATGTGCAACATAAGAGCAGGTAACACTGCTGATTCTGTAACGCACGTGCATTGTACTTCCAGATTAAATTTTTTGGGGGTTCACTGAAGTTATTCAAGGTCATGGAGTTGTTTTAAGAGAAGGGAAGCATAATGCCCTTACATTCCTGCCGCATCCACTACCCCCCACCCAGCAAAATCTGTTCCCTGGATTTACTTCAGGCTTCAGATTCTATCTCGGAGATAAATTCATCCAACAAGAGAGCATGTCTTTTATTATAATATTGCCTCAGAGAAGCAAGTTAACCTCTCGGCAACCCTGTTTGCTATCTTTCTCCAAATACACAATAAATACTCTCAGTGGCACGTTCTGCGTATTTGATTTTCCACCACTAGACTGCATCAATCTCTCATCATTAACTCCTATAAATCACACTTTTTGAAACGGAGGGGACTAATTCCAAGAGCCAAGGTCTGCCTTTCAGCGGGTTTTTTGACAGCTTATTAGCACTTTTCCAAGATTCTCAGAGGATATTCTGCATGGGGCAAATGCCTATTAATTAGCTACCTGAGATATTTAATCCAAGGGTTGGGTAATTAGTTCCACCTGTTCGCATTTTGCTTGGCTTAGTGTGATGTAGGAGGGACAATAAATATATTTTAAATATGTTTATTAATTGCACTCTCCCTGCCTTTACACAACCATGAGTGTCGTGTGGATTCCGAGTCCTCAGTGTCATCTCGTAAGCAGGGGACAGAGGTAGGCATGAACTGACACTGTCATGTTAAACCAGGGTGATTTGTATCAGCCTCTGAACTTTGGTTTCCTGTTCATGACAAAACACCGGACATTTGGTTCACACCTTCCTTCCATCCAATTTCATGCTGGGGCATGCACTACGGGGAACTGTACACATCTAAAAACACATCCAAAGCACATTCTTCTCCTTAAAGAATTCTGGGCCCTGTAGTTCACTCACCAAGTTACAATTCCCAGCTATCCTTCACAAACTACAGGGCCCAGAATTATTGTGAGGGAAAGAATGTGTTTTGAGTTTGCTTTTTATAGGTGCAGTGTGTGTACAGCCACTTACCCATTCACAGCAGTTCCCTATTCAATTTTTAAAAGGCTATTGGGATTAAATAAGTGTCAAGCACTCTAAGTTAAACCAAAAGAGAGAAACAGACAGACAGGAGAGGAGCAAAGCAGAACTAAAAAATTTCCAGGAACCCAGAATTCACAATAGCATTCCTTACATTTGCAACAGGGCCTTGGTGGCAACATCCCATTTGTTTTGTGCCATCAGAGAAATAATGTTCCTTGAAATGGGACCCATGAAGATGAGATATAGGCTGCAATTAGTCAGGAACCCTGTAGTAAGCTATATTCGCATAAGCATATAGAAATCTAATGTATCCCAGCTGCTTTGAGCTTTTCCCAAAGTAAACAGCTGGATGTGTTTTAGCTCATCCCAGGCGTAGCAGAAAGGTCCTAAAATGTATATAAAGATCTAAAAGAACCTACAGCATGGGATTAAGAGTTGAAAAGGCATTTGCATCTTAACCAACAAAGCATCCTCCGGTGTAATTCTGTAAAAGAACAAACTAGATGGTGTGTGTATCCCCAAATATGTTTTGAAGCGTGCACCATTTCTTTTCACTTAAGCATTTCTTGGTTTTAACTTCCATTTCACATAACAAAACTCAAATCTGTTTTAAATTCACACATTTAGGAAGTCCCAGCCTAGCAGGGGATGGCAGGGAGACTTGGAAGTGATATTCAAGTTTCCTGACATGAAATAATCTTAGGAACACATGGTGCTGAAGGCAACACTGAATGCTACATTCACTGAGTTACAGAAATGATATGATATCACTTAAAGCTCCACTATAGGGATGAATGGCGCCAGACAATAACATTTGGAGTGATACCCAACATTAGCCATACTCGATGAGTAGACCTGATGGAATGAAGTCCATTGACAATCAGTGGGGCTACTCATGAGTATGACTGGATATCACCCATAATTACAAAGGTGTTCCCCACAAAAATGGAGTAACTATGCTGAAACAGCAAAGGTAATCATTAATAATAATAATAATAATAATAATAATATTTATATCCTACCCTCCCCAGCCAGAACCAGGCTCAGGGTGGCTAACATCAAAATATATAATACATTAAGACATAAAATTCAGCAATCGACTGAAATACAGCTTAAAATCGGATTAAAATCAAAATAAGATCAGATGGCTACCTGCAAATAAAATAAGAGAACTTAATGATGACTGTTTTATGGAAGAATGGAAGCTTTCTTTAGACTATTTAAAGAAATATAATATGATGAATTTGCAAACAGGATTTGAACTATGAGCAACAGAAATAGAGAGTATCATATTAGGGTTATGGTATAAAATAAAGAAGATAGGGTACCGCAAATAGTTAGAATGAAAAAACACCATGGAAAATGGGACGGGCAGCTCATAAAAGAAAAAATAATTATGTATTGGAATTATATGTGAAATTTGTGGAAATTTAATTATATATATATATGTGTGTGTGTGTTTGTGTGTGTAGTGGAAATTAAATGTTGCCCATGTGCAAAAGAGGCTTAAATTTTGCAAATTCTGGAAACGGTGGAAGTGGATGTGGGTGACTTCCCACCCAACCACAGCGGGCACAATTTCAATAGGAGAATCTCAAAATAGCCGCCACGCTTGCTGCGTTTACAACTCATGGCTTGCCTCCTTACCGCAACACATTTAGTCATTGAAACTTTATATCCCAATTAGCAGTTTCCTCTTCATCCCTTCCAATGATCACATCATATTTCATTTACCGAGCCTTGCTCCCATTTCCATCTATGCCAACATTTGTGTGTGTGTGTGTGTCCTGGGGGGAGAGAGAGACGGCATTATTGCATTGCCATCTGGTCCACATTATATTAGAAAACAAGAAGACGATGACAGATTCCCGCTGAGGAAACCACACTGCGCTCTCAGTTTCCCATTCACTGTGGCCACTGTGTTGCTGCAGCTCTGAAGACTATTAAAAAGTTCGCTTTTTAAGTAAATGGTGTGGGTTTTTAACAACAGGCGCCTTTTGGCAAGACGTTCTGCTGGCAGGTTTTGCGCTTTGTGCTAAAGGTGATCAAAAACATCACATATCATAGCTTTGTGCTAAAGGTGATCAAAAACATATCTGGGGGAAACCAGGTTGGTAAAGCTTCCCTTAGATGAACCCTATTTCTGCCTCTGAAGAATCATCCTTCTTGCTTTGCCATTTTTGAAGACACAGATGACCTGCAACCCAAATGTTGCAGTGTTCTCACCTCCTAAGCAAGAGTGGGTCATCCCTGGGCAGGTCATCCCACAAATCTACACCATTTTACAGAAAGCCAGTCAGGAGAAGGGACGCAGGTGGTGCTGTGGGTTAAACCACAGAGCCTAGGACTTGCTGATCAGAAGGTCGGTGGTTCGAATCCCTGCGACGGGGCGAGCTCCCGTTGCTTGGTCCCTGCTCCTGCCAACCTAGCAGTTCAAAAGCACATCCAAGTGCAAGTAGATAAATAGGTACTGCTCTGGCGGGAAGGTAAGCGGCGTTTCCGTGCACTGCTCTGGTTTGCCAGAAGTGGCTTAGTCATGCTGGCCACATGACCCGGAAGCTGTACGCCGGCTCCCTCGGCCAATAAAGTAAGATGAGCACCGCAACCCCAGAGTCGGCCACGACTGGACCTAATGGTCAGGGGTCCCTTTACCTTTACCTTATAAGTCAGGAGTGGACAGAAGGAATGGGAGAATTTTTGGTAGATCTCTGGGTGATTTGCAGTAGATTGGCAACAGTTTCTAACTCCTGTTTAACAAGAGCAATGACAAAACGACCTAAGTTAGATCACTGCTTGAAGGCTCCAAAATGACCTCAGTCAGGTTACTGAAGAGAAGAAAGCTTGGAGCAATCAGGAGTGAACTTTGGTGTTCAGTTCTTGTTCTGAAAACAGATCACTGGATTCAGGATGTGTTCACAGGTACACTGTTCTTTCAGGCTAACTGTGACTCTGCTTGCAATGCACGCTAAGCCAAGCCTTGGCTTATAGTAAGAGCATCCAGTCTACAGGAGAAGAGCTCTCAGACTCTCTGGTTGCTCCCTCTGTCCTTTCTGCTGTTGTACCATGCTGAGCTAAATCAAGGTTTGGGTTAGCATGTCATCCAGCCTTGTTAAGCTTTCTCCTCTCTAACTATGAGCTGAAACAGAGAACAAACCTCGGTTACAGCTTTAGGTTACTGAAGAGAGAGCTTAACCATGAATCCAGTTGGGACGACACACTAAGCCAAACTTGAGCATGTCGCTGCAGCAAAAAGGACCGGGGAGGAGGTCTCAGGCTGTATTTTGCTCTGGGCTACAGGTGGTAGCGGGTGGCGCTGTGGGTTAAACCACAGAGCCTAGGGCTTGCCAATCAGAAGGTCGGCGGTTCGAATCCCCGCGACGGGGTGAGCTCCCGTTCCTCGGTCCCTGCTCCTGCCAACCTAGCAGTTCGAAAGCACATCAAAGTGCAAGTAGATAAATAGGTACCACTCTGGCGGGAAGGTAAACGCCGTTTCTGTGTGCTGCTCTGGTTTGCCAGAAGCGGCTTAGTCATGCTGGCCACATGACCCGGAAGCTGTATGCCGACTCCCTTGGCCAATAAAGCGAGATGAGCGCTGCAACTCCAGAGTCGGTCACGACTGGACCTAATGGTCAGGGGTCCCTTTACCTTTTTACAGGTGGTAGATCTTAGGGTTCTATTATAAAGCAGTGAAGATCTGACAAGCCTGAAGTCTCCCCACTGTAGGCTGTAAGAGGCTCAAGTAACACTTAGCATTCTGTGGCAACACAGCATGCTCAATTCTCATTGGGATGCTATATATAGAGCTTTTAGCTCTATACATCTCGCATTCTTGTTTTTTTTTAAGGTATGTTGTACTTCAGCAAACCTCAAGGTTTTCCCTAGAGTGCTAAGCCATACATGCATCGTTCTGTTTGCATGCTGCCTTTCCATAGTTCAAACCATGCTCAGGGCAGCTTACAACATGAAATGAATTACATAATTACAAGCATAACGAAAGTAGTCATAAGCAATAAATAAAACTTCAAGAAGTACACAGCCAAATGGAACAATTTCCACACAGATCATAAGAATATCTAAAATAAAGGTGCAAAAAATCACCGTATTTTTTGCTCTATAAGACTCACTTTTTCCCTCCTAAAAAGTAAGGGGAAATGTGTGTGCATCTTATGGAGCGAATGCAGGCTGCGCAGCTATCCCAGAAGCCAGAACAGCAAGAGGGATCGCTGCTTTCACTGCACAGCGATCCCTCTTGTTGTTCTGGCTTCTGAGATTCAGAATATTTTTTTTCTTGTTTTCCTCCTCCAAAAACTAGGTGCGTCTTGTGGTCTGGTGCGTCTTATAGAGCGAAAAATACGATAATAGCAATAATAGGAATCACAGCCCTCTAGTAAGAAACCCTAAACAACACCCTAGCTCAAGAGTTTGTTTAACAGCCTCAGCTTCTGTAGCTGGAGTCAGTCAGGGCCCTGTCAGACCTGGTGGGAAAAGGCCTGCAAGGCAGAGAGGAGGTCTTCCAGGACTCACAGCCAAGATGTTGGCCTCATTTTGGCTCCATTTCTTTCAGCACCCCTCATCTTAGTTTGCTGTTAAGAAGGAGTGGCATTGGAAATGCCTCTCCTAAACTTCTGAAAATGAGCACACATGTGGCCCAAAGCAGTGGTGGAAGGGGAGGTGTGTCTTCATATAGAAAACATCCGTGGGTGGTTTGTGAGTTGCTGCTATCCCATTACAGGTATGGCCAGATCCACTGTGAGATTTAACAACCCAATAAACATTCTTAACTTGTAAAAGAAGGGAAGTGTTATAATCGGTTTACAGCTGCACACACACCCTTGCTTCAATGTGCCTACATCACATAGGCTGTGGAGGAGGAAATGGATACAGCATATGGCAGGAATATGTAAAGTCTTCAGCATTATGTCATGGCCAGAAGGGGAGGCATCCCTGATGTGAGATGGTTATAAGACTACAAGAACGTCCCTATCTTCATCTGTGAAATGTTAAAGGGAGGCAGTAATGCCACAAAGACAGGCCTGTTTTTTTCTGTGCACCAACGAATGAACCGTAGCAAAGAATTTGACTCGGGGTCCAGACTTGTTTTCCCCATATAACCTACTCCAGAATCTATTTTTAGAGAGCACAGACACTAAGGCTTCCTTTGGTGTTTTGCCATCTCGAGCTGTGATTACAGACAAGACAAACTCAGGCTTGTAACATGTTGAGACTATTTTGGTCTCCCAGACTGCATGTGATAAAAAGGGGGGGGGGGGAGACAGCCTTTTTGTAAAGAACCACAATCATTGGAGCCTCTTTTTTACAGATGCATGCTAATGACTTTGCTGTGGGAACAGTCGCATGTTTTGCAGTGCATTTGATGGCATTTTACGAGCAAAAATAGCTAGAGAAATTACACTAAGTTTAGCCACGGACAGAGCTGTCTAGTTGGGTGTTGTCCTTTATTGTTTGGCACCAGTTTATTCCCATGGGATTGATAACACTCACTACTTTAGAACCAACCTGTGCAGGCTTTTAGGGTGGTCGATCGGCTACACTTACCACAAAAATCTACTCCAGAATTGTGCACAATTTGCAACAGAGCACAGTAAGTCCATAGGCAGAGGACGTTTCATCCCCTCCCCACAGGTGAGGGGGAAGGGGGCGGATCTGGGGGGCTTTGTCGTGGGGGCAGGGGTGCAATTGAGCAGCAAAATGTCTTGGGCCAGCCCTGGCACTGGGTCGCCACTTCATAGACTGCTTCAAAGGCTCCAAACACCCAGCTTGGGAACTTCAGAAACCAACTTCAGAAAACCGCCTTGTCAGGTGTAAGTGGCGTGTGTGTATAGCTTGAACATAATGGCCTGGGGTACAAATGGGGAAGGCCAGGAGGCCAAGATCAACCTGCAAATGTTCTCCACCCCTGGCATACACATTAAAGAGGAGAAAGAGGGATAGACTTTTTCTGTAGCCTTTTTTATATGCAGAGAAGTTTTGACATGAAAGCCCCATGAAACTAGCTCTCCCCCAGGTCTATTATGCAGTGGGAAATGGCCATGAGACAACTGAGGGCATTAACATTTGCTTTCCAAGGGAGAAATTCTCCTTGCTGCTCATTCCTTATATGAAATTATTAATTGCTCGTCACAATGCAATCATTTCCATGCAAAACTAATTTCACAACTGGATTTTATAATTTCAGAAAGCATTTGAGCTCCTGCTTTGAATGCAAATATACCATAAATGCATACACACTATTATTTAAAAAAGGACGGCAAATCTATCACAGCTGAGCAATAATTCTAGAGGGCTGCTTATCAATGCTTTCCATGAGGCTCAATTTCTGCTGCCGTATTCTTTGGAGATAGTTTGCATGCAAACGACGTTAAAATACGATTGCAATTTATTCTACAAATGATCTGTATCTTCCATAAAGCCTTGTCATGCAGTAAAACCAGTCCCATTCGATCTCTGCTGCAATAATGGTACTTTTACATTTAACTATAATAATTTGGTATTGGGTTCAGATGGTCTCCAAAATTTGATAGGGATTCACGACTTTTAAAAGCAAGATTTCAGTATTCGGCTGTGATCTAACTTTTAGACCATAGATGAATACAAGGGGAAGGGAAACAGGTCTGGTTCCTCATTACATAAACCTGGTTCATCTATACATCTTCAGAAAGCTCTGAAACAGTGTGACAGAGACCAAATGTGAGTCTCACCATCGCAGAGATAGCCTTCCATGTCAACTGAGTGCTCCATGTGAACACATCATCACTTAACAGCCCAGTTTGCACCCTATTTTTCAGCAGGAGAGAAATTGCAAGTACCACATCTCTATACATGTGCACTCAAAGGACCCAGACTGCAGGCTAGCTAAGGTTGAGAAAGAGGAACTTGTCTACTCCTTGGTCCCGCAATTTTGGCAGCATCCCCAGTTAAATGTATAAAGCAGGGAATAATGTTTTTGCATTGGAGGAGACCATACAGGAATAGTCCTTCACCTGTGTAGCATGGCCTTGGTCCAGAAAGAGTTTCAAGGTTCCCCCCCCCTACATTTTCCTTTGTTTCCCCCTTCATTTCCCCCTGCAAGCATTGTTGTGTATGTGTGAGCAGGTCTAAAGGCTTTGGTACACAGCAGGCTATACAACTGAAAAAAATACTTATTTATGCATTTTCTCCCTTAATATTCTGTATGGTAGTTGGTGGGTACATTCAAATCATTTTTTTATTTATTTTTTGTACGCTTAAAAGGATTAACTGTGCTAAAAAGGCCAGCTGCCTCAGGGAGATTTCCTAGGAGCTGCAATATACCATAAAATGGCAAGATTTCTGCAGAAGCAGGAAGGAAGATCTCTGGAAATAAAGATTGGCATGACCCTCTGCAAAGAGAGATACACATTGAGGATGTTTCATTTGCTTTTCAAATTTTGACTGAAAAACACCACTTGGAATGGGGATGAGGGCTGAGTTTTCTCGGTCTTCTTAAGAGACCAGACTAAAACTTACGTGAGTGCTCAACTAGATGTGATGCAGACAACCAACCCATAATAGGGGTTCCCCCCTCAAGAGCCAAAGAACAATATAACTCATTCGGGGCTTCTGCTCCAAACTCCATGTGCCATATGGCAAACCACTTTTGACCTATCTCAAAAATAGCCTCAGTTGGTCTTTGGGTTGTGACCAATTACTGCAGGAGCACTCAATATTGGGACCATCCCGAGTCACTCATCGCCACATCTTTAAGAGTTGTTTTTAAAATGCAGGAGTTGTGTCTACAGCAGGGTTTCTCAAACTTGGGTCTCCAGCTGTTTTTGGACTACATTTCCCATCATCCCTGACCACTGGCCGTGCTATCTAGGGATGATGGGAGTTGTAGTCCAACAACAGCTGGAGACCCAGGTTAGGGAAACCCTGATCTAGAGAATGTCTTTAAATGGATTAACACTGACCGTAACCATTTCTCCCCCTGTGCTTCTCTGCTTACCTCTTTATGATATTTGTTGCAGGAGTGATTCGGGAGAGTTATCTCAAGGGGCACGACCAACTGGTGCCGGTCACCCTCCTGGCCATTGCAGTCATTCTTGCCTTTGTCATGGGGGCTGTCTTCTCGGGGATCATAGTTTACTGCATCTGCGACCATCGGCGCAGAGACGTGACCATCGTGCAGAGGAAGGAGAAGGAGCTGACCCAATCTCGCAGGGGCTCCATGAGCAGCGTCACCAAGCTCAGTGGCCTCTTTGGGGACACTCAGTCCAAAGAGCCAAAGCCGGAAGCCATCCTCACCCCGCTGATGCACAACGGCAAGCTTGCTACGCCGGGCAGCACCGCCAAGATGCTCATCAAAGCAGACCAGCATCACTTGGACTTGGCCGCTCTGCCAACTCCAGAGTCGACCCCGACGCTGCAGCAGAAGAGGAAGCCCAGCCGCGGCAGCAGAGACTGGGAGAGGAACCAGAACCTCATCAACGCCTGCACAAAAGACATCCCCCCTATGGCATCCCCCGTGATCCCCACGGACCTCCCTCTCAGGGCTTCTCCCAGCCACATCCCCAGCGTCGTCGTCCTGCCCATTTCTCAGCAAGGCTACCAGCACGAGTACGTCGACCAGCCCAAAATGAGCGACATGGCGCAGATGGCTATGGAGGACCAAAATGCCACCCTCGAGTACAAAACCATCAAGGAGCATCTCAGCGGCAAAAGCCCCAACCACGGGGTGAACCTGGTGGAGAACCTGGATAGCATGCCCCCCAAAGTACCCCAGAGGGAAGCCTCCCTGGGGCCTCCCGGGGCCTCCCTCGCCCAGGGCGGCCTGGGCAAGCGACTGGAAATGCATTCTTCCGCTTATAACGTGGACTACAAGAGAAACTACGCCACGAACTCGCTTACGAGAAATCACCAGGCCTCCACTCTCAAAAGGAATAACACTAATTCTTCAAATTCTTCCCACCTCTCGAGAAATCAGAGCTTTGGCAGGGGGGACAACCCCCCTCCTGCCCCACAAAGGGTGGACTCTATACAGGTCCACGCCGCTCAGGGTCAGACCGTGACTGTATCTAGGCAGCCCAGCCTCACGACATACAACTCGCTGACAAGATCAGGGTTGAAACGCACACCGTCGTTAAAACCAGACGTACCCCCCAAGCCCTCCTTCTCCCCTCTTTCCACGTCCATGAAGCCTAACGATGCATGTACATAATCACCGTGGGGTGGGGGGGAACAGCAGGTGACCAGAGTACGCCATTACAAAGGCAGTGTTTAGCAACGGCAATGCTCTTTTTCAACTGACCAGGAAGCTGCCTGAGCCTGTGGATGCATTGCTCTCTGGGGAAAGTGGAATATTTTTAATTTTTTAAGGGAGGGGGGGGTAAACAAATCGGGTCATGCAATACATGGTTTGCAACTGTAGGACCCACCCCCACGATGCAACAGCTCTTTTACTCAAAAGACTAACCACAAAACATTGAGCCAAAAGCACACACGCGAATGATGACTGTGATAACTTCACTTGGAAACTGCACATGGCGCAATTCCGGATCTGGGAACTTGAATGCTTTGAAAGCAAAGACGGAAATGGGGGAAACGACAACCCCAAACAAAAGGAAAACGGAAAGGAAGGAAGGAATTCATTGATTAAGCTAACTCTTAACTGAACTGTGGCAGACATTTATTCTGTGCAGGTACTGTGAAATGCTCATCAGTGTTACAGCCATTTGGTTATTGCCGATTGCCATGTTGGGCAACCACTCTGTCCTAGGTTTCCACCCCTCTTCTCTTTTAATGAATAACATGTGACTGTTAACGCAAGTAACTCCTATTATTTATTGTTCATCCTTTTGTCTTTTTTTTATTATTCCTAAGGAAATTACTTCTGCATATCATCATATGAGCAGCTCTCTCCAGAAGGAAAAAAAAAGCAAAATACGTTGAAAATTATGCCTATTTAACGTGAAACCCATTAACTGGAGTAATTAAAACTCTTTTTATTTTTCCAATAAATTCACTGAGTTAAATAAGTTGAAGGTGGAATTCTGAACTTTTGTGTTTGGACTCTCTGATCTCTTTCTGGAAAACAAAAACAGGGGAGTATTTATTTAAATGTCAGATAAGCTTGCCTTCCAGCCTCCGTGCCGGGCAGTAGTCAAAGAGAATCCACCCCGTTCCACAACAAGCTTCCTATCTTCCTACAGTAACTTCCTGCCGCAGCGTTGAAAGCTGCCCTCCTTGCCCCACTGCTGTGAACATGGTTTTGTCAATAGCTCATCATTTCTGTGAAGGCACCAGCTTTGTTTTCTGCCATCCCATTTCACCCTTGCATGTGAAATGGCAAACAAAAACCCACAAACGCCGTGGACTCATCCATATGCTGGCTTTTGCTGTGCATAGCTCACGGTCTTAACCGCACAAGGGCAGGGAGGGGAGAGCGTTGTTTGTTGGTGGAAAAACACATCTGTGAATACCCTACTTTCTTCCACATGTAAATTTGTGCCTTACATCCTTCAGTTGTGTATCTTTGTGAGCTGTCGTGTGTGCCCCCTTTCCCTTTAGAATAAATCAGATATTTATTTATCTCCATCCTCAATTACTCCCCTGGAGAACGTGCACATTTCAAGCAAGGATATTGAGGTTACTGTAACAGCGACACTCCAGCTCATCAGAAGGCGAGGCAGTAACAATGCACATCGCTTCAGTGTGACTTTTCTAGTTTTGGTTCTCAGATCACCCCTTGGGCTATGCTGGCAGTATCATGGCCGTACTGCGGGCAGCCTTTTCCTTCTACCCGAATCTTTTCATATCCCTTCTGCATAGTGATGTAGTCTTACTCACAAACCAGCAAAGAAGTCATTAGAGGACTGTCATCAAAAGTCTGATGTGTCAACTGAAGGCAAGCACTAGGTGCTGTCTGGCAAAGCAAAACAAAAAAACAGGCACCCTCGCACAGCGTTTATGTACAGCACATAAAATGAAATGGAAGTTAATATAAAGCAGGCTGGCTCCTGCTGGTTCCCAATAACAGCTACAGTAGTGCAAACCCAAAAGGATGCTGCATAACCCCTTTTTTAATTAAAAAAAAAAGTGGAGGGGGTCCTACTTTGATTTAATTTGCTCCCATTTGTGGGGTTTGAAACGTGGGTGCATAGAGTGTGTGTGTGTGTGTGTGTGTGTGTGTGTGTGTATGGTCTCACAATTTCTGGGTGGTTCATGCACAAGCATGTATTTTGTGTTTAATAACTCTGTCAACATACTGTAGCAAAAAGTGGTGTGTGAGTGTGTGTGTTTTATATTGCCTGGATCGAATGTCTGAGAGGGAGGAGATAGTTATTTTTGGTTTGGTTTTTTTTCTTTTCCTTGCAGGGGAGGGGCTTTTGTGTTTTTTTAAAAAAAGAGAAGGGTTTTTATACTTCACTTGGATTTATTTTGCTGGATTTGGGAAGGAGGGGGCGTTTTGTTTTTGAATGATAAAGAAAGGGAAACTTCTCAAGTTGGTTAGCACACAGGCAGTCGTTTAGAGAGCCTGGATGATCAAAACCAAAGTGTGTATACCAATGGTGCTTGCATACCCCCTGCTTTCAACTCTGCCTCTCTAACTAAACTGGTTCGTCCGCCATTCGTGAACTATGCTTACTGAAGTCAAAGCTATGTTTCGTGTTGGGGTTTTCTGTTTGGCTTTGTTTCTTCATTTCTTCCTAAGCTGCAGGTGGCAGGGGACTCGTCAGCAAAGAAAAGAAGCAATGCAGTCTTTTCCTCCCCAAGCTCAACCCTCTGGAGTTGCGAAGGGCACGGTGGCCCCCTCCCTGCTTCTTAACAAAGCATTCTGTCATGATGTAGAAATGAATAATCACTGCAGCTTTGTACAGAGATCTCTGCCTTTGTAATATACACCCTGACAAAGACTGGGTTAACCTTGAGGTGCCCATTTTGTACTTGAGTGTGGTGTTTTTTTCCCCCTGTTCAGATCCTTCCCTTGCTCCCCCCACCTGACACCTCTCCCCACCCCCATTTTGCGTGAAGAGGTTCTTAGACCTAAGTGTGCCTTTGCTTTCCACTCTTGCTATACACTGGTTAGACGCAACCAATTCGGACTCTCATTTGTTGTAAAGTTGTAAAATATTGTGATGTCACCAAACTTCCTTTCATCTCCACATTCCCTTAACATCCGATTCACGATTAAATGTATGTTGTTTAAAAAAAAAAGGAAAGCAAAAAATAAAAATAAAAATTAAGATTTTAAAAATAGAAAAAGGAAAAAATGGCAAGGTAAGAGGGGGGGAGTCTCTTGATGACATAAAGTAATAAAACCAGACTGTTCTACCTTCTATTTTGTCTCCTGGTTCTTCTTTCTTGATTAGTGCTAAATAATATACAAAAATAGAAGAACAATCTGTTGTTGTTGTTGTTGTTGTTTTTAAGTGGATACTAACAGAATATAATTGGTGGCTCTGTGGGTTGCAGAAGAGCAGCTTGCAGCATAATCCTCAGGCTTGCTACACTAGACAAAAAGTGGCTAGGACTAGATGCCAAGGTCATGCCACACACCTGCAGCTCTACAAGTCACAACCTCACATTGGTGTTAGGCAGCTGCACAAAATGTGAAGGCTGCACTGCTTAGATGGGCAGCATGGCAAGACCACGGTGGGCCAGCCAGGGGTGGAGGAAGGGGGTGCAGTGGGGGTGGGTCGCCCCGAATGTCACCACTGGGGGGGGCGACAAAAAGCTGGGCGACACTCACTGCGGGGCCTGCAGCACGCCTGAGTCACACGTCTCTCCAGGGAGAGATGCAGTGGCTTGGGTGTGTGCAGGCTCTGTGCTGCCCAAACAATCTGCCTGCTGCCTCCCCCTCAGCTGTAGGGCGGCTGAGTCACAGGAGGCAGGCAGACTCCGGAGGCCCCGCTCTGCGTGCTGCCCCTAGGCGTGCAACCCCAGGCGCCCAAGCAGCTTCCTCTGCCACTGGGGCCAGCAGTGGCATTAAGCAAAGTCCTGCCTCTGTTGACATGAAATGGGATCACCCTTTCCACCCTTTAGACCCAATGCACAGGAAACGCACTGAGACAGACAGACTGGGCAACCACAGAACCATGGGATTTTAGAGTTAGAAGGGACCCCGAGGGTCATCTAATCCACACACACCCTTGCAATGCAGGAATCTCAGCTAAAGCATCCTTGACAGGCAGCCACTGATAGAATTCGGAAGCACACAGCTGCCACCCCTGGCCAACCAGGGACCACATGTTCATGGGTCGCACTAAAAAGTGGGCAGAGAAGAGGCAATGGGTGAGAAGCACCTAAACAAAGCATGCAGGCTGCCAAATTACTTGTACCGATGCAAATGCTGTAGTGCAGTGTGATACCTTCTGCAAACATCCATAGCGCCAGTTGCCATTGTGGTGCATTCATGTTCTGGGAGGCTCTTCCAAACCCACAGATGCACCAACCGGCCTTGAAAGACACAACTGGGAAAGTTTCGCAGGCTAGTAACTTTTGCGGACTTATTCGCAAGACTGATAAAAAAATAAATAAAAGCCATTGTGGTGGTGGTTAACGGAGGTGGTTTTACAAAATAAGGGACTCAACGTTTTCCATAGGAACAGTAACAATGCATCAAAACTTACCCAATTATGTGAACCACTTTTTAAATACCACATGAAGAACAGTGCTCTTATGATTTCATTTTGCTGGCCTGATCCAAAGACCCAGAGAAGTACTCATGTACACACACACACAGCGGGGGGGGGGGGGAGTGTATGGAAGAACCCAGATTTCTAGATAAATCTGTAGAAGGAATGAGAAACCTCTGGCCCTCCAGATGTTATTGGACTATAATTCCCATCCTTTCTGACCACGGGTCATGCTGGTTGGGTCTGATGGGAGATGCAGAGTCCAACAACATGTAACAGACCACAGGTTCCCTATCCTGGTAACTGCATCAACATTCTCTCCTGATAAAAAGTACACAACTATTTTCTGGACGTGCTGTCACTTTCCATTTTCAATGGCAGTTCTGCACAGAGCACAACTGTTCAACTCTCTCCCACCCCGCAAAGCGGCAAATGCAGCTTCCTTTACTGAAATTGCATTCCGCTTGAGCTCAATTGGCCAAAGGTTACATTTGGGGAAGGGGAGACCAAAAGTGGCATTCAGTTCTTAAAGACCTACTTGGTTCACGGTTTTATTCATTGCCCACCATCTTGCTCTATGTGTACTGAGCTCATTTGTCATCATCATTGATGAGGTAGTTCTGGGCTGGCTCAGTCCTTGATCAGATTTCTGACATGTGAAATAGCCCGTAAAGACTTTTGCCAATACAACTCCTAGATGACCTGGAATACACTTGACTAGTCGACATGCACTTGCCAGACTAGGCTACAGTTTCAAGTGCACCATACACCCCCAAAACTGCAGTTGGGAATGGTAAGTGTACTTAATTATTTTGCTTAGCACCCTCTTTCCTCAGTGCCTCATAACCACCATCAATTAATTTATGTTCACAGTATTCCAAATCTTCAACACAGTCCCATAAATTCAAAAGTGTGAGATGGAGGAAGAGAAAACTGCTGTGCCCATCTCAACAGGTGGAGTTAATGTTGCTTTAACTGGCACACAAGGCATTTCATCAAAGCACATATTTTCTCGTGTGTTATAATTGTTACATTTTAGGCTTCCAAACTTGTACAGCACTTCTCTGTCTGCTTTCGACACCCTTTCGTGCTATATCATCCATACCATCCCTTTAAGAGGAAGTTGTACTTCAGCTCTCTTCAGCTGCAACCTTTAGGTATTAAAACCAGTAGCCTTGAACACAGGTGCTCAGTTTGGGAAGTTTGGGACTTTAAATGCCAGTGCTCTCCTGCAGCATCATGGGAAGAAGCCAACTATGACTGCATAAGCAGAGAAAGCTGCATAGGCGTCCTTATGTGGCCCTTCTCAAGGTAAGCATCTCTGGCATAGATGTGCAGTCTTGCAAAAGGGACGTTGCTCCCGCCTTCTGTGCCAGTATTTAATGCCATCAACTATGCAACACTTTGATTTCGGAGTCTTATGAGATGCAAGCATATCTATCCAAGTGGTAAATTCCTTTTGGTTGTCCTGTCAGGGCCAAATTCACCCTTAATTCAATATCCATTATCACTTGGAAGTCTTGTAGTCGCTGCATCATCTGTTCATCTGGATTTCAGATTAATTTCTCCAGACACTTTGGAACAAGAATGACTTTCAGATGCTCTCCGTTTACCAAACATACTGTTCCCTTTGTAACAGGAGGAGGAGGAAGCCACGTTTTCGCTCTTACAGCATTTTTGAGCTGTTCTAGAAGTGGGATGATGACTTTTGCTTCAAGAAGAAAAGAGAAAGTCTTCCCCTGCCCCCCCCATCACAGCCCCCAAAAAGTGGTTAAACAGTTTGAGTTGTTGCTTAAAGTAGTAATTCAGAAATGATGGCAATGAAGCCAATGTTATTGAAAAGAGGAACTCAGTACTGCCACGAAGAGCAGCTTTGGATGGTACAAAATTACACATCAGGCAGACATTCATTATATTGTGAAGACATGCAATCGGCCTATAATATAGTACATACTGCAGTGAAATTATGAGTATGAGTTGTATCTGAAATGAAGTAGCTGTAGTTCATAACTGATGAGCCAACCAAAAACTTTCCTGCTGGTTTTAGTATATAAGGTGGATGCCAGGAGCCAAGGAAGGCCACACTGTTTTCTGACCTTCACAGTTCGAGGCAATATGCTTCTTGATTCTAGTTGATGAGAATCGCAAGTAGAAGAATCATAGAATCATAGAGTTGGAAGAGACCACAAGGGCCATCGAGTCCAACCCCCTGCCAAGCAGGAAACACCATCAGAGCACTCCTGACATATGGTTGTCAAGCCTCTGCTTAAAGACCTCCAAAGAAGGAGACTCCACCACACTCCTTGGCAGCAAATTCCACTGTCGAACAGCTCTTACTGTCAGGAAGTTCTTCCTAATGTTTAGGTGGAATCTTCTTTCTTGTAGCTTGGAACCATTGCTCCGTGTCCGCTTCTCTGGAGCAGCAGAAAACAACCTTTCTCCCTCCTCTATGTGACATCCTTTTATATATTTGAACATGGCTATCATATCACCCCTTAACCTCCTCTTCTCCAGGCTAAACATGCCCAGCTCCCTTAGCCGTTCCTCATAAGGCATCGTTTCCAGGCCTTTGACCATTTTGGTTGCCCTCCTCTGGACATGTTCCAGTTTGTCAGTGTCCTTCTTGAACTGTGGTGCCCAGAACTGGACACAGTACTCCAGGTGCGGTCTGACCAGAGCAGAATACAGTGGCACTATTACTTCCCTTGATCTAGATGCTATACTCCTATTGATGCAGCCCAGAATTGCATTGGCTTTTTTAGCTGCCGCGTCAAGAAGAAGACGACGAGTTTGGATTTGATATCCCGCCTTTCACTCCCCTTCAAGAGTCTCAAAGCAGCTAACGTTCTCCTTTCCCTTCCTCCCCCACAACAAACACTCTGTGAGGTGAGTGGGGCTGAGAGACTTCAAAGAAGTGTGACTGGCCCAAGGTCACCCAGCAGCTGCATGTGGAGGAACAGAGACGCGAACCCGGTTCCCCAGATTACAAGTCCACCGCTCTTAACCACTACACCACCCTGGTTCTCAGTAGGAAGAGAGTTGTTGTGCTCAGGTCCTGCTTGTGAGCTTCCCGTACACATCTGGTTGGCAGCCATGAGAACAGGATGCTGGACTCAATGGGACTTCGGCTTCTTATGTTCTTTACCTCTTAGAGTGGGTGAGGCTGTGGAAGTACCGGAACATAAAGGGACTGTTCATAAAACTGGTCAATGTGGAGAGAGAGGACTCCAGCCAAAGGTGACAGAGAAGTAACCTCTATTCTCTCACAGGGGCCATTCCCCATAGGCTTTGTGCAATGATAGATCAGTATAATTTACAGCATACAGATTACTATCGCAGCATCTAATTCCTTTACCACACAAAGGAACCCTAAACAGAATTACAAACAGATTTGCTTAGTTCCAGTTTCAAGGAAAACAGAACGGACAGGCCCTAGTATTCTAAGTCATCTGCTTATAAGCATTGAGCACTACCCAGGGCAGCTGAGAAACTGAATTTCAATTCCCACCCCACCCCCACCCCAAAAAAACACCTCTGTAGTGACTGCACCTGGCATTCTGGGAAATTAAAATGGCAACTTCCAGCCACCTTGGATCGGTGCTGTCACTGCCATGTAAGCATCAACCTCAAGAGAGGGTCTACCAAAGAGCATTTTGCCCCAGGGATCTCTGGGCCCTGGATCTCTTCCCGAAAAATGGAAATGAAGAGATCCAATAGGATGGTAATAAATTCATGTCTAAGCCGCAGCCCTGTGAAAAAATGCCAACTTCGTGGTAAAAGCCAGCATCCCTCTCCAACGATGATACCGAAAACATTGTCAGTAGAGGGCATTGCTATTGCCTTCAATTTAGCCTGCAAATGGTCTATAGGAAATGCCAGTAAGTGGAGGGATAAATGAGGAAGCAAAACAACATGCATGGTGAAATATGAAGCATCTCCCCTCTTGCTAAGCGCTGGGAGGATGTCAACACAAGGAATGAATTATTCAGCAATACTATGTCTAGTTAATTCTTCAGGTTTGGATAGGTAGGGAGAAGGGGCTTGCAGGAGGAAAGCAGTGGGGCTTTGCACTTTTTAATCAATGCAATGGCATTAAGATTCATTGTATTAATGGTCATCATGATATCCTCATTTAGAATGTCATCATGAAATATGGAACTGCATTGCAAACCAGCATACATTTGCATAATATAGCATGCTATTAACAGACCAAGACTGCTTTTTTTTTAATATAAAGAAATCCTAGCTCACTGAGTCTGTTTCTGGGACCCTTATCATTATGGGTATTTCTCCAATTACGAGTAATCATTAGGGATGGCAACATGATATGGCTTAGAGTAAATCAACAAAGTCATTTCTGGTCAGCTCAGCAGCAATTTGGGGATCCATCACAAGAAAACAGATAAGCAACAGAAATGGCAGCTTGGGTCACTTTATTCCCAAAGGGTAATTGTGTTAATCTATTGCAATAAACACAACTAAGGTGGTCCTGTGGCACCTTAAAGCCTTGCAGATTTCTTGTGGCATAACCTTCCATAGACCACTATGTCAGCATTATCCTCAGTTGGCAGATACATATAATGTTTACATAATGTGATTCAATTCATTTAAGTATTAATCATTAGAGAATCATAGGTTTCCAACCCACTACAAGGGGTTAGGTTGGCACAGCAAAACTAAGGAAATTATATTATTACAATTTACTGTTATTCTAAATTTTCCAACTCTGCATAGAAATGTCACAGACTTGCCAGGCCACTTACATTTATGGTCTTTAGGCCCTGCAGTTTGCAATTGTCACTGTATCTATATTTACCAACTGAAAGTTGGTAAAGTGGGATCTAACCCACAAAAGCTTATGATGCAATCAGTATTTAAAATATTTTTTTGGCTCATTTATACATAGAAACTGACACAGGAAACGAGCAGAAAGGTGTCTCCCAAGGATAGGCCAGAATTTAAGATAGAACAATACAACTGCATTTCCTCCTAATGCCGGAACATGCCATTAGAATGTGACTCTATATATACTTTTAGGCAAAGAAATTGATACAGAAGGTGCCAAAGTTGAACGCTCACAGTTTTAAGTCATTTCTCCTGCTTTCAAAGACAAAAGTAGCTATTTAGGGTCAGTGCCTGCAGTTTTCTGGTTATAATGGTGACAGGACAGTTTAGTGATCCCATTTTCTTAAAATGGCAGGTGTAGAACTGCTGGACATCAATTTAGTAATTTGTCCAGCTACTGGGGTAGAGAAAAGTCTTAGATTCTGTTTTAGCATCTGTCTCACTTTGTTGCCCATGACAGTCCTGTTTATTTTGGGAGACACTTAAATTTTTTCTGGTGGAAACAATGTCCTTACTTCCCAGCATAAGAAAGAGTCTGCTTTTGGGGTGGATAATACGGTACATATATATCTCTTAATACATCATAATTTAAGAACAGAGTGAGCTAGAAATCCCAATGTATTAATCACATGGAAAGCTACGTCAGTTGCTTAAGAATGGTCATAGAATCATAAAATTGTACAGTTGGAAGGTCGTAGCCAACTAAGCTGCATTGTTAATAATGAGGCTCTCGATCTTTCCAACTACAATTGGAAACCAACCAGAGTCAAAATCACAGTGGGTACAGGAATTCATCCAGCCCAATTTCCACTGACATATGCAAGAACATAAATGTTTTATTGTACACTTCCCAGCAACTGCAATGGACCAAGAGACGTTCCCAGTGCAGTGCCATATTTAGGGTGATGTGGGCGGTTCCCCCACACAGGGGAGCACAAAAGAAGAAGAACTTAAAAACCTATATGCATACAGGTACTTACTGAGAAGATCCATTAAAAAAGCAACTGTACCAATAGAAATTATTGCAAAAATAAGAAATATGAAGGGGCGGCACCACATTTTGTCCTCGATCAGGGCGCCATATTGCCAAAGTCTACCCCTGCCCAGTGGATTGTGCCCACTGTGTTTTGTGAAATGTTGCATGCATCATCCTGCTGAGCTGGTCCACTAAGATCATTAATCTGTTTCCTTGCTTTGTTGCTGTTGTTTTGAAATGAAGTTACCTCTACTTCCAGACAAATATTAAAGCTATGATCACATGCTTTGTACAGAAAAAGAATGCAAGTGTTAGACTTCTCTTTATGAATAGAAACAGGTGAATAGTCATCTGCCCTTCTGACTTTGTAATTTATACAGTGTAAGTCAGTAGGGAAGGACTATAATTGGAGCTGAAGTAAGCGAGGTGAAAATTGCTAGGTAGCATGGCCATCTGCATGTCTTTAATTAGGCAAGTTCATTGCCATTATTCAAATTTCAGGTTAGCCACATCTTTGTCATGATTTATCCCGCAGCCTAAGAAAATTGTCCTGCATGGAGGTAACAATTAGTAAGAGGGCTAAGGCACTCAGCAACCAGCCGAAAGTTAATACTGTCCAGAGAGTAGAGACATAGTATGATTTACTGTGATCATTGTCGCATCCACTTAGTGTTTCATGACAAACTCTATTAAGCAGAACAGACTCATGGTTAATTCAATTAGATGAGTAAGTTCTTTTGTGGGCCAAGATGCATTTGGGAGTCCCAGCATCAGCGTGGAAAACGTGGCTGGCAACCTTTAGACCAGAACAATTGAAAAATAAACATTAAAAGCGGGGAAATCAATAATACGCCTTAGCTAGAGGCCATCAGAAGTAGAGCTGAATCCTGAAATAGAACGAAAGTAAAATAAAGATGACTGTAATGTGGAATTGTAACAAGTATAAATAATCCACAGTATCTGCAGTACCGAAAGGCCATTTGCCACTGCATCAATATGCACAGTATGTTATATCAAACTCTTTCTACAGTATTCACTGTGAAATGAACTGATGGCGGTGGTGCAACCAGATTGCTGACTTCTAAGTAGAATTTCTGCATCCGCAATACATCTTTGAACAGCGAACTCCAGGTCTTCGATGACCCATCTCACATGGCATCATTTTGCTTTGTCTACATCCATGTAAAACTTACTTTCTTTTTTGTAATTCATCACTAGGCTGGCTCTTTCAGCAGGCAGATGGTAGGTGTGGTAAAAGTGAACTGATGTTAATTAAGATTACCTATATTTCGGTGGCTTCATTAGCACAGTGAAGCCATTTTGGAAGCCCTAGTGGAAATGTCTGTCCGACTGCTAAACCCTGCTAAGGCTTAGGAGGGGGAAATTGTAATAAAGTTTTCAAAACCCTGTTTGATAATATCCATACTCAAGCACAACACATTGTGTCTGATGAAATAATGCTCCCATGATCCTTTTGTATTTTTCTCATTGAATATTAAATAAAAGCCTGTCTTGGTTTTGCCTTAAAAATGTAGAAATATCCATTAAGTTGGACATATGTATTCTTGAGTTCTTGAAAGACACCACCTAATGGCTTTTTAAAAGCTTTTCAGGCTCAAATATTCAAGGTGGAAATCCAGAATTTAGACAAGTGTAGACCAGATGTCTTATGCTTTAAGATTATCCAAGCTGCTGTCACCCAGATATTTTAGATTAGAAATCAAAATATTCCTATCAAGTCATGCTGGCTGGGGCTGATGTGGGCTGAAGTCCAAAATACCTGGGGAATGGATGCCTTGAGAGCTCATTCTATGCCCCATGTTAGGGTAGGGCTGATATAATTCTCTATCACCAGTTGAGCAAATTCAGCCGCTTCATTGTTATGGTTTTTGAAACTGATCAATAAGTTCCAAAAGATATTCAGAGGTTTCATGTGCAGAACATCAACATTAGGAAATCCTGAGCAGAGAAACCACTAAATCCCATAACGTTTCGGGATCAGAGACTTTGCAGCTGCCCTTAGATACTCACCATTAATAATAGAATTCATTTCAGACCCAGTAGGTTCACTGGGCAGGTTTTACCCCCCAGGTGAAAGAGGAAGCAGGAAAAAGGTCATGCATAGCAACAATCAGGAGAGTGCAATCTTCTTTTCCACCTCCTGACTTTACTGTAGATGAGAAGTTACATCTATGACCTCCAAGCACATAAAACAAGGGGTAAAGTTCAATGGCTCCATTATTTCATTCATTCTTCTTCTTTTTATAAGAGCAGTAAGAAATAAATGTGTATTTCTTTCTCAGCCTAAACCTTGGTCCTGAAGTCCTGATGTATTTCTTCAGAGACAAATTTAAACTATTTCCCCCCAATGTTGCATTGGTTTGCGAACAGAAATAGTAGCTATGTTGTTGTTGTTTTTGAAAGAGGATGCAAGAGAGATAACAGGCTTTATTTAATATATGCACCAGAAATAGGGACATAATCTTATCATTTGTCACAAAATATAATCTAAAATGTTCAAGCTACTGATAAATGGAATCATCTTCATTGGTGCATCAAATTGGAGATTAAGCATCCTATCATCTCCCCCTCATGTTGCACAGAATCACCTGGGAAGCAACATTTTATGAGATTGGATGGTTCGAATAATTTTGCAAAGAGCAGGAGACAAAGAATTCATTTTACACTAAACTGGTTTCCTTGGAAACAGGAAGAAAATACAACATGATGTCTTTTAGAGGTAGTTCAAGGACCTCTCTGGCTGACTTGTTGTGATACAGCACATTTCTGTCTAACTCTCTGTAGATCAAACAAGGACAGAACAAGTTTTGAAATACAATGCCACATTATCTGCTGATAGCCTTCTCGTTGCACATTGTGCTTTTTTGTAAAAATAAAATAAAATGCACAAACACTAATTTAGAAGCAACTTTTTTCTTTTAGGAAACAATTTGTATTCTGAATCCAAGAGCTTGTCCGCACAGGGCTATTTACTGTGAGTTTGAGGCTGAGTCCAAAATTTATGGGCATTGTTCACATTGCCCTCAAGCAGAACCCATCCAAGATTTTTGTTGAGTGAATTTGGATTTCGAAAAGCTTGGGAAAATCTGAGAAGCAAAGCAAAAGGAAATCCGCTGCATTCTCCTAAGTTAAGGTGACATGTGAAAGATCTATGCGATCTGAGTATAGAAACCAACTTCTGGAGGCCAAGGTTCCTTCGGGGGGCCCAATAAAATATTTGAGGGGGCTGCCCCCCAAAGTTAATGAGCACTGCCATTCAACAGGTGTCTGTGCATGCCATCATGTGATCGGTTATGCAGGGTGTTATGTACTGAGTTGAATAGGCTCCATAAAGCAGCAGTCTGATTGGCCCTAGAACAATAGGATTCAGAATGCAGCAGTCTGATTGGTCCTAGAACAATAGGGTCCAGAATGCAGCAGTCTGATTGGTCCTAGAGCAATGCAGCAGTATGATTGGTCCACAGGAGCCACCCAATACAGCTCCAGGTGGAAGTGAATCCACAACCTGATTGGCCTACAGGAGAATCTTAGAATTAGCCAATCACGTGCGACCCATTGTGTAAATAATGTATATAAAGCAGATATTTTGGGGGCACTTTGATTCCTCACTACTATGAGCTGAATAAAGAGCATGAAATCCACACTCGACTCCGAGTATATTTCACAGGGCAAGGCTTACTTGCCCATATTTTATTCAAGTTGGATCTGAGGGAAAGAGGGAGCAGAATTCAGAGTTCGTTTCCTTGCAGTTCCGTGCTATTTTAGGCACAGGGACAACAGAAATCCACATGTCTGCAATTGCTGCATGAATCACAGAAACCTGGTTGCAGGAAGTCTGATGCACCATGCAAACAGAGCAAAGTGGGAATGAAGTGATAATTAAGAGTGGACCTACTACTCCCAACTGAATGTGGAAAAATCACATTTAAAAAAACAAAACACAGAAACGTGTCCTAAGTTGCCAAAACAAATAACAAGAAGCAAACTAGAACAGCAGGAAGTCATCTGGGACACAATCTAGAAGGAATTGGGTTTGTTTTCTTTTAATTCGGGGGACTGTTAGAAACAGCATCCCACCGGCAGTTTCAAGTTGTGCAGTCCATTGTACCACTTTAGTATTCCTATATCTCGTTCTGCTGAATGTGTATACAAAGCCTCAGTTACAGAATCTGAAAGCTTTTTCAGGCTGTTGTAAAACTGCTTGTTCCCTCACCTCTCATTTATGTTCATTTCTGGCCAAATCGGTTGCAGGAAAATCAGGAAGCAATATAGATTTAACCTTCATTACTAGTCCATCACTCAATTATCCTCTTGTCCTATAATTGGGATGATTCAGAATGTGATTATCCAGTAGCGTTCAAAAGACCCGAGTCCCCACTCTACAGCCTAGAGTGGGAAATGTGTTGGAACTAACAAACCCACTTTATGTTTGGCAAGGGGGGTGAATAAATAACTTTGTGGGGGGTTCAGGCATTTTCCTTACTTAATCCATTCCAATTAGGGAGGATCAAGGATCATTGCCATCCCAATTCTCTCATGGGTCAGCTGACCTTATTGAGAGGGGTGTGGTAGAAAAAGGAAAGTGTTTTACACCTGTTCTGCATTCCCATGCACCTTGAGCAAGTGTGCAGTAGGACTCCTGGGAAAAGGAAATCTTACTTCCACTTCAAGTAACTTTCCGGCTGAACTTCTGGGCCACACACAGAAATAGTCTGTGCACAGAGGCTCATGCTTGAAATCACTACAGAACAACACTGAGACAGACCACTAAAAGAAAATACCCTTGAACTTGGACTCTCCTTCTAGATAAAAACTGGCCTTTTTCCAGTTCTATAACTGAGAATATAAGGTGTCCTCATGACATCTATCAATTTGACGCCACACATTCAGAAAATCACTGACTCCAGCGTGTTAGAAACAGGAGCAACGTCAACCTTCCACACATACATGGCCAATTTTATTCTGTCCTTAAGACACTGCCCCTATTCTATGTGTTTATTCTATTCTTGGACTCCATTCCTATTATATCTGTCCAACCCTCTCATCTCCATCTCTACGGGTTGGTTCAGCACCATCTGTGAGACTTAAGGGACAGTTGGAAAGGTGAGAGGGGAAAACGCTCAGCAAGAGATCAGTTCTGATTTTGGAAGGAAGCCTGGAGGGAAAGGAAGGAAGGAAGGAGTCCTTGAACTTTGATACCATCTCTTCCTTGCTCTCTGCATAGCAAGAATATTATCTCGCCACCTCGACTGATATGGCAGCTGTTTCTGTGTTACTAGCTTCTGGTTTTGTAGATGCTAAGCATTAAAATTGCATGTAAGCTTGCCACCTGTTCCTTATTTGAAGGAACAGTATTAAAATATAAATAGGTAAGGAACTACTTCTTGAAAGAAGTTATAGAACCCCAGTCCCATCCTTCACCACCATCGTCATTATCATTTTATTATTATTTATACCCCACCCATCTGACTAGGTTCCTCCAGCCACTCTGGGCAGCTTCCAACATATATAAAAACATAATAAACATTAAACATTAGAAAACTTTCCAATACAGGGTTGCTTTCAGATATCTTCTGTATAGTTACGGAACTTCATAGCCTCCAACATTTCTCCAATGAAAATAGGGAATGTCCCAAGGAAAAGTGAGACATTCCAGGGTCAAATGAGAAACCAGGATGGCTTCTGTAAATTCGGGACTGTCCTTAGGAAATAGGGACATTTGGAGGGTCTAGAAGGAGGGCTATAATGTGATCTGGTGAAAGGCAGGTTTCGGGCCCTGAATTGTAGTAATCGTGCTTCACTAAAGTTTGCAAGGAAATATGATAGGCTTCCTGATTTGACAACATAGATATTGGTAGACATTGAATCAGCTACAGAAGACTAGTACAATTACAAGATCATTGTAAATGATCGCATAATTAGGTTTCAATCTGAATTTGGATTTTTAAAGGGACTTTTTAAACATTAGGATTTAATCAAGTTAAATTATTTTGTACATGAAGGGAACACACTTTGGTTCTCATCAGTAAGGAACAGAAAGGAGAATGAGCATAAAGGCAAATGAAACAAAGTGTTTCCTTTTTCTTATTTCCATTTCTGTCTATATTCCTTTTTGAGTCATCCTCAAAAGCAAGTCCTACCAGGATCTTCTTTAACATTCCCCTCTTGTGTGCAAAACACATGAAGCTGAGTGACAGAGCACTAAGTGGTCTTTTGGGGATTTCCTTTATAACAAACATGTCATTCTACATAACTAATATGACCTGGTAGGTTCTTCATTCATCTTTATTTTTTTGCCTTTCAATACAAATCAACAATAAAGCCTCATCCAAGGATTAAAGGACCAGCTGCTAAAATCGAGGGAGAGGCTTTCAGTATCTTAATGCTAATTAGATGTTTCTCATAAAAGTGAAGGGGGGGTAGTCTTTCAACAGAGCTTATTTAAAATTAGCACAAAGAGCTGATACAATTAGAAAATAAACAAGGTTCCTTTATCAAGACACTGGGCAGATATGTGTTGTTTTTTTTAATGTAAAAAATGAAGAATACATTTACAAGGTCCACCAGATAGCAGTTTTGAAAATATGTGATAATGATGCAGGCATAATGCTTTGCAAAAAGCCTGCTGTATTGTCATAGGCATAAAGACATTTGAGTCTCACCGAGTACTTCTAGATGAGACCTTGAATTTGGTACATGATTGTGCAATTAGAAAAACAGTTAATAAGTCTGTACTCTTCCCCTTTAAACTGGAGGATTTCCTGTGTATCCCAGGGTGACTAACAGCACCATCTTGTACATGACTTCTTGAATGGAAGTCCTATCAGATAGGGATTAGAAGCACTACATTTTACAAGCCATTTTTCAAAGTTTCACATAGCCTAGCATATCGTTACATTACTACACATCACCACTGAGAAATATGTTTCATAAGCAAACCAGGGTCCCATCTGCACTATACATTTAAAGTAGCATCATGCGACTTAAAACAGTCATGACTTCTGCCTTATTATTATTATTATTAAAATTTGTATACCACCTTATAATCTCAGGGTGGTATATTTGTATACCACTTTATAATCTCAGGGCAGTTCAGACATAAAATTACAATAAAAAACACAAAATACATAACAACAACAACAACCCAATAATCCCCCCTCTTCCACAACACATTTAAAGGGGCATTAGATGTCATCAGCCAAAGGCCTGGTTAAATCATCCTAGGAACAAAAGTTTATTAAGGGTGCTGAGAGTTGTTCAGAGAACCCTATTTCCCTCAAACAGCTACAATTTCTAGGGTTCCCTGAAGACAGGAAATGATGACCGAAGAAATTGTGAGGAGAACGGGAAACTCCCAACAAATCTCAGCACCCTTAACAAGCCACAGGATTCTTCCATTGTTTAAAATAGAATGATACTGCTTTAAATGTGTAATGTAGATGGGACCCAGGACAAAAGTATTGGACTGAAAAGGAGGAGAGCATGGTTAGAGAAGGAAGTTCGTTGAACTTGGTTTATTCACAACTATGCACATTAGCCAATATATTTTATTGAGGCCACCTTGGGAGGGAAATGGCTCCCAATTTTTCCTCAGTGAGAACTTGCTGCTGTTACTGGCTCTTCATCGACCATATGTTGTATTTATTCTGCCGATGCCTTCAAAAAGACCTACTTGGCCATAAAGCATCCCATAAACCCCAATATTTGCTGCTGCTTCTTTAAAGCAATCAGACCTATAGTCAAAATTGTTTCAGTACCGTCACTTGTGGCAATTCCAGATATCTGATAACTCAGTGTACTAAAAGGACACTCAGATTTTCTAAGGCCCAGATCTCAGCAACCTGGCAATGATATATACTTTCATATGTATATCGCATTCTGATAGAGGTAAATATAATACTATGTTAGCCAATATGTAGATTAGGGAATCAGATTTGCAAATGACAGTGGAGGTGGAAGATTAGGAGGGCTCCCAGATTTCATGCCAAATTCTTTCACTATGTTCCAATATAAAAGACCAGTCACACAAAATCTAGATCAAACATGACCGCCCCTCCTTGTCTGATTTCAAAACCTGGATTAAGAAGCTAGTTAATAATTGAGAATGTGTAAGCATAGGTTCTTCCACATGTAGTGGGAATGTGAAATTATCTGAAGATGTTAGATCCGGTTGGTTAGACCAGACATAGGCAACCTCGGCCCTCCAGATGTTTGGAGACTACAATTCCCATCATCCCTGACCAATGGTCCTGTTAGCTAGGGGTCATGGGAGTTGTAATCCCAAAACATCTGGAGGGCTGATGTTGCCTATGCTTGGGTTAGACCATAGGCAGCATGCCTCCTTTAGATCCAGCAGACATTTTGCTGCACTTTGAAACCAATGGAGTGATACACGAGTCAACATCCACTATAATTTCTTATTTACAGTTGGCAGCTAATCTAGAGCTTGCTAAAAACTGGACGTCCTCCCACTCAACCTCAGTTCTTCAGTGGATTGGCAAAGTGTGAGATGTTCTCATTACTGCAAAGATTACACAACAAATTAAAATTAGCGCAACAAGAACAGCACAAGGCAATCCACATAATTGTTTTAGGACTGGGGAAACATTTTTTGAAAGTATTTGCCTGATGCTGAAAGGACATTGAAGTAGGAACCAGGCAAATCATCTTGTGTACAGGGGACTATTTTTCTTCCATTCATAGTTCTTTGGACCCTGACCTCTGTATTTTCTCAGGGGGATTTTCCCACCCTTCTCCAACTGTTTTCCTCCTCATGGGTTTGAAACACTGCTCACACTGTACACATCAGTGCACTAAAGATTATCCACATTGCACAAGAACCAACTAAGGTCACACGCAAGTCAGCTTTAAAGTTGAAGGCAAGACCCAAGAGCACAGAGATTCAGTCACCGGAATTAAATAGGCTGGTATTATTTAGACCTTCAAAAACAGTGAACAGCAGGAAATCCTTATGTAGCCAAACAAAAAATATCAAAGTCTGAGTGTAAGGAAAGGGACACAAAAATGTATGAGAGGCATGTCAAATGGAATCCACGTCTGCGTCAAATATGACCTATACCTGTGTGTGTTGTTGATCCCTTCTTTCTTCCAAGTAAAGGCACACATTTAAAAACAATTACTACAAGTTAAATAGAAATAGAATATCTCTCACCATACTGGGGACGACAATGAGTAGGTGGGCCTGTGGGCCTGCTCACTCTCCTGTCGAAATGCTAAGTGTTGATGGGCAACTTCAAGATCTCTGTTTCCCCTTATTGTGGCTACCTCTAAAATGGACTTGGACTGGACAGCCCATCAAGCAAAGGACTTTTCTCTGACAACCCTTCAAATAGAGGACTGTTTTCCTTTAAAGTAGGAAACATGGCCACCTTATGAAATAGATAAGTTTTATCTTCCAAATGATTACAATAAAAAGGTGCACTCAGGCCTGGTTCATATATCACATTAGACCATGGTTAAAGTAAATTATGGTTTAATGTGAACAATTGGCGTAGTGATAAATGCTGCAGAAACTACTGGCACTTTGCTCTGCTGCAGCAATACTACTGGGAAAGAAGCCATGGTCTGGCTGGTTATGTAGTATAAACCCAGGTTCCTGGTTTGGTTTCTCTCCAAGCAAACCATGAAAAGAATCCAAGGGTTGTTCTTGGCTTACCACTCACGGTTTGTCGGGAGATAAATTGGATGGCTTTGTGACAATCAAAATATTTCTCTCAACTAAGCTTATCAAGGCCATTGTGTGGATAAAATGGGTTAAACCCATTTCCTTCTCCCCCCCCCCCAAGTGTGTCCTTATTTCCAGATGGGGACAGTTTGCCATTGGGAGTGCTTTCAAAAAAGCAATTCCCACCAAGGCGCATTCTAGTGATACTACAGTCTAAGGAATTGTCCTGTACTTACAGAGGCTTCCACGTGATGCAGAACCCTGGGGAAAAAGCATCGTGTGGGAAGCCTAAATGAGTAGAAGCAAGGTCCCGGCTTCAGGTACTCATCTTCCAACCTCTCCAACTCATAGAGGGATAAAGGACCCCTGACCATTAGGTCCAGTCGTGACCGACTCTGGGTTTGCGGCGCTCATCTCGCTTTATTGGCCGATTACAATATTTTGTGGCCACCATGACTAAGCTGCTTCTGGCAAACCAGAGCAGTGCACAGAAACGCCGTTTACCTTCCCGCCAGAGCTGTACCTATTTATCTACTTGCACTTTGACATGCTTTCGAACTGCTAGGTTGGCAGGAGCACGGACCAAGCAACGGGAGCTCACCCTGTCACGGGGATTCGAACTGCCGACCTTCTGATCAGCAAGTCCTAGGCTCTGTGGTTTAACCCAAAGTGCAGTAATGGGAGGGGCAGAACCAGCATGCTGGTTCCCCCATACATGTTCCCCACTTCCAGAACACCTGAAATGAGCCACACTTTTAGTAGTTAGCACACTTTTGACTTCTATACTATCCACACTAAGAACAGTTTTGGAACTATGGAAATTCTAGTTTTCTGATGGTTGCCCTCCAACTTGTGTAGGGTGGTGGGGATGGTTGGTGTACACAGCCCCTCCTCCAACCTTACATGCTGCTTTTCCCTGTTCATACCGAACTGGGGGGGACCCATATAAATTCTTTCTTTCTCTATTTCTCTCTTTCTGAATAATATCACAATTCCTCTTTGTTTACGGGGGGGTTGGGGGGGAGATAGAACCCACACATACATCTTGAAAGCTCTGCATGCATTTATTTGGAGGAGAAAATAAATTAGCAACACACACAGGTGTAGGTCACATTTGAATTGCCTCTCATGTATTTGCATATTCATTCCTGAACGCAAAACAAGACGCATGGTGGGAGCCGGTGCTTGAGAGAGGTGAGAAAAAGATAACCAAGAATAGGATATTCTGCGTAAAAAATCTATCCCCCCCCCACGCATTGTAACATAAACTAAGGCCAAACCAACAGAACAATTTACATCATCTGTGAGGTTTTCTGTCGTTGCAGTTGAGTTAATTAATGTTCTTTTTCTATATCAATACATTTCTAGCACTCAGACTCCACTTCACCTTGTGCCAAGGAGAGAAAAAGTGGCAGATTTAATTGAAGCTCGTTTCTCTCAACTTGTAGAGTTGGCAACTTGCAGGGTCAGCCAATATATAGGAGGCCAAGAAACAGCAGCTTTCACCCTCTTCACAGCCTCCAAATCTGTAGCTTGGCATAAGACATTTGGTGCTAAATTACAGTTGATCTCTCAGGCACTTAGGGCTCAAACCATCCACTGTGGCTGCTTGATCCATTTAATTTTGCTTCATTTTACATTATGTGTGTCAGTTATCATCAAAAGTGCAGAGGGATGGGGATAAGCTACATATAAAATCGAAGTCACTGCCTTTTTATTCCCACTTTCTTTCTTTGTCCTCAATCAGACAATTCAAAGGGAGTCCTGTCAGTGCGAGAACTGGCAAAACAAGACACACAGCAAACACAAAATTGTAGCAAGGTCACTTAACATGCCATTCCTTGTCCCTCATTGATCTTAAAACAGCAGAAAACAGGAAAGAATATTTATTTATAATGCTATTAGCAGCTTTGTACGGCTAAGAAACCATAAAAATCTGCGTAGTTTTGATGTCAGGGGTCAGAATCATGGCAGTTTTGAAAGGTTCAGTCCACCATCTTGAATCAAAATACTATTCATTTGTATCACAGCACAGACAAAAACCTGCTCCTTGGTTTTAGGAACCATCATGCAAAACTTGGTTTTGATATCTTATGAGGTATTCAAACACACAGCGAACAGACCACATTACAAAATCTATAGTTCATTTATCTATTTATAGACCACTTATTTGGGGCATAGCCACCTCACAGCAGCTTACACAAAATAAAAGCAGAATACTAAAAGACTTACAGGAGTAGAACCATGAACAACCATTTAAAAGCATAAGCTTTTTAAAAGAAGATTTTATGAAGGAGAAAGCAGCCCATAATTAAATGAGTTTAGAAAAGCCAATTAAAAGTTTGCAGTATGGGGGGGGGGGGGAATGCATCTCCATAGAGAGGGAATCCCACAACTTGGAGGAAATTTCCATGGCAGGAAATGGATTTACATAAGTAGCACATGTCAAAACCTCAGAGTTTAACCTTTTTTCCAGGTTTCCCCCTACATTTCATTAGCATGAATACAGAAAACCACTTACCAAGCTACAGTTTACTTTGGTGGAAATTCAGTCATATGGAGAGCCACTCAGCTGTAGCATCTGCCCAACTGGTAAGGAGAATTTTACAGTACATTGTCTGTCTCGGAAGACAATGGAAGAGGGTGCCTTCATGGGTAATGTCAAATTGTTGGAGAGTTACAGTGCCTGCTGTGGATGTAGAGACTGATAAGGGACAGACATGTTTTATTGCAGCTGGGGCAGAGGAAAGCGATGGGTTCTGCTGCTACAAGGTGCACCATGTTATTTCTTCTTTCTGCACTCCTCCCAAGGGTTTACAGAGGCTCAAATTCAAATCCCTGATCCTGCACATGACCTTGGAGAGCTGCTATAAGAAGACACCATAACGGGTTAAGTGATTCAGTTGTCTGACTTGCTAAGAGGCAGGTGCATACAGTCTAATTTTGTCTTTCTCCCTTTGAAAAACATTCGTCCACATCCCTTTCAACCATCATGAACAGTGCATCAGAGAAGAGAGGCTCCTTCTCCTTGCTTGCAACCTGAAGGTCATTAGGTCTTTGAATCCACATGCGCAGCAGAGGCAGTGCTGTGGTGTGCCATGATGAACGGCTGCCGCAGCTCACCATCTGTTAGGACGTTCCTATAGGATACAAAGCCAACAAATGAGAGAGCTTGACAGCTCTGCTCACCAGAGTTTCTTGCCAAGCACCAGCCTTCAGCCTTCCACCTCTGCATTGTGTTGTGCTTTATTGAAGCATAAATCCCTGGCTTTGTAGTCAGGGGAAAGGTCGGCAACCCAAACGTTCAAGTTTTCCCCTTCTTTAAACAAATTCTTCTTGACTACATATTTTAGAGCAGACAACAGACACAATGAGGTTTTTACGACAGATGCTTTCTCTGAAGGCAATCAAGGACATGTTTCCTGTGATCTTTACTACCTTCCCCTATTCTTTATTGTCTCAAGAAAGACAAAGAACAGTTCAAATAGCACTGGTTAGATACACATGGAATGAAACCTAGAGACAACCTCGTCTTTGCCTTAAAAAGAAACAAGGAAATAGACAACCACCTACAAAACAGCAGAGTATATACAGTAACATGTAACATGAAATAAATAAGCTACGGAACATGAACTAAATAAGCCAGAGAACTCTTGCTAACGAATATCTATATAAATGCAGAAAGTAAATACCGTATTTTTCGCTCTATAGGACGCACATTTTTCCCCTTCAAAAATGAAGGGGAAATGTGTGTGCGTCCTATGGAGCAAAGACGCCATAGCCCCGTGACCCTGTCCCGGCTGGAGAGGTGACGCGCGGCTATGGCAGGAGCCTCTTTAGCCACGCACCACCTCTCCAGCTGGGAGAGCGCGCACGGGGCTAAAGAAGCCCCCCACAACCCTCTCCCGGCTGGAGAGGTGACACGCGGCTATGGCAGGAGCCCCTTTAGCCACGTGCCACCTCTCCAGCTGGGAGAGCGCATGCGGGGCTAAAGAAGCCATAGAAGCTTTCCGCTGCTCCCCGACCTGCTCTTTGGGGCTGGTGGTGAACTTCCCCCCGCCAGCCCCAAAGAGCAGGTTGAAAGGAACCTGAAGCCTGGAGAGCGAGAGGGGTCGGTGCACACCTCTCACTCTCCAGGCTTCCAAGGTAGCCGCCTGAAGGCGACTGAACGCACCTTGTTTTAGAGGGGGAAAACAAGAGGGGGGAAATTCTCCCCCTCTCTGCGCAGTGCCTCCTGCCGCTTCACTGAAGGGGCGCTGGGCAGAGAGGGGGAGATTTTTTTTTTCTTTTTCTCCCCCCTCTAAAACAAGGTGCGTCCTATTGTCCGGTGCATCCTATGGTGCGAAAAGTACGGTACTAAAACTTCATAATTTCCATAAAGATAATAAATTGGTCCAATCATTTACAATGATTTTCTTCCAGAAAATCTAAAGCATATCAGGATTTTGTATCAGAAGACTAAATATCTGACTTCTCTACTTTGTTCTGACACAGAGCAATTATATTGTCTCAGTCAAACTTTGATTTATACTTATCTAAGCAGGAAAGCATGCATGACATGTATCCATGGAATAAACCTACTTCAAACCATTCATAAAACTGTTTGGCCTCTTTGAATGAAAGAGACTGAATGAATCCCAAGTAGCATTTTCAATATGAATTACAAATACAAGGCTTAAAAACTGGCTCCCAATCGCTGGCAGTTTTCTTCTTGCTCCTTTAACGTGTTGGAATGGCTGCAAACATTCTCTGTGCTAAGGGGTCAGGATCTATCACAGGATATTAAGAGCAAGTAGAACAGATTGCTTTCATTTTGTCTTTATCCTAACTGGTTATCCAAAACTATGAGATATGAAGGCATCACAGGGTTAAATCAAACAGGCCAAAAAACATATGGGCAAGAAAACGTATTGATAGACATGGGAGTATTTAAATGGAGAAAGGTTTGTCACACTGAACAACTGTGAACTGAAACGCCGATAGCTATGAAAACCCTGTAAACACGTTAGGAAGTATTTCAACCCTTAAACTGTTATGTGTAGGAGCTCCTTCATTATGTAAAAAGATATATATGAGCATTTGGAAGCAGCAGCTCAGATGGGTTTATTGTAATTTGCAAGGTGGAGGAAATAATCTCTATATTTATCCTTTATAATTATCTACCATAATTTGTAGGCATTTTTAACAGCCAATGGGTGGGAGGATGTCTTGATTTCTGCACTACAACAGCCATACCCAGGAAATCCATTTTTGTTGCCGGATAGAAGTGGTGAAGGGATGCGGGTGGCGCTGTGGGTTAAACCACAGAGCCTAGGATTTGCCGATCAGAAGGTCGGCGGTTCGAATCCCTGCGAGGGGGTGAGCTCCCGTTGCTCAGTCCTAGCTCCTGCCAACCTAGCAGTTTGAAAGCACGTCAAAGTGCAAGTAGATAAATAGGTACTGCTCCAGCAGGAAGGTAAACAGCGTTTCCGTGCACTGCTCTGGTTTGCCAGAAGCGGCTTAGTCACGCTGGCCACATGACCCGGAAGCTGTATGCCGGCTCCCTCGGCCAATAAAGCGAGATGAGCGCCACAACCCCAGAGTCGGCCATGACTGGACCTAATGATCAGAGGTCCCTTTACCTTTACCTAGAAGTGGTACATCTTTTAAGTGAAATCTTCAGCTAGTACTCGCAAAAGCATTTGGGGGCAGCAGGAAGATAAAAGCTCTTGGGGGCGGATGCACTTTGTGTGTCTCTCCCCTCCCCCATGTTTTTAAGGAAGAAGCTGAGCCCCCTCAATAACCAGTGGCAACGTCACAACATGGTGCGCAGGGTGTCATGATGTCACAGGACATCACAAGCACAACGTCAGGGTGTCACGAGCAGGACATTGAGTGTGTGGTATCACAGCATTACATGTGACATTGGCTCCCTCGATCATGGGCACAAGCTGCTGCCAATGATCCTTACTTCTCATGCCCATGTGTAATGGGCCCCTGTAAGACCCTATTTAAGTTACAGTCGACACCTTACATCTTCTAAACTGCTTATCATGGTGGCATTTAAGTTGCAAAATGAAAATCAGAGCATCTAAACTAAAAGACTAAGAGCGTATAAATTAATCACTGGCCACTGGGAGCAAAATTATTCATATTATCTGCCTCTTTTTTAATGCAACGTTAAAACCCAAGCACTATAGACATCAAGATACATGTGATTTAATATACTTCAGTGAAGTCCGAGTTTTCTATTTCACATAAACATGGGACAATAAATCGTGCTGCTAGGCAAACACACTCTTCTTCTACATCTGTCACTTACACCTCTATTCGCAGAACATTGTAATTACATGGTTCTGAAATGGGCAAAGTCTTACAGCCTCCGAGGCAGCGCCAAGATTTACTGGCATACCCCTGGCAGAACAACTACTTTAGATGATTAAAAGAAACCCACCAAGGGAATACCTTTCAAATTTAGCAAGAAAAGTTATATTGACCTTTTTGTTTGTTTGCTGCATGAGTAAGAAAATGAAGAACAAAAGGATAGCAGAAAAGGCAATTCATATAGATCTATAATGAGGATCTTTATTTTCAAAGACTCCTTTGAAAACAGATGTAGGCAGTCTGCATCTGCCCAATGGTGTTGCGGGTGAGCATATATCAAGATCGCAATCACCCTTTTCGCCTGTAGCATATGCAGGGAGGAAAAGGGACAGATGACATAATCTAATGTAAACCCGTATCAAGTAACCACACCTAGCCCTGTGGACAGCAGGATTTAGAATCAGTGTGGTGTAGTGGTTAAGAGCGATAGTTTCGTAATCTGGTGAAGTGGGTTCATGCCCCTGCTCCTCCACCTGCAGCTGCTGGGTGACCTTGGGCCAGTCACACTTCTCTGAAGTCTCTCAGCCTCACTCACCTCACAGAGTGTTTGTTGTGGGGAAGGAAGGGAAAGGAGATTGTTAGCCGCTTTGAGACTCCTTCGGGTAGTGATTAAAGCGGGATATCAAATCCACACTCCTATTCCTCCTCCTCCTCCTCCTCCTCCTCCTCTTCTTCTTCTAAATTGAGGACAAGCATGAACAATTACAGATTGGGGGGGGCTGCATTTTTGTGCACCAAACAAGTTCACTTGTATTTAGCTGAAACATTGCAACTGATTTTGATGGACAACCACTGGCCAAAGGGAAGACAACAAGTGTGGAATAATGGATCAAGCAGACAAAACATTCAAGCAAAATAGGGGTGAGTAATTCCCATTTCACTGTAGCATAACAAGCATGGGGGGGGGGGAGATCCTCATTAAGCACAGTGAGTTCCTCAGGAGCTCCAGAAATGATATCCCAAAAAAGCAGAAGACACTAGTTATCAGTATATTTAAAAAAAAAAAGCTTGTATGCATGAGGTGTACCAGTCCCACAACGAACACCTTTCTTGAAGACACCCTTCATTGATACTACTGCCAATATGGAGACAGGCGGAGACAGTTTCTGCATTCCTCAAAGGTCTCTGATTCAGTACATGTAAGCATGGCGTAGAAAATGCAGAGTAAAACTGACAATATGTTTGATTTATTCTTCGGAGACCTCTGGAACCTCAGCTCATCACAATTAACTCTAAGAGCAAGACAGTAGCTTAATATTGTTTGCAGAAGGGGGAAACTCTTTGGTTTCTTTGCCAAAGTAACTAGAATTTCTAACACAAGTATTTGGGCATATTTATTTCTTTATCAAAAATAGGCAGTGAAGTAATGGCTCTTTTAGATTTGTTTTTTGAATTGGCTTAACCCTCCAGTCCTTATCCACAATTAAATGAAGCTTTAAGTAGTGTGAGTACATAAGCTCATATTCATCTCCTTGTTATCCCTGATTCTCTCATTCTTTTCTTTGTTGTTAGTACCATTGCCAACTGGCCCAGAGGGGAACTGGGGTGGTATTCAGCTAAATTTTACTCAGAGGAGACCCACTGAAATGAATGGCCTTAAATTAGTCATGTTTTAATACATCTACTCTGGATAAAATTTGTTGACTATCACTCCTGGCCTGGGTTGCTCCTGTACCTTGTAAAAGCAACTTGATCAGCAGAAATCATAAGACAAAGTTTTCAGGGAGTGAGAGAATGAATACCATCAACAAATGTCTACAGGCGATACTGGTATTTAAAACAAATGGAACAGAGAACACTAAATAGCTGGAAACCATAATAGTTACTTTTTCCTCTTGTCTTCCCAAATCACAAAATTCACCCATCAGGACTAATATTTTGGATTATGAAAATTCATACAGCATCATCATACTTTGATGGTTAGGTGTAAACAAACAATGATAGCTGTTTTCGGGCCATAGAAAATGGAGAAAAGATCCTGATGTTCTTCTCCTTTTCCTATAGGAATGTGAAGAATGAGAACTAGGAGTTCAGAGCTTTTTGGTCTGTGACTATGACACTGTCCATCTAGAGGAATTAGATTCTGAGGTCAGTCATGCTGCACAAAACTAAATCTTTGATTTCCAGATAATTTAGAAGGGGAGAAAAGTACAACCTGCCTCTCTTCCTGAAACTCTTTGCTTTCAAACTTTACATATGTGAGAGCTACATCTTAGCTGTCTTGTCAAGGCATGTTAAAAACAAAGAACTATCCAAAGATAAGTTGACTTTATTTTAATTTCATAAATCATTTGCATTTTGAGGATGAAAAACAGGCTTGTAAAATAAAGCAGCTGAGAGCTTTAATTTGCCTGTCATTCGGGTAGCGTTGATGCCATCAACCTTGGTGATCCTGCAGGGGTCATTTATTTTTTACAGAGAAGAAATGACCTTGAACAGCTCCTTTGCTGTACTCTGTATAAACCTTTTCCACTGGAAGGCCAAAGATCAAACCAACTAAGGAGTCAGAACTTCATCTGCCACCAGATTCACCCAAGTGCTGCTTATAATTGGGTCCCAAGCAAGAATCATATAAGGCTCTTGTTACATTGACAGCATACCTTTGCCTTTAAATAAAGGGTGCAGGGTGTGTGTTTTAATACAACTTTCCAGCATAGCCACAGATTAGGACATTAGTACCTTAAAGAGGGAGACGTGGGTGGTGCTGTGGGTTAAACCACAGAGCCTAGGACTTGCTGATCAGAAGGTCAGCGATTCGAATCCCTGCAACGGGGTGAGCTCCCGTTGCTCGGTCCCTGCTCCTGCCAACCTAGCAGTTCAAAAGCACGTCAAAGTACAAGTAGATAAATAGGTACCGCTCCGGCGGGAAGGTAAACGCCGTTTCCGTGTGCTGCTCTGGTTTGCCAGAAGTGGCTTAGTCACGCTGGCCACATGACCTGGAAGCTGTATGCCGGCTCCCTCGGCCAATAAAGCGAGATGAGCGCCGCAACCCCAGAGTCGGTCACGACTGGACCTAATGGTCAGGGGTCCCTTTACCTTTACCTTAAAGAGGGCTTTAACACTTTCACAGCTGCTATAGTCCTGATCTAGATAGGAGGCCCTGTGCCTGCATTTTTCATACGAAGACATCCCTCCTAAAACACACTCAGTTCATTCAAACCCTCCACCTTTCCCCCCACAAAGGCTTTATATCCACTGCCCCTCGAGTTTTGCACTGCTTGGGAAATGAGTGGCACGAAGCAACCTGCCACAGTTATATGTTATTTTCCTCAAGAAGCTGTAAACCTGCCTTGCTACTTTAAAAAGCACTCAGGGTGATACATGCACCTATTTCCCCACACAGCAGATACAGCCCATATAAGAAATTTATCAGTTGTGAACTAGCCCTAAAAAAGTGGCATCTCGGCAGGTAGTCTTCCCCAACCATCATTTCATTATAGCTGCTTAGAAGTGGTACCAGTTTGCTTTAGTTCACCACTCAAAGTAGACACCCACAAAGCATGAATGAAGGCATGGAAGTTCTCTGCCTCTCCCACTCCCTACTTCTTTTTGTGGAAAGGTTGGGTAGCGACTAGATGAATTTCTGGTGGTTTCTTCATATAAAAAGCACACACAGAAAAAACAGCATTTTGCCACATTTCAGGGAAGCTGCTAATGGCACAGCATTGTGATTCAAAGGCACCAGCTTTTAAAAAATAAAGGAACCAAGTTCTGCATGACTAAATTGTACTGATGCATTTATAGCTCTGACCTGTTCAAGTTGTTCTTGAGCACTGCCCACAGGACAGGATTTGCTTTCAGCTTGATACCAGAAGGCTGTGAGCTGACCGTGGGGATTCGGCAACACCAACAGCAAGGGAAGAGGGAGAGATGACTAGTCAGAACACCCACAAGCAATGTGTCGAGGCAAGCAGCATTGGCCCACTTCTCCTAAATTCTTAGGCATCAAAACTTCCACTAAAAACAAAACCACGTCTTCTTGTATTCCCTTGTTTCAGTTGCCAAAAGATTCTCAATTCAGGGAAATATAAGAGCCAAGAAAAAGGCTCTTCAGTTTGGTACCGATTTTCAACTGGAAAAAAAACTGGCTAGATTGCACCATTGCCACTAAATTCATGCCTCCAAATTCAATCCTTCTCTGTCCCACTCACACACATCAAAATCTCCAAAAAGTCAATACCATTTGCCCATTTTAAATCCTTTTTTACTTTCTTGTGCCTCAGGCAGAGCCTTTTGTCCAGGGGTAGGCAACCTAAGGCCCGTGCGCCAAATGCGGCCCAATTGCCTTCTCAATCCGGCCCACAGACGGTCCGGGAATCAGCGTGTTTTCACATGAGTAGAATGTGTCCTTTTATTTAAAATGCATCTCTGGGTTATTTGTGGGGCCTGCCTGGTGTTTTTACATGAGTAGAAAGTGTGTTTTTATTTAAAATACATCTCTGGGTTATTTGTGGGGCATAGGAATTCGTTCGTTGTTGTTTTTTCAAAATATATTCCAGCCCACCACATGGTCTGAGGGATGATGGACCGACCCATGGCGGAAAAAGGTTGCTGACCCCTGTTTTTGTCCTACATATTCAGAGTGCATAATCATTTTGAGGGACAAGCTAGCCCTACACCCTGCAATCAACTGTATGCAACTAACCAAGCTCAGAAACCCCTAACCTCTCACAATAGCAATAAAAATAAATGAATAAACAAAGGACCTACCCACATGATGCTGACACAGCCTCCCTACACCAATAATAGGCAAGAGAATTAAAGAACAATACCCCCATCTCTCTCCTCCAACTGCAAGATGTCTATGACAAAAGTGTCTGTCACCAAACTTAAACTGTGAAAAAGACTATGAATTGAAAGTGGAGACAATAGATGTGCCTTTCCTTGCTTATCCGTTTGCTTTGTAACACGAAAAACCTTAATAAAAATTAATTAAATAATAATAATCATGCTGAGGGGAAACGACAGCTTACTATGAGGTACAATGTGTGGGCATGCGCAGGTATGAAACAACTCATCCTAAAGGGGAGTGTAGCCTTATAGAGGCCATGTTAAGAATAATTGTTCAATATCCTGAACTGGGGATGTTTACTCATGTTGGGTGACCCACCCCTCTGTCCTGAACCTCTGGCCTACCTGGTGGCAAGTCAGTATGTCAACTCTCCAGTCCAGGGTCAATCCACGTGTCCAAAGTCCAAGCAAAGGGGCAGTTGAGCAGACACAGCACCTCAGCTCTGCTTCCCTTTGGTACTGTGCATGCTGATTGCAGCACCTGGGCTTGATGAGGCTTGTGACCCTCACCTGTTCCAAGCCTACTGCGGCTGAGGAATCACACCCCTCCTCCCAGACCTATCAAACCTCACCTGGCCAGCTAGTAAGCAGCTGGGGCCCTTGCCTGCTGCTCCCTATACCTCAGAGCCTGCCAGAGTCAGGGCAGGGGCCCCTCTGGCTCTGGTGATGGGTCCTGCTGCTCTGGTTCCTGTGCACTAACTCCCATCACCTTGTCACCATCACTGTCATTTTTAAAGTATTATTATTATTATTATTATTATTATTATTATTATTATTATTATGTCACCCATCTGACTGGGTTGCCCCAGCCACTCTTGGCAAAAGAAAAATAGAGTTGTACCATTGAAGTCAAACGGAATCCGTTCCAGAAGTCTGTTCGACTTCCAAAACATTCGAAAACCAAAGCGCAGCTTCTGATTGGCTGCAGGAAGTTCCTGCAGCCAATCGGAAGCCACAGAAGCCTTATCAGATGTTCGAAAACCGGAACAGTCACTTCCGGGTTTCAATCATTTGGGAGTCAAAACGTTTGAGAACTAGGCTGTTCGAAAACCAAGGTACGACTGTACTAAAAGCACAATACGACATCACAATATGCAATACAACATCACTCTTCCTCCTCCCCATCGCCCTGCCAACTCATTACACACACACTCAATGTGTTCTGTGGCTCCTTTCAACTCTCCAGCATTTGGTGGGGTGCAGGAGCATGTAGGGAGAGGAAACCCCCATTACACATTACACTGAAGTCTTTGGGCTAATAGGGCAGCTTTGCTGGATGCAAAACTAGGTGCACAATGTACCCTTCAGCTGTGAAATTGTAGCCAGCATTCAAGGGTCAGCAAGGGGCAGATTTGGTGCCACATGAGGCTGAGGTAACCAAGTCAAGGTTGTCATGACAACCACTGCCCTGTGATGGGAACCAGGTGTGGATGACATAGATGTAAATGAGGACTAGCTAATTTAGAACACTTATCAGCACCTGCCTTTCTGTTTGCTTCTGGAAATCATTGCCACCGAAAGAAAATTGTTCTCAGCTTCCACTTAAGTCACCACTTAAATATAGAAGTTGGCATAACTATTTGGTGAGTTTGTTTGGAAAACTAATTGAATTCAGAGCCCCGAGACTTTAAAGCTACTGAGAAGAGAAACTGTTAAGTAGTCAGGGAGGCTAATTGCAGAATTTTTAAACTGAAATTGTTCCCAGCCCTTTCGCAGTGTGGCAAGAGAAGGCTTTCAAAGCAGGCCATGTGATGTGATGTTGGGAAGGAACAGACAGGGATAAAGTTGCAGCAAACCCTTTTGCTCAGTGGTGCCAGGTTGCCCCCAAGATCCTGCTGGCGCAAGTCGCGTGTGTGTGACATCATTCTGCTAGGCCACACACCCCCAACATCAGGAGATGCTCTGCAAGTCGGTGCAACCCCAAGTCAGGTGCGCTAGTCCCCCCAGCTAGTGCAGCCTTCCGTGATGTCATCAAGCCTTAATATCATCAATGATGTCATCAATATCAAGCCTTACCCCTTGATATTGGGAGGGCTGGACCCCTTTCAAACAAATATGGAGGGGGCAGAAGACAGATCCATCCCCTAGAGTTGGCGCAACTGCATTTCACTCATATTCCCTCAAAGATTTAGGCCACCTTACACAAAATGCTAGCTTGAACACACCTCTATACTGAGAGACTATGTGTTGACACCTATACAATTACACTTCATAAAATCGCTGCTTATATTTTCAGCCCCATATGCTTTGTTGGGGAGGCATCGCTGACACCAAGCCCCTTGCAGTTAGTCATAAAGTATACACATGGAGAAAATGGTGCGTGTTATTCTTCTGCATTAAGGGGTCCATGGTAGGTACAATTACATAACGCATAAAACAGTCCTTGGAGGAGATCAGGATAATATTACGAGAGCTGTGGCAAAACATGCAATTCGCTTTCATTATTGGCTGGAGTGCGCTGAGTAAACACCAGTTATAATAAAGTGATGCGGAAGTGGAAGGACAAAGGTATAGCAATTTGCAAATAACTGTAGTCATTTATTTGCAAAGGGTAAGCCTGGGAATCTTTTGGAAGCGCAATAAGGCTTACCAGCGTGAGCTAGGCTTTATTCGGAATTTACAAATCAGTAGCATGACAGTATAATCAGGACTGGAGGCAAATGCTGAAGGCACTTAAGTGTTAGCTGTCTCTACCAACACAGAACCTTGGTTCAGCAAAGCCTTACCGTATTTTACTATAGTAAAATAACCATTGATTTAATCGGCTAGGTGAATGGACTTTCTAGGGCACAAGTAGAAGAGTGTGTTAAGTGTGATCATTGGAAGCTGCCTAATACTGATATAATCTTCTTCCCTGATCTAAGACCCCATTGGTAGAATGTGTTCCTTGCATTCAGAAAGTCCCAGTTACAGCCTTCTTTTTGCTACCTTACCCTGCAGTCCTGTGGTCTCTGCGAGGGCATCTAGAGTCTGTAAGGAAGCATTGAATCTCCCCTTCCCAAGAGTGGTGGAGAGAGAAAGAGGTTGCTCAGACAACAACAAGAGCACCTTGTGTGGCACTTTACAGGCTGTCAAGTTTATTATTGCACAAGACTTCATTGATTCCCTGTATGGTGGGATTGTCCCCAAATCTAACCATTTTGGATTGCTATATTTAAAGAGATGACAAATTTTGTACAGATACAGATTAAGATGAAACCACAACAAGCCCTTACTTCCGTTTTTGATGGAAACAATACAAATATTGTACAGTGGTACCTCAGATTAAGTACTTAATTTGTTCCGGAGGTCCGTTCTTAACCTGAAACTATTCTTAACCTGAAGCGCCACTTTAGCTAATGGGGCCTCCTGCTGCTGCTGCGCCGCCAGAGCATGATTTCTGTTCTCATCCTGAAGCAAAGTTCTTAACCCAAGGTATTATTTCTGCGTTAGCAGAGTCTGTAACCTGAAGCGTATGTAACCTGAAGCATATGTAATCAGAGGTACCACTGTATGTATAGAACTTGTAATATTTTTATTTGCTGCACATTTATTTATTGTACAAAAATGGAAAACGTTAAGAGGATTTAGGCGTGATATTCTGGTATAATATATGCTTTGCTATCTCTGAGAAGAATGCTGGTACCATTTTGAGGCCCCACAAGGATTTGCTAAACTTGCCACATTTCAAGATGTATGGCGGCATTTTATTATGTATGTAGCCATGCATCATTTACATCAACAGCTCCCAACAGCATATGTCAAACTTTGGAATCCTGAATTGATCCATTGTATTTAGCTGATGATGTAATATGTTGCCATCTGTCTTCCCTGCTATTTAGATTTTTTAAAAAGAAATTAACAAAATAAACAAAAACAAAGATGCTATATTTGGGAGTAGGGGCACCAACTCATATTTTATAAATAGCAAACAGTTTATTGCCGTTTTTTGCCTGAGCAAGGTTAAAGTCACAGACACACACAAAGAGAGAGTTTGTGGTTCACTATTGATCTCGTGAACAATTCCAGTCCTATAGGAGCACAGCCGTCGAAGCTGCATAATACTTCAGTAATTGGAGCACTCTGGCAAGCTGTCTTTTGTAACATGATTGCTCAGTGACTTGAAGACGCCTAAGTATCGTTCTAAAGAATATTATGACAACATGTCTTCGACTGACTGCAAGCCTGCCTTCTCCTTGAATGCAGGTACTTTTACCTGTCCTATCCTTTTACAACATGTCACTAATAATCTGCAGACCTTTAAATTATTTGTGAGATTTTTATTTTTTTATTATTTATTATTTCTTTTCTAGACTGCCCTGCGTTCGAAAGGATCTGAGATGCACACAAGCCATAGAATAACATATAAAACTGGAGTTCAATGGAACCATTCAAACAGTTCAGGAGCAGTTTAAAGCAAACACTCCAGCTACAGTCTTCACACTAAGAAGGTTCTAATACAGCTCAGCTGGTAAGAGTGTGAGACTCTTAATCTCAGAGTCATGGCTCCGAGCCTTACGTTGGGCAAGAGATTCCTGCATTGCACGATTACCCTTCAGAGTCCCCTCCAACTTTCCAGAAATGGGGGGACTTAAAAAAATAAATAAATGTAACTTTTTATATCAATTTATACCATGTTCCCCCTTCATGGATCACTGCCTTGCGGTGGCGAAGGGGCTTGAATAGCTTGGAGAAGCTATGAACTATGCCGAGCAGAGCACCCAAGATGGACAGGTCATAGTGGAGAGTTTTGACCAAACGTGATCCACCTGGAGGAGGAACTGGCAAGCCACTCCAGTATCCCTGCCAAGAAAACTTCATGGACAAAGACAACAGGCATAGAAAAGTTATGACGCTGGAAGATGAGCCCCTCAGGTCGGAAGGCGTCCAACATGCTACTGGGGAAGAGCGGAGGACAAGTACAAGTAGATTCAGAGCTGATGAAAAGACCCTGATGTTGGGAAAGATGGAGGGCACAAGGAGAAGGGGACGACAGAGGACGACATGGTTGGGCAGTGTTCTTGAAGCTACCAGCATGAGTTTGACAAAACTGCGGGAGGCAGTGGAAGACAGGAGAGCCTGGCGTGCTCTGGTCCATGGGGTCATGAAGAGTCGGACATGACTAAACAACTAAACAACAACAACAACAACATACCATGTTCCCATTTATTTATTTTGTCCCACTTTTTTTTGTCCCCTCCAGATGGGAATAATGGGGTAGTATCACAGAATAAGTGAATTGATGTGCAGCCGGTCCAGTAGAAACCCACCACTAACATACTTTTATTGTGTAAATGACATTGTGCAAAAAGTAAAACGAAACACCCATCTTGAGGGGCCTTAGAACGCCCCTTCTGCTCAATGCAGCAAGGTTGAGGGTGAAGCAGACAGAGATAGGGATGCTGGGGCAAGGCTGGTGTGTGTACCCCTGTGAACCCCGCTGCATAACATGTTTAAACACTGTTCATTCTAACGCCTGTTTTGGCCTCACAGCCATCTATACGGTGTGCAGTTCTTTAGAACTCCCTGTGTACAACAAGGAAACAGAAAAATTGATGCAAGAGCTTAGTGAAATGGCACCTGGGGCTGCAAGGATTGTTACTGCCTGGAGTCAGACATAGAACATCACACAGTAGAGCTATCTTTGACAGAACTGAGATTTAAAAAAAAAATATATATATCAACTAGCCCCAGGAATATAATGTAAGAGTCTCTGCTACATATTCAGAATTGCACACACATAACCAAGGAACAGTATGGTACAAACTCCACAGACAGACTTGGTGTATATATTACAAAGCATATCTGGGGGGAAACAGGTGAGAGTCCCCACCCCCCACTTAGATTAAAAAGCAGTTTGAAATTGGAACTGCCACTTGTACATTCACCCCACTTCTGCCTCTGGTAATCAGGTTTTCATGTTAGCCCCCCCCCCCCGCAGTTATTTTAGCTCCAGTGTTTCAGGCTCCTCTCCCAACATCTGCAGAAAAAATCTCTGTAGAGAAGGGTGGTGGTGGTTTGTGCATATAACAATATTCTTCTTATATATATATATATTTATGTATACCCCACCTTTTTCCCTAACAGAGACTGAAGTTGACTTACAGATAAAATAAGAACAGCTTTTAAAAATGTGAGATATGGGGGGGGGGGGAGAGATAGAATTATTTTTTTAAAAAAATGCACATTGATAGAGTTAAAACTCTCTCTATATACATTTTAAAAATCTACTAAAAACCATACAAATGATTGCAATTAAAACAGCGCAGCAGCAGCAGCCCTTTCTCTAAAAGCAGTCAGTTCCAATAAGCCTGTTGAGACAATAAAGTCTTCACCTGCCAGTGGAAAGACAACAAGGAGAAAGCTTCTCTAAGGAGGAAATTCCAAAATCTGGGAGCAGCCACCAAGAAGGCCCTTAGAATGATGTGCTTGCACGGGATTTGGAAACCAGATCCTGTGGCGAACACTGTGTATATAACTATGCAAGCAAAGACCCCTCCAAGGCCAGACCAGCATGTTTTGCCCCTGAGGCCAAGTGGAAAATGCCTCCTTTCCCCTGTTTACCTGCCTGCTGATACCGACTCCTCCCCTGCCCCCTCAAGAACAAATCCCCTACTCTCCCCCCTCTGCTGCCGAAGAGAAAAAGAGGCAAAAAGGAGGCCAGTGGCTGGGAAGCGTGGTGAGATGAGGTGGCAGTGGCAAGGAGAAGGAGAAGGAGGAGGTATCAGTGTTGGCATTGGTGAAGGAGGAGTCAACAGGTGCCAAGCATAGCTGTCAACTTTTCCCTTTTCTTGCGAGGAATCCTATTTGGAATAAGGGAATTTCCCTTTAAAAAAGGGAAACGTTGACAGCTATGGTGCCAAGAGGAGGTGGTACAGACGGTGGCAGCAGGCAACACACTCCTCATGGGCCCAGATCTGGCACCAGGTCCCATGGCCACCACCCTGAGGCAATTGCTTCACCTTGCCTCATGGGCAGGCCAACCCTGGCCCTTTCCCCACAGATGTTCATGCTGGAGAGTGCACAGAAACATCCTGCTTTTTGTAAACCTTATTCTGAATGCGGTAATTCTAATGGTAATATGACCTGTCTTTTGAAAGCATTAGCTCGGAGTTGCATTACTAAAAGCTCTCCACCCCCTCTCCCTTATCATCAATTGCCACAGATACATGTCCCTATATCAGAGTCATTTTCATCTTGCTTTTTCTCTTTAGGGCATTGCCTGAGCTAGGCTGCGGAAAGGCCTTGCCTGTTTTGAAAAACGATTACTCTTTAGTTTCTTTTAGTCCCCTTTGTTTAACTTCCTTATATTTACGACTACCTGATGTGTATTTACAGGCAGATATGGTAGCATGGTGATTGTGTGCTTTTGTGCATATTCATGCATACTTGAGTGCTTTCAGTTGAACTCTATCACAATGTTTTCTATCCCCGCTAGTTGACAGTGCTTGATGGGACGTATTGGTACTGTATGTTCTTTTCCCTTCCCCAAGTTCTAGAAACCTTAGGTCCATTATGGGTATTTGTGCAAGTATTTCTGTGTGTAGACCATTTTATTTATTTATTGCTGAGGTACCAATATTCCAATATACCAGACTTGCACAAAACAGCAGATGATATAGAGAAGATAGATAGATAGATAGATAGATAGATAGATAGATAGATAGATATGTAGATAGATATGTAGATAGATAGATGTAGATGATAGATGATAGATAGATAGATAGATAGATGATAGATAGATAGATAGATAGATAGATAGATAGATAGATAGATAGATGATATAGATTAGATAGATGATAGATAGATAGATGATAGATAGATAGATAGATAGAGAGATAGAGAGATAGATAGATGATAGATAGATAGATGATTGATAGATAGATAGATGATAGATAGATAGATAGATAGATAGATAGATAGATAGATGATAGATAGATAGATAGATAGATTAGATAGATGATAGATAGATTAGATAGATGATAGATAGAGATGACAGCTAGATAGCTAGATAGATAGCTAGATAGCTAGATAGATAATTGATAGATGATAGATAGATAGATAGATAGATAGATAGATAGATAGATAGATAGATGATAGATAGATAGATAGATGATAGATAGATAGATAGATAGATAGATAGATAGATAGATAGATAGATAGATAGATGATAGATAGATAGATCCTCCTGGCCCCATCAGTAGCCCTTTGTCCCTGAGTTCTGGAAAACAGAAATCCATTGAGGCATGTAAGCAGGTATTTGTTTGCTGTGCTTTGGAAAAGTTGAGCCCTCTCCTGTGCTGTTATATGAAGTGGGTGTTCTGCAAGAACCCAAATTCAGAGATGTGAAATCCCCATCTCCTAGGCCAGCACTTCCCAGAAAGAAAAAGTCAATAGGCATAATCGTCCAGACAAGGCTTTGCAACATAATTTTGTAAAGAATCTTGTGCAAATCACACTGATTTGATAAATGGTTACCAGTCTCATTCTCTGAAGCAGGAAAGTGATTGTGAAGAAGACATACCTTGTGGGAATTTGTGAAGGATGCTGACCAGCAAAAGAAAAAAAGAGGAAGTTGTAATTGTCATAAAAGCTCTGTATTTGTGTTCCTAGTTCAGTTTCATGCATTGGTCTAATATCATCTAAGGCTAAACAAACCCTGGTTGTTCAGTCGCACTGACAGATTTTTGGAGAAGCAGGAAATACTCTTAGGTACCTTTTGCTATAGCTGAATGAACGAACAAGTGATCAAATTAGCATGATGGAATTAGGGCAGTGCTTAACATATCAAAACTCTACCTGACAAGAGGCTTTCTGGTCTGCTAGTCATCCTTAGTTGAGGATAATGTCTTCTGCTAAAGAAAATCCCTCTGGAAGAGGGCAACATCTGGAGGATGGTGCAAGTGATGTCAGTGTTCATCACACATGCATACGTGTGCATGGACACACACACAGAGAGAGAAAGAGAGTTAACTGAGAAAGGACTGTATATTCACCAAATCTTTCACTTCCTTCCCCCACCCCCTCATTTGCCAATTAGCAGGCTCCTGTTAAAACCTTCTGCATCCTCTGAGGGTTCCCTCTTTGAGGCTGAGAGCAATGAGGGGGAAATAAGGAGGAGAGCGAATGGAGCTGAGCGATGCTCTTGCTCTCACTTCCCAGTTCAATTAAATTACCTCGGCGCACGGCACAAAAGCTAATGCAATGTCAGAAGCTAACTGTGATCAAGAATGACACATATTGCAGTTGTGTCACCAAGCCATAAATATGTGCGCAGCAAAGGTGAATTAACAGAATCAAGCGCTATCTTCCTCTCTCAATCCAAGCATCGCTTAGGAAACAGCAGATGCTAAAACTGCAGCTGCTGGTATCTCACCTCACCAAAAGCAGGTCTTTTGAGGCTGTACAGCACAGACTCCTGATACACAACCCCTTTCTCTTTTAGAGGCAAAAGCTTCTGGACTCCCAGACCTCCAGGAGAGAGAGAGAGAGAGAGAGAGAGAGAGAGAGAGAGAGAGAGAGAGAGAGAGAGATGAAGATGGGGAGGAGGATAATGAGGGGAACTACCATACTCTCAGACCCATAACAGATCATTAACTAGAGTTGCTCTTCAGTTTTCCTTTAGTTTGCTGGGAATAATTAACCACCAGGCTTCCAGTTGTTTCTGCTCAAGAGTGAAATATTAGATGCTGCAAGTTTGTTTCTCAATTCTTTGTATTCTCCATTCTTGTCGAACTAGAAACAAGATGTGCAAAGTGGGATGCATGCAGGTTTTTACTCAGTTTGAACCAGCACTTCTAAGATGCAGAAGGGCACAGGAAAGGAAGTGTGTGCTTCAGGTTCTTATCTCAACCTCATGTTTCATAGTCATCACATTGCTCAACTAAGACAAGTCTAAAATGCTATTTGCTGGTTATCTTGGGAAATTGGTGCTGTTGTGTTTCCCAGAGGTGGTGCCTTGCATCTTAATGTACCAGGGTCCTCGCCTTCCCACAGCTGGGGGCCTAAGTCCATGTTCCGCTGTGGTTTTCTTATGTGAAGGTGACAGGATCCTATCCAACGGAAGGTTACCAGACGTCCCCATTTCCCAGGCACAGTCCCCGGATTTACAAATCAGTCCCCTGACAAAATCCACGTATTTAGTAAGAAGTGTCCCTGGATTCATTAAAAAAAATCTGGTAACTTTAAAGGTAAAGGTAAAGGGACCCCTGATCATTAGGTCCAGTCATGACCAACTCTGGGGTTGCACGCTCATCTCGCTCTATAGGCCGAGGGAGCCAGCGTACAGCTTCTGGGTCATCTGGCCAGCATGACTAAGCCGCTTCTGGCAAACCAGAGCAGCACACAGAAATGCCATTTACCTTCCCGCCGGAGCGGTACCTATTTATCTACTTGCACTTTAATGTGCTTTCGAACTGCTAGGTTGGCAGGAGCAGGGACTGAGCAACGGGAGCTCACCCCATCACAGGGATTCGAACCGCCGACCTTCTGATCGGCAAGTCCTAGGCTCTGTGGTTTAACCCACAGCGCCACCCGTGTACCTCTGGTAACCTTAATCCAACCTAAATGGGAACTTGGTGATGTCATGGGAAGATACGGGGCTGGCGTGTGGCCCCAAGTACACAATACCCCGTTAATCAGAGTAAGAGTTTAAAAGTGGGTACTTATAAATGTGTGTGTGTATCTTATCCCTCCGAGTTCTGAAAGCTGCAAATCTTTTAAGAGGCCAATTAAAGATGCAGGAGGACCACACCTGCCTTTCACACTCGCCCACATTCAAAAGTCTTTCCCATATAGCTATTGTGCAGTTTACTTAGCAAAGGTTAACCCAACAATGGAAGGGATAATACAAATGTGACAACAGAAAGGCTAATTAGCATCTTAAGATTTCTCTCCTTCCCAGCTTTTTGTTAGCAACTTCTTTTTGCTTAGCTTTTTCCATGTGCCTCCTCTCTGTGTCCACAATTTATTTTTTAAAAATATATTCATTACTCATGTGTGCTGCTTACAGTTGGCACCTTCCTTGACAGAATTATGAGCTTCTTATGGAAGGAAGCTGTTGCATAGATGCCATCATTCTAAGCAAGTCCACATATTAGTCACAAAGGAAAATCACCTGACCAATTTTAGGCTTATAAAAATGTCATGCGAGGTAATTATCAGAATAAGTCATTATTCCTTTCAAATATAATCGGAGGGCATGCAGACAGAAACGCGCACACGTATTATACACAGGCCGTAAACTGTTTAAGATATATTTTCTGGACAATACAAAACAGTGTCAAAATTATTTAAAATAGGTAAATAAATAACACACCGTTGCATGTTTGTCATCTTCAACCGCTGATGCCTTTTCCAGAAGCAGGTCATAGGACTCAACAGGTGAAGCTTTTTCCAGCATAGAGATATGCTAATAGGAAAAGCAACACATGTTGTTTCTAATACAGCCATTAAAGGGACATAATTGGGGTGGGTGGGTGCACACATGCGCATGATACTTGCAGAATTAGTTTTTGCTTTTTCCATAGATGTTATTTATTCAAGAGTACATGCCTCACTTCTGCACTATCCACATGTTTCTGATATACAGAGACCTTATGTCAAGCAGAGGTGGGGAACCTCAGACCCTGAGAACATACCCTCTAACATTTCTCCAATGAAAATAGGGACGTCCCCTTCCATAATGATAATTTTACTATTTATACTCCACGCATCTTACTGGGTTGCCCCAGCCACTCTGGGCAGCTTCCAACATATATAAAGACACAATAAAACATTAAACATTAAAAAACCAACCAAACTCCCTTATACAGGATTGCCTTCAGGCGGCTGGGGGGGGGGTCGGATAACTCAATACCCTCCAACATTTCTCCAATGAAAATAGGGACATCCTGAGGAAAAGTGGGACATTCCAGGATCAAATCAGAAACTGGGATGGGTTCTCTAAATCAGGGATGTCCCTGGAAAACAGAGACACTTGGAGGGTCTGTGAGACCAAGTGAGACCTTCTAGCGCTCTCTCTCTCATCCTTGGGGCTCTTCCTAGGCCCCAACTTCTCACTAGATCACACCCCTCTTCAGCCCTGCTCCATGCCCTCAAGCACTTTTACCTGGCTGCAATATGTTCTTGAATATTGCTTGCTTGCCTGGACAATGATATGTCTGCATGTGTGCAGAAACATCTGGTTTTTGTATGGAATACAGTCATACCTCGGGTTGAAGTAGCTTCGGGATGAGTATTTTTGGGTTGCGCTCTGCAGTGACCCAGAAGTAACGGAGCTTGTTACTTCCGGATTTCGTCGCTCGCACATGCGCAGACGCCCAAAATGACGTCATGCACATGCGCGGAAGCGGCAAATTGCAACACGCAGACGCGAGTTGCATTCACTTCAGGATGCGAACGGGGCTCCAGAACGGATCCCGTTCGCATCCACAGATACCACTGTATAGTCAATCAGTCAAATCCATTGCTCCACCCCCTTATAGCTTTGGCCCTGCCCACTTCTGAATATAGCCCCCAGAAGGTTCTCCACAAGGGAATGTGGCCCTCAAACTGAAAAATTTCCCCTCCCTTACGTGATATTCTACAGTTCTGCTCTGTTGCATTTCATACATCTGAAGCAACTGAAAGGAAATTGTAATCCTTTCAGTGGCAGGGAAGAGCTCCACCTTTGTAGCATTCACAACCTAGAAAATTAGTAGAATGGTATATTCATTTTAAATCAATGATTTGGATCCTGATCCGAAAACAAAACTCAGTGGTTTTTTATTATTATTTCATTGAGACTACACTGGCACTTTCAATGCAGTCAACTCTAGCAGCTATCTGCCTTTTGCCATTTGAAATTATGGTGTGTGAGAGAAAGTGTGTTTACTTTCTAAGAAAAGCTTGAAAAAGAACAAAAGATGTCAGCCAAATGACTGAATGAAGCCAATCTCTTGTAGTTAAAAACTCTTGGGGGGAAATGTGTGTTTCTCATCTAATTATAAGCATGAATATAGCAGTAGTAGTGGGCAGTTCTGTAGCAACAACATTAATTACAGCTAATAGAGGCATGTTGAGACAGGCCATGCGTCTCTTGTCCATTGTATAATCCACAGTTTCCACAACACTGCAGGTTGTTGCATCCTTCAAGGGCAGCTGGCTCTTTAAAAACACAGGGTGTTTGTTTTGCTAAGCTTCGCCCTGCCTGCTACCCTATTTTGTCTTCTCGGACATAGTTTGGAGCCAGCACTTAGACAATTATTTCACCTCTTCAAGAGAACTCTCTGCAAGGATCCTTTATTGTGAGTTAATTGCTCTGGCTAAGTAAGAGGAGCAATTAATTTTTGCAAGAAATATAGGGGGCCAAAGACCACTGGTGCAGACATTTCTGAGAATTTCCAGCGTGAAAGCAACAATTTTGCCTTGTTCCCTTTGAAGTCCACTTCCCGGCATGTTTAATTTAAAATGAATCTCTTTCCTGCTGCGTGGATAGGCAGCTTGAAATTTGGAATGAAGGGGTGTCGTGCTGCTCTGTGGTAATAAGTGGCAAATTTACCTCAGTTTCTATTTCTGGACAAAGAACTGGGTATTCAAGGATGTTATTCCAATGAACCATTATTAATAGCGGCTATTTAGTTTTGTTTCTTTTTAAACACTTAATTATATCCAAACATACACATATGCACATAGATGAAGCATCAGCTAATAAGTAAATATTGTGCCTGAATTTTTTGACGCTGATACAGCTATACTGCAGTTTCTCAGAAGAAAATGTGTCCCACGCCACACACTTGGTATTTTCGCCCACATATGTGCTAAATATAATCATTCTGCTTTGGTGATATAGTGTATGGAAAAGCACAACAGACTGTGCTCACAAGAAGGATAGTCATTAAATCGGCAAACACAAAGGCAGTCATTTTTGAGTTTAGGAACAGGAGTGATTGCTAACAAGTTGTTGGTTTCAGAGCTAGTAATTCATCATTCATGTAGGATTCTCATGGTCCACCAACCATTTACTTGAGGCATACAGATGTAACGCAAAAAGGTGCAATTCATTGGGCTTTTCGCCTCCCCCGTTAAAGCCCATTTGATAATAGCGGGAGCGCTGCAAATGGAGCTGAAGTGAATTATGCTCTTTTGCTAAACAATAGTACTTAACATTTTAATTTAAGGCTTTATATGTGACACGTCTGCCCCAGAGTCACGTGAAGGTATTGCCTTGCTAAACCTAAGTAGGTCTGGGCCTACTCAGTGCCTGGATAGGAAACCTCCTAGGAAATATTTGCCTGCTGGTGCCCTTTCTTTTTTTTGAGGGGGGGGTTTATAAACAAGAATAATGTTACACAAACAAGTATACCAAGTTTTCTCATGTCATTTGTATATCACAAAAATAGCATAATAAATGTGGGAAAGTATCTACAACACATGTTTCATTTTTAGTGGTCAATGTACAGGCTCCTGGTTCATGAATTGGTTTAAACAATTAAGAAAGAAAGAAAAAGAAAGAAAGAAAGAAAGAAAGAAAGAAAGAAAGAAAGAAAGAAAGAAAGAAAGAAAGAAAAGGGGGAAAGAGGGGGAGGGGGAATGGTGAGTGGGGTGGGATCAGGTGATTATGCTTCTATTCTTCTACTTTGGGGGGGGGATTGTGTCAGTGTTACTTATATGGGTTCTCTTACTATTCACTTGTATTTCCTTGGTGGTGAGAGAGTTGGATGGCTGTAGTGAGAGTTATTTTTGTGTGTGTATTTTTGAATTAGGTTAGCCAGATTGATTCGTATGCTGTTGGCGGATTCTTGTCGTTGTCTTGTTGGGCTGTGTATGTGATAAAGGGGAACCAAACCGGGGCGTCTTCCTCTATTTGTCCACGTCTCATTTTCTTGGTTAGTTTTTCCTAATAAGGCTGTTTCCCATACTATTTGGTCCCATTGGTCCATGCTTACTCCTGACAGGTCTCTCTAGTGCCTGGCTATGATGTTTCTGGGTGCTGAGAGTAGGTAGGTTATGAGCTCTTTATGGCGTGAGTGGGTGTTATTATCTTGGAATGTGTTTAGTAGGACCAGTTCTGGGGTTACTTCTAATACTTTAGTTATTTTGCATATTTCTTATAGGATTGCTGTCCAAAAGAGTTGGAATTGGATTTTGGAGCATCTCCTGGTACCCTTTGTTCATCATCTGACGCCCTACTCTTTGTATGCCCTCTTTTTTTCTTCTTTTTTTAGAAAAATAGCTCAAATGTTCTCTTATAATGGCAATGGCACCCATCTGAGAGGTGCTGGGATGGAGTTCTGACTGAAAAAAAAGCCCTGCCTCTGAGGTAGGTGTGGAGGGTGACTGCCCATTTGAAGACTGCTCCAGAGCCGGCCCACCCATGAGGCATGGTGTAGCAATGCCTCAGGTGGCAGGATCCATAGGAGCAGCAGATCCTCGGCCTCGGCCCAGTATACCTGAAGGAGCGTCTCCACCCCCATTGTTCTGCCCGGACGCTGAGGTCCAGCGCCAAGGGCCTTCTGGCGGTTCCCTCATTGCGAGAAGCAAAGCTACAGGGAACCAGGCAGAGGGCCTTCTCGGTGGTGGCGCCCGCCCTGTGGAACACCCTCCCATCAGATGTCAAAGAGATAAACAACTACCTGACATTTAAAAGACATCTAAACTTCAGGGAAGTTTTTAATGTGTGACATTTTAGTGTATTTTGAATCTTGGTTGGAAGCCGCCTAGAGTGGCTGGGGAAACCCAGCCAGATGGGTGGGGTACAAATAATAACTATTATTATTAATTATTATTATTATCTGGCCTCCAAGGAATGCGTCACCCGCTGCTGCTGCCACAGCCGGATCTGCTATCTCCTCAGCAGCCCCTACAACGCAGCTTCTACAGCAGTGTCCTGGTGAATACCAGAAACATCATAGCAAGACCCCGGAGAGGCACTGCAGTTCTCCTCTAACCCCTAGGGAAGAAATGGCAGGGTCTGCCCTCTGGAGTCTCCTGGGCTTTGCATACATCCAGCGTGATTCAGAGCATGTGCCCCATCCCAACAGAATTTGATTCTCACTTAAACCATCAAGTAAGGTTGCTTTGATTCTCCCCCTTGTTCCCAATGTAGATCTTCCCTTCCCATTTGTTCCTGACGCAAATCTTTCTCTCTCTCTCTTGTTCCTGATGTAGATCTTCAATCACCCCATCTTCCCTGGCTGGGGAGGCGCCATTTTGTGACTCGCTTCAGGTGTCAAAATGTCTTGAGCCGGCTCTGCTTTGCTCCATCTGCCCTTATCTGCTTTTAAGTGCCAGGTAAAAACATTTTTATTCAGCCAGGCCTTTGTAGCTTAACTCTCCGCATATTATTTTAGTGCAGTGAATTTGAGTTGGAATTGCTCTTTTATGCATATTATTATATTTTAGGTTGCTTATATATCAGTTTTTAATGTCTCTGAATAGCACAGGGTACATTCTTTGGAAAAAAATGAGCTATCGATATAAATAATATATATGCTGTCTTGGGGTTCATGATGGAAGAAAGGTTGGGTACAAATGTCAGAAAATGAAGAAATAAATGCAGGCATAAATAGATGTATCCAAGGCAAACAGGAAAATTGCTTATTCTGAGTCTTACTTCAAAATAATAAATATATTATTTATTAATAATGCTTTATTGTGTATTTTTCATTGTTCCAATGCTCCTGCTTCTATACTCAGTCTAGGCTTGGGCCCACAGAGGGTTCATTAATGCAAAGTGACAATAACCTTGTATTCTAAAAGACATTTAAGTCAGTGTCCACTGTAAGGCGAATCTTTGGACATGTTTCCATCTGCATTTCTTCAGCTAACCAAGCTGAGCCTTGAATGTTTCCGATTACCAAATGGTTTGTGTTTCTTATCTCAGGAAAACACATTCTGCAACCATACACCTTGCGATCTACCTTCTTATGGTCAGGATTAAATCTGGAGTGTTATCCCCACCCCGGTTAGAACCAATCTCCAGCTTCCCTATGGAGCAACAGGCAAGCAGTTATTATAAAGCAGGGGAGGAAGTAGAAGTCTTTTTACATAAACATTTTGCTGTCCCTGGGTGGTGAGAAATTAAAGCACACCTCTACTCTGCAAAAACAACAAAACATCACTGCAGAAATGACACTTCCTTATATAACAGACCCATTCCGCCTGCATTCAGAGTTGCAACTGCTGGCTTTCGTATTTAAATAGAACTGTACTTTTACAGAACAAAAACAGCTAAGGAAACGGCCCTGGATTTTATTGCCAGCTGTTTATCACAACACTTATTGGCTAGATAGCTGAAGCAGAATATATTGGGATTTGAACACCCCACTGTCGTCATAATTTGACCTCTAGAGTCATGCTTGCCATTGAATGATATGCACACAGAAAAAGCAGCAGTTCGTATTATGTATCTGACACTAGCATAACACCCACAGAGGTGGCTTTACAGAGCAGATTGGAGGCTCAGGTATAGGAGCCAAATCCTAGGGGACAAGGTCCCTCCAGCCCCCCCCCTAAAATATTTGAGGGGGCCAGCTCCCTCAAGGTGATGGGCACTGCCATTCAAATGCTGTGCATGTGAGGCAGGGCTTACCTCCCCCTCCAATATTTTATTCAAGTTGGCACCTCTGGGCTTAGAGGCTTTGTGGGCACTGGAGAAAGTTCACAAAGGCACCATAATTAGAGACTTCTGAAGTTCTTCTAACTCTTGAAAGTGTTCATTCTAGTATAGGATTATTAGAAAAATCCCTTTAAGGGTGAATTACAATTATAAAATAGCTATTCACATTAATATTGAAGTCTATGGGTCATAGTCACCTAAATCACTGCATGCCCAATGTAGCTTTCCCTTCCTCTTCTTATATTATTATTATTATTATACACACATACACACACACACACATACATACACACACACACACACACACACACACACCACCCTATACCTGCGGTCTCAGGGCAGGTCACAGAATAAAATCAAGATATAAAACCACAAAATACATAATAAAAATAAAAACAATCCAATAGTACCCTCCCCCAACAACAAACCCCCTCCCCCAACAACACCCCCCCCCCCCATTTTAAAAGGGCATAGGATGTAAATCAGATCAACACAAGGCCTGGTTAAAATGAAGGCACCAGGCGAACTTCCCTGAGGAGAGCATTCCATAGATGAGGAGCCACTGCAGAGAAGGCCTGTTCTCGTGTTACCACCCTCTGGACCTCTCGAGGAGGAGGTACAAGAAGGAGGGCCTCAGAAGATGATCTCAGGGTCCGGGTAGGTTCATATGGAAAGAGGTGGTCCTTGAGGTATTGTGGTCCTTCCCTGTCCCCAAACCTGCTCCAAAGTTTTGGGAAAAACCTCAGAGCAGATTTGTAGGCAGTGGGGGGAACAGGCGGGCATTTCATTTTGTTCAATGATTTAGTTAGATACAGTCCTGTGTTTCCTGCATATAAAGTCCATCCATTTTCCTACTCTCACATAAAACACACTTTTATGTTGGTGGGATGCCGTCAGACCTCTTTGTTCTGTAAATAGTTTCTGATTTGTTTTCAAACCTGGGCTCACTGGAAGGACAGATCGTGAAGCTGAGGCTCTAATACTTTGGCCACCTCATGAGAAGAGAAGACTCCCTGGGAAAGACCCGGATGTTGGGAAAGGTTGAGGGCACAAGGAGAAGGGGACGACAGAGGACGAGATGGTTGGACATTGTTCTCGTAGTTACTAACATGAGTTTGACCAAACTGTGGGAGGCAGTGTAAGACAGGAGTGCCTGGCATGCTCTGGTCCATGGGGTCACGAAGAGTCAAACACGACTAAACAACAATTATTACTTAGAAACCTAACTATTGGTTGGCCCACAACCCTGACTATGCACTGAATCACTGCGAGACCAAAGCATGCACAAAACAGAAGGCAGCAACAAGAAGGAAAAGTTAGCTCATGCTGGAAGCAATGGCTGTGTGAACTTGTCTAATGTGTTCCTCACTAAGATATACTCAGTTTGTTAAGTAAAACAGCAATGTCTCAAGCATAGTGCCATTGAACTGATTGGGAACCACACAAGATCATAGCTGTGCTTTCAGCATGTTTCCTATACATTTCACTGGGGGTGGTATCAGAGAAGTTCTCCGTAGATTCAGCCCTCTTGTCTCACAAGATCTCTGCTTTAAAGAAACTTGTTGGTTTTGCTTAAGCACAAACCTCCCTCCCCATCTTTTTCCCTTCTTTTCTTTTTTCTAGCTGGTTTATTTAGCACATCTTGTATTGACAAAGTGTTTCATTTTCTCCCCTCCACGCTTTGCTTCAGCAGTCTGTAAAATACATCTGGGAGAGAAACCTGTGCTATCCATCAGCATTATTTCAGATATGTTTTTTAATCAAATATCAATACTACTTAAAAGAAAGATACAAGTGGGAAATGGTGTTTGTACAACCTGACATTCCCCGACCTAGGTGTATTTGCTGAAGAGGTTAGCAGCTTTATGGTACATATTAGGAAAGAAATGAAATCGCAGGGCTATGGGCATAGTTTGCTAGGCGATTATTCAGCTGACAGTACAGAATACAAGCAGAACAAGCATCCTGGTCTCCAAAGAATGAATTCATTATCCCTTATAAGCAAAACATGACTTCCCTGTGGGATTGTAAAGTCTGCTTTTCTTTTTTCTATTCAACACCTTACCTGTATGAAAACCTCAACACAGGGAGTTAAATGCTAATGTCATTTTATACCACAATTACTCATTTTCAGAATGGAACTGCATGCCAAGACTTGACTGTGCTGTTTTTCCTTTCCAATGGACAGGTACAGCATTAAATAATGCTGGTCAGATGAGTCTTACCAATCTGACCTCTAAGCTGCGCCATACTCCACCCCCACCCCCAATCTTCAGACTGTGTAAGAACAAGTGGAAACTACAAAAATTCACTGCAGAAGTTCTAACTAGACAGATATAGCCTTCTGGAAGCATTGCTGTAGCTAGGGCTTTTTTTTTTCCAAAGAGGAACTCAGCTCACAGGTGAGTTCCGGAACATATTCTTTCTATAAAAATAGCACAGCTTGTAGCAGATACATAATATGGCTTTGAATCTGCCACATTTCAAGAAACAGGCTTCTAGCCGAATAGGGATTTGAAATCACCATGCTGGTTTACTCTTTAGCATTTGGCAGAATTCTGAAAGCTTTTTAGCTTAGATGTAAAATCTGATACTATGGTTAAGTGGATAGGACATTGCCCTAAAGTTCCTCTCTCTTATATCATATAGTGTGGGTGTCACTCACTAGCATTCACACACAGCTTCAGATTAATTATAATATAAAAAGCACTGTGATCCAATGGATTAAAAATAATGCAGTGCCAATCTGTTATCTACAAACTTGCTCACTGGTAGGCTTTCATTAAGTCAGCCATCTTATAAAATGGGGAAAATAATAATGGTCCAACAGAGAGTTTTTCAGAAGGGACAGTTTTGCTTACCATTTCTTGAACATTCATTGTGTCTTAGTCCCAATTGGGAAATTTAAAATGATATATAAATTACTAATGTAACAGCTCTGCGTGATTTTTCTTTATTTAGACTGTAAAAATAACAGTTGGTTTATCATTAATTGATTATTGAATTTTATATGTTTTGAATTTTAGAAGGTTTCTGAAATAGATGGAGTGAAAACTGGATTTTCCACTATCAGACTTCTGAATCCTCGGGCTTCAATCCTACATATACTTACATTAGACTAAGTCTTGCTAAACACAGCAAGACTTTATCCAGGTAAATGAACATAGGAATAGATCATGGGATTTCTCTTCCTCTTTGAGCATAATTTTGAGTCTATGGTAGCCTTTTAAAATTAGTGACAAAAAAGGGAAAACCTGGTTCTACCAAAGGGGGCTAGTGCTCTTTTAAAAACTATTTGTTGCATCCAATGTTACGTCATATGTTAGGAGATACATTTAAATTACCGTATTTTTTGCTCTATAAGTCTCACTTTTTCCCTACTAAAAAGTAAGGGGAAATGTGTGTGCGTCTTATGGAGCGAATGAAGGCTGCGCAGCTATCCCAGAAGCCAGAACAGCAAGAGGGATTGCTGCTTTCACTGCACAGCGATCCCTCTTGCTGTTCTGGCTTCAGATTCAGAATAATTTTTTTCTTGTTTTCCTCCTCCAAAAACTAGGTGCGTCTTGTGGTCTGGTGCATCTTATAGAGCAAAAAATACGGTAATAGGCATGACTAATTAGGTCCATTAATTGTAGTGAATTTAAGTTATATGCAACCGAAGGAAAATGACTATGTGCAGAAAAAACTGCAAGGTTCTACAAGCATCTGATACATTTTAAATGCACTGAAAATGTTCAATTTTAGTAGTATGGCGAAACACTGGAAAGTTTAACAGTAAACTAGATCCAACAAGAGACTGACAGATACTGAAACTCAAGCTGCGTGGAAGGAGGCTTGGAAATGAGCCTAGATAAATATCTGAACAGATCCATGTACTGGAAATTCATGTAAGATGCAACAGACTGAACTAGATAATCTGAGCTCCTTAGTCTTCGGTTTCAAGCTGTGGATTCTATTCTCTGTCATTTCAGCTGGCCACAACCAATACTATTTCTTATTAGAATAAAATAAATATTAACTTGGTTTAAGCACACACCATGCATGATTTTATTCAGAAGCCTGTCTACTGAATTAAATGGCACTTGCCACCTAGTAAGTGTATACAGAATTGCAGTCTACGGGACTGGTTTGGGCAGAGGTATTCCATAAATAATTATTAGAGTTGTTATGGAATGATTTTATATTACAATGACGTTCTCTCGCTATTCTTAATACATTCTGGAGTGCAGCATTTTATATTTTACCTTTTAATATATGACTTTCTTATTTTGTTGTCATTAATCTTAGTAGCACCAGTTCTTCAGATTTATTTCTGTTCTCCGCACACTTCTAAACTCTTCCAATTGGTTCCTCACCTTTGAATTTTATCCTGCTACATATGGCAGCAGAACTTAATGGCTCGGACATGTTATCCTAGAACCCGATTTCTCATTTAGTTTCATTTCACAAGCAGCAGATCACCGAAGAGAAAGACAAGTCTAAGACTGCACTCTCCAAGGCACCAAATGCCAGCATTTTATGGGTTGTAATTCCAGTGGGCTTCAATTTGGTTCTTAAAGGTAAAGGTAAAGGGACCCCTGACCATTAGGTCCAGTCGTGGCCGACTCTGGAGTTGTGGCGCTCATCTCGCTTTGTTGGCCGAGGGAGCCGGCGTACAGCTTCCGGGTCATGTGGCCAGCATGACTAAGCCACTTCTGGTGAACCAGAGCAGCGCACAGAAACGCCGTTTACCTTCCCGCTGGAGTGGTACCTATTTATCTACTTGCACTTTGACGTGCTTTCGAACTGCTAGGTTGGCAGGAGCAGGGACCGAGCAATGGGAGCTCACCCCGTCACGGGGAATCGAACCGCCAACCTTCTGATCGGCAAGTCCTCGGCTCTGTGGCTTAACCCACAGCGCCACCCGTGTTCTTACAGGGCAGCAAAACAGGAAACATTAAATTTGCAGATGACACCAAACTGGGAGGGATAGCCAATGTCGCAGAAGACAGGTTTGAAGATGACCTTAACAGATTGGAGAACTGAGCCAAAACTAGCAAAATGAATTTGATTAGGGACAAATGTAAGGTTCTGCACTTTGGCAGGAATAACCAGCAGCACAAATATAAGATGGCGGACACCTGGTTTGCCTGTAGTACATGTTAAAGGGGATCTAGGGGTCTTAGTAGAGTCAACTCTAAAATTCTCTGATTCTATGAATTCAGGGATACCTCTGGTGGAAAAGATTTCTTGAAGATCAGGATTTCTAAGCAAAGGAAACAACCAGGAAAAGGGCACCAGGAGAGAACTAGCAAGCTAACACTGGCCTAAGTGAGCCCAGAACTGGCCTGCAATCCATTTAAATGGAAAAACAATCTATCTGAATTGCTGAGCTTCTCCTAACTTGGCCCACCTGGAGAAACAGCTCCTGTATTAAACACATTTGACGGTTTGAGGGAGGTTTTCTGAACGGTTTGTTAAGAGAGGCAATTGAAATCAGAAGAAATAACAGGCAGTAAGGTTGCGTGTGAATGTTTTGAATCGTTTTAACGGAGTATATTAAGAAAACACCATTCCATCTGTGTATCTATTCTGGAATCATTTTACTAAAACAAAACAAGTTGTCTAAACTGAGCTATTGTGAAATGCCGCACTGTATCAAAACCCTTATCCCCCTTGTTTTTATAGATTGAAGAAATCCAAATGAATTCCAGCCTGAACTTTCCAACTTCAGAGAAATACACTCTGAATCGCACTGAAATGCCATTTAGGCATAATGCCACTTTTCCTATATCTTTCAGAGAGCACCTTAACACAGAAAAAGCAAAAAGAGAGAGAGGTGGTTATCATTTTAAGGTCATCATTGAATACTGGAACTAATGCCACTGTTTCATCGAATGTCCTGGCTAAAACAGACAAGGCACCATTCATACAATTAGAAATAGTGTAAATATCTCTTTAAAATAAAATAGCGGGAACTGGGCAGCAGAGGGAAGGAAGATCCCAATTGAGACCTTGGTAGGGGGCTGTGGCGTTTGCCTCCTAGGTGGGTCATTAGGAAAGGGTTAAATGAGTGAGAATGTGATTGGCCAGTGGGAATGCAAGCGGGGAGTAAAAGTTAGAGTGGGAGGTTTCGAAAGCCAGTTGAGGCTGGGGAGTTGAAGAAGGAAGAGGGAGGATTAGGTGTGGGTTGGTAGAGTTGTATTGTGAGAGAGTGAGAGGAATTGTCAGGTGGAGTCAGATAGATAGTTGGGAATAATCAGTTTGAAGTTGTTAGGAGCTAAGATCTAAGAAACTGACGAGAAAAAGTAACCGAAACCATAAGCTTGTTCCTGCATTTAAAAATAAACTTGATTATTTGTTAATGTTAACAACTGTCTGGGCTCCGTGTGTCCCTGTGAGAAACAGGGTGGTGGTAGCGAAGAAAGCAATCACAGTGGTGGCACAGGGTCAATAGACCGTCTAACGTCCGGGGGCCCTGTGTGATCGCCACAGGGGCATAACCTTTTTGCCCCATGCGGTGGTCCTGATCAGGAGGATCATGCCTGCTATTTACATTGGAAGAAAAACTTCCATTGATGTGAATGGGCATTTTCTTCCTTTGAAAATAAGCAGGCTTGCAGTGTGGTTGTTTTTTATCTTGACCACAGCACAGAGGACTTGGCACCATCCCACCCCCATAGTCACACTGAGTTGCCATCCACTTCCAGATTTGGGGGGGGGAGGGGGGAGCCTTGTGCCTGCTAATTACTTTTAAGTCATTCAAGCAACTGAGAGTAGTGTGAATGGCTTCTCATCTGCTTTGGCCCTCAAGTCAGGAAGAAATTAGTAAGAGCACCCATTAGGTTAGGCCGGGACAATGTAGGGAATTACAGTATCAGCATCTTCGCAGAATATGTAAAGGCTGTATTATGGATCAATACTGCATGCCCAGGAAGTATGGAATTGTCTTCAGCTCTATGGTATTATTTTTAAAATATTTTTTAATTTTTTATTAAATGTGTATACTGCCCTTCATCCACAGATCTTAACATAAAAAACAACAACACAAAGCACGCAAAATGGTACACATATCTGGCATCCTTATCACTGAGAAGAATCATATAATCCACTCAGTGACTTCAGGTTATATTATCTTACTTTTGATCATGAACCATATACCTCTTAGCAGGAAATTAAAGTCACCAGTAAATTGAGATTTTATACTGCTGCCTACTAAATGCAAAGACACTGCTGATGGCTTTTCAGAAGATGTAAGTTGAGCCTGGAACATAAATCATTGCAAAATCTGGAAATGATTCATAGTTGCAGTTCAGCACATTCTTTTTTGTTTTTTGCTTCAGCTCTGTCATAAATGCCCATGTACAGTGGTACCTCGGGTTAAGAACTTAACTCATTCTGGAGGTCCGTTCTTAACCTGAAACTGTTCTTAACCTGAAGCACCACTTTAGCTAATGGGGCCTCCCGCTGCCGCCGGAGCACGATTTCTGTTCGCATCCTGAAGCAAAGTTCTTAACCCGAGGTACTATTTCTGGGTTAGCGGAGTCTGTAACCTGAAGCGTCTGTAACCTGAAGCGTATGTAACCCGAGGTACCACTGTATCTGTAGGACACAGTATCTGTTCTGCTTCTTCAACATTATGTCCCATCCTCCTCTTTTCTTCTACAGAGCTGAATCATATTTAGATACTTAAAACAGTAGCCATGCTATTGCTATCATGTTTAATTAGTCAAGTAACCTCACATCAATTACTAAAAGACAACGGTAGGTTGATGGCAATGTACCATGCCATCTCTAAGGGAAATTGTTTTGCATAGATTGGGAGTTAATATGCACTAATAAATAGGAACCTAGGAAGCTGTCTTAACCAAGATGCGACTGTTCATCCATCCAGGCCAGTACTGCATACTCTGAACGACAGAAGCTCTCTGTAGTTTAAGGCTGAAAAGTCTTTTCCCTGACTACTTAACCCCTTTCACTGGAGATGGCAGGGACTGAACCTGGAATCTTCTCCCTAGAAAGCCTATGCCCTACTATTGGGCGATGGTCGTTGGGAATTGAAGGTGAGATACTCACACAGCGAAAGTTCCCCCCAGTTCCAGTCACTACACAGAGGCAGCTTAAGGTCCACAATAGTTTGGACTTCAAGGTTAGGCTTCAGTAACACAGTTCCTGATGTTGACAGCTGTGGGCAGGATTCCTGCACTGTAGAAGGTTGGACAAGACCCTCAGGGTACCTTCCAACTCTATAATTGTGTGATACACACACACACACACACACACCTTGTAGGCTTTGCAGATACAGATACATATAATTAGAAAGCATTTCTGTTGCTCCAGCAATTTAAGATGTAACACAGACTCCCGACTCACGGGCGGACTCACTGACCGGACATACCTTAATCACTAATATAGATGACACTGGACTGCTGTCATAGCAACTGGCTTGGCTGACCTTGCACCTGTTAGCTTATCTCATACATGGAGGGATTAAACTCATGAAGGAAATTAACCCTTTCCTCCATGTCCAGTTCCTCCAACAATGGTCCCTCCACTATGTAGTAAGTAACAAGTGAGGACTGCTGCGCACAAACTTTTGCTTAACCGTTTGACGTCAGATAGAAGACACAGGGTAGAGTGTGTAAACGCCTCGCCACATAAAATTATCTACAAACCTGAGAAATCTCCGCATGTTGGGATGGAGATTTGAGTCCAGCTTTGCTCCTTCCTTGTTTCTTGCATGCGTTGCAATAGGGAAACTCAGACCTGGGGAAATGTGGCCCTCTCTGCCTTTCTATCAAGCCCTTGGTAAGCCCCCAAACCACACTGCTCACTGGTTCTAGTTGCACCCCAAGTCCCTTTTGCCTGGATTGAATGTGTCCTTGAATGCTTGATTATGCCTCTTGCCTGCCCGCATGGAGGATTGAGAGGGTGGGTGTGTAGAAACCAAGCTGCACAAAGGTGAAATTTACATTTATTACTCTGGCTGCTTTTGTGTCTTGCCATACCCACCAAACGCACATGGTCCATGGCAGGCTGCCCAGAAGAGCAGGCAGCTCATAGGCTGGGACAAAAGGTCCCTGTCCCTGCTCAGTAATATACCATACACGCATCTTATTTCTTCGCAGACCAGCAGACCATTAGCGGTTAGAGCAACAAGCCCCATGCATCTAAAAGACTATAGGCTGTCATGAACTGGTAAGACAACAGGGAGGAGGAAGGGGATCCCGGCAAGGGGTGTAGCCGGGACTGGGACACACCAGGACATACAGAGAATGGGGAACGAAGTACTCACAGGGTGATGGAGAATGGCATGGGGATGAAGGTCGGTGCACAGGAACCAGAGCAGCAGGGCCCATCACCAGAGCCAGAAGGACCCCTTTCTCCATGAACAAGGCAGGCTCTAAGACATAGGGAGCAGCAGAAGAGGCGATCCAGGAGACTGAGGCAGGCCAGGGCTCACAGCCCAACTCACTAACTGGAGGCTTGTTAGCATTGGGAGGAGGGGTGCAATTCCTCAGCTGCATAGGCTTGGAACAGGTGAGGGTCACAAGCCTCATCAAGCCCAGGTGCTGCAATCAGCATGCAAAGTACCCAAGGGAAGCAGAGCTGAGGTGCTGTGTCTGCTCAACTGCCCATGTTGGTGGACCTTGGCTTGGATGTGCCTGGTGCTCTATGGGACTGCACTTCAGGATAGACTTTGACTGTGTGGATTGACGCCTGGTCTTTGAACTTTGACATGCTGACTTGCCACCAGGTTGGGTAGGAGTTTAGGGTGCCAACATCGGCAGAGAGGACACACTTTGTAGTTCTACCACCTTCAGAAGTTTCTTTTCTGGGAGATAAGGGGCACTCCAGGAGAAGGCATTCCCTCCAGAAGTCCCTACATTGCAGAATTCCCCCCTACACACACACACACACACACACACACACACACACACACACACACGTGTATCTGTCATCTTCATTGTATAATTCTTGCCAAATGCTTAAAGAATACCTCCTTACTGTTGCCTTTGAAACCTGAGATATATATTTTTAGACCCACCCTATTCTCTTGATTGTAATCTGTTTTAACTGTTTTTTTAAAAAACACTGTATTTTTAAATAGTTGTAACCCACCCTGGGACCTCATGGTAAAGGATGGGAACAATAACATGCAGGTGGAAATAATTATTACTCATTAGGCTAAGGAAAAATTTCATCTCCATTAGCAGAATTAAGGGTCTTGAATAGGCATAGTCTTAAAGAATAGTGGTATTGAAATGTACCAGCTAGAATTGAGGAGCCTGGTCCTGGTTACTGCCTTAAGTGGGAGAATGCCTGGAAATCACATAAAAGACCATTCTGAAGGAAGAACAGCTGGGTGTATAGGCATAGTAAAAAGATAAATTCAAATCTATGAAACTTGGAGAAAAGCAAGAAAAGGCCATCTCATGTGCTTGACCCAAATTGTGCCTCAAACTAAATCTGTCCTTAAACTTTCTAGATTTCTTCATTTTGATTATAAACTAGGAGAGCAGAAGGCAGAGACTAATCCCTGACTGGGATCTGCATATGTAGGGTTCAAAACCTTATGTGGACTATACTTGGATTCATTGTTAGTTAGGTAAGAAGGTAAGCAAGACCTTCACCCACCTAGTCTGAGGAGTTTCCCCACTAAAAATAGAATTTTTGAATAGGTTACAGTCTTGGAAAACAATAAACACATTTCATTTATGGACCACCAATATTTAAGTTACCATCTTCTCTGCAAAAATGTCACCAAAGCCAAAACCGACACAATACATTTCAAAGTTATTCAAAGAACAGCAAAACAAGGTAGCTATACTCTGCCCCCCAATGATACATGTTCTTGAACACTGGAAACTCTGAGGAGATTAAGTCAATTAGAACTTCAGTTTTCCTGTCAATGATTTAATTTAAGTTACTGGCCAAAGAAGAGATAAGCCATTTATTGACAACAGCCAACTAAGTATTTCAGCAAACACTGCCAGCCAAGTTATCTTCAATATTGAAGTGAGAGGAATGTGGTGGGAGAAATTAAGTCTTCACACAGTATCATGTAAGAGAATCCAGCTGTGCTTGTATAGTCTCCAACTATTTAACAGAAAAGAAAAAAGAAAAATGTTTAGAAACATGAAAGTAGAAGAGAAATAATTAAATTAAATATATCCAAACAGCAACAAGAACTCCTGAATGTGTTTCCCCATGAAATTAATTCCTGCAAATCTGCAACGTATATAAATGTTTAGTCTGATTGGGTGAGTTCACCATGTGTATAAGCACAAATAAGGATATGCTATCCTGAAAGTCTCTTGTCCTTTTGTTAAGTTTGTAGATTTAAAAGGGTATAGCAAGCATCACCTTGTTCGAAAGCACTTCAGCGGCAAATGTGAAACCTGCATTCAGTTAGTGCTTTATAGGAGACATAACTCAGAGATGCAGTGCTTTGGGGGATGAAGCTATTACATGTTTACAAGGAAAGCGCAAACCAAAAACAGCTAGAACCAAAGGACTGGTAATAAAGACTTATTAAAGGTAAAAGAAAGGTTATCAAAATGTTAGGAAGTCTGTAAAAGCACCAGTACAGACCTTGTTATAGAACTCAAACAGCTCTTGATGACTGAATTCCACAAACACTTTCTCCATGTTCTGTGAAAGAGAAGAAAAGAGTCAGACCGTATAATGTGATGTTACCTGCAACACTTTCTTTAGGCATCATGACTCTTAAAGTTTTAACTCCAGCAGTTTGGGACATAAAAGAGCAGAATACTCCAACAAACTCCTACAGATGTTCACAGTACATACATATTTACATTATGGAGAGAGAGAAATGATGTTTTTTGGTCTGCAACTTCATTTGTTCCTCTGGAAGTTGTTCTCCAAGTCATAACAAAAGTAGATGCAAAGGAAGAAAATTATTTCATTGCTGTGCTTTTCTTTTTAAACACAAGATTACATTTCAACTTTCTCAGTAGTCCTTTCAAGCGCTGGCAAATTCCATTGCAGGGAGACTGTGCAGGCAGTGAATGTGACTGAACTCACAGAGCCGTTAAAAGCAAGTACATCAGCTCAGAGTTAATACCTCAAATTAATCTAGCAGTTTTGAACTTTTCATGCTGAGATTGCTACAGCCATTCACGCAGCCGTTCTAGTCAAAGTTAACGATTAACCAAGCTGCTTCAAAGCAGTGGTAAACTAAAAGGAAAAGAAAAAAGGACACAGTGGATGAAACCGATAACAGCTCTGTGCATTAGTAATCCTATGGTGGTTTGAAGGTGGCGTTAAATACATTGTTTTAGGCATTGTTGTTTTTTCCATCTGTATATCCAACCTGATGGTCTATTTGAGTCAAAAAAAGCATGCATGTGATGTCTTCCTACACTGATTGTGCCTCTGCATTTGCTTCCAGCTACATAGCACTGTTTTCTATCACACTTGCATCCCGTCCAGAGCTGAAGAAGTACATAGGGATACACAGCAACTAACTCCAGCAGGTGGGTTAGGCCACGAGGGAATGACCTGTCCAAAAGTACATGTCTCCCCAGCCCAGGTGCAGCACACTGTTCTCTATACCACAGTGGCCCAACTATCCCTGTAGAAAAGCTGTCACTGTTGTATTGATCCCGGTGTGTTGCTTTATCGATCTGTATGAAAGAATTTCTTCTTGGCACAACCGACTACGGAAGGAGGTGCAGGAAACAAATTGATGGCAAACACACGCATACACACAAAGTACACTCCAGCCCAATTAAGACAGATATTAAGGTACAAATTGGGACAAGAACCCCATTCAGTTTGCTTGGAGGCTGCACTGAAAATTCTACTCACTCCAGTGTACTTTTTTCGGGTAAAACTACTGCATTAGCAGCTAATCTTTCAGTAGGCATTGTTGATCAAGTTACCTAAAAGAAAATAATTTCTGAAGGCTAAAGAATCTGATTTTAGTGCCCAGACTACTGCGTACTAAACATTGGAACCCCAACGTAAACAAATGGTTTATTAAACTGTGGGGTGGTGCTCTTTAAAATAAGCTTACTTGGTATATCTACATTAAACAAGGCTAATGCAAAATGTATGTTGATTTAAGGTGAAAATTCTTTGGAGCTTTTCAGAATGCCAAGCAAAATATTGTAAAAGGTAATCCTTTTCCTCTGATATAGTATTTTTCTTGCCTATTCAGACATGGATGTAACATGACACATACATTAAATACATCACTTGCCACAGCCTGTATGAGGAGCTGGCCTGCCCCCCAACCCGCCCCCATCCCCAACAGTTACAGGAAGAAAGTCAGGGGAGCTCAGAATGAACTCTGGCTTTCCAGAAAGGTTGAAAACAATAAAAAGGTTTCTTTAGCTATGTTTGAAGCAAGAGGAAGAACAAGCAACTAAGTAGGTCCCAAGGCATTCTCACACACTGGATACTCCTAAAATACCCACTCACATAACCTTTATTTTATAACAGATAAGAGTTTCTGAATAAGATGTGTACAAAGGTTAGACTCAGACCTTCTGTAAAGTGATTTATTATTATAACGGGTGTATCAAATCAGTTGTGACCATGCCAGACCAAAAGATTAAACAAATTAAAATGACACTTCTTTCCCCCAAGTGGTTTAAGATGTGCTTTATATGCATCTTCGGTTCAAGGCAGGAAAGAAAAACAGGAACTACAAGGATTGGATTTGACCACCGGCCCAACTATTTCAGGGAACTTGGGACTGGCATACTGAATTTTCATAAGCAAACACACTGCCCAATGCATACCCTTAAAAGTGGCTATTAACAGCCATAAAATCACTGGGGCCAGCATGTCTACCTCAACGCCGTCTCCTCTCTTCAGTAGAAAAAGCCCCTATTCTAGCAATCTGGGGGAACTTACAAAGGACCAGTAATTTGTATGAGAGACTAGTCTTAGCTCTAGTGGAGGGAACAAAGCAATGCTGGGAATGGGGTAGTGAATAAAAAACCAGAAGTCCTGGAAAAGGAGTTCTTTCTGCCATGATTCCCGCTGCTCCTCTCTCTATAAAAAACACACACCATAATACGCTAAAAGGAAAGAGAAAGATTTGTAAAATGTTCTGTCGGCCTTGAAACAGAGAGCAACAGAAGAGGGACCCATTTCTAAACAACAACTTACTGTAGTGTCTCAACCTCCTAGTTTATCACCTGCAAACTGAATCAATGCTACTAACACACAATTCTGAAAAGCAAACACACAGAAATGTTAGAAAATATTACTGGAAGTTTGCTCTTCACGCTATACAAACAAAACTTGGATGCTTTGCTCAACTGTCAGTCGAGATTTGGCACTGGTTAGCGCAGACCCCACGTTGCCCAAAACTGTTCACAGAAAGACACAGAAGAAAAGCCTCAATATACTTTTGTGTGTATCTTTTAAACCATTCAACAAATAAGTATATAACAATGCTGTGAAAGAGTACCGCTGACTGGAAATTTTTCTTTACTTTAATTTTTGTTTTAAATGTAATATCCTTGGCACCCATCAACATTCAGAACTTCTTATACTTTATAGGGTTTAGGTATATTACATTTTCTACATTGCTTTCCACTAAAAAGAAGTCCTGGATCAATTGACAACCAAAGTAAAAGAAAAAAAGCAATTACAACATTAAAACAACAGTACAACATAGCTCAAGGGACGCAGGTGGCGCTGTGGGTTAAACCACAGAGCCTAGGACTTGCCGATCAGAAGGTCAGCAGTTCGAATCCCCTCGATGGGGTGAGCTCCCATTGCTCGGTCCCTGCTCCTGCCAACCTAGCAGTTTGAAAGCACGTCAAAGTGCAAGTAGATAAATAGGTACTGCTCCGGCGGGAAGGTAAATGGCGTTTCCATGTGCTGCTCTGGTTCACCAGAAGCAGCTTAGTCCTGCTGGCCACATGACCCGGAAGCTGTACGCCGGCTCCCGCGGCCAATAAAGCAAGATGAGCACCGCAACCCCAGAGTCGGCCACAACTGGACCTAATAGTCAGGGGTCCCTTTACCTTTACCTTTACAACATAGCTCACGACACATCAAAACGTAAACTGTTGAAGTTGGTCTTGAAAAAAATAATCTACTGGTGATGCAAGGGAAATATTATTTAAGATAGGGGTGAGGAACCTCCAGCGGTTCAAATCTGGCCCCTTTTACATAAACCACGGTCACCTGACCCATAAATGACATCATATGTGACATCAGGTGTAGGGCCTACAGAGGTGCAGCCGCCAATGCGCTTAAAGTGCACTTCCGATTGTGCATTGGTGAGGGAATCCAGGCTCTGACTCTATGGCACAGCCAAAACCTGCTGAATCAGGTGTGCAGGATTTAGCTGTGCAAAGGATTTAGCTTTGAAGTTTTGACTTTGGGACTTCAAATCACCCAATCACCTGGTGTCATTGTGACATCACGTGACTGACAAATGAGCAGCCCTATACACCTGTCAATTTTAGCCCATGAGGTTAGATCCTTATAAGCCAAAACGGTTCTTCATGCCTGACTTGAGAGATTTCAGCACTTTAGCATCAAACCCTTCAACTCAGCCTCGTACTGATTCATGTTGCATATTTCATTCATTCTTAACTTCCAGTCTGCATTTTGACAAAAAGCACTTGGTTCTATTTTTTCCCCTGCCTTTCTAGGGAACACATATGAAAACAGAATTATGTATTTAAAATATTGCCACATTTTGTGCAATTGTATTAGTGACTGGCAACCTGGAATTGACAGCATGCTGCATATTTCATTTACTTTTTAACTAATGTTATTACTGTTGTAAGCTACTCAGAGAACTTGGTTATTGGGTAGCATATAAATACTGTTAAGATGTAATAAATAAATGAATGATGAGACTCATGGTGAACACTAAAAATATATATTTAAGGCTGGACTCCTACCTTGACTTGTAATGTTGGCTGTGCTGTGTTTACTTTTATTTATGTATTACTACAAGGTTTATATGTTGTCCATCAACACACATTCCCTGGGTGGCTTACAAAACAAGTAGTATTAAAATGCAAGGTAATAATTTAAAAACCACGTTGAAAAACCCCACTAAAATGCAGCATTAAAATATATATCCTTTCTAGCAGATGAAAATACAATAAATTAGCATCTCAGTTTACAAAATAAAACATGGCGTAAAACAATGGTCCAGTTTGCACGTAACAGTAAGACAAACCATGGATAAGCAAGTGTGTAAAAATCACATCTGCTTTACTCTTCACAGGTCCTGCAGAATCAAACCACGGTTTGGCTTAGCGTTATGCCCAAACTCTGGTTCGTGGTTTGTTTTGTTCAAGGCTCAAAACAAAGCACAAGCTGTAACCAAGCTTTATTCTTGGCACTACCATTCATGGTTTGTTTGGAGAGAAACAAGCCAGAGGCCTGGGTTCAAATGTAAGGCGGAGCCAATCCATGATTTGGCTCCAGGTAAGATTGCCGGAAGAAATATCAACAACCTCAGATATGCAGATGACACAACCTTGATGGCAGAAAGTGAGGAGGAATTAAAGAACCTCTTAATGAGGGTGAAAGAGGAGAGCGCAAAATATGGTCTGAAGCTCAACATCAAAAAAACGAAGATCATGGCCACTGGGCCCGTCACCTCCTGGCAAATAGAAGGGGGGGAAATGGAGGCAGTGAGAGATTTTACTTTCTTGGGCTCCATGATCACTGCAGATGGTGACAGCAGCCACGAAATTAAAAGACGCCTGCTTCTTGAGAGAAAAGCAATGACAAACCTAGACAGCATCTTAAAAAGCAGAGACACCACCTTGCCAACAAAGGTCCTTATAGCAAAAGCTATGATTTTCCCAGTAGTGGTGTATGGAAGTGAGAGCTGGACCATAAAGAAGGCTGATCGCCGAAGAATTGATGCTTTTGAATTATGGTGCTGGAGGAGACTCTTGAGAGTCCCATGGACTGCAAGATCAAACCTCTCCATTCTTAAGGAAATCAGCCCTGAGTGCTCACTGGAAGGACAGATCCTGAAGCTGAAGCTCCAATACTTTGGCCACCTCATGAGAAGAGAAGATTCCCTGGAAAAGACCCTGATGTTGGGAAAGATGGAGGGCACAAGGAGAAGGGGACGACAGAGGACGAGATGGTTGGCTAGTGTTCTCAAAGCTACCAGCATGAGTTTGACCAAACTGCGGGAGGCAGTGGAAGACAGGAGTGCCTGGCATGCTCTGGTCCAGGGGGTCACGAAGAGTTAGACACGACTAAACGACTAAACAACAACAACAAAACAGCAGCAGGACTGAGGAAGGAATTAGCATCTCCAAGCTTGCAGGGCTCCCTGAAGTCTTACAAAAATAAACCAGCCCTTAGGGCCTTTTGCACAGCTTCATCTGAGCTGTGTTCAGGATCAGGATAAAAACTGAAGGAAACTTTTTTCCCCTTTTCTTTTCTTGGGAAATATTTTAGCTGTTTGTCAGAAGGGTACCCCTCATCAAACATGCAGATTCTGACATGAAAAAGTCATCTCAGTTCTAAGTAAAACTGGCATAATACTGACAGATGTCAAGTTTTAAAACTAAAAGCTACCTTTTTTAAAAAAGGCACTAACATGGCAAATTAATGTCAAGCACATCTAAGAAGGCAGATGGAGAGACAGGTTGGCTTGTGAATGAGCTGCAAAATAGCTCTTGCTGCAAAAGAAGCAGTCAGAATTTTCAATAGTTTGTTAGTAAAAACTAATGGAAGCCTAGTATATACCCTTTACTTTTTAAGAGTCTAATACTATATGGGGTAAAAACAAAATTTATTATTTAATAATATTGGGATTTCACAGTGTTACCTGCCCAAGATACTATTTAATCCCATGAAAATAAACACGAGTTCAGCTAAAAAACAGCTTGGGAAGCTTTCTTTCAGATTGCACAGATTATGCAGTACCTTATATCAAGATACCTGGCTGCACTTCTAGCCCTGTCCACAAAATCACAAATCTAGATGGCTTGAAGTATCATCACTGCCAGCACTTTGAGGAACAAGTGGAGGTATGGCGTGAAGCAGCTGGCTGCCTAACTGACCTGTTTTCAAGTGCAAGGAGTGGGAAGGTTAGAGAAAACCTTAATAGCATAGTGTTTTCCTAAATGGTGCTCAGGGAACCCAAACAAACAAACAAACAAACAAACAAACAAACAAACAAACAAACGAATGAAATTTCATAGGCCGGGATCTGTTCCCTGATCACACTACTTAGCTGCACTTAGTTACTACTGAAATTACCGTATTTTTCGCTCTATAAGATGCACCAGACCATAAGACGCACCTAGTTTTTGGAGGAGGGAAACAAGAAAAAATATATTCTGAATCTCAGAAGCCAGAACAACAAGAGGGATTGCTGCGCAGCGAAAGCAGTGATCCCTCTTGCTGTTCTGGCTTCTGGGGTAGCTGCGCAGCCTGCATTCGCTCCATAAGATGCACACACATTTCCCCTTACTTTTTAGGAGGGAAAAAGTGAGTCTTATTGAGCAAAAAATACGGTAAATGGGACTTACCCCATTTATTTCAATGGGAACAGAGCCCATTGCAATTTCATCCAATTAATAGGACAAAAAACAGAAGCTGTCTTTATCTGTTATCATAGAATCATAGAGTTGGAAGAGACCACAAGGGCCATCGAGTCCAACCCCCTGCCAAGCAGGAAACACCATCAGAGCACTCCTGACATATGGTCGTCAAGCCTCTGCTTAAAGACCTCCAAAGAAGGAGACTCCACCACACTCCTTGGCAGCAAATTCCACTGTCGAACAGCTCTCACTGTCAGGAAGTTCCTCCTAATGTTTAGGTGGAATCTTTTTTCTTGTAGTTTGGAACCATTGCTCCGTGTCCGCTTCTCTGGAGCAGCAGAAAACAACCTTTCTCCCTCCTCTATGTGACATCCTTTTATATATTTGAACATGGCTATCATATCACCCCTTAACCTCCTCTTCTCCAGGCTAAACATGCTCAGCTCCCTTAGCCGTTCCTCATAAGGCATCGTTTCCAGGCCTTTGACCATTTTGGTTGCCCTCCTCTGGACACGTTCCAGTTTGTCAGTGTCCTTCTTGAACTGTGGTGCCCAGAACTGGACACAGTACTCCAGGTGAGGTCTGACCAGAGCAGAATACAGTGGCACTATTACTTCCCTTGATCTAGATGCTATACTCCTATTGATGCAGCCCAGAATTGCATTGCCTTTTTTAGCTGCCGCGTCACACTGTTGGCTCATGTCAAGTTTGTGGTCAACCAAGACTCCTAGATCCTTTTCACATGTAATGCTCTCAAGCCAGGTGTCACCCATCTTGTATTTGTGCCTCTCATTTTTTTTGCCCAAGTGCAATACTTTACATTTCTCCCTGTTAAAATTCATCTTGTTTGTTTTGGCCCAGTTCTCTAATCTGTCAAGGTCGTTTTGAAGTGTGATCCTGTCCTCTGGGGTGTTAGCCACCCCTCCCAGTTTGGTGTCATCTGCAAATTTGATCAGGATGCCCTTGAGTCCATCATCCAAGTCGTTGATAAAGATGTTGAATAAGACCGGGCCCAAGACAGAACCCTATAGTATAGTATATGGAACTCTATAGTAAGATTTAGTCTGGGCATAATTAAACAACTTTGATAGTTCTGGTTTTTATACTGCAGCTTTATTTTATTTTTCCAAACCCACTACCTTACAGTACAAGTTGATACTTACTTGCATTAGCATGGATAGAAATGCGAACATTTTGTGGACTTCCTTGACCTTTTTATCTGCTGAAGAAATTTTGCCAAGAGCAAACTGTGACCATTCAAGAGTTACTTTCCTTCTGTACTGATCTCTTATCTGGCACAGTATTTCTGCTTTTTTACATTCTCAAACAGAACACATTGAGCGAATTAGGTTACCAACTACATGCCAATCAGAATAGAGAATTCATTTACTGATGTTTATGTGTGTGTGTGTATATATAAAAGTGTCTGTGTGTGCAGATATGCCACTATGATTTAAAAGCTCACTAGGAAAAAGCTTAGCCACAAACATAAAATGCAATAAATATGTTAAGAGTTGCTTTTCGAAAATCATTAAGGCTTAGCATTGCTCTGTAATCGGACTTCTTACTATTAACTGAAAATCATTGATTAAATTAAGAAAGAGCTTCTATTGCAACAACTCTTTCCTTAAGTGTTATCTTATCCCACGTATTAAAAATGAACTTTTCTTTTCCTACCCAAGCACACTGTATCAAATGCAATAGCACACACCTTAATCACACTGTATTAGCTAGAGATTTGAGAGAGAAAGGCTAAAAGGCAAAGCTCTGCCTTCCTCAGTCAAAATCCATTTTGTTTGGTACAGTAATATTTTAATCACAGAAATGAATCAACATACCACTTCATCTTTTAAATTACATTACTGCCTAAACTCCGGAGTAATGAAGTCAGTTACAGCACAAGAGGGAAAGGCAATGAGAAAAGCAAGTTAATATTTCTCAACAACATAGCTGTTTTAGTTTAAAGGAAAGGCAAGGAAGAGGCAACATGACAGAAGGGTATAAAATTACGGAGAAAGTGGAGACGTTTCACTGCAAAGGAGGCAGCAATAGCAAGGGACCCAGCGTCTCCCATCAGGACACACACACCCTAATCCGACTCTGGGCCCATCGTCATAACACTCAGGTTCTGAAGGTCAGATCCAGTAACGCCATTTGGCTTTGGCAATCCACATTTCCCTCCTTCCAACCTATGCAAGAAGAGGCTGCAGGTCGCACAGTCAGTCTCTAGCTTCTCAGTGCTGCTACTACAGCAGTTAAAAATGGATAAAGATGAAGTGATATACATAATAATATATTAGGACTGCCCTTGAAGAATGACCTTTATCAGGTGTAGGTTTACCAGGTGAGCAAAAACTTTTGAACCAATCAGTGTTACACTTACTCATAATATTTCATGTACTCAAACTAATGTCACCATATTCAAAGGAACAGAATACAATATGCAAGACACAGATTGGTTATATCTTCTTCAATAACAGTTTCCCATAAAATAGAACCAGCTTCTTCTACATCATCATCAACAAAATTCCCAAAACCAGCTTAGACTGTGCTCAGTGGGGAGAAATTTGTTTCAGGCTAATGAAGCTCTAGAAAAGCACCCAGTCACATGGGTTTAAAAGTGTTTATGTTGAGCCAAGACATCACATCGTTTGCTTACTTTATTATAAGAAACCACAGCTATATCCCAAGGCTCAACACCAATCAGCTAAGGTTGCTTTGATTAGGATTCTCATTGGTACCTTACTGGACATTTGGACTCATCACGTTTTCTTCCACAAAGCTGTGGAAAGAAAAATCGGCTGCAATTCTGTAAGAAACGTGTTAACTCCAACCTCCCATTTAATCTAATTCATGGTATGTCCTCCAACACGTCTAACCATTCAGTTCCATAAGAAAGTACATCTATTTCAACAGCACTCATCTTTGTTTAAATATCTGTTGTCAATATTATGAATGCCCCTGGGTCATTCATATCAATGAGGTTGAACTCTACCACTTTTTGTTTGGAATATAATCCAAGTCTTCCTATATTTTGTGTGTCAGTGTCCCAAAGCTTGTATTTTCATTTAAAATACTGGTCCTATGAACACATTTATTACTATAAGCAGTAACATTACTATAAACAATGTCAATGTTCCTGGAACAACCTTATGAACAGAGGCTGAAGACTATATACTTTAAAGACAGGCATCTTCCCATCTTATTTACAGAACTTTGAGTCATTTTTGTGTGTATTTCAGAACTATGGTTTGTTTGTCAGGGGATATGAGCCCTAATTCATAATGACAGTAGCGATATGATAGCCATATGAAAATACAAAAGCGGGGACATGATTGTCCCAGAAGGTCTAAGGTCTACTGGGAAATGTTACATTTCAAATTTTAAGACAATGGAAGACTGAGCCATGATGAAGAACTTGCCAGAACTAGTGAAGTGATTCTAAATCATTAATGCACACCAATGTTTTAAGTATATTTTTCTTAAAATAGGCTCCACTGTAATCAATAGACACATTACAAGACAATTCCTGCAGGATCAAACTCAAGTCTAACATTCTTCTTACAATGGTCAACAAAATGTTGACTGGACTACCACAAACCATTGCTCCCCAACATGCAATGGGATTCTACTTCAGAACAAAGAAGTTTTTTTCCGTTATGGCCTGTGAAGCAGACTTGCTCAATTCAGGGTTCAATTTTTCATCTTACAATTGTGATTTAAAAAAAAAAAAAATGTGGTCTTGCTCTGCGCTACATCTTCTCTACAACAAACATGTTAACCAGTTAACACATTGGCCATTTAACATTCCAGTCATTTTTGTGTGTTTTGCAATGGCCTCACTTTCAAGGATTTTTAAGGATTTTAATCCGAGCCACCTTTATACTTTTCAGGATATATTGATTACCTAAACACAGTCTCTGAAACTGACACTATGGAAAGTCTGGGGTCCATCAGATGGTGACCATTTCTCATTTATGAATGATTGTTGATGCTTAAATATTAATAGTCCTGTACCAAACGCTTGCCATGACAGCAAAATAGAATGACTTTGCTAAGGGTATGCTCCCAGATAGAATCAGAAGAACTATGAGTAGAATGGTACCCTTTGTTCTAATGTTTGTTCTGTAAAAACACTGAAGAATGGCAAAGCTAAAAAGACAGTTGTCTATACAGCATATTTGGGAAGTACCATTTAAGTCAGTACAGCCAAAAGATCACAGTCTATAAACACAGACATAGCTAGGAGATGCAACAAAATTCTTTCATAAAGGTCAAAGGGGTATAAAAATGAAGGGAAACGAGAAATTGTCTGACTTGGAAACAGCCATGCCGTGCCATGACATCTTCAGGCAAACCCTGAGTGTGATATAGCCAGGCTTGGCAAGCCAGGCCCTCCAATGTTTTAACTGTTCTTACAAAAAGAGAGAGAAGGAAAAGGCATTTTAAAGGCATATAGTGAACACTTTCAAGATTGGTTGTTGTTGTTTAGTCGTTTAGTTGTGTCCGACTCTTCGTGACCCCATGGACCAGAGCACGCCAGGCACTCCTGTCTTCCACTGCCTCCTGCAGTTTGGTCAAACTCATGCTGGTAGCTTCGAGAACACTGTCCAACCATCTCGTCCTCTGTCGTCCCCTTCTCCTTGTGCCCTCCATCTTTCCCAACATTAGGGTCTTTTCCAGGGAGTCTTCTCTTCTCATGAGGTGGCCAAAGTATTGGAGCTTCAGCTTCAGGATCTGTCCTTCCAGTGAGCACTCAGGGCTGATTTCCTTAAGAATGGATAGGTTTGATCTTCTTGCAGTCCATGGGACTCTCAAGAGTCTCCTCCAGCACCATAATTCAAAAGCATCAATTCTTCGGCAATCAGCCTTCTTTATGGTCCAGCTCTCACTTCCATACACCACTACTGGGAAAACCATAGCTTTAACTATACGGACCTTTGTTGGCAAGGTGAGGTCTCTGCTTTTTAAGATACCTTCCCATTAATTTCGTCCCTACCTTGAAATGGTTGAGATATGTTGTTTGTTTGTTTGTTTGTTTGTTACCATTTCAAAGAAACATTTAATACAAGTTCCTTGTGCCAATATTTAGCCCGGAGTTGCTTTTATCTTTCTTAAAAGGCTCATAATAAGGCCCTGGGGGGATATCCGTAAAAAAAGAGAAGGTAAGCAAGGGAATGTTGTTAACTATATGGCTGGGTTCATTTTTAACAGCATCTGTAAATAACAGTTTAATGCTATGGAGTGTATTAATAGCAACTGTTGCTGGGCAGACCATAGGACAGTTTGGGTTGCGTGTTGTTGCAGTTTCTCTCTTGGCTATAAAACTAAAAGCAAAAGATCAGCAGTTTTTGCTGCTGAAAAAGCTGAAGGAGAAATGTTACAGAAGACATGGCGTTTCATAATTAAAGGAGTGGTTGCATTTCAGAGAAGAATCAACTAGCTCAACTTTCTGTTTTAAGAGTACTGAACAACAGCCACAGGCTACATTTTTTTTAAAAAAATGCATAAACACAAGAAATACTGACTGTACTCCAGCCATCTCACCACATTGGTAAAACAATATAGTTGTAAAGGGGGAGGGAGTGACAAACATACTACTAACCCTATGTTGTTGCATAGTATCTCACATCAGAAAACAAATTCAGAAATCTTTTTTTAAAAGTCCTACAGTATCATTTACATTTTTCTCCCTTCCAAAAATTGACTCAATCAGTATGCAGGCTTTAAACAAGCCCATCTGCTTTCCTGTCTATCCTAGGAAAATTAATTTTCAGTGACCAGATTAACAATTCCTCTACATGACAATAAGAAGACTAGCACTTAGGACTTTTGCTATATTGCTCCTGGCAACATGCAGAGACCTTTTTCTGTTAACTCTTATTAAAATGTACAATGGTAGGGCATCTTTCAAACTGATTTTTTTAAATCTACAACTCTTCAATGTTTGGTGCTTCATATCCAATGCACATTCTAAACAAAGTGGGTCAGTAGCAGACAGCATATATTAATAATAATCAGGCTATTAGTAGGGACCCTTTATTGCTACTCTTAATAAGAAGAGGTCGTACACCGGAAAAGCAAGTTGGCTGCCAATCTGAATCTCCTTTACATGCCAGCCTGAATCGCCTTCTAACGCTAACCACTTTGCACAACCCAATATCATTTTAAATTAACTATGATTATACCTTTACTTACATGTCACAATCAAACAAATTGATATAATTTCAACATATGACCATAACACTTCAAATATGGATGAAAACATATTCCTGGCACTGAGAAAAAAAGGTGAAAATAAATATTCAAGCTACTGAACATAAATTTGTGGTCTTTTTAAAAATATGTATATTAAACTAAAGTATTATGCAAAACAGCAACAAAAAAATCAAATCCATGAAATTCGTAAGAGGCTAATTTACTGCTAATTCCATGCTCTTAAAACATCCAGAAAACACTACAGACTTTTTCCAGTATGGAATCATTTACAGACCGTTCAAAGTACTGATACACCTCACTCTGGTAGATGTGTAGACCAAGTCTAAGCAAGGAAGTACAGGGGAAAGAGAATCAAGATTCCACATTTTCCTTTCTGGAATGACAAAAAAAATACCCTAACTTTAATTTGGTCACTCATTTTGCCAAATGATACATCATCTCCGATCTGTACTCCATTGCAGGTTGCAATGGTTGTAACCACTGAATCCTGCAAGCATTGTATAGTGTTGAGGGATACTGTCAGAACTCCTGAGACTTTCATGTCACCAAAAAGTACTCTTTGTCATTAAAATAGTCCAAGTGTCAGTTTGCATTTCTTAGTACAGAACGTATTGATCTGATGTGCAGAGATCTTTCCTATTCTACTTAATTCAAGAGGGTTCTGGAAGCTTATCTGTGTGAAAGAAACAAGCAGAAGGTCCATGATGTTTGGGTTATTCCTTCAGATAAGCTGAGTACAGCTGATTTGAACTGGTACGGTTATCTTGTTCAGTCAAGGTCATGCTGACTATAATAAGGCGAGAAGGAGCCAGGGTTTCACATTCTCTTTCTATCTCTTTTTGTGGTGTTCTGTACATAGTATGCTTAGTGTTTAAACTTATTATAAGTTATTGTAAGGTTATGTCTGCTGCAACTGGATATCTTACGGTCAGGGCCAATCTTGAATGTATTGGATTTGTGACCTTTATGCTCATTTGCCTTCAGTAGCAGTAAAGCTCTGCTGGATGAAATACAATGGCCTCTGGGCTATTTGGGGGGGAATCCTGCAACGTGTTTAAGTTGCTACTCTGCTAACGATACATTGGAATCCACTCTGAGTAGAATTTTCACGACACCAAGAGCATTAGTTTGAGATTTTTAGAGAGAACCAAACAGGTTTTGAAACCATCTGGTAATGGCTAGCTGTGGGCTAGGAGTCTTGGAGGGAAAGTGCCATAACGTAAGTGAAAGTGCTTTTAAGTAGATTACCTGTGGTGAAGCCATTTGCAAGGGGTCATATCCCGACAACCACATGGAGAGAAGTGGCCAAATGCACATTGTATTTTAACATATCAGCAGAAATGAGCAACATGCAGTTCAGGACATGCTAAAAATAGTCTAACCAACTAAACGGCCTTCAGCTGCACTCTGTCCCCTGAACATACACTGGTACATATATGTCAATTACATTAAAAACAAAATTAAAATTCCAGCATGAACAGGAAACAAGACCAAAATTGAAGAAAGCCAGGTTTTAATAGCACTCTAAGAACATTCCATTCATGACCCCAAACAAAAGGAAATGAATGTATATGAGAAGATGAACTAACTAATTATTCAGTTTGGATACAAAAGTTCATGACAAAAAGATCTATAACTAGAAATTCAGTTTCACAGTGAGTGCATGCCTTCACTAATAACTTGCAGGAAGGACCCCTGCAGTAGATTATTTTATTTTCCACACAGGATTTCATAATTATGAACATACGACTACAATTTAAAGCTGCGTGAACTCCTGAATAGATCTCTGACCAGCCAAACAATAATTACCTACTGCTTTGATATTGCAGTTTCTGCTGAAAGGTTTATAAAATATAGTAGATGAAAAGAGTGAGAATTAATAACCTGGAATAGCAACTTTTAAAAAAAAGCACCGCATAACTTTTGTCGCAACAGTCTGAACTCAAACTCAACTAGCCCTCATACAAGCATACAATCGCTTACAATAACTTACATACAAAATGATTTTTTAAATAGTAAATAAGTTTATGTTTTGCCATATATTACTGTAATCAATGGACTTGTCTGGAGGTAATACAGGAACTCTGACAAGTAAGGGGGAAACATATGTCTGGCCTGGGGATGAGCAAGTGGCGATGCCTGGGCCAAATTTGGCCCAGCTGGTCTCCAGTTAACCACCCTTCCCTAAGGGGCCTTCCAGTGAAACCACAGATGCCAACTTAACATTTAATCTGCCGCTAAGCCAGACTCTTCGTTTAACAAAATACTGTTTCCCTATCAAGGTGCAATCATGCTATCTCTACCAATGCTTTCAAATGCCTATTTTTACCTAAGCATGAAGGTCAGCTAAACAGAGAAATCAAAGGCTGGAAATGGGATTTCCTCTGCCCTCACCTGCTACAGCCCCCTGCTCCATATCCTACACACCATTCTCCCAAGGATCCCCCAAACCCCAGGACAGATTTTTAGGAGGGTGCAGTGAAGTGAAAAGGGGAAGGATGGAAAACCCCATTCTATGACTATATTCTGTTCACAGAAGGAGTTAGGATCTTGTTGCAGAATTTGGGACAAACATATGAATTATATGTTCAAAAGGGGGGTGGGATGGGTTTTGAAGTCTGATATTACTAATTGTCTGATATGTCTTTTGCTACCTTGCTTCTGGACAAAAAGGACAATTTCCTCATCCTTCGCATAATGGCAAAACTGTTCCTAAAAGTGACTGCAACGAAGAAGAATCACAGGATTTGTGTTATTTTGTAAGAAGTCTCGTCGTTTGGAAGTGAATGCAGAGGAATAGAAGTTCTGTTGAACAGAGTGAAAAGATCAGGTTTTCCTACTTACCCATTCACAGTACCCATCTGTTTTTATGTTTTGTGTTACACTTTAATACTTCATTTATTATATTGACTGTGTCCATAATGGAGAAAAGAACATTTTAGATATATATCGGGCTCAAATTTCGAAAGCTGTTAGAGATGCTTTTACGAACTGGAAATTTGCCAGATCAGAATAGCTTTTTCACTGGATTTGGTCAAGCATTTCTGGTTAACAAATTTTGGGGCTGCTCCAGTAGCTCTGCTGAAGCAGCAGCTCCATCAGGCTCCTTCCTCAAGTGCTACTTGGCAGTATCCATCCCATCAGGCTGCAGCAGCAATTCAGATGGGAAGCAGTGCCAGTCAGCTGTTTTGGAAGCAGCTGGTCATTATAAAAACTACTTCACAAGTTTAAAAAATGGTGCCTGAGGGTGCTTGTTTTCCTCTTTCCTCCCCATTCCTTTTACCTTTTGATTACAAGCCTGTGGGAAAAAGGACTGTCTTGACTGATCATCTGGAAGTCATTCTGGGAGCCTTTCTGGCAAAGAGTGGTATAAAAATGCTTTCAAAATAAGGTATATTATAGATGCCACAGAGGTTCTGCTGAATGCCTCAGTGAAAACTTGGTTTGCTTCCATTATTTGGAGGAAAAAAGCAACTATTGGTTTTGCCACCTGATCCCTAGGTTTGATGTCATATTTCGTAACAACTACAGTACAGTCATACCTCAGGTTAAATACGCTTCGAGTTGAGCGCGTTCGAGTTGCGCTCCGTGGCAACCTGGAAGTAACGGAGCGCGTTACTTCTGGGTTTCGCCGCTTGCGCATGCACAGACACTCAAAATGACGTCACGCACATACACGCGTGCAGACGTGCCGTCGCTAGATACGTTTACCTCTAGATGCAAACAGGGCTCCAGAACGGATCCCGTTCGTATCAAGAGGTACCACTGTACTTTTGCAAGACACTCCCTGTTTGTTTGTTTATTTCATCTATATCCCACCTTTCCTCTAAAGAGCTTAGGGTGGTGTACACAGTTCTCTTTCCCCTTTTATCGGCACAACAACCCTATGAGGTAGGTTAGTCTGAGAGAGAATGACTGGCCTACGGTCACCCAAAGAGCTTCAGGAATGATTTGGGGATTTGAACACTGGTCTCCAAGGTCCTAGTCCAACACTCTAACCTCTACAACCACACTGGCCCTACCTGTATCAGGTTGCCTTTAGCTGCCTCATACCAAAGGACCAATATACATGGTCCATTAACGGTCTTTAAATGGCAGCAGCACTTTGTGGTCTTTTTTACCAGTTCTGCTTTCAGATTCTTTAAAAAGAAATGCAGGTTTGAATATTAAGTGCTTTGCATGCAAATGCAGATGGTCTACCTATGAGCAATGGCATCTTCCCTTCAAGGTTAAAGAAAGGGGTTGTAACATTTCCTCTCCACTCTTTAACTGGGTGTTATGGTCATCTGTAACTTTTAGTCCAAAGGGACTATTTAATTCTGTGAAGTGTTTCGAAATCATGACACCACAAAGAGCTTGGCTTATAAATCAGAACAGCAAGCATTCAGCACCAACAAGGACATACTTTAAGTTAGTACCCAGCAACATTTATAACCACAGCAAAACAGCAGCGTTTATGAACTATTTCTAGCCCAAGGGGAAAGAGATTGCCACAAGTTCTTCAAAGATGGTTATGTAAAAAGGGACCAGAAAGATGAAGCAAAGTCATAATGGGACATGATAATGGTGCATCCATTAAATGACCATTAATAATATAATCTAAGTAATTCTATGGTCATTCCCTAACACCATTCTCCGAACACAACTGAAATATTTGACATCTTGGAGTTTAAAGTAAATGGGATTGTTGCTGTCTCACAAACTTGATGGTAAATCTAAACTTCTGCAGGGTATTTGCATTGTTTCATATCTGTCTGTCTTGCATACACCATGTGGTAGGGCTGGGAGATGTCAGCTTTTCAACACTGCAGTGTATCACCAGTCAAACATCACAATATGGCTATGCATTGTGTTTCAAGCTAGGAGAGGGGAAGGACAGTCGCCATCTCCTTGCTTTGAATCGTTCGTTTGCCACCTTCCCAGCGCCACAGTACCTTCCCCTCAGGGCAGCTGATTTCCCAAGGAGCCGATTTCTCCTCTGGGCTGTGGTGCGTGTCCCCCACCCCGATTTCAAACCTCTTTCACTGCATGCCCAATTCTCCATGCTCCTTCATCCACCCATCTCAAGCCTGGCCAAGGCTGCTTGTTCCTGCCACCGGGCGCTAGAAGCGGAGGAACTAAGGAGCAGTGGTGGTTTCACTCACAGTATACCACTGGGTGAAGCCACCAGAACACTCTGGCCCTCATACATCGCCTCATACATTGGGACATCGCCCAGGCCCACCATGTGGAAGTCAAATTCCTCATGGGGTATCCCACACGACTGCTGTGCACATGTATACAACAACCACAAGGGTGTTGTAGATCTCCCTTGTCTCTATTTGGCAAGGTCTAAGTAGGCTTTGAGATTAAATTTAAAGGAAGGGAAGAAGCACAATGCAGCATAGCAAGGAGTTCCTGGCAAAAGGGGATTTAAAATCTCAGCTCAAGTGATTATATTGTCTAAAAGTTATGCTTTTCCTGTTTTTATCAATTCGTCAATTATGAGCCAACTAACCAAGAAGTAAGTACAAAAAATAGTAACACCCTATTGCTCAGCAGGATGCTACATCCTTGAACTTCCTGCAGTTGTGCTTCCTGTAAATTAAGAAACATCCGCACAGAGAACAACTTTAGTAAGATTTGCAGGAATAATGTCTGCTTAAAGAAACTCCACGTTACCCAAATATAACCTGTAAAACTCCATATAACCCAAATATTATACTTGCTTCTTTTTCCTCACAGAGTTTAGTGCTTAGAGGAGTTCGGAGTATAAGTATAAATCTTTTTCTTTAGATTCAGTATCAGCAAAACATTACTATGTGCATACAGAAATGATCAGACCTGAGCTAGGAGTGCTCCGTTTACAAAAGAGTAAGACACTTGCCTGAGCTTGTGGAGCAGAGCTGAGAAAGGGACAGACTGTGTTCACAGATAACAACATCATAGTCTGCTGCTCCCATTTTCCAAGACTGCTAGACAGTGTCAAACACTTACTTGTGACTGTTTTTGCCAAAGATTTCTGAGTAATATTCAGAGTCACTAAGGTTTGTTTTGGGCGTTTTTTTGGAAGCTTAGCTGATTATATATAGCATTCTCCAGTGGAACCTGTAACAAAGCATTGCAGTTATCTCTGGTCCCTAAACAGAGGAGGGTTCCTGGTCAGGGCCTCAGCTAGCCTGGAACAGGAACCCTGTGCAGGCCTCTCGGGAGAGAGAGACATTTCAGGGGACAGGAAAAGGAAAGGACACATTCTGGCCCCACCCCAAGCCCTGTGCCATATACAGAGTTACCTCAGGTTACATACGCTTCAGGTTACAGACTCCGCTAACCCAGAAATAGTACCTCGGGTTAAGAACTTTGCTTCAGGATGAGAATAGAAATCGTGCTCTGGCAGCGCGGCGGTAGCAGGAGGCCCCATTAGCTAAAGTGGTGCTTCAGGTTAAGAACAGTTTCGGGTTAAGAACGGACCTCTGGAACGCATTAAGTACTTAACCCAAGGTACCACTGTATTAGCAGAAGGATTTCATTGCAGAACATTTAATAGCGGCAGAGTGGTGGGTGGGGGTCCTGGAGACTGGAAAAGGAAACATGCTCCTTTTTCCTTCATTTCCTGCTGAAACATTCTTGTATAAGTGCAGGGGCTGGGGGGGGGGACAACCCCCCATACTCCCTCCAGGATTCAATATAAGCTGTTAGGGCTCTAAGGTGGCCTACTGCCTCTAATTACCTGCCCTCCATTTTTCTCCCCCTTAGCTTACACTGTAACATTCAATATCTCCACTGCTCTCCCTCATACACTCAATTGATGGTCTGTCTACAGGAGTCTAATTTATGCTCTTTTCAAATCCCTTTACTCTCTCGTTTCAAATGCCAATGAATTCTGTAAGTCCTAGAACCATTTTGGTCTTTAAAAAGAAAAAGGAAAACCCTTTTAATTTATAAGCACATATACTTCTGTATCCTGAGAAAGCCCCCAAAGCATATAGATGCCACTCCCTTCTTTTTGAGTGGCCTTGTTGTGCTTCCAATCACCTGTGGTTAATGTTGAAATTAATAATTTCTATTCTGAGGCAGGTCAAGCTAGGAAAGGATACTTGCAACAGTAAGATCTGCATTAATTGGACTGGGAGATAATGAGATCACTAGGAAAGTAGGCAACAGATCTTGCCGGAAACCTGCTGTCACTAAGTTAATAAAGCTTTCATTGCCTAGAAAAACTATTTGAAAACTAGACATGATAGGGGAACAACTTGAAAAGCATTTAACACACCTAAAATACATGTGTTCCCATGATATCTCATAGAATAAAAAAACTATTAGAAGGGATTCACTGTTGGATCAGAGAGCTTAAAGTTGACACAGCTACCCAGAAGATTGTCAGGAACGGATGATATCCTGTTCTGTAAAGGTCTTATCTTAAACAGTTAACTCACATCGCAAGTATAAACGTTTCAGTGACAGCACAATATTGCACATGCCTACTCATAAGTCAGTCCCATTGAGTTCAGTAGGACTTGTTCCCAGGTAAATGTGTATAGAGTCGCAGCTGAAGAAAACTTTTATCTTCATAATCCCAAAAGGTAGTATTTCACTCTGAAGCACATACTACAAGATGTTAGTTACAATTTGTACAGTTAGTATATCATGCTTGTCATTTATCAATATGAATTGGTTTAACACGACAAATTGTTTAGACTAGTAATCTGCCCAAACCTAAACTCCTTTGAGCTTGTGTGCGTAGCTACCACAAAGTTATTTGGCTTTGAAGTTTAAAAATATCACTGGCATCGTAAGCACTAACATTTGCAATCAAAATATAAATTCAAATTATGCCATTTTTGGTTTGGAAATATTTTGCTGAACCCTTGCTTGCTTAATTTAAAAAGTCAGGAGTAACTCCTCATTTAATAGGCATATTAAATGGCATAAACTCTGGACAAAATAAAAGCTTTCTCTTATTCTGCATAGAAGCCAAGACCCCAAAAGCAAATTTTGCGTACCCAAAGCTGTACTTGTGTTTTATGAACAGCTGCCTTGAATCCTGTATAGTAAAAAGCTCTCAAAACCAAGGGGAGCAGCAAAAGAAATCTAGGATATGGCATGGAGGGATGGGGAGATGAAATCTGCTGTTGAAATCTAAAATCCCACTGGGTGGGTACAAACTCTTGTATAAGCTTAAAGCAGTTCTTTGGATGCTGGCCAAAAACAACCCTTGTGATGCTCCAATTTTAAGCATGTATCAGCTCCGGTGAGGTTATCTCCATTCCTTCAGCTGTATGTATGTTTATGCATTTTGATGCATGAAACTCATATAGTGCGAGGTGGCACATTTTTTAAAAATCTTTTTTTTTTTTTTTTAATGTTATGCTCTTCATTAAAGCCATAGAACAGTTTGCAAGTAACAGTATAAAACGCATAATCATAAACAGTTAATTAAAAAAAATACAGTTAAAATCTCCTAAACCAACTCAACCGTTACAAAGAGCAGTGGGCAATACTGTTCAGTAAATCAGATGTCTAAAAAGCTTCTTTAAAGCAACATCAAAAGGACCCAATGCCCTTTGTATTCAGCATACAAAGGAGCGCAACATATGCAAACATTGCAAATGTTCGGATATAAAAATGTGCAACTGTCATGATACTATTTGATCATCCTTATCAGCTGATTGCAATGCAGTATTTCTAAAAGCATTATCTTTAAAAGCTTTAAAGAGAAAGCACTTCTGCTGAAATATCACTGGACAGAAAAAGCATTAAGCGGTTAAATTACCATCACCCACTGTGGATGTAGTCCATTAGAAAGTTTTACCAGAAAAATAACCCCCCTAAAAAGAGTGGCAGCGTAAGATCACATACTTACTAAAATAGAGAGGTCAATTTTACAAATGCTCCTTAATACAGAGGCACATTCTGTGCTGGACCAAAATAATTTCATTTTGCTGTTAGAACATAAACCGCAATGAAAAATACACACACATACGCACCTAAAGTACTATGGTGTGCCCAGTCTGGGGAACGGAGCCATCACATCAGGTGATTATGCACTTTGAAGTTCTGAAGCCAAGACTTCAAAAGGACCTCACAAACCAACAAAGTACTGCTAAAACAAAATAGCCCCCCCACACCCCTTTCTTTCTAGCAGCAAGTTTCTATGAACAACCTTTTCCAGAATTGAAACAAATCGAAAGATCCACTGGACTCACCTGAAGGGTGTATCTTCACGCCAACATCTTGGACCTGCTCTAAACAAGAGGCATTGCTCCTGACGTGGGTAGAGGTCAATGTGAAGCATGTCAGTGGAAAAGCAAATGAGCAAGGGGACCCTACAACCAGGGGAACGGCATTTATCTGAGCAACTATTCTGCCAAATCCAAAGGGAAATCAGGCTGATCCAACTAGAGCTGTCCACTTTTCACCTCAGCAACCAAACACCAAGGTTCTTTTCCAGGTACCACCCACAAGTAGAAGCCATGGATGCCCTCCACACAAACTGGTCCAAGGGACTGACTCCTCTTTACTTTCCCCCCTAAAGCCTCTTCTAGCCATAACCCTCAAGAAGATACAGTAGGAATCACAAGAAGACCCTGGTTCACCGAGAAAACATGAAAGCCACCACGGCATCTAACCAGTGTTTCCAGACCTTCTCACACCGGAGACCAGCATAGGAGATAGAAATCTTCATTTTAGAAGGGGACTCCATTCTACTTAGCTGGGTTCAAGTGAGCCTAAGTTCCCTACAGGGAGCTCTCTCCATCATTCAAATAAGCAAGACTGACCTCACCATACATCAGCTGCTGCATGGAAGCTTTACTCAACGATATAATCTGCAGGAGCATTGCTGACTGTCCCACAAGTTGATGAAGCTCATCTGATAGCAAAAAGAAATCAAGCCTTTAGTACAATTGGCCTAATCCTGCACAATTCTCTGTCCATAGATATTCAGCAGGTACCTTCTGTTTTAACCTTTAAAAATCTGGTGAAAACCAAGCTTATTATAAGCATTGAAAAAATATCTTCCTTTAATACTTAACTGATCTATTATTTGAAATCTTTACATGGTTTTTATTGGGTATATGTGTTTGTGGGTTTCATTAGCTGCATAGTTTTTTTTTTTTTGTATGAATAACGGTATTTTATGCATACAATAAAAATAACACATTATGTTATTTAACACAACATATAACATAACATAACAACATAACATAACATAATCATACTGTGTTAATAAAAATAACACATTATGATTGATCTCATTGTTAGTTTTGTAATTGGAGTTAATTTTCTCACGCTTATGGGGACTGAAATATTCACCAAGTGTGAATTCGTGGCAGCCATCTTGGGTTCCAATATGAAAACTACTTACCTGATTGGCAACAGCTTCTCCAACATAATGCAAGTAGCTCTAACTGAAACAGACGCCTGCCACTTGCAGCAATGAGCTTCCTAAGAGGAAACACACTGTATCTAATTTTTTTAAGTTTTGAGCATTTGGAAAGAAAGAATAAGTGTACAAAGCTTCTGTTTATAAGACCTGCGCATGATTATTGTATGAGATAGGCATGATACCCACTTTAGAAGGAGAAATTAAAACCAGCTGCCTTGTAATTTTATTTCAATATATGCTGAAAATATTTTTATTGTGACAGGTGTAAAGCATGGCATGAATTCAAGAGGTAATAGCTTGAAGATGGCAAGGCTTTGAACCGTCACAACAAAACAGTAACTTCTATTAGGTTACTTTTCCTAAATCAATATCAATTACAATAACCCACTCATGAAACCTTTTCTAATCTAGCTGCCTTTTCAAACCCACTTCAAGAAGATAGAAGCTCTCTCATTCGCCACTACTTATCATCATTGTTAGGTATTTTACATAAACAAGTAGGCAAGCAAGAAAACCTGATAAATTAATGTAATCATTCACTCATTTATCGCTAGAGACCGATACAAAAAAAAAACCTTTAGTCATGTTACCTATAAAAGCTTTTAGAGTGCCTCGCAAATTTATGCATACGTGCCTCTTTCAAGTGACATTTAACTTACTTCCCTGTCTTACTGACATTTATTGAATGACCTAGTTTGGCTGAAGTTACTAGAGTGAAAAAGTATCTTCAGTTTGATAAGTAATTTTGCCCAGACACAGTGTCTCATTCTGAACAGCATACAAGCATCTACGTCCCTGATTGCAAAAAGCTGATTATTCATACACATATTTAGGGGGTGTGGAGGGTAGGGGAGGTTAGAGAGAAATGTGGTACTTCTAAAAGAACCTTCTTTAAAAATGCAAAAGTAAAGGTTTTCCCACTATTAACCCAAACACTGAAATATATGCTATGAAGTACAGTGGCACCTCGGTTATGGAAGACCGTTCCACTTCCTAAACATTCGACAACCGAGGCGCAATGGGTGGTTGAAAAATTCCATTGAGAAAATCAGGAAACACGCCTCGGAAACCATTCGACATCTGAGGCACGCTCGCAAACGGAAGCATTTACTTCCGGGTTTTTGGCCTTCGAAAACCGAAACGTTCGACAACCCAGGTACCACTGTACCTACATGACTGTGTTGAAATTATCTCGCAGGTGGCAACATTACTTAAAAGCAACTCCTCTTAATTAATTAATTTCACTTATATATCTTGTCTTTCCTATCTGGAGTTTAGGGCAGCATACATGGTCCTCTCCTTTCTACCTCACAATAACCTTGAAGTAGCAGGCTAATTCAGAGTTAATGAAAATGAGCCTAGCCTCTTCCAAGGCTTGCACACACTCTGCCATTCACTAGGGTGGCCACAAGGAGGAATCTGGAAACTTTGCTGTGTATTTTTGATTAAACATAGTTTACTGTGGCATCCAAAGCTGGACAAACCATGGTTAATTTTAGTGGAAACAAGCCATAATTAACAAAGCTAAATTGTTTTCATGAGCCACAGCTAAGATTAACCACAGTTTAAGTTTGGACAGCGTGCTGAAGTGTTCATCTAAGACAGAAGCTTCCGGTCTCCTGTGGTGGAGGAAAGTGATGGGGAGAGGAAGGAGGGCACAAGAGCCTGGGGGGAAAGCTAAGTTAATATGAAGTGAGCTTCATGGCTGATTTGGGATTTGAATCTGGCTCCTCGGCCAACACATTAAACCAGTTCTCTGTTTTGGCAGTAACAGGGAACTCTGGTTTAAAATAAGCCAGGATCTCCATATCAAAGATGGCAATAATAGTAACACAGAAGCCAGTAACTGCTCAGTTTTGCAATTCCTTGTAATTCAAGCCAACCTTCAGCCTTTCAATATGTACTGTTCTATTATGTTTATTATGTTTATGTTTTGGAAGCCATCCAGAGTGGCTGGGGCAACCCAGTTAGATAGGCTGGCTACAATGGTTGCTGTTGATTGTTGTTGTTGTTATACCAAGTTTTATTGTGCAATTTACTTCTTAAATATTAACCCTAACCCTAACCATACATACTAGATTCAAGTATTCCCGGGTAGAAGTATTATTTTGTACTGGAGCTTGATATAAACTGATACTGGATTTTTTGGCCTGTCATCTCTGCTGTCTTACCTAGAACTGGGAATACCCAAGTTCAAAACCCCATTCAGACATGAAGTCCACTAGTTAAAACTTCAGCGTAGTCATCATCTCTTTGCCTAATCCACCTCTGCTTTTATAGTTCCTGACATAAACAAAGCCCACCAGAAAGGTCATTTTGCTGGAAATACTTTAAGAAATGCCACCCAGAACACCCTCTCCATTCCCAGCTCACAAATCAAATGACTAGAGTGGCACCCCTTCTTGAATGCAACACACACACACACACATATACACACACACACAGCAAGTGCCCACAGCACCATCCCAAACAAAACATTGCTGTGTTGGAGAAAAAAAGAGGTTGGCTTCTAAACAAATCCAGTTTCTGATATACTGTATCCTGATATTTTATATGCCAATTACATTCATTAATCTTATCAAACTTTATCGACTCAAATTATATCTCTGGCTGTAGACTGAACCTGGTGGCAGATAGGAAGCCATTCACTGTTATCTTGAAAGTTCAGTAATGTAACACACCTGAAAGATTTAATGAGCGACTTGGAAACTAGTCAGCTTGGCCTTTGGATGAAGACTGGTTATGCTGCAATACCAAACGCAGCCTGGAGTTTAAAGCACAGCAGATACCTAAATCACATGTGCAAAATTAATGTATAATTGCAACTACAGGCAACCAACAACTGTGGAACGTGAAAATGTTCAGTTTCTTTTCCTTTATGCAGCTCACGATGCTACACAGTTCTCTCCTCAATAGGGCATCTATTCAAGAAACAGCTAACAGGTCCCTAAAGGTAAAGGTAAAGGGACCCCTGACCATTAGGTCCAGTCGTGGCCAACTCTGGGGTTGCGGCGCTCATCTCGCTTTATTGGCCGAGGGAGCCGGCGTACAGCTTCCAGGTCATGTGGCCAGCATGACTAAACCGCTTCTGGCGAACCAGAGCAGCGCACGGAAACGCCGTTTACCTTCCCGCTGGAGCGGTACCTATTTATCTACTTGCACTTTGACATGCTTTTGAACTGCTAGGTTGGCAGGAGCTGGGACCGAGCAATGGGAGCTCACCCCGTCGCGGGGATTCACCGACCTTCTGATCGGCAAGCCCTAGGCTCTGTGGTTTAACCCACAGCGCCACCCGCGTCCCAAGAGGTCCCTAGTTTTGTGCAAAAGCAAATATTAACAGAAGAAAAGATGTAAAAACTGTTGCTGCTTGGGTTTCTGGTAATGCTGCAACCCAGGTGTAAAAAAGTGGGTGAGGAAACAACCCACCACAAGGATTTGACTCTGAAGGCCTAAGTAGTAGCAAGAGGGTGCATTTCGTTTGGATGAATCCTGAGCTGTTAACAGGATGGGTCCAAGACTCTTCTGACATGAAACGGTGTCCTCTGAGGTACAGGCAATGACCAATTTACACACATCCAATTGACGTGTGACTGCGCACACCCGTGCATCGCCACAACCTGGAAGTGGCCAGGGCGGACTTCTGTGCGCTCTGCCAACATGCACGGGGGTCAGGAATGCAAACCACCACCCCTGCAAAACAGCCATTGCCTGTATCCCAAACCTCATCGGGCTGCTGCAATTAGCCTAAAACCTTCTTGAAGCGTTCCGGTTTTTACAATATTCATCAATTCGTTCACCAAAATGCAAACAAATGTCAGTTATCCTATAGTAGATATGTCACTCCTATCTGTAATAAGACAAAGGATTTTTAAAAAACATAATCAAATGAAACTTAAGGTTAAAAAACAGGATTTGTAGCTATAAATAAGAAAAGTGTGTATGTTTGCTGGTATTTAAGTCAGTGTTTTTCAACCACTGTTCCGCGGCACACTAGTGTGCCGCGAGATGTTGCCTGGTGTGCCGTGGGAAAAATTGAAAAATTTGAAAGATTTAAAAATAAAGTATTTTATAATTTTTCATATTTCTGTTTACTTACTATTTCATAAAAAGTAATTATAAAATACTTTCTTTGTGTTTATTTGATTCCTATTCAAGAGAATTACTTTATATATAGTCAATATAGGCACAGAGTTAAATTTTTTAACATTTTCTAATGGTGGTGTGCCTCGTGATTTTTTTCATGAAACAAGTGTGCCTTTGCCCCAAAAAGGTTGAAAAACACTGATTTAAGTTTACTTCAAAATACGGGGGTGGGGGAAGGCTATACACAAATACATTTTATTGCTTGTAATAAAAAATAACAACTGTGAAAAAGCCAGTGGTATACTTGGCCTCTTTATTTTTGAATTCTGTGCTTCTGCAGTCTCAGTTAATTAAACTAAGGAACTTCTAAAATGTGCACTATGGGTACATTTGAAATTTATGACAAGGGACAACAGCAGGAGGCTTATTGTGCCCTTTGACCTTAAATGATGCTGTTCAATAATGAGGGTCACTTTACAATGCAGCTTTAGTGTTAACAGATGTGCAGATTGCCACTATTCTCATAATAAGGTATTAAGATGAATATGTCTGCAAAAATAAAAATAAAACATTATTATAATTATAATCTCTGATTTGGAGTTTAGTTAAGAAGCCAGACAGTCGTCCAATAAGAGTTCTATTTTTAATTACTTTAAAAAATATATCCATTCTATAATATATATTTATTAAAAGATGCACAATAAAAGCCTCAGACCACACATACCACATATTACTTAGGTTAGCTTCCTCTTGCCCACAAATAATACAAAAGTTGTGAAGCTTTTTTAAAAAATCCCCTTCTGGCCAAAATCTGATGTAGCAATTAAGAAAAATCAGAGCAATCTCTGGAAGAAATGAGAAATATAATTCTTGTTCTCCAAGTTTTTTTAAAAAAATAGCATGATTTGATTATACATTAAGAGCTATGAGGAAATGTAATTCAAACTTCCTTTTTCATTTTAATAAGACCTTTGATGGAATCCATCCCACCAAGGGCCTTTACCACATTTCTTACCTGGGTGGTCATTATGTCATCATTTAAACTTTTTACAAAAGGGCTTTATTTGGTTCAAACAGGGCTGAACAACGAGTTTCCAGGGACCTAAGAGCGGACAAGGAAACGTTCTGCGGTGAAAACTTCCTCAAAGAATAATATAACCTTACAATGGCTTACTGTTCTAGCAGCATATGGGCTTTGTTTGGACTTACAATTGAACATAATTCTACTTTATTTTCCTGACAGTTTTTATGTCTCCAAATCTTCCCAAGTGCTGCGCTCTAATGCAGCCATGAAATCCTCCCAATCGCAGATATTCTATAAGTACATTATCACCGCCAAATGAGTCTTCAATCTTGGGTGTTGGAGGACAAGGAAGACACTAGAGCTGGTTTCCCAAGTCCACTGATGATCATGAGCCCACAAGCTATTACTTTTGGGGGAACAGAAGTACTAAAGAGAACGTCTAACCGGAATCATCACTAGGGCTGTTAACATTCTAATTTACTTTGAAACATACAGAAGATTTATTTGTTTGTTCCTTTCCCGCCAGCTTGGCTCTACAGAGCTCTCAGGGCAGCCTACAACAAATCAAACTCTGACGTTCCATCTTTCCCCAACAAATTTGACCAAGCTAGCACACACAAAACTAAATGCACTGTAAACCAAGTTTTCAGCAGTAGCAGATCACTCAATGCAAAACTGCCAAACGCCTACTGAGATAATAAAGGAAAAATAATAATATAAAATCAGGCTGGCCTGATGGGATTTCTCTGTGGAAGGAGTTTCATAAAGCAGGTGCCACCACAAAGGTGGCTTTGCTCCTCAACCCAACCAATCTGGCTTCAGATAAAGAAGATATTTTGAGGAGGCATTTCCAAATGTACAATGTGAGAAAATTCGGAACAACTCCCTTTGAAAACAGAAGCAAATAGCTATGGAGTCATGTCTGGATTAGGGCAACCTATTGTACTCCATCTTATGTTGTGTTAAAACTCAAACATTTTGGATCGGGTTATTTATGGAAATAGCACATACTGCCAGTTAGAAAGTAGAGAAAGGGGCATCCATGCCTGTCAAGAAGACAGGAAGAACGCCAATCTCCCAGACCTGAGAACCAAATACCCATAGCATGTCCATCTTGTTGGGATTCATCTTCAGCTTGCTGGCCCTCCCCCAGCCTGTTACTCATTCCTGTTAATATATAGAGTAATTATTCTCAATGCCATGCATTATACCTGATGTTTCATTGACTTCTTCAAGGTATGCTATTTATATCTGTCACAAACTAAAAAGGTCATAATAAAAACTTTGAAAGTTCCAGTGTAGCTCTGAATCTGGAAACCCCAGTAGCTGCTAATAGCGACATTTTACAATTCACTTTATCATTTTGAGTCATAGTACAATATAAACTGCTGAAGCTTTGAGGCGGAGCTACTATGAGCTAGAAGGTTTAAGAGGAGACATATATCATTTTAAGTCTGACGTGAAGTGCATTTGCAGCTCCTTGCTCTTTGGGAAGAAATCTTCATAAAATGTGCAGTTGAAGTTAGCAATCAGAGAGCCAGACCTGGAGCTGGCAGGGGGAGAAATTATTTTACACTTTGGATATTTTAATAATTCAGGGAACAGATGTTCGTCAGTAGCGTAAGATTAATAACACCATCCTATGCATGTCTACTCAGAACCCAGTCTCACAAAGTTCAAACGGGCTCATTCCCAGGTAAGTGAGCACAGGATTTCAGTCTTAATCTACAATTCAATGTTCACACAGCTAGGCCAAAGTCCCACTGAATTTGGAAGATTTCTTTCCAAATAAACAGATAAGAGGTGGGGATAAAAGACTTTTAGCAATAAAAAGCATGAAAGACTTGCAAAGGAGGATTGCAACTATATGCATGGCTCTTTAATAGAATTATATTTTGATATTAAACAAAAGCTTTACTGGTGGTGTCAGGAATAATGTGCTTCCTCACTGATCAGCAGGACTAACTATTCCCATACCTCAGTGACCATGAAAGATCTTTGGAGGGAGGGAAGGAAATACATGCCAATTCTAGGATCTGCCTGTTCCCAGATAAGATCTAAATATTTTCCACGTGTGGGAGGGTGCTTTGTTCTGTTCATTATTTTTAAATTGTGTTTCTCCTAACAAACCCAGCAGCAGCAGCAGCAGTTGGCTGCAATGTTGAATCTGTTTGTTTTACCAAGTGCATCCTAATAGATTTTTTTAAAATGTTGTCCACCCCACCTCATTTAGTGAAATAACATTTAATCAAGCAATGAATAAATTCTTTTTTTATGCTTCTGCTTTCTGTTTTGCATTAATATTCACATATCTCATATTTCAAACTAAAAGGCATTGTTTGAATAATTTGTAAAAAGAGCTCCAATTTCAGCTCATGCAAATTATAAATGCTAATGACAGGCAAGTGTTTTACTCCTGCTAATCTGTAACGTTTGGAAGAAATGTGGGGTTTTTTATTCATCTTATGTTCAATGCAGAAATATACATGAAGAAGTCAGATCCAATCACTCTCTCCAGAGTGGAGATGTATACGAGATGGAAAAGAGGTGGGTGTTAAATGATTGTTACCATCTTAGTGCGCATACAACACAGGCCTTTAACTGAGCCACCAAAACCATAACACAAAGAGCAGTCCTCAATCCAAAGGGTCAATAATAGAGGGGGGGAACCATCCTTTTAAGGTGAAATAATATGACACTAACTGCAAGCATTCAGAGATTTTCTCTCTCTCCAAATAGCAATTGAATCTTGTCTTTAGAACAAGCTTTCACTAAACAGTTTGAAGTCAATTTCTGCAATTCTGTAAAAACACAGAAAAAACACAGAAAAATAGACTGTAAGATTTTTTTTTTACAGATAGTTCAGCAATTCTGCAGTATTATTGCTTGGAGTTGATTGTGCTAAGCCAAACATGCAGGCTTCAAGAGATGAGCTTGCAACTGATTTCCTCCAGTCCTTTTTGCGCACAGTGTTCATTTGTGTTTAAGGACATTCCCTTCTGTACCTTTGTGCTGACAACTGTAAGTGTGATGAAGTTAAGTTGTAGAATAGCTGCAGGTGGCAAACTTGTTTGCTGCAAACTGCACAATGGGATCGATGTAAACTGCTGGCCTTGTAACTGATTGAGGTGCTGACCTGTAACTTCAGCTACCTGAAACATGTCTGCAATAGTTGCTGGAACACTGTGACTGCTTATTTGGTCCCTGCTAAGCCTATACAGTGTTTATAACATGCAACAATATGGACTGCAATATTCAGCTTGTCAAACAATACAGGTTTTATGGAGATGAAACTTAATCTTCCAATAATCTGCATTACTGATTTTATGTTTTTACCGCCCACCTTCCCTTCCAAGGACTTCACGATGCCAAGTCACAACAACTCTGAGGGGTAGCTTAGATGAGAATGACTAGCCCAGGGTCACCCAGTGAGTTTCATGACTCCTATTTTTTGTATGTTTGGGTTTTTTCCTCCTCATTTCCCTCAGCCCTTGCTTTGTATAACATTCCTGCCTGATCAAGAGCACTGGAGAACTTTAACCTTGCTGGCTATTTTGTGACATTTGGTTGGTCCCAATGAAGGGACTGTGGATTTGGGTGGTGGTGTTTTTTTAAAACTTATGAACAGATGCAGATGCCTTTGTTTATATGCCTGGGAGACAACATACTGAGTGGAATATACAATGGTACCTTGGGTTAAATACTTAATTCATTCTGGAGGTCTGATCTTAACCTGAAACTGTTCTTATCCTGAAGCACCACTTTAGCTAATGGGGCCTCCTGCTGCCGCCATGCCACCGGAGCACGATTTCTGTTGTTATCCTGAAGCAAAGTTCTTAACCTGAAGCACTATTTCTGGCTTAGTGGAGTCTGTAACCTGAAGCATATGTAACCCGAGTTACCACTGTATAGCCAGAGATTATTTTCTACCACCTGAATTGGGATTCTGCATCCTATGTTGGAAGCCGCCCAGAGTGGCTAGGGAAGGCGAGCCAGATGGGCGGGGTATAAATAAATTACTATTATTATTATCATCATTATTACTACTACTACTACTACTGAGGGATTACATGCCCTCCAATGACCAATACTACACAATTTGGCTTCAGATGACTTTTACCTAGTGTATTACCCACAATTAATCTCCAGCTTTGCTAATATAAATACTGCCATATTTTACTTTTCAGCTGCTTCCTGCCTAACCAGAAACTTGCACGTTTTTGCTCAAAGCATTAGACAGAGCTGGGTAACAACCAGCCTTTAGGTTTTTCCAAATGGGGATCAGCCATTGTTTTGTCATCTTAGAATATTAGGTATTACTGAATACCTGCAACTACCCAGCAGGGACTAATTCAGCCTGCAATCTTCTTTGTCAGGCTGAATTGAAATGAAGACCTCAAGGCTTCAACATCCAAGCTAATTTCTGCACTAACTCCATTCCCAGCGTCCCCAACTGTTGCTATGTGCAATTTCTAGCCTGCTCATTGCTTTGTGGGGTTATCGGTACTAATAAAGGTACTGCCCAATGTTCTTATGAACAAGTATGAATACATTTGCTAGTTTAAAATTCTGTCTACTAGATCATGAAACCAGTTCAGATTAACCAGCCTCCTCAATAACACCCTTTCGTATCAAGTTTTTAATCCCTTCCAACACAGCTTCTCTAATTTCGAACAGTAAACAACATAGCTTCTGATCTGCAGGTATCACATACTGTTCAGTTTAATTTTAAGAACAAAAGCCAAGTATCCCCTCACACTGGTGCTCTGATGTGGCTGAAACTGTGTTTGTCCTGCAGCAGCAGCACTTGACTGAGGAGGGATGTGACCCTCAACTATACATTCAATGCATCAAAGACTCGTCTGCCAAGAATAGGAGTGCCATGAAGAACGATACAGAACTCTTCTAGGTGCACGAGAGGAGCAAAAGGTCGCTTTTTACAGGTAAACAATGACACTGGGGAATCTGATTCTTCAGCTACTAAGCCAAAATTATGATTGGTGTGCTCAATGGCATAAATTAATGCAAAGAAACCAATTCAGGTAATATAGAAATTCCTGAGCTAATATTCAGCATTCATTCCATATCCTTTGGTAACCTTGCAGCTGTAGCAAAAATATTAACAGCAAACTTTAAAAAAAATAATGCAAGGTGTGTGACTAATCCTGTCCACACTCAAAATAATAACACCGGGTACTATAACTATGTGTGATTTCTAGTTAGACTGACTACGATGATATACTTCAGCAAAATGTCCTCTCTTTTTTACAATTAGTACATTGAACCAGCTTAGCAGGATATCCTGTATAACTTGCAAGGTACTGTGAAGACCTACAGTGAAAATGTACTCTCACTAAAAACACTGACTTTGCTGAAGTAACCGTTTTCAACCAGCTTGCTTTATACTGGAACTTCCCTGCACCACACCCGCTTTTTTTGGAAAGGCATTAGATGCTTTCTCAATCAGATGGTCTCTAGTCTCATCTGCCACATATGTGAAGCATGTTTCCTTGCTTGAGGGATCACTTATCATTATCTGCAAACAAGAGTTTGCAAAAGTCCAGATCCAAACTGAAAACGTAATTGGCTTTAAAAAAAAAAAATGTTGCAATAAGGTTCAATGGCAGAAGAGGCATCCTAATCACCAATGTGCAATAGCCAATATGCAAGGCAAGAATAAGTCACAAACAGTACAGAAGTAACCATGAAAGCAGAACTGAGCGACAAGCACCTAGGCTTAAGGGAAAAGCCCATTGCTACTTCCTGCTTCTATTTATAGTCTGCTTTCACTCATATTCCCAGCTGTTCTAAAAAGTTACACTCCCTACAAAATCACTACACAGCATCACTGGTATCTCAGGGGAACGGCAGAGAAAGATCAAAGCAGTTTGGGGGCTGCAATAAGATTTGAAGATTGTACCAAAACAGTCACTTCTACATACAAAGTGTGTGTTTGTGCGTACACACACACACACACACACACACTTTAAGACCTCTGCATTTTATAAGAAACGAACTGAAGATTCAGAAATTGCCAAGAACAACCTAAAGCCTAACAGTGTCAGTGCTGCTGGCTCCATTAATCACATCTTCCCACCTTGTAGGTACCCATGCATTTTCTGAAATTCCAAGGTTTATGAGGATATGCGTTGTCTGCCCTCCTTGAAAGGAAAGGAAAGGCAAATTTCCAGCAGAGAAGGGGCAGAGAGCACAGATATAGGATACGGATAAAATTATACTTCCTGGTGTGCACTACTGGTTTAAAAAGGCTGTCGACAGGTATGGCAAAGTTAGCAAGCTGAAACGTTTTCAGAAGGCAGAACCCTGTGGACAGACTTGAAAGGACCAATATAGCATTTGATTAGAACAGACTGGAAAAAAAGTTTTCAGTTTGAAAAGAACAGTAATTTTAGTTTATAAATCTCAGTGGCATGTTTATGCTTTGATTTTTATCAGGCTGCTATAAAGCAGGGCTAGATAAGAGTCCACAAGAGAAAGAAATCATAAAATAAATCTACAGCAAGTTTGTATTTTACATTTCAGTATCATTTGATTTTGCTTAAATTAAAGATTGTCAAGAAGATTTTGTAAATTCCTTTAATAGGTTCGTTTTGCACAATCACTTTTCAAATGAAAGAATTTGTGTGGGAGTCCATTGAAATGCATCAAATCGCACAGCGTGGTGGATTTCATCTTCTGGCAGGTTTCACTAGATACATGTTTTAGGAGGCAACATGACCAATACAGACTACAGCTACTACTATTTTTTATTTTTTTTAAGAATGTAAGATACTGTATTCACATAATCAAAAAGAGTCTTGAGGCACCTTAAAGACGAACACAATTATGAGTTTTCAGGGTGCCACAAAACTCTTCATACATTTTGCTTCAACAGACAGCTTTCCCTCTAGAAGATATTCATGTAGTGATATAGGGATCACACAACAGCACCTCCTCCTCTTCTCTGCAACTATTTGTGCACCTTGAAAATTTGCTGGGGGGGCACTAGGGGTGTCTGTGGGAGCTGCCAGAGAACAGGATGGTACTGTCTCATTGCAAGAGTTAAAGTCACAATGTTGGATTCTGTCCAGGCCTTCTTGGTGACGGCGCCCGCCCTGTGGAACACCCTCCCATCAGATGTCAAGGAAATAAACAACTATCTGACTTTTAGAAGACACCTGAAGGCAGCCCTATTTAGACAAGTTTTTAATGTCTGATGTTTTATTGTATTTTTAATACTTTGTTGAAAGCCACCCAGAGTGGCTGGGGAAACCCAGCCGGATGGGCGGGGTATAAATAATAAATTACTCTTATTATTTATTATGTCCACAGTTACTCTTCATATTTTCAAAAGAGATGAAAATTTACGTAGGATGAACAGAAGAGTACAATTATTCAATGGATACAGATCTCATTTTTTTGCTGTTCAAAATGTAGAAAATCTAAAGGGCTCAAATCTGGAAAATTTGCTGTAACTGGAATTAACAAAGGTCTAACGCAGTGCTGCTCTGGTTTGCCAGAAGCGGCTTAGTCATGCTGGCCACATGACCCGGAAGCTGTACGCCGGCTCCCTCGGCCAATAAAGCGAGATGAGCGCCGCAACCCCAGAGTTGGCCACAACTGGACCTAATGGTCAGGGGTCCCTTTACCTTACGTAGCCATTATTCATTTGTTGTCAAACTGATGTTGCAGGATGGCACGAATAAATCTAAAGTACATGGAAGTTGTTGGGGGGGGGGAGCAGCATTCGGTTCACCAGGTTTTAGAAGAGAAAGGCTTACTTCCAGGATTTTACACAGCCTTTACTTTACACATTCCTCTTTTTTGGGGGGGGGGGGAGCAGGACATTCAAAGCCTTTTACAGCACAGTTCAATACATGTCTACTCTGACGGAAGTCAGAAGGAAAGATAAACAGGACTCACTACCAGGGAAGCAGGCATACAACTGCAACTTTATGTGGCCAAAATCCTGAAATGACTTTTAGTAGTCCACTTAATACGTGCTGTGTCAGCATAGCTCTTTTATTTACATGCAGGATACAATGAACTACAATGGTACCTCTGGTTATGGATTTAATTCATTTCAAAGTGCCATGCACACCCTGTAAAACCCGTAACTAGAGGTGCTGCTTCTGCAACCTGGAGGTTACGCAATATTCTAATAGCCATTAAGAAGCAGGAGGGGGTTTATTGTTCATGTTTTTATTATATGTTTTGTGTTTTTATGTTGTGAACCTCCCCAAGATCTACAGATGAAGGACAGTAAACAAATTTAATAATCAATCAATCAATCAATATCTCTTTGCAGACTTCCAGTATAATAGTCAATTGATCCACACTATCCATCCATCCATAGTTTAAAAGCTTAAAAAGAACTTTCAAAATATATGTTCGGTTGAAATAGTGGCAATTGAGGAAATAAACACAGTCATTACGACAAAAAGTTAAGACTGCAATCCTATGCACACTTTCTCAGAAGTATGTTCCATTTAACACAGTGGGGCTTTCTTCCAAGCAAACATGCACCAAATTGCACTGAAAGGGAAAATTTATGGCACAGTAACAACAGTAAGCGGGAATGAAGGGAGACGCTTAAAAAAAAAAAAGGAAAGAAGAGCCAGTAAGATACATTTTGCAAAGACAATGTTTCTCATCCAGAGTGTTTCCAATTTGAAACTCTTCCCACAAATAGTGCACCCTCTGCAAACAGAATCTAATCCAATTTTTTTGTAAAATAAATTATCCTTTGTTGTCAAGGCGATTTCATGGCAGCACCCTGGGAAGGCGGATTAAATATAAACTCAAAGCAAAATGGAATTTTTATTTTATGATAAATATAATCTACCAGAAGTGATTAGATCTGAATTTACCAAAATCTCTCTTCATCAGTTCAGTCACTGCTAAGTTTTGGAGAGCCTCCTTTCCCTTACTATTAGAACACTGTAATCTATAGTGCAAAATATTCCCCAAGAGTCAAAGAGCTCTGACATAACAACACAAATCTCTTAACACTAGAGCATTAACCGTAAGCGGTGAGTCCTCACAGTTTAATCCGTTCATTTCCTTATACTCACTTCGTAAGTGTTGCTTTTTTCTATTTTTCGAGCAAGGAATGTTTTTAAAAACTCTGCGCTTATTTTTTCCAGCAAGCAGACAGATCACACAATAGCAACTGATCATGCATTGGCAAGAAAACTGTTTCCGCTCCTAACTATTCCAGCACAGGGCAGACTTAAAGAAGAAAGCCATGCTAGACATCATTTTCACGACAGGAAATCAGCACCCCTGTAGAAAGTTGCCAGTCTCCTGGCCATAGCATGAAGCGGAACTAACTGTACAAGTAAGGCGATCGTGGGACAAGTTCCCATGTCTGTGCTCTACATCAGCAGTGGCCACCAGTGAAGACGGGGAAGCTAATAGCACCGACTCACTTGGCAAGCTGGTGGGAAACTGATCGCAGGGATCAAGCCCACTTTGAAGTGAGAGAGAGAAGGGGCAGAGAGAAGGGGGAAGAAGGAAGGAGACAGGCAGCCCTGGGAGATGAATGATGATGAATGACGACTATCCAGCACTTCAACAAAAAGAGTTGCACCTTATCAAGTTACACACTTCATTCTCCTCCCATTGATGGAATATGCCTTAAGATGTAGGAACCCGTAAGGAAACAGAATATTAAATTATCTCCGAATAGTCATTTATTGGAAATTTCTTTTAAAATTATGTGTAGATGGTATCTGACCACATGATGGGATTAAAAGAATGATGGGTGGCTTTTACAAGTGGATTTAATATATTCTTCTTTTGTATCTCTGTATTTTGTATTTTATTTTTATTTCTTTCTTTTTTGTACATCACCACAATCTCTTTGAATGGTGGGCAGTTTATATATTGTATGGGGGAGGGGAATCAGTATCCAATACCCAGCATTTAAAAGCTAACAAAACATATGGAATCAGTGGCTGCACACATCAGCTCTCAGAACTCAGTACTGCTGCCATGATCCAGATAAGGCCTACATGGGCATAAGACAGGTTGGCTTTGCTATTTGCTTCACAAGATTTCTGTTGCCAAAGAGACAAGCTGCTTTTTATACTGAAGAGTGGCTTGTCTCTGCTGCACTGGAAACATCTGTGGCCAAAAACAGCACACAAAGTTTCACACTGCAAACTTTCTTCTTCGGTTCCCATACTGAAACAATAAGCAAAAAAATGGTAATATATCTCTGTGGCTTCTTTTGAGGAGTCCAAGCTACTAAGAAATCCCTTAGGTATGTAGTCCACTGGGATTCCTTAAAAAGGGGCAATAAGGTTTCCACTGATGAAAAAAGCATTGCACTGATTTAAAAAGCATTAAAATGAGCAGGCAGGTATAACAGAACCGTATTGTTGTATGTAGATTAGAAAGGTAAACACTGTTTCCCACCACAACTAACTTCACAACTAATTCAACAATGTTATTTGAGGGGGGGGGAAGCATTCAATGTGTCAAAGAAACACAGACACTTGGAAGAGCACTACTGCCCTCTAGCGAGCCAATGCAACACACATTTCGGTCAACAAATAGCTAACCACCAACTACTATTAGTAAAATCAGATTTTGAAGTCGTTGCTTTCCTCAGCAAATAAATAAATAAATAAATAAATAAATGTATGACAGCATAGCTTTAAAAGAGGAAGAGGAAGCTGAGAAGGATTAGAAGAATAAAGGCACAAGTGTTTCATCGCACCTGAAAGCAAGATTTTATACATTCCTCAAAATAAATAATTCAGAGCATTCATTTAATGAGGGGACATACTTTTACAAAAGGCTCTTCATAGTTCAAGTTTATTTCAGTTGGTTTTTATTAAGATTCAAGATGCAATGTACGCAGAAAGTTATTCATGTCTGCAAACATTCGGAGGACTGAAAAACTACCCGCAAAAAAACAAGTGTATTATATGCCATCAGAGGTCCACGTAGCCAGCCAAAGTTCATGGTTGCCACAGATCCTACCCTTCTCCCAAGGGGGGGGGGGGCTTGCCCAAGATCACATGGACCATCTCTCAAGAGTCCACATGACTGCAAAGTTAAGACTGCACATTCACCTCAAACAGGCAAGAGGAACAGGGTGTATGTTGTTACCATGGCACTAAGTCTTCCAAGGGTTCAGAAAGCAGAAAGATGCTTCATGGCTTACCACACCTCTTCTTAAGAGCTCAGTACAAAGGACTGGAAGAGAGGGACCTCTCACTGTGCCTTGGGAAAGGGTGGAGAACAACATACTGCCTCATTCCTTTCTAAGCACATTCGAGTCAGCATGACACCTACTGGCTGAGGGAAAGGGCAAGGAAACTTTCCAGAACAATAATAAAAACACTTTATTTTAAAAGGAACTCCTACGTCAAGTGAAAAAATTTATACAGCAAGAGATTATCTGCTTAACTGGAGGTAAATCTGCAAGTTGGGGCACTATTAATCTAGAATCCTGTTTATAATCCGTATAGGAAAAGTGATAAGGATTACCAGGTCCCATTTCTCTGGGAAGGGAACTCACAGGATCCTTTTAAAATGATGGGCTTGAGTATAAAACGTTACATATCATGTCTCTGCAAGGGGCAAGTTGTACCAGCATTCATTTAAATAGGCTATAAGAGAGCTTTGCAAAGCCACAGGCTGCATTCCCAAAAACTGTGTTCCACTTTTTGCTGTGAACGCTCGTAATGGTGGAGGGAAACTGTTGCTAGAGAGGCTATTCTGGAGGAAATCTCCCCACTTCCAACAGGGAGATCACAGAGGATGGCAATAGGCATTTTTCCTAGGATTGGTCCTGTGGCATCCCATAAGGTCAAAAGACGGGACTGTGCTGAGCTCTAGAGTTCAGCATCAGGACGATGCTAAGAACACGCAATATGACATTCATTTTACGGAAGTCCTGCATATGTGGGTAATGATGGCCGACTATTTTGGGAACGGGTCAGAAAGGACAGAAAAGGAGACAGGAACATCAGTAATAAGTGGTTCTCATTCCCCAAACACAAATTCAGCTGCACAGATTGGTACGGTTTATATTTCTAAATTGAAGTTCATTGTAATGGGTATCGACTATTATCTCAAATGTGCTGAGTGCTCTTTAGGATTGTGTAATCTTTGTATTAAGGTTAAGATATTGTAGTATTTATTTTATTTATTTGTACTTAACCTTGGAGGCAGTGATGAATCCACTCCAGAAGAGGATTTTCCTGGACTCAGAAGTGCCCACTATTGTTCAGTGGCAAATATCCCCTTTTGGGGCAAGGTGCTCGGTGTGTGTGTGTGTGTGTCCAGTTTCAGGCATGTTTGGAGGACACTGAATATCTGGATCGTTTTTGGGTTTCAGGCCAATTCAGGACACTGAAATTGTCTTAGTTGCTGTGGCTGATGGCATTTGTTTGGGGGGGATGGGGGGAGTGTCAACTTTCTCTTTCTTCTTGACCCCTCAGCAGCTTTCGAGACTACAGACCATGGTATTCTTCTGAAGAGGCTCAAGAAGGTGAGAGTTCTGTGATTCAATCAACAATCAGCACCATTCATAATATTTATTAAAAAGGTATTTTGAACTGCTGTAATGGTTGAGTTGGATGGTTAAAGGGTATACTCTTTAGATTTACTGGTGATCTGAAAATGGCAATGTAAATAAATATTATATGTAATGGTTTTGATGCATCTTCCACCTTAATGACCCAAAGAAAGCCCTGATACAGTAATTCACTAGAAAAACAAGGGGAGAGTTTTCCTGCATGGCACACATATAAGAATCATGAAACCCAGATCATTTAGCAGGGCAATGATACCTCAGCAGCTCTACACACCAAGGCCTATTTAAATTTGTTACCTATATTTGATATCTGAAAACTGGAGCCAGCTGAATCATCACCAGCAACAATGCAGCAGTGGCTATGAGATGAGGCTTCTTACCTTTGAATCTTCGTTGCTCATTCCAAGTTCTAAAACAGCTTGAGGAGATTTTTGTTTTGCTTGGGTTGATTGAGCCATCTGAAGGTTAAGCTGCCATCCAACAGACTCAAGCTAGGAAACACAAATGCAAATTAAAAGAAGATGTGCCACAACCACCCAGGTAAACCAATGTTTTAGCTTTCAAGGCTGATGCTAACACTCCCTAAGCAAACGCCGACAGCCTACAGAGTGAAAGAAACACACTTCTAGAAACTTTACTCAGTTCTTCCTTAACCTAAAGCCTGGCTCGTTTTCACTGCAATTATATGAAGTAACAGATAAGCCTTATTTTAGGACAATCACCCTATTCATGAGGATAGTCTTCAAGCACCCTAAAAGTATGCAATTGTGATTAAAACCACAAACCACAAATGATGCTTGCTAGTTCCTAGTTCTCAAAGGTATTAACTGTGAGAGCTGCAAAGATAAAAAGTGCCTGTGCTGGAGAGGCTACAATGTGAAAACAGGGCCTTCTCAGATCAGCCAAACTGCTTCCTATGTGCATTCAGTCAAAGCTACTGGCTTCTAGCAATGAGGTGCACACTGGTGGTGCTGTGGTCTAAACCACTGAGACTCTTGGGGTTGCTGATCAGAAGGTCAGCTGTTCAAATCCACATGACAGGGGAGCTCCCGATGCTCTGTCTCAGCTTCTGCCAAGCTAGCAGTTCGAAAGCACGCCAGTGCAAGTAGATAAATAGGTACCACTGTGGTGGGAAGGTAAACAGCATTTCCGTGCGCTCTGGCACTCGTCAAGGTGTCCCGTTGCGCCAGAATCAGTTTAGTCATGACCCAGAAAGCTGTCTGTGGACAAACGGTGGCTCCCTCAGCCTGAAAGCTAGATGAGCGCCGCAACCCCATAGTCACCTTTGACTGGGCTTAACTGTCCAGGGGTCCTTTACCTTTACCTTTATTCTAGCAATGAAAATATATTTATAGATCCCTGACTGGTCAGCCATTTTTTTGTTTGCCGAGCTAAGCACATGATTCAAAAGCCGTTTCCTTGAGCAGATCAAAATGCAAGCCTGAAGGCAAAGTTGCAAACTTTAACATGATGTACCAATTTTTAAACCTAAGGATTTTTCTGTGTTCTATTTCCAAACATTTCTGTAAGCAAGTATCACATGGCAAACACCGTTGTTATTTTTACAGGAAACAAAAACTTCCAGGATTTATAGAGAGAGAGATATATAGTTATACATGATATAGATATAGACCTATTTAAAAGGGAGGGAAAACTGGTATTATTTGTTGGGCCATATTTATTGTTTCCATCAAGTGCTATAAAGTTCAAAAGGGAGATTTTTATTCTCTGGGTGAGTATGAATAAAACAGAACAGTAGGCCAGAGTATGTGGGTAGAGAATTCTGGATTCCCATTACAATATTAACCATCCCTTAGACAATTTTGATTATGTGAGCAAGTGGTACTACTGGTAGCTGCAAACAGTATTTTCCTAAATGAGTTACCGTAATCTCTCAGAATCCGTTTGGCCCCAGAGGATCCTGGGTCATTGTCTAAAAGGCAACTGGGTCCTCATAGCCATACTGTTCCACAATTCTATTTTTATGTAAATACTTGAAAGCCAGGCTATTCATAAATGTTTTCATTCATATATCACATTTATTTAAATGTGCGACTTCCACAGGGGAAAATCAAACAAGAACACCATATGGTGTACCAGTTTAAATACTGTAAATCAGGATATTTAAAGCTTCAAATTTGCTAAAAGTTTGAGATAGAATTGATAACTTTTTTAAAAAAGCTAGGCTTAGACTTTCAGTGAAAAGTTACCAGTGTAGCCCTGGGGCTTCCACTATATGAGAAATAAAACATTTGACCTTATTAATGTTAATATATCTCTGTTTTACAAGTATAGTTGCCTCCTATAGAAATAAGGAGATGAAAGATGGAATGTTCTTGTCAGAACAAGACTTCATACAAAGGTATTAGTGTCACATAATCATTTTTCCATCCTGGTTTTAGTGATCTCAAAACATGTTTCATTTCTGACACATAAGCCACAATATATCTTGCGCACATGTCATTGTAAACCATAATGAAAGTTTATAATGAATGCACAGATTTCACGCTTTGCTCACAGAAGAAACAAGCCATGATCCCCGAGTTAACATTATGTCCAACCCAGAGACCATGGTTTGTTTTGCTCCAAACAAACCACATCTAATAGCCAAGGTTTTTTATTCACTTACTGACTCTGTGGTTTGAGCAGGTTTAAAGAATTGTTGTTTTATGAATATTTTGCTGTGAATCACCCTAAGGTCCCTTGGTGGAAGAGAAATTCATAAATACAAATAACAACAATTCCTTTTGTGGCATAAACAATTCCACACATTTATCGGCCATTTCAGAAGCTCTTCGACTGCATCATGCTGGCTCCCTTTTCTATCATCCCCAACTCATGAAATGTGATGTTGTGTCAATACAGTGGTACCTCGGGTTACAGACGCTTCATGGTAATACGCTTCAGGTTACATACGCTTCATGTTACAGACTCCGCTAACCCATAAATAGTACCTCGGGTTAAGAACTTTGCTTCAGGGTGAGAACAGAAATTGTGCTCCGGCGGCGTGGCAGCAGCGGGAGGCCCCATTAGCTAAAGTGGTGCTTCAGGTTAAGAACGGACCTCCAGAACAAATTAAGTACTTAACCTGAGGTACCACTGTACACCATGCGAGCATTGCTGTGCATGGAACACAGGTTTTCCTTACAACTACACTTTCTTTGACGTATGGTTATTTTACCACAATGGCATTGAAAACTATTAGAAAAAATATATATTCAGATTTAACGCACACTTTAAAAAATATCACAAATTACACTGCAGATTAACGGAGTTAGCAAGCAAAGGAAAACACAAGTAACCTTTTCATAGATTGGATAGTCTGATTTTCCAGTGCAATTCAAGTGGAGTTTTCACCCCACATTTCTAGAAGTACAGCTATGCTTTCAAAATCTTTGATTAATGTACCATATGCTGCCTGGGGCTTCAGAATGGCTTACCTATTTATTTTATTGAAAGGAAGATTGAATATAATAGAGTCCATCCAATTCTGACTGTTAAGAGTACATGATATATGATCGCAATAAAATGGGACAAGGCATATAGGCATAGAGAAGTGGGTTACTTAACACATGCTGAGAATTAAGGAACCCTCCAAGTAAGCAAAATTGTTTTTTACAGAGATTTGCTTTTGAAAAAATGTTATACAACAATATATTGTTACATACAGCAGATCTCTTACCAAACACAAGTTTTAAGGCTGGGGTTTTATTTTTTGAATGTGTGCGTGCAAAATTATCACACCTAATATGTAGAATTACACAGTTCAAAATCATTTCCCAGAAGCAATAACTTATCAGACAGTGGATAACCTTAAGTATTCCATTAGAATGGGAGAGGGCTGACTTCATTCTTGAGTGTTCTATGTCCCTCCCCGCTTTAAAGACTCCCCATGGTCCACCAATGTGTTTCGAATTTACACAACAAAAAACCAATGCACACACACACATACACAATCTCTTTAACAGCCAACGTATTCCAACCATACACTCTTAAGAACAAGGTATTTGCAAGATCAGACCAAATTCTACATAGTTCTCTTTGGAGGAATCCCAACACCGACAGAGACTATGCAGCTCACTAGAAACTGGCCAGCAGGCTGCTTTCTGCAAGTACCACCACCACCATTTATTATTATTATTATTATTATTATTATTATTATTATTATTATTATTATTATTATTATATTTATACCCTGCCTTCTTCCCTGCCAGGACTCAAGACTGCTTACAGATAAAATGAAGAACTGCTCAAAACAAAAACAATAATTAAAAAGCAATTAAACATTGATAGAAATAAAACTATATCCATATGCAGTGAGTAACCCTTCATTAAGCAATGGCACTCTTTAATGAGGGCACTCAATAACCTCACACTATCTAAATTAAAGGTGCTTGAAAAATCTGCGACTCTACTAACATATATAACAGATGACAAAACAGTTTTAAGCAAACTTGTACAAAGTCATAAAAACAGTTTAGAAAGATTTACCCTTTCCTTCCTCCACCACCCTGTGCCATGAACCATTTTCATTACTGCAGTTCGCACAATATTTTGTTTTATTTAGGAACAATAGCCCACCACTTCAGCAGATAACCTCAACCAACAGTGCAGCGCAGCAGCTAAAAGAATGAACTGCGAATCAGTCTCTGCTTTGAATCTTATCTCTGCCTTAGGCCACCCCATCTCGCTCTGCCTTCATTTCCCCAACTACACTATGAGGGATACTAATATCAACCTATTTTACAGGGTTGCCATAAAGAATACAACTGATAGAGCTTTCCCTGAACACTTGAAAGCTACTTCCAGTTCAGCAAGCATTTTTTGTGAACTGGGATCCCTAAATACTAATTACGGGCACCTATGTTTTGCATGGGGGTACCCTACACAAACAAAAGGGACGCTGGTGGCGCTGTGGGTTAAACCACAGAGCCTAGGTCTTGCCAATCAGAAGGTCGGTGGTTCAAATCCCCGCGATGGGGTGAGCTCCCGTTGCTCGGTCCCTGCTCCTGCCAACCTAGCAGTTCGAAAGCACGTCAAAGTGCAAGTAGATAAATAGGTATGTCAAAGTGCAAGTAGATAAATAGGTACCACTCCGACGGGAAGGTAAACGGCATTTCCGTGTGCTGCTCTGGTTCGCCAGAAGCGGCTTTGTCATGCTGGCCACATGACCCGGAAGCTGTCTGTGGACAAATGCCGGCTCCCTTGGCCAGGAAAGCGAGATGAGCGCCGCAACCCCAGAGTCGGCCATGACTGGACCTAATGGTCAGGGGTCCCTTTACCTTTTTACCCTACACAAACACACTTTATAGTCACATTCTTGACCTACACAGTCCTCTTTTTTATACATAAATTTCAATTCAGTTTACATATTCCTCCCAATCCCATCCCCCCCAAACCTGACAGAGTACAGCAGTGGCTCAAACTACAAAAACCTGCATTTGTTTCTTCTTAAATAGCAGGCATAGTGGAGGGCTGTTAGGGTTAATTTCTCCCTCAGGATCCTGATGAGAATCCCTTCCTCTAGGTGCTATTTGACCTTGGATGGAAGCTGCTATTGGCAGAAACGCTTGTTTCCAGCACCGAAAAGTCACACTTGCTTAAATTTCTTATTTGTGCTCCAATTTTAAGCTAAGGAATCTGCGCGTGAAGGATTCATGCTCCCAAGAGGCGGGAACAGGTGAAGAGACTGGGGAGTGAGAAAGAGACTGCAGACAGGTTAGATGATGCATTTAAAAATGAACTTAATGTGATTTATAACAGTGTTAAAACAGCCTCTGTAGTAATGACAAAGGTGACAAAGCCCAACATCGTTTTAGGAATCAAGCTAAAAAGAGGACGATAAGCATCGTTAAACATTAGCGCAGGAGGATCTTTAAACAGACAGTGGCTCTAAGCTCCTGAAAAGAGGACATTGCCAGAAAAAAATATGGGAAGCTACAAATCACCTGCTCTTCAGCAAATGTTTCTCGTTTTCAGGAAAAAGGGATTCTTCCTAAAGAGAGTCTTCTACTGGACCTTTCTCACTACTCTATGTCCTATTTTTTCTTTTTCTTTTCTTTGTTTTTGAAATATTTTTTCTTTGTTTGTATAATTACAAAGTGGTAACAAAAATTCTTTATATAATCAAGCCATGAGATTCTCTGAATCTCGTGACCTCCCCCAATCCCTTACATGGGTCCTAATAACAATTTTTTACCAATCTACATATCAATATATTCTCCATACTTCTCATAAGTGTAAGTTGTACGTAAAACCCGTTACTTTACAAGTGGTTCTTAAAGTCCAGCTAAAGTTTTGATTTGCTTACAGTGTTCTCTTGGGGAGATTATTAATTTTCCCCATTCTTTTTTGTATGTCCTATTTTTCAAACACCCATTAAAACTACTAGCCGATATTTAAAGAAAAATCAGCAATGAACTTTTGTCCTTCCTCTAGGAATGGACTGGCATTCTCTGCATCAAAAGCATCTCTGGGAACTGGGATACAGCTAGAGCCAGTGGCTACATATGCATTAAACACCAATCTTGAAGCATCTCATCTGAGCAGTAGCAAGCTTCTTCCGGACATGGAGCCCAGACTCAAACTGTTGCAGCTGCTTAAACCAATCACATCACATTTGGTGGCTATGGTGCAGCCAATGGGCCACTCAGTACCCCATTCCTAGGAATGTCTGAGCCTATAAAGCAGTGCTTCCCAGCTGGTGGTCCTTGAACCCCAGAAAGTTCATTTAAGCCACTCAAGGGGTCCATAGTTCCATTCATCTAACAAAAACTACCATAGAGATATCAACATTTTCAAAAGTCGGGGGTCCATGGCTTGGCTTTTGAAAAGCAGAGGTCCACAGTACTTAGCTAATTGGGAACCACTGCTGTAAAGAAGAAGAAGAGGAGGAGGAGGAGTTTGAATTTGATATCCCGCTTTATCACTACCCTAAGGAGTCTCAAAGAGGCTAACAATCTCCTTTTCCTTTCTTCCCCCACAACAAACACTCTGTGAGGTGAGTGAGGCTGAGAGACTTCAAAGAAGTGTGACTAGCCCGGGGGGCCACCAGGGGGCGCATTGGAAGATGGCCGACAATAACATCTCTCCGACCCACACGAGGTAATTAAGAGGCTGCTATGGGAAATATGCAGCCTTCCTTGCCCCCCCCAAGGGGATGGGGGGGACTGCCTTGCCAGCGGTGTTCATAATGCACTCCCGGATTCGAAAGAAGGGGGTGTGGACACTTGGCACGAAGCCCTCGAGTGAAGTCGGCTCTTCCTGACGCTGTCTCCAATTAGCGCACTGGTTCACATTAGCTCGAAATATTTAATTGGAAATATACAATTGGAAAGAAGCTAATGCACATACATCAAGTTAAGATCGGGAGTAAAGACTGCTGATTAATGGGATCTCTGTGAGCGGAGTGACGGGCGTGAAAATAAATCAAGTGAAGAATCAACATCAAGAGATTGGTATGTTGGAGTGAAACGGAAAGGGAGGGGAGGAAAAAACTTTTCTTTTTTTGCCTTATGTGAGTACCAATAACCCTCCCCTCCAGACAGAGAGAAGAATCGTTGCTATTATTAATCACAAGCAGGAGACTAAGAACTGTGTGGGAGTGGATTATTGATTAAAGAGAGGACTGGTGGAAATACCGGGGAATGAAAGGAAAGTTTTATGACGCAGTTAAAAATGGAGTTTCGTGAAGACAGGCTTGCCTAAGGTGGACGAGAGGGAGGAGGACCAGGGTCATTGGAATGTGAATGTATGGTTATCGGAACGTTATCTTGACCTGGCAGAGCCCTCTGAGATATAGATTCGCAAGCCTGTGAATCAACGGACAGACAGTGGGAATGTTTTTAACGGAGGTGTGGAAATGGCATCTGTCCTTTATGTGATATAATTTTTGGAGAGTGTAAAACCCACACAGGAGATGTTTGTCTTTCACCCGCTTGTGAAGATTATCAGAGATCACAAAGAAAGGAATATATGATAACAACAAGAAGATGAAGAAAATAACAAAAAGACTATCTGGACAGAACTGGATAGAACTGTTTGATCAAGGCAGCAGCAAGAGTGATGTTTTGACCCCTTTCGGAACTTGAAGTATGGGTACCCCCAACAAAAAAATTAAAAATCTGGCTGTATAATTTGGATTTAATATGATTTGGAATTAATGTGATTTGATTGGCCTGTTAATAAAAATTATATTTAAATAAAACAAAGAAGTGTGACTAGCCCAAGGTCACCCAGCAGCTGCATGTGGAGGAGTGGGGGACGTGAACCCAGTTCACCAGATTACGAGTCCACCAATCTTAACTACTACACCACACTGGCTCTCTAGCATAATATGGGCTGGTTTCATTCACTTAACTTTTGTAGATTTTGGTTTTGTGTGTCAACCTTCAGCGGATTAGCAGTAGAATCTTGCTAGCATAAAAAAGTATATATAAAAAGTTAAAGCCATAGAATCATCTTTTGATGAATTTTTCTTCTTTTTTTAAAAAAAAGAAAAGATTGCTAACACAGCAATAGTATAAGCACAATGAAAAAAGAGCAACCACAAAGTTATGGCACGGTAATAAATCTCGTATTGATCTCTGTTATAATCAACTATCAGTCAGACCACACCAGTCCCTCATTATGTCATCCCTTGAGCACAAAAGAAAACTAAAACTAAACGTTTATTTTTATATTAGATCTAGCCATGTATCTGGATCTACTTCTAATAGTTCTGCTCCTTCTGGCATTAGCAGTACCCCTAACCAAGCTGTTAATGTGAACACTCATGCTTTGAATTTATTCCAGTTAATTTCAAGGCAGTTTCTAACGCATTGCTTCCAAACAGCTACAGGCAGACAGAGATTTTAATCTATGTTAAATACCTGTACAAGAAGCCATTTGAAGCCAATAACTGCTTCCACCTCCCCCCACCAACCCACAGAACACAAAATGAAGGCAGTGAGAATGAATATCGTCCTGTGTTCTATCCATGCAAATGAGCAAAGGTTAATGTACATTTAAGTCAGGGGTCAACAACCTAAGCCCCATGGGGGTCGTTTAACCGGCCCATGGACCCCTGCCGCCCACTCAGTCAGCTCCTGTGCGCTGTGCTAAACCAGCGCGGAGCAGAGCGGGGACCACCGTCCGCGATGCTGGCCAGCTTCCCATTGGCTGCAGGAAGCTCCCGCAGCCAATGGGAAGCTGCGCACGCCTCCTCCGCGCCAGAAGGAGCGCTGGAAATAGTGTTTGTGCATGCGTGCACGCGCACTTCAGCCCACCGTTGCGTCTGCGGGACCGTGAACTGGCCCAAGTCACAAAAACTTTGCCGACCCGATTTAAGTTATTGAGGGACTGTACCAATCGTGGAAATACAAATCAAAAAGCAGAGGCATGGTGTGGTGTTTGCCCTCCTAGGTGTGTGACATCATATTGGGTTCATAAGGAAAGGGTTAACTAATTGTAAAATGACTAACCAATGGGAACCCAAGGGGCGGGGTTAATTGTGTATAAGGTTTAAGAACAGAGGTTTTTGGAGGAGAAGGAAGTCTGTGGGCTGGGCTAGTCTGGTGTGAGAGAGTGAGAGAATTTGTTAAGAGGAGTCAGTCGAAGAGGTGATATAATCAGTCAGAAGGTATTAGGAAGGTATAGGCGGTAAAGAAACTAAAGTTAAGAAACTGACAGGAATATTATCTGAGAAACCATAAACTTGTTAATGTTTATAAAATGAACTTGTTTATTTGGTTCACTTTTAACAACTGTCTGGACTCAGTGTTTTACCCAAGAGTAACGGGTTGGTGGCGGGACCCGGGTGGCGCTGTGGATTAAGCCACAGAGCCTAGGACTTGCCGATCAGAAGGTCGGCAGTTCGAATCCCCACGACGGGGTGAGCTCCCGTTGCTCGGTCCCTGCTCCTGCCAACCTAGCAGTTCGAAAGTACGTCAAAGTGCAAGTAGATAAATAGGTACCACTCCAGTGGGAAGGTAAACGGCGTTTCCATGTGCTGCTCTGGTTCGCCAGAAGCGGCTTAGTCATGCTGGCCACATGACCCAGAAGCTGTACGCTGGCTCCCTCGGCCAGTAAACCAAGATGAGCGCCGCAACCCCAGAGTCGGTCACAACTGGACCTAATGGTCAGGGGTCCCTTTACCTTTAACGGGTTGGTGGCAGCGGGAAAGCAAGCACAGTGGTGGCACAGGGATCAATAGACCGTTAAATGTCCAGGGACCCTGTGTGATCGGCACACATGGCATCCTCCTTGTCCCAAAAGATCGCTTTTCACACAACCTTTTGCCCCTAGGCCATGTATGAAGCCTTTGATGGGGCTCCAAACACTGCCTCTTCAAGCCCCTTTCCCATATTCTCCTTTCCTTGACTCCTGCTTGCCTTTTACTGAACTTGCGTCTTTTATAGTCCTAGGTTTGTTGCATTCAAACCTACACCTTTCAGCTTTCTTCTAGCACCAGCAACCCCAAGCTCCCTTCGCAGCCCCTCCTGTCCTGGCTTATGCAACATGAAGCAAACTAAGGGCTGCTTTACACTCACAAGCATTTCCTACGCAAATACGTGGGGAGCCTAGCATGGCAAAGGCCATCTTGCAGCCAGGAGACACTCACCACGTACAGGGGAGAGATTACTGCATCTGAGCAACTACTGCAATTTCTGAGCAACAAGGGCAACACTTTTTCCATGATGCTCAAACATAGGTAGACTACAGGGCACCCAGCCCCCTGAAACTTCGGTGACAGCTCCCTTCTACTGTTTTAGAAAGCTGAGTGGCAAGGGGGGAGATGCTTCGTCTAAAAAAATTACCAGGGGAAAACGAGAAGATTTGGCTTGTGGATTTCATTAACGACTCTACTATAATCTGAGTCCTTCCTTTCAAGTTGTCACAAATCATGTGCATGTCTATCACACTGATTCAACCCGGTTCACACATATGGCATTTCCATGCAAGAACAGCTGACATGAGTCCTAAGAGCACAAACAGCTGATGGAGCCTGCTGCAGATTGGTACTTATCCCAAGCAACACAAGGGTAGCTCTTGTTAAAATAGCACCCAATACTAAAAAAATCCCCAAAAACAAATGTGTCAAAGCGAAGGACAAGCTAACATTCTCCTGCCTTTTCATCTGGCTCTGACCTTCTGCCTCCCTAAAAGTGTGTAGCCTTTCAACCATCTACTGGGCTCAGGCAGCTACTCCATGGGATCAATAATAAAAGTTCATAATACAATGTTCCCCTTCCTGCCTTCTTACCTAATGGGGTATGTAAGAGTATTTAAAGAAGCAATCTATCCCACATAAGGCACAGAAGTAAACACAATTCTCTTGATAGAGCACCATTAGAGTAGTTTTTGCTTAAACCTTTCCAAACTCATTTGTCACCTTAATTATGCTCTTAACAGTAACAGAGGTGGTTATTTTTTTTAATAGTCCCAGGTTTTAATACTCAGTACATTCTAATTTCCTCCCATCTCCCTTATGCATCCATCTCATATGTATGTTTTTTTAACTGTACATGAATGAAAACTGTAAACAATCAGTACAGTGACAACCAATTAAAATAAGATGAGGCACAGCAGAGAATAAGATTCGTGGTGATACAACAGAAACGAATGCTCTGAATGTATTATTTATTAATGTATTGCGACATTAATAAATGAACAAATAAATAAATAAATAAACGCTCTGATCTTGCTACATGTATGTGTTGCCTTAAGGAAACTTGGGCACACTGCCCAAGTACATTTCACAATTCAACCAGTAACCACATCTACCGATAATACTATGCAATATGTTATTCTTAAATACCGTATTTTTCGCACCATAACACTCACTTTTTTCCTCCTAGAAAGTAAGGGGAAATGTCTGTGCGTGTTATGGAGCGAATGCCTGCGGGTGGCGGGGGGGGATCTGCTGCAGTCGTGAGCAGAGGATCCATGGTTCCCCTTCCTTCCCTCCTCCGTGGTTACAAAGCATGGATCCACATGGATCCTCAGGATTTTTGCACTGGGCTACTCCAAACTCACTGTCAGATCACATGTCTGTGGCCACAGCATGAACCACAAAAATTATATATCCACTATTTCGTTTAGAATATTTTTTTCTTGTTTTCCTCCTCTAAAAACTACGTGCGTGTTATGGTCTGGTGCATGTTACAGAGCAAAAAATACGGTAAATGGTTTCATTGCCTTATTTGAATCATTTAATGCTGTACTCTCTTACACCAGCCAAGTATCTTATTCAACCAAAAAGCCAGTAACGTAAACTACTGGATTCTCTACAAGGCATTAATGGGTTCAAAGCAAGGTTTGTTGCTGTTTTTTGAACATAATGTGTCAAACTCTCAAAAATGACTCATGCATATGTATGTACACACACAAGAATGTTTACATTGCTTGGCTAGCAATAAAATCTAGGTTTACACTATTAAAATATTTCTTTCAATTTTGGCACACACCTAGTTCTTAGCTCATATGCATCACATTCACCATTTACCGTATTTTTCGCCCCATAGGGCGCACCTAGTTTTTTGGGGGGGAAATAAAGAAAAAAAAATTATTTCCCCCCCAAGGTGCGAGGCTGGGGCGGGGGAAGCCCGAGCTTCCCCCGACCCCAGCCCCCAGAACAGGCTGCTCTCCGCAAGCCGTGGGAGCCCTCCCGCGGCTTGCGCAGAGCTACCCGAATCCCCGGCGCGACTGCTCAGCGCGCCGGGACTTCGGGATAAGAGGCAGCGCTGCGCAAGCCGAGGGAGCCCTGGGGGAACTCCCGCGGGCTCCCACGGCTTGCGGATAGCTTCCTGAAGCCTGGAGAGGGAGAGGGGTCGGTGCACACCGACCCCTCTCACTCTCCAGGCTTCAGCGAAAGCCTGCATTCACCCCATAGGACGCACACACATTTCCCCTTCATTTTTGGAGGGGAAAAAGTGCGTCCTATAGGGCGAAAAATACGGTACTGTGTACCCTTTGTCCCAATGGAAAGGTATTTTCTATATGTTTCTGTAACTGTTACCTTCTGAGGTGACAAAGTCCTCTGTCTGAACTTTTCCACCGTCTCTGGACCTGCAGCAGCCCATGTGGTGGCAAACACTTCTGCTTTGTCGTGATCCACTTTGGAATGCTCCAACTGCTGTTGCAGAACAGTTGGCTTCAAGTTGTGATACACAGCCTGTAAAAAGAAAAAAGAAAAATAATGCAATACACACATTTCCCTAGCTGATACACTAGACAACATGCTAAACAACCCAAGTGATGGTAAATATTTGACACTCACAGTTCATTATTTAAGTCAAGGTGGGTATGTCCAAAATGCACAAAAAAAGTTAGCACAAAATTTACAACAGCAATGAGGGCACTGGCTGAAGGAAGAACAGAATGTTTCTAACAACAAAATATTTCTGCAACAGAAAGGATACTTAAAGTTGTAGGAACCCTTGAAATGATTAGCTGCACATTTGTTGCAGGGCAAACCGATTGTCTGGAAAGACCTTGTACAATTGACACATGATATACAGTACCAGGATAAAATCCTACTTAAGTCAATGTTTAGGATCAGGATGTTGTATTACTTGTAAACCTATTTACATGCCTAATAGCAGGCTTCCTCAACCTCAGCCCTCCAGATGTTTTTGGCCTTCAGCTCCCATGATCCCTAGCTAGCAGGACCAGTGGTCAGGGATGCTGGGAAGTGTAGTCTCAAAACATCTGGAGGGCCGAGGTTGAGGAAGCCTGCCTAACAAGAACAAATTGCAGCTCTATTATTTCTTCCTATGCACCTATCCCAGTTAACATATGGTATATGTTCTTCAGTCCCATGCACTACAGCACACCATTATATATACCACTGCAAGAAACAGGGAAGACTACAGGTGTGACATGTGTGTGCGCGCACACACACAGGATTCTGAATTACAAACCCAGATCATCCCAATTTAGATCACAATCCTATGCATGTTTTCTTGGAAGGTAGGTTCCATTCTGATTAATGCAGCTTACTCACTAATAAGCATGCAGGTACAGGAATCTTAAAGCACGAAAAAGCAATCCCAAGTGTTTTTAATGATGCAGTACCTTAAAGGAGGAGGATTATCCCTTATACTTTGCATCCTTTTACTGAAAGTATAGAACTATAATAGAAGATACCTGTTCCAAAATGAACGCAATGGTTTCAAGGACAAGATGGAGATCTTGCTTCTCCACTGAAAAAGCGGCTTGAAGCTTTTCTTCCTCCTCTTCTGTGAAAGTACTCTCAGCCTGAAATAAAAAGATTTCCATTTACCAAAAATTAAGATACTATTTTATTCCCTAGATTGATTGGTCTCATGCCTTTTCACAAACAGCATAAATGTCAATTATATTGGCAAAAGCTTCTTTACACTGAGTCAGTCCACTGGTTCACCTAGCTTATTATTATTTATACTAACAGGCAAAATCGCTCCAGAGCTTCAAACAGGAGTCACCATCTTTTATATAGCTCCCTCTCCTACTCCCATCTCTTCCAACCTCATCCTCTGGCTGTCATTGAACTAGCTTTCAGCCATTTCCCATGAGAGTGGAATAATAATTTTTAGTGGTGGTAGTAGTAGTAGTAGTAGTAATTAAATTTATATAGTACCCTATACCTGCATGTCTCAGGATGGTTCACAAAATAAAATTGCCTAAAGGAGAGCACAGCAGACTACAGCAGCATTTTTTTTAAAATAATATTTATTGAACATTTTCAAATATAACAGAAAAAAGAAAAAAGAAAAATAAAACATCCATTTTATAACCTTATTTTCATTGATATCCTTTCAGGACTTCCCCGCCCCACCCCCTTTTGTATTCCAATTCCTTCAAATAGATTCAACAAGTTCTTACCCCAAATTTTAAACTTATTATGATTAACCCAATGTTAAAAATGTTTTTCCATCCCCTAAAATTGACCCCGCTCCCTTCCACGAGTTCCCCTCTTTAATATGCAGAACAGGTTAAAATAAAAAAAAAATAGAAAAAAGAAAAAAGTATAGTTTAACACCCTTTGGATTCCAAAATCCCCCCCCCCCTTTCCCGGTTGCGTTCCCCAGTGTCCATCCCTGCTGTCATCCTGGAGGTCCCACATCTAGGCCGAAATCCTTCACAGGTCCACTTTGCCGTCTTTTTAAAAGTCTTTGCCGCCTTTTTGGTCATCTTTAATTTTGAACGTCCAATCTTGGAAGAACTCTATCTCAAAAGGGCCCATTTTTTCCATCCAAATCTCTGTATTCAAGAGCAAAAACTCCAATTTTGTTTCTTTAGACCTTTCAAATCTGGATGTCCCAAATGTTCCCACTTCCAACTTTATCCAATTCTTATTGTTCATGTTGTTCTTGTTATTCTCTCTCCTCACTTTCCTCTAGTTTCATTTCCTGCTCCCCTGCAGCATTTTTTAACCCCATCAGTGTGCCCGCAAAGCTAAAAAAACCTGTGAAACATCTACTGAATGGTTTTTTTCCCCAGGTGTTCCTCCCAGCAGAAAATATTGCCCTTACAGAGCTCTCAAAGGAAAGCTCCCATTGGCAGAGACACTTGGACAAGCAATTGTATTGTACTTTTCTGGAATCTATACTCAATTGTAGCCCATGGATACTACCAGCTTAAGAGATTTCACTGTGCATTGTGCAGTCATTTTCTCTCTGTGTATACAAACCTTTAGGTGCAGCTTCTGAAGGATGCGGGAGAGCAATCGAGAGAACTTTCCCGTGTCTATAGCGTTGATGAGGGACACAGCCTTTCGAACACTGGAAAAGGGGAAGAGAGGATGGCAAGAATCAGTTAAAGACAAGGGACCTGGTGGGCACAATAAGTTTTTCTCTGCTCTTTTCAGATGCCAAGAAGAGGTTTAAACAACAATGAAAAGGGCTGCCTACTTTTCCCAGGCAAAGTTCCTGAACACACAGGTGTTGTGAAAAAACCTTCCACCAGAGACACAGCTGCCGAAGGAAAAAAAAGAAACAGTCTCCTGATCAGGAATTATCACTTTATTTAAAATGCTTATTGAATATATGGAGGGGGGGAATTGTGTACATTTGAAAACGTGGGCAGAATTAAGATAAATTTAACAATGTAAATAAGTTTTGATGGATGTAATAATGGAATACTGAATGGCTTAGTTTATACAAAATATGCAGGGATTTATGTTATGCAAAGTGAACCATGGGAAGAGAAGAAGGGAAGTCACTGAAATTTTGAGGTTGTTCAAATGAATATTCTAAAATATAAAATAGAAAAGTTAATAAAAATTGTAGAAAAAAGACGACAGAATTACCACTTTATTCTATGCTTGAGCATAGCATTTCAGCTTCTGGGAAGCTAGAAATTAAAAATGCTGGAACTGCGAACAAAGGACTTGGAGGGGGTTATACCCAAGCAGAATTTTACATCTGGTTTTGGGCTGTCTAGTTCCTGCTTCTCAACCAGCACACCACCCTCCGCCCTGCCTAAAAGTGTGCGTTGCTGAGCTCATTACTGCTATTTTCCTTTGGTTCGTTGCTCTACACACATCACAGGCTATTCAACAGCACATGCTGCTGCTGCTGCTGTTGTTGCTTTTCCTACCACTGCACTTCTATGCGAAGAGGGGGAAATCAGCGATAGGTTTTCTTTGCAGCACAATTTGATGGACGTCTCGGAAACCAAGACGCGCTGAGTTCAGGAGAGTTTGCTCCCCAATAACCGTGTGCACAACAGCAACCCCGGTTGCCACGGAACTGTTCAGGCACAGGAATACCTACGAGGTAGGTAACGCTGGTGCGGGGAAAGAAACCTGCACATGCCCAGACACCACTTTGTTTTTACTACTTTAAGCCTTGGCATTGGAAACCGTTTCAAGGCGCCACCCCCCGCCTGCCCGTGCCATATTTAAAGGGAGAAACGGGGTTGGCGGCGCCTTTGGCAGACCCACAAGGGAGGAGGCAGCAGAGCAGACCCTACCTGAGGGTATCCGGAATAACAGTGGGCGCCGCCATCTTGGTTGCTGTCGATCATACTGTCCCCGCCCAGCCAATAGCCAGGCAGCTAAAGCCGAGAGCCAATCCCGGCTCAGGCTGCCTCGAGCTAGCTCCGCCTTTCGACTTCAACCCACAGGACTGAGGTTTAGCGTCGGAGATGCTTTCGCAAAGCGGGACGGAGGGCGGAGCGTCTCCTTCTCTGTCCGCTAGGCGGCGCAGTGCTTAGCTCGCATATGCCAGATCACTTTACGCCAATGGGTCACTGTTTAGGAATAATAATACCCAGCAGGGGCGGATTTGCGGGACAGGGTGCCCTGAGCGGGGACAAAATGTGAAAGGGGGCCCCTTGTAATATTTCTTATTCTCACAATAATTCCTTTGGGTACAATTGTTTTTCTAATGGATCTTCTCAGTAGGTACAACAACTGCTTTTATATATAAAAAATATGTCCAGAGGTGCTCTCATTTTCCTACTCATAATGAAATACTGCCCCTCAGTGTGGCCAAACTTAGATTCACAAAATGTTTAGGGTATGTGTACCCCTGTGTGTCCCCCAGAAAATAAAGCACTGGGTACTACACATAGGTGTGGTTGTTATAAAAGTTGGGTGCCCCCCTTACTCTCTGCAAGAGAAAATAAGGTTCCTAGGATCTGTGTTCCTTTGGAGAATCGAGACATGGCAGAGACTGCTGTAGCTTTAAGAAATATAATTTATTCACCTATTTGCCCCTTCAGTCTGCATGGAGGGAGTCCAGATCTTACAGCATGGTTATTTCAAGAAGGCACTATTCAATTTCAGAAGCCTTTATCCATACAGATATTGTTCATCTTCATCATTAATAATAATAATAATAATAATAATAATAAATTATTTATATTCCGCCCTCCCCAGCCGAAGCCGGGCTCAGAGCAGCTAACAGTAAAATGATACAACATTATAAAATCATTTAATTATAAAATCAGTTCAAATCAGATTAATGGCAACCATTGGGCTAGAGTTCTGTGAGGATTGCCAAAGGAGGGGGTCAGACTGTACCTTGGCCAAAGGCCTGGTGGAACAGCTCTGTCTTGCAGGCCCTGCGGAAAGATGTCAAGTCCTGCAGGGCCCTAGTCTCTTGTGCCAGAGCGTTCCCCCAGATTGGAGCCACAGCCGAAAAAGCCCGGGCTCTGGTTGAGGCCAGCCTAACCTCTCTGTGGCCTGGGACCTCCAAGATGTTTTGTTTGAAAACCGTAAGGTCTTCCGTGGGACATACCAGGAGAGGCGGTCCCATAGTTACGAGGGTCCTAGGCATTCATCACATTAAACATTCATCAGATGTCTTTTCAAAACTGTTGAATTATGAAAACATACTCAATAATTGCATGTTGAACTGGCTTGCTTCAGTGTCATTCCTCCCCTGCAGTTTTTCTAACTGCCCATCTATCAACAGATGCCTTCCTAGTTCCTTATTTCGGATGCAGAATACTGTTTCTGCGTTTGCACCTCTATGGCCCCTTCCTGGGTCTGCACACCACATTAAAGAGGCATTGTGCATGTGTGAGTACAAAAAGGAGTGGTATCTGCATTTTATTCAGCATTATTTTAAAATAACCCAGAGTTTACCGAGGGAAACAAATATGGGCAATAAACAGCTGGAGGGATCTCTTGACTTAACTGGGCCTCTTATGTAACTTGAACATGATATAATAGGCCCCTGTAACATACTCCTAAGGCACTGTGGTACTTGCATCATAATGATAGCAGAACAATTCTGGCCCTAAAAGTACAATCCCCCAAAGATTCCTGGGTAGAATATTACATGATAACATATCTGCACTGTTTTTAAAAAGATGAGCTGTCATGTCAGGGAGACCTATGGCTCCAGAAAGTCTAGTAGTTTCAATCCCAGGTTTTGACCATTAAGCTACCCCTTTGGGTTTCAAAGAGTGATTCTGATGTATTTTGGGCAAAATGCCAACTGGTCCCACTTCATCACTTGATGGAAAATGAGTCTGGCCTGTTCAACCACTCGTACCGATCAACGTCTGCTAAGGGGAGAGCTTCATAGTTAATGTTCACCAGCCTTGGCCTGTTAAGAGCATAACTATGCCAGAAAATTCACAAATCACAACCTCTTTCCAGGCTCTTTTTGTTTTTCAATAGCATAACCTAACAATACAAAACTGAACATAAGTAATATTTCCAAGCCCAAGTAGATCTGATTGAGGACCTCCAGTCTCAAAATCAGTTAAACTTGGAATAAAGCCTCGGCAAACATTTCAAGATATGATCCAGACACTTTCTTTCTAGGTCTCTGCAATCTTGCAACTGATACAAAACTTAAGTTGTAGTGTGTAGCTGAACACATTCCAAACTCCACACTAGAGTTTTGGAGTCAAAGAGCAACCATTTGTGAAGGGTATCTGGCTGCCTAGTAAGTTAAGTTCTCTGCTTTTTTGTTTTTAATACAATAATACTATTTTAACACAATAATGCTATTCGTAACACAATAATGTTATTTTTAAAAATATAAACAGTGAAAAGCAGCACAAAAACAGTTCTTTCTAGAAGAGAAAGAAATAATTAAGAACACTATAATGCTATTCTTAACACACTAATGCTATTTTTAATAATGCAGCACAAAAACAGTGCTTTCTAGAAGAGAAAGAAATAATTAAGAACACAATAATGCTATTCTTAACACAATAATGCTACTTTTAAAAATATAAACAGTGAAAAGCAGCACAAAAACAGTGCTTTCTAGAAGAGAAAGAAATAAAACTATTAAGAACACAGATATACAATAAAAACTACTAACTTTAGAAGCCCAGATTGTAAGACAACAAGGTGTTTAAAGCCTGAGTGAACAAAAATTTCTTCAACTAGTGCTGAAAAGAACATAAAGGTGGTGCAGGGAACATACGTTACTGGGAAGGATATTCCATAACCAGGGTTTTGCCACTGAGGTCTTTTTTCATTAGCCACCTGATTCACTTAGAATCATAGAATTGGAAGGGACCCATCGGTCATCTAGTCTAACCCCCTGAAAAGCAGGAATCTCAGCTCAAGCATCCATGACAGATGGCCACCCAACCTCTGCTTAAAAACCTCCATGGAAGGAGAGCCTACAACCTCCCGAGGGAGACCATTCCACTGTCGAACAGCTCTTGCTGTCAGAAAGTTCTTCCTGATGTTTAGTCGGAATCTCCTTTCTTGTAACTTAAAGCCATTGGTTTGAGTCCTATCCTCCATAGCAGGAGAAAACAAGCTTGCTGCATCTTCCATGTGACAGCCCTTGAGATATTTGAAGATGGCTATCATATCTCTTCACAGTCTTCTCTTTCCTAGGCTAAACATATCCAACTCCCTGAACCGTTCCTCATAAGGCTTGGCTTCCAGACCCTTGATCGTCTTGCTTGCCCTCTTCTGCACACATTCCAGCTTGTCTAATATCCTTCTTAAATTGTGGTGCCCAGAATTGGACACCGTTTTCCAGGTGTGGCTTGACCAAGGCAGAATAGAGTGGCTGTATTACTTCACTTGATCTGGACACTACAGTATATTTCTGTGGAATTGTTAGATGCAGATTTTGCCGAGTAGTCTTATTGTACTGAACCTCTCAGAATTTTGTCTATATGCCAATAAAGGATGGAGATTGAGATTGGTTTTTGGTCATGCATGTCTGCAAAGGGGAAGCCCATATGCATAGTGTGCTATGCAGCAAACCCTACAATTTGTACCGGATACAAGTATAACAAAATTTAAAACTGCAAACCTACTACAAACACAGATGTGTGACTTGGGCACTTCCCAAAACATTGTTTTGTGTGACACTGAAGGGACTTATGGGTACATTACAGTAATTTAAGGTACCGTAGTAAGAAGTGAACTGTTGACTCAATGTTTCCCTTGATGGCTTAGTAAAGTTACAATCTCAATTATGGAGTTTTGCAAGCCTTCATTTATTGAAACTAGGTTTCTTTGACTATTTTTAAAAATTCAATTTTAGACACACTTTTAAGCAAAACATCAACTTGTGTTGGAGCTATACCAAACAGCACCAGCTGAAAACCTGACCAAGTTGGCATATCAGAAGTGATTTTCCGTGGCTGCCTGTCTCACATTAAAAGCCGATGAGGGAAAAATGAAAGTGAACAACCAAGCCTCCCAACAGAAAGTGTAATGGCTCTATTTTTCTCTGAAATAAGAAAAAGGGGTCAAGGCCACCTAGCCAATTTTGTGAAGGTCAATTGGAGTCAAAAGAAAACTACAGCCAAGCAAAGAGGTATTGCGGGGAGGGGGGGAACCAATCAACTCTCACAGGATTTCACATGGGAGTTAGCCCAAAGTTCTTTAAAGTTTTAATTTACATTAACAATTTAAGTGTGCAGCTATTGCATAAGTAAACTGCAAAGAGAAGCAAACACTGCAGAAACCTTGGTTAAACAGAATAACAATTTAACGTGTCAGCGTTTCTCTTCGCTGGGAAAGGTGGGGCTCCCTCAAAATTCTAATTAAGTTTTCATTGTGATTTTAGCCACTACTGTATATCATTTGATAACTTCTTCATATACACCACTATATTACCAGCATACATGCCCATTTCCTTTCCACTAACCTCTATGTCCCTGATTTTTTCCCCCAGTCAAGGAGCCTTGACTTGTTATCCATTTCAGTTTGTTATGACCACAGTATCTTAAGAGTAAGCAACTCATTTAAGGAAGGGGGGGGGGAACGGACTCAAAGTTGGAAATGACACTTTTAACAAAAATCACCTGCATGTTTCCTTTTATGAATACGAATGTCCATTTTTTATGTACATTACAGGCAGACTAGTGTAAAATGGTTGAGAACGTAACTTTTAAACTATGAATTCCTTAAATACATTTAGAACCCGGGTCTTCATACCAATAAAAACTGTATGCTTGACATTACTTATATCCAACTTTATTTTCTGCAACTTTGCTCAAGGACTTAAACATTTACTTTGATAGCCCCTCGTTCTGCACAGATGATAAACACAGAAGGAATCAATTTTCGAGTTGTGCAGCAGCCCGTTGGGGAACAAGAAGAGGCTTTCATTAATCTTGAATTCCTTGGTTCCCCCTTTCTTCCTTCTGTTTGCAAGAGTCACTTTGCAGTGTGATTTTCAGGAGGGCAGTCTTTTCACCTGAGCAATAACAGGGTACAATAATCTATATGAGGCATGCATAGATGCAGTCAAGAAATAATGAGCTTTTAAAGAGGGGAGGCCTGCTTTTTCTTTAATTTGCTTCTGCTGGCTTTGAATTGGTTTATTCCCAAGGCAGCTGGATCTGTCCAATGAAAATGTTCAATTCCCCCCCCCCCGCCTTAACAGATGAGAAAGATTAAATAAACTTCCTAGTAGCCAATTCCAACTCCTAACTTGTTTAAATTGAAGAAACTCAGAGGCTAGGCAACATATTATGAACCAACGCCTGGCTCAGAGCAAACGTGAACAAAAAGATATGAGAAAGTGCTTGAACTTTTTCATCTGCCCTTTTCCAACTCCACACACCTAGTGTTCAAAATGTGGCTATGCATGTATTTTGGCCCCCACAGGCAGAAAAAACTGCTTGGGGAGTGATTTGGAGCAGATACCTAAGTGATGGGTGGTGAAAGTGTTAAGCTCCGCTCTCTTCCACACTCAATATTATGGTCTGCATGTCACACTCTGACAGCTCTGCTACCCGTCTTTGCACGTCAGACATTTTGTTCCTCTAACTAACAGGAGGAATAACGCCCCTCTCTCTTCTTAAATAAATAAATAAATAAATAAGTCCCGCCTCTGTTTCACAACAACAGTGGTCAGGTAAATAGCCATTCAAAACGGAAATCTGATAACCGGCCCGGCCTCTATTTGAATCTGATCGTAAACCCATTTCCGGTTGCAGCGACACTCTGCCCCACACTTGGTGGAATTGCATTTAGGGCAGGGGTAGAAGCAGCCCAAGCAGTTCTTCTCCAAGCAGTCACACAAATCCGCTTTACTGGAAAGCAGCCGGCCGTGTTTGTCATATTTCTTTACGGGTCTGTAAAAGAGAAAACATGGAATCGCCATTGGTTTTCAGAGTACAAAGCAAATAAAAGTGGGAAAGCCATGGGTGGGTGGGTGGGTGGGTGGGTGGGGGGCCTCCGTACTTCCTCCTGATACTCCTGCAATATACAGTGTACCTCGGTTGTCGAAAGAAATCCATTCTGGAAGACCATTCAACTTCCCAAACGTTCAACAACCGAGGCGCAATGAGCAGTCTCCAAAGTCCACCAAAGTCAATGGAGAAAATTGAGAAAAGTTTCAAAACGGAAGCAATTACTTCCTGGTTTTTGGCATTCAAAAACCAAAACGTTCAGCTTCCAAGATGCTTGAAAACCAAGGTACTACTGTACTGAGAAAACCGTTTTGATTCTCAGACCTTAACTTGGGGCCATATTACCCAAGTCCAACTTGGAAGGATGAGTTGGGGGTTGTTTTGGGAAGATGTTTGCTAAGGACTGCTGTGCCCTGGTAGACTTTCCACAGGTAACCTAGATGCTCATGCTAAGTTATGCAGTTAAGCACTGTAGCCATATAAGAACAGCTGTCATTTGTGCAGTTAGCAAGGGACCCTAAATATCAGAAATCTGATCAGTTGCACAACTTACCTAACAAATTGGCACACGTATCAACAAACTAGGCTTCAGCGGAGTATTCTGCAGGGGACAGCCAGGAACATTAGCCACAAAGACTGGCCAGCATGATTAATTACAATCCAAACTAACTAGAGATAGGGAATTGCATTCCTGTACTGTCTTGCAAACAGCATATTTAAAATAAATTAGAGGTGTCCTGGATTCTGATCTTGATGAGCACTATCAATAAGCCTATCCTGCTTCCTTATCAGCAGAATTCACAACCACCATCAATTCTAGTTTTCTTGGGATTCAAACTATTTTTTGTCCTCCTCATGCAATTTATTAGTGTCTCTAAGAGTCAGTTCAAAGCCGCTATTTGCTTCCGATTCAGATGCAAAAACAAAATAGAGAAGGGTACCATCAGCATATTGATGGCCCATTTCTCCAAATCCTGGACATTTTCCATGGAGTTTGTTATACTGTACTAAATAAATCATGTGAAGAAGAAGGGGAATGAGAAAGTTTTGCTGCACTCAAGTACAGTGGTACCTTGGTAGTCGAATGGCTTGGTTCCCGAATAAATTGGCTCCCAGATGCTACAAACCCGGAAGTCAGAGTTTCTGTTTGCGAACGTTTTTCAGAAGCCGAATGTCCAACATGGCTTCCACAGCTTCCAACTGAGTGAGGCTCCTGCAGCACAATCAGAAGCTGCACCTTGGTTTTCGAACCATTTCGGGAGTAGAACCGACTCCTGGAATAAATTAAATTCGAGAACCAAGGTACCACTGTAGTCTCCATAAAGATGTAAGCTGTCCGTTACTATTTTACCATTATAACTGGAAAAATTCTAAACCAGTTGAGTGCAGTGACCCTAAGGATGGCATGATAACTTATGGCAGTTTCTTTTATGCACTTTTCTCTTGTTTTTTTAAAGAGAATGCAGCCTCGGCAGATAGAAAAATCAGCTCTGCCCTGAGATGAGCAGGTAATATTTATGATCAACTGTGGTTCTACTCCAGATGAACACCTACCTACTGGGGCTACTAAAAAGGATACAGTCTATGTTGGAGCATGGAGAACAAGAGAAGATGGATGTTACCATTGGGCCCCACTTCTGATTTTTCCCTTGTCAGCCTAATGAATGTTAATCAACTACCAATTCTGTGCCTTTTTATCAGAAAGCAAATTCCAGAGAAACTGGTGGGGCTTAAAAGACAGTTTGCATCGTACTGCTGTCTTAAATTATGAACATCAGGACCCAGCCTTATGATCTTATGGTAATTATTATGATGGTCTGTAATTACTCCCAATTTAAAATATAGAATAAGATGCCGTATGTTACTTACTTCTTTGTATTGTTAAAACAATCCTGGTTTATCATTGACAGGCAGGCTTTCTTCTGTTGCTCTCGGGTTTCAGGGTTGAAGTCTGCTAGGAGCGGTCCCGGATTTTGAAATGCCAGGCATTTCAGCTGACGCTCTATTTGTTGCTAAGAGAAAACGAGCGGTTCTGAGTTACAGTGATAAAATACTCTAAATCAGGCAGTAGCACAGGGTGGACCCATTTCAAGCCAGACCCAAACTTAAAGCATTCTGGGGGTTGTTACATGATTTTGAACAGGGAAGGCATTCACATTCTTAGCTTCCCCATTTGAAGTTTGACACCCACACCTACATATACCTGGCCACTTCATTATCACTCACACTTATTTATTTATTATCTATATTCTTAGTTGTCTCAGAATACAGATCCTCCAGATGATGCACAATAAGTTAAATAAAACCACATTTGAAATGTAACAATGATGATACAAGCTCACACTAAATGCCAGACCAACACAAAGCAATAAGGCAATGCCTATCCCAAAAACTCATTGTGCACATCAGGAAAGCCACAACAGAGCAGCCACCCCCAAAAAGGCCCTCTCTCTCCCTTGTAGCCAGTGCCTGCACTTCAGGATGAGGGGACAACAGAAGAGATGCTCCAGCCATTCCCACAACCTGTCTGCTGTGCTGAATCCACTTTATTGCTTCATGAATCGCAGTGGTGGATTGCTGGGTGCATGAAGGAAGGGAGGGAAGGATGGTCAACCATCACAATGCAGACGAGATCAGGATGGCAAAAGGCAGCCAACTGATTTCTGTTGCAATGCAGGAGAAAGGATTGGTTCAATCATCCATCACGCTCTTTTCCTCTCTTGCTCACCATTTCTGCATGTTCAAGGCGGAGGATTATTTTTACCATGATGGCATCAGCTGTAGGGCACATGCAATTTTATAAATTATGAATTATAAATTCCCCTCATCTTGTCATAATTTAGCAGAGAGAGCAGATGGCAAACACAGGGGTGGGGAGATAGCCAATGCACAAAGGAGAAACTAGGTGCAATGCCAGCCAACCTGTCCTGGCCAGACAGGCAGCTGCACTAACTGCTACTGGAAATGGTGAACAAAATCATGATAAACCAACACTTATGGGTGTCAACAGTAAGTCATCATCAGAAACAAATCACGGTTTACAGTGAATGAACAAGCAATGTGCAGAAGCACTCGTACCCACTCTGCCTTGCCTACCCATAGGAGAAACAAATATTACGTGCAAACCACTAACTGGTAAGCCAAGAACAAACCTTTGAATCCATTTGTGGTTTACTGAGAGAGAAACAAACCTCAAATGCTCTTCACATATAACACTAAGGCAAGCCTTGTGGTTTGTTTGTCCCAGAGATGCTGATTGAGTAGAACACACCAGCAGACTCCTCATAGTTTTTTTTTTCTTCCTGATTATAGCTCACCATTACTTGTGAACCAGATCAAGGTTAAATGACAACAAAGAAAACACAGGGCAGCACCACTGAGCCTCTTGGGCTTGCCAATCAGAAGGTCGGCGGTTCAAATACCCGCAATGGGGTGAGCTTCCGTTGCTCAGTCCCAGCTCCTGACAACCTAGCAGTTTGAAAGCACGTCAAAAGGTGCAAGTAGATAAATAGGTACCACTCCAGTGGGAAGGTAAACAGTGTTTCGGTGCACTGCTCTGGTTTTGGTGTTCTGTTGCACCAGAAGCAGCTTAGTCATGCTGGCCACATGACTCGGAAGCTGTCTGCGGACAAACACTGGCTCCCTTGGCCTGTAAAGCGAGATGAGCGCCGCAACCCCAGAGTCGTATGCAGCTGGACTTAACTGTCAGGGGTCCTTTACCTTTACCTTTATTAGCACTAGTAAGGAAGCTGCTAGGCAGGCATGATAGTTGAGTTGCTCACTTAGGCTAATTTTGTGATGTCTCAGAGACCCTCAGTTTGCCTAGGTGCCAAGACAACCACTCAAAATGTACTGGTGTCATGACCAAGGGCCCTGACACTTTATCTACAGGGGGAAAGGCCATGGATTCAGAGGATATCTCTGACTGGGAGGGAAATGCATCCTCTGAACCCACTTGTGACATGCATCTTCAGCCTGAAAAGGTCATATTACTTTCTTCAAACACCAAGGGCTTCAGCTCAGAAGCTACAGTAATAATAATAATATATTATTTATACCCACCCCCCGGAAATGCTTGAACTCTGCTACTCTCTGCTAGGTAGTTGCCTCCCTCCAAACTCTTACCGTCTTCTTTTTCCACTCATCCCCTTCTCCTGGCAACTCAAGAATCTGAAGGCAAGGAAAAGGCACAGAAAGAATCACTGATGCAAAAACAATAAAATAGGCAGAGGTGCTACAGCAAAGTACTGAAAAAAATGAATAAACCAAAAGCCAACACATTAATAGCTAGGGAAAGTATTTCAGGGTGACCGTTTTATTTTCAGAAGCAAGAAAGGGTTGAATTTTGATACATAATAAAATACAAGTAAGCTAGTAAATTTGTGCACAAATTCAAACGGGAGCTAAGAATGAGGTCGTGCTTTTATTTATTTATTTTTAAATATCTAAGTCAGTAGCTGACTACTGTATTAATTTAGTTGTTCGAAAAGGTGAGGGGGAAGGAAGGACAAGTCAAATGATTGAATTGCAGAAAAAACAAGCATCTGTTCTAATAAAAGGCTTGCACAATGAAAGTGAAATGATAAGGAGCAACACTGAAGGAGAAAATGCCAAACACATGCAGTCTCCTGAATTAGATAGACTTATGCTTGATCAACTGTGCAATGATGTGCCTATGTGGCTAAAAATATATCACCTGCCTGCGTTTGACTAAATCGCTCTCGGGCTGTTACCTTTTCCTAATATCAGCTTAGGGCTGAACGCCTTAAATCCTTCCATGTGGAAACTGTTGTGACATGACGAGTTGTTCGTCGTGGCTCACCATAAAGTCCCAGCAAGTTCCACCAGGGAACTGCTAACCTCCCTCTTCCAACATCTGTGGTTACATGGCCAAACCTGCCTAATCTGTGAGATGAATCACCATGGGCCAGCAGCTCTCCATGTAACAAGAGCTGCCACATGGAAGGATTTAAAGCAGCCTTCACATGCTAAGCTGTACTGGATACATCCCTCCCCTCTCTATCACACACAAACTTTTCAGAGCTGATTGAGGATGCAAAAGCTGATTGAGGATGCAGATGCTAAAGCGTTAACCTATGTTGTATATTTGTAACGTGTGACTGTTTTCTTTGTGTCTGGAACTTTATGTCAGGATCTGGGCCAGATCCTTATCTCCCCCATCATGCACAAGTGCATTTGATAGGTGGGTGGGACCCCTCACCTGTCTGTCACGTGACATCACAATGCCATCAGGCACCTGTGCGGGTGGTCACCAGATGATATCACTGGCACATGAAGTTTTGATACAGGTACAAGGATGTAGAAATGTTAAGGATAGTGGGAGAGGATATATTGATGAAACATTATCCTTCCTTCACTCACGCCTGTGAGTCATGTAACAGAGCAGATTCCCCTCAATACAGCAGGAAGCTAGTTTGCAGATTCATTTGAATCTCTTTAGTTTAAGCAATCCAATCTGGCTTGCCCAGATGCATTATTCCTGGTGTCCCCTTTTCCCCCCTCTTAAAAGAATAAAGACACAAGAGCCTTTCCTTAAAAGTAGCAATAAGTTTACTCACATTCAGCTCACAGTATGATCCCTGAAGGCAGGCTTTAGCTTATAATTACATAGCAAATTGCGAGTTAATCCCACATGGGGATTGAGCCCGTGTGCTGCTGGCTGAGAGCCAGCAGACAGCAAAATACAGTAAGAGAACAGCATCAGGAGAACAGAATAGAGAGCAGCATGGCATCAAGGGAAAGATGGCTGCGTGACTTGGCTCTTTTGTGGAGTCAGCCAGGGTCATGCCCATCTTTTTGGTCACATGCAGGGGGAGGACGCTACAGACTAGGGGAACAGGAAGTTATACTGGCTGGAGTGACACCTCCCTGCCTGTATCCACTCTAGGGAAACAAGGAATGCTCCAATGGATTACATCCCACAAAGGATAGTTTTTTTTAGGCAACCACATATAACTTCATGAGTAGGGCAGGTGAGTGTGGCAAAACACACTTGTAGGTCAAACTGGGATGCCTCACAGCTGGAGGTTCCCCACTGCTGTTTTAGATTGCTACTGCTATCCATGTGGTTTGCATTGCCACACCCTCATCGCTGACAACATTGATACACACATATGGATAGGTTCTTTTGACAAGCATTCCCTTTGTTGCCAAAAAAAAAAAGTCAGATGGGCCATTGCACCATGTAGCTGAGTATTTATTTCTGCTTCTCAGGGAAGCAGAATGGAAAACAACCACTGGTAGAAAACTGCTACAATATATAAGAAAGCAGATAAAGTAAAAGCAGCTAATACACCAATTCAGAGAAGAATAAACTAGCTATAACTCTATGTGCGTTGTGTGCAAAGGATAGCAGTCTGCACAGTGACAGTACCTATGCACAATACAACCTATTATATGACCCCAACAAAACCATTTGCTGCATCACACATCCCTGACTAATCCACTTTTTGTCTAAGCAACAGCATATGTAAAACTGGATTCTATGCACATGTCAACATAAACACATGATGACGCTAGCCCACCCTAGAGCGGCTATATATTTTCACCCTAAGACAGAGAATGTTTTAGTTGCTGAATCAGTCCCTCCATAAATTTCTTGGTTTGGGTACTTGTGGAACTACAAAGTGACCCAGTTAAAACAACACTGTGGCAGAGTGGTTAGAGTTGTGGACTAGGGTGTGGAAAGCAGTGAAGTTCACTGTATGACCTTGGGTCAGTGGCAGTATCTCAGCCTAAGCTACTTCACAGGGCTGTTGGGAAGATAATGTGGGGGGAACTGGGAGAACTACACATGCCATCTTGATTATCTTGGAATGGAGGTGGTATATAAATGTAATAGGCAAATAAACTCATGGTGTGAAGTATATTGTTTTGAAACTGATGATCTTGTGGTTGTGACATACTCCAAGGTCATTTACAGAGTTCTTACCCTTCCCTGTATCCTGCCATATCCTGGGGGTCACAAGACAAACTTAACTGTGTACCTAAAGGCCCCACCTTAGTAAACAGAATTAAGTCTACAATAGATTAGCCAAATGGATTATTAACTGCTACCATATAGAGCCATAGAACTTTACTATAGTTTGGTTAAAAGGCTGAAGATCAGGACAGGGGGTGAGATACTGGAATCCCACTGTATCAAACCACACCAGCTGCGCTTAAATCTCCGAATTTGATTTATAAACCAATTATACACAACATGGTATTGAAGCCAACTTACAAAAAAAAAAGAAAAGTTTGTTCTGAGTTCTGAACTTGCTTCTAACTACTGACATAGGCAGTGAATGTTTCTTATGTGCTTCAGAAATAGTGGAGTCTAAAATTACCAGTCTTTTGTGCTGCTCTCATGGCAGATGAATAGCATTGTGCCTCACCAGGTAACTCCAACTGAAGGTCCCAAGCATTTATAAATATTTGCCTGTAAAATGAACTGAGGCCTAAACTGCATCCGGACGTTGGCTGGGATGAAACGAAGGTCATCTCTGATGGTCCATTCAGGAAAGGAGGCAGGAAGGAACACTGGGGCCTTGGGGTGTAGCAAAAGGTCAAACAAACATTTCAGTTTTCTATCATTTGACCCCAACTCTTTGTGACAGCTACAATAGTTCAACTTCTGGTTCATACACAACAGCAAGCCAAAATTAGGGGGAAGTGAATCTTAAACATTCTGGCAAAGTCCTTCTGGTAGCACAGGAAGAGGAGGAGGGGGAGAGGCATGAACCCAAAGCTTTGCTTGGAGTTCTTCCAGCTCATGTACATAACACTAAAACTGTGAACCTGTCCCATGTGGAAGGAAGTGTTAGAATTCCTGCTCCATGATTGCAGTCATGGGATTTCTGCCTTTCACAGGACGGTATATGCTTTGGCTCCACAGAGTGGGAAGTGACGGAGACAGGATGTTTGTGTTCCGTGAAGTGGGACTATTGTCCTTTGTTTTTTCCCCTCTTTGCTGTCTGATGCTAGAGAGAGAGGGAGCCATGTTGCAGTGCTCCATGTGTGTTTATATGTAAATAAAGTAGATTAGCCAAAATGCTGAGTTGCTGAGGTCTGTCACACGAAATGCGCAAACTCTGTGGATCCCTAAGTGTGCCGGTGTTGGTTGACATTGTTCGCTGTGATGTTCGAGCAGAAGAAAGCTTTTGAAGCTCCCGAACGATCGACCAGGAGCGAGGGAACATGCCAGTCAGGCATGTGTCTCTGCCAGGGTCCTACTCAAGTGTAGGCTGAGCTCCTGACAGGAAGAGGGGTGGTCAGTAGTGATCAGTGGAGTACTGCTTACCTAACCTGACACCCGTATAGCTGTGGCTTTCTGGGAGGGGTGAGGCAGCAGCAAGGATGCCTAAACATGTGAACCTGGTCATTGTAGCAACAAGGATGTACTGGCAGGCAAGCTGCATTGGCTCCAACACCATGCCAAATTCTACTGGAAACAGGAGAAGATATTGGTGGTATCCCAATTTCAAAGCAGCCTTCTCAGAGAGGTTCAACTGGCACCAGTGCTTTTTTCTGGGGGGACACAGGGGTACACATACCCCTAAACATTTTGTGAATGTTTGTACTTTTGTCCATTTACTGTATTTATTTTCCCTGATTTGAACAATAAAATGGTCATTTTCTTGAGTCAAAATGAGAATACCCCTAAACATTTTTTTAGAAAAAAAGGACTACTTGGCACCATCTTTATGAAATTTCCAGCACCAGGTGAAGAGTTATCTATTCTTTAATTAACACTTTATAGTCTCAATCTCTGAGTCTTAAGCTGAGTTTTGAATTGTGCTTTAGGGGTTTTTAAAAATTAATTTGTTATAGTTTTTTCTGTTTATACTGTTTTTAAATATTGTTTTTGCTTTGTGAGCCATCCAGAGAATTCCTGCTATGGGAAAACATTATTATTATTATTAATTAATCATATTAATCAAACTTATTAGTTGCCCCTTTTACAAAATGCAACTCAAATAAATGCAATAAATAATCAACAGCCTAGTACTTACTGTCTGAACCTGTGACACATTGTCTCTGAGCTATATATCCCCCCTCCCATTAAGATGATGAAGAAAAGTACACATCACTTTATTGACAGCATAGTCTATCCTCCATTTCCTTTTTCCCATAAGGACCCTTGTCAGTAGAAAGATGGTTGAAAATATGGGCATCTTGCAGCACTTAGGAATATTGGAGCTGCTAAATAGCTAGGTTGAGGGGTCCAAACCCAAGAGAGATCTAGGCATGTTATACATTTGTATCAATACTAAGGTTCCAGACAGATTTCTACCGGGAGGAACCCCCTGGTTGGAAAATGTAAACTTTTATTTTATTGTTATTTACTAAATTTGTATACCACCATTCATCCTCAGGGCAGTTAACACACACACACACACAAAATACAATATAAAAACCACAGTGTGGATCAACTTAAAATTTCATTTTCTATAGTGTAATTTAGAAGACACCTTTTGAAAGATAGAAATAAATAATATGTGTGCACTCAGATATCCTACCTGTTGTTTTTGCTCTTTAGTGCAAGTGCTAATTGCTCCTACCAGCCCCGCAGCTGCAGATTGTTCTCCTGCTGGACCATTTCCTTCTGAGGAACCATCCATTGTCAAAGGTACGCAAAACCTAAAATGGCAGGTGTACAATGTATACAGGTGAAGCATGTGCCAGATTTTAGGCAGCTAAAGGTTTTCAAAGATGGCAGCAACGAGACATTTTATAGGGCACATTAACCTACATACAGAACCCTTTCTCTCCCATAGTAACTGAACCCAGATTTTTTATTATTCATTCTTTCTTACATTACTCCCCTGGCCGCCCCAAAAATCCCATGGATATACTTCATCTCCACATGTTAATTCCTGCAAGAGTACTTCTAAAGCTTCAGAAGGCACAACGAAAATGTTAAAAAACAACAACGGCAGATTAGGACAATTTGAGGGCTGCTAAATCTAATAACATTATCAGCAAGAATGCCAAACAGCCTTGTGGCACATTAAAAAAAACACCTAACAAATCTGTTACGACAGGAAACTACATCAGATGTGTATGCCGTAATAATACATTTGTAGGTGTTTAATGTGTCACAAAGCTCTGCTGGCTGTGGGCAAACAAACTAACAGAATTATCAGAAAGCCAGTGACAAGTACACATTAGAGATATATTAAAAGGTATTGAAGCAATACATTGGTACCTCGGGTTAAGAACTTAATTCGTTCTGGAGGTCCGTTCTTAACCTGAATCTGTTCTTAACCTGAAGTACCACTTTGGCTAATGGGGCCTCCTGCTGCTGCCGCGCCGCTGTTCTCATCCTGAAGCAAAGTTCATAACACGAGGTAATATTTCTGGGTTAGCAGAGTCTGTAACCTGAAGCGTCTGTAACCTGAAGCGTCTGTAACCCAAGGTAGCACTGTATACTATAAAGGTCTACAAACGTTCGCTTGGCTTTCTAGCCAAGCCACCAACAATCCTCAGTACTAATTCCAGCCTCACCCACCACCTCTCTGACCCGTGCAGAAGACGACTTCCAAAAGACACCAGGTTTTTGGGGTACTGCAAAAGACACCAGGTTTTGGGGATAAGCTTTTGGTTTCTACTCCTGATGTGTAAGTCTGAACCCGTCTTCCCTAATCCGAAGCCCTCCAACTATATTGGACTACAGCTCCCATCAGCCCCACCCAACATAGAGGACTCAGGAAGGAGGCGGAGCCTGGCCTGAATTGCACCAGAAATCTAGCTGAGATTTTAAAAAAAATATATGAGGAGATATGGCGGCTGCTTTTATTCTTAGCCAAATTAGCTGCAGGCGTGAGAGGCTCTCACGCCTGCAGCTAATTTGGCTTAGAATAAAATAAAATATATATTTGGCTAAGAATATATTATAAAATATATATTTGGAGATTGCACACACAGGGTTTCTTTCAGGTCAAGTTTTGTAACAATCAGGAATGGAGGTCATGGAAATAAGCTGAATAAATCAGGAGCTGGAATCGGGCCAATGTGCTTTCCTGTCCCTGTTCCTCTGCACCAAAACAGAAATCTTCCAGGATTTGTTAATGGCTGCTTCTCCTTGTGTGTATAAGCCCTTCTTCTCATCCCCCCCACCCCACTTCAGGGAACAATGTATCTGGCTTCTCCCTCCTCTTTATAGTTAGAAAGCTCAGTTAATTACAGGGACTTCTTCCATACATTCTAACTATATATTTCCATTTATTTTTGTATATAATTTTATTAAGTTTTCTGTTTTACAATTTAAAATACGCATTTTATATCCTTAAGATACCAGTTACTTCATTTCTTCTCTTTCCATGGTTCCTTTTGCATATCATAAACCCCTTCATATTTTACAAAAAAAACTATTCCATTGTTGCATCCATCCAAATTTGTTTACACTGTTGAATTTATCTTAACGCTTCCAGCAGTTTCAGCCGTACACAATTATTTCCCATATATTCAATAAACCTTATTCAATCTTCTTTAAATGTATGTTCTTCCTGTTCTCTTATTCTGTGTGTTAAGTCTGCGAGTTGTGCACGTTCTGTCAACTAGAGTTGTTGCCATTCTTCTTTAGTTGGGACCTCGCTTGTTTTGCATTTTGGGGTAATTACAGGGACTTTTTAATGACGCAACAGCTTTAGACAGCTTTCCTTAAAGGTGACGATATTTCCAAAATATAAGATAAAAAGCAAATAAACTAAAACCAACATACAGCAACAGTGTTTTGTGTTGTGTAGGCTCCTATGGTGTAAGTAATGGGCCCCAACTGCTAACCTGCTCCCTAAAATATCACTGGTCTGCTCATTTCTATATCAATTACTTTGATAAAACACATATTCTGTTCTGTGCAAATGGCTTTAGATACCTATTAGGTTCATAAATTACCATATAGCATATATTCAACACAAAAAGCAGCGATAATTTGTTGTTGACAAAGGACAGCTGGACATATAAAGGGCCCCATTACCTTCAGTAGCTTAGGGCCTCATCAAACCTAAATGCGGCTCTGAGCAGGGCGTGTCATTTTAAGGGGTGAAACTTATTTCCCCCCCAAATTTCTTCAGTGAAGGATCTTTAAAATATTGTTTTTGGGTGTGAAGAATTCAAACCTGCTGTTATTTTTGTGACTGGACAACATTTAGCTTAGTAAATCTAAGATTACCACAGAAACATAGAATTGCAGAATTGGAAAGGACCATGAAGTCCAACCCCACAATGCAGGAATCAGTATGGGGCTGGAACACACAGCCCTGAGATTAAGAGTCTTCTAAGAACTGCTTTCAGAAAAGCAAAGAATTTTAATTTTACCTTCTGAAAACCTCAGGTAATATAGAATACGTAACTGCAAATACTTGGCCATGCTTTTTAACAACTTCTATGCAATTTCTCACACATTTTACTTACCAAGCAAAACTAAATTATATTAATTTAACCCAAATATGTTTTGAATTCCCAAGTCGCGTTAGAACTTTTTAGCACCCTTCGCTTTTGAAAGCTGGAAAGTCAACACACACAACTCTCACATTTCATTTACCTGCAAAAGTTTTATTTTTATCTGAAACTCATGTGCTTCCCTGTTGCATAATGCCCAAAAGGGAAACACCAAACTCCTTATGCAGTGATGAGGCCAAAAACACTGGCACCTAAGACAAAAAATCCAAATGGCGCTCTCAACTGTGGTAAAATATATATAAAAAACTAAGTAACTGACAATTTGCTGTTCTTAAATGGTACTCCAAATTCTGATATTTGAAGTTGACCACCACGCTCTTTCTCACTGTAGGGCCAGTTCCAGAAGCAGTGGCATCACTGTGTTACTCTTTATCTTAAATATGAGTTCTGCTGTCTTTACATCTGATATGTAGGCCACACATATAACACAGGTCCGCTGTGCCATCTCCTTTCATTGCAATGTTATTTCCATCAGCAGTCACCGAAAATGGTCACTGAAAAGTATTTCACAAAGTTTAAAAACTGAAATTGGAGGCTGTCTAACTGGTCACGCTGAAAGGCCCTGTGTCGATTTGAAGTAAGAAACAGGACTTTAAAAAAAAATAATGATTTTTTTCCCCCTTAAAAACAAACAAACAAAAAAACCTGTACAGCAACATGTAATATGTAGTTAAACTAATATGCCATTAGGTGTCACTATTGTTCTATGAAGGCGCAAGGCCAGTATCATGCCACCCGAGCAATGAAAAATATGTTTCTTTTTGACACAGACTATGAAGCATTCGTTTGAATTGCCATCCCACTTACAAATGAAATACCTTGCAAGGTTTTCACACAGCTTTTAAGTTAGCATAAAAATTATTGCCAATAATTATTTTGACACATAGGTAAAGGTAAAGGTACCCCTGCCCGTACGGGCCAGTCTTGACAAACTCTAGGGTTGTGCGCCCATCTCACTTAAGAGGCCGAGGGCCAGTGCTGTCCGGAGACACTTCCGGGTCACGTGGCCAGTGTGACAAAGCTGCATCTGGCAAGCCAGTGCAGCACACGGAAACGCCGTTTACCTTCCCTATTTATCTACTTGCACCCGGGGGTGCTTTCGAACTGCTAGGTTGGCAGGCGCTGAGACCGAGCAACGGGAGCGCACCCCGCCGCAGGGATTCGAACCGCCGACCTTTCGATCGGCAAGCCCTAGGCGCTGAGGCTTTTACCCACAGCGCCACCTGCGTCCCATTTTTGACACATAACACGCCATAAATCCCAATGCAAGTTTCAGAAAGAGCCACTATTTCTCTCATCCCAAATACCCGCTTTAACACACAAATCCTTGCCTCCAGGGCCAGCCTTACTACTGGGGCAAGGCAATCGCCTCAGGCGGCACAGAGGGTGCAGTAGCAGCAGCAGCAGCCCCCTATGGCATTCCTCATGAGCCCCCTGAATAATTACTCTCTCTTGGAAGACCAGAGCTCTGTATGCCACAAAACCTGGCATACATCTCCTAAAGTAGCCTGCACACTCCTGTTTGCTCCATAACTGATAGCCGGGCCCCATAACCCTGAAGCAAGCACATCACGTACCCAGCTGTCCCCAGCCTGCCAGGTTGCTGAGCCTGCATAATCATGTCCCCACAGTGATAACTGCAAGGCTGGTCACACCTGCTCTGCCCCTGAGCTCAAGATAAGGATGGGATAGGAAATAACTGCCCTGTAGCCAATTGAAAGAATCCCTGACTTAAGCATGCTTTGTCTACGCAAGTTCTTAGTCAATAGTAACACGAGAAAGGAAGACACTGGGCATGCACTTGCTAGGATAGTATAAATGCTTTGGGTTTTGTGCATTCGGGGCCTGGTCTTTTGGAGAGATCCTGCCACACCTCTATGCTGCAGCACTGAATAAGCTCTTTTGACCTTCTGCCCGTTGTCTTTTATTGTGACAAATAGGCAGCAAGGGAGGTCTTGCCTCCATAACATAGCCATCCCATGCCTTCCAACTGCTGGTATGAGAGGCAGTGCACACTTCATGTTTGCAGCAATCCCTATCTATCCTGTATCCATCTTGTCGTTCCTTAGGAAATACAAGTAATTTGCAACTTAAGTGCATTTAACTTGTACACACTCAGCTTTACACACCTGGCATAAAAATAAATAGAAAGGGGTTGTTGTTGTTTTTTAGAAAATGATTACAGCAATCCCACCCACCATTGGACCCAAAATTTTTTTACTATACGCAATGGTGGCTTTGCACACAATCGCTGGAACCTAACCCCCACATAATATAAGAGTCGCCTGCACTGCATTTTGATGCATTTTCCTGCAAACCGGCTTCAATCCATATTGTGAAAAACGATGGACCTAGCCGTAATGTGTACACAGCTTCAGGTAAAATGGAGGGTGCTGTACCATTGCCAGTGTTGAAATAAGAATCAACTAAACAGTCAGCTTCTGTACATGTAATATGGTTGGAGAAATGTCATCTTCATTGTCGCATAAAATGCCCTGGGCCAGCTTTCCTTATTTCTCAGAAGTCTACCCAGCCTATCCTCTGCTATGCACAGTTTACATATTTTAACAGAAAAAGGACACTACTCATTTGGATAATCAAACTTATGAGGATTTCAGTATTGTCTTAATGCTTCTCTTGGATAGCCATGTGTCCTACTTCGTTGAATATATGTCTCTCTTTAAAGGAGTCCATTATCTGAAAAGCTTCCTATGTCATGGAGTGATCAGTGCTGGATTTACGTATAAGCTAAACAAGCTATAGCTTAGGGCCCCTCTCTTGGGGGCCCCCAAAAATGTCACTATTAATATACTTCTTCTTAATTGTATTTCAGTTCAACAATTTCTCTGATAAAATACATATTTTGTTATGTGAAAATGGTTTTAGATACCCATTAGGTCCATAAATTGCCATATAGCATATATTCAGCACAAAAAAGGGACAACTTGTTGTTGACAAAGGACAGCAGGACATATAAAGGGCCCCATTACCGTCAGTAGCTTAGGGCCTCATCAAACCTAAATCCGGACCTGGGAGTGATTCTGTAAATAATTAGTCCCCAAAGTGGGAGCAGGTGATGGGGCTGCCTTATAAATCTTGGAGTCAACCTGCGGGGGAGGGGAGAGTACACGCTGTAGATAAGACTGCTGTTTGATGTCTGTAACTGGTGCCAGAGAAGACTGCACTAAAGCCTTGTAACCCAATCCCCTACCTTTGAGTTATTGGAAGCTTGGAGGGAGGACTTGGGAAGGTGACCCCCTCCTTGACAACCTGGTCCAAGTACAGATGAAACCATAAGGATGGAAAACAGGGCTCTTTTGTCGACATAGACAGTGAACTCTGCAGGCACACAAGGTGACTTGATCACAGGACTTCCTCATTAAGGTAAGATGTATTTCTGTCAAATTATCTAAAGGCAGCTATAAGGGAGGTGGGTGGCGCTGTGGTCTAAATCAGAGCCTAGGGCTTGCTGATCAGAAGGGCGGTGGTTCGAATCCCCGCGAGGGGGTGAGCTCCCATTGCTCGGTCCCTGCTCCTGCCAACCTAGCAGTTTGAAAGCATGTCAAAGTGCAAGTAGATAAGTAGGCACCGCTCCGGTGGGAAGGTAAACAGCGTTTCCGTGCACTGCTCTGGTTCGCCAGAAGCAGCTTAGTCATGCTGGCCACATGACCCAGAAGCTGTCTGCGGACAAACGCCGGCTCCCTCGGCCTATAGAGCAAGATGACCACACAACCCCAGAGTCATCCGTGACTGGACCTATCGGTCAGGGGTACCTTCACCTTTAAAGGCAGCTATTTGTATAATCACTGAAGATTTTTGCTGACCTAGTAGTACAAAATGAGGAAGATAGTTCCAGGAAATCGGACACTGGAGCGGAAGAAGGAAGATACTTTAGCCTATTGTAAATAAAATTGCTCAAGCCACAAACAAGGAAGAGGAAGCTGCGTTGATACTGCAGCTGTGCATTTAAATCTGCGAAGGAGCCAGTAATACAAAAACCTTTCTCGGAAAGAGCAACTGCACACAGAGGTAACTGCTACCAGATGATATCGCATTGCCAAACACACATTTACAGAAAAGGTAATCTGGAAAAAGTTAGTTGGACTGACACCATTTCAGTTTATTATATTATTTTGATAAACCATTAAATATAAAAGTTTGGATAGTTTATACCATGCTGGTTTAAAAGGAATTGTGCAGAAGCTTACATTAATAAGGTGCTTTTCTGCCTTCAAAACTAAACCATATCATTCAGGGGGAAACAAAAATCCTTTTTATTCCAAACCTTTCTACAATAGAAGGATGAAACACTGCTCTGTAAATGTTTTCCCCTCTCTTACAAATTTCACAGCAAATTAGTTACTTGGAAGAAGCATTTTAGTCCACAAATTAAACCTGCACTTGTACTAGAATGAAAAGGGGTTTTTATATTTAACTCTTCCATGTAAAGCTTTTCTCTATTTTTGCAGCAGAGAGGGACGAATGCAGCATTTAATGTGAATATGCACAAAAAGTGTTCTGAGTGTCATGAATGCAATGACAGTAACTGATCATTTACTGAAGTTAGCTGCATTGACCTAAAATCATGTCATTTTTTTTAAAGGTGGACACAGATTTCCGGCACATTTGGCATATTAGAGAGAGATCAAACTTTTTCAATAAGTTAAAATGCCTATATCCCATATCAAAGGACCACTGTACATTTTATCTTGAACTGCTATGTCAATAGCGTAAGCTTTGCCAGCTCAGAATTTAGGAGAGAAAACCACAAGTTCCCCACCTGTTCTCTTCTGCAGAATATGAAGAATCATCCCACCCCACAAGCTGGAACTGAAATTTGAATGTTATTGCAAACAGATACATATGTAGATTATTATTTTCTACCAAGTTAGCATTTTTATGTGCATATATATATATATATATATATATATGTATATCTTACCTAATCTGATAATTAAACTGCAAAAAGCAACCTATCGCTGCATTCCATTTGGAGTTGCACAGAGCAGAAATTCAAATGATGGTAGAATTACACAATGGTCCACAGATAGTCTCTTGGTAGCGATGCTGCTTGTTTGCTATACACAAATGTAATTGGACACAATGGGCCGCCGATTCTGCCAATTAAAATTGTTAGTGCACCTGAGACATGATTTAATCAGTGATTCTGTAGACTGCATGAGAAAAATACTGTATGGCAAAAAGAAAGTGCACATTTTAAAAGTGTGGATGGCAGTTTTCAAATGTTTGATTTGTTAAAAGAGTTATATCAGCTAGGAACTGTTCAAAATTTAAGAGCTCTCATAAACACAAAACAGACCATTCTCTTCATGTGACTTCTCCATCCATTAGGACTCAAGCCTACAACACACACTATCAGAAGTCATATCAGTTGTGCATTCAGTGTGTGCAACATCACACAGCTCTGGCCAAAGCAGGGATCTTCAGAGACTGGAAGATCAGCCAAGCCCAACAAAGAACAACAGACCACAGTCAGTAAGCTGGTGACACTGGCTTTAGGTCAGGTTCCCCTACAAGTCTTTAATTTGAATATGTTGCTGGTGGTTATAGGCTTTCAGGGTTGGGCTCTATGAGCCAGAGAATGAGATCTATGGGACCAAGGAGAAATTGTCACAGAGGTGTAGGCCAGAGTTTGGGAGTAAGTAGGAAATGGAACCAAGGAATAAGTCAGAGATGAAAATCTGTGCCAGTAAACAAGTCAGAATGAGTACCAAATAAGCAAGCAAGCACCCAAAAAATGAGCACTGAACAAACCAATTACTTGTGACTGGACTAAAGCCAGGAAGACTTTGCTTTTCAGGCAAGGCTGAATTCACCACGGAAACCACTTCCTGCCCAGGGAGAGTCAATGGCCATCTTTTCTCATGTGGTGAAAAGGATGCAGAGCCCTCAGCTATTCCACAGTCCCATCACACAATCATGTATTTCATTTCTGGCACCCTGCGTTGTCTTTGACATGAACTTCCAGATTCCGTGTAGTAATTTAGAAGATATATTTTATTAACAAGCAAACATCCAAGTTGTACAACATCCATCAACTGAAAAGCTGATAGGCTTAGCGGAACAGTAACAAATACCAGTATGGGGAGTGTGCATAAAAGAGGGATGCAGAATAGGAGGAGAAAGGAGGCGGTGTGGAAATGGGGTGGTAGTCTGAGTGCAATGAAAAGTTGAAGGAAATAATTGATAGGAAGCAGGGAGTGAAGGGGTTAATAGTGTGCGCGCACAGAATGGGAGTGACAATAGGAGAGGAAAAGGCCTAGAAATGGGCGATCTGTGTGCAATGGAGAGTTGAGGAAAGTAGGGGCTGTAGGAAATAAAGAAGTGAACATGAAAATGGGGGTGCAAGGTAGAAGGAGGTATGGAAATGGGGTTGAAGATGAAAGCTTCTGAAGAACAAGGGGGATGGTGGCTTCATAACTGGACAGAAGGTGGAAAGGGTGTTTAGCAGTGTCAATGTGTGTGGGGAGAGATAGTGGGGCTACAGAATAGAAGAAGTGGCTTCAGAAACTGGGCAGGGAAAGTGAAAAGGGAGTTTAGTAGTTTATTGGGGTAGGAAGGCAAAGCTCTAGGGGGTTGATGTGGAAGGAGTATTTGGGGGGTTGGGAAGTTGAGGTGCCCCCCCTTAGTACGTTTTAAAAAGCAAGAAAGCTGAAATTTTACAGATGTGTAGCCCGAAGAGTCCCACGTCACATAGCAAACTGACAACAATGGCTTCTTCTAGTTGCTAGTTCTTCATTTCAACTGGTAAGGCTTGCTACATTCCATCCATTTGACATAAGCGTCAAGATATTCCTTGAGTTTCCTTCTACCTTTGTTTAGGCACGGGGTTATTTTTTTAGTTCATTTTGTCTCGTATGGCAATGTTCTGAGTAGAAATTTGACTCCACAGTAGCCTGATTTGGACAGACACCATCGCAAGACTACCACCATTTAAAACATGAAGTGGGAGCTCTACGCACAAAATATGTGCTCCTTTAAAAAAGAAAAAGCTACTAAAGCAGTTACCAAAAAACACAGATATTTGGAAGAATTATCAAATGTCAGATGTCCATATTTCTTTGTATCCACTTGACCATTTTAGTAACCGATTCTTTTCTTTCTTCATTTCTAGATTTTGCTTTCTGCAGTATCTCTGTAGGGGTTGTTCTTTGTTCTGGTTCAAGGGTATTGTTAAGAAAAACCTGGACCTAAAATAATTAATGTTTATGGTAAATTGGCAAGTGTTATTCAAAGTATTGCGTTTTCACTTCCACTCTCTCTTTAATTATTATTTTAAAAAATCCTACATACATTTCTGCCACCTCCAACCTTCATTTCCACCACCCTCCTCTGCACAGAAGGATAACATTGGGGGAAAACACAGAAGAACAAAGAAAGTGAATTCACAGGACTCTTGTCCATTCTGGCTTTGGGGCAATTAAAGAGAAGACTCCAGTCCCTGCTGATATGGATCAGAGATGGGCAAAGGCTTCTAAGCAGTGGAACTACCTAAGAAACTCAGCTGCATTATTCTTTCTATTCCACATGGTTTTTAAATAAGATTTTTTTTTTTAAGGGCTTAAATCCTTCATTTTCAGAGTGACTGTTCTATGTTGTGTCTGTTCTACTTACCACTTGAACCTCAAAGTCTGTACTGATAGAATTCATGAAAGCGTATAATGGTTCAAAGGAGAACCTATAAAAGAAAGCATGTTTATAAAGAGAAAATATTTTGATAAAAATGTTGTGCGTGCGCCACTTGTCTGTTTTCACTCAAGCATATTTTGACAGAACGTTCATATGTATTACCAGAGTAAACAATTCACCTTGTTAAGGGAATGAATGTTCTATGATTTAACACCACGGATGTAGCCAAGGGGGGCGGGAGGCAGATGCCCCCCTAAATCAAGTACTGTATTTTTTGCTCTATAAGACTCACTTTTCCCCTCCTAAAAAGTAAGGGAAAATGTGTGTGCATCTTATGGAGCGAATGCAGGCTGCGCAGCTACCCCAGAAGCCAGAACAGCAAGAGGGATCGCTGCTTTCACTGCACAGCGATCCCTCTTGTTGTTCTGGCTTCTGAGATTCAGAATATTTTTTTTCTTGTTTTCCTCCTCCAAAAGATAGGTGCGTCTTATGGTCTGGTGCGTCTTATAGAGTGAAAAATACGTTAAATAAAAATATTTAACTAACTGAGGTTCTGCCCATGTTTAACACCCTTATTATGTTTTCCGTATACTATTTTCTGTGTGATTCTTGAGTATTTCGTCTCTGGATTATATTGGTATCAGGGATGCATATATCCTGTCCGCTTCCCCCCGAAGAAAATGCAGCCCTCAGTCGGGAAAATGGTTTGTCACCCCCTGCTCTAGATAATGGATTGGATCCAGAGATTCCCATGAGCTGAATTTCATTCATGAAATGCCGCTGTGAGCAGAAAGGAGGCAGGTAAATAATCCCCCACAACCTTCCCTGCATCCCCAGGTCCCCAACAAAAACCTAATCTGCAGAGTTAGAAAACTCTGAAACAGTATGGGAGATACTTTGGAATATCCCATAACAAAGTGGAATGGGGGGTGGCCTCCCCCCCCCCCCCGTTTTCCATGAGTAGGAACTTCCACTCCTTCCGCAAATGGATTTGAGATAATATGTTGGTTCCAAGCCAATGAGTTTTGGGTACTTTTCATTTATATATTCAAGTATATAACATTAAATATCTGTTCATTTTTTAATGCTGTGGTGTTTATTCTCTTTTCCAGTAAATTAACGTGCTTAATAGATTCTCAAGCACACCACCATTGTGTCTGGGTTTTTGAGGGGGGGGGGGATTTTATCCCTTATTCTGTTGATAGCCAAGTAAAACAAAACATTTGAAAAGTAATTAACACTTCAACCCTACCGGACCCAACAGATTAACATTAGAAAATCAAGTTAAAGGGAAATTACGAAAGCAGTCGCTTGCCATACCTATTATATAAACGCGACCAATTTTCTGTTATGAATTTCCATGCTATCCAGTGGCCAGTCTCACTTTCCGCCACGTGTCTAATTACTTCTGATACAAGATCTGATGAAGTTACAGAATCATTCAGGATATACTGCAAGAATCTAAAGAGAGGTTTATTCAAAATAAACATAAAAATTATAATAAAACAATTTCCAAAACACTTCTAAGATGAGCACCAGACTTCCATCTTCATACATTTTACATTGTGGAGGGGAGACAAATAGGGCTGGGCGAGGAATCCAGTGAACTGGGATTGCAGAGTGGACACACCAGATTTGATCTACTGAGATGTGGCATCCAGTCTTACTCCATTGCCTTGCTCCAACTCTCTTATGGCTTTTTCTTTGAGACAATCAGAGAGCTGTCCATTTGTCCTCCTGGTTGCCTTTTAAAAACTAATCAGAGCTGCCTGCAAGTGGCTAGCTAGCACACAGGGCTCCTGCCACCACTATATGTACATTCCAAATAATGTCATCATCAAGTTCTAATGCTCCCAGGGAGACTTTGCTACTACATTGTTTTGAACGTGCGCAGCAGAACTGCAACTTCCATCAAACTTGATCATTGGCCACATTTGTTAGGGATGGTAAGAGTTGAAGTTCAAGTAATAATAATAATAATAATAATAATAATAATAATAATAATAATAATTTATTTATACCCCGCCCATCTGGCTGGGTTTCCCCAGCCACTCTGGGCGGCTTCCAACAAAACACTAAAATACAATAACCTATTAAACATTAAAAGCTTCCCTAAACAGGGCTGCCTTTAGATGTCTTCTAAAAGTTTTGTAGTTATTTTTCTCTTTGACATCTGGTGGGAGGGCGTTCCACAGGGCGGGTGCCACTACTGAGAAGGCCCTCTGCCTGGTTCCCTGTAACTTAGTTCCTCGCAGCGAGGGAACTGCCAGAAGGCCCTCGGCGCTGGACCTCAGTGTCCAGGCAGAACGATGGAGGTGGAGACACTCCTTCAGGTATACTGGGCCGAGGCCATTTAGGGCTTTAAAAGTCAGCACCAACACTTTTAATTGTGCTTGGAAACGTACTGGGAGCCAATGCAGGTCTTTCAAGACCGGTGTTATATGGTCTCAGCAGCCACTCCCAGTCACCAGTCTAGCTGCCGCATTCTGGATTAGTTGTAGTTTCCGGGTCACCTTCAAAGGTAGCCCGGAAGTAACATTTGAGGGGCCAAAGATTCCCCACTTATGAGATAAAGCATAATGGACAAGGAACATGAAGAACCTGCATGTGAATGCAAAATCTGACCAACCTGGTAGCTTTCTGTAAGCCTGTGGTGGCCTGGGATTCAGACTCGGATGCTGAACCTGAGGGATCCCAGCCTGCACAGGATTCCCCGCCTCCAGAACCAGCTGAGCCGGGGCTGGGGCATGAGCCTGAAGGGTCCTCACCTGTGCTAGATCCTCAGGTGCAGGCATCAGCTGAGTCTGCTCTGGCTCCTGAGGTGATGGAGGACCCATTGCCTGCAGGTGTTGTACTCTCAGCCCTGTCAGAGGAAGCTGAGATTGCCTCTGGGTCCGATAACCCTCCAGCCTTTCCTGAGCTGCAGAGGCTCAGGGCAGAGATGCGGAGGGAACAAAGTTCCTGCAGGAGGAGTGCTCGCCTCCAGGCCAGGAGAGGCAAGTCACCAGAGGATCGGGGCCGCCCTATGCCTCAGGGCAGATAAAAGCCAGCCAGCCCCAGTCCCAAGTTGTCGGAGCAACATTGTTGGTTGCCAGTTCCTGCCTGAACCCTGTCCTGCTTTCCTGCCTGAGCTCCTGACCTGCCCTGGCTCCCTGCTTACAAGCCTGTTCCTGACTTCACCCGGCTCCCTGCCCTGCACCCAGCTTCAGCTACTACGGACTGCCATCCCGTTGCACCTTTGACCACAGACCGGACTTGGACCTCGCTTCTCAAGTAACCCAAGGGACCAGCACAAAGCCACTGGAATGCATATTATTTGTCTTAATAATAATAATAATAATAAATTTTTATTTATATCCCGCCCTCCCCAGCCGAAGCCAGGCTTAGAGGAAGCCCCTGCTGAAGCCTGACCTATCCAGCGAATCCTAAAAATCTTGTCTTCTTTTAAGCAAGATGGAAACTTGCTCTAAATTTTTGTCTTATGATCGCAGAGGTGCAGCTGTGGACAATTTCTCCTAAAGTCGCAGGCACCAGAGACCACTTTGTTAATTAAAGATGGACTTTCTTAACTACACCACTCAGGGGGCCCCCCAAGTGCTGAGAGTAATTCAACTTCTATCCCGCCAACCTGATAATCAAGGAGCAAGTTCTGAAGTGTTGTGGAGGAAGGGAAGATTGCTGAGTGCACATTAGCTAACTTTATGCTGAGAAGAAGACTGCCTCCCTAACAAACCCTGCAAGATTGTGTGCTAGACTTGGACAGCAAGGGTTTGTGTTGGTTGTGTTGCTAGGCATTTCACCCACATCAAGAGAGGGGAGCAGCAGCTGTGGAGAGCTCATGGAATGGATTGTGTAAAACAAAACAAAAAAGAGTAATGCTTTTCACACCATTTCTGTTGTTTGTCCTCAGTGCAACATTCAGTTACTGAGCATAAATTCACGATAACTGATCAGATAACCCAGCAAAAAACATATTAGTAGTAGTAGTATTATAAGGGATCACAAAATTCAGTAGTGAATTTCCCCTGTCCAGAGAAAAACTTGAATGAATAAGATGTATAATGTTACTGATTTTCAAACAAATCTGGAGTGGAGTCCCTAAGACATTTGAATGGTACCTTGTACGCCTCTTTCCAGCAACTCCTGGAGCCAAGCTGGTGCCAAATGTTTTGCTCTGCTTTCCTTTGGACCACATCAGTGAAGCTGAGAATGGAGTCTTGTCACCTGGGCAGACCAGGACCTCCATATGGGCTTAAGCTCTGGAGAGGTCACTTCAGTGCTCTTAAAAAAAGTGGTTTGACTTCACCTCCCCCCCCCCCCAACACACACCCAGGATCACTCCATTGTCTTTTGAGACTGATGCATGCCAACAACAAATTTGGCAAACATTTTTTAAATGCACTGAAACAGTAATTTAATTACGGTCACCTTTGAAGTAACCATGGCTCACGGGTACAGCTCATGGCGAAGAGTAGGTGATAATTTCCTTGACTATCATTCCGCTTGTACATTTGCCATTCAAAGTCCCATTCTTTGTCACTACCCAGCTGAATACCAAAGCAATGAATGGCACTGCTAATAGAAACGGGAACCCTGCAAGAGAGATTATCACTTAGAACAGGCACCATGCAATCCTTTGCTTCACAATTTAAAATAACCTATTGACATAATGAAATCTGTCACTATGGATGATGGAATTTCACATCATACACTGTGGTTAAGACAAAAGGAATTTAGAGTTCTCCATTTCAAAAAATGAGAATTTGCTAATTGGAAGATTCACATATGGGAATGCTATACTCTTTTCTGATAAAATGGAGTATTCCTATAAAAACATTACCTAGGTACAAAGAGGACAACATCATGAGAATAATTAAGCCAAGTTTGAAATTTTGTGTTTTCAAATATTTAACTTGAGAATTCTGAAAATCTTTCAAATCTTCAACTAAGAAACTTCTGTGAATATTTCAGAAATATGTTTACGATCTCTCCTTTTTATTGAAAAGCTTTTGTTTTTATTGAAAAGCCTTTAGTATTTGTACTGTTTGTTAATTATGATAGAAAGCAGTCAATGGAGAAAACGATGAACATTACTTGGACTATTACAATTTCACTTATTTGTGCAGCAATATGCTGTTCAAAGAACAACTGAACTTCTTTAACTATAACTATTACTTTGCTAATATGAACTGATGTGTTACTGTATTGCCATGTGTGAAGCTAACTTCCACCCCTCGTTCACACTCTAATTGTGGCTCCTTCCAAATGAATCAACACCTAACACAAAGAAAAACCTACTCAGCCATTCTGTGTACTGAATAACCGTTGGTTTTTTTAATGAAGGGTTTTGTGAAAATTTCACTTGCTCCAATACACGACAGCCTGGATAGATTAGTTGGTTAGAGCAAGGTGCTGATGATAATGCCAAGGTTGCAGGTTCAATCCCCGTATGGGACAGCTGCATATTCCTGCATTGCAGGGGTGTTAGGGGTCCCTTCCAATTCTATGATTCTTTATAACCAAATATGTATCTGACCTGTCAGAAGGGGAAGAAAATCCTTTTTATTGAACCCCAGCAGGAATCATCCGTAACCAGCTAGTATTTTCTCAGTCGTAAATTTGCAGACAGATATTATGCACCATACTCACTCAAAATCGGGGTCGTTCATCCACTTGGTGAAGATTTCGGAAGCTAGGTCTAAACAGTCACGGACCCCCAACCAACATGCAGTTTTTATAATGGTTCCTATGCCCCTTTTTGGAAGAAAGAATAAAATGTAAATGAATAAATAAAAGGAGACAGACAGAAAACATATTACCATATTTTTTGCTCTATAGGATGCACTTTTCCCCCTCCAAAAATTAAGGGGAAATGTGTGTGCATCCTATGGAGTGAATGCAGGCTCCTTGGCTTCAGCGATAGCAACGCGAAGCCTCCAGAACGCAGCGGGAACTTGAGCTGCGCTCAGGAGGCTTCAGGTTCCTTTTGCTGAAGCCGGAGGGCAAGACTCTCCTGGCTGCAGCAGAGAGGGAGAGCTGCGCAGCGCCCCTTCAGCGAAGCAGGAGGAGAAATGGAAGGGGTTCTGTTTCTCCTGCCGCTTCGCTGAAGGGGCGCTGAGCAGAGAGGGGGAAAATTTTTTTTTCTTGTTCTCCCCCTCTAAAACAAGGTGCGTCCTATGGTCGGGTGTGTCCTATAGAGTGAAAAATACAGTAAATGTGTTGCATCCCCCCCAAAAAAGGGGGGGGAGTTGATGTGAACTAATGCACCATCACTGGAGTCACCTGGAACTGCATCCTCTGCAGGCACCTTTGGGCACCTGAGTTTTTATGTGAGTTTATTTACAGGGAATGGCCACGGCCCATTGGTAAAGCATCTGCTTTGAATTTAATTACCAGTTTGCCAGCATCTCCAGGTAAGGCTAGGAAAGGTTACCTGTCTGAAACCCTGGAGAGTTGCTGCCAGTTACGTATATACAGTACATAGAGCTAGATAAACCAATAAGGCAGCTTTCTATGTTCCTATTGTCCAGTTTATCTGCTCTCATCGGGACTGCACAATCTGATTTCAGAAGTAGGGTGGGATTGATGAGTGAATAGGTCTGTTTCTGTGCATGGGGTTCGGCCAGGTGGCTTTTTAATTTCTTCCAAATTTGCAATTCTATCCCGTGGTTGAGTAGATTCCCAGTCTATGTTCATATGCTTGGATGACAGGGCAACTCGAACAACTAGCACTAAATTTACAAGACCGGGGACAGGATAGGGTGGAGGTGGGAAATCACAGAAGGATTTGTGGCTGTAACTTGCAGAATTTTTTTTAAGGAAAGGTCAGTAATGAAGAAGCCCTAGCACGGTACAGCTGATAAACATAAACTGTTGGCTTACCTTTATGTTGCACATTCCATGATAAGGATGCTGGTTTATTAAAAAAATTAAGGACTTACACAGTATAAAATTCATCTCCCAGTACTTCAAAGCTCTGACGAAGGAGATTTGTATAATGATGACATATTGGTGAAATCCTTGTTAAGAAATATTTCTTTGGAGAAAAGAGAAAGATGTAACATATAGATGAACTCTACAGTGGTGCCCCGCAAGACGAACGCCTTGCAAGACGGAAAACCCGCTAGACGAAAGGGTTTTCTGTTTTGGAGGCGCTTCGCTAAACGAATTTCTCTATGGGGTTGCTTCGCAAGACGAAAAAATCTTGCGAGTTCCCGCGTTTTTTCCCCTGCTTTTTCCCGCCCTTTCCCTAAGCGCTAAGCCGCTTATCAGCTGTTCTGCTGATAAGCCGCTTCTCAGCTGATCACTAAAAGCCGCTAGACCGCTAATAGCGCTAATCCGCTAAGCTGTCAATGGGTTTGCTTCGCAAGACGAAAAAACCGCTAGACGAAGAGAATCGCGGAACGGATTAATTTCGTCTTGCGAGGCACCACTGTACTTTTATTACGTTTCTTCTAATACAAACAGCACAATCTTTTCATATCTACTCAGAAGTCCCGCTGAAATAAATTTTCTTTTTGTCCCAGGTAAGCATGTATAGGGTCTGCACACAGCCTTAAGTAGATAACCTAGGTTAAGGTACTGTGGTTTTCATTTTAGCATTCTCCTTTTCCTCCTCCAATATTTATTTTATTATTATTTCCTTTGGCTACATTTGATAGAAAGCCTGTTTGGACAAGGATATTTCCCCCATGTGTTCTGTACAATATTTAGTGTTTTAGACACTGAATGGCAATAACAACGATTATAGCAGAGATTATTATATCTAATTTATATTAAAATATGGCCCTGCAATGTCAAAAAAATTTTTTCACTGACGAAATAACAGAACATATTGCTGCTGCTCGTGTGAATGCTTTTTTTCTACTTAGAATGAGGATGGAAATAACACATAATTCCTAAGTGGACAGCAAGACATATAGCTAACTCTTTGGGTGTTACATTAATGGCCACTTTTCTGCATGCATTCAAATGGGGAAATGTCACACCAGCAAGTATCTGTACTCATTGTAAAATATGCACCCTAAATTTCAGAATTTAGATACCTTTAAAACTGGGTATAATTCATAATCCCTCTGAATGAGGCCCCAACTCTCAACTTCTAGATGATGCAGTACCGATTCCCACACTAAGGTGTCATCTTCCTTTTCAAGGTACTTAGTTAAATATAGTGGAGTATCATACTCAGTATAACCAGACCTATATTAAAAGAAATCATATTTAAGCAATGCATACAAGCAGCTATGTACATATGTGTATGGGTGTTTTCATTATTAGACAATGATTACAAGCAAATAAATGGTCTGCTCTTGAAATACTTTAAAGAGAGCTCACAAAAGAATATTCTGCTAGGGCAGGGGTCAGTAACCTTTTTCAGCCGTGGGCCGGTCCAACGTCCCTCAGACCATGTGCTGGGCTGGACTATATGGGGGGGGGGGGAATGAACGAATTCCTATGCCCCACAAATAACCCAGAGATGCATTTTAAATAAAAGCACACATTCTACTCATGTAAAAACAAACTGATTCCTGGACCATCTGAGGGCCGGATTGAGAAGGCGATTGGGCCACATCCAGCAGCCCATGGGCCTTAGGTTGCCTACCCCTGTGCTAGGGGAATGCTGGGTTGTTTACAAACTGAAGTGTCTCCATTTAGAAATGATATGCAAAGAGTCCTTTATATGAAAGCAGATTCTACTGAAATCCACGGAACTTGCTTCCATGCAAAGTTCATGATCCGGCGAATGTGAAGCCGTGATTCAAAGTGGGGCCATTTGCACATGTGTAGCTTCACAGTTGTCAGTTATAGGAAGTGAAAGTTTAAAAAGCTTCGATGGGCATCCAGAGCTGAGAAAATCCCCAGGCACTGAGGTCTATGAGTGGTTTCCAGGGGATGAGTGCTCACACCTCCCTTTGTGGGCACCCTTTGTGGGACCGCACACAGCACACACACCCCGGGCCAGCTGGTTGGGCTGGCCCACCTCCCTGTGCTAGTCACTGGAGGTTCCCGCCAAACCCCACTTAACCTGTCAGCATTGTGTGGAGGCGGGGCCAGTTGCATAAATAGGAGGCGGAGCCAGCAGCAACCATGCAGTCGGCTCTGGAGCTTCACTCACCCACCCTTCCCTTTGCTTAATGCTTGTTTGCTGGTTAACCATTTCCCTTCCTGTTCAGCGGGCGCTGCTACGGTCTTTTGATGGTTGCTGTTGAAGAGCTGGGAAGGAATTCCCCTGCATTGGCAGGTTTTGCCTTCCCCGTAGCAACTGTCACAACTTTGGCGGTTTGAGGCCTTGAGCGGAATCCTTTGGTCTATCTTCCCTAAATGGGGGGGAGTGGTGACTCACACAGTCCCGTGACCAAGATTCCAGGGTCCCCTCTTAAAGGGGTTTATGAAAAGAGTCACTGGCCACACATTGAAAGGTTATCAGTGAACTCCCCTGCGTTGAGCGGATATGGGGTGGGCTGCCTGCATACCCAAGCATCTTGCAGTGCACCCTTCCATATCCCATTCACCCTGAGGAGTCCCAGTTTCCCCGGCTGGGGGGGTGGGAGGGATACATGCCCAATGCCTAAGCTGAGGTCTTCCTGCATCTGAAAGGTTTAATAAAGTTGTGGCCAATTTTTAATTCCCTAACACCTTGTCACAAGCCGATATTCCTTCTGGTGGTCTCTCGGAGTCAGGGGGTCGCCGCCTGGGCACGCAATGTTATTTAAGCTTGAATCCAAGTGAAATCAATCAGATTCAAGCACAATCTTAAATTTCTAAGGAACTTTAGTGACAGCAATGCAATGGGAGAAACTTCATGCGGAAGCAGCTTCCCACATGAAGGGTCTACACTGACATACCTGAAATCACACAACAGCAAGGGAAGCTTCATAACCCAAATCCCTTCCTACACGGTGCTGCACCCCACACAGTGTAACTAACGTGGCAATCTGGCATTATGACCCCAGCTTTAATGGTTTACGTGTCAGGACACAAATGGAGGAAAGTCCCAGCAGAATTAGGTGCAGCAGACAGCAGGGTATTATATACTCACAGTTTAAATATTATTGAATGGTGATATTCCAGGCAGGCAATTTATAGGAGGAGGAAGCGGAGCTGGAAGCAGAGTCAGGAAGCAGGTTGAGGCTGGAGAAGGGAGGCCAGGTGGGCTGGACTCAGAACTGGAGCAAAGAGAGGGCAGGAGCAAGACACAGGCTAGAGGCAGACCAGGAAGCACATGTTTGGAGTGCAGGATCAAAGTTGTCTATGAGAACTCGCTATGTGATCGGCTGCTGGCTGCACAGGCAAATGCCTCTATGAGTAAAGTTCTAATTCTAAGCACACCAAGGAGTCTGCTGCGTCGAACTTGCTTCTGAGTAAGCAGCTTAAAAGTGTGCTGCAAATTATACATTTGGGGGACAAATAGGGCAGGCCTTCATTATGGTCAGTGTACACCTTAGCTGATTAAACAGAACAGTGAAGGAAAAACTGTAACAGGCTAAGGAAGCCAAGCTGTTAGCCTGAGTCCTAGCAAGTCCAGATTTCAGATTTATGGACAAAGATCCTGAGTTATAAATAAATCCCAAACATTTCTTTTATTTTCAGTCAAACCTCTGCTTCTAGAAGAAATACCGGTATTTTTCAGTCAAAAAATTGAACTAATTATTCCTCTACTCTACTGTAACGCTGCATCAATATTGGCAGAATCCATAGGCATGTGTATTGTAGCACAGGGGTAGGGAAGCTCAGTCGGTAGAGCATGAGACTCAGGGTTGCGGGTTTGAGCCCCGCGTTGGGTGGATGATTCCTGCATTTGCAGGGAGTTGAACTAGATGAACCTCATGGTTCCTTCCAACTCTACAAGTCTATGATTCTAAATCTGTGGGAACCTCTGGCCCATGGGACAAACTTGGTCTGCAAGGTCATTGCTCCCTAACCACCTGACATCAGGTGTGGGGCAGGCAGATACACAGCTGATCCCTGCAGAAAGCTGATGCACAGAGGGTTCAATCCTGCTTGGTTCTCACACACCAAAACCCTGCAGAAAGCAGGACTGACACCCACCGGCTGCTGTCAGCGAATGGGCAGGGAACTCTATCCTGTTTTGTCACTATCTCCCCCTAGCCCTATAGGCCAACTTTGAGAGAGAGGTGGGACCACCACTTGTCAATCACCAGGCATCATTATGACCTCAGATGATTGACAGCTGGGTGAGCCCACTCACCTGTCAGAATTGGCCCACAGGATGGTGGTGATGCAAGAGAAATATCTGGCCCACCAGGTCAAAATGTGTCATGTCTCACGCCCAATACATGCAGACAACAGTTGCTGCATAGAGGTAAAGAAAGAGATCTTTATTCCAGCACATAATGGTACAGGCTTGGCAGTGGACACAAGATGTTCAGGACTGCACAGAATCAACCAAGATGTACCAACAGTCTCCATGCACTGCCTGTCAAGTTTTTAAAGACAAGGCATGGCATGCTCAGTTGCAAAATTTGGCTTTGTGACTGATGGGATTGCAAACAAGCACTCCTCTGGAAACTGACCTGCCTAGTTTCAGGCTATAATACTGCACTGGTCCACCCCAGGTGCCGGAGGGGGTTGCTACGCTGCTGTTCCCCCTTGGCGATCCATGGCCCTCCCCAGTCTCCTCTGAAACTCTCTGTTCTACTCGGAGGTTGGGGTGGGGAGAAGCCAGCATTCCTGCTCCACTTTCCCAAGTGGCTGAAGCCAAGGCACACCAGAAAGAGACCCTGCTCCTGTATCAGGGCCTGTTGATCGAATCCCAACGGAGCTGCAGGGCTCGTGGAACCAAAAGGTTTTTCACTCCTTTTCCAGCAGCTAATCTGTTTGTGCATTTACACTGGTTGAGGAAGTAAGCCAGTGATGGCCAAACTTGGCCCTCCAGCTTTTTTGGGACTACAACTCCCATCATCCCCAGCAAACCGGACCAGTGGTCAGGGATGATGGGAATTGTAGTCCCAAAACAGCTGGAGGGCCAAGTTTGGCCATCACTGGAGTAAGCCAAGGGGAAAGGAAGGTGGGGGAGCTCTTTCACTGAATTTGCAGCTGTGATCATCATAGCTGGTGAAGCTATTCTAAGGAACTGGGGAAACTGCAGCCTAACATAGGACAACATTATCCATGTCCACTTTCCCCTTAACTCTTTTGTGCTAAGCACCCTGCACTCTCAAAGCAAAAGGTGGTGCAGAAGAAGGGGTGTGTGTGTGTGTGTGTGTGTGTGTGTGTGTGTGTGTGTAAAGAAGCAGACAGAAGTGGGAAAAGTATGGAGCTCATTTACAAATATAGCAAAAACCTGTCTTTGGGAGGTATGCTTACCATCGCAGCTCAAAGGCATCTCCGAACAGTTGGAATCTGCTTACAGAAGGAATGGCCTGCAAAAGAGCATCCATTAAATGAACGTGTTCAAAAGGTCCAAACAGTTCATTAAATACGTCTACTGCATTTCCAGATATTCACAAGAATCTGCAGCACCTGAAGTCAAGCTCATGCATACTTTTAATTGAAATGGTTCTCAATTATTCCAAGATGAATGTAATGTGAGATATTGCACATTTGGAACTGGGACATTGATTTCATTTACTTAAACAAAGTTTACATAGCACTCAAGCAACGGAATTACATTTAAAAAATGTAGAATTTTCATAAAAAAATACGATTAAAATAAAATCTTAAAGTAGGCATAGAATATATCAAATAATTTTTAAAAATCTGAAGTTTTATAACAGATACACTAAATAAAATTAAGAGTTTGGGTAGACTTGCCTAAACAACAACAACAACAAAATTGGGGGTAGCAACAACAGTATAGCAAAGGTGTCTGCCTAATATTAACAGGCAGGGCAATCAGGCAATCCCTAGCTGCATAAGCAAACTTCAGCTAGCATACATACACAAATAATGTAGAGAAGGTACATCATATCTGTATAGTTGATAATAAGTAAAGAATATATTGTTACTTTTATTTAATTACAAAACCAGCCAGACATGTTTTTATTTCACATCTAAATTAACACAGCTACTGGAATATAATTAAAGGCATTGGTAATATATAGATATAGATATAGATATATAGTACAAATATTTGGTGGCAGCATTTAGAAGGTGAATCACCAGTGGTAAAAGAAAAAGGTGATTCTCCACATATAAAAAGAAGCTGTACTCCCCACACAAAAAAGGAGGTTGTCTTGACAAAGAAGGTCACATGACTATATAATAATCATTACCTTACCTTTGGGTTTCTTTCAAGCACTTTGGCCAGTCTTCTCCAAGACTTCTGGTCATAATTAACTCTATAGTAGCCAGTCCAATTCACATTTAAAATAATCCAATCATGTTCTGAATCTGATATCTTCATTTCTGGAAATATTTCTGCAAGTGGCATGAAGGAAACAAAGTTGGCATGAATTTGGTGGTCTTTGTAGGCATGTGAAGACTGTGGGCTCATTTCTAAGGTAAGATAAAACATATGACAATACACAAATGTGCTTCCTATAATGCACAAAAAAGCAAAAAAAACAACCCAAAAAACCCTGGGAACCAGGCAAAGGACCTTCTCAGTAGTGGCTCCCACCCTGTGGAACATCCTCCCACCAGATGTCAATGAAATAAACAACTATTGGACTTTTAGAAGACATCTGAAGGCAGCCCTGTATAGGGAAGTTTTTAATGCTTGATGCCTTACCGTGTTTTAATTTGCTGGAAGCCGCCCAGAATAGCTGGGGCAACCTAGTCAGCTGGGCGGCATATAAATAATGTGTTGTTGTTGTTAACGATCCCCACCAAACATCAATACAAGATGAAGCACAGTACACTGCAGGACTATGCCTGGATCTTAAACTGAGGCACCAGACAGCAAGTTCCTGAATTATAGCTAGTACCATATTTTTCGCTCTATAGGACGCACCCAACCATAGGACGCACCTTGTTTTAGAGGGGGAGAACAAGAAACAAAAAATCTTCCCCTCTCTGCTCAGCGCCCCTTCAGCGAAGCCGCAGGAGAAACGGAGCCCCTTCCATTTCTCCTCCCGCTTGGCTGAAGGGGCGCTGCGCAGCTCTCCCTCTCTGCTGCAGCCAGGAGAGTCTTGCTCTCCTGGCTTCAGCAAAAGGAACCCGACGCCTTCAGAGCGCAGCGCGAGTTCCCGCTGCACTCCAAAGGCTTCAGGTGGCTATCTCTGAAGCCTGGAGAACAAGAGGGGTCAGTGCGCACTGACCCCTCTCGCTCTCCAGGCTTCAGCGATAGCAACGTGTAGCCTCCGGAGCGCGGACGAGAGCTCCCTCTGCGCTTCGGAGGCTTCGCGTTGCTATCGCTGAAGCCAAGGAGCCTGCATTCGCTCCATAGGACGCACACACATTTCCCCTTAATATTTGGAGGGGGGAAAGTGTGTCCTATAGAGCAAAAAATACGGTATATCCCAAAAGAGATGGGAGTATGACTATTAAAACCAGTGCTTCCTCACTACATTATAAAGCCAGAAACTTGTGTCTCTTTCCCTAACCGTGTTGAGGCTCCAATGTCAGTAGAAGCAAAATGGGAATGTGCTGAGGAGTGCTTGAATGTGATGGATCTAAAGTGTTCCTATTCCACCAGCATTAGGGATGAGAAAATATGCCAGCCCCTGAAACAGACTGGCAAGGGGAGGGGAAAACACTCTCCTCTTTTCCTACTGCCACAAACCCAGCAGAGCTCTAGATCTGGCATTTTGTTCCCCTTCTCCCTGCTATTTGAATTGCTCTTAATACAGTGGTGCCCCGCAAGACGAATGCCTCGCAAGACTGAAAACTCGCTAGACGAAATAGTTTTCCGTTTTGGAGGTGCTTTGCAAAACGAATTTCCTATGGGCTTGCTTTGCAAGGTGAAAATGTCTTGCGAGTTCCTGCGGGGTTTTTTCCCTCTCCCCCCCCCCCCCTTTTCTAAGCCGCTAAGCTGCTTATCCGCTTATCCGATAAGCCGCTAAGCCGCTAATAGCCGCTAGACCGCTAATAGCGCTAATCCGCTAAGCCGTCAATGGGCTTGCTTCGCAAGACGAAAAAACCGCTAGACGAAGAGACTCGCGGAATGGATTCTTTTCGTCTTGCAAGGCACCACTGTATGCTTTTAGCCTGTTTTCAAGATTGTGTATTGCAAATCCTGTAGAGGCTTTCTTAAATTCAAAGAGAGAGAAAACTACTTACTGCTGCTCTTATCAAGCCATGCCAAAGGTTGTACAGTTCCGTTTCTTAACCAAGAAATGGGAATCGTCCACATGTTGCTTCATTAAAGACAAAAACACATGATTATTTATTGAACCTAAGTAAATAAATGGTTCAAATGCAATAAAATAACTTACATTTAGGAAACGTTTTCTGGAAAAAAAATCTAGTTCTCTCAGCCTTTCCTTTTAACTTCTTTATCGTTTTAAATGTGCATTTCAAATTGCATCAGCACCTAAAGAATACTCACTTTAATCATATTGAGCACAAGCAAGAGCAGCTTACTCTGGAACTTGAGTTTTGGTGTGAGTTTTGATTCAAGCTACACTAACTTTCTCAGACCCCAATTCCAACTTCCATGAGATTTGGAAAGTCAAGCTTTGTATATGCATGACAAACCTTCACTTTCCATAACTAATAACTGGGAAGCCATAGTCATCCACATGGCTCCACTCCGAACCAGAACTTGCCCTTGGATTTACTTGCAAGCAAGTCTCATGGATTTCTGTGCAGTGTCCTTTCATGTAGTGGGAACAATCCATATAGAAGCAAGCACTGTTAAGCATATCTGACTTTCATCATCATAATTTTCATCAAATTTATTATTCACCCTCCACCAGCAGGTCCCTGGACAGGTTACAATTTAAAATTTGGTATAAAAACAGTTAAAATAAATTGCCTTCACATGAATATGGTTGGTCCTGAAAGCCCAGAAAGCTGAACCCAGATATTACAGTCCCAAGGTTCCAGGTGTGCCACGTTTATGCACACCATTTCCCCCCCCCCCTCAGCCAAAAGATGCATCTTGCATTAAATGCCAGGTGATCCTGACACAAAATCTGAGATCATAGGAGTTATGGAAACAATGTGTGTGCACGACACTTGGGGCGGCACACATTGTCATATATTTGACACCAGTAAAAGCCTTTCAGTTTAATGTTAAGAGAATCAACAGTGCTTTGACAAAATGCAACTATTTATTTAGTTTCTATACCACTTTATATTTTTAAGAAAAAACTCAAAGCTGTTTACAGCATACTACTGAGAGCTCTTAATAGAGAACAAGAACAATACAACGGCCCATTTCAGATGATCCTCCAAACCACAGTGTGGAGGATCAGAAATTAGCCCTAGGGTTGCATTCCCCCCCCCCACGTGCATGTTTCACATCTCCTTTTTGGCACAACCCCATAATTCATGTTGACATCCAAGGTGGATTTCAATGTCTACTTTGGAAGGAAAGTGCAAAACATAATTTGCAGAGTCAGAAGATGTGGCTAAAATAGAAGATTATCAGAAGAAGATTTAGATTTAGATTTAGATTTAGATAAATTTATTGTCATTGTCCGTATATACACAGTATACACAACAACGAAAATCAAACACCCAAGACCGGATTCACATACACATTTGCACGTATCTCCAACACTCTCATCCTATTCAGACATAATCTATTAAAACATACATAATCCAGAAAAGAGTTACCTACTATTCAAATATATACCAAAGTACTTTATGAAATCAAAATTAAAACAATTGTCCTAAATTAGACATACTTGGTCTTGTTTGTTCCTTTTTTAGAATAAAACTGTTCCTGACTGATGTTCCCAGTGGTCAGATTTACTGTTAGGAGTGGCAAGCCATGTTGGCAGGTCCATGAGTCCATTATAACTTTTACTGGCACCGGCAACTGGAGGTCATTCTGTTCATCTACTACCTTCAAGAAAAGTCTGGATTAGAAAACAGTTTGGTTTATTTAATTTCACATAAATGTTTCTACTTGTACTAACAGCAGGTTTTCCAGGTACTATTTGCTGGTTCATACACAAGTAAAATCTAGCATTCTTAAACATTTAATAGCTCATATGGAGCGGGGGGGGGGCGATCTTTACAGATCAGTTTTCATAAGCAAGGTTGTCATTACCCACCTCAAGCAGCAACGAGGTGTCCAACTCGGAGAAGAAGATCCCATTGGATCAGGGGGCTGAGCAGTGCAAGATGTGGGATTGCTGATCCCTGACCTAGGCCTGACTCTGGAGTGGAGCTGAACCCTTTCAGCCAGGAGCCTCAAGAAACAGAATCCCTCAAACAGACGTCCAGAGACAGAACCACCCAAGCAAGACTGAGTGACTGGTCTCTTCACATCATAGGCTATTAGCTCGCTGGTATCTCCTTGCAAATACAGGTAACACACAAAGCCTCAGAGCATTAGACTTCAGGCCAAAGGACTACCACTTTAAGGCTCTCTACTCTTCAGGAGCCTGGGAGGTATAGCCTGGTCCAAGAGGGATGGAAGGCCCCTGTTGAGCTCCAGATTTGCCAGAGCAACTTATCCTATTGAAGCCAGTTACCAAACTAATTTGTAATTGGGCCTGGGTGATCAAACTGTCAATTATGTATAGGATGCCTGATCTAAGCAGTTCTTGAAGTGGGATGGAGGCTTTTTCTCCACCTACTTTATTCCCCAAGTCTTTATTACCGTATTTTTCACTCCATAAAACGCACCTTTTTCCTGCTAAAAAGTAAAGGGAAATGTCTGTGCATCTTATGGAGTGAATGTGTGGGTGATTGCTGGCTCGCTTTCTGGCCCTGCCCCCTTGCCCAGACCTCCACTGTTGAATGTTCTGCAGATGAAGGCTGTTTGTTTCCCCAGGGACATGTGACTGGCTGATTAGATTATCTGTCTGGAAACTGTAGAAACGGCTCCCTTTCCTTTCTTAAAGAAGCTACAGAACTGTGAGTTGAACCCCATAAAACAGGATATTTTCCCGTTGCAAAGTAAGCTCAACAACTTGAGCTGATCCTCAAAAAAGGGGGCTTTTCCCCTTTGCAAAAGAAGCTGCACAACTTTGAGCTGATCCTCAAAAAAAACAGGGCTTTTCCCCATTGCAAATGAAGCTGCACAACTGTGAGCTGATCCCCCCAAAAAACGGGGCTTTCCCCCTTTCCTCCTCTAAAAACTAGGTGCGTCTTATGGTCGGGTGCGTCTTATGGAGCAAAAAATACGGTAAGTAGAAACTTTTCATGTGGGATTAGTTTGCACTTCACACACTGCTTTCTGACACACCCATGCTTTGCTGACTGAGGGCACATGACTGCCCACAGATGGTGGCGGAAAGTACTATAGACAACTACAGATATATAAATGTACTGAGATTCATATAGACTTTTGTGTGTGTTAAATGGGCTATTAACCACTGCCTGCAAGGTAATATCACGTACCAGACATAAGCTATCATAGATGTGGGAATGTTTGGCCCTCCAGATGTTGCTGAACTGCAGCATCCCTGACGTGCCTACTGGGGCTGATGAAAGTTGTAGTTCAACATCTGGAGGGCCAAAGGTTCCCCACACCTGAACTATCAGATCAAAAAAATGAGCTGCTGCTCAGGGAAAGACCTGACTTGGAAACATGTCAAAGAGGCTTAATGCAGAACGTATTTGGTGCTGCTCACCACTGAGCCCAAACTAGCAGAGCATCTGAACAGTAAGTTCAGCACTGTTGGTTCAAACTAGTGTTGTGCACTGGTTTTAGCTGAACCCTGAACACCACATCAGGCAGAGTCAAACAAGTCATTCATCTCCCAGCCCTCTCCTGACCACATGTTTAAACTAGGATGAAAAACCCTAATTAAGCATTAGAGCTAGCCCCTAAATTGATTTGGCATATGGATACGGGTCAGTTAGGCCCCACATTGACCTGGGGCCAATACAAATTGCCAGATTGGGTCTCAGTTCTTATTGAGAGGCCATGCACAGCCCTGGTTCGAAGGCCTTTCAGGACAGGACCAAGAATGCCCCCCACTGGATATTCCAAGAGCACCAGCGAAAACACTAATGGTTTTAATCACCTTTTGAATGTGATTCCACAGATCATCCTGGTTGGCATTTGAAAAGGAAAATGCATTCAGGTACGACTGTAATTAAACAAGTATAATTAGTCAATTCACAGTGACAACACATTTTGAATAGTCGTCGAGAATCCAACTGTTGGTAAAGTTGTTTTTGAAACTCACATTAAGTGCTTTCATTAAAAGCCTTTCAGTCACAAAGTTAGACAGCATCCGGATGATGGCAGCCCCCTAAGAGAGAGAGAAATTGATATAGATATAGATGATTTATCTTTATGTATTTAGAATGATGAGACTTCGCAAGTCATGAAACTCAAGACATTAATCTACCAACATTACATTCAAATTAGTAGTTTTATTAAATATATTGATTGTTGTGGGGGTGTTTTCAGATGGGTAGCTGTGTGAATGTTGCAGCAAAACCATATAGATTCTTTTGATATTATACAGTTTCTTCAAAATGATTCCCTGCACTCATATCATACATCTCCAAGTGATGAGATTTTGTATATCTCACACTGTTATATGGCTTTATATGGAATCTTGTGAGTGGCCATTTTGCCACAGAATGCTTTATTTAGGATGGGCATATATAATTACTAAGGTAATTTTCACAAATGATACAAAGAAGAGTAAAAATATCTCACACAGCCTAACAGCCACATTGATCCGAATTCACAAATCAGAAGTAACAGACTGGAGAATAAAAAGGCACTTGTGGCATTCAATTATGAAGTTTGCTGACCACATCAAACCTGCCGGGCAGTCATTCTCTTCCTTAAAAACCCTCTCCAGTTCTAGATATGTGGGCACATATTGTGTCTCCTCACAGGTGAAGGGAACATAGGGTGGTATTCAACAAAGCTTTATTCAGAACAGACCGATTGAAAGGAATGGACCTAACTTACAGTGTGATCCTATACATGCTTCCTTTGAAGTAAATGCCATTGTTCTCAGTGGGGCTTGCCCCAACATAACTGTGCATAGGAGCCACTCGTCTGTCCCCCCCCCCCCACTGTACACTGCTATTTGATATACAGACTCCACTTCGAATGCAGCAGGAAGCCTTCTCAAACCTGGTACCCTCCTATCATTCCAGATCATTGGCTAAACAGTTTGGGGGCAACAGGAGTGGTGGTTCAAAACACATAGAAGGCACCAGCTTGGGGGAAACTGTCATAAAGGCTTTACCATTCAATTCAATGGAGGCAGAGAATTCCCTTTCTCATGTTATGAAAAAGTGACAATTTCATACTAACTTTTCAAATCATGTGACCGATAAAATCCTTTAATATACTGCTTACAAATTTTGTTTTTACCTTCTTGTATGTTATTAAACCAAACAGTTTAAGTAATGCATCCGATTCTTGTCTTTCACCTGTGTCTGATAAAGACTGATTTTGTAGTTCATTATCCATGCGCAAGACAGGTTGAACCACTTCGTAACTAAAGAGTTTGTCCTGAAAATAACCATAAAATAGCAATGTTTACCTAAAAATAAAAGACCACATTTTAAGTTATTTTGAGAATTATACTTAATTCATAAAACATTTAATAGGCTTCCTATTTAAAAACCTTCATTCAAGTCATTGCATTCATAACCCCTTTCAAGAAAATCTGTATTTGGCTGAAATTCTTATCGCAGAAAGTCAATTTGTGGAATGCCAGCATGTGAAATGTAATTGTCAGGAAACCAGTATCATGTCCTAATTTTAATTACCATCTGCTACAGATAATGTAGCATTACATTACAGAGCCTGGCGTGCTCTGGTCCATGGGGTCACAAAGAGTCGGACACAACTAAACGACTAAACAACAACAGATAATTAGTGCGAATCAGTTCAGTAATACATAGCACAAAATTTCAACAAAAAGAATACCTATGGTCTATAGTATTACCATAGCGCAAAAGAGCAGTAGAAGACAGCTTTGACCTAGTATACAAGGCATAATTATTAGCTAGGGCAGCTGTTTTTCAACCAGTGTGCCGTGGCACCCTAGGATGCCTTGAACGATGATCAGTGGTGCCGCAGGCAACACTGGCCTCTGTCCCTCTTTCCTTCCCTCCCTCCTCTAATGCCCTCTCACATCTCTGCCTCCCAAAGGCTTGCACAGCTGTTTGTTGCAGCAGCCCTGCCTACAATGTGCTCCCCAGGTGAATGGTGCCTCCGGGGCTGACCAAGGGGTGCTGGTTGCCAGAAGCTGAGGTGGCCTTGCAGTAAGCAAGCAAGTAGGCAAGGGAGCCCAGCCAGCCAGTCCGTCAGCCCTTGCTGTTGGGAACGGATAGACAAGTGGGAAGCTGGGCAGGGAGGCAGGCACTGCGCTGGCCTTTCTTGTGCTTGTTGTGGGCAAGGCCTGCCTGGGAGCTGAGTGCCTGGTGCTGAAGGGGAGCCTTTCTGCCTGGCAGGACTGGCCACGCCTGCCGCTGCCTCTCAAGGTAAGAAGAAGAAGAGGAGAAGAGTTTGGATTTGATATCCCGCCTTTCACTCCCCTTCAGGAGTCTCAAAGCGGCTAACATTCTCCTTTCCCTTCCTCCCCCACAACAAACACTCTGTGAGGTGAGTGGGGCTGAGAGACTTCAAAGAAGTGTGACTGGCCCACGGTCCCCCAGCAGCTGCACGTGGAGGAGCAGGGATGCGAACCTGGTTCCCCAGATTACGAGACTACCGCTCTTAGCCACTACACCACACTGCTGACCTCACATGAAAGAACCATTGCATAGATCCCATTAATTTCAAGGGACTGAAAACAATCCCACAGTTTGGATAAACTTTATATAAACAATGATATAGTTCACACCTACCAGAGGCATTGTGGGCATTATGTAATATATACCGAGATACTCCAAGTAAGATGCAAATCCTTCGTTAAGCCATATGTCGTTCCACCAATTCATGGTAACTAGGTTTCCAAACCACTTCAAATAGAAGGAAGAGGAGAGTCTTTCAATGCATTGTTTTCAAACTGCTCTTCTAATCATCAGGCATAAGAGTGTACAGTGGTACCTCTGGTTATGAACTTAATTCGTTCCGGAGGTCCGTTCTTAACCTGAAACTGTTCTTGACCTGAGGTACCACTTTAGCAATAGGGTGTCCAGCGGCCGCCAGGCCACCGGCGCACAATTTCTGTTCTCATCCCAAGGTAAAGTTCTTAACCCAAGGTACTACTTCCAGGTTAGCGGAGTCTGTAACCTGAGGTGTTTGTAACCCAAGGTACCATTGTAGTTAATAGTCTCACATTGGCATACATTATCAAAAAGGAATGCTATAATGTTTACAGGTTTGTATGGATTTAGGAAGATGCAGTGCTTTTTTCTAAAAAAAATGTTTAGGGGTACTCTCATTATCCTACTCATATTGAAATACTGCCCCTCAATGAGGCAAAACTTAGATTCACAAAATGTTTAGGGGTATGCGTACTCCCAGGAAAAAAAGCACTGGGAAGATGTCATTTTAGAAAAGCTACAAAGATAGAAATCAGCAGTTAAAGTACAAAAATCCATTCTGGGATTTGATAACATAACCAAATAGAATTCTCTCTAAGTGTGATGCATTCAAGAGCGTGAATGCAATGAATTTGTATGTCTTTAAACAGCAGAACCACGTGGAATGAGGAGGGAGCCATAACGGTCTGGAAGATAAGGCTGCACTACTCACCTGCCTTCCCAGCACTGAGTGTTATTATTGGTTCCTGAGAGGTGCAGGGGAGCTGAGTGTGGCGCAGGCACGGCAGGAGGTTGCACCAGATTGGCTCTGCTGCATCTCCAGCATCACCCTGAGCTCCCTGGATCTCCCCTCTCAGGAAGCAGCAGTAATGCTCAGTACTGGGAAGGCAGATGAGCAATGCCGCCATGCCTGACTGCTACTGAGAAAATTAACTTTCCCCCTGCCAACTGCTATATGCATTTCCAGATGAGTTCCTATAAGCACTAATGGAGGCTTCTATTGAAATGGAAATGGAGACTTCTCTTGAGATGTAAATAAGCAGCAATTTGGGGTCTGGTCTTTTACCCTTCCCACCCACTCCCTTGATCCTTTTTCTACTTTAATTTAAAAGAGGCATGTTTATGCTTTACCACCCCGTTAATCGATTCAGGATAAAGCATGTAAAGCATGGCGTTCCCCCAGTTTACAAACACTTTTTTCAGACACCACTTTAAATAAAACTGTAATCGCTTAACTCATAATGAAAAGAAAAACAAGTCAATGGGAAACACAACAGGAAAAAATAGATTTGCTTTAACAACATAAGCAGAAGCATATATTGGAGGTTCAAAAGGTTTGTTTGGTGTTAAAGTTTATAATAATCTGATATATGTTTGCGGATTTGTAGAGCAAACGCTAATCAATCAAGTTTTGATCCAGTATTTTACTTTACATGCCTTCATTAAGTACTCCTTTTTAGGCTTTTAGCAAAAAAAATAGTCTGGTGCTAAACAAATGTGACAATGTTCCCTGCTGTTCCTTTCTTGCTCCCACTTCTGTGCTTCCCCTTGTTACTTCCTTCCCCCCTTTAAACAAATGAGGTACCGGTACTCCATATCAGTGAGTACCACCACAAAAAAAGCACTGCATACCCATAGCTGCATACTACATTCAGCTTTCAAGGAATGGGATCTATTACAAGGTGTCCAACTGCAAGCTCAAAGGGACAATGCGCAATGAACTTCTGGAAATCACTAAATGTATTATTTTTTAACATGGCTGGGAACTTCATGGAGACCAGCCATGACAGTTAAAACTCCATATTTGCAGGCAAAACACTTCTTGAGTATCAAGTGATAGGGACAAACAATATGAGAAGGTCACCACTTTCCTGTCTTGCTTATGAGCTCCTGTATATTCCTGCCTGTCCACTACTGGAAGCAAAATGCTGGGACAAATGCACTATAAACTGAACCAGAAAGGTGATTCTTGTGTGTTTCACTTATCCTCCTACACTTCTACTGGGACTAGATTGTAGCTGTGTTGCTAAGTAGAGGAGGCCACTGGCACTGTACCCATTCTCCTTTGTGGCCCAAAAATGCTATTTAGGGGGGGCTTACTTTTAGCTGTGGTCTCTTAAACAGCATCTTGTTAAACAGCACAGTGCCACAGGAAGCCTCATAGGTCAAAAGGACAATTCTGGTGTGCTGGCAGCAGTGCAAGTAATTGCTTGCATTTCTGCAACATTTACCTAAGTCATACGTGGGAAGCTTTGAACTACTGCTTGCATCAGCACCAGCAGGCATGGCCAATGGCCAGGTTACTGGGGAGCCATATTTAAGCCACATCCAAAGGACCAAAGGTCCCCCATACATGATCTAAGTGCTTTGAGAGAAAGCAAAAGTGAGTCCTTCATTAGTAAATGTACTCGATATATCAGTGACCTTTTTTTAGTGAACAGTCTGTTGAGAAAACTCTCCACATTGCTTATGTTAATCTCAACACAGACACCCAGATACATTATGGGCTTTTTAAAGGTCATGCTAGGATTCACTTTTATTAAGTTTGTTAGTTCTATGCAATTATCTATAAAACTCTAAAAATGTATTCAGTCAGTGATATGCTGCTTGAGCCTTCTACTTCCCCAAGAACTGTACTCCCGATGACCAATTCCAGACACTTGGCAGTTCTCAGGATTTATTTTCACATTAAATTGCCACTATTGCAGCTACAGCTACTTCGAAAATAACACCTTCGTTTTTAAGATAGATTAAAGTGCAGAACATTTTACCACATGCCTGGTGTGCTATCTCATGGGAAATAATTTTGCAAATCCAATATTTCTGGCGTGTGAATTTATCTTCTGGGTGATACAGCAAGGACATTTCCTGGAAAGTCATTAGCCCCCAGTGTTCCATAGCACCAGCTCCCATATCAGGTAGCACAAGCAGATCTAGATTGGTTTAAATATAGAGAAAAAGAAGAAGCTTTAACAATTTCACAATTCATACGTTTACATGAGTGCTCTTGGCTTAATCTGCCATTTCCCAAGATTTTCAGTCGCTGACAATATTGGCATGAAAAGAAACCTAGTACAGTGGACGCTCGGGTTGTGAACATGATCCGTGCAGGATGCACATTCGCAACCCGCAGCGGTGCATCTGCGCACATGCGGGTTGTGATTCGGTGCTTCTGCGCATGTGCAAAGTGCGATTTAGCACTTCTGCGCATGCGCAACCGCCAAAACCCGGAAGTAACCCGTTCCAGTACTTCCGGGTTTCGGTGGTCTGTAACCCAAAAAAGTGGAACCTGAAGCATCTGTAACCCAAGGTTCCGTGTTCCGTGTTTTTTAATAACAAAAAAACAAGGAAGTATTCGTACAAAAGAACATAAAAAGATACCTGCTTAATCAGGTCTCAGGTCCACCTTTGTGTAGTGTGGCCAATCAGATGCCTTCAAACCCTGTTTGTGGGCTTCCTGAAGGCACCAGCCCTCTACTCTTGGTTTCAGCAACTGACATTCAGTGGCATATAGAATGTTAACACAGAGGTTCCATATCATCACCAGCACAAATACCCATTCATCAACATATTCTCCATAGATTGGTCTAGCCCCCTTTTAAAACTATTTGGCCGTCGATGTATGTTGTGGCAATTAATTCCAGAAATGGGATTGTATGTCGTGGAGAAAAGTGCTTTCTTTTGCTGTACATACTTCTTTACTGGCAAAATGGCAGCTTGGAAAAAGGAGATTACTTCTTAGACGTTAGGTGTACCACAAAAAAAAATCAAAATCAAAAGGGTGTGGTCAAGGAAGGGATGGAAAAGTGAAGTGATTCAATAAAGAAGGGACACAATATGAATGAGAAATTCCATAAGATAGATTCCAGAGGATTAACCAGTCAATAGCATCAAACACCCACACACGCACCCCAAAATTGACCTAACACTTAGGTGATATTTTGGTCTCAGCTTTCCAAGAAAAGAAACTCAGGCGGAACATCAATCATATATACATCGAAAGGACAAGTACATATAGAGATGTCTGTCAGCATGTTTGCTAGCAAGGGTTATTTCCCTTGAGTTTGCCACAGGTTCCTAAGGGCAGTAGCAGAGGCAACCAGAGAGCTGGGGAGAGACATTAATATCACACCCTCACCACATCTCTCTTAGCTGCCCCACCACCAAAGCTTTCAACTGAATTGCATAATCTGTTGATGGCTACTTCAGGGATATTCTAAGGTGTAGGCTGTTTCGGACAGCTCACACCACAATAAACCAGTTAGTTTCAGGGTCACAGAAATGTTATGCCTTTTGTTTAGAACAGCTGTTCCTCAAACACTGTATGGATTTCTAATTCAAAGTCAGAAGAAAAAAAGCATTTCCGGGAACGTACCGTATTTTTCACCCTATAGGACGCACTTTTCCCCCTCCAAAAATGAAGGGGAAATCTGTGTGCGTCCTATGGGGCGAATGCAGGCTTTCGCTGGAGCTTGGAGAGCGAGAGGGGTCAGTGCGCACTGACCCCTCTCACTCTCCAGGCTTCAGTAAGCTATCAGCAAGCCTGGGGAACCCGCGGGAGTTCCCGCAGGGCTCCCTAGGCTGCGGATAGCAGCCTGCTGCCCGGAGCGGGGGCGCACTGAAGCCGCGGCTGGGGGGGGGAATAATTTTTTTTTCTTTATTCCCCCCCAAAAACTAGGTGCGTCCTATGGGCCGGTGCGTCCTATAGGGCGAAAAATACAGTATCACATGATTCCAAGCAAAAACAATTTCGTCCATTTTAAACATTGTAAGAGGTTGTTTCTTTTTTAAAAAGAAGCAAGCAAGAATACCTGTTTTTGAAAGAGGGTAACTGATGTTAAGTAAGTCTTCCATAAATGAAAAGACTGGTCCAGTGATATTTAAAGCATAATCAGCAGATCCATTTTTAATTGCATCCTTCCGAGCCCAAATGCGTATCTATGAATATGCACAGAAATGGTTATTTTGGACAACTGATGAAAATCTGTTTCATATCATTAGGCCTTCTTCAGTGGCCATGAATTTGCACAGTGACTTTCAGAAAAAAGAAAGTACATATAGAGATGTCTGTCACCATTTTGCAAGTGACAAGACAAATCCACACGGGCAGTTTGGGTAAAACAGACAGTGGGACAGAGTCCCACGAGAGGCTGTGGGCTGCTTTAGCTGAGATTCCTGCATTGCAGAGGTTTGGACTAGATGACCCTCAAGATCTCTTCCAGGTATTTAGCACAATTCCTTAAAACTTCATTGCATTTTAGACCTCTGATCAGGTTGCCTTATCTTTTGCAGACCACCACATTTTCTTCCACAACATCATGCACCCTGAAAGTCTTGTTCTTTAAAAGCTTAATTGCTCCCACATCCGCATGCAGTTGTGCCATGTATGCTTCCAAACAAAAGAATGAGTTTGCAGGATGAAAGGAAAAGGGAAACAGTTGCTAGATGGTGGGTGCCACTGCTAGGTTTGTGCATGCTCCATGTCAGTTAAACATTTGACAATCGACACACCAATGAATTCATTTCTGTGTTATCCAGGACTACATAAGCAGTCACTTGAAAAGCATTGTGTGTCTGCTCCACACCATGTTTGTCGTGACTACAACTTGTAAGAACTTGTCGTGACTACAACTTGTAAGAACCATTTATTTAAATAAGTGAGAAGGTACGAGTGTGCCAAGCAGCCACAGAATGCTGCCTGACTCTTGATAGGCAGGTGGAAAATTCTGTAGAAGGGGTAATGGAATGGAGCCTTCTGAATTGGTGCATTCTGTTAATATTTTGGATTATCAGACATTTGGGTAAATGGGAGTACTAGCTGCTTAATGGTTAGAGATATGAGGCTTCATGAGTGAAACTTTATATAATCAGTAGGCTGCTACAGACAACTTAGCTAGACAACACAAGCACTGATAAAGACCTTGGAAAATGAAAAGCCCAGAAACACAAGCATCTTACTCTTTCCCCCATAGTGTAGATCAGTGTTTCCCAAACTTGGGTCTCCAGTGGTTTTTGGACTTACAATTCCCATCATCCCTGACTACTGGTCCTGCTAGCTAGGGATGATGGGAGTTGTAGTCCAAAAACAGCTGGAGACGCGAGTTTTGGAAACACTGGTGTAGTTCCTAAACCCTTCTGCCCATTTTGCAAGTGACAAGACAAATCCACATGGGCAGTTTGGGTAAAACAGACAGTGGGACAGAGTCCCACGAGAGGCTGTGGGCTGCTTTAGCTGAGATTCCTGCATTGCAGAGGTTTGGACTAGATGACCCTCAAGATCTCTTCCAACACTATGATTCTATAATGATATAATGGCCCAGACTGACAGCCTTTTAAATGGGATTATATCAATTTAATAAATCTTTAAAGGAGCACTCTCAGCACCAGTCAGCCGACTGGTGCTGAAAACATATCTCTAAGGAGTTCCCTGTAATCACTGATTTAATAGTTAGAGCAACCTCATTTGAACTTTGACAGCTATCAGTCACCTGCCCTCTTAATGTTAGGTGATTGACAGGTGGGTGATCCCACTCACCTGTCAAAGATGGCCTGCACGGGGTGAGAGACATGAGCATCCAGCACGCCAGCTAGATCTGAGTCATCTGGTAAACCATGTCTGGGATAGCATTCCAAAGGTGGGTTGGCGTGTGGAAAGCAGTCTTCTAACAAACTAATGTTTCTCCACTAAAGAATCTAGTTGTACTGTGCTTAAACAAAACCTGATCTGGAGTAACCCTGTTCTGAATAAGATTGACAGTGGGAGACGGGAGTAGATGTTGCATATTAGTTTTCAGGATGCAATTTATTTTTTAAAAAACCATTTAATCTTATACCATAATTTAAACATCAGTGCATATTGTGCAACACATAATTCACTCATAAATGCAAGTATATGCTGCTAAAGTCTATAATAAATTCAGCAGACTTATTCACCTCATTGCCCCTCTCCACTGTGGTGACATAATCAAAATCACAGACCGCAAAAGCAGTGACATATGTGGACATTTTTGGTGTTGTTTCAAATGTTGTGACAGTCCAGTTCATCAGTGCAGTCCCATTACTCAAAGTACTCAATGTGCTCTCATTCACATCTTTATACTCAGATACATCTATAAAAGAACAATTATTATAGGCATTAATACTGAATATTATGGCAAATTTGCTCAGTTCAGAATGGAAGTCTAAAGGTGCCTTCTATATAGTGACCACTAGATCTAATAGTCAAGCTGTACTCTTGTTTCCTGTGTAAAAAATGCCATGGCCAAGCGGGGAGTCGGCCCCAGTTTTGTTTCATCAGATTCCTAGGGTCCAGCACCAAAATCTTAGGCACCTAGATGATCAGGGCACCTGGGATTTTTCCAATCCTGGCTGCAGCAACTATAATAGCAACAATATTAATAATCCTAGTACCACTGCCATTACTAACGGGTCCCACCACACAATTAGAAAGTCCCACATTCCCTTACTTACCCTTAATCGGCATGTTGGAAAGCACTTTATAGCTTGGGTGGTGAACAATACTGATGTTAAAGGTAGCTTTCATTGCAGGTTCATCAAAGCATGGGTAAACCCTCCTGGCATCTGCCGGTTCTAGGTGCGATGCGACCAACCACCTAAATTGAGAATACGAATAAGTTTAAAGTCAATAGCTCGAAGTCTGGGGGATGCTCCTGAATCCATCTCGGTCATTAGAGGCCCACGAGACCTCGGTGGCTGGGAATCCCTTTTACCAGCTTTGTGGTTTCTGCACGGGGATGAACAGTCTTTCATGAGAGGGTAACCTGTGGGATTACTTCAATGCAATCTGCCCTTGAGGCTGGCCCAGGCTGAGGTTGGTATACAAAGCCCTGTACAACCTGGAACACTGAGGTCCAGCGCCGAGGGCCCTTTGGCAGTTCCCTCGCTGCGAGAAGCCAAGTTACAGGGAACCAGCCTTCTCGGTAGTGGCACCCACCCTGTGGAACGCCCTCCCACCAGATGTCAAAGAGAAAAATAACTACCAAACTTTTAGAAGACATCTGAAGGCAGCCCTGTTTAGGGAAGCTTTTAATGTTTAATAGGTTATTGTATTTTAGTGTTCTGTTGGAAGCCGCCCAGAGTGGCTGGGGAAACCCAGCCAGATGGGCGGGGTATAAATAATAAATTATTATATTATTATTGCTGGGACACACGCACTGGGTTCCACCCAACTTTGACATTACGTGGTGGTGGGCCCGGTGTGGCTGCAGGTAGGCCTGACAGGGCCTGTCGCACCCACAGGAGGGCCCGATGGGGCCCGTCACACCCACAGGAAGGCCTGATGGGGCCAGCTGTGGCTGGGGGTAGGCATAGTGGGGCCTGTTGCAGCCCATTACAGCAGCAAAATATTGAGGGGGCCCAGCCCACTGCTTCAAACTTTTTACCCCCCCCCCCATGGAGCCCCTGGCTTGGGACCTGGATGCATAAAGGACTGCCTCGGCTCATATATCCTCAATCCTCCTGTGGATACCATATTATAAGGAGGAATTGGGCCTTTAGTGTGGAATCCCCCCCACACACATTAAATACTAGACAGGCACCATCTCTGCTGTCTATCTGGCTATCTAATTTCTTATTTAAACAAGACTTTTAAAAATGGAGATTTGGTTTTTTTAAAAATCCCAGTCTGGATTTGTATTGGTATTGTTTTTAGAAGCTTCCGTTGTTTTATCAGTTATGTATAAACAGCCCTGGGTAGTTATTTATAAATGTAATAAATAAAATAAGATAGCCCCAATCCGGTCATGTGTGTGGAAACAAACTTCCACATTGTTATGTACTGAGTTGAATAGGATCCAAACTGCAGCAGTCTGATTGGTCCTAGAACAATAGGCTCCAAAAGGCAGCAGTCTGATTGGTCCTAGAACAATAGGATTCAGAATGCAGCAGTCTGATTGGTCCTAGAACAATGCAGCAGTATGATTGGTTAGCAGGAACCACCCAATCATGCTCCAGATAGAAGTGAATCCACAACCTGATTGGCCTACAGTAGAATCCTGGAATTAGCCAATCATGTGCAGCCCATTGTGTAAATAATGTATATAAAGCAGATACTTTGAGGGGACATTCATTCATTCCTCCTCACCACTATGAGCTGAATAAAGAGCATGAAATCACTTTGCGACTCTGAGTATATTTCACTGGCGACGAGGATGGGATCCCGCTGAGCTGACTGCCACACACAGCACCGCAGCACCGCCACCTGCCGCACCGCTGCCTCGCACCGTGTATCCAGGCTTCAGCTCCGGGACACAAGGAACTCAGAATGGCAACTGACAGCAGCTTCTCGCCATTCAACCCAGCATCTGGAGACTGGGAAGCGTACGCCTCCCGTTTCACCTTCCTCCTAGAAGCCAAAGGGGTCACCGATGAAGAAGACGCCAAGAAGAGGGCAATATTCTTCAGCGTCTGCGGAGAGGAGACATTTGAAATCGCCCGGGCTCTCCTTGCGCCTGAAGACGTCGCTACTGTTCCATACAAAACAATAATGGAACAGCTGAAGGGGCACTTTTCGCCACAGCCCTCAGTGGTGGCTCGTCGAAATGCCTTCTACGCAAAGCGGCAAGCCCCTGGGGAAACCATAACTGGGTTTGTGACCTCTCTCCGCCAAGCTGCCCGGTTCTGCAACTTCTCAGAGCTGGAGAACATGCTTCGTGACCGCCTCGTCGGTGGCCTGAAGGATGAGAAGCTGCAACGACGCCTCTACGCTAAGAAGAACCTAACGTTCCAGGTCGCTCTGGAGGAGGCCCTGGCAACGGAAGCTGCTGAGAGGTCGACGCAAGAGGCACGGCTGAGCCAGCCGTCCCAACCGAGGGTCCACCACGAAGACCTCACCAACGACTCGGGATCCGACAGGGAGGAGGTGCACCGAGTACAGCAGCGCACTCAAGCAGCCCACATACCACAGCTGCCTCGACGAGAAGGAGGGAACTGCGCAAGCTGTGGAGAAAGTCACGAGAGGAGGACCTGCCGTTTCCGCAACGCAGAGTGCAGGCAGTGCAGAAAATTGGGACACATCGCCCGGGTGTGTCGGGCTCGGCCCACCCGAAGCCAGGCATCAGATGACCAATCCAAGAGCCCCAGGTCCCGGGGCCCAACGCACCAAGGCAACTCGACGGAGCTCACAGACTTCCAGGTATACCAGTTGCCCCACCCCAACGTAGAGAAAATTTATGTAGAGGTACAGATAGAGGGGGCCCCATGCCGCATGGAGCTTGACACGGGTTCAACTCTATCCATAATCTCGGCAAGGACCTTAAGGAAACTGTGTCCTACTGGGGGTCCCAAACTCAGGCCGGCCCCATTCACCCTCCGGGACTTCCAGAAACGTAAGGTCCCCACAATGGGGGTGGGGACCTTCAGGGTGCAATACCGAGGGCGGACGCGGCAACTGGACTTGCTTGTGGTCAAGGGCCCCTACATTAGCTTACTGGGGTTGGCATGGTTTGGACCACTGGGACTAGCCATCACCGGGGTGAACCACATGAGCTTACAAGTGGACGTGGACGCCATATGCAAGGAGTTTCCGGGGGTTTTCGATGGGAAATTGGGACAGTATACGGGCCCCCCCATTGCTCTACAGCTTGACCCCGCAGTACGACCAGTCAGGCTCAAGGCCCGCCGGGTCCCATTCGCCCTGAAACCCCGTATAGACGAGGAATTGGACCGACTCATGGAGCAAGGAGTGCTGGAGCCGGTGCCTAATGCCCCCTGGGAAACCCCAATCGTCACACCCGTCAAGCCTAATGGTTCGGTCCGCATCTGCGCAGACTACAAATGTACCATAAACAAGGCCCTCATGGCCCATGCATACCCAGTGCCAGTGGTCAGCCATGTCCTTGCCACCCTGGCTGGGTCGAAAATTTTTGGCAAGCTGGACTTGGCCCAAGCATATCAACAGCTGCCAGTAGATGAGGCCACAGCAGAGGCACAGACGATTGTGACGCACAGAGGAGCGTTCAGGGTAAAGCGGCTGCAATTCGGGGTCAGCGTGGCACCAGGCATATTCCAGAATCTAATGGACTCTCTCCTTAAAGGGATTCCTGGTGTCACCCCCTTCTTTGATGATGTGTTGATTGCCGGGCCCACACCAGAGGAGTTTGAGGACCGCCTCCGCACTGTTCTGCACCGTTTCCAGATGGCGGGTCTCAAGGTGAAGCGGGAAAAATGTCTACTAGGAGTGCCTCAAGTGGACTTTCTGGGATTTATGGTGGATGCAGAAGGGGTTCACCCGACTGGGGACAAGGTACGGGCCACTTGTGATGCCCCAGCGCCCAAGAACAAGACTGAACTTCAGGCCTTCTTGGGATTATTGAACTTTTACCATTCCTTCCTTCCCCACAAGGCGGCGGTAGCGGAGCCCCTACACAGACTCCTGGACAAGCGGGCCCCTTGGGTGTGGGGCCAGCGCCAGGAGGCCGCATTCCAGGCAGTCAAGGACTTGCTTGTCTCAAACTCGGTCTTGGCACACTTCGACGAGAGGCTGCCGGTGGTGCTAGCATGCGACGCCTCGCCCTATGGCATCGGCGCTGTCCTGGGACACCAACTCCCGGATGGAAGAGAGGTACCGGTAGCATACTTTTCCCAGACACTCAACGAAACCGAGCGGAACTACTCGCAAATCGACAAGGAGGGTCTGGCAATCGTGAAGGGAGTAAAAAAATTCCATGATTTCTTGTACGGGCGGCCCTTCACCGTGGTGACTGACCACAAGCCGTTGCTTGGCTTGTTTGCCCCCGAAAAGCAGACCCCCCAAGTGCTGTCTCCTCGCGTCCTCAGGTGGTCAATTTTCCTTGCCAGCTACCAGTATGCACTGATTCACCGCCCTGGAAAGGCGATGGGCCATGCAGACGCCCTCAGCAGGCTACCACTACCGGAAACAGGCCCCGACCCAGCACCTGCACAAGAGGTTATGAGCCTGGAGCTGCTTCCTGACCGCCCCATTCAGGCACAAGAAGTTGCACACCATTCCAAGAAAGATAGGGTCATCTCCCGGGACCTGGACTGGGTGTGGAGGGGATGGCCCAGCCGCAGCCCCGGGCCAGAATTCGCCGGCTACACAACCCGCAAACATGAACTGTCAGCCCACAAGGGGTGCCTGTTATGGGGAAGCAGGGTCGTTGTTCCCCAGCCCCTCCGCAAAAGGGTCCTCACAGCCCTACACGAGACACACCCAGGGGTAGTAAGAATGAAGGCCCTTGCCAGGAGTTATGTGTGGTGGCCGGGGATCGACGGAGAGATAGAGGCCTGGGTCAAACACTGCCAGGCCTGCCAGGAATCCCGCCCAGATCCCCCAAGGGCCCCAGTCCAGTCCTGGGAGTCCGCCCGAGCACCATGGTCACGCCTGCATGTGGACTTCGCTGGCCCCTTTCAGGGGAAAACATTCTTCATAGTGGTGGACTCCTACATCAAATGGCTGGAAGTCGCACTGGTACCGTCCACTTCTACGTCCGCAGCCATCCGGGTACTACGCAGGCTGTTTGCAACCCACGGGCTCCCTGACACTCTCGTCTCAGACAACGGGACTGCATTTACATCAGGAGAATTTCAAACCTTCACAGTGCAGAACGCCATCCGCCACATCCGTTCGGCGCCATTCCACCCTGCCACCAATGGCCAAGCAGAACGCATGGTGCGGACCACCAAGGACACCCTTCGCCGCATGACGCAAGGGGATTGGGAGTACCGCCTTGCCACATTCCTTCTAGCACAGCACAGCACCCCCAGCTCAACGACTGGCCGGAGCCCCGCTGAACTACTAATGGGTCGGCGCCTTGCAATCAGATTGGACCGCCTTCACCCCGATAGAGCTCAGGATGAGGTAGTGGTGGGGGAAGGCAGGAACCCCCGGACCTTCGAGGCCCAGGACCCAGTGTACGCAAAGAATTTTGGGGCAGGCCCTGCATGGGTACCTGCCACAGTCACCAGGGTCACGGGCCCCGTGTCGTACGAGGTGCTAACAGATGGGGGGCAATGCTGGCGCCGCCACTGCGACCAGATACGGCGACGATTCCCGGGAGAAAACCAGGAGGAGGAGGACAGGTCAGAGGAGTCCCAAGGGAACAGTGGGGCAGTGAGGCCCATAGAGCAGCAGGGGCAAGCAGGAGAGGCAGAATCAGTAAATACAGAGAGGACCCGCGAGGCCGAAAGGACACCGGAACCAGAACCACGACTGAGCGAGCCGGTTGCGCCAGACCAAACAGCCCCATCCTTGGAACACGAGCCAGAACCTGAACCCCGGACCAGGGAACACCCCAGGCCGCAACGCACACGTAGGCCACCGGCGTACCTTGAGGACTATGAATGCGACCTTCCGGGCAGGACTGGAACTTAGAGGGGAGGGGTGTTATGTACTGAGTTGAATAGGATCCAAACTGCAGCAGTCTGATTGGTCCTAGAACAATAGGCTCCAAAAGGCAGCAGTCTGATTGGTCCTAGAACAATAGGATTCAGAATGCAGCAGTCTGATTGGTCCTAGAACAATGCAGCAGTATGATTGGTTAGCAGGAACCACCCAATCATGCTCCAGATAGAAGTGAATCCACAACCTGATTGGCCTACAGTAGAATCCTGGAATTAGCCAATCATGTGCAGCCCATTGTGTAAATAATGTATATAAAGCAGATACTTTGAGGGGACATTCATTCATTCCTCCTCACCACTATGAGCTGAATAAAGAGCATGAAATCACTTTGCGACTCTGAGTATATTTCACACATGCAACCCCAACCTTAGTGGTATGCAAGAGCAGTTATACAACCTGATCCCTGGAGCTGTGTGCAGTTTTTAAAATAAGTTACAAGCACACCCAACAGCTTAAGAAGTGAAAGCTATTGGGTTAGCCATTGTCAGGAAGGAGTATTCGGCTTTACTAGAAGGAATATATACATTGGGACAGACTTATTTATGCTGCAGGACAATGCAGGATGCCAAGCCAAGGGGGTGGAAGATTTAGAAGATCCATAATTAAGAAGATCCATTTTGGGGCGCCCAATTTTGGCCTTGCTTATATTTCCATAGATCACGAAAGTCCACCCCTCGCTTACAAGAAGTGTGAATTGAATCTGCTTTCCTGACAAGACTAGACCATTCTTCCCAAAAATCATTGTACAGAGTTTGCTTTACAGAGCCTGGGCTATGAAGGACAGAACAGCTGTGAGGAAGAGGAGAACAGGCAGCCTGTTAGAGCATCATTGAGGGGAATCACATCCTTCAGGCAACAGTACAACACAACACAACACTGAAAAGGAACTCGAGTTAATTCAGGGAACTGAAGTGTCGGCATATTGTATGGAAATGCAATCAGGATTCTGAAGTTACCATATGGGAAGTTGTTTAAAGTTACGTGTTTTTTCAAGTTTCAAACTCTCATCCTAGATCACTACACTTGCTTGCACAATTGTGTCAGATATGCACATGTCCATGAAGGGTAGTACAGTGTTACCTCGGATTACAAACACCTCGGGTTACAAACACTTCAGGTAACAGATTCCGCTAACCCAGGAGTAGTACCTTGGATTAAGAACTTTACCTCAGGATGAGAACAGAAATCGCACAGCGGCAGCACAGCAGGCCCCGTTAGCTAAAGTGGTTAAGAACTTTGCTTCAGGATGAGAATAGAAATCTAAAGTGGTACCTCAGGTTAAGAGCGGTTTCAGGTTAAGAATGGACCTCCGGAACGAATTATGTTTGTAACCAGAGGTACCACTGTATACAAATTTAATTTAATAATAATAATAATAATAATAATAATAATAATTCCCCCCTGTCTCCAATACTGCAGTTGTCCAGTAGGGCGGCTGTCCATTGGGGCTGGTGGAAGGCAGGGTGGTCCAAAAGTAGGAGGAATTCAGTGATAGGCAGTAAGAGCCATGGATAGGCAGACCCAACTCATGTTGGTCCCCTCCTCTTCCCTGCAACAAGCCCAATAAGAACAATTCGGAGACTGAGGAGAAGCAAGAGGAAGAAAGCAATAAGCAGTACAACCCCCTCTCTGGCGGCAAGCAAGAAGGCAGGATGGTGGGGCCTGGGGCTGAGGCCAGACTGAGGTTGCTGGAGCAGCGCCCCATTTGCTCAAATAGAATCACAGAACTTTAGAGTTGGGAGGCACCACAAGGGTCATCTAGTCCAACCCCCTGCAATGCAGGAATCTCAGCTCAAGCATCCATGACAACATGGCTGTCCAACCTCTGCTTAAAAATATGCAGGGTCTACTGCAAAAGGTGTCGACATGTCACGCACATTGGATCAAGAATCATCGCTGTGTCTGGACGCAAGACTACTTGGAGATCCCACCCTCCTTGGAAGACAGAAGGAATAGCGTTGGGACAAATAACCAAATATCAACAGGCACCACCATTGTTCCAAATTGAGTCAGAAGGCCCGTGCTAAGCCCGTGGGCCTCGGGCTCAGGGAAAGTGTTTAACACTTCCTCCCATGCAACTCTCCCCCGTTATTTCCATCGGAGGGATAAGGCATACCCTCCAACATTTCTCTGATGAAAATAGGTATGTCCCATTCCATAATAACAATCATAATAATATTAATACCCCACCTATCTGACTGGGTTGTCCCAGCCACTCTGGGTGGCTTTCAACATCTATAAAAACATAATAAAAGTTAAACATTTTAAAACTTCCGCATACAGAGCTGCCTTCAGGTGTCTTCCAAAGGCTGTATAGTTCCCTATCTCCTTGGTTGGGGGGGGGGGTTCACATAACTGCATACCTTCCAGTGAAAACAGGGACGTCCTACCATGCCCTCCAACATTGCCCCGATGGAAATAGGGACATCCTAAGGAAAAGCGAGGGACGCCGGTGGTGCTGTGGGTTAAACCACAGAGCCTAGGGCTTGCCGATCAGAAGGTGGGCAGTTCGAATCCCTGCGATGGGGTGAGCTCCTGTTGCTTGGTCCCTGCTCCTGCCAACCTAGCAGTTTGAAAGTACGTCAAAGTGCAAGTAGATAAATAGGTACCACTCTGGCGGGAAGGTAAACTGCGTTTCCGTGTGCTGCTCTGGTTTGCCAGAACCGGCTTAGTCATGCTTGCCACATGACCCGGAAGCTGTACGCAGTGGCGTAGCGTGGGTTGTCAGCAAGGCAAGTAATTTGTGCCCCCTAACACATGGATTTGTGCCCTGTAACTCGTGGATTTGCGCCCCCTAACCCTAACCCCCAGATGTTGCGCCCGGTGTGCCCGGGCCCCCCTGCACCCCCCACGCTACCCACTGGCTGTACGCCAGCTCCCTCGGCCAATAAAGCGAGATGAGCGCCGCAACCCCAGAGTCGGCCGCGACTGGACCTAATGGTCAGGGGTCCCTTTACCTGTACCTTTAAGGAAAAGCGGGACGTTCCAGGATCAAACCCCAAACCTGGACAGCTTCTGCACTTTCGGCACTTGGGGGGTTCTGGGAATGCAAGCCCGGGAGCGCATACCTACCTGCTCTCTCCTTCGTCCTTATAGGTGTCCGCGAAGAGCCCGTGGAACTCCGGCTCGGGCTGGATCTTGCCCCGGAAGGCGAGCTGCAGCTCGTAGAGGGCGCCCGCGCTCAGGTTCGCGCGCAACTCCAGCACCGCGTACTCGTTCCGCGGCGCTTCCCACAGCTCGGCCACGGCGACGCTGCTGCTGCTGCTGCTGCTGCCGTTGGCGGCGGCGGCGGCGGGTCCCGCCAGGGGCCCCCAGACGGCGGCGCGCTGGTAGACGAGCCCCACGCTGTGCAGCAGCACCGCGTCCGTGTCGCGGAGGCAGCGCACGGTGATGTTCACCTGCCCCGAGTGCGTGCGCGGCTCGGGCAGGCCGGGCGCCAGGTGGGGCCACAGCAGCAGCGAGTAGTGCACCGGCTCCAAGTCCCCCGGCAGGCGCCAGGCGTCCCAGGCGCCGGGCGGCCGCGCGGAGGGGTCGGCGCGGGCGGGAGCCTCGTCTGTGGGCGCCGCCGCCGCCGCCTCGTCGCCTCTCCCTTCCAAATCCTGCGCGCAGCGCCCGTACAGGATAGCCAGCACCAGCAGCGCCAAGAGCAGCGCGCCCAAGAGCAGCGCCAGCAGCGCGGCGGACTTTTGGCCCACGTAGAAGCCCGAGCGCAACTTGACGGTCATGGTGGCCGCTTGAAAGCGAGGGGAGGGATCCTGAGCGACTGAGGAAGAAATTCAGCGCAGGATAAGGCCTCCTCTTCTGAGCCGGGGAAGGGTCAGGGCCTCTTCTTCGTGGCCTCAGGGGGTCGTCGGCGGAGACGGGAGCGCCAGGCCTGCAGGGCTGGAGCCAAGCAAGCTGTTGTCTGAGGTGGTCTGAACGCGGCACACCCCGCCTGGGCGCCCCAAATCCATCCTTCCTTCAACCCCGCCTCTTCTTCCACCCTTCCTGGGAGCTCCTCATCTGAACATCATCTCCCAGCAGCTGGCTGGAGGCGAAAGCCCTCGCTGGTTCCCTGGAAGGGTGAGGAGGACTTGGAATTGCTTTGCATCCTCCGAGACTCCTCTTGTAGTCCAGAGCCCATACTGGAAGCTCCAGCAGGAGGGGCTTTTTGCACATTCCTCCTCTGATGCAGCTTGGAAATCGGGCAGGGAAGGTTGAGGGGGGAGTAGGACACTCCCTCAGCCCTTACTTTAGATGTTCAGGCCCCTTTAAGGTAGGAACACAGCTCTTTTTTCTCTCCCTAATTGTATTCCCACACAACACATGTTGGGGGCTCCTGTCCTGGGTTGTGTAAAGTGGGTTTGATGCATCCCAGGTGTGCACCCTTTTCGGCTTCGTCAGCACGACCTTGTACTCATCCAAATAAATGACAGTCTGCAGTTTCCCCGTTTAAGTTGCATGTTCCCGATCCATGGATAAGTGGTGAAGGGAAATACAACAATATAAAATTGTATGTTACCCAACTGATGGTACTGAACTGCATGGTGCAGGTAAGTTTGTTTGTTTGTTTGTTTGTTTGTTTGTTTGTTTGTTTACTTATAACATTTTTGCTGGATGCCATCTATCTAACTCTATTCCCATTGACAAGGTGCTCATCAGTGGGCAGCTGACTGAGCCAAGCAACACAAGGCTTTGGGTTTTTTAACCTGCTGTTTTGTATAAGTCTGGTGTATCAGAAAAAATTGAGAAGATTGCCATGTGCCCTCTTTTTCCAGGACACTTTTTCATGGGTAGAGTCGTCATAGCAATCCATAGTTAAAAGTAGAAGTCGGCAACTGTGTCCTCTTTGTTTCTCTTCAGAATATGGCAACCCTGTCCGTCTTCAGATATGTCAAGGGCTGTCACACAGAGGGTGGTGCAAGCTTGTTTTTCAGGCTAGGACCCGAACCAATGGGTTCAAGTTACAAGAAAGGACATTCTCACTTAACATCAAGAAGAAGAGCTGTTTGACAGTGGAACAGACTCCCGCAAAAGATGGTGCACTCTCCTGCCTTGGTCTTAAGCCGAGATTGGATGGCCATCTGTCATCCCATTTAGCTGAGATTCCTGCATTGAAGAGCGCTGGACTAGATGACACTTTGGGTCCCTTCCAACTCTACAATTCCATGATTCTATGAAAAACAATTGGCCATGCATGCAGATAAACAAATACTTGTGCACATGCCCACAATGGACATCTGGCTTCCTGAACTCAGGAGATGGTGGGGAAGTACAAACTGAGGGGAGGCAACAACAATAACAACCCACAGTGAAATGCATTCCATTAAGGACTGCCCATGAGTGTGGATGGAAAACAGAGACTTCCGGGTCAGCGCCATCGCCGAATGGCGGACTCCCTCCGAGCTCCGGAGGGAGTCTGCTGGGTAGGGGTCGGGTCCTGCCGCGCCAGCGACGCGGGGACCCTCAAAAACCATGGGCGGTGATGCCCATGGACTTGGTGACTCGGCGGGCACCGTTTGCGCCCCCCCGACCCGTGAAGGAGCCTTTTTAAAGGCTGCGGAGCAGGTGACGGGGGGGTGTGGTGCTATGAGTCCACTGCTTCCCCTGCCTAGCGAAGCCGCATGCCATTCGGCGGAGAGCAACGACTTCTTCTTTGGAAATTTTGGATTTGGACTAAAAAGAACAACCCGTGAGTAAATTTATTGGACTTAAAAGGGAAATTTGATCTACGAATTTGGAGCGAGCGGGGGGGGGTGCAAAAAGGAAGTCCGCCCCCCCCTGTTGTAGATGGCTTAACGCAAGGATTTGACAACTAAGATCGAGAGATGAACTTGCTTATTTGAAAAAAAAATTAACTTCACGAAGGGAAATTACAATAAGTGTGCTGGAGGAGAAGATTGATTTGTGGGAACTAAAGTGCAACCCCCCCCCCCCCCCGGGAACCGGGAACGATCCGCTATGAGAGACTGGTGAAGAGACACAGAAACTTTGACAGCTGTCAAAGTAGCTGTCAAAGCAGGAAAATAAAAGAGAACTTTGTTACGATGGCTTTGCTGGTTAGATTTGTTACAATTTGGACATAAATTACTGGAAATAAAGGCAACAAGTTATTTGACTTTTGGGTCTGATTTTGAAAGAAATTAAGTTACCATATTCCCTCTAGAGGGAGGCTGGGACATTGCAACAGTAGCAGCAAGTGGAAAAATACTATGAATTTGAGCAGGATTCGTTATCTCTTGGGAAAGCTGCAAAAACGAAGCATTATTTTGTCTACAGAGGTTTCTATACTAAAGGAGACAATGGATTTATCTATTGAAGAAAGGAAGGGACTTGACGCAAGTTATGTTCCTGAATAACAAAAGCCTCTGTGGAGAACAAGAAGTTTCTGAATTAGAAGGCTTCTGCAGCAGAACAGGAAAAAGCAACCTGAGGAATAAGAGCTGGACTAAACTTGAAGTTGGAGCATTTGGAACATCCAGACTTTAAAAGGATCAAGAAACAGAATTTGAGTTAGACTCTTAAACATAGATGTCTGGATGGAAGAAGAATGATCTTTTCTGAGAGTTTCTCCGAGATTGGACTTTCTGAAATTAAAAGCTATCAAAAGACGGCAAAGTGGAGCTGAGATATAGACGTGGATGCACCAGGCTGGCAGCAGACAATGGATGAACTTTGGGGATCGGAACCGGGGAACGGGGGGGGGGGGAGATTTGGAACCCAAAGGCTGTAAAATTACATATTTTTTCTTTCTTTTCTTTTTTCTTGTCTGTTGTTTGAAAATAGGGGAATTCGTGGAAGGGAAATGGGGTCGATCTTAGGGAATTATATAAAATATAAGGAGAAATGGTTAATTAAGATAAATAACATAAATTAATTTGGAATAAATGGGTTATTTAAAATTACAAATAAGGTTTTAAAATTTGGGGTAAGAATTTGTGGAATCAATTTAAGGGAAATGGAATACAAGAGGGGGAGGGGGGGAAGTCCGGGAAAGATGTCACTGAAACTAAGTGTAAACTATATTTGTCTTTTCTTTCTATCTTTCCTTTTTATTCTGGAAAATTTTAATAAATATTATTTTTTAAAAAAAAAAAAAAAAAAGAGTGTGGATGGAAAACATTGAGATAAGAGTCTAAAGTGCTCATGTGTGGATGAATGGGCACAAAAGCACACTTGGAAAGATAAGATCTGTAGCCACCCATGTGTGCATTGCTACTGGATGCAACCTTGAAGGTAGGTGGTCCATGCAGTGCTTAAGACCACTGAATATACATACAGAAGCGAAGGAACTAAATCGCCAGTCCCAGTTTGTGACATGTGCACCTGTGCCATACAAGTGATGCAAAACATGTTTCAGTAATGCACCTGTGATAACAGTTTTGTGTATCCTTGTAAAGAATTTGGATATCAAAATCTATAAAGAAGCACTCTCCTTACAAGCAGAGACATAAAGCACACAGTGTAAAATCCAGAAATATTGCAATGCTTGGGGGTGTGGAGGGACCTTTAGTGAGACGAGGGATTTTAGATTATCCTAGCAATGCAAAATCATTTACGCTTTTGGAGCTGATTCCCCCCCCCCTTCAACCCCAAGAATGCAAATGTTTATGTCTCATTCTCCTAAGTATAAAGCTAGTAAATGTTAATACGAGAAAACAGACAGTTTACATAAACAAGAGTTCATAAAAATGTGTACAATGTGGTGCTGAGATGATACAAATAACCTGTATTTATGGGAGCACTGAGCTAAATCCACTGCTGAGACCCTGACCACTGCTTGTTCACCGCCTATCTGCTCAACCCTACTGTTTTGAAGACATCTGGAAAACAATTTAAATGCATGCAGAAATGCAGAACTCAAGAAAACGTTAGCATTCGTTTTGTTAAATACTAGTTTACATTATCATATCCTGGTTTAGTTTTCTCAGACAGCCTCCATCTGCTTCTTATAGAAAGGACACCAGTTGCTGCATATCGCCTTACATCGCAGTCATCACCATATTGGTTATGATAAAAAGATGCATATACAAATAAACCCCTGAGCATGCATTATGTTTATTTGCTGTCCTTCTTGAACCTCAAACAACTTTTCCATTCCTCCGTCACCCTAAGCACGGTTCTGAAATCCTGTTGAGTAAAAAAAAAAAAGACATTACAAGAGGACTACTGTGCAAGGATGGCCATAAACCATAATGCTGTGTGTCTGAGTAAAAATAATGGCTTGACCACAGGTAGCTATGTAAAATAGGGATAGCCAAGATAGTGCCATGCAGATGTTATGAACTACAGAGCCCATGATGAGAGTGCCCAGAGGTTGGGGTTGAAAGCTCCCTTAGAAACCCAACTGAATGCTACATGTTGGCCAAATGAGCCTCAAAATTCCTCCCATCTCCAGGCTCAGTCAGGGATCAGATATGTCTGGCACTTGCAAACTCATAACAATGTTCATCTTAAAAAGACGGTAACATATATCATCATGCTGTGTGTGTTTATGCAAAGAGCGATGCAAATCGGCATGGAAATGGGGGGTGGTCTGTGTGCAAGGGGGAGCTGAGAAAGAGGAGGAGCAGAGAAAAAGAGGTGAAGGTGAAAATGGTGTGCAAATGAGGTTACAAAAAAGGAGAGAGTAGGAGGCATAGGAATGGGGTTGAAAATAAAAGCAGGGGCATGATGGAATCTGAAGAATAGGAGGGGTGGTGGCTTCATAATTGGCCAGAAGGTGAAAAGGGTGTCTAGAAGCTGCCATGTGTGGGAGGAGGAAGATGCAGGAGTAGTTGCATAAAAGCAGAGAGAAAGATCTGAAGGTGCAAAGCAGGCCTGCAGAACAGAAGAGAGAAGTAGCTTCAGATATGAAGTTGGGGAGCTGAAAAGCAAGCTTAGAAGTTGAATGGGATGAGGAAGGCAAGTTCTAAGGAGTTAAATGTTGGGAGTTGGCAGACTGAGTGAGCAAGGCACAGCCTCTAGTTACAGCAATATAAAGCAGCAAGTGGGACAAGCACAACAAAATTGGACAGAGTGGAATACTCCTGTTAATGTTCCAACAACGATAACAACAATTTATTATTTATACCCCACCCATCTGGCTAGGTTTCCCCAGCCACTCTGGATAGCTTCTAACAAAATATTAAAAATACAATAAAACATCAAACATTAAAAGCTTCCCTAAACAAGGCTACCTTCAGATGTCTTCTAAAAGTCAGATAGTGGTTTATTTCCTTGATGTCTTAGGGGAAGGCGTTCCACAGGGCGGGTGCCACTACCGAGAAGGCCCTTTGCCCGGTTCCCTGTAACCTCACTTCTCGCAGTGAGGGAACCGCCAGAAGGCCCTTGGAGCTGGACTTCAGTGTCTGGGCAGAACGATGTGAGTGGAGATGCTCCTTCAGGTATACAGGAACGAGGCCATTTAGGGCTTTAAAGGTCAGCACCAACACTTTAAATTGTGCTCGGAAACGTACTGGGAGCCAATGAAGGTCTTTCAGAACCAGTGTTATGTGGTCTCGGCAGCCATTCCCAGTCACCAGTCTAGCTGCCGTATTGTGGATGAGTCAGCTATGTCTTCTTAAATACTCAATTTTATTCCTCCTCCCACTTGGTTTTGCATGTCTTCTCCCCAACAGTCAGTCTGCATTTCACAAACAGAGTATGCTCAGTCCTCGTTAAAATATTTTGGAAATTCCTTTAGATCATGTTCTTTTTTGTACTTTGGGAAACCTCAGAGTGCTGCTAATTCGTTCCTCTTGTTTGTCGGCAGTGCCATTTTGGCTACAAAAGCATCAGCCCCAAACAGTGCATCCTTTTTTTCCCAAAGGGAAGTTGCTCACACTCGCATTATAAGTTTTGTTGCCCTTTTCCAGCTTTCCAGCTGTGCGGTATCATTCTGAAACGCAGCAATACTATTATGTACAGTGCTCCAGATGTGGTCATACCGTAGATTTGTATGAGGGTACTATGATATTACCAGTTTTGTTTTTTATTCATTTCTAATGATCCCATAAGCCATAATTTAGCTATTTTACAGCTGTTGCATCAAGCTCTCCCCTATTACCCCAGGATCTCAGTCACCACCAGTTTTGACCCTCTTAGTAATTATGGAGTTAGGAAGTTTTGCCTTGGTGTTTATCGCTTCCTTACATTGAACTACAGATGCTATTTTAATCCCCATTCACCCAGTTTGGAGGGATCCTTTTGGATCCCCTCCCAATCACCTGACTAATTTGTTGTCATCAGCAAACTTGACCATCTCACTGCTCACTTCTAACTCCAGAGAATTTATGAACAAGTTTAAAAGCATTGCATTTTTATTTATTTTTTACATGTCAATTCAGAAAAGTTTCCTGGAGGCAACAGGCTTATAGAATCATGATCCAGACAAATAGTTTGTATCTCACCACAACATGTGGTTGCATATCAACTGTGAACAGAACTGGCCAGAAATCTATAGTCTTTGTTCCAGGGCCCATTCCTGGCAGAACATCCAGCCTTCGTCATCTTGAGGCTTGAGACGGACGGCAAGCTGGATAGCACCGACTGTTGCTTAATCATTTTGTAGAGGCTCCATTTGTTTCACTTGAAGATGTTTAATTCTTGATGTGATGTAAAGAGTGGGGTGCCTTTTCTGTATTTAAACGTTTTGCAAACAATTGAACATTGTCTCACAAACACCTCCATTTTCCTCCATGGATCTGTGGCCCGTTTGAATGGACAGTTTTTTTGAGATTTTGGAATGGGATCAAATAAATGCACATCCAATCCAGCAGTCCATACTGTGTCATCTTCAGCAGTAGTGCCCACCTGAATTACAGGGTGCACAATTGCAGGGCTATCTTAGTACAGACAGAATGATTGCTTCCGGACAACCTGCTTATCAAGCATTAATTCTGATTTGTTTGCAGGGAAGTTAGATGAGTCAAGCATGTGTAAATCTGCACCTTCCAGTACATTTTTTTTACATCACTTTCCTTCTTGTAAGAATCTGGTCTTTTGGGAAAGTGGGCTTGTTGCACAAGACCAAATCAGCTTTAATTATGCAGCCAAAATTTGCTGGTATGTACTTGAATTCCACAGCCTGGAAGCACAATATGAAAGCAGGCCATCTTTTACCTTCTAATCGAGGTAGAATTTATAGTATCTGCACCAGGCGTAGGCAAACTCGGCCCTCCAGATGTTTTGGGAGTACAATTCCCATCATCCCTGACCACTGGTCCTGTTAGCTAGGGATCATGGGAGTTGTAGTCCCAAAACATCTGGAGGGCTGAGTTTGCCTCTGCCTGATCTACACATAGAAGTTCAGATACCTGGTTAAAAAATGTACCTGTGCTATCACACACTGGGGGGAAATAGTAGGAAATTATTATTTCCATCTTACCTTAGGGCAGTGTTTCCCAACGTTGGGTCGCCAGCTGTTTTTGGACTACAACTCCCATCATCCCCAATTAGCAAGACCAGTGGTCAGGGATGATGGGAATTGTAGTCCAAAAGCAGCTGGAGACCCAACATTGGGAAACACTGCCTTAGGGAATCTGGCTGCCCAAGTACATTTAGCTGTTCAGTTTGTGGTTGTTAATATTACACACAACAACAAATCATAACAGAAAAAGTAATTGTGTTCTTGTCAGTTCCTTTTTTCAAGACTGCCATAGCTGTACTTGCACAAGCCAGATAATCTCTAGAATCTGTAACACTACAGGAGTTCTAGTATGTATTCAGTAAAGAATGCATTCATTATACCAAGGTGGTCCAGATCTTTTATCTCCCACCATCCACGGGCTTTTACAGGTGGCCATCTGCCTACCAACCATCTGACATCATTATGATGTAACTGATAGGCAGGCAGGTGATCCTGAACATCTGTAAATGCTGACCCACACAGTGGCAGGGAGTTCTGTTTTGAGTGGAGAATTCAGTCCTGCTCTCTGCAGGGGCTTGCTTCACCAACACATCCTCTGCGGGGAACACGCTGATGAATCAGGACCGCTGCCCATCAGCTGGCACCACCCAATGATATCAGCTGATTGACAGGTGGGTGTGGCTTTGGAGAAGTGACCTCACGCTCCAAATAGTACTCCCTGGCAGGCCAAGGTTGTACCAGGGGCTAGAGATTCCCCACCCCTGAGTTATGCAGCAGAGAGCTCAAGCACAATTGCATTTGTTTTCACTAAAACATATTTTATGGGAATCATCTCTCAACTTTGAAACTAGTTCTGTATTAATAGGAACAGCTGATAAGCCTCAGAGCAGTCATTTAAAGTTATGACATGCAAAGCCACGACTTAGAAGTGCCAAGACTTTTGTTTTGCGGTTATTATTGGCATGACTTTACACTTAGTTTGTGCTATTTATCTCAAATGTTTTCCCCAATTCATCAAAGTTGTTAAACATAAAAATACAGCATAGATGCTAAAACCAGGCTCAGCTACTGATATTGTTGCACAGCCTTAAGCCTGCCTTTGTCTGACTATAAGACTTTGGAAGTGCAACAAAATACATATTTATTGTAAAGTGGCTAGAAGTCTAAAAAAAAACCCTTTTAGATCAAATCTGATGGTTATTAGTATTCAGAGAATACACAAGGATAATGAAAATATGGCACACATCAGCTCTTCTAAGGTTAATTCAATTTCCAGCTTCATCAACCATTAAAGGAGGAATTGAGCCTGCTCTCTTCTCCTTTACCTGTTCCCTCCTCTTCCTGTCACATAGACATCTTCACAAAGATCCTGATTTGTTTAAACCAGCTTCCAATTGTGTTTTGATGTTGTGCGAGCTTAAAGTCAGTTGCAATTCCACTTCTGCCTTACAGAAGAGTGGTTACTGAGTAGGACTGGAAGCAGCCACAAATATTCACACCATCTATTTCTCACAAATAATTGTCTTGTTTACCGGTTGAGCATTTTATTTCATCGTGCCAAAAGACTAGAAATATATTTCTTATTCACAGTTTCTGCAGGAGTGGCAAATAGTGAAATGTATCACAAAAATCAAAAATCGGAATTCTGTAGCTCATTTATGTTCCTGGAAGTGAGGCTGACAGGGGTAATTATTTAAGGAAAATATTAAGGCAGATTTGGCTTGTTCTGATTGTTTTTCTGTTGAAATAACTTTCCCCCTCATTTTTGCAACTCTGATGGCTACTCACAGGGAGTCTCCGTCTTAGAATGAAGATGAATGACTTATGAATCATGTGAAGGACTCTGTCCCAAAGGACCTATGGGGAAGGAAAGTTCTTAGATAACAATGAGTAAACCTGATGTGACATTGTTGTAGCTGGGGTAAAACAATTATTTCTGCATGTTCAGTCTGCATTCAATGTTTACCATCAGGTAAGATGGCTCCAGCGAATGTGGATTGATGGCATAAATTGTATTTTGATAATTTACAGTGCAGATGATGCCCATCTGCTTAGACCTGAGAGAAGGCTGCTGGCTTGCATTTCAGCTTCTTTTCTGCTCACCCGTCTCATCCTTCCCTGCTGTTCTTAGATCATTTTTCTCAAGAAGCCCCATATCATCTCACTTCTCGGATCTGCTGCCACCAGATTTGTTAAAAGTATTAATGTTGATGATGCAAATCCCTCTGTTACCTCCATTTCCATTTTTTTATTTTTATAAACCATTGGTGGGCAGGCAGAGAGCAGTAAGGGAAACAATTTTCTAGATTCAGTAACTGCTGAGTAAATTCTGCATGAGCTATGTAGTTCAGGATGAGCAGAGTTAAATCTTAACTAATGAATCAACAGTCCTTCTTTCTTTGGTTTGAATTAAAAGCACATGATAAAAAGAAATAGGCGGATGCTTGTGATCTTGCCAGGCTTATTTTTCCAGCTGGAAGTGTGCTGTTCCAGCTATGATTATTTGCAGATGAATATTCAGAAATGCATTATTTCTATTTTCAAGGGATAGTCAAGGCGGTGAACTGAGCCATTGTGGATTGTCTTACTCATATTATATTTAGGAGAACTCTGCTACGGCACTGCATAAAACAATTTCAAAATACACCAACTCCAAAATTGCAGCGTTTCCTGCAACACTTAAAACGCTTCATGTACTCACCTGTAAGGCAGCCTTTAATGCAGATGGAAAAAAACCTGAAATTAATGGACAATATTAGCCCACTGAAATTCATAGGCAGTATTAGCAGGTCTAGTCGTTGGATCTACTGAGTAAATTCTACTCTCAGAAGAACTTGGTTGGATACAACCCAGTCTAAATAAGTCCTGTTGGTTATATCCATCGGATTCTAGCTTAACCTCTTTTGGAATCTGCTAGCACATTCTTATCTTTATGAGAACCTTCAGGTGTCTGAAGACATCTGCCATGTAACAGAATTTTGCAGCCAACAAGAAGTTCTTGAAGCACATAGGTAATCAAGATAATCAAACTTAACCTCTAATCTAATGCAAACAGATTGTTCTATCATTTGCAAATAGCAGGTTAGACTGTGTTTTCCATAACCAAGCACATATGATGTTTCAAAAAAAATGTCCGAAACCCACAAGATTAGTATAAAAATGTGAGCATTTGCAAATAATGTAGAAGCAACCTTTCAGTTTTCTGTACTGCAGTCATTAACCTATGACTCATAGGAAATTCAAGAGCTGTATGCATGTTTGGCCCCCTTTTTGAATGCAAAGAAATGGAAATGAAAACACACTGAACTACTTTGAAGTATATTATTGATCTTTTTTTACCTTTTCTAACCCTATTAAAAAAAAAACCAGAATAAAACCAATTGTTACAAGTTTCTTTGTGCACATTGTGCAAATGTTTTAGTGCATCCCGAGAAGCCAGGACCTGATGCTAGAGATTTTCTCTATTTTTTCCAGACACATTGGAGCTTAGCACTGGCATGAAAAACAGGTCTGGAGTGGAGCAGCAACTCAGAGGAAATCCTATTTATACAGGCACAGCATAAAGTTGGCTTCCACAGGTGCATTTTGCATCTTCATTGGATTATATGTCATCACCTCTCTGTACATTAAGAGAGTAAAGCTGTTTCTTAAAAAGACATGCTGAAACATTTAAATGTATGCCATGTTAGAATTATATAGAATTTTCATATAATCATTGATAAGCTAGAATACCAATTAAATTTAAGGTTCACATAGCCTCCAAGAATCCCCTACATCCCAGTTCATATAGTTGGTTCTAGTTCAATAGTTCAACTTAGCCCATCTTCTTAGCTTGCAAAGAATTTGAACTTTTAAAAATCTCGATGCAGTTATTGGGGAAGGGAACAGAAAAGCCCATGGACAGGATAGCATAAATCTGAATTTAGCCTGAGGAATGATTAAGTAATTCTGCATTCCATTTTTCCCCAAGAGATGGGGAAGCAAAGATGTGAAAGAAGCCCTTAAGGAGCTTTGAAAACAAGAAGAGCAATCTTAACCGTGGTGTATATAGTAAAGGGAAACCAAACAAAGATTGACGATATTGTGTATCTGTTTTTCTAGCTGGGCTTGAGATTATGGCCACCCACTTAGTGATTATAGAGTTTATGAAAATCTTAACAGAAATGGTTAGGGACGAGGCAGGAAGCAATTAATACACTGAATAAGAAGTGGTCGGTGAAATGTTCTGGCAACAGCCTAGAAAACAGAATAGAGAAGCCACCCAATATGAGATGTCGGAACACATTTGTAGGGGTTGTACGCAAACTGCTCCATAGAACATCAAGTTTATCTGGTTTCAGGCCCAGTTTTGGAACAGAAACTGCCTTGGTTGCCATGATAATGACCTTTGCAAGAAAGGGTCTGGGAGAGTACAGTCCTATCTCATTCACCTTCCTATAGCTCAATCACAGCTATAGGTATATCCTGGATTTTTCTGTTTTCTATGGGCAGCTCTCTCTACTGCTGTAGAGAAAAACAAGGAAGGACTGAAGGGGGGGGGTGAGAACTGTGTAAAAGTAAAGGTAAAGGTACCCCTGACAGTTAGGTCCAGTTGTGGACGACTCTGGGGTTACGGCGCTCATCTTGCTCTATAGGCTGAGGGAGCCGGCGTTTGTCCGCAGACAGCTTCCAGGTCATGTGGCCAGCATGACTAAGCCGCTTCTGGCAAACCAGAGCAGCGCACAGAAATGCCATTTACCTTCCCACTGGAGTGGTACCTATTTATCTACTTGCACTTTGATGTGCTTTCGAACTGCTAGGTGAGCAGGAGCTGGGACCAAACAACGGGAGCTCACCCGGTCGCAGGGATTCAAACCACTGACCTTCTGATCAGTCACTTCTTTCATTCAAGCCTTGATAGCTCCTCTTCCCCAATTCCTGTGGCTTGCCCCTGTACGCCCTGCTTTTATTGTTTTGCGAAAGAATGAAGAATGCTAGTGTAATGAAGTCAGAAAGCACCCCATGCCTTCAAAGTATTTTTAATTAACATTAAGTATGAACAGAAGACAGGAGTGCCTGGCGTGCTCTGGTCCATGGGGTCACGAAGAGTCGGACACGACTAAACGACTAAACAACAAAAGTATGAACAAGACTTTGAAGGGACGTGGGTGGCACTGTGGGTTAAACCACAGAGCCTAGGACTTGCTGATCAGAAGGTCGGCGGTTCGAATCCCCGCGACGGGGTAAGCTCCTGTTGCTCGGTCCCTGCTCCTGCCAACCTAGCAGTTCGAAAGCACATCAAAGTGCAAGTAGATAAATAGGTACCGCTCCGGCGGGAAGGTAAACGGCGTTTCCTTGAGCTGCTCTGGTTCACCAACTCCCTCGGCCAATAAAGAGAGATGAGCACCGCAAACCCAGAGTCGGCCACGACTGGACCTAATGGTCAGGGGTCCCTTTGCCTTTACCTTTATGAACAAGACTTAAAAATATTCTATGTAAAAATAAAAAAGATACGTTGTGCCAGCTACAAAGCCGGGTTCCTACATTTAAACCCAAAACCATGTTTGCAGGGTTCCTATTCTTTCAGAATCAGCTTGTCAATAAACTTTAACTGGTCTTTATCTACATTTAGACCCTAGGACTACATTTATGAAACTGAGGACAGCATCCAACATATGCTTAAAGCTTTTACAAGTGTTTTATTTCGGGCTGTCAATGTTTTTTGGGCTTGGTGGTAGAACCTCTTTGGACAGGGCAGAAGTCAACAGAGAGCAGATATGTTCCTTCACTAACTCTTCTGGGCCTCTTAATAAACTTTTGATATCCTCCTGGATCTCTGAAGCTGGCACTGGTTGTCTTCAGTACCCAGCTTTGGGCCAGCCTTATCTGTCCCAGGTTCCCAAAACCCAAGCTCACTGCCTTCCTAAGTGCTTAGCCATTTTAAGTATTACCCACATGCAGCCTAGCGATAGGAAGGGTGCTTTTATTTTTCATCCCAAGATTCTCCAAGATTACCTTCCCCTAACCCTTCCATAGTGACCTTTCTAGTCACCACTGTGCCTTCAATGTGTTTGTAGACTTAACTCCTATAGCCCTAGCCATCATGGTCAGTTGTCAGAAGTGATGGGAGTAGTAATCTAGCAGAATCTAGCAAGGATCCACATAGGGTACTCCAGCTCTAGCCATATATATAAAAGAGAACACAGCTGCCTGTGTATTCCATTACACCAGGGAGCTCAAACAATGTTCTTGATGAGTTATATCATCTGAGAAAACTGGGACAATTGAGAACCATTTTTTTCCTACAGAAAGTTTTAAAATAACTGAAAAAAGACAGTGTCTTTTGGAACATGTTGACTTGAAATTAGGTCCCTTTCATCCATGAATTAAAAAACAACCACCAGCTTTACAAACATATTATAAAGCTTTCCATAACATGGAAAGGCTTGTTTCCAGACCCAATTAGTTTCCAGATATACAAGTGTAACTGTTTTCCTTCCAGTTCTATTCAGACGTGTGCTCAACAATAATTTTCATACTTCAAAACTAATCACCTTGCTCCCAATGCAGATGGTTATGCTGATATGCCTGCAATATTTCAACTGAATACCCCAAAATACAGGTGCTCCTTCATTAAATTGTTCCAGTATTTGTTGTGGAAAATCTATCTGAAAACAATGCCTTACGTACTCAAATCCTCAAAATCTCTCATGCAACCTATTGCTCAATACCAATTATCTAAGTGAGCTTCTGGTTCTAGGGAGAATATGTTTGATTACATGGGTGTGGAAAGAAAAAAGCAAGAGCTTTCATTAGGTCCTTGCATGCAATAAAAATCCAGCCAAGAAGCTTTATTTGAAACAGGCTCGGAGAACTATGAATTTTAAGAATCTCAAGCTTCTTTCCAAATAAGTATGTTTGTCACTTTTCGGTTTGGCTAACCAGATACAAAAGCTATTTAGTTTTTTTAAAATCCCAACCCTTAATGCATCTATAGTTATTTCATTTTAAGTAAAAAATTATGAAAAGGAGGTTCCAGAGTCTTATTAAATGTCAGGCTCCAGGGTGTTTTCCTTTACTGTTCTCTGTTACTTAAAAGTTCTCTGGCTGCCAGTCTAAGGGATGTTGCACTAGTGTAAAGGCAAGAATAATGATTGTACAGTGCAGCAGCTGTGCTAGTGAAAGCTTGTGCAACAGAAAGTATTGGGGCTACAGCAATCTGTTACGCAGCCAGCCACAAGAACCATGCTGGCTTCCTCTCGTGCAAGTCATTCTGCTACTGCAACTAGTATACTGCTAAGGAACTTTAATTTAGTACTACACTGAATTCCTCCCTACACTGCACAATTGCAAATGGTTTATATGATCCAATTTTAATGCAGTTTGATATTATGTGCTGTTATTACTGTAGGCACCCAGATTCTGCAACAGAACTTCTACACTGAATTTAAGTCAGGATTTCTGACTGAAAACTAGCATATCTGTGGTCAGAGTTCATCTCAAGTGACATATACATTAGAATTTAAGGTTAATACAGTATGGAACAGTCATTTATTGCTATCCACAAAGGTAACAAACAAATGATTGCAGTCCACATAGTTATGACTTTATTTAAAAAGCAAGAGAAGATACAGCTGAATTGCTTTCATGCAACATTTAAATCAGGATCTTAAATAACTTGAAGGAATGTATACAGGACTGCTGTACTAATTACAGAGCTTAGTCTATACAAAAAAAATGCCATACAAAGTAAATAAACAGTTTGAATTATTTTTCCAGAACATTATATGCTTGCTTTAGATGGGCACAGGAATTTTATTTGGAAATCACAAACCACCCACTCTCTTTAAATTCACTAAGCAAAGCACAATCTACTTCACATAATTTTATAAAGGATTTCTACAGAGTAACATGACCTTTTATTTAAACAGCAAAACATTGGTTTGGTAAACATTTGCGATCAACTTCTATTGTTCTTCATTTTTACCTGGAGTGCACAATTTATTTAAAAGAGGGAAGGTTTGGCACTTTTATACTGATGTCACCAATATTTATATTTCTTGGGATCTCTGGAAGATTCATATTCTTTACAGCTGACACAGCCCGGGCTGGGGCTCCTGCTAAACCAGCCTGTATACAGAAGAAAAAGATATCACTAAGATGGCGCACATTACACTCAGTCACATACCACAAGGATGACTTTATTACCATAAATAATTATACACAGACACCAAGACTTGAGATTAGAAAAAACCAGATGGTATTTTGGATTGGAATGAAATGGACTACTCTGAAGTATTTAACGAGAAAAAAAGCAGTTCACACAAACTCTAAAACATGGTTAACACGTGCAATGGCGACTTGATGGAAAAAATTAATGTAGAGTCTGTAAAACAACCAGATTGAGGTTAATAAAAGTTAAAGCTCATGCTGTCTTTGATTTTTACTGTTTCCAGGCATTGCAGCACGCAACCTGCACCAGTGTTCTGACACCTTCAGTTGGTGACCAATCTTGATAATCAGCCATTTTTTATTGATTTGTATTACCTCTAATATGTTTATTTCTCTTATGGCTTTAGCATTTAATCAAATGCTGAAAACTAAAATCATATGCAAAAAATATGAAGAAGCTTTACACTGATTTTATATCTAATCATTCATTTAGTAGTGCTGAATAATGAATGACCTCTATATCTTTTTTCCATTCCACCTCACTTCAAAGGCTATGGGGACGTTCCAAGAATGAAATCCAAAACACTTAAAAATCAAGAGCCTGCCTGCTACATGGCTGTTGATCCTTCAAAAGAACATAGGCTTACACTAAATAATTGATTTTGGCAACTCAGATGCTAAATATAAACATGACTAGTCCCTCCCATCCCTGACTTATTGGGTCTTCCCTTTCCATTTGTAAGGTTTAGAGAAAAATGCTTCTGAGCCAAGACTTCTGAGTTCAACATAATTTATCTATGAAGGAAAAATCCCTGTGTTCGGAATTATTATCCACACAGAAGACAAGCAGTTACAACCGATCTTTAAACAAATACATTAAGGATTAAAACTAAGCAACTATGTTCAGGATAGATTGACAACATAAAGGTTGCCGCTCCAATGTGTGCAAAAGTTGTCTGTATGATTCTGAGATTACTACTACCTGTAGCCTGCCTTCTTGCAAAAATATGCAAGAAATCATCTCCATTTCTAGAAACGTCTTATATACACATTACCCACGCTGTTTAAGGGATGCAGATTTTGGAAGCTTTGCCATTATATCTGCATTGCTCCCCCAACTGCATCTTGGTATTTCAAACTAGTAAATTCAAGAGCAAGCCAGGGTTATAGAGGACTGCCAGTTACTTCAAAGAAAACTGTTAAGACTTAAATATTCAAATCACTATTGTGGTACATTGTTCTTTAAGAGAAATGTACAAAATGTTTGCCAGCACAGATGAATGAATTTAATTAACCAAGATGTTTATGTCTTGCAGTCCTGCTTTACAAGGCTAGGCTTAACTCTTGCATACTTTGATTCACAAATGAACATTAATACTCACATAAATTTGCCTAACTACGTTCTTGATTTTAAGGTTCCACACTCCCTTGAAGTTAATCCAGGGCAGAGAACAATTCCTTCTGGCAGAAAACTTTCCAGGCTCACACCAAGCTGTTCTGTGACGAAATACAGGCAAGCCAGCATACTTCTTGCCTGGAAGGTTGGCTTAATATTTTGCTTCATATACTAGTCTACTGCATTCTTCCTTTAGACATGGAGAAGCTGCTTACTGCACAAGCACCCTTAGTCAAGAGTTTTTGCTAGGCACTGTGGGGGCCATGAAAGAAACTTTGCCTATGTTAATTTAAATGTATAATTGCTTCTGGGATATTAAGATGGTGGGTAACTGGGGTCTCAGCAGCATTGCAGTGTGCCTAGCTGTGCTATAAGCATTTTGTTTAAGGGTTCAGGCTTCCCATAGGCTTCATTAGAGTTACCTAAAATATAGGGCTACTGTGTTTTGTCTAGTACAAGCATGTGTCCATATCAGAAGTTCACTACTTTCAAAAAGCTTGTTAAATGATCCCCAGAACCGTTATCCTCTTAATCTGCAATATTTCTAAATACAGTGGTACCTCAGGTTAAGAACTTAATTCGTCCCGGAGGTCCGTTCTTAACCTGAAGCACCACATTAGCTAATGGGGCCTCCTGCTGCCGCTGCACAATTTATGTTCTCATCCTGAGGTTAAGTTCTTAACCTGAAGCACTATTTCTGGGTTAGTGGAGTCTGTAACCTGAAGTGTATGTAACCTGAAGTGTATGTAACCTGAGTATTTATACAATGAAACAAAAACTATTTCAAGCTCCATCAATCTTTTCACAAGGAAATATATCTGAAATGTGTTACAACCTACATGACATATGCCAACCAAGCATGCTTGAACACAAGCCCCACTGAGTTCTATGAGTCTTATTTCTGAGTATGCTTGGGATCAGAATGGCAGCAAAGAAGAAAAAAATTCCACCTGTTTCATCTTCTGCCATTAAATTCTTCCTCCAAATCCAACTTTATACCCCACTCCACTAAATACTCAATTTGGCAATAATGTTTAGTCATTACTAGTATCCCTTGCAAAAATGCATGAAAGTCACATTGCACTGCCCAAATTTAAACAGGGATGGATAGAGGGGAAGACAGCGTCCCTAATGTAGTTAACCTTTAACTGACTGTCACCCAACAAAATCCAGTCAGTGCTTTTTCTAACAACTGACACTTCTGGTCTTCTCCTTCCCAACACACACTTTTACGTTCACACACTTTTAAGAGAAAGGGCTTAGCTTCCAAAATTAGGAAGCTTGAACCAGGATTTATATGTGGTTTTATTACAAAGCTGCAAAAAAAAGGCAGAATAATAATAAATGCTGACTTAATTGTTGAAAATACAATTAGGGCACCAAATTAGCAAAAAAAGAAATATAATACACCATAGGTATTTACCGCTAAGTTCAATTCTACCAAGTTAAATATCGCTTACTCCCAAGTATGCATGCACAAAATTGCAGCCTTAGAGCAGAAGATAACTTCACATAAAAGCTCCTGCAATTTTTCAAAGTTCCTTTCAACTGAGTTGGGGGGCGGGAGGTTAGAAAGGCTAGAATTATTACACATGTTCACCTACTGAATCGGAATGTTTAAGACAGGTTAGCTTAAGCAGGTACCGTATTAGAAAACCAGGACATACCCTTGTGAACTGGCCAGAACCCTGGAATCTGAATATAATCACATGAAAATATGCATAACTTCTGATAATCCCTCAAAATTCTTCCAGGTTTTTTGTTGTTTTTGTTATGTATTTTGTATTCTCATTTTGTATTTTTCTGCTGTGAACCACACTGGGATCTTCAAATGAAGAGCAGAATACAAATTTGTTTGTTTGTTTGTTATATCAAAAGCAGAAGAAATGTAGTTGTAAACAGGCTCTCTGGCAATGTTTATTTGCTCACAAGTCCTAAATCTTGTGATAGCCTCATCTAATGGCTGATTAAGCCCTGGCAAACTCATGATTTTCCACCTATAAATGGTCTAAATTAGATAACTGCTGTAACATGCATCCACTCACATGTTCTCAGCCTTGGGATTTCATGGAATCAAAAGTATGCAGATATGGCCTTAAGTAATTATTATTATTATTATTATTATTAATACCCTGTCCATATGGCTGGGTTTCCCCAGCCAATCTGGGTGGCTCCCAACAGAATTAAAAGCACAATAGAACATCAAACATTAAATGCTTCTCTAAACAGGGCTGCCTTCAGATGTCTTCTCGAAGATGTCTAAGACTGAAGATGCAGGAAACTTCAAACAGAGCAATTTTGCCTCCCAAAGTCTTGGGGACAAAGTGCCTATGAACTGAAAGTCAGGAGTAGGCAGAGCTCAATGAGTTTTTTTTTAAAAAAACAACAATCTATTTATTAGGGAGAGGGATGGGTTAAAAATTACAGGCATTCAAAGGCCAGGTGGAACAGGAGATTAAGTTCCAAGATCAGATGCCTAGGAAATGAACATAACTTCATAAGCAGCTTTTGTAAATTTGGGTTATACATTAGAGCTAGAATGAGCAGAGATGCTCACTGGATGTTTCGGTGCAGCACTTGATGGCATATCATTTGCAAGATAGCACCATTTCTGTGCTCTGCCAGGCCTGCCAATGTCCATTACAAACACTTGACTAGTGTGTGAACTCCTCCCTTGCCCTGGGAACTCCTTCATATCCAGCCAGTTAGTTGAATTGATTTAATGTGAAAGACCCTGGCACCCCACTTCAAAACAGCATACAACAGGAAACACACATTTCTAGCTTTATGTTGGTTAACATGGCAGCTTTTTTATTCCTTTTTTATTCCTGTCAAACATTCCAGTATCCTTTCACCCTACTTTACTTTGAACAGAAAAAGAAAAAAAAACCTCTTTTAACCAACCTGAAACTGTTGTTATTAACCTCATAAAAACACTCTTCTACACCCAAAATAATAAAGTCATTTGGGAATGTCAGTATTCATGTATACCACGACTGGCTACCATCTATTAAAGACACCAACTTTGTTTTATATGATTTCCATAAGCAGACCTTAGTGGGGAATATGTACATTTTGGGTTATTCCCATCCATAAATGCTGGGCAGACAAAACAACATATTTACCCATACACCACTATAAGAGAAGAGGACCAGGACCTTATATTTAATTTGGTGAATTGACATCTGCCAATTTAAACTAGAATGCTGGATTCAACATACATCACTTTAAGCATGGGATACAGGTCACACAGTACTTCTGAGACAATGTGAACAGCTTTGGAATAATGTTTATAAATACTTGGGTGTTTTACCTAAAACACATCAAATATTGGGAACGAATTACAGAAGATGGTGGCAAACATGCATTTCTTTTTGTGAGCCCATCCAGTTCACAGAAGACAGATGGGATGGTGTCTGTCAAAAGGAAGGGAGATTAGGAAGAGACCTGTTTATTCATCTTACCTCCTAAACCCATTCCCATCTCGCTCCTGGTCTCAGAGCTGGAAAGGGAGTGGGCTAGAGCAATGAAGGCAGATGAGGCACAAAGGAAGGATTCAGCACCCTTCATCTGTGTGCTCCTTTTACTGCTAAGGACAGACTGTATATCCCGTCTACACATTTATGTTTAAGGGTTTCCACAGAGTTTCAGAAGTACAGTATGAACTTACAGACAGCTCAAATTGCAACTAACCAGGCAACACATTTCCCCAGCTGCTTTATAATCTCAAATTAAATGAGCACACAGCAGTTTGGCATTTCAGTTCTTCGTCAAAAGCCACTGGATAGACACAGAACTTAAAATACTGGCTTGTGGCTATAAACTGAGCACGGTAAAAAGGCTGAGGTGACACAATTAAGTACACTCACCCAGTTCACACAACTAGGAAAGCCATTTCCCTTTCGGCAGAAAATATAGAACTTTCAGGACACTATTTAGTAATATGGAAGTTGTGCATTTTTTTCATCTTTTGTAGCACATTACATGCATTTAATTAACATCAAAAGTGTGTAACGATGATCACTTTAAATCTGTATTATCCCCAGAATAGGAGGATTCTATCAGCTACCTTCCAAGACTTCCTTGGAAGACATATGGACAGGTTAGCGTCCCAAGAGCTTGTGCTCATTATAAAAGGGGAGTCCTTTTATATGCACCTTTCTTGGAAGTGACTCCTCCCACATGTTTGAGACTTGGATATCACAGCTGCTGGTGTTCTGCATTAACCCTTCTTCCCAGAACAAGTATGATTCAAAGCAGCAGGGTTATGAAGAGGATGGAAGGATGCACTACAGAATATAAAAGAATGGTCATGTTCTCTTCTCATGAGGTTAAATAAATGAACAGAATTAGAGAAAAAACAAAATGAAGTCTGCAAGTATATCAAAATGCCAAACAGATAGAAGACTTAGACATACTCTTGGAAATTTCAAGCACTTGGATCACAGCGATAGTAATGGATGGGCATGGTTTTTAAAAATTTTGTTTGTTTGTCATCTCCTTTAAAAATTGCCAGACCCAAAAATAAAAACAGAACATATACAAGCAGAAAGTAAAATAGAGCAATACTACATAAAAAGAAAACACACACTAATTAAAACCCCTGTTCTTAATTGTAGAATTTTTTTGTGGTTTGGGGGAATTAAATCAAACTGAACTGGCTGGATTAATTATTATATAAACTATGCTTTACAATGTACAAAATTCTTCCATGATTTTGGTCACTTTTAGGTTGAATCCGGTCTAATATAGCCACTTTAAGGTATTGCTCCCACCCACTGTTTAACTGAATGAAGACACATTTAGCTACTTATAACATTTTAAAATTAGCTAAGAATCAGTTCTATAGAGAATTTTCATCTTCTAAAACAATTAGAACAAATATCTGAAGTTTCCTTTCAAATATAATAACGGTACAAGTAAGATATTATAATAGGATTTTACTTGTAACCAACAGGGTCAAGGGTCCACCTGACATTTAGAATATACAGAACTATGATTGCAGCTTTTTTTTCTTCTCTAATAAAGTCTACCCAGAAATATCTCCCTCCTGAAGCTTATTGTGTGCAGTTTTCCCTTTCTGTGGAAGTTATTTCAATTCACTGAGTTCTAAAAAGAAGATTCTCATCATTTGTACATTATTACTCTGACTGGTTTTTAATTTCCACAAGTTTTGACTGCTTGAAATTTCTTTTAAATTTTTAGTTCTCAAAATCGTAAGACTCATTGAATTGCAGAGTTGGAAGGGACCCCAAGGGTCATCTAGTCCAACCCCCTGCAATGCAGGAATCATAGAATATCTCTATGTAAATTAAAATAATACAAATTAGTTGCACTATGTTTGCAATATGTACCATTACAGCTCAATTCAACTGGCAGTGGGGCTATTTATTTAATTCATGCATCCATCCACAATACAGCGTGGGGTTGATTTCTGTTTCCTGAATATCAGCTACCTTTTAAAAACACACACTTCTAAGATTCATTTTTGGCATTAGCTTGAAAATACACAAGCAGCTAATCTTGAAAGCTTCATCTGGTAGCATTTCATCTCTAGCACTATTTCCTCACAAGTTAAAAATGGAAAATTCCTTCCCTGGAGCATCACACTTACACATTTTGACCATGGACTGTGGCTTACCCACCTCCTTCCTGCTGCTGCCCCCTAAAAGTCATTCCCAAGGGTCAGACAACCCTCTAGGATAGTTCTCAATGCCACATGATGGCAGAAATCCAAGACGCCATCTGCAAGTGTGAGCAGAAGCTCCACTAAATTCAAACCCTACCCTTGGGATTATCCATGCTTCCACACCAATAAAGTTTATTCTGCAAAACTTAAAATATTCAATTTGTATTACTGCATTTGTAATTGGGGATCAATAGTCCTTGAAAACTTTTTTTAAGCAATTGGAAGTGGTTTATGAGATGATGTGCTGCTACTCTGTCTCCTTTCCAGAGTATGAAGTCCTTGTGGCATTCTCCATGTTTAAGTGTTACATCACCAGTGATGTTAATTATAACTGAGGATAGCCAGGGTTCCTCTTTATTCAGAATTTTAAATCAGCCCGGAACCTTAGTTTCAGATTCTCATTCAGCAGAAAGCCTAAACAGCCTTACTTAATAGCTGACCTAAGAGTTATGCTATGGTTAAGCCAGATGGTAAAACCCATGCTCCAGAAGGAATAAATGGGAGCAGAGAAGAGGAAACACACAACCCTGATTTCTGCTTCTGATTGCGTAAGCAATTAGAAGCATTACGTTTGCACTAGCACAATCAGATTGCTTTGTAATGTGAGCATACAAATAATAAAGCTACATTAAGAAAAAATTATAAATTCTAAGAACACTAATGAAAGGGGAAAGTAAAAATAAAAATATATGAAGTCAATGACAATCTAGTAAATACACTACAGGCAATAAAAGATGAGGGAAACTAGCACAAAAAGTAGGCTACAAAGACTAATATGGGTTTATCAACACATAATTTTTGAGTCTGGCCTAATTTAGTTATTGCCTTTGACATCATTTTGCTTTCCCTTTATTTTATAGAAGCACATTTTTTTTCTGAAAATTGGCAATACCTGGATCTACCTGTCCTGTCTGGGAGACTGAAAGATAAAGGTCTGTAAAGAGAAGAATGGAAAGAACTAGAAAAGATCAGGTGGTTTGGAAAAAATGAGGAGTGACTTAAACGACCAAATTTACACCCAGCTGAACACTGCAAGTACACCACAAGTATCCCAGTTTTTATATAGGACACCTTCCATGTCACTGATAGTGCCTGACAAATCCTTATCCTAAACTCTCTTACCAAAGCCTTGAATGAAGTTTTACTAACTTTTGGAGTGAATGGCACGACTTCTGCTTCTGTGAATAGGTATCAGAAACTAACAGCTAAAATTGTTTATAGCTTGCAAAGAGAGAAGCAGAAGGTGCTGTTGTTCCATATCCTGCCCTACAAATTCAGCTGACAAACATTATCATGTTTTTAAAAATCATTGATTTCCGAGGCAATAGTGCACCCATTTACTCTGGAACAGCCTTATTCACTTGTAACAAAACCATCCGGGGGAAATGGGCTGTGCAGTGGAGGCTAAACTGTTTAAAAGCTGAACAAACTTGGCACTGCTTTGGATTGTCTTCCAAGTTCTGTGCTATTAAATATACAGCTTCCGGAACCAATTCTCTTCACTTTTGGAAAATGAGCTCTGTACACCAATTGAGCTAAACATGCAGTGCTCCGAGCACACGCCAGGGCTTTCCCTTCCGCCCATTCCCACTGCTTCCTAAAAATGCTTTCTAAAAATGCACCCAAGGGTCAGAGGACACTCTGGAATAGCATGGGGTGCTGGAGCTGAGAGGAATCAGACAGACACAGACACACACACACACACACACACACACACACCCTGCACACAAGCAGAAGGGGCACTTTGGATCAAAGCGAATATTTTGGATTAGTTGAAGTATGAGTTGATATGTTAACAAATAGATCTTCAAAAGAATATACCAAGTAGCATAAAAAGGACCAATTATTCTCTCCAGAGATTATGTTCCCTTTTTTAATCCACTCTTTTAATTGGTGTTGTAACAAGAAGTGGTTCTAAGTGAAGATAAAGCCACTATGATCTAATTACTTTTCCATTATTTACCTGTCAAGTTTTATACAGAAAATAGAAGCTGAGTAGATGAAACAAGGGAAATTGAGGTTAAACTTGTCCACTTCACTTAAGTAGCCTGCTTCGAGAGAATTAATTATTTGACGGTCCAAGTTACAGTGCTTCAGAAAAGCATAAACAACTTTTTAGGCAAGTTCTCTTGAACCATCTGTAGAAATTCAGTTCTGCATAATTGAAAGTCAGATTCTAGTTTTCACTGATTAGATCTTTGCTGATATTCTTGCACTAGCATAGTGCCATGCATTATTTCATGACCTACCAAATTTCTGTGCTTCTCAGCCAATGCTCTACTGCTCATGTTAAATGTACATAAGATAGGCAAAGGGACAGAGAATGTCCAACCAAATTGCAAAAGCTATGTGAAGGGTCAATACAAACTGCTAGGAAACTCACCTCTCAATTTTATGAGCAAACTAGTTGCAAAATGAGTTTCATTTTTAGGTAACACAAGGAAGGATAATGTGTGCCATACCTGTTTATATACAAAAGACTAAGAATTGAAACTAGATGAGACATTTATGCTTGCCTGAAGCTATTTGCCCTGGAAGGGAAGGGATCTGCCCTCAAAGCAACTTTCCTCCTCCAGTAGTGGGGGAGTGGGGAGGAACAGCATGGGGAAAGCATTAAAGCGATGTTCTTGAGGACTGATTTTAAAGAATAATAATTAAAAAAGACTGAAATGCAGTCATTTAGCTTGACTATAAGAATTCCTGGGGGTTTTTCAGTTTATGCCTTTTATATTCCCAGATCATTATTTGTGGGAAAGGCAAGATACCATATCAATTTCTAGGTGCCCATTGGTTTAACACTCTGGTTGTGTAACTCCAGACATACTGGCTTACATTGTTGGGAAGGAAAATAAATCATTCCTAGGATGAAGTGGTGCTAGATGTCAAATTCACCAAGTTCTATAGTGTGGAACTAGATAGCACTTCAGAATCTAGGATTAGCCATGCTAATCTGTTTCTTCTTTGGCCACTTTGGCCACAGTGACCCTCCAGATGTTACTGAACGGGCACCAGCTCATGGTCAGAGATCATGGAAGCTGCAGTTCAGTTGCATCTGGAGGGATGCAGCTTAGCAATCTCTAGCATCTCATTTTATTAACAGGTTTCATTTCTGTTTAACATGCACACACCCTTCAATAGGGTGTTCTAAAAAATCAACACAAAATTAAGCCTTGACTGAAGGAAGCTCAGAAATGTTTCGATACACAGATGCCAATGGCAGATGGGAGTTCAGTAGAAGGAAAAGGGGATGTTCAGCTATTTCAGCAATCAACAAAGGCTTCAACATGCTACATACTAAATGCTTCTTTGTAACAGTACATGTAGCTAAGTATAAGGCATACTAAACAATACATGACAGTTTCAAATCATGCAGGTTGTGTGACCATGCTCCAATTGGCTTCAATTCTTTCCATTCTTACCTCAGACTTTTCCAATTTATTTTGAGCATCAATTTGGGTGACAATTTCATTCATATTTGTCTCCAAAACCATTCCGCCCATCACCATTTCAGCCAAAATATTATGGACCTAAAAAAAAGAAATGACAAAAGAAACAAAGGCAAGCAAATTAATCAAATATTATTGCGGAGAGGCTGGTGAAATGTGGACTGGACGAGGAAACTATTAGGCAGATTTGTAGCTGACTGTCTGACCGAACCCAAAGAGTGCTCACTAATGGTTCCTCATCACCCTGGAAAAAAGTAGCAAATGGGTTACCATGGGGTTCTGTCCTGGGCCGTTGTTGTTCAATGTCTTTATATACAATTAGGACAAAGAAACTGAGGTGATGCTAATCAAATTTGCAGGTGACACCAAAATGGGAGGGGTAGCCATTGACACTGAAGACAGAATTGGGTTTCAAGATGACCTTGATAGACTGGAGAACTAGGCCCAACCTAACAAAACGAATTTCAACAGGGACAAATGTAAGGTTCTGCACTAAGGCAGGAAGAACCAGCTTCACAAATTGAAGAAGGATATTGACAAGCTGGAACATGTGCAGAGAAGGGAACTAAAATGATAAAAGGTCTGGAAACCAAACTTTATGAGGAACAGTTGAGGTAACCGAGTATGTTTCACGTAGTAAAGAGAAGACTAAGAGGAGATATGATAGCTATCTTCAAACATCTAAAGGGCTGTCACATGGAGGGTGGAGCAAGCTTGTTTTCTCCTGCTCTGGAGGGTAGGACTCGAACCAATGGATTAAGTTACAAGAAAGGATATTCTGACTCAACATCAGGAAGAACTTTCTGGCAGTAAGAGCTGTTTGACAGTGGAACAGACTCCTACAAGAGGTGGTGGACTCTCCTTCCTTGGTGGTTTTTAAGCAGAGGTTGGATGGCCATCTGTCATGCATTATCTAGTTGAGATTCCTGCATTGCAGGGGTTAGGCTCTTAAATTCCTTTCTTCTTTGTAAAATTAGTAACATAGCAAACATTTAAGTTAGAGCTGTAACACTGGTTGCTCATAAGATGCAGCTAAAATATTATGGACTTAATGTTAGAGACCCATAGAAAATGTGTGATTGCCAGATCATCCAACACAAAACTGCACACCTCCTTTATGAGGCTCTTCAAATAAATATTGTTCGCAAGTGTTGCATAAAGATTACATATTGATGCCTATATATCCTGTGTTTACCAGCTTTCCATACTGGATATTTCTTCCTCATTTATAAAAGCTTCCACGTTTGCAGAACACTGTCAGCACATGTTTTTAACTCGTAACACAATGTAAAGTAGAACTGATTTTTTAAAAAATAAAATACTATCCTCCAGTTCAGGGAGCTGCCGTACTGAACATTTTCCAGTAAAATGAGACATGGGGTCTCACACTTGTCTAGTACAAAAATATTTGAAATTAAATAATTAAAATCAAGAACCTTCAGGTGCTTTGACTGCAGGCTAACATACATTGCATTCAGCGGAATATTTTTTTGCAGTTACCAATATTTCAGGTATTGTATCTGCTTCAAGCATTACTGTGCAACATATGCAACTACTCTGGCATTTCAAATGCAATATAGGCAACTCCCCATTTGCACGCAAGTGGCCCGTGCGTGACACGTGATACATACACCATTTCCGACACCGCAAGGGGGCAGGGCGGAACTCAATCCCTGCGTAAATGGGGAACTGCCTGTATATAAGTTACGCAGAACATTCCAGGACAATGATTTCTAGTGAGGGTTCTGTGCGCTGAAGTTGCGCAAATCAGGGTAAGTGGACTTAGTTTACATGATTTATCCCAATAGCTGTTTTTCTGCCTATTTCAAAATACCTTGGCAAGGAACAGATTTGCAGAAATCAACAAAAGAGGGAAGGCTTAAGCCATGGGGGAATAAGACTTAGCCTAGGAAGCAAAGAAATATTAGATTGCTCAGAAATCACATCACTGAAAACATTTCGGCTGCAGGGTGGAGGAGTGTTTAAAAAAATGTTCTTAAAAATTGGAAGGGCAATTTTTTTCATCCTCCTTCAAACCCAGATGTAGAGACGAATTAGCAATTGTTAGTAAGGAGGAATACTTCCCATAGGAAAAAGGTGGGAGGAGCTTGCTAGTCTTCATAAACAGACATTTACTGTTCTAGTCCACATCTAATTTCTTGGAAGAAGTAACAATAGCCTCAGAGGAACTATAAGAGGTGTCAAACAGTGAAGCCGGAGGGTGGGGAAAAATTCCCTATACAAGGGAGCAAGTTCAGTTCAGGCGCTCAGAAAAGTTGTTTTCTAGTATCTTTAACCAACTGCCTTTCCGATGCAAGTTATTATAAACTTGGCAGTGCAGATAGAAGTCATGCTCATGTGGAAGAAATCTTGACAATCATTAAAAGCAATTTTATGTTCTTTACAGAAACTTCTGGCCTGTTGTTTCTTTCCCTAATGGAAGAATTAAGCAGCTTATTCCCTCCACTGCCTCATTCTCTCAACAAGCATCAAGCTGCTGTACAACTTGGGGGGGGGGGGGAGTGGGGCAAGTACTTTTAAGTTTTCAACCCACACAATTTTCTTATAATTGTTTTTACTGCCTAAGCTATATGTTCTTCTCTGCATGGAAAATTATCTAGCCTGAGTCATGCTTTTCTGCAGCTACCAGATAGGAAAACGCCAAAAGCAACTTACAATTCTGAATTAAGACTATATGCCAAGGGAATCAAGGGGTTTTCTGTATACCACCAGTTTTTTCTTTATAGCACAATTGTATGCATTGTTAAGTCTCAGAAGTTGAGTCTGCAGTATTCAAGGCAAGGAAACCATGTGTAGGATAGCAGATCAGTAAAATGGAGGTCAAGAGGTTTGACTTGACAAAAGCAATACTGCAAATATGTTTTCGAAAATACATGTGAATTTTACTATTCATTTCTCTGGGTAAATTTATTCAGTTAAAAAGTGACTAGCTAACATAAAATGACATTTGAACAAGGAAAGGGACTGTTTACCATTCTGACAGATACAAGAATGTGATTTTCAGGTCAACAGAATACTTTGAATTCATGTTAGAGGAGCTCACCACACTACCTTATCCACATGGAAAATTAAATCCAGTTCACAGACATTCTCAAAGCACTTGTCTAGCGTTTCTACAAATACCTGTGGGGAGAAAATTTGCAAGGGGTCAAAGTTTTATAGCAACTCCATCATTCCATTATTGACAAACTGTAAATGTGGCAGTCAGAACACAGAAGACCATCAAGAATTATGGAAGTTTAATGTATCTGTATAACATGTGGGGTTAACATAGCGGATTCTCTTGGCAGATCCCAAGTACATTATTGAAGATCAAACTTCACAAATGTGACAGCTTGACATTCCTGTTCCTTAGCCAAATATAGCACGCTTCAAACAAAATCCACACTTTATTACTTTAAATACTTCACACTGTGTCTGTTACTATGGTCTGAAAGCTTTACTATCAAATTTTTGTGGCACAGTTTACACAGACATGCTGAAATGCTTAACCTGACAACAACAACAAAACAGATTTGAGAGCGGACTAACCAATTTAACATTTAATCTCATCTGCCCGAAGAGACAGGCATTGCCTGAACATCGCATTAAAATTTCTAGACAGTTGCTTTATTATCTGCTAAAGCTAGAGCCATTTGTAGTATACAAGCAGCAGCCTCATACTGCTTCTATTTAGGAGCTATGATGTTCTGCCACAAACACGCAGTAATGCACGCAGATTAATCCATTTAAAAGGAGACAGAAACTTACTTTATTTAATTCACGACTACGTAAGGCTATTACTAAAAGCAGCATTTATACTGACTATATACAACCAAAACATATAAAAATGTTCTGGGAAAGAGCAACAGAGTTCATTAAAGCTAGACATTTGCCTCAACTGGACTCCCAAACATAAGGGAACAATTTTAGGTAGAAAATATTTCCCCCTGAAATCACTAACTGTCTCCTAGTGGACCAGGGTGGCACCTATCAAAATGATTTTCTTTCTGCTTTCAAATATTGCCATTTAAGATTCTGCCAGAATGTTTTAATAGTAAAAAATACAAATCTTCAGTACAAGGGGAAAGCGGTGAGGGGGAAAATGCATTATATATGCACCAAAAAGAGGAAGTTGGGGTTACCAGGCTTCAAGGTATATTACAACCAGGGCTTTCTTTCAGCCAGAACTCGTCAGAACTCAGTTCCGGCACCTTTCAGGTGAGTGCCATTGCTATTATAAGAGAACAAGGGAGGTGTTTCTAGTGAGTTCTGGCACCTCTGTTTCTAGAAAAATAGCACTGATTGCATTCCTTACAATTAAAACAATCTAGATAAATAGAAATGATCATATGATCCCCTAGAGTTCAGTGGAACTTTACTTCATTCTCTATTGCTATAAACTCTTTTATTCCTATCAGTTAAACCGTCTGCACTGACAGGCTGCATGAACCATTTTTAGGAGCTACACATGGAAGTAATGGGTTAAGTAATGGGTAGACCTGGAAGTAATGGGTTAAGGTTTTAGTTTTGCCCATCAACAACACTGCCCTTGCTTCCTTTCCTAGCTCACCCCCAGCTTTCAGCCTCACCAAATATAAGCATTTTGAAGCATGATGGGAGCAGGGATATATGGCATGACGGATTAGGCCCATCCTGAGGATTATGCATCTCATATATGAAAAATCCCAGACTTTCCTTTCTAAGTAAGCACAATAGGTTACCCAGCACAGCTATATACGGATTTTTCCTGAGAGACACCCATAAATATTTTTATAAAGTGAACAAATTTCTGAACTCAAGTTTACTGAATGGATTCTCTTTGCTAACAAAATATTAAAATTAATAAAAACATGTTTGTACAAGGTTACATAGCATCATAACATGAGCAGACTGGGGTTTTTTGGGGGGGAGGGTTGTTGGGCAGGGTTGCTGATGTTCTTTTTGTATCTTTATTTTAGATTTTGTTGTGATTTATGTGAAGATTATTCAGTTTAGTTTTGTATTTTGAAATGTTTTATTTATTGTTTATGACTACTTTTGTTATGTTATAGTTATTCTTATTAAATTTCTATGCTGACCTTCATCCAAAGATCACAGGGTGGTTTACAATGTAAGAACACAAAAATACATACCATAATGACAAAAAAAAAATCCCTAACATCCTGCCCCAAACACCCAGTTTAAAAGATCATAGATTGTTTAGTAAGTCCAAGACCTGGGAATGTTTTTGCCTGGCACCTAAAGATATGTAATGAAGCCTGGGTATGTATTACAACCAAAATTTCCAGAGTCATTTCAAACTTGGACAATGAGTGTCACACTACAGCTAGCCTTTTGTTTTACTGTGGTAGGACACCCTCTTGTGGAACAAAATGGAATGCGCCCCTCCTTTAATTAAAATTAAGCATAAAAAGTGGTATTTTAGCCTGATAACAGCTCTGCAGGCTGAAAACAGGCTTGCAAAGACTACCTAGTGAGCAATATAGCATTTACCGTATTTTTTGCTCTATAAGACTCACTCTTTCCTCCTAAAAAGTAAGGGGAAATGGGACTTCCGGGTTAGCGCGAACGGCTAATGGCGGATTCCCTCCGAGCTCCGGAGGGAATCGGCTCTGCTGAGGACGGGTCTTGCCGTGCCGGCGACACGGGGACCCTCAGAAACCGCAGGCGCGGAAGCCTGCGGACTTGGTGACTCGGTGGGCACCTTAAGCGCCCTCCCCGACCCACGAAGAGCCTTTTTAAAGGCTGCGGAGAGGGTACGGAGAGTGGCGTGGTGCTGAGAGTAGACCGCTACCTCAGTAGAGCGAAGCCGCAAGCCATGGCCGGAGAGCGCTGACTTTCTTCCCAAAATTTGGACTGGATAACAAAGGACCCGTGAGTAGTGGAATTTGGACTTTAAAAATTTTATCCTGTGAATTCGGCACGATCGGGGGATGTGTTAAAGGGAAGTCCGCACCCCCTCTACTTATAGACGTTTCAAAGCAAGGAACGGAGAATTAAGGCGGAATGAATACTGTTTTGATGATTTAAAAGTTTCTCACAAATTTGATAGAACAAGATTTTTGTGCTGGAGAGAAAGGGAATTTGGAACTTTGTGTGTATCCCCCCCAAAAAAACCCGGGAGTGTCCTATTTGGGTCCCGGAGGAAGAAGTGAAAGGAGTTTGACAGCTGTCAAAGAAGCTGTCAAACGGGCGGACAAAGTAAAGAATTTTGCTATTTAATAACTCTTGGAATTAAAGTTGATACATTTGGACTGAGGCGATTGGAAACAAAGTATTGATAATAACAAAGTAACAGATTATTGGAAAAGGACTACTAAATAACTGAAAGCCCCCTAGGGGGAATTAGTGACATTACAATGGCTGCAGAGGGAAAATTACTGGCGGAGATAGAAAAAATGTTTTTTCTCGTGGGAATCCTGCAGGAGCAGAGTATGGCTCTGAGTAAAGTTTTTATGACCTTGAATCCTGAAACAAACAACTCTGCTGAATGCACAAAGGAGATGTACGATAAAAATTCTGCAGCTGAGCAGGAAGAGATGCCTTTGGAATTGACAGAGAAAAAAGAAGGAGTTCAGACACTACAAGTGGAAAATATCAACCAGAAATCTGCAGCGTTAGAGTATGAGCAAGAAGACCTCTGGATTACAGACCTGCGAAAGATGAGAAAGAAGAAGAGAGAAGCCCCTGGAGTACTTGGAATATTAAAACTAGAAAGAACAAAGCAATATGATTGGGACTTTTCTCTTGAGTATGGAAAACTAGATGGTCTTTCGCAGCAAACACTCTTCAACATTCTGAATGAAAGAAAATATGATCTGACTCTGACTGAACTCCTTCGGGGTCTTAGGACCATCAAAGAGGACTATCAATATAGCTGGCAGAGAGGGACTGACAGAGAATCAGACGCCTCGGACGTGAGGAATCCGGGCTAGAAATATTTTTTGTTTGTTTTCTGGACATTTGTCTAGGAAGGGACAGAAACCGGGGCAGGGGGGGGAGAGAATAGAATTTTAAAATATTATGTTTTGTTTTACTTGGTCAATGTGACCTATAATTAATATAATAAAGGGAAAATTTGTGAAGGGGAAGTTAGATCGACCTTAAAAAAAAAAGAAGTTAATGATTATAAGAGAATTGGATAGTTGAATACAGATAAACAAAAGATTTTAATTTTTAAAAGCAATGTGAATATCTTTAAGAGGTTAGGTAAGAACTTGCTGAATTAATTTTGGAATTGGGATGTAAGAGGAGGGGGTGGGGGGAAGTCAATGAAAGTGGGTAAAGAAACTTAGGGTATGTAATTGTATTTGTGTGTTTGTTTGTCTTTGTCTTTGTGTGTGTGTCTGTTGTTATAAAATGTAAAAACCCAATAAAAATTATTTAAAAAAAAAAAAAAAAGTAAGGGGAAATGTGTGTGCGTCTTATGGAGCGAATGCAGGCGGCGCAGCTATCACAGAAGCCAGAACAGCAAGAGGGATCGCTGCTTTCACTGAGCAGTGATCACTCTTGCTGTTCTGGCTTCTGAGATTCAGAATATTTTTTGTTTTTGTTTTCCTCCTCTTGTAGTCTGGTGCGTCTTATAGAGAGAAAAATACAGTAATTGTTTCCCATGTCCTACCACTGTAGCCACATCACCAGAATGGTCCTGACTCAGATTGCATTTATCAAAACCCACGTAGCCCTGTTAAACAGTCACATCCTGAACTGCTGACTTCTCATATATCTAACACATTTCAAAAGAATAAGCATGCAGCACAATTCTGTATATGTTTATTCAGAAGTACATTCCACTAAGTTCAGTAGGTCTTACTCCCAAGCATGCACACAGTTGCCTTAGGAATAGGTTTGAGAAGTTACAAAAACGCACGCCACTTGATTACCACAGATTACATATGTACACAAAATGAATAGCAACAGAAACACTTTCAGAAATGATTATTTTTGCATATCATGAAAACCTAGTGCCTCATTTCCAGTGGAAATATATTTTATTTTCCAAGCTGTTGTTACATGCAGGCAATATTTTGTTCTATGAGTGGTTCTCCAGAGCACCCAATCCAAGTGAGCTTCTGTTCAAAGTAAGAAACTTTGCTCACAATCAGCTTCCTAGCACCAATACCGGAAGCAAAACATACCATAGTGTGGCCATTGTTACATAATTTCCTCCCCATATAAGTATTAATACTTAGTGTTGAGAAATATTGTCCGTATTATTATACATAGGCATGTCAAGCCTTACAGGCAAGCAAATACACAGGTCAGTTTAGACAATAGTTCACCCAAAATATTTTTAGTGGAATACAGTAAACACTTCAGGATCTCATTATCTTACATCTAATGATGGACATTGTAGATTAAACTTCTTTATTAGTAGATAAAATAAAGAAAAACAACAGCACAAAAACATACAAAATCCTCTATAAATTACTTACTTGTATTAAATCTAAAATGCCAAGTTCACTTTCTGAAGAATCAACACAGAAGACAAAGTACAATGTGGCATAATGTCGGTATATCAATTTGTTGTCAGATCCACCTATTAATCTAAAACAAAACAAGATAAACATTAACAATTAACTGCAACATTCCAAGTTGCATTTGTTAGCAGCTACAACATTTTTTAAACTAGAAGGTAAAATTGGGGACCGCTCCCCCTAGTGGTGCAGCCATAAAATTGCTAGCACGTTGCAAAGCTTAACCAGGGTCCAGTATGGTCCCAAATTTGATAGGGAACTGTGTCGAGACTGTGTGTGTTCTGCATTGCAGGGGGTTGGACAAGATGACCCTTGAGATCCCTTCCAATTCTATGAGACCTGCAAGCCTGCCTTACTCCATGTAGGGCCACTCAGCCACTCTAATCTGGACAACTAGCGCTGTTACAAATGCCACATAACACTCTGCACTTATAAGAAATCTGTATTTTAGTGTGGCAACACCCACACTTTGGAACTCCCTGTCTGTTGACGTGGGGCAAGCATCTTCCCTGTAGTCTTTTCAACACCTGCTACAAACATTTTACTTTAGGCAAGCCTACCCAGACATGCATCCATGTCATGTGTTTTAATCTGGTTTTAGCTTGCTGTTGAGTTTAATTATTTTGTGCACGTTTTGAATATTTGTTCTTGATTTCTTTTACTGATAATTGTATTGGGTATTTTGGTAAACCACTCTGATGGTTTTATTACAATCAAACAGTACACACATGTTGTCAAATAAATAAAACACACATTAAAGTCAAAACCATTTAAATCAGTAAGCAGTGACTCCTCATAATAAAGACTATATCATATAAAATGTACAAACATTGTAACGTACAATATAACAGATAATGTACAAACATTGACCTACGCTGGTACTGAAAAGGGTAAACTACCCAAATGAACAACAACGCCAGATAAGAATGTACATATGCCTTCTTCTAAAGCTGGTAGCCATGGCTTGCCAGTTCAGGCAAAACAGAAAGCTACAGCTAAGTAGAGACTTTGGGTATATGCAAAGGGACAGGCAAACAAAAGGATCGTTCATATCTCAGTGTATTAAGCTGAGAGTGGTGGTCCTAATGCAACAACATGTGCTTGCTAACATAGTAAGGGACCTTGAATCCTAGAAGATCTGCACCTGGGTTTAGCCAGCTAATCAAAGCCATCTCCCAGAGTGAGGCAGCTGTTGCATGCTGACAGCTTCTAGGAATCACAGGTGAGAGCTGAGTGCAAGGTGGGGACCAAAGGTGGAGAAACTGCCCCAGAAGGAGCACATGTCCCCCACCAGAGGCATTACCCTTCCTCTAACACTCCATACAACCCTATGACACCAGTGACAAATCTGGCCACCATCAGGCATCACAGAAGAATATGCACATTGTCTTCTAAGCCTAAACATTTTACAGGAAATGTCATGGGTTTTGATGTTGGACTTGTACAAAATCAAAATAACGTTGATATGCCAAGTCTTCAAAGTGGGACACTTTTCACCACCTTCATATTTCATTTTAACAACTGAATACAATTCAGGATACTTACAAGCCACCTTCTAGGAAATTACAGACATTTTCATCACGTTTTGAGACTAAATGAAATGTTTCTCTGATAATTTGTTGCTGTGTATCTTCACTCTGGGGAGGAAAAGAGACTAGGGTAGTAAAACAATCTATATTTCTAAATACAGTTGGATAACATAAGCACTGATCCATCCCTATCCAGTACTATGTTCTCTAAGTAAGAATTTTGGTGCAACATTTTAGGAGGGATATATAATGTACACACACACACACACACACACACACACAAACACGCCCTTGGTACTGTTCCATACCGCACTTTGTTTCAGAAATAAACAAAATATCAACATACAGACATATCTCCCTCCTAGTGCAAGAGAAAAGAAGTTATTATTCTGAATGGGTAATACAGAAATGCTGAAACTGATTTCTTCAGGGGGGGAATTCAACTAGCATCTCCGATTTTGCTTTGGGGCAAGAGTAGCATTTAAACTAAATTATTTATTACACACAAATTGATCCAATTCCAGTAAATCACTACATTAAAACTAGTATATTTTGCACAGCCACATTTTTTCCATTTCTAATTCATTATCAGAGTTTTGTGGCACCTTATGAACTGACTAATTTATTATGATATCAACTTTCAATAAATTTGTTTGTGTAAGGTGCCACAAAACTCTTAAGATTGTTGTCACTGCAAAACGCTACCACAGCTATCCCTCTAGTTTAACTCTCAAAGCTGAGTGACTACCTAAACAGAGATTCATCCTCTGAAGCATAGTCAAATCATCATCTCAAGCAAGATGCTGTGCACAAAGACAGACACAAACATCAGATTTGTACCTAGCCCCTTAAACTTTCACAAGGTGCATTTAAAAATCCTTCTTGGCAAGTTTTTTGCACTTACTTCACCTAAGCTGTTCTGTAACTCTACCACATTACAATATTTCTATATTAGCACAACACAAGAAACGAGCTTTGCTTATGCAAATACATACCTTTTTGCAGTATTAAAAAGTGACTAAAAAAAATAAGAACTTTCGGAGTTACTAAGGATGGTGGCTCTGCAATTTTTATACAGCATAGTTCTCATCCTATCCTTCTCCCCTCTGACAATCACCAAGTAAAGGAACCAACTCAGAGTCACTTTGGGTTGACATGTAACAACTTTTCTACAAGTACACTTCTTTGTATTAAAAAAAACCCGGGCAAATACACCATCATGAATAGCAAATGTACATGAGTTTCAATGTGCAAACACAGTAAAAACAGAATGACCACAAGTACAAAATAGACTTAAGGATACTCTAAATTTTCTGATTGGAAATGGTAGCACCATGTTTCCTCTTGTCATACGGAAAGCAATCTTTAAAAGTGACATACCCTACACATTTCTGTCCTGCTAACAAACATCCAGTTTTTAGTACCTTTTCTCTGTGTGTGTATTTAATAGTGCCAAACACTACAAACCTGGAATTCCTAACGGTTCAGGATCAATACCAACCATAACCCCAAAGCCTGGCTGAGTATCGCATGTCACTAATTAGAAGGAAGCATCAGCTAACAGGCAACATAAGAACTCTTCTGCATCAAACAATAATCACCTGCTTCTCATCTTACCCACTAAAATACCGTTAGAGCTGCCATCCTCCTACCCATCCCGCTCAGCCCAATGTGCTGAAATACAGCAAAGCAACCCCCTGTGCCACCAACATTTATCTTTCTTCACCATTACTATTCAATATCCCATTGTTGTTGCTGCTGCTGTAGTTGGCATCTGCCTGTCTCAAGAGACAATGGAGTTCGCCTCCGGGGGCAAAGTCAAACCGCTGGGTAGCAGGGGCACAGGCCTGGACAGTGTGTATGGAGGTTCTGGGTCACCCATATAACAAGACTCCCCTCTCTCGGCCTCGCCGATATGGTCCAAAGGAAATCAGAGCAATACAAAGGACTTGTGTCTGGCTTCTGGAGTGCCTGCACATCCATGGGCAACATCTTTGGAACATTTCTTGCCTCTTCAGTCCTGTAGTAGGGCTACAAGGTGGATGGAGCTGCTTGTTGTTCCTCTTACATGGACTAAGACTAGTCTTGATATGCAGAACTGAAAAGCATAGGTGGAGCTCATTTTAGGGGCAACACTGTCCCCAGTGTCATCTAATATCTACATGAAACCACTGGCTGGGTTGTTCATGATGGGCAGTTGGAACTCTGGTGATGGCAATGTCTGTTTTGCACAGGACATTAGGAGAGGGGTCAGGGTGAAACTAAGCTTTATTTCACCGGGGTCAAAGACCTATCTTGGCACTCCCATGCGCATTTGTGTACACACACAGGCTGGGAGCCTCAATGGCACCCCTCCGGAGACTTCACCAGGAGCAAAGAAAACCCAGCTAGCCCCCTCTCCTCCATAGCTAAGGCACTGGGAGGGTTGTTACTTCTAGTGGGCGACACATCATGCTCTTATATCTCCATTAAAAAGAAGGCACGTGTCACAGACCTGAAGAGCCACTGCTGTTGGGGACAGCCACGAGCCAGATGACCCGGTGACCTAACTTCTCACAAGGCATGCTTGTGATGGTGGGTTATTACGAGCCAGTAATTCTTCAGCCCCTGGAGGCCAAAATACGGTTGGCAGGTGATGCAGACCAGCACAGGAGCCGACTCCTAAGGACTGAGGCCCCTTCGCTCCCTACCTCCCCCAATAAGGCGGGGTGGCCCCCCCCCCAGTGGATGAGCATTGCCATTCCAATGGTGTGTGTGTGTGCCAGTCATTATCAGTTATATAAGGCAGGGCTTACCTGCTCAACCCCCACTTCCCCATTATCTTATTCAAGTTTCAAGCTACAGCACTGCTTGAAAGGGCCAGTGCCAACACCAAGGGGGGGGGGAGAAATGCCAAGAAGGGAGTGAGAGAACCAGGGCCAGATTTAGGTTTGATGAGGCCCTAAGGTACTGAAGGTAATGGGGCCCTTTATATGTCCAGCTGCCTTTGTCAACAACAAATTGCTGCTGTTTTTTGTGTTGAATATATGCTATATGGTAGTTTATGGACCCAATGGGTATCTAAAGCCATTAGCACATAACAGAAAATGTGTTTTATCAAAGTAATTGATATAGAAATGAGCAAACCAGTGATATTTTAGGGAGCAGGCTAGAAGGAGGGGCCCATTACTTACACCATAGGAGCCTACACAACACAAAACACTGCTGCTGTATGTAGGTCTTATTTTATTTATTTTTTAATCTTATATTTTGGAAATGTACATCCAGGTTTTTTCCTTTAATTTTTTTTTGGGGGGGGGCAAGAGAGTGGAGCCCTAAACTATAGCTTGCTTAGCTTATACGTAAATCCGGCACAGAGAACATGTGCAGAGTGAAGGAGCATCTCCACCCCCATCGTTCTACCCGGACGCTGAGGTCCAGCACCGAGGGCCTTCTGGCAGTTCCCTCACTGCGAGAAGCAAAGTTACAAGGAACCAGGCAGAGGGCCTTCTTGGTAGTGGCGCCCGCCCTGTGGAACGCCCTCCCACCAGATGTCAAAGAGAACAACAACCACCAGACTTTTAGAAGACATCTGAAGGCAGCCCTGTTTAATGCTTGATGTATTACAGTATTTTAATATTTTTTTGGAAGCCGCCCAGAGTGGCTGGGGAAGCCCAGCCCGATGGGCGGGGTATAAATAAAAAAAGTATTATTATTATTATTATTATTATTATTATTATTATTATTATTATTATTATTATTTTCCCCTAAAAGTAAGCCATAGGGGAAGAGAGGAATATTCGTCTCCCTGGGCTGGAGCCGCCTGAGCGAAGGGCGCCTCCTGAGGGAAGAGGGCACCTGCCTCGCGACGGCGCCCCACCCCGCCCCACTCGCAAGGAGGTCCCCCGCCACACAGCCCCGCCACCGAGTCCGGCCCGCCCGCTCGCCCGCCCCTTCCTCTCCTCTCCTCGCCCCCACTCACATAGCGCTGGTAGAACTTGGAGAGCCGCGGCTTGCCGTGGTTGTTGAATATCAGGATGGCTTTAATCATGGTGAGGAAGGAGCAGCAGCTGAGGAGCCGAAAGAGAGAGGCGGTTGGGGGGGGGGTGTCCTGCGCCTCCCCCAGTCCGAGGCCCGCGACTCCGGCCCCCTAAAATCCCGCCTCTACCGAAAGACACCACAGGCGCTGGAACCTCTCCTCGCTCACGTGACGACGAGATTAGAAGAGGGGAGGGGACGGGGAAGAGAAACGGTCATCTGCCTGACGCGAAGTACGAGGACGGAAGCGCGCGAGGGACAAAACGGCGGCGGCGGCGGCGGCGCGGTCACGTGCCCCCGGCAGGAGCCTATGAAAGCGAGCGCCGCCGGGGATGCTGCTTCCGCTGTTTCGTTGCTATGTCGGAGCTGGGCGAGGAGCCGGAGCAGCCCGGTGCTGCAGCCGCCGCTCCTTTGTCGCCTCAGGAGGGCGGCCGGGGTGAAGGGGGCGAGGATGCCCCGGAGGGCGGGGCCGGGCCTACCTTGGGGGTGCTGGATTCGGCTCCCGCTTCGGCCGTTTCCCCGGTGACCGAGGAACCTGCGGGAGACGCCAGGAAGAAAAGTAAACGGGCGGGTCGCGAAAGAGAGGGAGGGAGGGAGGGAGGGTCGCATTGGTCGCCCGAGGCAGGTATCGCAGGCCTCCCTGAACCAGGCCGAGGGCTCACGCTGTGCTGTCAAGTTTCTGAAAGGTCCCGATCTATTGTCCCGCTTACCTGCCAGTTGTGCTTCCGTTGATCTTGCTCTGCGCCCCAGGCCTCCATGAATCAAATGATTTCTTCTGGTTCCCCACCAATAAATGACACCCGTATTAATAAATATTATTGTATATATACGTGGGTGTAGCCAGGATTGGGAGCTGCCCATTGTGGCTGGGGAAACCCAGCCAGATGGGCGGGGTATAAATAATAAATTATTGTTAGAATTTTTGTTACGTTAGGGGTGGGCAGGACACCCACCTCCCTCTGGCTCTGTCTAGCAGATTCAGACGGAAACGTCTCAACAATAGTTGTTATAAATTACTTTCTTTTGACCCCATATGTTCAGAAAAATCTCAAAATCTTTACAATTTCTACTTTTAGTTAAGTCTTTTTATTTATTTACTTGCTTTGGGGACACAGCTTTTCTCCCCAGCTGCACCCATGTATGTATATCCTGCTGTACCTCAAGGGCTCAGCAGCAGTATATTAAGTATATAAATACTACAGTTATAAGATTTTTGCAAATTATTCTGTTGCATTTCTCCTTATCTGTTTCCTACATTTTATTGATTTTCTCTCAGTATATTTCAGTGACATATTCTGCTGTGTTTCTATTTGTTCTCATTTGCAATGTTCTCTGCTTTCTAGTTGATGTTTTGCTCAAGGCTGTTGGGGATACCCCTATAATGAAAACCAAGAAATGGGCAGTAGAGAGAACGCGCACAATCCAAGCCCTTATTGACTTCATCAAAAAGTTTCTCAAACTAGTGGCCTCAGAACAGCTGGTATGTGATGTCCTCACTTCCCTATTTAGGAATATAAGAGCCATCGGTAAGAGCTGAATCAGAGTAGGATGCTGCTGGGAAGCTTACAAGTAGGAATTGAGGGCACCAAATATTCCCTCTAGTTTGTCCCCACCTATCTCCAAAATATATACTTGATGAGTTCTGAGTCCCCAAATCTATTTGGAAGTTTACTACCATGCACATGGGTAAGCTTTTCCAAGGTTATTTCTCATAGTAGTAGAATAATGGCTTTAGATATTTTGAATTACCTCTATCGGTTTCATTAAATCTAGGCAGAGCCGAGATCCTGAGTGGATGTAACTTGAAACTAAATGTAATGTGGGCATCTTCAAGTGAATGATTGAGGTTCCAGGTATATATTTATGCTGTTGTCAAAAATGACAAAAGACAGAGAAATATAGAAGCTATTAAACTTAAAACTATGAAAAAATAGATGTTAGATGAAATGGTTGTGTGGGTGCAAAAGTAGCCACATGTTATATACTGGCAGTGGTTTTAGTTCACAAATGCTAACCCAGTTCTGAAATTATTGTTGTGTTGAAACTGAATATTTTAATATTGAATCACTACTCACAATGTTTGATCAAGAGCCATGAACACTAAACATAGTTGGACTCATATCCAATCTAGCTTTCCTGCAAAGCTTTAACAAATAGCCACTTAGCAACTATCCATAAAGGAGCTTCGGTTGTGGCCAAGCAGTTATCCTGATGGCAAGTTGTCTTTTCTTTCACTCCTGTTACCAAAGGACTTCAAGTAGCTATGAGCTGGAGGTGGGCTGGAGCAGGAGCAAACTCCTGTTAACTCTTAAGTCCTTAGGCCAGTAAATATGGGTAGGCTGGCTTCCTCCTTTGTACAATAAAACTAATGGACCTGTTCCTCATAATGGTGCAGCAATAAAACTGCTAGCACATTTGCAAAGCTTAGCAGGGCCCAGTATAGTTTAAAATGGATGGGAAAACATGTCGAGATCCTTGCCTTTGCAGAACTAGATGACCCTCTAGAGTCCCTTCCAACTTGACAATTCTATGATTCTTGGGTTCTTCGCCCTTGTTGAACCTTCAGCTTACAGCTGGCTGTAGACTGTTCTTCTCTTAGCCCTGTAATTGCAGTGACAGGATGCTGAGGTAATACGGGAAAGAATATTGTCTGATAAAAGTTTTCTGTTCAAACAGAGTAACTTCCTCTAAAACTTACCAAATATCTATTTCTCATACAGTTTATTTATGTGAATCAGTCTTTTGCTCCTTCACCAGACCAGGAAGTTGGAACACTATATGAGGTAATTCACAGCTTCTAAGTATTTCCTTTTCTCTTCTTTGCATTAGAAACTAAGGCAGGGATAGGCAAACTCGGCCCTCCAGATGTTTTAGGACTTCAACTCCCATCATCCCTAGCTAACAGGACCAGTGGTCAGGGATGATGGTAATTGTAGTCCCAAACTTATGGAGGGCCAAGTTTGCCTATGCTTGAACTAAGGGCACCATTCAATTGTTTGGATAAGGCAAAGGTTGCCCTACCCAGAACAACTTCACCGGCACAGAGCTCTCTGTTCCACCCACTAAAAGGACAGTCCTACTAGTATCAATCCATAAAAGGGTATTCCAGAGAAGGAGGGAATGTGGCTGAGCCAGCCTGGAATCCATTAGCCAGCTCTACTGCCATGATTTGGTGGCCTTGGGCCCAATGAAGGGTGCAGTGCTTTAGCAGCTTCAGGCTGGCATAGCCCAGAGCAGGCTTTTACCTGCCCTTCCAAATGCAGCAGTGGTTCAGTGAGTCTCACTGCCTGCTCTGAAGTCTGGATTGCTCTGTAAGATGTTTCAGTTTGATTACCATTTCACTCCGTGTCTGCTGTAGCAAATGCAGCATGTAACTTTCAAAGTATGTTGTCAACAGGTGGCAGCATTTCATAAGAAACCTTCAGTAGAATGTTGACACTTTATGTATTAGGCTGTATAATTGCAACCCAACAGTTTATAGGTTTAATTAAATATTAAATTTGTTTAACTCCTCTGTTTCTTGTTCTGTTGCAGTGTTTTGGAAGTGATGGCAAGCTTGTACTGCATTATTGTAAATCTCAGGCCTGGGGATGAATTAGGAGCTACAAGTGCTTGGGATTCTTAGAAAATGAATGGGCTATAAAGATCTTCAGAAACATTCCCCAGGGACAAACTGAAGAAATGTCTGCATTGTTACCCATGGAGTTCACTTTATTCTCCCTATTTTCTCTACTTGTCAGTATAGGAGATAAATACAAGAACTACGTAGCCTCCCGGCTTCCATTTTCTTCATTTGATCACTTGCTTTGTGCAAATAATTGTGTGTGTGCCATCTGTACAGCTGAGCTGCCTGTCCTTGCTCGAGAACTTGTTTTGAAAGGATACTATCTCCTGACTTGGAGAGTACATGGATCATTATTTCATCAGGCTGCTTGGAAGTTTACAGCCTCCCTTTTAGGATATTTATTGTAGATGGGCAGCTGAAGTATCTGTATATGCATAAAATAGTTACATTTTCTTATGACTATTTGTTTTAAACAGTTGCTGGGATTTAACTTTGGAATCTGTAGTCCCAAAGAGACTTTAGGATGGTGTTTCTCAAGCAGAAGCCCTCCTAGCTAATCTCCTTCCTTCCCCTTGTTCACTACACAACAAAGTATATACAATGAAATGCAGAAATATAAATGTAGGAATATTGGGCAGCTTTGAGAATAAAGGTTATCATTTAACAAATTATGAGTTTATTGTTACTGCTTGTTTGTAGAGCCCCTTTGACATTTCTATTCATTGTAGACTTTCATCTTGTATCTCTTAAACAGGTTGCTTCAAGTTAAACCTACTAGACCCTGTAGGTGAATGAATAACTTTAAACACCCAAAGTGACCTTGTAGGAAAGTAGAGATCACACATTAGCTTCTCTTATCTTAGCTTCAGGAAATAAAATAAACTGGAAATAGGCAGTACCAATAGTGACATACCATTTCTCCATTATCCAAAACCTATTAAATGTGAATATCACAACAGTTAAGCTTTCCAAGTTTGGCCTACATTATTTCTTCCTGGTGCTATTGTTGGTATCGTTAGATTAGCATTTACAATGTTAATTTCCAAAAAACACACAAATGCAGCGCTGATCATGCTGCAGTTGACTAAACTCAGTATGTGAAGACTGCTTTATAGCCCAATATAATGGGTTGTATGAATAAAATATAGAAACACCATTATGAATGAATGTGACAAAGCAAAAGGTCATTGTCATTGTGTACAACAAGGTAGGACAATCCACACATCTGCACAGATCAAGCTATACAGCCAAGAACACAGTATGCCACAGTTAAATATTTTATCTATATGATAGTGCCATTAAAGGAAATTGAAATGGTTCAAGGAAGTGATATAAAGCAACTGATAAGCTTTCATTGAGTTTCCATTGTTATTAGACAAAGTAAAATGCTAGCAATACATTAAAAATGCATTACAAAATATAAGTGGAGAATTTGGGACTTATAATCAATCCTAGAAAATGTAAAGCACATTGTTATTAAAGTTCAACTATTTAACACTGGGCAAGCTTCATTTTCCCAACTTGCCATTAACTTAATCTGGGTCTAAGGAATAGCTTCCTTTTTCCTCCAAAAAACCACCCACTTAATGAAACATTTTATTGCTGACATCAGTGGAGCTCTTCTTGGAAGTGTGAATCTGCTGCTTTTGATGAACATTGCAGGACTGAAATTAAAACTAATGATGGAGAAACTAATACCATTTTCAAAGTAAAAAGTTTGGAGATATTTGCTTGAATCACAACTGAGATGTGAAGATGTGCTGGTCCATGTCGTAGGGTACAAGCAAAGTTCAGCAGCATTTCTCTCCTCACCTTCCCCTGCCCCCTCCTTAATGCGTAGGCAGAGGAAAAGTTCTGATAGACCTTACAGATTGCTTTCTACTTTGTGGGAGATCTACCTTAATAGGCCCCTACAATGGTATTCTAATGTTAATTTTGAACATTGAACATTTGAATATTAATCTAATAATGAAAAATGAGAAATAGAAGTAGCATTTCTGTCCCACGAAACAGGCAGAAATATGCAGTGTTCTTTCCAAAGCTTTTGGAGTTAAATGTCACTGTGGACTGCTTTCTCTTAAGCCACCTGCCTGCTCAATCAAGTCCCTTGCTAAAAATTGAAAACTTCTCTTCCATATTCACTCATGGGGAATGAACTACAGTACTTTGATCCTAAACCTGCTGTCCTTGGGTGAGAAGCCACCTTTTACCATTCTGAATTTTCCTACAAGACAAAGGTTTTTGCAAGGGTGGCTAACTAAATTGGTAATGTGTAATTGTCAGTGCCTACGTATTTCAATTTATAAACATAGCCTAGTTCCCCAAAACACACCTGTTGGTTCTTGCGCCATGAAAAGCGGAGACGACTGTAATTTAAAAGAGTGCCTTGCGAAGCTAGTGCCTTCAGCAATTGTGCTGCTGAGTTAGAAGATTACAATATCCAAACGTTGCCGGGGGGCGGAAATCACTCTTGGCTTCCTCAGTTGTATATTCCTTCTCCCTTTTAAGCCCGAAGAACAGCGTCTTTGTGCTGTAAAGCTACGGCGGCGCGCCAGTCGAGGCCCCTTAAGAAGCGAGGCGGGCAAACGACCCGAAAGTGGGGGGAGCCCAGACGCCCCATCTCGCCAAGGCGACGAGGGCTTTTGAAATAGCAGCCTGTGATAGGTCCCGGCCACGGCGGGGGTGTCCCTTTTTCAGCGTGTTCTAAAAGCCTAGGGCTAGCCGAAGCCGTTTCGCGGTGCCTTCCCTCGCGCGCTCCCTGTCCTTGAGCACTTGGTACGTTCCCATCGAACTCCAGGGGATAAATAGCGGCAAGCCAAGGCACCGGCTGCGAAGCGACGCAGGAGAGACTGGGCGCTTCCATTGTGCAACTCGAAGCAGGCTCCGCAAAAGCGCAGCATGGATCATCGCGGGCAGACGGAATTGTGGAAGGCGCAGACGCTGGACGAGCTGATCCAGATCCTGCATCGCTTGTTCTCCGGCGACAAAGTCAATGTGGCAGAAGTGCAAACCTTAATGGAAACTTACGAGAGCAACCCGGAGGAGTGGCTCAAATATGCTCAGTTTGACCAGTTCAGGTAAACTCGGTGGGAATCAAGGGGATTAGTTCGCCTGAACAAGCAAGCGGGTGACAAGCTGGCTGGTTTATTACTGTAGGATAAGCTATTCTCCTGGGAACGAAAAGCGGTCGAGATGTGCTTTTAAAATAAGAGTCGCTTTGCTTGAAATGCCAAACGGACGTGATTTTCTTGGAGCATTTCATTAAGTTTGGTACAAAATTAGTGCGGATCTTTTAGAAATTAAATAGCAATCTACTCTCCAGGCGCACTTCTACTTTGTTTGCACGTTTGATGTTCGTAGGTGTTGCAAATCCAAATATCTTGCTCAGATTCCTTTCCGTGTATCTTTTAGCGTTTGCTCCATATGTAATTTGTTGCTAATAGCTAACATATGTGTTGTGCAGATAGTGGCTCCTTTTTTTTTTTTTTTTAGCAGCTTGCATTCAGGCCAGCGGTTTGAGTTGCTCAAATCTCCTTTTGGAGAAGTGGGAGGCTGCGCAGCTTGGAGGTGGTTGGCACTTTAAAGATAAGACCTTAGAAACAGCTGGAATGAAAATACCTACAGAAAATATTTTGGCAGGCCTCCCAGGCGGACTAACTGGCAGCCCATCCCTTCAGCTGCAAGTACAGCGATGTGCACAAGTCTAGTTCAAAACACCCGAGGAGTGGGTCAAGGTGACAAGATTAACACCAGGCTTTTGGGTCACAGCCTTTCTTGCTAGTTTGGGCTTCATTTTGTAGCTTGTGTGTTGGTGTGTTTTTTTGGTGTGTTTTTCACGACTAGCCTGTTAGATGTTAAACTTTGACTGGTTTATCTTGCAACATTAGGGCTTTTCCAAAGTTGTTTTCCTCTTCTTTCTTGGGCATTCCAGTCCATTTGAAATGGCACTCCACAACAAAGCAATATGCCCAGTGGTGAAAATCTGGAGGCAGCCTAATAAAGGTAGAGTTAATGTGCCCTCCAGGTGGTGGTAGACCACAACTTCCATTATTACTGACCATTGAAAATGCTGATGGAGCTGTAGTCCCAACAACAACTTCTCAAGGACATCATATTACCTACTCCTGGCCTAAAACATGTGCCAGGAGTGGGGGTGAGGTGAAGGCACTAATGAGATGTCTACTGAATACCGTTCCAAATCCTGTGTCACAAAAGTCCTGTGCCTCCCTTAATTACTGGATAATCATCACTAAAAAAATTTCTCAGAGGCCTGTTTCATAATCTGTAGTATTGAACAAGGCTAAATTCAGCCATTGGTAGCTGTTAAATAGTTGGTGATTTGCATTTACATTTCCTTTCCATATGGACTGCATGAAGAAATGTATCTGCCCCAGCAAGCCCCTCTCTGGGAATTGTCAATGCGTCAGTGACAAAAAAAAATTGCAGCAGTGTGAACAGTAATTTCCTCTCCATCAGCATTAGTACAACTGTTCAAACATTACATTTTAGCCTTAATCAAGAGCATGGATTAAGGCAGCTAGCCTTTTTTTGCAGTCTCAGGTTCACTGCCAAAAGTGAATTGTCACTTTTAAGCAGGGTTTTGCAAATGGTGCAAAGTCCACCTTATTTTTCTGGAGTTTTTCCCCTTGAAGAAAGAAATGCAGGTTATAAATATTTTTTTAATAACTGGCCACTGAACCACAAATTGACCATACTAATTTGAGTGTGATGGAGGATGAACTTGGATGACCAAAAGTGCCTCCAGCCACTTGGTAGCCTAGTTGTCTGTCACTTCCTGCCAAGTGGCAATGAACAATAGGATATATCATTTATATTGCATGTTAAAGTTTTAAAACAATCCACATCTATTATTAATACATAACTATATATAATATAAGCAGAAGGAGCATGCATCATCAGCTGGTGGTTTTCATTAATGATGATGCATGCTGCTGCTACTATAGTGAGTACATAATTTTACTGCACAAGCTTAGCCTATACCTAACCAGAAATCCAGGTATGAGCAATCACTGGCAATTTCCTCTAAAACTTGCCCAAGACATTACATGCACATCAGATGTGCCCCTATAATCATAATTGCATTGTTTATCCCTTAACCATCTTGAGTATACGGGCCAATCGTGACCGACTCTAGGGTTGCGCGCTCATCTCGCTCAAGAGGCCAGGAGCCGGCGCTGTCCAAAGACACTTCCGGGTCACGTGGCCAGCGTGATGAAGCTGCAGCTGGCAAGCTGGCAAGCCAGCACCAGCGCCACACACGGAAACACCATTTACCTTCCCGCTATAAAGCGGTACCTATTTATCTACTTGCACTTAGGGGTGCTTTCAAACTGCTAGGTGGGCAGGAGCTGGGATCGAACGACAGGAGCTCACCCCGCCGCGGGGATTTGAACCGCCAACCTTACGATCAGCAAGTCCTAGGCACTGAGGTTTTACCCACAGCGCCACCCGCGTCCCTTTTGAGTATAGGTACTCCTGCAATATACATGTATATGGTCACTTCATGGTGTTCAGGCTCTCCCCGTCTTTAATGTGGTGAAAATCACCAAAGCAACTTCAGAACTTGCTTCACTCAAATGGCTGCATGCACAGCAGTTTGTTTGAATAAATCAGCATGACTGTTGATTAACCCTTAATGCTGAAACTAAAGCATCTTTTTTATGGAGCTATTCATAGTGATTAGTGGAAACATAAAAGTGGGTTCTTCGGTTCATCCAGATTATCATGTGTGTTGTATAGGGTGTGCGGCACAAACTGAACCTTATCCCGTGACCTGTTATTTCCAGCTTCTGCCTCACTGAAGAGACCATAAACCATACAATGATCCACTGGATGGCACTGGGGTCCTATTCTGATACTCTCCCTACAGAAAAGTGTGTGTGTGTGTGTGGATAATACATTTATAATTAGCTTAAACGCCAGTTTCTCTGCAAATGCATTTTTAGCAGAAGTTAAAACAGGTATTTCTTAATCCCATATCAAGCCTGATCTCTTCTGGTTCCTGTTCTTTGGCACACTTTCCCTCTAAATGATTAACTTATGTAGGTGACAATAAGTCATCTTCAGTGTTTCTTTGTAAGCAGCAGCAACAACAGAAAAGGCACATGAATAGCCAATTCATTAGGGAGGCTGGTAATGAAATCAAGAGGATGGCAGGGGCTCTAAGATGCAGATTCCACTTCTGCTTTTAGTTCAGAGTATCGTATTTGGGAAGGGGGTTTGGAGGGAGACTTAAGTCCAATCCATTATGTGCTGCAAAACATACTGGATGGTCTGTAGCAGTCTGGCATACTTGCCTCTTGTGCTTTACACCTGCCCTGAAGGCTGAATATTAGCAAAGTGGCTAACAATAAAAAAGTGAAAACAATTCACTATGAATATTAAATACAGCCCATCATCCCTGGCCACTGGTCTTGCTAGCTAGGGATGATGGGAGTTGTAGTCCAAAAACAGCTGGAGGCCCAAGGTTGGGAAACACTGGACTAGAGGACCCTTTGGGTCCCTTCCAATTCTGATTCTGTGATCTATGGCCCTGAAGACCTGAAAATTACTCACAGGAAAGCCTCCCTTGCAGGGGAAATATCCCACAACCAGGCTGCCATAGCCCAGATCTGCGAGGGTCCCCTGCCTGAAACCCCGGAAGGTAGATAATATTAAGCTAGATAGACCTATGATCCGCCTCGTTTCAAAGCCCCTTCCACCCTGAGTGCAGGCTGGGGTTCTCTTTGGAGGCTACTGGGTGACCCCCACTGGGGCGCGAGAGCAGCGCATTCACGGCGCCCGCAGCCCCGCCCCCTTTCCTTGCGCGTTCCCTGCCCCGCCCACTCCTTTTGACTGCTTTCTCCCGGCTTCTCCCAAGTGCCACGCATTGAAGGTTTAGAGGCAGAGGGAGGGCGGGGACCCGGTGGCCAATCAGAGCCGCTTTTGAGCAACACCCCTGAAGGGTTGGGCCAATGAGAGCTGGCTCGAGATAAATAGCAGCCCGAGCCTCCCGGGGAGGCTGGAACTCGTGTGCTTTTTTTTGTACTTCTATAAGAATCGATGGAGGGGCGTTGGCAGTCCTGGAGGACAATGTCTAGTTCATAGGGCTGTGGCCCGCAAATGACTTAAGCAGCAGGCTGTTACTGCGCGAATCGATCGGATGCGCCTTCTTGGTCGCTTTTTGCAAATAAACTGCTTTCGAAATGTTAACGAGGAGGAAAACGAATGGCTGACATCAAGCCAGGTTTTTTGGTTTTTTCTGATCTGTGTCAGGTTATTGTGTTCTCTCTAACAGATATTTTTGGGACAAGGAACTGGCAGCAAATCAGGGGCTTTCTGGCTTTTCAGCCTTCTGGCGTTTGACTGTTGGAAAAGGCCCCTTGGAACCCTCGTCTGCAAACTTGCCTCCACTGGATTGTGTACCGATTCAAACTTGCGTGCACACACCTGACCTTTAAAAGTGAAAACAGGGTGTGTCTACTGCACCGTATTAAAAGTCAGGCTTTGATTTAATTATAAATCAGGTGCCACTGCTCAGTCTGGCCCCCCCTCCCCCTTTGTTGTATCCTTTAGTCTTTTTCATACCATTTCTAATCTTCGATTATTGTGCAACACTTGCTGTTGGCATTGTGAAACTAGTTTGTTCTTATCTTGTTTGGCAGAATTCCCTGTAAAGTTGGCTTTTTATCAGGAGAGCCTCTCACACATCCCCCCCCCCACACTTTGGATTTGCATATACGGTATATCTTCTGCAGAAAAGTAGCTTAAATGGTTGGGACCTCTTGATAACAAGCTGTATAAAAAATCAGTAACTTCCTTGTTGTTACAAAGCTTCTGTAGTTACAATCTCATTGCAGAAATTACCTTACCCAAGAAGTATTTGGGTTATGTTGTGCTTTTCCATTTATAGGTTGTGTTGCTGAATTTCATTTACAGAGCAGCTTGAAGATCCCACCCGCCATATGTCTTCTTGGCTTTCCAGTGTTTACCAAATGTTAACCATCACTCTACACCCTAATTTATATCTATCTAGTCTTTTTTCAGAATTCTTGAACTATAGCAATAGGATAAATGAAGCCCAAATATTTGGGCTTCAACCAAATCTGCAATTAATGGGGTTTACACCACAATCCAGTGTTTTGTTTATTCAGTCTCACCGATTTCCAAGACCCACTGATCACACAACTGTGATGGGCCTGATTGACTTCTGTGCTTCCATGATGGCTTGGGATTCAGAACTACCGGTACTTTAGCTATCCCATAAGGCCAGTAGGGTTTCTTTGTTCATTTCCTTTGAATGGCGGACCACTATGCCATGTCACAAACCTTTGGAATCTTAAAAGGGAATGAGGACCTGCTCCGTGAGAAAGACATGTCCAGATTCCCTTAGGTACATGCAAAAATTGCATGGTTCCTTGCAATCCAGTCAACAGAGAGAAAAGGGGACCGTAGCTCAGTAGTGGAAGCCGAGAACATACGTTGCATATGCAAGATTCTGGGTTCCATTCTTGACATCTCCACACTGGGCTGGGAAGGACTCTTGCCTTAAACACTGGAAAGCAACTGCCAGTCACTATAGATAGTACTGACCTAGGTAAGGACCAATGGTTCGACGTCTATGTGTATATATAATGTACTACTAACTTAAATGGTTTGTTGAGACAGACAGATGCCAACAGCTAACATAGATATATATAAAGTACCAAGTCTATAATCACTGGAACTGAATTCCTGAAATTTGTTACTTAAGACTTACAACCTAGTTTTTTAATAATATTTTGTATTTTACACAAAAGTTAATTCTTGTTGACTTTTCATTTGATTCTGTTCACTCTCCTTTATATGAGAAGGATTCTGGAAAGGATACAACTCACTCAGCATTGTAAACCACTGTGATATATTTTTATGACCCTTATGTGATAAAGATATAAATATATTGCAGTTTTAGGATGCCACTGACTGAAAGAAAATAGGTCACAATATATAGACAAGTGCAAGAGTGTGTTTATGTGTATGTGTGGCTTTTTTCCATAAAAGATAAAACTTGGGAGAAATACAAGCATTTCACCTATATTATCAGATACATTATCTCAATGAACCTTAGAACTACCCAGTAAGGTAGCAGAGTATTATCAAGATAATTTGTATGCAGGAGGCACTAATTGTTCAAAGCAATGCAGTGAGTAGAACTGTCATACAGCTCAATCACAAAAGATTACTAGATGGTTGGGGTAGGGGAGCAGGCTGGAAATTAGCAACCATTCATTTTTTAAATTTGTATATACTTTTCTTACATCTTTTTCTGCTTCTCAATGATGGCTCTTAAAATAAAACCCTGTATCTTATTCTTTCAGGTACACAAGAAATCTTGTGGATAAAGGAAATGGAAAGTTCAACTTGATGATCTTATGCTGGGGTGAAGGCCATGGCAGGTTTGTGGCTATATATATTTCCCCCATAATATAAAGCTGTACAGGCAGAGGGCCTTCTTGGTAGTGGTGCTCGCCCTGTGGAACACCCTCCCATTAGATTTCAAGCAAATAAACAGTTATCTGACATTTAGAAAACATCTGAAGGCAGCCCTGTTTAGGGAAGTTTTTAATCTTTGATGTTTTTTCATGTTTTTGATATTCTGAGTGGCTAGGGAAGCCTAGCCAGATGGGCAGGGTATAAATTTTTATTATTATTATTATTATTATTATTATTATTATTATTATTATTAAATACATTGCATCTGTGCCACACACAAAAAAGTATTGTAATCTTATATAGATGGTATATTATAAAATTCCATTAACTCTAACCTCTCCGAAAGCTGGGTGGTTCCCTGCATGATTTTTTTTTAAAAAATCCAACTATTTAAAACAAAACCAAAGCAGTACACCAGCTCTTAAGGGTCCATTTTTGCATATTTGATTGTTTCAGTTAATCAGTGTTTAATCTCTGGGTGAGTACCCCAAGTTCTGTGTGTGATCCTGCTCAGGGAAGGGTGGGGCAGGTGAATATGTAATTGACACAAGGGCTGGCCAATCAACACTGTGCAGATCCAGCCTCATCTGCAAGCCAGAGGTACCAGATTTTCCAAAGTCCCTAAAAAACCCCAAAAAAACCATATGTTACTGTTTTGAGAACCATTTCTCTCTATGTACTAGTTATACCGGTATATACCCTTTTTCTTTTGCCTCTGCAAAACAGACAATTATCAGACATCTCTTAAGCATGAGGAATGTGATGCTTCTTTGTCAGAGCAAACTGTTGTAGAACCACTTGGTGACTTCCTTCTTTGTGCTTTCTTACAATGGTAGTAGGTTTTTCATTGCTCTATGTATGTTAGCCCCAGTGTTTTACTAAAGGGGCATTGTGCTGTCTCTGCCTCTAGACTAAAGCAGGGTTTGTCAAGTGAGAGAGTTCCCCCTCAGAACCCCAATTTTGTAAATCAATAAGATCTGGTCAATGTACCCTTGACAATTCCCAGAACACAATGGGTAGCATTCAATTAAGTTTTATTCAGAGTAGACCCATCAAAATTAATGGACCAAAGTTAGTCATATTCATTCATTTCAATGCCTCTACGCTGACTAAAATTGCATGCTACCCAATATGCCAATATTTGGGGTCCAAAGGCCTTTGCAGCTGTTGCATTGAATCCTGAAATGCCCTGTTTCCATTTGGGTAAAATGCTGTCTTGTGATGCAATGATTTAAGACTCTGAGGACTGTGGAAGTGAGGAGTTCTGTTTTCACAAAAATGTAATTTGCACTAGGAAAGCTACAGGTGGTGTTTGCTTAACCCTTCTCCCATCCCACTGCTTTTCCTTCCAGTTGGGATTCCCAGATGTGCTTTTGCTGCACCAGGAAGGAAAAAACTGATGGCAAGGGGATTCAGTAGGTGGGGAAGGGTGACACTTTCCTGGCTGCTATCTTTCTTCTGAAAATATGTGCAGGGGTATACACACACCCCTAAATAGCAAAGAAAGAGTAGCTCAGATTCCAAGATTTGTGTTAACGCGGGTGGCACTGTGGGTTAAACCACAGAGCCTAGGACTTGCTGATCAGAAGGTCGGCGGTTTGAATCCCCGCGACGGGTTGAGCTCCCATTGCTCGGTCTCTGCTCCTGCCAACCTAGCAGTTCGAAAGCACGTCAAAGTGCAAGTAGATAAATAGGTACCGCTGCGGTGGGAAGGTAAACGGCGTTTCCGTGCGCTGCTCTGGTTCGCCAGAAGTGGCTTAGTCATGCTGGCCACATGACCCAGAAGCTGTACACTGGCTCCCTCGGCCAATAAAGCAAGATGAGCGCTGCAACCCCAGAGTCGGTCACGACTGGACCTAATGGTCAGGGGTCCCTTTACCTTTACCTAGCTACCTAGATTCATCAGAAAGAAGTTGCTGGGGGCAGCAAAAGATACCTGGGGAGGGGATGCAGCTTGTGTTTGTCTTCATACAATTACAGTTATGGACAGTGAGAAAGAGCTGAACTATAGGATTCCTTTGGTACCATAGTGAGCTGTCCAGCAAGTTAAGCTGGCAGAGAATATACTTTTGGATGCTAGGAAGTTCAGGAAATGATTTTGGGAATGAGTTTATTATCATCGCGTAGTATTATTTTTAGTTCACTTTAAATCTAGTGTCCTATGAGCCTTCAAGGGGTGGGGTGTCTTTATTAACAATACTGTTACCTGCCTTTAACTCCTAGGTTGCTTTGAACCTTACATTATTACCTGTGATCCCTGTGCTTGGTTTGATCCTGGCGCACATGCACACACATACCCTAAGCCAATTTGGGAGGACGTGGGCGGAAGAGAAGGGGGAACCCCATTACACAAGTAGAACTTTTTGTGCTGATGGGACTCATTAGGTGAATCCCACCAAGCATAAACAAGTTCTATTAATAAATCTTGTTATGACCCGATCTGGGGCAAGTCTGCACAAAGATTACTGAAGTGAAAACCAATAATGAACAAGAGTTTCAGCCTCCCCTAATGAGGAGCAGAAGCACATCTGGCACATTGTTATGCAGATTTATCTAGGGCTGCCTCGCCCTGTCCCACTTGTGACCATTCAGACTAAAAAGACAACTTACCCATGTATGGTAGCCTACTAGAGGCCGAATAAATAACTTGCTTTTGCTGCCTTTCTGTGACCACAGAAAAAACAACGGGCTTCTGCAGGCAACCGTATGTGACTGTTGGGCTGTATTGAGCTTGGTGGCAGGTCACAAACTCTGCAAACCTGACATAGGATCATTACTTTTTTCAACACTGCAAGCTAATGGATCAGTTTGAATGTAATGTTGGGCCACAGTTTACTGCTACAGGAATGAACCTACAGAAGAATTTTCAGGTTAACCTCATTTTATCATTGCATCTGGCAAGGGCAAACTGTGGCGAGTTAAAACTGATATACTGAAACAAGCCTGGGTCAAACCATAGTTTATTATTCTAGTTTAATGCAACAAACCACAGTTTCAACTGAGTTAAAAGGCTAGATGTAAGTCAAAATTGGTTAGCTTAAACCAGGAAGTGAGTGTTCCTAATCTTCGGCTGGTGGCCATGCCGAAGGAGGAATGCTTGAGTTCAAGGTTCGTTTAGCTAGCATTGTGCCCAAACTGGGCTGTTGGTTATCTGTGGTTTTTCTCCAGAATTGCACTCTAAGTTTCTGCCAAGTGCATTGTGGTTTGCGAGACAGACGAGCAGCTGTTTAAAAATAAGAAACCACAGCTTGTTTTAATTTGTTGCACAAGCAGCACCAGTTAGTCAAGGAGTCAATTAAATCTGAATGGGGGAGTGACAACGTGGCGTTTCCCCCCCTGCTCCAGAATATAGCCAGTAACAGAGAAAGAACACTGCCACATATTTTCCAATGGAAAATATGAGTGACTGTTTTGAATCGAGTTCATGATGTAAAAGAAAACTATTATGTGTATCTGAAATGAGAAGTTTCATCTCTGGAGGTAGTGGTGCTTTTTTGTTAGAGGGCTGGGGCCGAAAGCCAAACATAAATATAGCATCGGTTTTTATCTTAAATGGAATTAAATTCAATGGACAACTATAAGAGAGCTTCCAGGCAAAAGGTTGTGTAAGTAACAGGCAGGCTGTGTCTGCACTCTTGCTACCCACAAGCAACATAGAGACTGCCAGTTCTAGTGGTGGTTGCTGTTGACGAGTAGCATAGTACTAGCCAGCAACATTCACCTCTCTTGCCCTCAATTCATACAAATTCGTGCCTTTTCACTGAGGCACCATTTCCCCTTCACTTCTCATTCATACACATTGTGTAGATGCTGGTCAAGTAGCTCCATCATTGCAGCCCAAGTCCTTTCCCAGGTAATGCCTTTGAGTTATCGCCTATTGTTTAATTGAATTCCTATCTAGACATACCCAGCCATCGCCAAAGAACAGATTATTAGCAAAATTTATCAGTGACATCACAGTTTCCTCAAAATCTCTACAGCTGCAGTCTCTTTTCATATTTGCAGAAATTCTAATATTTCCCTTTAAATCTGACTCTCTTTTCACTTTGACTTTTTTCACTTTCATCCCACTTTCAAGACCACTATAAAATGATGTGGGCAATAACAATATTTGTCTTGTATTAGATGTACAACACAGTAAGCCCTATTGACTTCAATGGGGCTTACTCCCAAATAAATGGGGTTAGGATTGCAGCCGTAATCATTTTATGATACATTATGTTTATACTACTGTACAGTCAACTTGCAACTTGCACACATTTAACTTACTCGATTGCAGCTTTATGTGCTTAGTGGCCAGCCAGCTGACACTGCACAAATTAAATGCATGTCAGAAAGCTTGAAAGCTCTTTTTTTGCGTGGTAAGCCTGCGGGGTTCAGAAAAGGATGCTTGCATGGGGGCAGGTCCAGGATTGTTTTGATCATATGCAATTTCGGCTTTACGTGCTATCCACAGAACACAACCCTTATGCAAGTTGAGAGTCGGCTGTATATTTAAAAGTACAACAAAGCTATCAGCTGCTAACTTCATAATGGTATTTTTTTGTGTTTGTGTACATATACAGCAGTATCCATGATCACACAGATTCACACTGCTTTATGAAAATGCTTCAAGGAAATCTAAAAGAGACGCTGTTTGAGTGGCCTGGCAAAAAGGGGACTGGAGAGCTGCTGAAGAAATCTGAAAGGGTTTTGAAAGAAAACCAGTGTGCTTATATTAATGGTAAGCCCTTTTGTTTTGGTTCATCGTAGATACCCAAATAACCTTATAACTTCTTGGCTAGACGTTTCAAATCTTGGAAGGTAAGGTGTTTTTTTTTTCATTTCTTGGATAAAAGAATAGGACACATGGGGACATTTCATGTTATAGAATAAGTCTAATCTTTCCTCTGCTAATAGCCCACTTCGTTTCTTCCTTATATCTGAACTACTGTGTGCAGAATTTAGAGTTTACAAATTAGGCATAAGATTCCTGTGCATAGTGTTGCTGACCTTGACTGGTACTCCTTTTAAACACAGAGACCTATTGTAATAGATGCCATGGGATGGATTTTAAATGCTGCTACAAGCACCGTGGTTGCATGCAGCACTTCCAAAAAAGTTATTTATCCTAATCTGTTTTTAGTATCTTCCATTATATCCCACCAACCTTTGTGGTGGTTCTGAAAACTGAGATGATAGGTAGAGCTCCCCTCACCCCCCCCCCAAATCAAATTTAAGCATGGTAGCAAGTGTCTTGATCACAAAAAACCAGAGACCCCCAAGGTAGTGTCTGTAGGCAAAAAAAAGGGCTGTGGTAAGGAAGAAATACTAAAGCTTCATGGACAACTTTTGGAACAGGATCCTCACCTGGGGCTGACTGCAACGTTGTCTTCAGTCTACTCCCCAGCCACATCCTTCCAGCCATTTTCTGGCATGGCTGTCAACAGCACTGGCTGGGACCTGTACAGCACCTGTTATAGAACCGATGGATAGCATCCATCGCATTAGTTGCTTATTCTGCACTCACCATGGATTAAAATGGGGACTTTAACACCTCACAACTTTAATCATACACAGTGGATTTTCACCCAAGTCATGGAGAGGCAGACTCTTGTAATATTTGGGAATTTTTGACATAAACTTAACAGACAAGAGAAGGAAGTGAAAATACGGTATGTTTGGGTTGCAAAAGGAGTATCAGAACTGAGTGAGGGCTGCACTTCAAGGCAAAATATTCAAAGTACTGTATTTCAGTTCTGTTCAGAATTTTGTGAAACTTGGCCAATTTATCATGCTTACCACCAGAATTCTCCATGCTTTGATTTCAGGTGGGATTCATTATTTTGACTTTGAGGATTAGAATGTCTGAGCTTACATGGAGTAGACTAGTTATTTTTGCATTGGGGATTCCATAACTGTTAGCTGCCTTGGGCTTTTTAAAATAAAAATGTGGAGTATGAATGTAACTAATAATAATAAATAATGGTAGAACATGATTTGATCCTTCCATCTTACAGAAGCCATCTTTGCCAAGATAATGTCAAGATGGCACATGCCACATTGGCCTTAGTTGATCTTGGGTATTTTCAGTTGCGGTTTATTCTTGTATGCCAGATGAGAAAAATGTCCTCTCTGCATTTCCTTGGGGAAACAACTTCAGTTCAATACTTGGCGCACGCACACCTCTTACAAGGAACTAAAATCTCAGCTATGTTTTTTCCTTTCTGTTGTTTTCATGTCCGAACACTTTGATTTGGAATGAAATCAAAAACAAATGATGTATGCACACAAGCAACTTTGAACATTGCCGAAAGGCATTGTCTCTTCTTTCTGAACATCTTCAAACTAAAATAGTTGCTACACAGAAAGGTATGCTAAGCAAAAAGGGGGGTGGAATCACATGTATGGGAGAGTGTTGCTTATGAGACTTTACAAGAAATGTAAATGCCTTTGAGTTATGGTCCTATTGTTTAATTGAATTCCTATCTAGACATACCCAGCCATCGCCAAAGAACAGATTATTAGCAAAATTTATCAGTGACATCACAGTTTCCTCAAAATCTCTACAGCTGCAGTCTCTTTTCATATTTGCAGAAATTCTAATATTTCCCTTTAAATCTGACTCTTTGATTTGGAATGAAATCAAAAACAAATGATGTATGCACACAAGCAACTTTGAACATTGCCGAAAGGCATTGTCTCTTCTTTCTGAACATCTTCAAACTAAAATAGTTGCTACACAGAAAGGTATGCTAAGCAAAAAGGGGGGTGGAATCACATGTATGGGAGAGTGTTGCTTATGAGACTTTACAAGAAATGGATGTCCACAACTTACAGCTCAAAGATGGGTAGGTGGCAATTTGGCTTCCTTTATACAATATTAATTCAACTATAAGCTTTGCATTAAGCCAGCTCATGTGTTCAGATTTTCTAAAGCAACAATAATATGTTTACTGATGCTAAGGTAGCACCTGAAGATTGTCAAATTTTGTGAATTTTTTTGGATATTAAAATATGGTACCATATTTGAAAGACCTGTTTATGACATCACAATGGTAAATAACTTGATATTTTTACATAAGGCATTAAAATGGCTAGTTATACTTAGAAAAGGCAGAACCAATTACTGGAAGAATAAAGGTTTCACCCCAGAAGAATTATTTCCTTCATCATAGGGCTAATGTCCTTACTATCTGCTTAAAATACAGTTTGGGGAATCTTTTGAGTAAGAGGGCCCTTTGCTCCTCTGCACAACGCTCCAGGTGAAGCATTCCAGTGAGAGGCAGGACTAGAGGCAAAAGTGAGCAGACCAATGAATGTGACCCATTGCACAATGAGCTACATTCCAGCACCATGCAAAAGTCAGTGTTGTTACACACATCTCTCTACCTCTATCCCCACGAGCAAGAGTTGGAGGACACATTTCAGCTTGGCGAAAGAACTCAAATGTAGAATATGGCTGGTGAAGGTGAGGCCTAGAGAAGCCTGATGGCTAGTTAAAGAAGCCTGGTGGGGCCCTGAGAATTTCCAAACTTGATTTAAAATATAGCATCTTTTCCAACCCAAGTTCTTGGAAAAATAATGGTCTTCTCTATTTCATTTATTTTCCCTAGAATTTTTACAACATCTTTAAAAGAGAATACTGCATTTGTACTGGTGGTAGATGATTAAATTCACAGCACTTGAGATCTCACTAACATTAATGGAGACATCCTGTTGGCCTTTATCAGACTATAACTATGCAAAATTCACCTAGATTTTTAATAGAAGCTAGGCATTTCACTTTATTTTATTTTAAAAGATCCTAAAATTGAGGGTAAAATTGTTGGATAAATGATCTAACCCAGTGCTCTTGTGTTTTCTTTCGTTAGACTGCATTGGCTTACACCGTGTGGAGAACCCAAGCCATACGGAAACTGCTGTTAGTCTCCATTTGTACAGCCCACCCTTTGAATCTTGCTACACTTTTGACCAAAGAACTGGACACAAGCAAAAAGTTAAAATGACATTTTATAGTCAGTTTGGAGAAAGGACCCCATATGTAAGTATAAGGATTTGCACCTTGCCTGTACCATTTAGCTGATCACTGCAACCTTTCTATGGAAAGAAGGCAGCTCTTGGCTGATGCACATCATGCTAATAAATGAACCCCTTGTTGGAGGCCCAATACGTTATTTTATTATTATTATTTATTAAATTTGTATACCGCCCTTCATACAAAGATTACAGGGTGTTTCACAACATAAAAATAATACATTCATTGGATTTCTGATGAGTTGCAAATGTGCTGGAGCAGGGACCAGAGCAGAGGGCCATGAACTGCCATGTTGTTCTGGAAGGAAAGGGGATGCTGCAAAGAAGCCAACTTGGGAATCAATAAACCAATGGCATAGCTAGGGGTGCACTGGGAGTAAATTGCCCTGAGCAGCATTTACCTTTGAGGGTGGTACACTGGAGCCCAAGCTGGCGCACAAGCCCAGCATGGCGCTCTTAAAAGCAGTGCGGGGCTGGACTCGCAGCACGCCCAAGCTGTTGTAGTCCCTTTCCTAGCTGGTGCCCCACCCCTATGGCACTGCATGCGCGCCCCAGACGCCGTCAGGCCTCATGCCACTGCAAAAAAAGACTTGCAGGGCTACGAACTCCAGGATGGAGCATTTGTATATTTGCCTAAGAGTTAAAAAATAGCTAAATATGTTCTGCAATTTCCCATTAAAAATACACAGCAAACTAAGATTTGATTTAAATGTTCAGCTACAGCTCTTCCCACAATGTCAGACTGCCAGAAGAGTAATATTTTAAAAACTATTAAAATTTCAAGGGGAAAAAACAGCAACCCCAAAAGCTCTCTGAACATAGAAAACTAGCCTTTTGTTAAATGTTTATGCCAGAATTCTTATCCCAGACACTGTAGCTCTCCTTGGGCAGGGCTTTGTCCTATGGGAATATTAAAAAATGAGGTAATTTTATCTTCAGTTTTGAAAGGGCTGTTCCATGTAACGTTTATGAACATGTGTAGTGGAATGAAATGAGAGCATGTGGATATTTTTCAAGCAACTTTTAATGAAGGCTTTCCTATAGTGTCTTTTACAGCAGCCACTTCATGAGGCTGCCCCCTATACTATTCCTTGGAGGCCTGTATTAGGACTTTTATATCTGCCAAGTGTTTTAGCCTCTAGTCTTTTTCCTCTGCTTTGCTGAGATCCTTCACTGCTCTGCTTGATGCAAATGACTGTTACACCATAGTGCTGATTTCAACCTTCAGTAACATCCCCAAAAGTTTTTGGGCATAAGAAATATAAGTAAATTCCAAACACACCCAGGTATGAAAAGGGCTTGATGTTGGAGCACAGGACCAAACAGCAAAAGTTACCCTCTATTCGCTCACATGTTTTTAGATTTTGTACCTCAGAGACTTCTTTACTTGAAATAACTGAAAAATCTAGACAACAAAGATTCTCTCTCTTCTTTCTAGGCAACATCAGTTTCACAAGAGAACAACTGAAAAGCACAAGGCCGGCTGGATGGTTTATTATTTGAACTGGAGCAGAAGGATTGTATGATTGATGCCAGTACCAAGCTGTGTCTGAATAATCTGTATGTAGGACAACAGTAGAACAGCTATTTGGTCAAGTAGTTATCATTCATGATTCCTCTCTTGAACACTAAAGGGAGTAGTGCCATGTATTGCTGCAGAGTTCAAATGACTCTCGCAACCTACCATAAAACCAGGGTCCTTTCCCCACCATTTCTACTTTTGAGACTGTACACAAACGTCAGCATTTGGGCTTTTAAGTATGACTTGACTTTCTTAACAGCCCTACCTGTTTGAATGTATGCCATTTTTACTAGTAATGTAACTTCTTGGTGTCATCTGTACTGTGTACTGTATACTGTTAGCAGCTTCATTTTAACCAGGGTTCAATGATCTGTTGGAACTTTTAAAAAATTGTTTGTGCATCTTAAAATCTTATGTGTAAGATCTGATTATTTTTTTTAACGAAAGAATAAAATAGGAGCAATAATGTCTTGTACCAACACTTATGTCCTGGAGAAAATGTTTGTTAATATCTGTTAAAAGTTAATGATGTTGAATGGGATCAATTTTAGTTTTTAAAATGATTTGTATCATAACTTGCCCAAAAACCTGAATAAAACTGAATACGGGCACACTTTCCCATTTTTGTCCTGTAGCATAATTGATGGCTGCTCATCTGTCTGTTAAACTCTTTCATGGTTTCCAGATGCTGTGTTAAGGCCCCATCATACAAAAGGTGAATATACAGCAACTCGCTGGTGTGCCAGAGCTCCAACATTTGGGTTGGGTTAGTGAAGCAATATGCAATGTTGGAGATGGAGTCTGGAGGTGCAGTCCCACTGCCTGACCATGTGTTGGATTTCTGCTGTGGAGGGGGCTTTCCCCTCTTGCTCTGCATCTGATTAGTTTTATTTTTATTACACCATACTTCTTACTTACAGGTGGAAATTAGCCCCAAAAGCTCTCTCTCTCTCCAAACCCTTTTGTTTGCCTGTTTGAAAGGGAATAAGGACTGTGTGAAGTAACAAAGAGTTCTTTATGTAAGCATGTAAAAATGTTAAGTCAAAGCCAAGAGTCTGCCCATAGCCTGCTTTCTGCAGGTCCTAGATCTAGTATTCCTATAGGGGAAAGGTGTTGTTGAATTGTTGGGAGTGATGACATATTCCTGCCTTCTTTCTCTCCTAGAACATGCTATTTTCAAATACAGATAAATGCTTAAGAGCATCAGCTGGATAGGTACCGTATCTTTTCTTACTTATAATACATGCTTCCAGTTCTGTGTTTGAAAAAAGAGCATTTGTCTGCATCAGATGCAATCTAAGTTCCACGATTACATTACAAATCAGACTGAATAGGCTGTTTGTGAAAAACAGAAATTTGATCAGCTTTGGGAAACTTGTGCCCTCAATCTTTCCCAACATCAGGGTCTTTTCCAGGGAGTCTTCTCTTCTCATGAGGTGGCCAAAGTATTGGAGCCTCAGCTTCAGGATCTATCCTTCCAGTGAGCACTCAGGGCTGATTTCCTTAAGAATTGATAGGTTTGATTTTCTTGCAGTCCATGGGACTCTCAAGAGTCTCCTCCTATGCTGCATTTCTTTTTGTTTTAATGACGTGACATGTTTGGGACTAGAATAAGCATTTTTTATCTAGAAAAAGCACCCTTTTGATCAGGTGTGGGACCCATCTTTCTTGGCCACAGACTATGTGTGATAGGAATTGTTCAGCAACATCTGCAGGGTCAAAGCTTCCCCAGCCTTGTTTTTGAATAACCAATACTGCCATCACAGCTATTCATTTTTGCAGCTGGAAAAAAAATGGTCTAACGCTAACTTTCCACTGGAGACAGCTGGTGGAGATGAGACAGAGGCTACACTGTTTGACTGCTTCTTGTTTGCTCTTCTTTTATCTGCTTCCATTTTCTCAAAAGTGGCATGTGTGCAGGTGGGTGGAGAATGAATTTATGCCATTAGTCAGCAAGTGCAGAATGGGTAAGAAGGTACTCTTCACAGTAAACATTTGTTCTTCACCTCTACTTGTGCCTTTTGTCCTTGGCATTGGCTTGGGGAGCTGAAATCTGGAGCGTAGCAATGTGTTTTTCTCCTCTTTAAGCTAAAAGTACACCCTGTTCATTTGCTAATTCATTTTGCTTATTTTTGTAGCCTCTCCCAAGCCTGGGAGAAAGTTGTTTGCTCTGCTGGGGTGCAGCTTTACCAAGGTTAAAACATGCAATCTGCTTGTGATTACTCTCTGGAATTACATGTTGAAATGATTTTTTATTACATTGTTTGGCACTTTCCTGTCTTGAGCAATCTAAGTTATAACATTCTGAGTTTGAATGAAATTGAAAGCTGGCAGCAAGGACCCATTACGCCACCAACCCATAACCCATAAAGGGGTGGTGGTGGCTAAAATGCAGTCCTCCAGGCATTGTTGGACTACAACACCCATCAGCCCCAGCTATTATAGCCAATCAGGGATGGTGGAAGTTTAGTCCAACAACAACTGGCAGGCCAGATGGGTTCCAGCCCTGCCTTAAAGTATAAATCATTCTAAGTCAGATTAATGCCAGCTGCTATGGAAATGGAAAATGAAATACTTTTATATTTACAGAACAGGCATGCCAACAGGAGCTTGATTATGTGACTAATATGCCACTAAAGCAACCCGCTAAGTGACTTTATGATATGATTTGCAAACAAAGATATTAACTGCTACGGTGACCTTTGTAAATGTTTGCAGCAATGGGCCTCCAGCAGTTGTTGCAAGTCACAAGAGGACCATGGATGGAGAACCTTTCTCAGCCTCCAAGGGCTATAATCCCCTTCTTAGCAACCTATTGGTAGCCACATACCAAAAGGAAAAGTGAACAGAGCAACACGTTAATTTTACCCCTTGCACAGTAGGCTGGTTTCTACACATACTCATGCACCACTTTTCTTCTTTCATCCAGGCAAGCAAGCAAGAGGCATTATTGGAGTTCAGGGGCAGATTCCAGCCAGGCAAGGGTACTTTCAAAGAGCATGGAATTTGCTTCAATAAGATGTAGCAATGGCCACCAACTTGGATGGCTTTAAAAGAGGAGTGGACAAATTCATAGAGGCTATCAATAGCTACTTGGCACAATGACTGTGCCCTGCCTCCAGTATGTTTCTGAATACTACTGCTAGAAACAGGAGGGCGGAAAAATGCTATTGTGCTCAAATCCTGCTTGTGGGCTTCTCATAAGCATCTGCTTGGCCACTGTGAGGACAGGATGCTGGTCTAGATGGGTCACTGGCTTCATCCAGCAGGCTCTTACATTTTAAAGCGCCATCTAGAGAGGTATGGAGGGCCACACCAATATATTCAACAGGACTTACTGCTGAGAGTATTGATGTTTAGGATTGTGCTGTTAATTTTTAGCAAGATCCTGCAATTGAGGGAGAGGCAAGAGGAGATTTAGAATTCTAGATTGCGTAAAGGATTATATTGGGTTCTTTAAAGTTACATTGGTGAGTATGGGCCTAGCAATTCACTGATCAAAGGGTTATCAAATCAAAAGTGTTCTGAAAAGATTAAGTTTTTCCTAAAGTGATAAGGAGAACTGTGGGATAATCCTGTCAGTGTGTGCATAGTACTCTCTGCAGTCAGTTTTTACAAAAATGATACACATCTTGTTGAACTGGAAGGGTGATCAGTGACTCACAAGAGAATGTAGTTAAACTACTTTTCCAGTGCACACATAAATGGTCTGATGGAAGTAAAAGCAGCTAGTTTTTATCAAGCTGACCGATATGGATATCACTGGATTTTATCCATTAACTTTCCCTCAATTTTTTGTTGTAAACTTACTTTAACATGGGTAGTAAGACTACATAAATAAGTATACTCTCCCCTGAACTTTGGAAATATAGGAGATAATATTTTTCCTTTCAGTATTTATATTTTCTTAAACAGTTCCACCCAACTTACATTTTTTGTATCCATTTTAATTAGGTAAAGATTCCACAAATGATGCTTTAACCACAAGGGCATTCTTGCTTCGGAAATTTGTCAGAAAACAATAAAAATATAACTGCATCATTCAGAATGTGATCAAATGAGATTTTTACATTTTTCAGCTCACTATGTGGATTTTAAAATTTTGGTCAAGTACTTTGAAAGTAAGCGGATATGTAGTACGGCACTTTTGAAGCGTGGGTAGGTGAAAGATACAAAGAGGCAAAAATATTTCCCTGTTTATTCTGATAAATAAAAAGCACTTGTAACTATCTACCTCTGTATAGGAACAGGGCTGGAATGTCTAACTGGCTTTCTCTGTTTTCAGGGTCTATGTAAAGTATTTCATTACAAGTATTTACAAAAGAGGTTCATAACTTGATTAAGAGCAAAGCAAAGTCCTTGGCTGAAGAAGCCTTTGTTTGAGTGCCATATTAAATTGCAAACGTGTTTTGTGTCAGGATCTTAGGTTTGTTCATTGGCTAAGGGAAAAAACCAGATTTCACTTGTTGGCATGTGTTCCTGTATCACATATAACTTTGACTGAACAAATGTCTGAACAAAACATGAAAACCAAACAGTAACAGCACAGCAAGATTTGACTTGCTTTAGTGGCAAAGGAAATTCTTTGCTTAGCCTGAGAACATTGTACTGTAAATCCTGGTACATTTTTGCATATGTCTCCCTTACTGAAGTAGAAATATCAATGGGAGGGTTCCAGAAATTGTTTTTCCAATCCTTGCCACTATCTAAATTACTTTGGGGTGACTTCTACTTATAGAATTGTAGAACTGGGAGGGATATGAAGGGTCATCTAGTCCAACCCCCTGCAGTGAAGGAATCATTTATTCTCTTGTATATTTGTGACTGATAACTAACAATTTTTAATTCTTTTATTCAGCATGAAATAAGATTTTATGGATCCAAGAGAGTCAGATATAAATATAAAACTAACTTATATCAATACACATCTTTCCTAGTCAACACAGGTAAGCTAATTGTGCTGTCTCTCTATATTGATTCAAAATTTGAATGTATTGAAGTCACAAATATATATACTTTATAGCTAAGCAAGAAGTACTGAATACTCACACCAAGGGGAAAAAAGGTGAATTAGCAATAGTAAGATTTATTCAGGAAAACAGAACATTCATTACAATGTGATCAAGCACTGCAGCCTAAGCTCACTATTGTGGGATATGGTAGGTTCCTTGGGGCAGGGAACTGCAGTGCTGCTTGCTTGACCTTGTGGTCAGCAGGTAGGGCGGAGAGGGTCAAGCCTTGTGACAAGTAGTGTGAGCAGGGAGGGAGGGGTTTAGAGGGACTCCCTTGGTGAGCACTCAATGGCACTCACATAGTGAAGGGATGTTCTCCCAATCTATTATTTATTGGTTAAATATCTTTCCTGCCCTTAACCATAAGGTTACAGGGTGGGTTACAAAAATCCAGAAATACAATATTAAAATCCGTTAAAACAATTTACCATCAATCATCAGCAGAAAAGGGTGGGTCAAAGGGATGAGGTGCATCTTCAGAATGTGATGAAATCTATATAATGATGGGATCAGATGCACCTCAGTGGGGAGGGATTCCCACAGCTCTTGCTCAAGGAGAAACATGACAGACCAAACCTTGAACCCCATGAGGTTCTTCCTTCTGAATGCTGGACACCAGGGGAGAGGAGAGGTGCTCCTCTAGGGCAACCCCTTCAACCAGCCATTTTAGGGAAGTGGGTAAAGAAAGGCTCTGATCAGTACATTTTGATGAGGGGCTTTGAGCCAAGATGGGTCTTGTCATCTGAGCAGTTCAGGACCTCCATACACATTGCCCAAGCTTGCGCCCCAGAGAGGTCACTTTGATGCTACTAACACAGTGGTTTGGCTTCACTCCTGGAGGCACACTCCATTGTCTCTCGAGACAGACAGATACCAATTACAAAAAGTTGCTCACTGCACATACCTTTTTTACATTAATAAAGTTGCCCCCTCAAACTCAATTAATGTTTTGCATCTTCATTCTGTGGTGGGGTGGGGGGCAAAAACTGTTAATATTAGGAACAGTAAGATTTACCTATTTAGGAAAATGGAACACAAATTCAGGCATATGTTAAAAATTTAAAAAGCCAGAATATAGCATTCTGTCTAACATATTGACTTGGCTTAGTACATTAAATGCATAGATCAGAGCTAAAATGCTAGAGTCAATACAGTACACTTTAATAACACTTATTAATAAAGGAAGGAATCTTTTGGTGATAATGTCAAATCTCTCATGGGACAGAACCGATAATAAAAGTGGTTTAAATTTCTGTACAGAGAGCAACAGATTAATTTTTATGCAGATCGCATAGAGAATGTTGGAAATGACCTCAAGAATCCAATTAACACTTAAGAGATGTCAACAGAACTATCAGGAAGGAAGCCAAATAGGAATTCAAAGGATATGGTTGCATCCAGCCTACCAGTTCATAGCATGCTTTGGATTCAAAGGCACCCAAAGGAAGTCCAGCTCACAGGTAACTTTCACTAAGGAAAAGCTTATTCTGTTATATAACTTGCAGAATACGTTTGAGACTGTGACTGTGTGTGTGTGTGTGTGTGTGTGTGTGTGTAGCTGCTTTGACTCTGTTTGCTCTTAGAAACAAACCATGAAGCAATAGGGATGCTCAGGTGTGGGGAGGAGAACAGCAAACAGCTAGTGACTGTGTAAGCTACCACTGATGCCTTGGGGCAGGAGCTGATAGCTTGCCTTGAACTTTGGACTCCATGACTGCCAAATTTGAGAGAAGGGGCACGCATGCATAAGTAGCATGATATCTTTTCAATCAATCGGTTAGGGTTGAAATGAATCTCGGATTCTAATTATAACATGGGAACAGTATGGCACACAGTTGGGATCAGAGGCTTAAAAACGACCTTCATCTGACATAAATGTACGCTCTTTTCAACATGATAATAAATAGATTTGTGCTAGTATTAGTTAAGATTGGCTGTTGGTCTCTTTGGATCTGTGAGGCATGGAGTTCATTGTGGGGTGACGTTGTGACATATGCATTATGAAATGCAATACAATTGTATAAATGTGATGTTGCAGGAGAAGAACTTTTTGGGTCTAACTTGCTTGTGATGTGACCCATCAGGCTTTACTAAGATAAACACACACACATGTCTAGGTCAGCAGGGACCTGGAAGAAATCCTCAGCAAATCATTCTCTAAAAACCTTCTGACTTGAGGTAAAAGGGCTTGCTCTGTAGTTCCCCTGTCCAACGATAAGGGATTCCCTTCTGGATGTGTGACCCAACAAACTGAACAGGCAATACAGGTGACCTTATTTTGGAAAGATCTGACAGCTGTCAGAGCCAAGCAGGACATTTATTATTAATACATATATTATTAATTTTTAATCTAAATTTATATTTCACACATCCTCCAATGAGCTCATTGTGGCATACATGGTTCTTCCCTCTCACATTTCATACTCACAGCAACCTTATGTGGTTGGTTAGGCTGAGAGGATATGACTGGCACAAGGTCATAGAGTTTTGTAGCTGAGTAAAGATTAGGACGTGAGTCTCCTCGGTTCTAAAATGACCTTCTGCTATATCACACTGACTCCTAATGACTGGAGCATCTTAAGACATTATGCTCTTGCTTTCACTGTTTGTGGCTGGTAACTACTTGGTGTGCTGAATCATGCTATGATGTTTGTGAGAGGCTATAGAGAGTGTTGTACAAAGAGAATCCATAATTTTCCAGAGTCAATATGATAACTGACCTTGGAGGGTTGTATCTTTCCTGCCTTATCTAGTGCAGTAAAATCTCCAGAAATAGTCTGCCCTGATGCACTAAACAGAACCGCAGTAGGGCTCAGAAGTTTCAACTCCCTCAGTTATGTTCTATATGGCATTATGGAAACAAGAGTTACTAAGGAAAGTAACAAGAGTATTCTTTATTCAAAGTTTACATAATAGTTTTACCTCCAAGGTTTTTTTTGTTTTGTTTTGTTTTTTTAAATGGCTAACAGATCCTGGGCCAAGCCAGTTTTTCAACTTCTGCATAAAGATGCAAGTGATAACAAATTGGAGGCTTCATATGACTATCTTCAGGATAACTATTGCTATTGTAGAACACTGCATCGTCCCTAGTAGAAACAAGCTTCCCTCTCCACACACACGTCTTCCTGATTGGTGCCTTTACCATGCAGTGTTCGTTTTAATGTATTGCTTCCAATAATGGTGACCTTCACATCTTACAAAAGTGCTATGGGAATTGGTTTTCCATAAGTTTTGTTCACACAGGAGTCATTTTTCAAGTTATCAGCATAGAAATGCAGCTTTCGTTGCTGTCACGTGGCAAAAGAAGGCACCATCTATTCAATTAGAAGATTAAAAGGTTATGCTAGTAGTCATAAACTTTCTATGGGCTTTCAGGCCTAGAATATTATGTTTGTTTTTATATGGTGTACTTAGTTCTTTTTGGCTTAGCTTCTCTGCATTTTTATACAGTGGTACCTCTGGTTATGAACTTAATTTGTTCCAGAGGTCCGTTCTTAACCTGAGGAACCACTTTAGCTAATAGAGCCCTGAATTTTCCAACATTCAACTTCATATATCTCCAAGCTCTAGTATTATGAGGGACCAAAAAAAAAAATCATTGTCTGTTTTCTCAACGCTATGCATTATTTTATAAACTTCTATTTCAGACTATCAAAACCAACTTCTTGGGTGGGGGTTACAAGAAAATTCATGAAAGACAGCGCTTCTGGATCTGTGTATACCAGATAGTAGGGGTCATCATTCACTATATGTTATATTGCAAGTTTTACAAAATTCCAAAGGCAAAATATTTAAAGAAAATTCAAAAGCCAACCAACACTCTCAGTGACTGATAAAATCAAACATCTGATGTCTAGTGTAGCTAAGCCTGTTATGTTTAGCTAAGTTTGCAGTAAAAGCTTCCCAACTCAAGAAAACCTAGGAGTCTAGCCTTGTGACCTGAAATATATGGTATGCCATATTTGCATGTATATTTTATGCATTATATGTGTTTTATTACATGTGTTTTATTATGCTGTTTTCATGGTACTGTAGCTGTATTAGTTTGTTGCAGTAAAACCAATGATGTGACTTGTGGTACCTTACAGAATATACAAATTTAATGTGATATGAGTGTTCACAATTTAAAATCTACTTCATTAGCTGCAAGATCACATCTCATTAAGTGGGCTCTAGTCTACAAAAGCTTATGCCATATTGAATTTGTTCCTGTTAGGTGCCACAAGACTTTTGGGGTTGTCAATATTTTGTGGGAATGAGTCAAATGCATAAAGGGAAATTTAGGTCTGCACAATTAAAGTGGATTAAAGTGCTTTGTCACCCTAAACATTCACTTTAAAAAAGAAATTAACTTTTTGCAGTTAGGAAAATGACTTATAAATGCATTGAAATGTGTAGTAACAATGATTAATAGAAAGATTATAAGCACTCTGCAAAGAAATCAGGATGAATGCAGATTGTTGTATAAGCATCCCACAAACAAACCAGAACAAATGCTCCATAAAGACTAAACATAGTCTAATCTCTGTGTAAGCTTGTGCAAGCAAATCAAAGTGAATGCTCAATACACAGGTTGTCTGGGAGAGCCCTTTGGCATTGTCATCCTTTCCCTGGCAGGTGTCAGTGGGAGTTCTCTACTGCTCAGGTTAATAGCAGGGAGCGGATTTTAACTGGGATTGCTGTTGGGGAGGAAAATGTTAAATTAACCTCCCTATTTGCTGCAGTCCTAATGAAAACTGGCCCCTGCATCTTTTTAGTAAAAAAAGGGGGGAGCGCTTAATGAATTTTCTAAGTTGCATTTACTTTCATGGGCTCTGTCTCCATTGGGACATCTTCACTGCTTCCATCTAGTCCTGAACATCCTGCCTAATTCCTGAACTTCCAAATCATGACTCCTGAATGGCGTGTCTTCTGCCATGCCTTCACCACTGCTTGCCTGAATAAACAGTTCTTTTTTACTTACACATAAGAGGCTTTGTGTATGTTGTAGCATCATATGCAGTTTAGCCTAAGCAGGATTGCTCCCTTTAAGAGAGATAACACAATAATACAATCCTATGCCAATTTACTTGGAAGGAAGTCCTTCCCAGGTCAGTTGAACTTACTGCCTGTAACTATATGTAGGACTGAGCCTAAGCACACAAACTTTTCAGAAGCAAAGGCTAGTTAACTGGGCAGAAAAATACTTTTCCACGATATGGAAAGCGAATGTTCATGCTGTTTTAGTTGACAGAGCCCAAATACTAATAATTTCCAAAACATTTAATGCAATGGTTTAGATACAAAGAAACGTGAGTGGAAGTGGAGAATATAGTGTTATTCCATGGACTCTTACAAAACTGCTAAAGTTTCTCAAAATAGCACCACCATGCTTAGGGGTAGTATTACAGAATGAGAAACAAGGAGAATAAGGAAAATATATACAGGCTGGAGTGGGCTATTAGAAGGGCCTGAGGGGGAAAAATAATTTCTTCTTTTTCTAGGTCAGAACCAATCCTGCCATGAGCAGAAGCGGCTTTCGAGTAGTACAGGGGTGGCCAACTCCCAAGAGACTGTGATCTACTCACAGAGTTAAAAACTGGCAGTGATCTACCACCTTTTTTGGGGTTCAGGTCAAAGTTCTTGAGTTTTTTCAGGGAGGAGGTAAAATGTTGAGCTTTTCTTAGGGGAATCACAGTTGTTCAGCTTCTTTGGGGGGAGCCAATGATCTACCAGTGATCTACCGCAGACGTCCAGTGATCTACCGGTAGATCACGATCTACTTGTTGGACATGCCTGCAGTAGTATTATTGCATAAAAGGGTAAAGGGACCTCTGATCGTTAGGTCCAGTTGCGGACGACTTTGGGGTTGCGGCTCTCATTTCGCTTTACTGGCCGAGGGAGCCGGCGTACAGCTTCCAGGTCATGTGGCCAGCATGACTAAGCTGTTTCTGGCGAACCAGAGCAGCGCACGGAAACACTGTTTACTTTCCCGCTGGAGTGGTACCTATTTATCTACTTGCACTTCGTGCTTTCAAACTGCTAGGTTGGCAGGAGCAGGGACTGAACAATGGGAGCTCACCCCATTGTGGGGATTCGAACCGCCGACCTTCTGATTGGGAAGCCCTGGGCTCTGTGGTTTAGACCACAGCGCCACCCGCGTCCCTTGAGTACAACTGCATATTTGGATATAATCATTATCTTTGTGCCAGAATACCTGAAGATTATTTTTTTCCTGTTTTTGTTCTTTTGCTTAAGAAAGCAGTCTGCCTGATAAAAGGGTCGCAGATTAAATTTTAAGGGCCTGAGGATAGATTCATCAGATATAATTTTAAACCAGGTTGTTTCTAGGGGCACAACAGATTTAAAAAACAAAACAAAAAGAGCCTTAGATTTTTTTTTAAAGAACACAGATGTTCATCTACCCTGATGGACAGAGGAAGATTTGGCTTCAGAACAGAGTGGTCCTGCTTGATTATACAGTAACGCAAGCACAAGTTTTGCGTCAGTCCAACAAAAAGATGTGACTAGACACAGTAACTGTCCTGGGGTTAATACGTGCCTAAGCTCATAGTGCAAATATGGACAATCATTTGATCAAGTATAGCAAACAAAGCTTAGCAACAGCTGTGCTTACAGCACAGCGGTCAGCACCCCAAATCAGTTTGCACAAGAGTTGGGCAGCTCAAATCCCGCAGTTGACCCAGAAAGACCTGGCTATGGAAAGCAGTGACCCTTCCAGATGGGTGTTCGTTGTGAGATTAATGTCCACCATACATACAATTTTTTGCAGTCCCCATACACCACCTTTGGAAACAAAATGCCAGCCTATATATAACCCAAATTTCCCCTTACCAAAGGAAATCCACGAAGTAAAAAACATCCTGCTGCCAATGTGACTTTGGCAATATTTCAGTGACCCATTTGCAAATTAAGCAATCCCTGGTGGTCAGACATACTAGTACAAACTCTTGGCCAGTTTTTACTTTGAGTTTCTTAAGATTCCTGGAGTAAAACATATTTTTCTAGCTTTTATTATATAGCTTTTTAAATGTGAATTAGTTTTTTCTCTTTTTTAAAATCTGGGAAGGTGCTCCTTATCAGAATTGAGTCCCAAGTTGCTAAGGACTTTATATTCTCATAACAAAATCCTGAATCAGTAGCTCAGCAACAGTGAGTGTTGTGGTTTAACGTGGTCATATATCCCTTCTCACTGCCTCCCATAGCAACCAGGCTTCAGCATTCTGCACCCTAAATCAGCTTCCTGAGCTAACTACCTCACTCTGCCTAATGACAGAGCTGGTCCTGGTGCCAAGTCTCTCCAAATATAAATATTTAAAGGATACTTTAACAATGAGCCAAATATTAGTCCTTTATTATTCTCCCCCCTCACCATTTATAACAACTGATGGATTAGGAATCAAATTAAAATCTGACAAATTTGGATTGGGTTGAGTGAATCTTACAGTACAGTAGTAAAAGGAAAGAACAAGTAGAATGGTGTTTCAGCAGCAGCTAGCAAGCCAGCTAATATTGTATGTGCCTCTTACTGTCTGGAAGTGAGGTGATTATGCAGATATAAAAAATGTGGCTTCAATTTCTCAAGGTTTCCTGAGGGCCAATGCCACACTGCTGCAAGGTTCATCAGCTACATAGAAAGGGGACATTGCTTAGTAGCTAAATAAACACCAGCATGAATGGAGCTTTTGTGTATGCTTCTGTTGTGTGTGCCTTGGAAAGTATACAGAGCAGAAACAAAACATCTTTTGACAGAAAGAGGAAAAACAAAGCTGAAATTCTTAACTATCCATGCCTAGCTAAAAAATTGACACACAAGTTCTGCATTTAGGCAGACATTCAAGGATTTGGATTATCTTTAGGGTTTTTTAAAACTGTGTTTTCATAACTAAATATCATATCAGAAAATGTAGGTAGATTAATTTTTCCTTGTAAGAGTGGCTCTGAACATTGCAGATGTTCAAGCTCAAAAGACTGGAAATTCAGAAAATAAGATAAAAAATCACCAGTCATGTTTGTTTGGTCAATTATCTACAGAGGTTTCTCAGACAAGAGCTAGGCTAGTAGAAGACAAAGCAACATAAGATAAGGTGGTTTATTATCAGAAACTTTGAGTCATCTATCCCTTTTACTAGACTCATGTAACTGAAATTCTATACATATTAATAACACAAAGTTGTTATAAGAATTTAAGGTCTCAAATATAGAAATTGAATGTACAAGGAAAACACGTACATAAATATATATACCACATGTCTGAAACAGTACAGGAAGACAGTCCTGAAACCATTTTGACTCTCCCAAACTGACCAATGTTTCTCTGCAAGGAAATGAAATGAAAAAAACCTCCCCACTGTATTTGTGCTCACAAATCCTGGCTTAAAGGCACATTTAAGGTGAGAATAGAGTGAGCCTGTGACCTGGCTCAGGAATTAAGTATTTATCATTACAAAAGAATGGCCAGGCTGCCTGGGTGATCCAATCCATGACCATTGACAGGTTTTCTGCCAGACAGGATTTTGCTGGAGACCACCTCTTTCTGTGATGTATGCATGATGTATTGGGGTGGTCTTGAGTTTGAGGGTGGGCAATTTCAAAAGTCTATATAAAAGCTGGCACACCTTTGTTCTGGGTCCTCCTCCTCTCTCCTGCATGTGGGGGGAGCACCCTGTTGCAACTGTTTTAATAAAGATCAGGCTTACTAGCTGCTTTGCTTCTCAATAATCTCTGGTTGGCCTCTGTTATTTTCTCCTACCAATAGGGAACCCACTTAAGGACTCTATACGGGCTCTTGGATACCCCATAAGGGGAAAAGGGCAGATTTTGCTTAAAATGAAGTGATGCATGAAAAAAAAGTAAATTAATTGACTCATTGATTCATACAGAAAAATAGTAAAAGCCATCTTGTACACATGATCACAACACTTGAAGATGAGGGAATATAAACTAAACTAGTTTGGGTTGTTTTGAAAACTATCTTAAACAAAGGTTTTAGAATAATCAGTTTAGAATAATAACCTAAATCTTAATGTGACAGATTAGCAATCAAATGAGGGCAGGAGGACTCCCAAAATATATCAGCTTTCACCGTCTAGAATTTATATAATGCCTTACTAAGTATCCTTGTACACGCAATCCCTCCTCTCCATATTTGGGGGTAGTTCAAACCTCTTCATTGTGGATTAACAGAGCAGAAGCACAAGAAGGTGAATGGAAAGACTGCAGGCACATACTTTTAATAAAAAAAAATTAAATCTGCCCGTATTTAAGAAAATTTGAGTTTACATGGTATTTGAAAGAAAAAGCCAGAAAAGTTCAACAACAAAAAGCGTAAAACATAAGAGCAGCCATACAAGTTCTCACATTGCCTGAGCTCTGATGTTTGTCTGGCTAGGAGATCTTCACATTCTTCAGAAAATAGTACATACTTTGTTTCACTGCATGTCTCTCTGAGGTATGGAAGTGAGAGCTGGACCATAAAGAAGGCTGATCGTCGTAGAATTGATGCTTTTGAGTTATGGTGCTGGAGGAGACTCTTGAGAGTCCCATGGACTGCAAGAAGATCAAACCTATCCATTCTGAAGGAAATCAGCCCTGAGTGCTCACTGGAAGGACAGATCCTGAAGCTGAAGCTCCAATACTTTGGCCACCTCATGAGAAGAGAAGACTCCCTGGAAAAGATCCTGATGCTGGGAAACATTGAGGGCCCAAGGAGAAGAGGACAACGGAGGACGAGATGTTTGGACAGTGTTCTTGAAGCTACCAACATGAGTTTGACGAAACTGCAGGAGGCAGTGGAAGACAGGAGTGCCTGGCATGCTCTGGTCCATGGGGTCACGAAGAGTCAGACATGACTAAATGACTAAACAACAACAAACAACAACAAACTGTGATGATAACTCCTTAATTCCTCAATCCAGGTTACAGGCTCACCCTATTCATACACAGAGACACCCTTAAGACAGTTACAGATAGGTAGCCATGTTGGTCTGCCATAGTCAAAACAAAAAAAATTCCTTCCAGTAGCACCTTAAAGACCAACTAAGTCAGTTCTTGGTATGAGCTTTCATGTGCATCACAGCTCATCACAGCTATCTGCCAATCACCCATTCCCACCACCCTTCTGAGTAATACCCCTCCCCACCTTCTCACTATATAGAAGGGTCTGGAAACTTCTGTTTCAGTGTATCTGAAGAAGTGTGCATGCACACGAAAGCTCATACCAAGAACTGACTTAGTTGGTCTTTAAGGTGCTACTGGAAGGAATTTTTTTTTGTTTTGACCCTTAAGACAGGATTTGTGAACTAAGAGACAATGGGGAGGCTTTTCCATTTCCTTCCTCCTTGCAGAGAAATATTTGAGGTGACTGAAAGATTCAAAATGGCTTTAGGACTGTTTTCCTGTACTGTTTCCAGACATGTGGTTTATATATTAATTTATGTATGTGCTTGCCTTGTACAGTTAGGAACATTTATTTTATATATATAAGACCTTAAAATTCCTCTAACAGAGAAGAAGCAGAGTGGAGTTCATTCCTTTTGGCAACCTGAAAAGCCTGGCTGATGGAATATTCAACATAGCATGCTGCTGAAGTCTTTCCATACTTGTTATCGTTACTCATCCAACAGAATTCAAAAAGAGGAAGGGGTTGTCTTCTTGTGAGTGAAGACTAATGCTCAAAGGAAATGGTACATTCAAACTATGTCCAAGCACAGGCTGTTTCCAGTAGGGTTTTAGGCCTCAAATATAGATACAGTAATTAGTTTACCAGAATTTAAATTCCAGGTAATTACCTTAAAACTTCCTCCTTTCTAAGGACTATGGCATTTGTCAGAATGCTTTGAAAAGATGCAACAGACAGCAATCACATTCATACCTAGCTTGAAAAAAAGATAGAAGGCTATTCAAGATGCCCAATTGTATCCATTACAAGATACCCAATTGTAAACATTAATCCAAACAGATTCAACAAAAGGCAATCAAATATAGAAAATTAATTACAAAAACTTCTTTGGAGCTAAGTCCCCTACTAACATCCACACAATATTTCTCATTACAAGGAACAAACACTCCTAGTCCATACTTGTGTATGATCATGCAGGCTATTCATTCATTTCAAGCTCAGGAAACATCAAAAGCAAAATACCATTCTACTCTGTTTATTTCCAGAATGGAATGTATCTGAGTCTTAATTCTAGATCACTAAGTTCCTCTTGAAGTGTGTATACAAAAACTTCCTCAAGTGACTCAACAAGGTTATTCATACAAATTAACACATATTATTGTCGCAAATCAGTGCTTACGTAACCAGCGTCTGCTACAAACCAGGCTTTCCCCCCTCCCCGCCTCCAGAGCTTGAAAAGAAAAAAACCCTATAGCTTTTCCTGCTTTTTATCACCAAAGTAGACAGAATAATTTTTAAAAGGAACTCGACAGGTTGTATTATGCCTTCTTCCACCAGATCTACTTCCACTGATTTGAGGAACATGGATACAAATCTTCAAAATCTGTAGATTATGCAAGTGCAACAAAGGAGTATTTGTCCAATAAGTAAATGTCCCTTATTGTGCTAGCAATCCCTTCTTGGTGGCTGCCAAAATGTTTTATACCATCATAATTACCTGTGACATAGCTACCTGATAGGAATAACTTTTTTTTCCCCTGGAATTTTACACCTTCCTGTGGTGCTCTGTCTATTTTCTGAGAGATGTTCTTACTAGCATATTATCCCACCTTAGCTCACAAAAACATTATTTGAGTATAACCAGAATTTTAAAAGAATATGTTTTATTTTCAATATTTATAAGGAACTAGACTTTGGAAAACTACAGTGGAACCTCGTGTTACGTACTGTCCTCCTTGCAAACGCTTTGGGTTATGAGCTCCGCTAACCCTGAAGTAGATGCTCCCGGTTGCGAAATTTGCTCGGCATGTGAGCGGAAGTTGCACGCCGGCAGCACAGCAGCAGCAGGCATCATTATGAGCGGTTTCAGTTTAAGAACGGACCTTCTGAACGAAATAATTTCCTAACGGGAGGTACCACTGTATTCTGATTCAACAGCTCCCTCTAGTGAATTACAGAAATTATGGCTTCAACTGAGAAGTTTACTTTTCAATATTTCATGTGTGCTTTTTCTGACCACCTTGTTAAGTGACTCCAAGATGGTGGCTTATTTTACAAAGGTCAGCAACTTTTGGAAAACCTTATCTGTGTACCTGAGGCTGCAGTCCAGTACTTACTTGCCTGGGAAAAAGTCTCAATGAAATAAATGGAACTTAAGTCTGAATAGACATGTATGTCTATTGCACTGAGACTTTGGTTACATACAAACCATACATTTAAAGCACACCCCCCCATATATTCCCTACTGGAAATAGTATAGGCCTGGAGAGTTTAGAGCATTCTTTTCAGTATTCAAGTATGTATTTTATTCTTTGTTTGTTTGTTAAATATGTATACCTCCCTTCATCCGAGGATCGCAGGGCAGCTCACAACATAAAAATACAAAATGAGAATACAAAACACATAATAAAATAAAAACTAAAACAAACCAACAACCCCCCTTCCTCCCTCACATTTTTTAAATTGAATTAGCAGGGTAGGACTTTTACTGAACTTTGTGATTTTAATTTTTTAAAAAATTCCATAAGAATTGCAAAACTGGAAAGCTTTAATCAATGATTCATGGAAAGAATAGATGACCCTTGTGGTCCCTTCCAACTCTGCAATTCTATAATTCTATGAAATACTCTATACTCAACAAATGTTGGTTATGGGGCCATAGGATTTGGCAGACGCTCCACTACACTGACAGAACACAAGATATTTTGTCACCATGACAGATACACTGGTGGAACACTCCATTGTCTGCTCTCTCAAGTACCCTGGAGTGTGATGTTGCCAGGGTGTTTGAGGCAGTCGAATGGAAGGAGGGGAGGAGGAAGTGGTGGAGAAATGATAATTAAAATTATTGAGATACTGCCTGGCAAGGTTGGCTTATTGTGCAAAACAGATGAGGGAGAATGTTGGTTAGGCAAGTTACCACCAGGAGAGAGACAGTCAAAAGGACTGGGCCTTGCAAGAGTCAGGCTATTGGTCCATGAAGGTTTCCCGGAGTTGTATGCCGGATTCAAACCAGAGATCCTCTGCATGCAAAATGTAAGGTGTTCCACCTGGCCAGGGCTCCTTAACGTGATCATGGCATCTTTGAGTAGTTCTTGGGCTGGGAGCAAGAGGGAGCAGGCACACTTCCCCCTTTTTCCCTGGCGGGTCCTGAATTCCCATCTCCTGCTTCTCAACTCTGTGCATATCTGTATTTCTCACTGTTGATTCTTCACCTGGCTCTTTCCCTTTGGCGGTGCGACCCCCCTCCCAAAGTCTCTCCCTCCCTGGGTGGGATCAGAATCCCAGGGGTGATTTATATACACTTTGCAGGTACTCTGCCCAGGGAACTTATGTGTAGGTTGTATTACATGGCCTCTCCTTCCTTCCAGATAGTTCCTGTGAGGAGCATAAGGGATTCAAACCTCTACCCACAGGGATAGATGGAGACTTGCTATACTATGGGCATTGCTGGCTGTGTGCCTGGGAGTGATGACTTGAGAGTGCTCTGGCATTACTGTACATGCAATAATGCTGGGGGCATGTCCTTGTTGTGGATTCACTGGCCTCTTTTGTCGGCAGAACATCTCCTGATTGTTGAGCATTCACAGTCTGTCGAGGGTTGCTGGGGCAGTGTCTGCTATTTCATACCACTTTTCTATGTTTTGAGTTTCCCTCCTTCTGTACCAAGCTGAGCACGCGTAGAATATGGTGGCCATCCTGGTGGAATTTCACCTCCCTCCCCCGCTCAGGTATAGAGTATATGACTGCTTTATTCAGTAAGGGTTTTCCTGCCCCTCAGGTGATTTAAATTAATTGGCAATGCCCAGTGGTATGGTTTTTTAATTGGAAATTAACTATACTTGCAGGTCAACCAAGTGAGTTACTTCATCACACTAAATTCTTACCATTTGTAGATAAAAAAATGGATCATCTGCTTATTCTTTAAGAGAGATGCTTAGCAGAAAAAATGTCTGGATAACCTAACCAAGCAACAAGCAGTCTGTGCTCCTCGTATTATTAAATCATGAGCAGCAGAGTAACAATGCAGTAAGCTTTTGAATCAAGAGTTTCCTCAAGTGGTTTTAAGGTCTGCTGATTTGTTCTCAATGCTTCAGAAATCAGAGAGCGTTATAGAACTAGACAGGAAGCTTATAAACACTGTGGCTTTTTCCCAAGAGGTGGCAGCAACTTCAAAATTAGTCCCTTGGGTATTCAGAGGAGTCTCACTTTTCATCTTCGTCAAGGACACTTATGTCAGCAATTGCAATCTAATAAAAACCTACAGGGTTGGGGGTTTTTTTTAGAACGGGGGAAATTATTTTTTTATCTAGTGTTTTATCCTCACATCAGCGATTTGAATAGTGAGGGGTAGTGACCCTATTTTATTGCAAGGGTTGGCTAACTGAACTTAAAGGATTTAATTTTTCATTGCTATTATCATTAGTGCAATGGGTTTTAAAAATAATAATTAAATAGTTGTATATAAAAAACATTGATTGTAAGTCACTGTGTGGACAGACATCTTTTGAATGTCAGCATATACTTAAAAAAAAATGAACCATGTGTGTCACCGTGAACTCCTTGGAGAAAAAGGTGGGGTTATAAATGCAGAAAACGAATGAACGATGAGGTAAAATAAAATTATTTTAAGTACATACATAAGTCAACAAATACCCAGTGAGTTCAATGGGACTTACTCACTGATTATATGTGCTTAGGCGTATCTGTCAGCGAAGGAAAAAGCGTTTACACGCATCCAGAGTGAGGGGAGCGACTTCCACACGCCACCCTTCGGCGCCTCTTTCTCCACCTCAACTGAGCACAGCCCGCCGCCGCCTCTTTCCCGCTTCCCATAAAACTCCCTCACCCGCCCTAACCGCCGTCGCCCGGCAACATCCAGTCAGCGCCTCGCCTGGGAAGCGCCAATAAGAACGTCCCGCGGCTGGCGTGGACTCGTCCTAGCTCTCCTAGCTCCCTCAAGCCCCGCCCGCCTCTTTTGCCTAGTCCCCGCCCCCGACCACGCCACGCCCCCCTCCGCCTTCTCCCTTCAAAGAACACCACGTCTACAATTGACAACTCACCCGGAAGTTGCCGCTGCCGGAGCCAGGTCACTTCCGGGTCGCCGGCTCCGCTTCGTCCCCCTCCTTTTTTTTTCCTTCGGCCACGCCGCAGGTGGGAACCGGCTTACATCCGGCTCCCTTCGCAGGTGAGGTTGGGGTGCGACTCCCACCTTCGCTAGGCCTCGGCCGACGCTTTGGTCTCACTTTCCTTTCTCGCTTCTCGCTTTTCAGTTCACCCTTCAGCGCTTGCGGCCGAGAGATGTTGCTGAGGAGCTGGCAGGGCCCCGGAGCCTCCCTCAGGTTGCCGGCTGCGGCGCTGCTGCTGCTGCTCCTCCTGGGCTGCTCCGTCCGCGCCTCGGAGATCACCTTCGAGTTGCCAGATAACGCCAAGCAGTGCTTCTATGAGGAGATCGTGCAGGGCACCAAGTGTACCCTGGAGTTCCAGGTAAGGGCGCCTCGCACGCCAGACAGGCCCTTCTCTCTCTTTTAGTTGCCTGCCTTTGGGTTATTCTAGAATACAGTGGTACCTCAGGTTAAGTACTTAATTCGTTCCGGAGGTCCGTTCTTAACCTGAAACTGTTCTTAACCTGAAGCACCACTTTAGCTAATGGGGCTTTTGCTGCTGCCGCCACGCCACCGGAGCACGATTTCTGTTCTCATCCTGAAGCAAAGTTCTTAACCTGAAGCACTATTTCTGGGTTAGCGGAGTCTGTAACCTGACGCGTCTGTAACCTGAAGCATATGTAACCTGAGGTACCACTGTAAGTGCTGTGGTGTAATTAGAGGTAGGCACGCGTGGCGCTGTGGGTTAAACCACAGAGCCTAGGGTTTGCCGATCAGAAGGTCGGCGGTTCGAATCCCCATGGCGTGGTGAGCTCCCATTTCTCGGTCCCTGCTCCTGCCAACCTAGCAGTTCAAAAGTACATCAAAAGTGCAAGTAGATAAATAGGTACCACTCTGGCAGGAAGGTAAACGGCATTTCCGTGCGCTGCTCTGGTTTGCCAGAAGCGGCTTAGTCATGCTGGCCACATGACCCGGAAGCTGTACGCCGGCTCCCTCAGCCAATAAAGCGAGATGAGCGCCGCAACCCCAGAGTCGGTCACGACTGGACCTAATGGTCAGGGGTCCCTTTACCTTTACCCAGGCAGGCAATGTTGTGATTTAAAATTACGCCCTAAAGCAGACACTGAAAAGCCAACGTGGAGTGGGGACATCTACCTTCTTGTCTTCTTTTTTGCAGCTTTTTATGTTTAGGTTCCTGCATTGCAGGGGAGTGGACTAGATGAGCCTTGGGGACCCTTCCAATTCCACAATTCTGCGTTCCTGGCCGGAGGGGGGTGGGCGGGGCACAAATAGGGAATTCTTCCCTTTCTGCTGCTGCTTGTAAATGCCAACAGGTGGTTAAGTAACTCTCTTCCAGTTAACTGTGGTTTGGTTATTTCAGTTCTTGCACTTAACCTTCAAAAGATAATATAAATGTTAACTGATATCTTTCCTTAAGAGAAATGTGATGTTTCAGTATCTCTCGTGTGTCTGTCTGTATCCACTCACCGTTTTATATTGTGCCTAAGGTTCTGTTTTATTTCTCTGTGTATGTTAATTTGTGAGTGCTCAGCCCTGAAAGGTAGCTATTAAGCAATTGAAATTAAAAAGGGGAAGTAGTTGAAATAGTCCGATACTGTCTAAGATAACATGTTGAGATGTTTCAAAGTGAAGTTTTGGTTCTCTTGAGAGAAAAGAGAGGTCCAAGTTTATTTAAATGCTTGCATGAGTAAAGGGCATATAACACCAACAGGGATGCGGGTGGCGCTGTGGGTAAAACCTCAGTGCCTAGGACTTGCCGATCGTATGGTCGGTGGTTCGAATCCCCGCAGCGGGGTGAGCTCCCGTCTTTCGGTCCCAGCTCCTGCCCACCTAGCAGTTCAAAAGCACCCTAAAGTGCAAGTAGATAAATAGGTACCGCTTTATAGTGGGAAGGTAAACGGCGTTTCCGTGTGCTGCGCTCGTGCTGGCTCGCCAGAGCAGCTTCGTCACGCTGGCCACGTGACCCGGAAGTGTCTTCGGACAGCGCTGGCTCCCGGCCTCTTAAGTGAGATGAGCGCACAACCCTAGAGTCGGACACGACTGGCCCGTACGGGCAGGGGTACCTTTAACACCAACTGCCTGTTGGAGTTTTCAGTGACTCCTTGGATCTCTCTGGTGCAGCTGCATCTGTTCAAAAGTAAACAGTAGCAATTTTTTGGCTTTCAAACCATCAGATCTGGTGTCCTTCAATACTTGTACTATTCTGTGCATAGAAAAGAGAATAATACAACTTATAACTTATTAAATAAGTTAGAGTTAAGTTAAAGGAATGCAGTATAACTTACAGGACTGAAAAATATATACAACCGTTACTCACATGGCCCAGTAAAATGCATCAATTGTTGGGTGTAATCCAATAAGAGCGTATGCGTTCTGGTGTGTTTCACACTTTTGACTAATTTCTGAAAACTAATGGGAAAGATTGCTACCATAAGTTATTTCTTTGTGTGCTGCCAAGGCAGAAACTTTGAAAGAATCAAGGAAGTTCAACATGTATTACTATTCCTGTTTTGTTTTTTAAGAAGCAGAGACATTGGAATATAAAACCTAAAGCCAGATTGCTACATTACTCCAGCTACCACTTCTCTGTAAAATGGCAATGAGATGGAGCAGTGGACAGCAGAGATCAGTAGTTAGGGGAGCGGTACTTAACCTTTAACCCCACTGCCCCCACTAGTGTTTCAGATATTTGTTTCCATCTGAACCATGAGAATGAAACCCAGGGGTAGTGTGTCAAATAGTGTTTTCTGTTGAAGATGTTCACTAGGTGCGACCTAAAATGTCAAGCAATACATTTCTTTACCCAGCCTGAATGGTGAATCATCTCATCGTTAAATGGAAACAAAGGGAGCATTCCTTATTATGCAATCTGGCAATGCCAGTTCTGTGAAGCCACAGAACACTAACCTATTTGACAACTTTAGATTGTCATGCTACCTACTTCCTCATTCCTTCCACTCAGCAAGGTGTTGTGCTTCTGCAAATCCCCCCACTGCTGTTTGGGTTGAGCAATTTTAGACCGTTATTCCCACACATCGAATTGACTTTACTGAGAGAATGTTTCAAATAAAGAAGGTTTAGGAGATTGTGTTAAAGCAGTAAAATAGGTACCATCTCACTGGTGTCTTCCACGCATAGCTATGTGGGGAATTAATGTTATAAGTGGTCCCTTTTCTTGGCTCTCTTTATAGCTTAATACTCTTCCCATGCTGGAGCTGAACTGCCTTTAATAATTGTACCTGATGCTAGTGGTTTCCCCTTTCTTATGGAAGGATATTTTGCTAGGAAGGGTGATATGGCTGACTATTCCAAGTACCAGTTTTCTTTGTTCCATAGGTGATCACTGGAGGGCACTATGATGTTGACTGCCGCTTAGAAGATCCAGACGGCGTTGTGCTATACAAAGAGATGAAGAAACAATACGATAGCTTCACCTTTACTGCATCCAGAAATGGGACGTACAAGTTTTGTTTCAGCAACGAGTTTTCTACCTTTACACACAAAACAGTGTACTTCGACTTCCAGATTGGAGATGATCCACCTCTGTTTCCTAGCGAAAACAGAGTTACTGCACTTACTCAGGTAGTTACACAACTGAGTATAAATATAAAGTTAGACTTTAATTCTCATACCACCAATTAGAATTTTGAGTTTTGCTGCCTTTGGAAGACTTGGGCATTTGTCATAGCTTTACAATGCATTCCTAAGCCCAAGCTATTCAAAAGTAAGTCCTTTTGAATTTAATGGAGCTTATTCCCAGGTAAGTAGTTTTAGAATTCTGCAGCCCTAGTTATTCAACTGCTCCACTACTAAATAGTTGCTGTTTTTTGTCCCAGCAAGAGGGTGAGGAGTTGGACCACTGGGGTAGGAAATAAATTGCTGCACAATATCAACATACCCTAGTGCTACTCAAGAAATATTTACTGTGAACAATGTAGTCAGCCAGCCTATATGATACAAATAAGTATATGATGTCTTTATTTCCGAAGGCTTTCTGTCTTCACATAAAATCAAAAGCTACATATTCAAATGTGGATATGTAATCAGATCAGCAGTAGTTGATAGTTTAATAGCTGAAAACGCTGGCAGCATTAAGATAAAATCAACAGTGTAATTAATTTTGAGTGATGTAAAAATGGAGAACTGATTAAAATGGTTATAGTAAAATATGCAGGAATGAAAGACAAACAAAATGAACCATGGAAGGAGAAGGAGGGAAGCCGTTGGGATATTTAACAGTATGTAAAATGTTTATTTTGAGATGTATAATTAAAATCTTAATAAAAATAGTTATAAAATAAAATGAAGCTTAATGAGCTGAAAATGCAAAATCCTGTATACCTTTTTCAATAAAGAGTACTCATCAGTCCTCTTTCTTTCTGTATCTAGATGGAGTCAGCATGTGTTTCGATTCATGAAGCTCTAAAATCTGTCATAGATTCCCAGACTCATTTTCGGTTGAGAGAAGCACAAGGCCGCAGCAGAGCAGAAGACTTAAACACACGGGTGGCTTATTGGTCAGTAGGAGAAGCCATCATTCTTCTTGTAGTTAGCATTGGGCAGGTATTTCTTCTCAAAAGCTTCTTCTCAGACAAAAGAACCACCACAACTCGTGTTGGATCATAACTCAAGTTGAGAACATGAGTTTGTAAAACCCACTGTTTGTAAAAATATATATGTATATATACTGTTCTTCAAATAATTTCTAGTTACAAAGCAATGAAACATGGGGAACATTTTTAAGTACCTTTGCCCTTCTTAAAGTTGCAAAACACATGCTCCCTAAAAGCTGTGGGAGAAAATAGCTTTTAATGTGTGATATATTGGTTTTCTCCTTCTGCTGATATGTGCTGAGACATCTAAATTAAGGTTGCTTTTTAAAATAAAAATAAAAAACAGCCTTTGAGACTATTTGGTAGGAGCACAGTGCTTTCAAGAAAATTCTTTGAATGATGATTTAGAAGATTGTCCATATTAAAAATGCGTGGCAATCAGATTTTTTTCAAGTTTGAAAAGTGGGGGAATATAAAGAAAAACAAATGTGGTTAAATATTGTCTCAGAGCCTTGTACTGCACTGTTGTGATTTGCTATGGAAACTGGTCTCATTTTCTTGCAGAACCATTTCTGGGGTGGGGCAGGGGGAAGAATGTGTGTCTTCTTTTACAGTACTAAATTTTAGGCTGAGAATTCCAGGGCAACCAGTTCTCTGTACAATGGAAAAAGCTGTGTGGGTTGTTATTTTTTGAATTTATCTTTTTAAATTAAACAAATGAGGAGACTGTCTTGTAATTCTAGAAGCTGGGTCCTTGAGCTTGTGGAGCTGCTTCATTTTTTTAAAGATCTGAAAGAGAACAGGCTGTGTCACAAATAACCTATAGTCTGTCAGTACCACTTGGAAACAAGAAGAGTAAAGTAAAGTGCACTGGGTTTAATATCTTGTGACTCAAAGCCAGTCTTGTAATCTCTTTACTACTTGGGCAGTCCCATGGGACCACGCTGGCCTAAATGGTTTGAGAATTGTAACCTAAAATAAGTGGCTTATCAAGCAACATATGCACAATGCTGGACATGATTGTATGACACCTGTGAAAGCTTATTACATTTGCCTATTAAAGAATAATTTTTTTAAAAAAAAAAAACCTCTTTCTTCTGGGTGTAATACAGTAATGTGTCGCCTTGTCCTTGCTTCTACCACTTTGGGGTTAGAGGGCTGCATTGAGGTTCATGGGAGTTAGTTGCCAAATAGCTGGTATCCTTTGTGTATGCCTAATAGAGAACATCTTGCATACTCCTTTATGTGTGCAAGGTTGCTTGAAACAACAGTAAAATGTGCAATCAAAGTATAAGTAACATTATTACCCCAATCATACAACACATCTATTTGAAAGTAAGCCTAATTGATTTCACCAGAATTTGCTTCCATGTATTTATATTTTCTATTGGAGAATAAGGTTTGTTAGAAAGGATAAAGATACGTGATTCCCAGTGTTTGTAAGCATATGAATACCACTAAGCTCAAAAGCTTACAAGCACAAAAATCTTATCTGTGTCGAATTGCCCTCTTATATAATGTTGACTCCCTCTACTTTACCATTGTAGATGTTAAGATATCAATCTTGGAAAAATACATGACAAAATCTCCTGTCTTTTAATGCTCTGTAAGAACAAAGACTATTGTCTTGAGTTTAAATGCTGATGTGGTGTTAAAGGGAGGTGTGGATGTGATCTTAACACTGAGTGGTTCAACATCCAGTTTTTTAAGCTTCTTAGTTTGGTTAGTTACTGAAGCTGTTTGAAATGTCTACTTCACTACCACATAGTGTGCGGGTGTAGCTTTTTAGATACAACATTGATTGTGTATTAGTAGCAAGGAAGATCTCCGCACTGTACTGGTTAAAGTCCTGCAGAAATAACTTGGTGTACAGTGTTTTGTCTCCCACCTGAGCTTGAGTAAAATAAATTTCTTGACTGTACTTGTCTATTTCTTGCATTAAAACTCTACAATACTCTATTTCTGAAGACAGGCATCCTGAATACAGTTTTCATAATAGAACGCTGACTCATGCTGAAATCCAGCAATTGCTGCAGCTTCCACTGCATGTTAGTGAAGCATATGTAAGAAACCCACACAGTGGAACAAGCAAAGACTGTTGAAAGTAACGCTCGCAGGATCTGGCTGTAAATTGGGTGGAATCTTACAAAAATATATCTGTTGAAAACAAAGTATGATACCCTCGTAAGTATGCCAGCTGGGAGCTTTTCAGCCCCACTTCATTGGTCCAGAAATGAGCCATTTACAACCACCTTGTTAACATGCACGAGATAGGTGAATTTGGATAACCAGTAGTCATCTAAAAATACTATAGTGTTTATAAGCAGTCTATCTCCTGCTCTCTGATGTAACCATGTGGTCTGAGTCTACACATGACTGCTGCCTAATACAGTTGCAGGTGCTCTTACCTAATAATAATTCAGCAGCAGTTGTGCTGCAGTTTCCAGAGCAAATTCAAGGTGAGCCCCACATTGGATTACTGTAACACATCCTACTTGTTGGCAACCATTCATCTTGTCATACCACAGAGTATGCCTCCAGGAGTTACGGTAAGTCAGATCACTGCATTAGCAGCACCAAAGCGGCCTCCCCAGGGCACAAGCCTGGCCAGTGTGTATGGAAGTCCAGGCGTGCCTAGATGATAAGACCTCCCATTCAGCCTCGCTGATGTGGTCCAAAGGAAAGCGCAGCAATTCGCTGTGTCCCGGTTTGGCTGCAGGAGTTGCCAGAAAAAGGTGTACCAGAAAAAGGTGTACCAGAAAAAGGTGTACCAATTTGTGTAACAGAGGTTTAGCATCAGTTTTTCTTCTCCTAGGTGGGCTACCTTGCCAGGTTGATGAACCCTATCTGCCCCTCACTTCCCTCTACAAGCATGTGCAGAAACTGCTTTCTTAACCATTGGACCCACTATTGGCCTCATCTGCTCAGTTGACCAGAGCCTGGCGTCTTTGGATGCAGGAGAAGTCCCTAAGATTTGAGACCCATCAGCTGTCCTCAACTGGTTTAGCTGGCCAGTCTGGACCCAACCAGTCAAATCTGCTCTGCTAAATATAAGCAAAGAGGGAAAGAGGTCAAGACGTGATCAGGTGTACAGCCAGAAGCACTCTGAGCCCATCATCAGGTCATATAAGCTGAAACCAATCTCGCAACCCATCACTTGGAACTGCAGCAACAGCAGAGGCAAGGTCACTCTGTAGTTGGCCAACTTGATTGTCAAAATGTCTAGCCAGTTACTCACTGCAGCTCACTGAAGGCTCCAAGAGTCCTTCCCTCTATGGCAGTGGTTTTCAACCAGAGTGCCATGGCACCCTGGGGTGCCTTGAACGATGGTCAGGGCAACACTGGCCTCTGTCCCTCTTTCCTTCCCTCCCTTCTGAAGCCCTCTCGTGTCTGCCTCCCAAAGGCTTGCACAGCCTTTTGTTGCAGCAGCCCTGCCTACAATGTTCTCCCCAGGTGAATGGTGCCTCTGGGGCTGGCCAAGGGGTGCTGGTTGCCAGGAGCTGAGGTGGCCTTGCAGTAAGCAAGCAAGTAGGCAAGGGAACCCAGCCAGCCAGTCCGTCAGCCCTTGCTGTTGGGAATGGATAGACAAGTGGGAGGCTGGGCAGGCAGGCAGGCACTGCGCCGGCCAGCCTTGTGCTTGCTGTGTGCAAGGCCTGCTTGGGAGGTGAGTGCCCAGTGCTGAAGGAGAGCCCGGCAGCACCTGCAGCTGCCTCCCGAGGTAAGGTGAAGGCCTCACGTTTGTCCAGTCTCCGTTAGGCCACTAAGGCTGGGGGCATCCTCTTCCCAGGCCACTGGGGGGCGGTGTGAGGAGGCACCTCTCTTTTGTATGGGAAGGGCAGCTCAGAGACCAGGGACAATGATAGCTACTGCCCAGAGGACTCCCAAGGGGAGGGGAGAGAGAGGAGGCTGAGGGAACACTCGATAAAGCATGAGGGGCTGCCGGCTCTGCAGGCAAGGAGTGACATAACTGGCTCCTGAGTACCACAGGGGTGCCTCAGAAAGAAAGCAGTTGCTCAAGGGAGCCATGGACTCAAAAATGTTGAAAACCTCTGCTGTATGGGAAATTCATGGGAAAGTATTATACAGTGGTACCTTGGTTCCCGAATGGCTTAGTTGTTGAACAAATCAGCTCCCGAATGCCGCAAACCCAGAAGTGTTCCAGTTTGCAAACGTTTTTCAGAAGCCGAACGTCCAACATGGCTTCTCTGGCTTCCAATTGAGTGTAGGAAGCTCCTGCAGCCAATCGGAAGCCGCGCCTTGGTTTTCGAACTGTTTCAGGAGTCAAACGGACTCCCAGAATGGATAAAGTTCAAGAACCAAGATACCACGGTATAGGGGACGAAATTCCACAATCTAGGGGCTGCTGAAATGAGGGTGGCAGAGCTACCAAGATCTTAGTACCCAAGAAGTCTGTAGAGGAGGCAGTCTCATAGCTATTTGGAGTATAAGTCATTTAGGGCTTTAAACACCAGTTTGAGCACCTGAAATTGTGCCCCGAAATGAACTGGCAGCCAATGCCTCTGTTTTAGAACAGGGGAACCCCACCAATAATCTGGCTGCTGTGTTTGAAGCCAATTGAAGTTTCCAAGTCATCTTCAACTGCAGCCCAATGTAGACAACGTTACAATAATCTATGAGACTTACTTGATCCCTAAAAGGTCTCTAAACAACTTATATTTAAAAACATTAACTGTATATCCTATCAGATAGCATGCAAGAGCATTTTAGCAGACATCTGCATTGGTGGGATCAGTTGCACCTGAGTAAGAGTAGTGTGACTCAGAATGTGTTGGATTTACTGCTCTTGGTACACCTTTGAAAACTCCTCTTTGCCATCCATTCCTGCACTTCCTATCTTTCCTTCCTAGAACTAAAAATGAACTGATTTCAGCATCAGTTGACAGCTTTCATTTCCAATGGCTTTCCCTCACGCTATTTTACCACAACAGAAATATTCCTTTAATGTATGTATTATTCATGTTATAATGATGGCTTGAGTCAGAGCCCACTACTACTATTATTACTACTATTATCATTACCATCAACTATGTGCTGTTTAGTGGTTGAATTGCAAGAAGACACCGAGACCACAAAGAAAGGGGAAGAGACCCAGAAGCACAAGAGGAAGTGGGAAATTGTATATTTAGCAAATATTTGATGAGAGGGAAATTCCATGCATTGCCTTCTGGAAATAATGTGACACGAAAGAGTCTGAAAATAGTTTTTATGTAAAATAAATGTGCTGTTGCAACTGAGGCTGGGGCAGGGAGTGAGTGTCACAACAGAAACTTCTGCTTGAGAACTTCAACTGCTTGTGGTATAATGGTCATAAATAGATAAATCAATACGTACATGGTTTCTCTCATTTGTGGGGAAAGCCATTGAACCAGTATGTGTCATAACAGAAATAAACTTCTATCTGTCAGTTGCTGAAGAGTAAGGACAGGGAATAAATATCAACACCATGCCTTTCACATGAACTGATCTGCTTGTATTGCCTGAAACCAAATGCTAAATACAGTGACACACTGGTCTAATCCTGCATTCCCACATCCTGTATTTGAACAATTTAGGCTGCAATACTTAACTGGGGTGTAGGTCACCCTTGAATTCCATAGGATTTAATTTTGAGCAGGTGACAGCCACACCATACATTTACATCTGAGTTTTGTTAGGAAACCGCTATTCCCCTCACAGAGCTACAATTCTCAGAGAGGTTTACCAATCAAATCCCTCTTCACACAGGCACTGGGAATTGTGGTTCTGTGGGGAAATAGGGCGTTTCCTATTAATTCTCAACACCCTTAACAAACTACAGTTCCCAGAATCCTTTGGATGAAGCCATGAGTGTGGTTTTATAGTGCTTTAAAGGTGTGGTGTGAATGTGGCCTATAATGATTGTGCTGAAAGTGGCTTTTAATGGTTCTGCATAATGCAACTTTGATAACACAGCCTTACCAAACATGGGTGGGAGCTTGTCATACATTTCCCTCCATTTCACAATCTCAGGCAAGCAGCGTCTGTGAGCTTTATTGAATACCTAGTGAACCACCGTGCATGGCAGAATCTCCAAGCGTCCCTATTTTCCAGGGACAGTCCCGGATTTACAGAAGCCGTCCCAGTTTCTGATTTGATCCTGGAATGTTCTGCTTTTCCCTATTTCCATCAGAGAAATGTTGGAGGGTATGGAGTTATGCGACCCTCGAGCCAAGGAGATAAGTAACCATACAACCTTTAGGAGACATCTGAAGGCAGCCCTATATATTTAACTCAGCCAAGAGCATAAAGTCAAACAGATTCCTCACTGGCCTTGCAGACAACTTCGTTGTCCAGAAAGTGGGAGAAGCAACAAGAGGAACAGCCATTTTAGATCTGGTCCTAACCAATGTTGATGACCTGGTTAGTGGGGTAGAAGTGGAAGGATCATTAGGCGCGAGTGATCATGCTCTTCTGAAGTTTACTATACAGCGGAAAGGAGCAGCCAAGCATACTAGGACTCAATTTCTTGACTTTAAGAAAGCCGACTTCATAAAACTTAGGGAAGTGCTGGGTGAGATCCCATGGACAGTAATACTAAAAGGAAAGGGAGTTCATGATGGCTGGGAGTTTGTTAAGAGGGAGATAGTAAAAGCACAACTTCAGGCAATACCAATGAGACGGAAACATGGAAGGTGCCTAAAGAAGCCAGGGTGGCTATCTAAAGAACTTTTAACTGAGTTAAGATTAAAAAAGGATGTGTACAAAAAATGGAAAAGGGGGGAAACTACCAAAGAGAAATTCAAACAAATAGCCAGCACGTGTAGACACAAAGTCAGAAAAGATAAAGCACAGAATGAACTCAGGCTTGCTAGAGAGGTTAAAAGCAACAAAAAAGGCTTTTATGGGTATGTTCGTAGCAAAAGGAAGAACAAAGAAACAGTGGGGTCACTCAGAGGAGAAGATGGTGAAATGCAAACAGGGGACACAGAAAGGGCTGAACTCCTCAATGCCTTCTTTGCCTCAGTCTTCTCCGATAAAGAAAACAATGCCCGACCTGAAGAATTTGGAGCAAATGATTCAGCAGAGGAAACACAGCCCAGAATAACTAAGGAGATAGTACAAGAATACTTGGCTAGTTTAGATGTATTCAAGTCTCCAGGGCCAGATGAACTGCATCCAAGAGTATTAAAAGAACTGGCAGATGTGATCTCAGAACCACTGGCAGTCATCTTTGAAAATTCCTGGAGAACAGGCGAAGTCCCGGCAGACTGGAGGAGGGCAAATGTTGTCCCTATTTTCAAAAAGGGGAAAAGAGAGGACCCAAATAATTACCGCCCAGTCAGTCTGACATCAATACCAGGGAAGATTCTGGAGCAGATCATTAAGCAAACAGTCTGTGAGCACCTAGAAAGGAATACTGTGATCACCAATAGTCAGCATGGATTTCTGAAAAATAAGTCATGTCAGACTAACCTGATCTCGTTTTTTGACAGAATTACAAGCCTGGTAGATGAAGGGAATGCAGTGGATGTAGCCTACCTTGATTTCAGCAAGGCATTTGACAAGGTGCCCCATGATATTCTTGTAAAGAAGCTGGTAAAATGCGGACTTGACTATGCTACCACTCAGTGGATTTGTAACTGGCTGACTGACCGAACCCAAAGGGTGCTCATCAATGGTTCCTCTTCATCCTGGAGAAGAGTGACTAGTGGGGTGCCACAGGGTTCTGTCTTGGGCCCGGTCTTATTCAACATCTTTATCAATTACTTGGATGATGGACTCAAGGGCATCCTGATCAAATTTGCAGATGACACCAAACTGGGAGGGGTGGCTAACACCCAGAGGACAGGATCACACTTCAAAACGACCTTGACAGATTAGAGAACTGGGCCAAAACAAACAAGATGAATTTTAACAGGGAGAAATGTAAAGTATTGCACTTGGGCAAAAAAAATGAGAGGCACAAATACAAGATGGGTGACACCTGGCTTGAGAGCATTACATGTGAAAAGGATCTAGGAGTCTTGGTTGACCACAAACTTGACATGAGCCAACAGTGTGACGCGGCAGCTAAAAAAGCCAATGCAATTCTGGGCTGCATCAATAGGAGTATAGCATCTAGATCAAGGGAAGTAATAGTGCCACTGTATTCTGCTCTGGTCAGACCTCACCTGGAGTACTGTGTCCAGTTCTGGGCACCACAGTTCAAGAAGGACACTGACAAACTGGAACGTGTCCAGAGGAGGGCAACCAAAATGGTCAAAGGCCTGGAAACGATGCCTTATGAGGAACGGCTAAGGGAGCTGGGCATGTTTAGCCTGGAGAAGAGGAGGTTAAGGGGTGATATGATAGCCATGTTCAAATATATAAAAGGATGTCACATAGAGGAAGGAGAAAGGTTGTTTTCTGCTGCTCCAGAGAAGCGGACACGGAGCAATGGTTCCAAACTACAAGAAAGAAGATTCCACCTAAACATTAGGAAGAACTTCCTGACAGTAAGAGCTGTTTGACAGTGGAATTTGCTGCCAAGGAGTGTGGTGGAGTCTCCTTCTTTGGAGGTCTTTAAGCAGAGGCTTGACAGCCATATGTCAGGAGTGCTCTGATGGTGTTTCCTGCTTGGCAGGGGGTTGGACTCGATGGCCCTTGTGGTCTCTTCCAACTCTATGATTCTATGATTCTATTTTATTACATTTTTATATACAGTCATACCTTGGTTACAGACGCTGCAGGTTGCATTTTTTCGGGTTGCAGACCGCCGAAACCTGGAAGTACCGGAATGGGTTACTTCCGGGTTTCGGCAGTTGCGCATGCACGGAAGCGCCTAATCCCAACCCATGCATGCGCAGACGCGCCACTTTGGGTCGCAGATGCTGCGGGTTGTGAACGTGCATCCCACACGGATCACGTTTGCAACCCGAGCATCCACTGTATGTTGGAAGCCGCCCAGGGTGGCTGGGGCAAACCAGTCAGATGGGCGGAGTATAATTAATAAAATTATTATTATTATGGAATAGGGTGTTCGAATTTCATCTCACTTTCAGGCCGAGGGAGGCAACGTTTGTCCACAGACAGCTTTCTGGGTCATGTGGCCAGCATGACTAAGCCGCTTCTGGTACAACGGAACACAGGCTTTCAAACCACCAACCTTCTGATCAGCAAGACCAAGAGGCTGAGTGGTTTAAACCACAGCGCCACCCGCGTCCCTCTGAAGGTCTAAGTACTCTATAGCCAGTGGTTCAAGACTGGAACGCTTGGAGCAGATTGGAGGAGCACATGGGGAGAGAGAAACAGAAGTCCCACTACACAGGCAGAAGTCATTGTTCTAAGAGGACAACTTTACTGGAATTTAGGTTTATTTGCTTTTCTGTCTGTTTTTTAAAAGAGACCATGAATGGTTAAAGAACTATAAAACTCAATGGGTAGTTATAGAAGGTATGAGCGGCTCTTCTTGCACAAGTCTTCCCTATAAGAATGAGTGGGGGAAACCTGGGGCAGGTACCATCTTTAAATGTGAGAGAAATTCTCACATGCTACAGAATGAGGTTATAGGATTTTGAGCTAGCAAAGTGAGCTGTGCCACTTCAGGCCGTGGGTGGGAAATTCTGACTCTCTGAGAGTCAAAAGTTTGAGTATCAGAGGAAGCGGTTTTAGTCAAGCCCTCTTCCTCTTGTCCTAGGTTTCTATATGCAATGATATTTTAACATGGAGAAATATGCAAACATGTAATCTACCACCACCCACAGAATCTTGATGGTCTCAGAACTCTGCCAGCTTATTCTGCTGGTATATACAGTGTAAAAGGTCGCAGGTGACTCTGGGGTTGCGGTGCTCATCTCACATTATTGGCCAAGGAAGCCGGCGTACAGCTTCTGGGTCCGGTACAATCCTGTGTATGTTCACTCAGAAATAAGCCCCACAGTGTTTAATGGGGTTTCTTACCTGGCAGGGGTGCTGTGGATTGCAGGGTTCAAGTGTGAATTTGGGTAAAATGACATCTGTATAACTTTTTGTTGTTGTTGTTTTATTAAGGGAATTTCATTTATAAAAAAAGAGGAAAAAAGAAAAAGTGAGAATGGAGGAAAAAGAAAAATATCCCACCATACATTAATATACACATGCGTATACAGTGGTACCTCGGGTTACATACGCTTCAGGTTACACACTCCACTAAGCCAGAAATAGTGCTTCAGGTTAAGAACTTTGCTTCAGGATAAGAACAGAAATTGGGCTCCAGCGGCGCGGCAGCAGCAGGGGGCCCCATTAGCTAAACTGGTGCTTCAGGTTAAGAACAGTTTCAGGTTAAGTATGGACCTCTGGAACAAATTAAGTACTTAACCCGAGGTACCACTGTAATCTTATTATCTTAATGCACATATAATTGTCAATAACCTTATATATTATATGTAAACTCACTCCAAATATCATTTATCCAAGGGTAAGAGCAAGGGTGCCAACTTGAATAAAATATTGGGGGAGCCCAGGTAAGCCTCGCCCCATATAATCAATAATGGAAATGCCTATCAACTTTTTTGGGGGGGACGGCCCCGTCAAATATTTTATTGGGGGAGGGTGAAATGACCTTGGCCCCTAGGAGTTGGCTTCTATGCGTAACACACACACACACACACACACACACACACACACACACACACCCCACACACACACCCCCACACCCAATGCCATTGTGTGTTACCATTGTGTGTTACACAGTCCTGATACTGTACTTGTGTTTACATCAGTCGGAAATGTCGACGGGTCCACCCGAGGGACACGATTGCTCCTTTCTTTGGCCAGCTCCCTCCGGATGGGAAGCTGGCAGAGGGGGTGGCAAGCTCCGTTTTGCTGCTTTTGTAGAAAAAGCGACGGGTTCAAGCTCTGGGCCCGCCCCGTCCATGTCATGCTTCCCCTTTTCTCAGCAGCAGCCGGACGTAAAAGGCGCTGAGACACAACGCCTCCCGGCCACAACTTCCGCAGGGGGAGAGAAGCTGGACGTTCCCGGACGCCTCCGCCGCGGGGAGAAGGACCAGGCTCACCTGCTCGACAGGTAAGTGCTGCTTCTCAACCAGATGCTGCAGGTGAAGCTCCAGGAGTGGCGACCCCCGTTCATCTCCCTCGCCCCTTGTCCGACGCGAAGCCCCCCTTTGGCAGGCAGACGGCTCCCCCCAACCCTCTTTTCAATGGGCTTTCGCGTGTCTTCAGTCTTTTGTAGAGTAGGGGAAGAGAAAGAAAAGAGTATTGTGGCATCTTAAAAGAGATGATGCTACCAAAATCTAGTTACTGGATTGATAGATCAGATGTCAAGGAAATAAACAACTGTCTGACTTTTAGAAGACACCTGAAAGCAGCCCTATTTAGGTAAGTTTTTAATGTTTGATGTTTTATTCTTTTTTTAATATTCTGTCTAGGGAAACCCAGCCAGGTGGGTGGGGTATAAATAACAAATTATTAAAACAACTATTATTATACTGGATGCTTCTCTCACAGCTCCCACCCCCCCACCTCCCCAGTTATTTTATTTGTTCAACACTCCTGTAAAGGCTGAGAGGCTATTAGAATTAGAATTTATATACTGCCGTATACCCGGAGATCTCAGGGCGGTTCACAGAATAAAATCAAAATATAAAACCACAAAATATATAATCAAAATAAAAACAACAACCCGATAATGCCCCTCCCCCCAAACACACCGCGTTTTAAAAGGGCATAGGACGTAAATCAAATCAACCAAAGGCCTTATTGATAGCTAGAGGTCAGAGCAGCCTAAATCAGTACCCGCATAATTCTGGGAGCAGGAGGGAAAGGGGCTTATTTCTAAACCATCTTCCAGCCTGTGGGTTGGCGCCATCGCCGAATGGCGGACTCCCTCCGAGCTCCGGAGGGAGCCAGCTCGGCAGGGGCTGGGTCCTACCGCGCCGGCGACGCGGGGACCCTCAAAAACCATGGGCGCTGAAACCCATGGGCATGGTGACTCGGCGGGCACCGTTTGCGCCCCCCGACCCGCGAAGGAGCCTTTTTAAAGGCTGCGGAGCGGGTGCCGGGGGGAGGGGTGTGGTGCTATGAGTCCTCCGCTTCCCCTCCGGAGCGAAGCCGCATGCCATTCGACGGAGAGCGCTGACTTCTTCCATTGAAAATTTGGATCAAAAAGAATAACCCGTGAGTAATTGGAAACTGGACTTAAAAAGGGGAAATTTTTTTTTAAATTCGGAGCGAGCGGGGGAGGTGCAAAAAGGAAGTCAGCCTCCCCCCTGTCGTAGAGGAATTAAAGCAAAGGATTTGACAACTAAGATCGAGTGCTACCTTATTTTGATAAAGTTACTAAAGTTACTAAAGTTACTAATTTCACGATGGAAAACTATAAGATTGGGCTGGAGGAGAAAAGTAAAATGTGAGCTAAAAGGCAAACCCCCCCCCCCCCGTGAACCGGGAGCGATCCGCGAGAGCGCCGGGAGAGGAGCAACAGAGGCTTTGACAGCTGTCAAAGGAGCTGTCAAAGTTGAAGAATAAAAAGAGAACTTTGTTACGAGGACTTTGCCGGTTATATTCGTTACAAATTGGATATTAATTGTTTAAAATAAGGAATAACAAGTTGCTTTGACTGTTGGGTGTGATCTGGAAGGAAACTGAGTCACTATAATCCCTTTAGAGGGGATGTGGGACACTACAAGTATTGCTGGTATGGAATTTGAACAGGACTTCTTATCTCCTGGGAAACTGCAGAAATGGAATACTATTTTGTCTACAGAGGTCTCTACACTAAAGGAGACAATGGATTTATCTATTGAAAAATGGAAGGGACTTGACGTAAAGTTTTGTTCCTGAATAACAAAGCCTCTGTAGAGGATTTAGAAGCTTTTGGAATTAGAACATTTTTGCAGGGGAGCAGGAAATGAAACTAGAGGAAACTGAGGAGAGAGAATAACAAGAACAACATGAACAATAAGAATTGGATAAAGTTGGAAGTGGGAACATTTGGGACATCCAGATTTGAAAGGTCTAAAGAAACAAAATTGGAGTTTTTGCTCTTGAATATAGAGATTTGGATGGAAAAAATGGGCCTTTTTGAGATAGAGTTTTTTTTTCAAGATTGGACGTTTAAAATTAAAGATGACCAAAAAGGCGGCAAAGACTTTTAAAAAGACGGCAAAGTGGACTTGTGAAGGATTTCGGCCTAGATGTGGGATCTCCAGGATGACAGCAGGGATGGACACTGGGGAACGCAACCGGGAAAGGGGGGGGGGGGATATTGGAATCCAAAGGGTGTTAAACTATACTTTATTCTTTTTTCTATCTTTTTTATTTTAACCTGTTCTGCATATTAAAGAGGGGAACTCGTGGAAGGGAGCGGGGTCGATTTTAGGGGATGGAAAAACATTTTTAACATTGGGTTAATCATAATAAGTTTAAAATTTGGGGTAAGAACTTGTTGAATCTATTTGAAGGAATTGGAATACAAAAGGGGGTGGGGCGGGGAAGTCCTGAAAGGATATCAATGAAAATAAGGTTATAAAATGGATGTTTTATTTTTCTTTTTTCTTTTTTCTGTTATATTTGAAAATGTTCAATAAATATTATTTTTAAAAAAAGAAAAGGGAACGTGATGGTATCAAGTTGAAAATGCTGGAAGTAAGAGAGGAGGTGGGTCGCAATCTGCTGCTGTCTTCCCTTTGATGTTGGATGCCCCTGGATTTGGAATCTCTGGAAATCCAACTTCTTGTTTCTGTCTCAGATTTCTGAAGAGCCATATGGTGTGGTGTCCAGATGAATCATACTCAAAGTAGACCCACTGGAATCAGTTGACTTAATTTATCTCAGCGGGTCTGCTTTGAGTATGATTTAGTTGGACACACCACCCATTGTCTTTTAAAAACACCGTGCATAATATAAATCAGCCAAGAAGTTTGTAGGATTCATTTCATAGAAGTAAAAGCTGAAAAAATGTTTTTCAACATGGTAAAACTATTCTACTAGTTAAGTAAAAAAAAAAAAAAAAAAAAATTGCCTGCAAAGAACATGAGAGTTTCTAGTTGCGACTTGGATTTCCCCGTTGCCTGACTATATTTAAGAGGCAATGTAAGACTTGCTTACTGTAGACTTTTTTAAGAGAGTAGGGATAAGAGAAAATTGAGTTCTTTTGCTTTTAAAAAGAAGGAAGTGTGGTTGTAGCTGGATATTTTTTCTCTTGGGGTTTTTGTGCTTCTGTTTAATGTTAGTAGATTTGGGGTTTATACAGAGTTTGTATGTGAGTAAAAAAATCTTCTCCAAACAGGCACAATAGCAACCCTTGTCATCAAAACATCTCTTCCTTTGGTTTACCTTACTTTTCCAAACATCTAGTTTGAGGAAGAGTTCTGTATCACCCAGAGGGCTGCATACTGCACTCTTCAATTCAAATTGATCTATATAAAAACTATTGTTTCACATGTTCTGATTTGGGGGTCAGGGGAGGGATGTTGGACCAATGTGACTAGAACATGTTTTAGAACTTAAAACACAATATAACATAGGGGTTTAGGTGTGCCAGGTTTTGTTTTTCATTGAGAGCATACAAGAAGTAATGGGGGAAAGTAAATTGTTCATAAAGTGTTGCAACTTTAAGTCTTGTTGTTGTTTTTCCCGGGGCTGTATTATGTTTTTCCTCTAACCATTCCTTTCTTAACCACCTTGTATCTATTGGTTTGTGGATCAGCTATTAAGAACATTTGCCATCTGCAAGGTAATTTGAGTGAGTTTATTTCGCAGTTTTTAGCCAGGAAGTTAATTAGGTTGAGGGCCCTTTGAGATCTCAAGCTGATGCTCAATTCCCTGGTGTCACTGCCTTTCGCTATCTTTGTCTGCTATAAATAAATGAGACTGCTTCTATTCCTACTTGCCTTTAAAACTGTGGCTGGTTTCCTGCATTGAACTTCACCTGAAAGTCACAGCGAAGCTCACACTGGTATGTCTATAGCATCCTAGAATTGTAGGGCTCTGAGGATCATCTAGTCCAACCCCATGCATTGCAGGAATATCCAGCTTTCCCATAGAGGGATCGAACCTTCAACCTTGGCATTACCAGCACCACGCTCTGACCAACTGAGCTAAAATGTGAGCTGTTGAACGAAGCAGATTGAGGAAATAGTATGCAGGTTCTGCAATGGAATTCTTTTATGTCTTATGTTTACAGCTGAGCTCCTCTATTATGCATGTCCTTTCTGCTGATTCTACTCCTGTGTTGATTATTTCATGTTTATAGGGTTCATAGGGTCAGGGCATAGCAACAGTTTTCTACATGCCTGGTTGCATTCACAACCAGGAGTACAGGAAGTGTTCCTGCAAAAGACACTTAATGACTCCAGATGGACAGGCTACACTTAGTCCTCTGCCTGTCTCTGCTGTTGCGTATCTGTCCACTGAGAACCTTAAATATAACAGATGCCAATGGTTGTTTGCTCAGACCAAAGATGACTGGAGATCTCAGCCATTTCAGCATTCAGCCAAACTTTTTCTAAGTCTTCGCCCTCTAGGTGGATTCATTGTATTCTGGAATATTGGCTAGACTCACAGAGCAGATTCATTACAAACATTAGACCTGTTGGATGTAGAGCTGAAACATTCAGGCTGGAGGGAACAGAAGCTGTGAAAAACAACCTCATTCCAGCTCCTAAAATCAGAGCTGCCTGGCTGTATCTGAAGTGCCATGAAGAAAGTTGCCTGGTTTATGTCTGCCTGGTAGCCTTTTAATCCTAGTTGTGTGTTAAGTAAAATGCGGGAATCACTGATGGGGAATTCCAACCTGTTCTATATCAAGATATATTCTCTGCACAGTACTAACTGCCATAGGAAAACAGACTGGGCTCAGGCCAGCTTTTGGCTACGGTTTCATGTGTGCATATTAAAGTGCATATTAATACAGCACTTGCAGTGTACCTGTGCCATGAGGTGGTGCTGTTCCCCCCAAAATAAAACAGCCAAAGTCTGCAGCTGCATCTGAGCCTGGTCTGATGAGCATTTCATACAGAAAGGTAACATATTCATCAGATAATCGATCTTGTATGCACAGCTCGTTTTTCACTGCTCATTCCAGGCTTCTCCAGCAAGGGTTGCTATGAAAGCAATGGCTTTACCATTTAAATTTCAACCCCTCCTTGAGAACACCACAGTCAGCATTCTGTTCTCACAATAAGCAACCTGCTGGCTATGGGAAGCCTATCAGTAGCACATGTGTGCATTAACATTCTGCTGCTCATATTCCCCAGCAACTGGTATTCAGGGCCATGGGACCCAAAGGTAAATGCGGCCATTGATAGCCGTATCTATGAATTTGCCTGCTTGCTGTCCCTCATTCTCACTACCACCTTAAGCTGACCTGAGAGTCAGGGAGGTATCCCCAGTGGCCATGGGCGTAGCCAGGATTTTTGTTAAGGGACTTTTGTTGGGGGGCAGGACTGATGTGATTGGTCAGTTAGTTAAGTATTTCTATTGTTTTACTTGAGCGGGGGGGGGGCAGCTGCCCCCCCCGGCTACGTCAAAGTGTTGGTGTTGACCTTTAAAGCCTCGGCCCAATATACCTGAAGGGGCGTCTCCACCCTCATCGTTCTGCCCGGATGCTGAGGTCCATTGCTGAGGGCCTTCTGGCGGTTCCTTCACTGCGAGAAGCAAAGCTACAGGGAACCAGGCAGAGGGCCTTCTCGGTAGTGGCGCCTGCCCTGTGGAACGCCCTCCCATCAGATGTCAAAGAGATAAACAACTACCTGACATTTAAAAGACATCTAAAGGCAGCCCTGTTCAGGGAAGTTTTTAATGTGTGACATTTTGATGTATTTTAAATCTTTGTTGGAAGCCGCCCAGAGTGGCTGGGGAAACCCAGCCAGATGGGCGGGGTATGTATGTATGTATGAATAAATAAATAAATAAATAAATAAATAAATAAATAAATAAATAAAATAATTTTATTATTATTTTATTATATTACACCCATGCAAGTGGCAGTGCAGTATACATAAATATCACCACTTAGGACAGAGCTTTTCAGACTTTTCATGTTGGTGACGCATTTTTAGACATGCATCCTTTCGCGACACAGTAACTCAGTTTTACTAGCAAACTGAGGGTTAAACTAACCCCTTATAAGAGTGTTTGCACGACACACTGCAGCCGATATACTAACATTTTGCAACACACAGTTTGGAAAGCTCTGAGTTAGGGAAACAAGTGACACCCCCCCTCCCTAGTACATGAGTGGTACTTGCAGCAATAAAACTGCTAGCACATTTGCAAAGCTAAGCAGGGTCTGGTATGGTTTCAAATTGGATGGGGGACCACATGTTCAGATTCCTGCATTGCAGGGGTTGGACTGGATGACCTTCAGGGTCCCTTCCAGCTCTTTAGTTCTATGATTCTTAACAATTCCTTTCCAATTGCACCCTAGGCTCTCTAGATCCTGGCCTGTGGGTTTTCTTTGGCGTGGTAGTTTCAGAATATTCAACATAGTGAGCACATTTGCGGTTTGCTTATTTGGGGGAGTTGATAAGCTCACATGCATCATCTATTCAGCGAACTCACACCACTGACAGGGACAAAGACTCTTTAGCATGTGCTGTGTGGTCTGAAAGGATGGCTTCCTGTTGTAGATTCAAGTAAGCAGCTTCTGAGAGCAAAGGATGCCTACATTCCTCGGAGTGCTTTTTTTTGGTGTGCACTTGGCAGGGACCTGCTACACAGTGTTGCCCTGTTAGTTAACCCTTTGGCCAATGCTTGGAAACAGCTGCAGGGGAAGTATTTCAGCAGCCATTTGCTGATGTCCAGAGCTTTAACTACCTGAAGTGTTAGATACCTGTTTCCTTTTCACAGCAAATAGAAATGCTAAAGTAACTAAAAATGGGGAAGTATAAAGGCAGTCTAAAATAGGGGCCTTTCCAGGTTTGTAACATATAATGTTTTTTTGAAATTGTCGTGCTTCATTCTGGGCAGTTTACAACATTAATAAAAAATATTCAGTAAAAAAAAACCACCCACCCCAATTATGAACAATACAAATCATAACATAAAACAACCCCAAAGGCCTGCAAGAAACTAAAAAGTTTATTAATAGTTATGTACATGTGTTCTGTCTTTTTTTGGGAGAAATACATTGTCTAAATAGCAACAGAAACTAACTAATATCCTGTATTATGTTGTAATAATAATAATAATAATAATAATAATAATAATAATAATAATAATAATTAATAATAATTTATTTATATCCCACCCATCTGGCTGGGTTTCCCCAGCTACTCTTGGCAGCTCCCAACAGAATATTAAAAACACAATAAAAGATCAAACATTAAAAACTTCCCTAAGCCTTTTATAGGTTTATTATCATGTCACAGTCCAAAATTGTGTGTATTATAGTTTCTCCAGAGCTCTGCAGTCAGTGGTCTGTTCTGTGTATGTATATGAGAGGCTCTTAAATCCCCTTTTTCCTCCTCCTTGCTGCTGCTTCACATGCTTTCACTGTAATGTACTTTCCAGTCTTGCCTTGAAAAACTTCTGCTTCCCCCACCACTGCTGCCCTAGTTCCCTTGTGATTTCAGAATAGCTTTGAATGAATCTTGTGCCATGTTAAAAGACGGAGATCTTTTCCCTTCTGAACTTCTTTTTCATTTATTCTATAGACTGGAAAAATCGGGATACTTCATCGTCTTTAGATCCGGGTGTTTTGCTGCAATGGGAAATGGAAACTCCAAAAGAACGTTTCCTTTTTCTCCAAGAAACAGCATGAAGGACAACCATGCAAGTCCAGGACAAGAAAGCTTTAAGCAAAAGCCCAAAACGTTTGAACTGTCACTGGGTGAGGAAACTAGTGGCGATACCAATACTGAAGAAATTCACAGCAGTGACGAAGATGCTGGAGATGTTTTTTACAGGTTTGTGGTTCTTCATGCTGAGGAAGATGTCGAGGAAGCTGCTAGAGTCCAGGACTTGCTACAGAATGAATTCTCCATTAAACCAGGAATCATATTTGCCGAAATGCCTGGAGGGAGGCATCTGTTTGAAAATTTAAACGATGCAATGAATGGATCTGCTTGGATAATCATCTTGCTGACTGAAAACTTCTTAAATGAGCTTTGGTGCGAGTTTCAGTTCTGCACGTGTCTGTTCAGTGCATTGACCATACCGCACAAAGGATACACCGTCATCCCAATGAGGCCGCGGAATAACCCACTCCCAAGGGAGAGGACTCCTTTCATCCTCCAGACCATTAACACACTACAGGAAGATAGCCCTGGATTTGCCCAGCAAGTGAAGAACATTTTCCAGGACTCGAGATACAGGCAACAGCAAGCCATATGGCAATATGAAAAGAAGAAGGAAGAGGTGCAAAAACTGCTCGAGTGGCAAACCTATTAAGGCAATTTCTGCGAAAACCCCATACGCCCCAAAGAACTGCTTTTTTCAAATGATCCCCACTGAGCGTTAATCATCCTAACACTTAACTATGTTTCATGGCATAAAAAGGTTCCCTAGCTATTAGAGCTGACTTCATGGAAGCTTTGCAGAGAGGATTCATAGATCAGGGGTTACGGAAACAGATCTAGCCCTTGGCATCTCCAGTTAAATGATCTTTCATAGAGCCGGAAGTAGTTCTGCCTGGGAGGGGGCACTACCAGTGAGAGCTGACAATACTGGGCTAGATGGTCCAATGGTTTAAACTCTGTGGTTCTCAAAGTGGGCAGTACCATCCCCAGGGAGGGGGGGCAGTTACCTGGAGTGTGTGCTATGAGATAGGGTGGCTCTGGAGGTGTAAATGACTGTCAGACTTTGAGAAGCTGTTATCACTGTTGTACTAATTGAACTAAATAGTTTTCATTGGATTTTGAATAAATGTGCAGTTATTCATTACCGTTTTGAATTCTGTTGTGTTATAATCCTCCTTCAAGGGATGTGGGTGGCACTCTAGGTTAAACCACAGAGCCTAGGGCTTGCCGATCAGAAGGTTGGCGGTTCAAATCCCTGCAATGGGGTGAGCTCCCGTTGCTTGGTCCCTGCTCCTGCCAACCTAGCAGTTCTAAACCCCACTATCGTTAATTCTTTCAATAATCCACTGCCTGTATTTCAAATCCTGCCAGTGACTTCATATATGGGTGATAATTTGATAGATAATCCATCAGTAGACTCCACTCCTCCTTAAGCACTCAGTCATTACGTCTTGTTAATTTGGCAGTTAATTTCACCATTTCAGCATAGTCCTTCAGTTTCATAGGCCATTTCTCCTTAGTTGGTTGTCATCCTTCTTTCCCCTTCTGTTCATATTAAGTTGTGGGATTCTCAAATCCCATTAGCCCTAGCCAGCATGGCCAGTTGTCCGGGATGATAGTGAATGGTAGCTCAAAAACATCTAGAGAGTCACAGGTTGCCCAGCTTGGTGTATACTGTTGGAGATGATCCTGCTCTCAAACCGGTTGCAATGGTCTGAAAAACTACTGCCAATCTTTGGCCTTCAAATCAGATTTGCCGGGGGAGTGTATTTGGCTTTCCAACATCTGAGAAACTTATTGTGGTACCAGATAAGAACTAAGTCTTTCCTGCTAAAGACCATTGTATCTCCAAACTCAGCTCAAAGTGCCATGTTATCCATGCCTCCTCAATTTAATAATGTCATTTCCACCTGGTTCAGATAGAACCTGTCAGCTGTGGGGCTCTCTGTAAGAAAAGCTAAGATGCTCACTGCATTTTTAAAGGGACACAATGGAGTTGGAAGCTTGTTCTATGAAGTTTTGAAATATTGGAAGTTCCTTGTGGAGCTTAAGTGTTAACAAAGGATGACTCATTCAGTTAAGGCAGTGGTTTTCAAGCAGTGTGCCATGGCACCCTGGGGTGCCTTGAATGATGGTCAGGGGTGCCACGGGCAACACTGGCCTCTGTCCCTTTCCTTTCCTCCATCCTCTGATGTCCTCTTGCATCTCTGCCTCCCAAAGTCTTGCACAGCTGTTTGTTGCAGCAGCCCTGGCTACAATGTGCTCCCCAGGTGAATGGTGCCTCTGGGGCTGGCCAGGGGGTGCTGGCTGCCTGGAGCTGAGGTGGCCTCGGAGTAAGTAGGCGAGGGAGCTCAGCCAGCCAGTCCACCAGTCCTTGTTTTGGAATGAACAGACAAGTGGGAGCCCAGGCAGGTACTGTGCTGGCCTTTCCTGTGCTTGCTGTGTGCAAGGCTGGCTTGGGAGTTGAGTGCCCAGTGCTGAAAGTGAGCCTCTCCGCCATGCAGGCCCAGCAGCGCCTGCTGCTGCCATTGCTGCCTCCCAAGGTAAGGTGCTGGCCTCACATTCACCTTTGGCCAGTCTCCATTGGGCCACTAAGACTGGGGACATCCTCTTCCCAGTGTGGGAAGCCAGCGTGGTGTAGTGGTTAAGAGCAGTGGACTCGTAATCTGGGGAACCGGGTTCGCTTCCCCGCTCCTCCACATGCAGCTGTTGGGTGACCTTGGGCCAGTCACACTTCTCTGAAGTCTCTCAGCCCCACTCACCTCACAGAGTGTTTGTTGTGGGGGAGGAAGGGAAAGGAGATTGTTAGCCGTTTTGAGACTCCTTGGGGTAGTGATAAAGCAGGATATCAAATCCAAACTCTTCTTCCCAGGCACCTCTCTTTGGGGCAGATGGGGGGGGGAGCTCAGAGACCGGGGGGGGGCCAACAACTGCCGCCTGGATGACTCCCAAGCAGAGGGGAGAGGAGACAAGGCTCCACAAGGAAGGCTGCCAGCTCTGCAGGCAAGGGGTGAGATAACAGCTCCTGAGCCCCAAGGGGTGCTGCAGAAAGAATGTACTTAGTCAAGGGAGCCATGGAAGAAGAAGAAGAAGAAGATGAAGAAGAGGAGGAGGAGTTTGGATTTGATATCCCGCTTTATCACTACCCGAAGGAGTCTCAAAGTGGCTAACATTCTCCTTTCCCTTCCTCCCCCACAACAAACACTCTGCGAGGTGAGTGGGGCTGAGAGACGTCGGAAAAGTGTGACTGGCCCAAGGTCACCCAGCAGCTGCAAGTGGAGGAGCGGAGACGCGAACCCGGTTCCCCAGATTATGAGACTACCACTCTTAACCACTACACCACACTGGCTCTCAGTGTGGACTCACAAAGGATAAAAACCTGAGTTAAGGTCTTGTTGGTAGCCCTGTTTGCTTTGGCTATTAAATAATGATGTGTTGAGCAGAGCCATCAACATCCCTGGTCCCTATTGTGGCCACTTTATGCAAAGGATCTGTTAGACCACTCTTTAAGTTTTGCACTGTAAACTACTTCAACTGCAACAGAGCAGAGTCTCGTGTTGTGCCTGCCATTCAAACCAAATAACAAACAAGCTGGAGATGACAAAGTTGCCTGGTCCTTGCCCAGTAATTGTGCTCGTCTCCAACATCCAAGGCACAGATACTGGACCATAAATCAGTATGATGCTTCAGCAGCTGTCTTGGTTCCTTCAGTCATTCCAGATCTTTCTTTTTTGATGTGTTTATACAGCTCGGATTCATGAAAAAAGGCTTCTCAGCAGAGAGCTTCCATCAATTGGCCTCATTCCCATCAAACCACAAAATGGCGTGTTGCAACATGTCTTGAACCGCATGAACAACTGTGGTCTCCAAAGAGTTAGTGCCAGTTGCTCCAGGCTTTTTCATTACATGACTGGCAGACTAACTTCTGCAACCCTCTTTGCATACATTAGCAGATAGCTTCTCTCGTTCTGTGGCACTCTGTTCTCCTGTGTGATTGGTTAGTTGAAAACAAAAGTTAAAATTAGGGTGACCAGATGCAAAGAAGGGCAGGGCTCCTGTGCTTTAACAATTAGGTAGAACAGGGAATTTCAGCAGGTTCAACCTGTTAGGCAAAAACTTCACTGGCTCAGATTCCATCTCCTACGTGACAGCCTTCTCCTTTCCATATGGATGCCCTAGTGCAACAGTGACAGACCTGGAAAAATACTCCCCGATGCTAACTTCTGGTCCTGGTACTGCAGGTAAGAGCAGAACCATCATATCATCTTGCCTCCCACTCCCACCTCAGAGAGCCACTCCAGGAGGACACCATAGTTGATGGTGTCAAAAGCTGCTGAGATAGTACTTTGTTAGGGCAACCAAGCCATTTAGGTGTCAAAACCCCATTGAAATGGATCTCTGTAATTAGTCTCATCATAACACACCTAAAGTTGAGCAGTCATCACCCTTTCCATCACCTTACCCCCAAAGGGGACATTAGCTATTGAGCAGTCATTTTTTAATACCTCAGGGTCCAGGGATGGCCCCTTGCGAGAGGGCACTGGCACCTCTGCCATTGGTATCTCCTTTCACAGAGAGGCATTTACCACTCCCCATACCAACTCCCCCCAGTCGCTGCCCAGCTGGCTCTCATAAGTCATATGGGCATGGCTCCAGAGTAATGTGGGATGAACAGATTATTATTATTATTATTATTATTATTATTATTATTATTATTCCCTGTCTGGGTTGCCCCAGCCACTCTGGATGGCTTCCAAATAATATAAAAACATAATAAAACATCAAACATTAAAACCTTCCCAATACAGGGGTGCCTTCAGATGTCATCTAAAAGTTGTATTGTTCTTTATCTCCTTGACATCTGATCGGAGAGCGTTCCACAAGGCAGGTGCCACAACCAAGAAGGCCCTCTGCCTGGTTCCTGTCACTTCACTTCTCACAGTGAGGGAACTGCCAGAGGGCCCTTGGAGCTGGAGCTTAGTGTCCCGGCTGAACGATGGGTGTGGAGACACTCTTTCAGGTATACTGGGCCGAGGCCATTTAAGGCTTTAAAGGTCAGCACCAACACTTTGAATTGTGCTTGGAAATGTACTGGGTGACTTGTCAATATACTTGAGTTGCAACAACTGAAGCTAATCTCATATAATTGTAACAGGTGTGGCCCTGGACATTTCCGCTCATCCTTCAGCCTCAATAGCATCGAGTTTGGAGTGAATATGAGTAACTTTCTTCTCAAAGTGCCTTGCAAATTCACCCAGAGGGTTTTGATGACCCTGAAGAAGGACTGGCATCAGCCAGCCTCTTCACAACCCTAAAAAACTCAGTGAGTTGGCTACTTAAAGATACTGTGGTTGGCAGAGAAGTGAGCTCTCTTTGCTGTCAGCACTGTCAACTGGTAGCAGGGCTCAGTCACTCTGGCAGCTGCCCCAGGGTGCCAGGTGCTCGCAAAGGCCGTGGCACTGTGCTGCCCTGGAAGCCAAAGCCTGAAATTCTATCACTGTGCTCTTGGGCACAGTGTTAGTTTGCACAGGCTCTACAGTTCAAGTGCAATGTTGCAGTGCAAGACCATTGGCTAGTAGTTGTCCTTTTTTATCCTTTCTTTGTTTGTACCAGGCTGTGCTTAACACTATGTGGAATGTTGCTTTGATACTTGCATTGCTCTATTTATTTTAGGAGAATTAACACCCCCTTTCCTCCTCCACTTGCTAAAGAAGTGCTAATCTGATGTGATCTCCATCACATCTGAAGTCAGGAAAGCATTTGATAAAAATAGTAAAAAATCTCAGCAGCAAAGGAGTTATTCCATATCAGAACACTGAAATCCTTGGTCTATAAAGCAGTTTATAAATATAATTCAGAGGGTGTGTTGATACGTGGCAGACTGGTTATATGTCATGATGCTTAAGTGTTCTGAATGTGTTTTTCTAGAGGACTGGTGCAGCTTGTCAAATTATATACATACAAACAATACAAGCTGAAGGCCACCACAGTCCATAAATAGAGAGTACATAATGTTTAGCGTGAGCATAAACCATCTCCACTGCAAATATGGGGAATATAAGATACAAAACACTCCACTGAATTTTTTGTATGCTGAGCATTATTATTTTTTAGCTGCTGTAGCTAATTTTGCAACTCTCCTTTAAAAGATGTAAAAGGAATCACACATGCAAACTTGTACAGTTATATAAAACCCAAGGACAATGCTCACCAATCTCTGTGTGTGTCAGTAGAAATTTAAAAATTGCAGCTTGAATTTACTCAAGGAAAAGGCAAAAAAACCCATTAGGGGAGAGGAGCTGGCTTGTAAAGGTAAAAAAATAGCAAAAGGACCCCTGGACAGTTAAGTCCAGTCAAAGACAACTATGGGGGTGTGGTGCTCATCTCACTTTTCAGGCCGAGGGAGCTGGCGTTTGCCCGCAGACAGCTTTCCGGATCATGGCCAGCATGACTAAACTGCTTCTGGCACAACGGGACACCGTGATGGAAACCAGAGCGCATGGAAATGCTGTTTACTTTCCTGTTGCAGCAGTACCTATTTATTTACTTCTGCTGGTATGCTTTTGAACTGCTAGGTTGGCAGAAGCTGGGGCCGAGCAATGGGAGCTCACCCCGTCATGTGGATTCGAACCTCCGACCTTCTGATTGGCAAGCCCAAGAGGCTGAGTGGTTTAGACCACAGCGCCACCTGTGTCCCTGGCTTGTAGAGACATATTTGCACTATAGAGGTGCTGTACTGATGATGGCTCTGTGTGTATAGAATCATAGATGCATAGAATCACAGAACTGGAGAGTTGAAAGGTACCCTGAGGATCATCTAGTCCAACCCCCTGCAATGCAGGAATATGCAGCTGCATGTTTGCTTTCTATCTGCTCAACCTGTACATTTTTGGATTAGCAGCTTTATTACAAAATGACTTGTCTCCAATGATGCTGAAAGAGGAGTGGGAAGTGGGAAGGACCACAGGATTTGTTCAGATGACTCCATTGATCCACACATTTACAGATGGAGTGGATCAGTGCTCAGAGCCCCACCCTGCCATGGCCCCCAAGAAGAGTTTGGATTTCATATCCCGCTTTATCACTACCCTAAGGAGTCTCAAAGTGGCTAACAATCTCCTTTCCCTTCCTCCCCCACAACAAACAGGTGAGGTGAGTGAGGCTGAGAGACTTCAGAGAAGTGTGACTGGCCCAAGGTCACCCAGCAGCTGCATGTGGAGGAGCGCAGACGCGAACCTGGTTCCCCAGATTACGAGTCTACCGCTCTTAACCACTACACCACACTGGCTCTCCAGTCCAGATATGCAGCATGAAGTTTGAAACGGGAGTCTACATGCGTAAAGCCTGTATGCACATAGGCTCTTCATTCAGCTAGAAATCCTGCTTTCTCTAAATAATAGTATGCCTGGGTATTTCAGCTTTGCTGTTGTTTTATTTCAGCATGTACTGCGACTTAATATACCTTTCCCGGAACAGCAGAACAAGAAGAATTTGCTTACGTGAGGCTCCTGGGAACCAAAGAAAAAGAGAAGTAGCTGAAAGTGTTTCAAGTTCTTTCTTCAGGGAATAGAGCTTTACTGGAAAAGGGGGTAACAGACACTGGCTGGCAAATGATCAGCAGCACAAGTTGTTCTTGCTCCGAGAAGCAGCAATCAGTGCCCAACATACCACTAGAGGTGTCTGTTGAGATAAATGTTGTTTTTCCTTGATTGGAGGAAGGAGCCTTTGAGACCATAGAAAATGTGACCAGCCCAATGAAAATGGTACCCTGAATAGGCTGTTCTTAACCTTTTAACCTTGCTTAGAGAAAAAGAGGGCTATAAATAAGAGATGTGTTTTGCAGTTGTGGCATGACACTTTCAAAGCAGTGGCAAAGAACAGCCAGCAGAAGGCTGGGAAATGGATGTGGGCTTGCAGCTTGCAAATCTCATACGTTAGAAGTTTAAGGGATTGCTCCATTGGACAACTAATTGCAGGTAAGAGACTTTCCTATACAGAGGTGAGTCTGTGCAGTTTCATGACATGCACTGGTATTGCCGATGCATTTCCTGGTAGATAATGCATGAGATCACAATTTCCACCTGATACTGTAAACACTTGAGGCTCCATTTGGTTACTCTAGTTTTACAAGCTCTCAATGTGCTTTTTATGCTGTTCTCTCTGAGCAAGGTGTTAAGACAGGGATGTTGAATCAGCTCACTGTGGAAAACAGGTCTGCTTTAGAAAGCAGACTAGAGGAGCTTGGGGTAATCATCCTTGTTGTGGAAGTATGTCTGTGTAAGCCATGTGCTACACACCACAAGCAGTGCGAGATTCCAGGAATTGCAGGTGCACTTACCACGATCTGTGTTCCCTTTTGGGACAATGAGGCACAGCAGCTACTGTGGTGTCTTTATGATATATGGTTTTATTTACACATAGACACAACCTGCACCTAGGTGGAAGGATTGCAGAGCATTGACATCATTTGAGAGTCTGGCTTCCTGCTTAAGGGCAAAACCAGATTCAAACTACAGCAAAAAGCCATTTCCTTTGTCTCTTAGTTCCAGCCTGTTATCCTCAGCTCACACAGAGTTCTCCCCTCCTTCTCCTTCTCACTGCTAACTGACTCCAAGTACTTCCCACCCCCAGCCTGTGTCATTCAAAACTGAAACCCTAAACCTGGCCTTTGCCTCTGCCCATTAGCACCCAGCAAAGAAGGGGTCCCAATCCCCCTTGCCCAGCAATCTTGCCCTCTGATTGTTTCCTTGATGGGCCACCACCAACCTTTATCCCCTGCTAAACTAGAGCCTAGGGCTTGCCGATCAGAAGGTCGGCGGTTCGAATCCCCATGACGGGGTGAGCTCCCGTTGCTTGGTCCCTGCTCCTGCCCACCTAGCAGTTCGAAAGCACATCAAAGTGCAAGTAAATAGGTACCGCTCCGGCAGGAAGGTAAATGGTGTTTCCGTGCGCCGCTTTGGTTCGCCAGAAGCGGCTTAGTCATGCTGGCCACATGACCCAGAAGCTGTACACCGGCTCCCTCTGCCAGTAAAGTGAGATGAGTGCCTCAACCCCAGAGTCGTCCGCGACTGGACCTAACGGTCAGGGGTCCCTTTACCTTTAATGGCCCATCCCATTGACTCTGTGCTCTGGCTTGGCTACTTAGCATCACTAAATCCAGGGGTTTGCTGTGTTTGGCAAAGTTCAATCAACCTTGATTTATTCTAACCCAGCCAGATGGGTGGGGTATAAATAATGTTTTTTATTAAATTATTTATTTACTATCTGAATATTTGTTACAGCTAGGAATTAAATTCCTGGGATCTGGCACCCAGGAATTTAGGGGAATCTGGCCCCCCACCAAACCCCTAACACAGGCACTCCTAAATGATCTTCTGTACATAATTGTGTTGGCCTTTATTAAGGTGAGTGCAATCTTTATTTTCTCTGAGAATCCCCATTAGTAAAAATGGATTGTAACAACAATCTCCCTGTAAAAAATATTTCTTGGGGGACGGGGAATGATCAAGAGCATTGTGGCTGAGCAACTGCAGACATTCCTGAATAAGATTGACGATCTGGATCATGGGTAGGCAAACTAAGGCCCGGGGGCTGGATCTGGCCCAATTGTCTTCTAAATCCACCCCACAGACGGAATCAGCCCCACAGTCCAGGAATCAGCATGTTTTTACATGAATAGAATGTGCGTTTTTGTTTAACATGCACCTCTGGGTTATTTGTGGGGCATAGGAATTCATTCATTTTGTTTTTCAAAATATAGTCGTCGTCGTCCCCCCCCCAGGGTCTGAGGGACAGTGGACTGGCCCCCTGCTGAAAAAGTTTGCTGGCCCCTGATCTGGATCCATGACTGTCTGGGTTTAGGCCTGGGTTTGAGACCAAATCAGCCTTGGTCATCCTGATAGACAGGGGGGATGCAAACCTGCTCTTTCTTCTTGATGTCTCAGTGGCTTTTGATATCATTGACCATGGTATCCCTCTGGACTGACTCTGAGTATCGGTGGAACTGTGTTATGATGATCCTGTTTCCGCCTGCAGGGTTGTGTCCAGAAAGTAGCATTGGAATTTTGGAAGACTGTGTGTGAGCAGCCTTTTGTCAACCACACCTGGAAAGAAAAGCAAATGTTCTCCTCCACCTTGTGCAGCATCAAAACTGCAAAATGATGTGGATTAATGAGACTATTTCAACTTTTCACAATTCTTCCACAAGGATATTAATATCCCTGCCCTATTTGTACTTCCATAGAAATAGCTATTAAATTGGCATATTTTTTTAAATTCGTGCAATATTGAAATATCCAAAGGATAATCACCCTCCTGCCAGAAAACCAGCACTTGTGTCTTGGGAGAGATATATTCTGTTTATCTGTTAGGTAACTACAGTGTAAAACAACAGCATTTCACTCAGTTATTCTACATCCTTCACCGCTGTCATCGCCCAGTTTCTTCTGATTACTGGAACAGCTTAACATTAAAGAGCCAAATGTTGCCACATGTTATGAGCAATTGGAAATGTTTTTGGCCCTTCCCAAGGGTGTACAAGAGGACTCAATTACTTGAGTCATCATTGCTTGCAAACCTCTCTTGCTAGCATTTCAGGCTCCATACCACTTGCTGTGTTAACCTGTTGCATTACGTGCAGCGAGTGTTTTGTAAATATCTGAGCAATCACCTCCATCGTCAGCAAAGGTATGACAGGAGCAGAGATGAGTAGGTAGTAAAGTTTGCTTGACAAAAACACAAAGCAAATGTCACCACTCAGTCGTCGACTTTCTTCATATTTACTGAGCAGGCCATGAAATCGGTCCCAAATATTCCATGCTGGGCCAGCAGATAGCCATGGTTCTTGTTCCTTTATGTATGACAAAGAGGACTCACAAGATTCTTCTTTGCTTAGGTTGTGTACATACAACACACCGGAGATCCTCAGGCTCGGATTCCTAGATGTTGTTGTACTATGTCTCTCATCATCATCCCTGATCGTTGGGCTAAGATGGCTGGGGCTGATAGGGGACCCAAGGTTGAAGAAAGCTGCCATACACTTACAGCATATTTAAAGCACATTGCCTACACCAAAGAATCCTGGAAACAGTTGTTTGTTAATTGGTTGAGGAATTGTAGCTCTGGAAGGGGTTAAACTACAGTTCCCAAGATTCGGGGGGGGGGGAATGTGCTCTAAATGTTTGGTGCACACACAGCTCTAGTTTGGGTGATAGCATCCCCACCCCTGCTTGTGCAAACTGGTTGGGGAGAGGGCTAAGAAAAAACCACATACAAATAGGTAGAAATATTTGGGGGCCAGAATGCTTCAGCAATGGAAAAGAACCTAGAGGCATGTGTCTGCCTGCCAGTGGATCTTCCTTCCAGTACTGTAATATAAAACTCTCTTGAGTGGGAGCTGCCAGTTCTGTTTGAAGAAATAAGAGTGTGTAGGAGCCAAAATGTTTATTTACCTCCACCCAGTGATACCTTGTCATCTGAACTTTGACCAATTTGGGTTAATGCCCAGTACTGATTAAGGTGTGCAAAGCTGTCCTCTTTTAAGCCGGGGAAACAGTGAAGTTTTTAAAGTGTCTCTCTATTTGTGCCAGTGAATAGCTGTACATTATCTGAAAAGTATTTCTTTGTTCAGTTACGTGTATTTTCTATACCCCCACTCGATCTTAATTTAGCATTTACCCAAGCAGAATGTATTTTAATTCCTTTAATCTTTCCTCATAAATTAGCACAACTAGCTCCTTAATCAAGTTAATTGCTCTTCCAGGATTTCCCTCCAATTAGTCTTTCTCTTGTAGATACTAAGGTCCACAAAATGTATTCTGTATTCTAGCTAGAGTTTATAACTATACACAGAGGAGCGTATCCTGAGGATGCTGATGCTTTGAGACAGGATGTAGCTCCTGCACCACCTGTTACCTGATAATCCTCAACACCTATAGCCTAACCAGGAGAAGGTGGCTGCATCTTGCTTTATATCTCGGGACCAAATGACATGTTATGAGCAAATGCTTCGGCCTTTGGCCATAGTGTAAAAGCCAATTCTGGAGAGGGTTCTCAGGACTAGACAGGTGGCACACAGGGACTGGGTATTCAACCTCTTCCCTACACAGTTTCCTGCTCTCATTCAGAAAATCCAAATTTAGCGATGAAGGGAGAGTGTGGGCTGCCACTTGGATGATGTTGTGTGGATGCCACAAAAACAAGCAGAGACCCAAGTAGCTTCAGATTCACATTAAACTCCACTGCAGATGAGCCCTGGGTGAGAGTACCTGGCAATTCAGTTGAAAGGCTAAAGCAGCTGCAACTGCACCCATAAGGAAGTCAACAGAATAACTTTGCCTGCTGTGGGGAGAAGTTGTCATTAGAAAGGGCATAGAGCAGACTGCTCTTTGGAAAGTATTTTTAACCATGGAGAATTGTGGTGTACTGCCACACCTGTGGCCTAAACAGCCATAGTATACACTGGGCTCATCCTAACCTCCTTTTGTGTTGCATTTCTAGGCACAGGTCCATGCTCAAAAGCTCCATGTCTGAGATTTACATTCATGATATATGATATGAATTGCATTGCATTGCCCTGGTGCTTTCCCTGTGAAAATCTGCTCTTTACTGCTGAATCAGAGCAAATGACAATCCTTTGGAAACTCGAATTGCCATTTGTTCTGATTCAGTGTTAAAGAGCAGTGTTTCCTGGGGAAAGTGGCGAGGCAAGAAAGAGCACTCAGACACAGAGCTTTAAAGGGTAGATCTATGCCTAAAAGTGAGAGGCAAAAGGTGTGTGTGGATAAGCCCTTAGTTTGGTGGTTGTGGTATTCACCTGACCTCCAGTTGGTTGTGTTGCTGACACTTACTAGGAGGTCCTGGGGTAGGTGTGAGTCAGTGACAGAGCTCAGTGCAGTGCAAATGAACTGCTGGGAACACTGAATTAGCTCTGCTGGTACATTTGTACCTCTCTGACCTTGCCCCTCCCCTTCTACCTCCCAGTAAACAGCAGCGATGTGACCAACCAGAGGTCAGGTGAACACCACCCCAACATGTACTACTGAATATACTTAAGAGGAAACATAACACAAAGAAAGGCACAAAGCAAGTACCACCTCTTTTACATCTTGGCCTGTTGTGGTATTGATAGGTGCCCCATTAGCTCTGGTGCAAACTTAAGCAACAATTCTGAAGCAGCTTGCTTGATGCTGATTCAGGAATCTGCAAGTCTATTCAAGGGTGTGGTGGTGTTTTGCATGAGAGGCCCAGCAAAATGCTATCACTAGTGACTTACAATGCTTTTTTATTTGTCTGCACTGCAGCATGTTTGTACAATATTAGACTCCCAAGGGGAACTGCCTTAACAGCCATTTGCTGAAAGGCGGAGTAAAAAAGAAAATTTGCATCTGACCATGTACGGTGCAGTCACAACTAAACCCTGTAATTCCACAGTAATGTATAATCATAATGAAAGACAACTTCCCGAAAGAGCAAACTGGTATTTTTGCTGGTTTTTAATCTAATTTATCTCTAGTGATAAGGACTAGAAACTTTCTCCTCACCTATCCTCAGGTTTTTGCTAGTCATATAGCATCATAGGTTCCTAACATTTTATAATACTTTGTTTTCTTTTTGTTTTGTTTTTTAAAAGATATTTATTAAGATTTTGCATAGTAAAACAAATATTCAACAGAAACATTATAACACATACGAATACAAGAAGAAATAATAAGAAAAAACAAAAGAAAGAAAAAAAAACAGAGAAAAAATAAGAATCTAGTTTTTTACTTACTATCTTTATAACCCTCTTTCCTGACTTCCTCCCATCTCCCTTTTCTGTGTTCCCCTTTACACAATCAAATTCAGCAATTCCTTACCCTCTTTCCAATCTTATTTAATATTATACATTTCCACCTATTATGTCTTCGGTTTTCCTTTCCTTTTAAATCCATTTATCACATGTTCTTTGTAACTTAATCCCTTATGTCATTTATTAAGCTTCAACATAATTTTACTCTAGTCTTACCCTTTTTTTCTTAAAACATTTTTGCATATTTCTTTTTACTATGTCACTGATGCCATATTATCTTTATACTTTGTTTTCTTTTTGTATCTGTTAGGCGTTTGTGCATTCTATGGAGTTGTAAGTTAGCTTTGGGACTTTCATTGCAGAAAGCAATGAATGAATGCAACAACCAATAAATCACCCTTTAAATTGCTGTTGATGATGGAGAATTGCACATTTCCAACATGATGAAATAGCACCATCATACAGAAGCTGCAGTCTTGCACAACTCAATGAGGAACTGTTAAAAAATTTAACTGCGAGTCAATGAAACTGGTGTAGCAGTGGAGCCAATTGATATTAACCCCCCCCCCAACACCAGTTAGAACTCTCTCTACTGCATTTTGCACCAAGGTTGGACTGTTAAGTGTACTTTGTGCTAGACATAACTGCAATCTTGTTTCATTGTCAGGACTGTCATATCTGGAGACAGGAAACCATTTTATCTGTGGTCAGCTTGGGTTGTGATCACATTTTAGTTTTTGCATCTTGTCTTGTAGTGAAAGGCAGCTTGAATATTTAAGCCATCTGGCCTAATTAAGATTATTGGACCTGCAGGCTATTTTAAAATAGTCTTTGGAATTGCAAAGCTGAGGGAGGCACACTCTAGTCTTTGCCATTGGACAGGAGACTAAGGGCCAATGGAAGTTTCATCTTTTCCTCCCAGGAGGAACAGCGTGGCAAAACAAGCCTAGCTTCACCCACTGGCTCCAGCTTTTCCCCTCCCTGCTAGAAAGAACACTCAGCTCCAACTGTCAGTTGTTCTACACTTGCAGAGCTGTAGGGAAGTACACTCTGGTCCCATCCATCAGCAGGAAAATAATAGCTGCTGGGCTGTGTGAGTTTGCACACATCTGTCTACTGTTTTCTGCCTTGAGGATCATTCATTCATAAGGTAGGATATAAATCTTCTAAATAAATAACAGTGCATGTTGTTCAATATGTTCAGCATCTGACACACTGCCTTTTTGAAAAAAAGCTCTAAAACATTTCTTTTACAGTGACTATAATACTAATAATGTATAAAGCGCTATATGCTTCTCCTCTTCTTCTGGTGTCCTCCAATGTTTTGGTCTGAAACATCTACCCCATCTACCCCAGTTAGCAGGGTAGGGATGGGAGTTCTGGTCTAAAAAAATCTAGAAGGCACAAGGTCAAGGAAGCCTGGGTTAACCTCAGCCACAATGACTTTTCCCAAGCTACTGACTGCATGATTCTGTGCAGCTAGGTGACCTTAATTCAGTACAGTGGTACCGCGGAGTAAGTACTTAATTCATTCCAGAGGTCTGTTCTTAACCTGAAACTGTTCTTAAACTGAAGCACCACTTTAGCTAATGGGGCTTCCCACTGCCGCCGCATGATTTCTGTTCTCATCCTGAAGCAAATTTCTTAACCCGAAGTACTATTTCTGGGTTAGCGGAGTCTGTAACCTGAAGTGTATGTAACCTGAAGCGTATGTAACTCGAGGTACCATTGTAATGTGCATGTTCACATCTCACTCTGTACAGGAGTGGAATACCAGAGAACAACCCCAGTTTAAGCTAGTAGACATGTCTGGAGGGTCCTCTACCTTATCAGCATATGTATTTGAGATATTTATAAATCGCTTTTCAAGCAAAACTCACAAATATCACACAAAGAAATATTAAAATATTAGGATGCTAGAGCATAAACTAAAAACATATCGTAAGATTGCAAAGCGGTAGTGACACAGGCACCCTCTAGGCAAGCTTGCCTACAAGGACACCTCAGAGTGAGGCCAGGAGAGCCTGCTGCTCTAACATCCCTTTGTTGGAAGCAAGAGGGAAGGTACAGAAGCAGGAGCTGGGAGAAGAGATGAGGGTGGCAGCAGCAGAGGAGGGTGGCGGCGGCAGGGAAGTGTGACACAGCCTGCTGTCAGAGGTGGCGTAATGTCTTGCACCAGCCCTGGCTATAAGGGAGAAACATGTTTTCAAAATTATCTATCTTCTCCCCCTAGGGCAATGAGCACTCAAGGTAGCCCTGTGATGTTGACTCAGAGGCAACTGATACTGATATGAATACAGTGGTACCTCGGATTACATACACTTCAGCTTACATACGCTTCAGGTTACAGACTCTGCTAACCCAGAAATATTACCTCGGGTTAAGAACTTTGCTTCAGGATGAGAACAGAAATCGTGCTCCGGCGGAGCGGCAGCAGCAGGAGGCCCCATTAGCTAAAGTGGTGCTTCAGGTTAAGAACAGTTTCAGGTTAAGAATGGACCTCCGGAACGAATTACGGTAAGTACTTAACCTGAGGTACCACTGTACCAATTATTGGGGGCAGCTGTTGCCTTTAGGCTCTGATGTTTGTGGGCTTCCCAAAGGTACTGTGGGGAAAAGAATACCAAATGGTCCTCTGGCCTCATCCAGAGCTTGGAAAGTTCATTCTAAAAAGGAACTAGCTCTAGTTCTTCAAAAAAGGAACTAATTCCAATTCATGTTTTTCCCTTTACAGTACTTAAAAACAAAACAAACCTGTTCCATTCATAGTTCAGCTCGTTCATTCAAATGATCCTTGGCAAAAAGAGGGGAATAAGAGCTTTCTGAGTGTTACAAGCTGCTGAAGCATAACATATACTTCAGAAGTTGAATGTAAATTACCATATTTTCCCATCTATAAGATGCCCCCTATTTTTTGGGACTCAGATTTAAGAAAATGAGGAAAGATGTATGGGTGTATAAGACACCCCCTAATTTTTAAGGAAAAAACCTAGTCTTATACACAGAAAAATAAGGTATTTATTTCCCCCAACAATTATTATTTTTGAAGCTTAAAGGCCTGAAGAGTCTAAAGAGTAAAAAAAGGGGAAAGTGAATGAACTTGAGGATGAGCTAGAAATTGTTCAAAGTTCTACCCCAAACTGAACTTAATTCACTCAGCAATTATGAAAACTTTCAGATACAGTTCAGAGGTTTTTGAGCTTAAGCAGTGAACTTTGTTAAACCAAGCTATTTAATTCCAAGAATTAGTCTTACCTACCCTGTGGGGCTCATTATATTTTTATTTCTGTACTGCAACATTTGACTTAAGCCTATGATGATGACATCATCAGAGCTGTAAGGATCATGGCCATGACCTTTTTAGCCCAGGAGCAAAGTGCTAGGTCTGAAACTGCTCATCTAATGACAAACGTGATTAAGGTGCAGAGGAAGAAGTCACTAGCTCCACACCCTAGAGCAGTTAGCCAGGATGGAGCCAGGCCCTTCTTAGAAGCATACAGGACAAACAAAACCATTTTTAAAATTGGAACACATTTTGAATCAAAAGAGAATTGGTAGGAAAACAAAAAAGTTGACAATGAGCATAAACAAAAGCATACCCTCCAACATTTCTCTGATGAAAATAGGGACGTCCTATTCATACCCTCCAACATTTCTCTGAGAAAAACAGGCATATGCAGTGCTATTTTTTCTAGAAAAAGAGGTGCCGGAACTCACCATTAACACCTCCCTTGTTCTCTTAGAATAGGCACAGGCAAACTCGGCCCTCCAGATGTTTTGGGACTACAACTCCCATCATCCCTAGCTAACTGGTCAGGGACGATGGGAATTGTAGTCTCAAAACATCTGGAGGGCCGAGTTTGCCTATGCCTGTCTTAGAATGACAATGGTGCCTACCTGAGAGGTGCTGGAACTGAGTTCCGGCTGAAAAATGGCTTTGGGGATGTCCTATTCCATACCCTCCAACATTTTCCCAATGAAAATAGGGACGTCCTAGCGAAAAGTCGGACATTCTGGGATTAAATGAGAAACCAGGACGGCTTCTATAAATCTGGGACTGCTTCTGGAAAATAGGGACACTTGGAGAGTCTGAAGGTTGATATAAAACAACTTATTGTTGTCAGTTGTTTTTAATGCTCTAACCCACCCTCGGACCTTACAGTGAAGGGTAGGTAATAAATAATAATAATAGTAATAATAATAATAAAAAATTATTATTATTATTATTATTATTATTATTATTATTATTATTACAACAAATACAAAACCTGGACTGGGGATGTGTGGTGGCTAGAGTGGGACACAACTTCAGAATGATGGAGGAAACAAGGAGGCAGCTAGAGAACCATCCTCACCCAGATAAAAGATCAATGCATTCAGTATTTGTAGGACGTAATCCAAGATGGCTTGGAATCTCCCATAGGAATGCTGTTGCTGTTTTGTTAGCTCCCTGAGAACAAACAGGTTTTGTATACTGATAACAGCATAAAGTCATGATCTGCCCTTTAGCTTTTATGTGATGGTTGCTTTTAATAGGCTTTTATTTTTAATGGTATTATCACTGATTAGTTTGCCACTCTTGGCTCCTTTGGCATGAGATATACGTGTAGTAAATACATAAATTACAGTCAACTGCTCGTATTGCACCAGAGGGCTTCATCTTTTGCAAGCGACTGTGGAGCAGACAGTGCCAGCTGGCCCTAATCCTGCATCTTGCCAGAGGAAGGCAAATACCCCTTCCCACAATTCAGTGCCACTTCTCATCCTTTCAAGTTTTGATCTACAAGTTACAGCACTGTAATGAGACACCCAACCTGCCCCCCACCTCTGAAACTGTGGCAGGACTATCACAACTGTTTCTATTTTAGGGTTGTTTGCTTTTGTTGTCAAGAATTCTGCCACTTTATCCTGGTGGTGGCTAAAGCTTAAAGTAGCTTGTAAACAAAAAAAGACAGGAGACCCTAATGCAAAGTACCTGTAATTTCTAAAAAAATAAAAACCAACCCTAGCTTTAAAAAAATATCACAGAAAACAGTGTCCCTCCCTACGCATAACCCAAGTGCCTTTCCTCTTTCATGGTTAGCATGGCGATTAATCAAAGGCATCTCTTTGACACAACTTGGGTCTTCCTTTTTTCTCTTTTACTGAAGAACAGGGTATTTTAATGTCATCTTCCTCGCAGAGGTGTCTGTGGAGGGGATATACTGATTGAAAATGTCTAGTAAACTGGATCGGTAGTTGGGTTCCTATTGAGAGTATTTGGTGAGCTAACATTGAGAGTGTTGTGGTTGGAATGATCATTCTGTGATATTATGCCAACGGACAAAGCTGTATTGTAACTTTTGAATAAATGTGAAAAATTTAAAAATAAAAAAATTGAACATGGTGTAGGAGCCAGTGGTGGTGTAGTGGCTAGAGTACTGGACTAGGACCTGGGAGGAGACATGGGTTAACAACATCCCCATTCGGCCATGAAACTCACTGGGTGAGCTTGGGCCAGCCACTGTCTTGTCTCTGCCTAGCCTGCTTCACAGGGGTAAAACTGGGGAGAGGGACAATGGGGGACATGGGCTGGAAATCTGAAATAATAACAACAACAACAACACCCTGAACATTTCAAGAGTGCTTCCTCTGTACAGTTGCATTTCCCCACCTTTTAAAAGTGCACCTTATACAAATTAGGGAGAAACGAAAAACACCTGACCTCCCCCCCCCCCAGCTTTGGCTACAGATCCTTTTGGCGGCTAGCGGGCAAATTCTGGCGACTAGCGGCCCTTAACTCTCCTCCTCCTCCTCGGTTCTCTGCCCTTATTCAAGCCCACGACACACGTCTGAGGGAAGAAGCCCCTCAGATTCCTCCTTCCACGTCCCACAGGCCAGTGGCGGGAAGCCGAGGGGAGGCAGCGCGACAGGCCAGGCGACACGGAGCCCGGCTCCCCATAGGCCGCGCTCGCTTGGCGCCCGCCCGCCTCCATTATGTGCTAATTTAGCCCCGCGCTGAGCGAGGCTCGGCTTCCCCGAGCTTTTCCTCAGCCCGGAATAGCTCGGCAGCCCCCCCCCCCGGCGGCGGACGCAGCGGCAGCAGCGCCACCCCCGCCTCCCCAACCGCTTCCCTCAACCGCCTTCGTGCTTGCGCTCTCAGCCCAACTTGTCCCCTAGCGAGTCCCGCCTCCCTCCTGCCCTGCCGCGCGCCTCAGGAGGCTGGCGGGCGGCGCAGGGGCGGCCACCCCTCCACTCGGCCTCGAGACGGGACGCAGCAGCAGCAGCAGCAGGGTAGGCTGCGCCGGGTTCTGTGTTCGTTCGCTCGAGCAGGGAGGGCGGGGAGGAGGAGGGAGGAGGCTGGCTCGTTGCAGTTGGGAGCGCCTGTCATGGAGGAGCTGCGCCGCGAGCGGGGCGCGGCGGCGGCGGCGGCGGCGGCGGCACCGACGGCTGGGCTGTGAGAAGCGGCGCGGCGGTTGCTCTGAGGAGACGGAGCCGGGCCTGCCTTTCGGCCGGGGAGGTAGTTGGCTGCAGAGACCAGAGAGGGAAAGGGAGAGAGAGAGAGAGAGAGAGAGAGAGAGAGAGGCTCCTTCCTCGTCCTCCTCCCTCCGCCTCCGCCCCGGCCTGGCTCTCAGGCGTCGCCGAGGCTCCTCCTGCCTTGCCGGTCGCAGCGAAGGGCGAGCGGGGCGGTTGGAGTTTCGGCGGCCGGGCAGGCAGCGCTGCGGTTCGGGGCGGGCGAAGGGAACGCGAGGGCCGAGCAGGCGGAGGCGACGCAGGTGAGGAGCGGCTGCGCGGCAGCGGAGCTTTCTAGGCGACGTCGCCCGCCCGCCCGCCCGGCCGCCTGCCTGTTTCCTTTTGGCCGCGGGAGGCTCCCCCGGGGAGAAGTCAGGACAAAGGGGGCGGAGAAGCGAAGGGCGTCCTGGGTGGCTCCGTGCCCGGAGCGCAGCCCCTGCGGGTGGGCTGGGGGTCGTGAGCAGGGCGAAGCGCCTCGGGTGTGGGGGGTCGTGACCGTGGGGGTACGATGGGGCCATCTATGCCGTCAAACCGTGTAGGGCAGGCGGGGAAATTCCTGAGGGCGCCCTCCCAGCTGAGGGCGCACTTGAAAGCTTTCCTTTTGTGAGTCTTGTGATATTTCGGGCATAGGTTCGGATCCCAGCCTTAAAAAGTTCTTCGCCTTTGCTTCTTCTTTTTTGTAGCCACCAGGTGGTGACAATCCCGTGTCAGCTAGGTTGTCTGAACCCAGGTGGGCTCAGCAGACAAAATATGAGAAGTGGCAAGAATAATTTGCATCGGGGTTCCTATCTCCCTCATAGTCATCTCAAAAACTAGCATTTGTTGCCTGTAAATGTTCATATCCAGGTGCCTTTTTCTTCTGGGGACAAGTGGGAGGGACAGTATAACCAAGGGTAATGATTGTATTTTGAGTGTCTTCACTTAGCTGTCAAACTTTGTCTTGTTTTCTAGGTTGCTGAGCATAGTATTTGCTTTAAGAGGTCTCGTGTGAAAGCTTCATGCAGTACACAGAGGCAGCACATCCTTGGAGGAGAGTGTGCAGGGAGCAGCTTCAACTCTGTGGTTCCAGTTATCCCATTATCTGTGATTCTGAAGAACAAGTCAGAGAGAGAGGAAGAGACTAAATGGATCTTAAGACAGCAGTATTCAATGCAGCTCGGGATGGCAAGCTGCGGCTTCTCACCAAGTTACTGGCGAATAAAACTAAAGAAGAAGTGGCCTTGCTGGTGTCAGAAAAAACAAATGGTGCCACACCCCTTTTGATGGCAGCCCGCTATGGCCATCTTGACATGGTGGAACATCTACTGGAACAATGCAGTGCTTCTATAGAAGTTGGTGGCTCTGTGAATTTTGATGGTGAGACTATTGAAGGTGCACCACCATTATGGGCAGCATCAGCAGCTGGCCATTTGAAGGTGGTCCAGTCTTTATTAAATCATGGAGCATCTGTCAACAATACCACTTTGACAAACTCAACACCTCTTAGAGCTGCCTGTTTTGATGGTCATCTAGAAATTGTAAAGTATCTTGTGGAACACAAAGCTGACTTGGAAGTATCAAACCGCCACGGGCATACATGCCTTATGATATCGTGTTATAAAGGGCACAAAGAAATCGCTCAGTATTTGCTTGAAAAAGGAGCTGATGTAAATAGAAAAAGTGTCAAAGGTGAGTTCAGTATCCATTTTCAGCAGTGACTTTTAAAGAACTGTTCAGAATGTTCATTTGGTTTGACAGTTCAAAGGTTCAAAGTCCAAGCTTAATTCTGTCCTTGCTAAATTTTCCATGCTGCATATAGCATTCCTTTAGGTTTCGTTTTTAAAGGGAATTGTTCCATAGATTATACTCTGGTAGTGTTGTATAGTTACAATGATGTGGTGATAATTCCTTGTTTTTTAAAAAGCAACATCATACAGAAACTGGATTATTTTGGATCATTGAATGGAAGAATTTAATCACTATTAATACAGGTAATACTACAAATACAAATTGCATTGGCATTCTTTAGGCATCACCACCCATTATCTAAACATATCTATCTGCCTGCTAGGTATAGTAAGGAAATATCCCATATTAGTCTTATCCTTATAGTTGTAATAGAATTACAATAAAGGGACAGTGGCACTGTGTCACAACTGAAGCCTTTGTTCTTCTTGTTTACTATGTTGACACTTTTGGTCAGCAAAATTGTTCTTTGGATTATTCTCGTGATTGTAGTTTACTCGTCCATTTGTTCTAGACATGACATTGCTTTTTTATTACAGTATTTTCTTTTCTTTCACATTTTTACTAGTTTGCTAGGAATGTTTATTGCTTCAGAGAGTCACAAAGACTACTCTGCCCATCCTGTCTCTGACTCACATGCATCTGACCTCCCTCACTACACTAATCTAAAAAACAGGACGTATAACCGAGAGACTGTGCAGTCCTACACAGGTCTACTCAGCAGTAAAACCCAGCCTTAGTCTTACGAAAATCCATGGGCTTTGGTTCAATCATTTCCACTATGTAATAACAAATATTGTTTGTATGCTATGTAACTGAGAGTAACTGAGAGCACACTGGTGTAACTACAAATCAGGAAATTTCTAGTTTTGACTTGTTTCTGTTGTGAAACCCCCCCCCCCCCCGACAGTTGCTTAGATTCCTGGATGCAATATAGTGAGCGGATAAATCAAACTATGATTATGTAAATTCTTCAAACAGTCCACAGCTTTATATAAATACTAAGTGTTATTATTATTGACCAGCTGGATCTTGTTTGTGACTTACTGGTGTTGTCTTTCTTCACTCTGCTTAATGACTCATAATTGAAACACAAGTTCTGCCCTTATAGCAATGTGAAAGGAATTCTATTTTTATAAGCAGAAGAAGCATACTGCTGTCACTGACACTCGGTAGCAGAACTTTACCCCTTTCTGTTATTTTAATTTCTCAGTATTATTTTAGTACATTAACTAAAAGAACTGTGTCATGGTCATGGATTCTTTCTAATCGAAGCTATGCCAGGTGAGAACCCACAGAAACTTTTATGGATGTCCTTTCCTAAACATTGGAGAGTGACACTGCTGGTTTATTGGCAAATGAAGCTTACAGAGTTGTTTATCCTTGATGATGCTCTTTTTCCCCAGTTGGTGGAATAAGAGTTTTGGCCTAGAGATTAAAAAAAAAAAAAATCACCAGAAGTTGTGACTTCATCTATTTTTCTTCGTCATAGGTTCACATAATATTAATTTTATTGAAAATAAAATCTTAATTTTATTATAATTATTAATAGAAAAAGTAATTATCTCAATTCCCACATCAATATATTCAGAGGGTAAACTGGGGAATAATTTTTTGTAGCGACCAATTTAACGTGACTGCCAGTTTTGGACTTTGAGTAGTATTTTGTGCACATCTGTACTGTGAGCTCTGAAGTTTCAAAATAACACAGGAGGTAAATATTTCAGAGTTTTTGTTTTCATGCAGTATATATGCAGATTGAGTATAGATGTCTTAAAATATCTCGATTTCACCTTTAAAAAGGTAGTCTTATAGCTCAGAAAGCAGTGGGTGGTCTCCAGTTAACTCATTCTGTCCATGCAAGCATTTTCACTTGTCCAATGGAACTTCTCCCTTCTCTCATCCTTCCACGTGCCCCTTACTGTTCTGGGTTTCCCCCCAACCCTCTGGAACCGATGTAGGGAGGATATTAGGCATGTGCAGGGAGAGGAGACGGGAAGTTCTGTTGTGGTAGTGGAAATCTCTGTGCTGATGGAACAAGGTAGTTAGATACCATTTGTAGTCCTTTTTTATATAATGCATAATGGGTCAGTTACATGATGCTTTTTGTTTCAAAACATGCATAAATGTAGGTTGGGGCAGTAAGGCCTGTCTTGCCAGCTGGGGAGCACTCTGGTTTCTGATTTCTAAAGGTACTTTGAAGCAGCTCGCAAATGTAGAGAAAATACACATTTTTTCCTTAACTGTGCTATTCTATGAAATGTATAGAATAGCACACTTAATGAACAAAGCAAGCTCAGAAATAAGCTCAGTTGAATCCTAACCCCTGGCTAGCAGTGGCAAGATTTGCTGGAGCTATTCACCTAGCCACTGCAACCACAGTCCTGCTGCCTGTGCTTGGCAGGGTGGGAGGGGGCAGGAAAAATGCCTCTTCACTGTGCCAGCTACCAGGATCATACCCATCTGCCATGTGATGGCAGCATACCAGCTCATCTTGTGTCAACCCAGTCCATCCCCATAATGCCTCATTTTGGGGGGTCTCCATTGTAGTAGTGATAGTGCCGGTTCTAGCTTCCATCTTTCTGCTGTTTGGGTGGGCATATTGAACTGCAGCTCTGCCAGTGGCAAAACTCCCCTGCTGGTGCAGGCTAGTGGAGCCAGGCAGAGCTGGATGGAGGGACACCTTTGCTGCATCTACACTCGCTCTGAACATGGCCATTGGGCATTTGAATTGCTCTGTTACTCTTAGACAGATGTGGGCAGGAGTGCAACCAAAGTCTCCTTGCTGCAAATAGCAGTAGCCTGGAGACTTTAACAGGTTGGAGATACAGGCAGCCCTCCAAATGTTGCTGAGGCTGATGGGAGTTGAAGTCCAACGGTGTCTGGAGAGCCATGCTTTTTAGACAAATCTACCAAAGGGTAATTAGCTGTTCTGAACCTATCAGTTTTATTCAGTTCCTGAGAAGCACTTTCTTCCACCATATGTCCTCCACAGTGGTGATAGTAAGAGCAGTTTCTGTCTCAGGTTTCTATTTCTGGCTCTTTTCTCTAAATCCTTAGAAGATTGTGCTGGCAGTATGTGGAGGAGCTAGCTTGTTTATTATGTTGTTGTTGAGCTTGATCCTGCCTTTTGAAAACTCCTAGGTTTGTGTGGAACAATTTATGTGCCTATAGTATAGTTGTAATACAGTGTGGTGGTGTGTGTGTATTACATGAAATGATATTTAAGATATTAGTTATTTGGCAAGGAACCTAAAATGTGTGTGTCCAGCATATTCTAGAGCCAGACAGAAGAACCATGTGAATCCCTTCTTTGTTAGTCATACTGTTGTGCTTATATAAACCTATCACATTTTTGTGATCTATGATTATCACTTCGGAGTCTATCCATGGCAACATTGTCACTTGGAGAAATATTAAGCTGCATAGATTTAGAGAGATTTTATTTAGGAATCTTTTAAACATTATTCAAGGACTAGGAAAATGTTATACTTCTTCCCTAGTGGATACTTTTAGGAAGAAGGCAAACATGTTAGGTTAAATATGAAATTTACAGGAAGCTAAGCATTTCACATGATATATTTTCATTGCACAGATAAGGAAGTTGAGTGAAAACTAAAATATATGCATCACAATCCTATGCAGATTTGCACATAAGTACTTGCCCCAGAGTCTGCCACGACTGGACCTAATGGTCAGGGGTCCCTTTACCTTTACCTTTTACTTGCCCCTCTGAATATTCAGTATGTCTTACTAGCAGCTGTTACCTCAGGCTGCAGTCATATGCACAAGTGGAAGGGTAGTCTTTCAATAAGGTTATGAGTTACCGTATATACTCAAGTATATGCCGATTTTTTCAGCACATATTTTATGCTGAAAAAGCCCCCCATGGCTTATACTCGAGTGAGGCGGCCGGCCCAAAAGGAACCCTTTCTCACCGCTGGTCCCGCCCCTGCCTCTCGCAAGGGCAGGCACAGGAGCCGTGGTTGGGAGAGGCCCTGCGGTGCGCTGTGCTTCTCCCAGCTGCGGCTCCTATGCCTGCTCTTGTGAGCGTCAGAGGTGATGGCAGAGGGATGAGCGGCTTGAAAGGAGCCCTTTCGGGCTGCTCCTTCCTCCTCCGCCACCTTTGCCACTGTCGGCAGCGGAGGAGGAGGAATGAGCAGCCCGAAAGCAGCCCTTTTGGGCTGCTTGTTCTTGCTCCACCACTGCCACCACCACCAGGTTTGTGGTTTGGTGAACCAGCTTATACTCAAGTCAATAAGTTTTCCCAGTTTTTTGTGCTAAAATTAGGTGCCTCAGCTTATATTTGGGTCAGCTTATACTCGAGTATATACGGTAATTATTTAAGGGTGAAATCCAGTTTTCCACCTAACTCTTGGGATGGGTTTTGATCCAGCAGAGGTATCTGTGAATGTCAAAAGGGGGAAGCATTTTTCTCCCAATTCTCTTTGCTGATGAAGTCCCTCACACCACTTTTCATAGTGTTCTAAAAGGTTCCCTGATCCTCTAGAACAGATTTGGGCAGGCATTAGAAGGTGAATTAGAGAAAATCTCATCCCCTCCTCTAATGTTAGCAGAGGCCTGTGCTAGAGCAAAAGCTGCCCTGCAAGTGAGAGGGCAGCATTCAATGCATCTTATTCTAAATAACTAAACAATGAAATGTGGTGGTTCTGACAGGACATGATTAATGCATGTATTATGGCTTTCAGAAAGTTAAAAATAAAAAAGGCACATTGTCTGTGATTCAGAGCTTAACAGATTTATAGCCAGTAGTAATATACTTGGGAAGATGACTACACTCTTGTAGACATTTAGTTGTACTCTGTCCATGATTGTACACTGGGTTACTTTACCAACCTGTTAAAGAGTTAAGATTTTGGTGAGCTGGCCTAGTATCTTAAACTATGTGGCAAGTGAGCAACCAAATTCAATTCCTGTGAAATGGTGAACTATTAGAGAGAAGCTGAATCTGATTCTTCAGTGAAATACTGGCTGTGTTTTATCAACAGTAAGTTCCTTCCCCAAGTTGGGACGTAGGGACATGATCCCAACACAGTGCTTCTGTGCTGCATTATTACCCAGCCATGTATAAGCTAGATGTTGAGTAGTATTGGCATCAGTGAGCCATGTGCATATGAATTGGTGTAAGTGGAACAAATGTCAGTAATAGGTATTTCAATTTCAGCTTTTTACATCCTTTTCTTAAGCTATCATGCTTTGTGCTTCCTATCTTTAAATACCTTCTTGGTTGTCTTCCAAGTTATCTCTCCCTGCCTGTCCACAAAGATCTGTCTCAGGGCCCCATGTGAACAATTTCTTGGACATAATGACTTTTCATTTTCCTCATAGCAGCATTCTTTTTTGAAAACTCTCCCATTATTTTGACTTCACAGTAATACAGTAGTGATGGGGTGGGACAAATAGGCAACCAATATCCTGTTTGTGGGTTTTTTGCTACACACATACAGAGGGCTTTATTACAGAAACATTTTGTAAGGCATGTTCAGAAGGCTATCTACTAAGAAATTAACCCAGTATAAGTGGAGGGAAGCAGAGAAGTATTAGAGTACAGTGACTCAGGCTGCAAGCTTTCACACACATTGTGGTATAAATCCAATTAAAGAAAGTCAGACTTCTTTCTAAATAAGCATGTATGGAATTGTGCAGCATATCTCTGTGCTGTTCATTTGCAAGGGAGTACCTGAACCTATTTTTTCCTTGGGCAAGCTGGCATATCTGTTCCATCTTGCTATTTCAAGCAGCAAACCAGTACAGCCACTCATAATAGGAATATACTTGCAGTTGAACTATAACTATTTCAAAGGCAGTCTTTAAATTTATTAGAAATAATTAAACAAACATCAGCTGTAGTTTCAGTTGCCTAATTGGATGCAGATTTACTCCCCAATTTGTGATCTGAGACATCACGCTGGAACAGATACCTACAAACAAATATATTTGTAAAATTGTGCCGTAACTGATCATGTCAAGTGGTGGGATGGAATACTTCCTGTTGCAGGATCTGCTTACTTGTAAATGCTCCAATCTGCCCCTTGATACAACAGAGAAAGATGCTTACCCGCAGGAATTTATTTATTTTGATAATTATTTTACAGTTCTAGATATGTGCTGACTGCAACCCCACAAACAGCAATCAGACTCTGCATTGATTGTGAAACTTATTGGAGAATTCTTCTTTCTCCTATTCACAATTATCTAAAGTGGAGAGGGGATTGCTACAGTCACTGCTATGACCTCAGAGATTTTGATGCTCCTGAAGTGCCTTGAAACTGAGTGACATAATAAAGTTAGGCTTGTGTAGAGCAGAAAATTATAGATAATTATTTGAACTACGCAGGTGGTGCTGTGGTCTAAACCACTGAGCCTAGGACTTGCCGATCAGAAGGTCGGTGGTTTGAATCCCCGCGATGGGGTGAGCTCCCGTTGTTTGGTCCCAGCTCCTGCCAACTTAGCAGTTCGAAAGTACGTCAAGTGCAAGTAGATAAATACCTTTTGGCAGGAAGGTAAACGGTGTTTCCATGTGCTGCTCTGGTTCACCAGAAGCGGCTTAGTCATGCTGGCCACATGACCCAGAAGCTGTCTGCAGACAAATGCCGGCTCCCTCGGCCTATAGAGCAAGATGAGCGCCACAACCCCAGAATCGTCTGCTTCAGGTTACAGACTCCTATAACCCAGAAATAGTACCTCAGGTTAAGAACTTTCCTTCAGGATGAGAACAGAAATCGCGCAGCGGCGGCAGCGGGAGGCCCCTTTAGCTAAAGTGGTACCTCAGTTTAAGAACAGTTTCAGGTTAAGAAAAGACTTACAGAACGAATTAAGTTATTAACCCGAGGTACCACTGTAATATGTATTGGGAAAACATGGGGGAAATTTTAGCTCCAGCAGAACAGCTGCAGTGGGATGTTCTGGCAAAATGCTGTGAGCTTTGTGTTGGAAATATAAAAGCCCACATATTCAAGGCTGATTGTTTTTCTTAAATTTAAACAGGAAGATTATTAAGTGACTAATAAGGAATGTTACTTTTCTTACATGTTCATGACTTAGATTAAAATGCCACCTTTGTCGATTATTTGTCCACTGCTTATGATGTGTAATTTTATCATTATTTTAATGACTAACATACTTGATAATTTGAATTCTGTACAGCCATAATTCCTTCATTGTTTCTCTGAAAATGTGTCATAGCATACATGATTTTTTTGCTTTCTTTTTTCCATAGGAAACACAGCATTGCATGATTGTGCCGAATCTGGTAGCCTGGAAATAATGAAGATGCTTCTCAAATATTGTGCAAAGATGGAAAAAGATGGTTATGGAATGACTCCCCTTCTGTCTGCTAGCGTTACAGGTCACACAAACATAGTTGACTTTTTGACCCAACATGTTGAAACTAGCAAAGTAGAACGTATAAATGCACTGGAACTCCTGGGAGCCACCTTTGTGGATAAAAAGAGAGATTTGCTCGGTGCTTTGAAATACTGGAAAAGAGCTATGGATATGAGATACAGTGATAGGACTAACATACTGAGCAAACCTGTGCCTCAAACGTTGATAATGGCCTACGATTATGCCAAGGAGGTGAACAGTGCCGAAGAGCTAGAAAACCTTATTGCAGACCCTGATGAGATGAGAATGCAGGCCTTGTTAATTAGAGAACGTATTCTTGGCCCATCTCACCCAGATACGTCCTACTATATTCGGTACAGAGGTGCTGTCTATGCAGACTCTGGAAACTTCAAACGATGCATCAATCTGTGGAAGTACGCTTTGGACATGCAGCAGAGCAATTTGGACCCCCTGAGCCCTATGACTGCGAGTAGTCTGCTTTCGTTTGCTGAACTCTTCTCCTTCATGCTTCAAGACAGAGCAAAAGGCCTGCTGGGCACAACAGTTACATTTGATGATCTCATGGGTATACTGTGCAAAAGTGTCCTCGAAATAGAACGTGCCATCAAGCAAACTCAGTGTCCGCCTGACCAAATACAGCTCAACAAAGCCCTTTCCATCATTTTGCATTTAATTTGCTTGCTGGAGAAAGTTCCTTGTAGTCCCGAGCAAGATCATTTCAAGAAACAAACTATATATCGATTTCTTAAGCTACATCCTAGAGGAAAGAATAACTTCAGCCCACTCCACCTTGCTGTTGACAAGAACACCACATGTGTGGGGCGCTACCCAGTTTGTAAATTTCCTTCTTTGCAAGTCACTGCTATACTAGTGGAATGTGGCGCTGATGTAAATGCTAGAGACTCTGATGACAACAGCCCTTTGCACATATCTGCACTGAACAACCATCCTGACATCATGAATCTTCTTATCAAGTCAGGATCACATTTTGATGCAACAAACTTGCATAAACAAACTGCTATTGACTTGCTGGATGAGAAGGAAATGGCAAAGAACTTGATCCAGCCCATCAACCATACTACACTGCAGTGTCTTGCTGCCCGTGTAATTGTGAATTATTGCATAGGTTACCAAGGGCACATCCCAGAAAAACTTGAGAACTTTGTTTTGCTCCATAGATGACAGTCTGACAATAGGCCCTTGGTACTGTGGGAGCACGAGTTAGTAACATCAATTGTTGCTTTCTCAAGCACTGTAGTGATATGCCAGCGATACACCATCATTCATTCAGCTTGGTCCATCCTGCTCATTGGCTAAAGCATTATCAGAATCAGATCTGCAGAATTGGTTGCCCAATATTTAAAACAAACATACCATATCATATATTTTGTGGATTATTTAGAAATGTAATGCTATATTCGGACTCACTAAAATTTGTCTGCCAAAGGCTTGTCTATTCTGGTTTAGTTTGCCTGTTGGTTGTTTGGGACTGAACTGAATAATTTTCGTGGTGTTGTCTTATTCTTACTGGTGTGTGGATTTTATATAGTTGGGAAGTCATCTTTTTGTTCTTGCTTGAGCATTTCTATTCTTTTTTCTAATGGGTTCATTGCTGAACTATACAAGTTGTATGGACTTGTTAACATTTGCAATTACCATAAGTGCTTTTATCCTCTCTATGCACTGGCTTGAACATGACTGTTTGTGTGTTGGCATATTTCTATGCAGCAGTTGGCCATTGTCAGTTCTGACACTGTTTTCTTGCAGTTTGTTAGAGAACTCTTTGAAAATATACCCTTTACAGTTTGACATTTCTTGAAGACATCAGTCAGCTGTCTAAACTCATATGACTTTTTGCCCCCAGCTTTTTCTGCAGTTGCTTTCCATTTATTTTTCTAGAGTTGCGTGCTGAATTTGGGAGTAAAATGTGTTCTTGTTGGCAATCCCACTTTTAAATTAAGTCTGAAAGTCATATAAATATGTCTTGCTGCGAGGAGAGAAAGGAAAGGAACTGCCATATTCTCCTCTACACTAGTGTCTTGCTTGAGCTGATTGTGTGACTAGGCATAGAGAGTCCCCCCCCCCCCCCAAATTTAACCTGAAACTTAATCATACAACTCAGTGAGTACTAGATCAAACATAGTCTGAAATTACAACTCAAGATTCTTAAGTACAAAAGAAACTAAAGCATGTTGGCATGATGCTTGTCAGTCCAGATCTAGCCATCAACTAGTATAATTAACTATATGGTTGTAATCAGTAGCCCTCTGCAGGGGCTTCAGAAGTTTAGTAGTATCCCCTTCATTTTCAAATAACTCTTACAGATAATTTGCATGCATTTTATTCTCTAATACCTTTCAGCCATATTTATGGAAAACATCAGAGGCCATGTTGAGTACATAGTCTCGACTGAAAGCTATCTATTTTTATAATACTTGCACAACAGCTTAGCTATTGCAGCAGAAAGGGCTTTTTAGACTTGATAAGGAAACCATAAGTGAAGACTACAAATGAGATTAAGATTCAGGTAATTAATATAATTCAGCACTTTATTGTTGATTCATAATGAAACTTATTATGGCATATTAGACCTGCAAATGTCTTAAAATAAAATGGTTCTCAAGAAAAAAAAAATCCCACCTCATTTTTCTTCAATGGAATACAGTGTATTTGACATTTCCACAATCTAACATATTGAGTGTTTTCCAGTACTACTATACCTGGTGCTTTTTCAATTCACAAAAAAACCCAACAACACATAGGTTACTGTGAATCTGTAGCAGTTGACAGTGCAGGAAAAATTAGAACCAAATCAATGCATCAAGGCTGGCATGAATCTGGAATTCCTTTTTTAATTACAACATTACTACCCTCAGTAGATTGATCACATTTGGTTGGCACATCCTCACAGTACATATTAACTAGTACTCACACTGACTTTTTAAAATCATCACTTTATTGGCCTATTCAGAAATAATGCTAAACCATGGGTTAGCATTTTGAGAACAAACCGCGTCTTTGTGCTTTCTCTTTTTCTTCTCCTTAGTGTTTGTGGCAAGAACACTGGAAACCTCCAGTTTCATTTTGGAATAAATCACAATACCAGGGAACTGGTTTATTTATTTTAACTAGTTAGTTCAAATGAACCAGGATTAAACAATAGTTTGACATTCTCATTTGTTAAAACAAACCAGTTAGCCACTTCTCAAACAAACCAGTCAGAATTAGCCATTTCCCAATTCAGGATGCTATGGGAATATGCGATGCATTAAAACAAGGTAGAAGCTTGCTTTCTCCTTTTTTCACATGCAAAGGAGGAGGAGAGTGGAGAGAAAGGGATGCAAGTCCAAAGTTCACTGTGGTTCATTCTTGCAATGCTAATTCGTGTTTTAGTGTTGCTTTTGAAGTGGGCTGTTGCCTAGTCTAGAGTGTATATGACAAAAAATGATTTGTTCCATCACACCAAGAAAGGAATGAGAAACTTGCATTGCTATTTGTTTAATTTTCAGAACTGGCAAGAAATGCAAGTTATTTTTTGTTCATGGGCACATCTGGGTCACTATCAAAAGCAAATTGTATGGGGAAATTGGGTTCACAAGTATAAAGCAGAACATTTAATTTAACTAATTACTTTTACTCTGGTTGAAACACATTCCTATTTCTGGATTCACAGCCTGAGCAGTTTGGGGGTGGGGAAGTCAGGTTTCTCATAATCATTGCTTGCCTTCAAGTAGACAATACAAATTCATATACTAGAAGGGCAAAACTTAACCTACTTTAGCCTAAAAATAGGACATGAGATGAACAGGGAGACTGTAGAACACTGTGTCCTCAAAAATGTTTTATTTTCCTTTGTAACTTTACTCAGGCAATACTAAGCATTTGGAAATGGGGATATCTCTTGACTTATTGGATATACTTTGAAAAATATCTTCTGCTGAAAAATTAAAGAATTGGTATTCTGTAAAACTTTTAAGAAACCTTAGTTAATGGTGACTGAAGACTCCTTATATTTGCCTTCTTGCTGAATATGGCATCTCTGTACTGAACAACCATACTTCATTTTTAAAAACACAATTTATTTACACTCTTGATACTTCATTTTTAAAAACAATACAATTAATTCACACCCTACACCTACAGTCCAAGACTCATGAAGACAAAGTCTGGTTCTCTTCTTGTTTTCATGTTAATTTTCTAAGTCTTTAAACTACTGAAATTAATTTGCTAAATTTTCTAACTAATGCAGCTTTGGATGCATAGTAAATTAAAAACTAAAAAGTGGCTTCCAACAGTACCGTAATTACCCACCACTTGGAATACTGATGATAGCTGTTCCTGTGGTCCTGGAAATTATTACTTAGTATAAGGCTTATAAACCATTCATGAAGATGTGTTTTAGCATGAGTTGCAGGATTATCTACTTGCCAGCATTAGGGAAATGAAGCCCTTAAAGATATTCTGACTGATCATTTCTCTTCAACATAGTTTCCCCTAAAAACATCTAGTTTCTTCTTACTGAATTGCTGTCATGCCCTATTTGAGAACCTCACATAACTTTCAGATAAACCATCTCTTTATTTGGAAAGAGGCAGAAATGTGTACCATCAGTATGGCTCATCCTGATTCTTGACCAAGTTTATCCCATTTATTGCTTTTATTGCTTTTATGTATTTTCCTTTTTATTTATGAATGCTTGTAATTTTTGGCACTAGCACAACAGTTCCTTTGTTAACATGAGCTTGGTTGCCAGAGAGGGCTCCAAATAGTGTCTTCCTCTAATGTTGTACTGAGCAATTAAGAAAGGGAAGAGCAGCCATACTTCATACTAGCTAAATATCCCACACAGTGATAATGTTCATTCAGTTAGTATTGTTTGAGAGCAGAGAACCAGGGAGTAAGACTGTTACATTTTGGAGATAAAGTTTTTGAAGTAGTAGCCAGATTTTATATGCCAAAGCCACTGATTGCTCTGATCTGCTACTCTGTATGGAATCTGATGATGAGTTAATATTTTAAAGATAATAGCAATACATTTATATTTACATTAAAAAAATACAAGTTTGTAGCCCTCAGAATTGCAGAAAAGGGAGGGGGGGGAGAGAAAAGATCAGTCCACTTAGAAGAAATACATGGGAAATCCTTTAGTTGCTGTGGATTTTTGGACTCCTTTGGGTACTGATTCCTGTATTTTGGTGGATTTGTGGTACACAACTGAACCTAACCATGCTAAGCTCCCAAGTAGGCAAGTCTAGGCAGTCCTGAAAGAGGCTAGAGGTGTAAACTATTGACTTCCCTTGTAATGACATAATCCTGATTAGTTTTAGCTTAGCAAAACAAGTTTGGCTGTTGACTCTTCCTTTCTTTATTGCCCATTAGTGTCAACTAAAAGCTTTAAACCATTGTTTTCCTTGAGTTTTTCAGCAGCATATTCTGTTTCTCCTATGCAATCCTGTCATTTGATCTGTCCCTCTTTTGTTCCTTGTATGTTTACTGTCATTCTCCCAGTCTCTTATGTGGTACACCTCAGTTTTCTCATCCTTCCTCATGAGCCAAAATTGAGATGGGGCACCTGAACCCATTACGAAGCAGGAGAACTTTCCTGAAAAGTATAAGATCACTGCTTCATAGTATAATGTATTTATTTTATTTTTCCTTCAGTCTTACCAAGTTGTGCCTATGATAAGCCTGTCAAAAATAGAGGAACGCACCTGCTAAGAAAATACTTTATTATGCCTTTTTTCCTTCCTACTGGATGTGACTTTAATACATTAAAAAAAAGAACAAGATGAAAGATCTTGTTTCTTCAATTCCTTATCAGTTAATCACTGCTAACCTTGCACAAGTCTTTCAATGTGTTGTTGTAGAATTAACATATCAGACTTTAATAAGTTGATGTATGTAAACAAAGAGCTCAGGGCTGTAAGTGCACTGAAATTGAAATTTTGCACTAAGAAAAGACTGTGAATAAATGTAATAATTCTGCTTCTGCAAACAATTTGTGAGAGACAAGAAATAATATAAAGCATTGACATTTCTCTGAACCCTGTTTTCCAGCTGTCTCTACAGCTTAAAGAACTGGAAGCTTTTATTTTCAAATGAAAGCTGAGATTCCTGAGGTGCTGCACATGGCACGCTCAGAGCTTGCTATCCTGCGCATAGCTTGATCGCAGATGCATAGATCACACAATAAGTGTTCCTGTAGGAACTTGGGCTTATGGCAACACCTCTAACAATATTGCTGACATTTGTGGATTGTTACAACATAGATATTGAAAGAACAATAATGGCATGTGAAAGAAACATTGAAATTGCTGGACCTACAGGGGAGATTCTGTTCCTGTCTCCATACAATGCAAATCTTGAGGGTTCTGTTGTATAGCCATTGTGCTAGTATAAACACAACACTGGGGTATATCACATTTGTGACAGACATTTTTTTTTTTTTTTAATTTCCAGGTTGCTTCTCTTCTCCATAAAGGTGAGAAACTGATTAACACAAAATTTTGCTTTTCTTTTTTCTTTTTAATAATAAAAAAACCACCTTGGTGTTTATTAGGGTGAATTTCCCCTGGCATTATGGCATTTTCTGGGATGCTGAGATAGAAGTATAAACTGTAAAGAATAGCTTCGTACCAGCATGTAGAAAACCTTTGAACAGAAATTAGCTGAAGTTCATAAAGTGGAGTGGTACCTCGGGATAAGAACTTAATTCGTTCCAGAGGTCCGTTCTTAACCTGAAACTGTTCTTAACCTGAGGTAGCACTTTAGCTAATGGGGCCTCCCGCTGCCGCCGCGGCACAATTTCTGTTCTCATCCTGAAGCAAAGTTCTTAACCTGAGGTACTATTTCTGGGTTAGCGGAGCCTGTAACCTGAAGCGTCTGTAACCTGAAGTGTCTGTAACCCGAGGTACCACTGTTGTAGAGAACAGTATGCTGCCTATGTCTCAAAAGTAGTGAAACAGAGCCATGAAGGTGATTTCTCATGTCCAAGCAAGCAGTCTATCAATACCAGCTCAGTCCAATCTAGTGTTGTTCTTTCCGCTTTCCTGAATAGCAGGACGTTCCAGGGCAGCTTTAAATGACCATTTCTTATGAGGAGACAGTGCTTACATTTTTATTTTAAATATGCACAGAGAAAATGTGAAGCAGTGCTAATTCACAAGAAGAATCATTCCCCCATGCCAGCTGTGTTCAGCATGGTTTATCTGCTGAAATTTTAAAACTCCCTCTTCCTTCACCCCTCTTCACTTTAGCTATACAGTACCTAAATCTGTTTCAGAGGTTCAGGCAGCGACAATCTTCAGAGCGGCGTGTTAACAGTTTTGGGAGGGGGGGCTAAGCAGGGATGGGCCCATCCCTCTCAAAAGTTTGTTGACAGAAGTAGAACAATGTTACGAGATACATAAGATGTAGTAAAAGGAAAGACAGTTCAGATTTTAAAATAAATAATGTATACAACAATTCTAAATATGGGGGATGGGTGAGCCTGCATTGCTTCAGGTGTGCACGTTAAAAAAAAAAAAAAGCTGTATTTCTTTCCTCCACCACCCTTCTCTCACAGTGCAAAGTTATTACCACATGAATGTTGGCAGAAAATAGGTTGCACTGGGGTCACTCTTCATTGATGCAGTGTGCAGCTGGAGATATAAAGAGAGTGTATTTGCCCGTCTCTCTGAAGCCACTCTGCATGACTTTTTTTTCCTTTTACTGCAAAGTGCTCTGAATGTATTAAAAATTATCTGTCTGGCGACTGAGTTCTGAACACCTATTATCCTTAAATTACGAACAGTATGTTGAAAGAGCTATGTGCCTACTCCATTGCTCAAATTAATCTCAAGGTTTTTATTGGAGTCACCACACGAGAATTCCTCACCCTTGAATTTTCTAATTAATGAGATTGCTCAGATCTACCTTGTTTTTCTCAGACTTCCCTTGGTCTTCTGAAAATCCCTTGCACCGATTCCTGAGTTATGGGTTCATTTCAACTTTTCTCTCACTTGTCTGATTTCCCAAGTTTTGACCTTGATGTATGGAGGTGTTGTAGACAGGATTTAGCTTATTACAAAGTATACTTAAAAGAACAGATCACAAACTGACTATGGTTCCTCCCTCTATTATATTTGTAATAAGCTGAGATCAGCTATGTGGGAATTGGGTCTCTTCCCTTTAAAAAGCTCTATAATGTTGTAAACATTTTTTAAAATCATACTTTTATCCTGCTTTTCCTTCAAAGCATGTAGGCCTAAGTCCAATTCAGAGATGGACTTAGTGGTTGTAAGCATGTCTAAGTCTGTGTGAGATGTAGACCTCAGTCTTTACAGAAAGCTTCCAATATATGTTCTCTCAAGACACTGACCATATTATGGCAAGCCTAGTTTTCTATACTGAGTTTCATTTTTTGGGCCAACTCTTCTAGGGAGATGGCTAATCTGTGGCCCTCTTGCTGTTACAGGACTCCCAACTCCCATCAGCCCTAACCAATATGGCTGCTGGTCAGGGAGTTACAGTGGTACCTCGGGTTAAGTACTTAATTCGTTCTGGAGGTCTGTACTTAACTGAAACTGTTCTTAACCTGAAGCGCCACTTTAGCTAATGGGGCCTCCTGCTGCCACCGTGCTGCCGGAGCCCAACTTCTGTTCTTATCCTGAATCAAAGTTCTTAACCTGAAGCACTATTTCTGGGTTAGCGGAGTGTGTAACCCGAAGTGTATGTAACCCTGTATAGTCCAGCAGCATATAGCATGTCATAGATCTTGCCCTAGGCCTTGAAACTAGGCCTCCTCAAACCTCTGCTTTTCTTAAAACAGCTGGCACAAGCCCCTACTCCCCAGGGGGAGAACTTCAGTGAAATTCTCAAGGATCAGGTGCAACATTTTTGTCCCCTTACTTTTGAGATGGCCGAGGTCCTCTCTTTTTTCCCATTTTACAAATCTGGTAAAATCTGCATTGTACAGCTATCCCAGATGCCGGTGCTAGAATTAAATCCCAGGGAAGAGACATGGTGTTGTTTTTTCCAGAGCAAGAAGAATGGGCAGCTCCCAGAGGCTGCTAAGTGCTGGCGAAATGTTGACTGGAATGAAAAATACACACCCTTCGCCAGCCTCCCTGCAGCACTAAGGTAAGTTCAAGATCGCTCACCTGAAATTCTAAAGAAAGTCTCAAGTTCCCTGAGAATGAGGCAGAGAAGTGAGAGCCTCTTTTGCAGAGAAAGAAAGATTTCAAGGAACTGAACACACAGATTTGGTTAAGCACTACATGTAACTGAAATAACGTGTGATTTTCCTGTTTACCCATGTTTTTCCTTCCCTTCTGTAGTTTCTAATTGCAGGTTGTAATCCTCCCAGCAAGGGACCTACCCTCTTGTGTTATAGACATCGACGGCACTATATTAATTATAATAATACTGGCAAACGGGTAGCATGTGCTAAAACCATGCATAAGAAATCTTACAATTGCCTGAATGTTTGTGGGGGTTGTTGTTTTTTGCATACTTCTTCATGGGGATATTTAAAAACAAAAACAAAAAACCCAAGGTGCTATCTGTGCACGTGCCCTGTCAGCAATTGATTGACATAAGAACATCAACCAATGAGAGGGCAGAGAGAAATGCAAAAGGTATGAACAGGATAAGGCCTAAATTGCTCCTCATATGCAAATTCAAATACACAGGAGTGTAGTCTAATTTTAATATAGGGAAAGTATATTAAGAGCTAAAAACGCTCTTTTTGGATAAGCCCCCTGTTTTCCGATAGCGTCAGGAACAAGAGCAGTTTGCAGGAATCCATCTTTGCAGGAATGTTGGTTTAATACTAAATGCATTTTACAGCATTAAAACAATGTAATAGCTGTACAGCACACAAAAAATTAGCAGTTATTTCGATACAACGCCCAATAAAAGCAGCTGTGTCAAACTATTCATAAGTTATAGAAGTCACAGTCCCCATATTTCGAAAGCGTGTCAGAAGAGGTGCACCTTGACCTGTTTCCTAAAAGAAAATTGTTGCTGGTATGTTCAGTATAGCTCCTGCTGCAGTCTCTTCAGACAGCTGCTCTTGTGGGGGGGGGGGGACACCTCTCCCCACAGGCCCAGAGCACTTCTCCCTTTGACCTTATGTAACAGAGTTACAAGTGTCACATATCAGACTGGGATTTGCTCCCAAGTCCATATAAGGATCTCTCACTTAGGGGGTTTCCTGTACGAATTCCTTGGCCAGCTGCCTCTGGCTGCCTTGTGAATATTTCAGCTGTGCTCCTAAGCAGTATTCTCACTATTTGAGTAGGCCGGCTACTTTCCAGGATTTTTTGAAATGCCCGCATTGCCCTTATTTTGCATATATTCTGAGTTGCCCAGTGAGGCTTGAGATGGTGTTGCTGTTGCCCTCATATCCTGCTGGGCCACCGATTCCTCACACACTCTACCCATAGGACCTTGTGTATATGCAGGGCTTCTTTTGAGCCTGAACTGAGTTCCGGCCCCTCCGTGGTGCGTTCTGGCTTCTCTTTAGCATTGCGTTCCTTCCTTGGGGTTGTGCGGCTGGTGGCATGGCGCTGGTAGCTGTGTGCTGCGGGCGGCACGGTGCCCTTGGTTGTGTGTCGGAGGTGGCAAGCAGCACAGCGATCGGGGCAGCGCGGCAATCGGCGTGGCAGAGTCGGAGGACAGCAGTGTAAGGTGTTGGGGTTATGTTGCTGCATCGATGCGCCTAAAGCAGCTGTGGGTGGTTGCTGCCCCTAAAAAAAACAACCTTTGCCATCGTCCTGAAAGGAGCTCAACATCTTAGGGTTGTCCATCCAAAAAAGGTGGTAGTTCCTGCACCTCTTTTTCTAGAAAAGAAGCACTTTTTCTAGAAAAGAAGCACTTTCCCTCCAAAATAAGCCCATGCGTCCACTTGAGGTCAGGTGTGAGACAGGTAGAGAGACCTGGTTGCCAATGCACAATCAGGAACACAACTGACTGTTACAGATAGGTAGCAGATAGGTATTTCTGAAATTCCTTTGTAATAGAACAGCTACTTTGAGATCTTGTATAGAATGTCCTGGGAGATTGATCTCAAAAGATCTCAAAGTAGCTGTTCTATTACAAAGGAATTTCAGAAATAGACTGGAAAGAGAAGCTGCTGAATTGCAACTTATTACCAAATTTAAAACCATGGAGAGACCTGGTCTGAACAAAGACATTGGATTCTTATCTCATTATACATGACAAAGCCATTTTTCACCTTCTCACCCCTTGCTTTTTCCTGTAAGACCTATTGCAGTCGTTAAGAGTCGTCAACAGGCTCATCACAGCTATCTGCCAATCACCCATCCCCACCACCCTTCTGAGTAATACCCCTCCCCACCTTCTCACTATATAGAAGGGTCTGGTGACTTCTGTTTCAGTGTATCTGAAGAAGTGTGCATGCACACGAAAGCTCATACCTAGAACTAACTTAGTTGGTCTTTAAGGTGCTACTGGAAGGAATTTTTTTATTTTGTTACAACTGACTGTGTTCTTCTAAATGTTGCCCATCACTCCATTCGCTCGCCCACCTTTCAGTCACAGTTTATTTGATTTTAATGTATATAGCAAAATCCTAGCTCTCTGAATAATGGTCCTTGCCACCCAATTGTTTCCCCAAACTATTTTCCCCCAAGTTGCCCCTGGTTCTTTCTGTATTACACAGAGCTGGTGCTTATGTGTTAATTTCCCATTTCAATGTGAGTAAAGCTGAATTCTTCAGTCTAGTATATGGAGAGGAGCAAAGTCTGCAAAAAGCCCACATGTCTGGCAGAAGTGAGTGCTCAGCTATATTCACATCTGGATAAAGATGTCCTCTTTTATCTGCAATATTTGTAATCTGTATAACAGTAGTTTATATGAGATGACTAGGCCATCTGTACATTCATTGAAATGTGATTTGAGTGCCTATAATGTAGTATGAGTCACAGACAATTTTCTTATATCTTATTCGACTTCCTAGTAAATGCAACGCAAAAACCAGCTAGAGGATAATATGGTGCCTATTATGTCAGGACAAATATGTTAGAGATTCAAATGACAGGTGTCTGAAAAACCTAGATTCTCTCAGCAAATAATACACCCTAAATAATCAAGTGACCACATTTGTTTTGATTACTGGTTGCCTGGTTACCTACATTGTAGCCTGGATGTGAGGACATACAATCACAGAAATAGTTTAGGTGTAGTTCTGCTTCTGCGTTAAAGCAAACGTCTCTATATTAACATTGAAAGGGAATCATTGACATGCTGTGCAACCCAATCTGAAATATCACTTACCCAATGAATTTTGAAACCGCTTCTACTATCAATGGCCATTTCTGAGACAAAGGCTTTGATGCTGCTATTCAAATGCAAGCAGAAAATGCTGTAAATCTTAAATTTCCCCAATAATGTAACCCCAGATTTGCATATGGAACCACAGATCAGCAGTTCTCCCTGAGTGTAAGGGTGTGATTTTGTGCATCTGATGTGAAGAGAAACAGAAATATGGCACAATAACTTTGTGCTGATTCATACTGGAAATAACAGCTCTAACAACAGCAACGAAAGCCAAACATCATGGCTGCTCAGACACTGAGAAAGAGAGCTAATACCAGATTTGCCTTTCTCCCTGTTTAAAAAGCCAGCATTAGTCTAGGAGATTTTCTTGGAATGATTGAAATACTAATGCAGTCCAGAAACAGGATAAGTCTGAGTCCCTAAATTTAAGCTGGTTAAGTACTCATGAACTCTGCTCCATTTCACCTATTTAGTTGGTTTGTGAACTTCTGTGCCTAGCCCAAGCAACAGCTATAGAGCTTTTGTTTGCGCAAAACAAAAGGCCAACAGTAGAAAAAAGAGAAGAGATTAAACTAGGATTTGTCGTCGTCTTCTTCTTTGGCAATCGCTTGTAGCCGAGTAAGATTGTCTCCCATAAACACGGTTTAACAATGAGTCCGTAGTGGGAAGTTGTACACTGGAGATCTGTAATTATATTTGAGTAGAAAACTTACTTCTGTTATTTTTGAGAAATTCTAAAGCAAATGCTAACCTATGTTGGGGGTGGAGAACCTGTCCAGGCCTTTTTGCAGTTTTTATTTCTTCCTACATATTTGCAGTTGCTTCAGCAAACAAATGCACACTTGTAAATTGACTTCACAATATGTACGTTCCAATAAACAAGTGGTGAAGTTAGGGCAGCATTTGGGGGCAGCATACCATCCAAGTGTCCCGATTTTGTTGGGATGACTCCAAAATTCCTAAAGCCGTCATGGCTTCTGACTTGACCTCTGGGGCCCCCGATTTCTCCTGGGCAGCGGATGGGGGCCGCAGAAGCAGCTCCTGGGCATTGGGAGGAGGCCCGTGGGCTCCTTCCCAAAGCATAGTTAGTGCTTACTAGGCTTTTGGGAAGAAGGCAGGTGGACTCTAAGGCCCCTTCAGAGCCCTCACGCCTCCTGTTTGAAGCCGTACAAACCCTTCCTCTTGCTGCTTTCTTCAGGTGAGGGAGAATGGGCTTGCCTCCACTCCTATGCCTGCAATTCCAGTCTGTCTAACTACCGTGGTACCTCGGGTTACATACGCTTCAGGTTACAAACTCCACTAATCCAGAAATAGTATCTCGGGTTAAGAACTTTGCTTCAGGATGAGAACAGAAATCATGTGGCACGACAGCGGCGGGAGGCCCCATTAGCTAAAGTGGTACCTCAGGTTAAGAACAGTTTCAGGTTAAGAACGGACCTCCAGAACGAATTAAGTACTTAACCCGAGGTATCACTGTATTGTAAAGGTTTCTCTGGCCGGTTCAGTGTCTTGCTAGCTCGTTTCTAGTTTCTCCCAGCTTCATTGTTAGCTGATAACCGATTTGTAACCTGCAAAATGTAAGCTGGCTAACGACACCAAGAAGAAGAAAAACTATGTTTCCTCCTCCTTGTGTTCAGCTGCTGAGTGCAGTCTGTCGGTTTCCTGGCTGCGTTTGCGGCATTGCAAACTGATAGGATGCTAACTGATAGGAACGGGCTGAGAGGGGAAAGCAACGGAGGGACTAGCGTGCGCATGTTCGGTGTATGAGGTCCAGTGCTGTGGCAGTTCAGTTGTGTGATTTTGGGGGGCAGCTGCATGTGTGGAAAGGAGAGTGGGGTGGAGGCTGGGAGGCAGCAAACTGCCCTCTTGCACCCCCTGGTACTGGTGGCGGGTTGGCGAGGGGAAGAGAGCAATGAAACGGGCACCTTCAAAGTGTGGAGCTGGTGCGGCTGAGGCTGAAAAGTCGTGGCAAACACCCAACTCCGACACACTTCTGAGGTGGGGGAAGGAGGAAGAGAGCATGTTGTAGTTCTGTCACAAACCCCTAAAAGATGACTCTGTGTGTTTATACCTGCCAACATTCCTCAGATGAAAATGTCTCTGTTTTTATCTGAGGGATGTTGGAGGGTATGGGGAAGAGGTCCAGGGCCTCACTCTGCAGAATGAGCAAGTGGGGTTCCCCCCCCCAAAGCAACAGGACTGGCTCACCCCATTTCGAAGTAAGTGAAATAATAACACGTAATAATCTAAAGAGTGGGCCCCATTAAGTCCAGAGTCAAAAATTATTGAACTATACCATGGTGAGAAACATTAAGAGGGACCAGCGTAACACAGGCAAACGGTCGTATAGGTTTGAGGGTGTTTTGTATCTTACATTCTGCGTAAGTTTCTGCAAACCTGGAAAGAATATGAATTTATGACGGCCAGAAGAAAACACAACTGTGAAGGCATGTGTTTTTCGCCTCGGCACCAATTAATTTTAATGAAGTTTGCCTTGGAAAACGTTTATGTATGCAGCATCTCATTCTGTGTCCAGTGATAAGCGCTGTTATGCCTGGGTTTCTTAGCATGAAAGTATTTTGTGCCTCAGAAAATAGACACTATAGCTTTATACGTAAGTAGCAAGCTGCCAAGGAGAAGTAGAAAACAATCTGTTAAAAATTCTCTACTGAGTCAGAAAATCTCTAAAACTGGTAGCTGTAGAGAATTCTCTATTTATAGAGAATGTGTACAGGCATGTCTCTTAGTCAATAAATCAGGGCCATGAACTTGGGTAAAAGCCTTGGCTGCTAAATGCAACGTTTTTCTTGCAAATGCATTTAGGGGTAGCAGGTTTTGTGTGATTTGCGTCCAATGTTTTCCCAACAGGCGTAGGAGGAGAATGTTCATTTTTGAGGGATGCATTTGTTCCTTACATTTCCCAGAGTTCTGTTCGCAGCTAGATTTCTTGAAGGGGCTGCAATGCCACTGGAGTTTTAGGGGAAAACAAGGGCTTGGACTCCAAATGGCCTGCTAGCATATAGAACAGGCACCATTGCTATTTTTCTAGAAAAAGAGGTGCTGGAACTCACCATGAACACCTTACTTGTTCTCTTATAATGGCAATGGTGTCCACCTGAGAGGTGCCAGAACTGGGTTCTGGCAAGTTCCGGCTGAAAAAAAAGCCCTATCAGACCCTGACTCTTTTGAAGTGGCCCAAGTCTTTTTGGATAGGTAATGAATTTGAGAGAAACTGAATTAGGGGGACAATCGGGGTTACTGAGTAGGCTAGTAATTTGAGGAATACAGTGGTACCTCGGGTTAAGTACTTAATTCGTTCCGGAGGTCCATTCTTAACCTGAAACTGTTCTTAACCTGAAGACCACTTTAGCTAATGGGGAATCCTGCTGCCGCCATGCCGCCGGAGCATGATTTCTGTTCTCATCCTGAAGCAAATTTCTCAACCTGAAGTACGATTTCTGGGTTAGCAGAGTCTGTAACCTGAAGTGTATGTAATTTGAAGTGTATGTAACCTGAGGTACCACTGTAGATTAATTTAAGATGATTCAATTTAGCTACAAGTTCAAAGGTTGTGAATGGCAGTAATTGAATTGATTTGGAACAGGATTTGTTGAGCAATTAATTGAGGGGGAGGGAAGAATTGATGAGGAACAGATTTAGGGTAGTCTGGGGTGGGATGCAGATTAATTGAACAGATTACATGGGGTTACTTGGGTGGCTTGCCTTCTGTAACACTTGTATTATTAATTTGCATCTTGCATAGAAACTTGGCATATGCAAATATGTTTACGTGTGGCCCATGGCCGAAATCTTTAAAGTGTCTAGCAGTGCTTATTGCCAGAGACACCATCCTAGGCACAAACATTTCTCACCTGATTTGGCAGAGTGAATGGTTCCTCTGAGGTGGTTAGATTTTGCCTAAGGGATTAAGTATCGGACAATAACTACCGTACATACAGTACAACAATTGTGCTTTCATAGTAATGGTTCTGCTTACTGTTTTGTTGAAACTACTGATGCAATTATTCCCCATTTTATTTCCTCCTCTCTGGTTTTGTGGCCTTTTGCATTTCTTTGCAGAGGTAACTCTGAGGAAGGGTCATAGCTCCATGGTAGACCACATGACTTGCAGATAAAAGATCCTAGGTTGAACCCCTGCCCTCCAATCTTCACGTAGAGCTGAAAACCCTGGTTGAAACCCTGGAGACCTGCTCCAATCAGGATGGACAAGACGGGGTTGCGTTTATTTATTTTAAATACTTTCTAAACTTCTTAGTATTTAAAATATTTACAAAAATGAAACACAAAAACAATAGAACGCTATAATTAAAAACAGAGGTACAACAACAAAAACCACACCACACATCCCAGTAAATCAGTACAGTGGTACCTCAGGTTACATACGCTTCAGGTTACATACGCTTCAGGTTACAGACTCCGCTAACCCAGAAATATGCTTCAGGTTAAGAACTTTGCTTCAGGATGAGAACAGAAATCGTGCTCCGGCGGCAGCAGGAGGCCCCATTAGCTAAAGTGGTGCTTCAGGTTAAGAACAGTTCCAGGTTAAGAACGGACCTCTGGAACGAATTAAGTACTTAACCTGAGGTACCACTGTATTATAAAAACAGGAATTCAGGAATAAGAGAGGACAATACAGTATTAGGCAGGTTCTGATTATTCTGATTGCACATGTTAGCTGCTAGATCTTCATCAGGACAGTCTAGCTTACTATTCCTCATTATTGGTGCAAACTCGAGTACCATCTGTGAAAGTGCTGGTTCCTCCTTGGCTCTTCTATTAGTAAACCAAATCAATAGCGAACTACCACCGATGTCACTCCTATGATGGTTTGGCCCCTTGTAGAGGTAGTTATAGCAGTAGAGCAATGTATAAGTCCTGGCATGACTTTATCCAAAAGACATCTTTAAAGGACAGAGCTGGCATTTGCCTCGCTCAAATTTACATGTCTTTTCTATCTAACAAGAAAGTGTTTTCCAAAGCTCAGCTTGCCTCGCTTAATGTGCAGAAGGAATTGATATCATCCTTTCTTTCTCATCTGTGGGAGGAGTGTTGCTAAGAGACTGAATTCTTTATATGTTTCAAAGAAAATAGCTCAAGAGTTTCAGCAACTAAGTGAAGGGAAATGAATTTTCTGAGAGCTGCTATTTCCCCCCCCCCCAAGAAGTAGGGACTTCAGTCATGCCATGCCATGTTTCTGACTTTGAAAAGAAAGATAACATCTTGCCGAGATACATAAAATTATTTTTCTTGTGTCCACTAGCAATGACAGAATTTCCTTGACAGCACTCTTGTTGGTTTTCCACTGATTAATCCACTGAATATTACTTCACATTACATTGTCGTAATCATCTTAATGGATACTGGCTATGGTCTTGCAGTGTGTTTCTGTGATAGGTCAGTTGTGTGGCTGTGCCTTATTTAGACAATATCCAACTGTAAGCTTGAACAGGAAAGAGACAAAGGCAGCTTTTATTCAGGACGACAGGTTCCTGCGCACGGCAAAGTGTATTTTGTGCTTTGGAAGTTTACAGAACAATTTAATGGATGGCACTTATCTTTCCTTCCTTTAGATGTTCAGTGCATCTTCCATGGCAAGAATGGGGGTACCTGTGGCCCTCCAGATGTTGCTGGACTCCAACTCCCATCAGCCCCAGCCCACATGACTAATGGTCATGGGTGATGGGGGTTGGAGTCCAGCAATTATTTGAGAGCCACAGGTTCTGTGGGATCCTGATACTCCATCCAGGTAATGATGGCACTTTGGCCTCCTTTAGCAATTGTACAGCATGTCCTCTTCCCTGAGGCTATTTTAGCCACTGCTCTTTGCTTTCCTTTGATCAGATATTGGGGCAGAAATGGTCTCACTAGTTGTTAAAACAAAAAAAATTCCTTCCAGTAGCACCTTAAAGACCAACTAAGTCAGTTCTTGGTATGAGCTTTCGTGTGCATGCACACTTCTTCAGATACACATGTATCTTCAGATATATGTATCTTCAGATACATACTTCACTAGTTGTTGACAGCTTTCCTTTTTTAAAAGTATTTCTTCAGGTTCTGGACATGAAATATACTCGCAAGACGAAATTAATCCGTTCCGTGAGGCTCTTTGTATAGCGGTTTTTTCGTCTTGCGAAGCAAGCCCATTGACAGCTTAGCGGATTAGTGCTATTAGCGGTTTAGCGGCTTTTAGCGGATCAGCTGATAAGCGGCTTAGGGCTTAGGAAAAGGGGGGGGGAGGGAAAAAACCCCGCAGGAACTCACAAGACATTTTCGTCTTGCGAAGCAAGCCCATAGGGAAATTCGTTTTGCGAAGCGCCTCCAAAACGGAAAACCCTTTCGTCTAGCGGGTTTTCCGTCTTGCGAGGCGTTCGTCTTGCGGGGCACCACTGTATTCAGCTCATAGTGGTGAGGAGGAATGGAAGTTCCCCCAAAATGTCTGCTTTATATACCTTATTTACACAATGGGCCCCACATGATTGGCTAATTCCGGGATTCACCTGTAGGCCAATCAGGTTGCGGATTCACTTCCACCTGGAGCTGGATTGGGTGGCTCCTGTGGACCAATCAGACTGCTGCATTCTGAATCCTATTGTTCTAGGATCAATCAGACTGCTGCATTTTGGATCCTATTCAACTCAGTACATAACAGGACACTTGACAACGGAAATTTACAAGATTTAAGATGTCTGTGACCAAATCCTTGGATTATTTTTTTTTTTGTTCAAATCAGTATGCGAAATCCACCTTGCCCACCCCACATATTACGTTTTGGTCTGCACCCTTTAGCAATGTCAGGTCACAATGCTGCAGCAACAATAGGATGTGCAGCTAGGAGAATTTCCTTGTCAAGTCTTGTCCTAGCAACCCCATGCTCTCTTCGTTGTGTGACCCAAAATCCCTGTCCCTCCAAGCCTCTTGAGCTTCTCCACTTCCTTCCTGCCATTAGTCACACTCCTACCTATTTCTACAGTTTTGCCCCAATCCTACAATCTTTTTGTTCTCCTCCTCTCTTCATGAATCTAAAACCACATTCCCCCAGGAGCCTGTTTTTGTCCCAGTTCCTTGACCAACCTCCCTAGTGCTCCTCTTCCCCTCATGTTGTATACTCTGTCCTCCAAGATCTCTCATCACAGTCCCCTGCTTCACTCTTCCTAACAGTCAGATCAGTCCTGTGTCCTGGAACACCTTTCCAAGTCCTCAGTGTTATGTACTGATGTTCTCACCCTGGGCCAGCAGGGGGATACGGTAGATAGTTTTCACTCAGGTCCACATATGCAAATATGGGATTGAAAGTGACGTTCAGTGATTGGATAGTTACAGAAAATGGTTACTGTTGCGTTCTAGTGGAGCTCTGTATAAGCAGGCTGGCTGAACCCTTCAGTTCAGTTCTGTTCTGGCCTGTGAATAAACAAGAGCTGCTTGAAGAATCGCTGTGTAGTTTGATATGTTCACCCACAACTTAACACTCAGCCTATCCCAAGTTAAGTTTTAATTCTAGCCCAACTTGCAGCTTTCCCTTCTGTTACAGAACACAGAATGCAAACAGTTCAGTTCCCTAAGCAATGGAACATTTTTTGCCACGGCACCTCTGCACTCATCTAGTGTCAGGTTTTTTTTAGTACAATACAGATTACATGTGTCTGTTTGCTTCAGCTAGCAGCCCCAAAGTAACTGGCCAATTTAAAAATAGCTTGAGCTCAGTATTTATACAGTTCCTTGGAAGTACTAAGTAGGAACATTTTTATTCTCTGTACACATGCTATTTACTATACAAATACTTCGTGTGCAGAGTTCATGGCTTACTAGCATAGCAACAGATGCTTGACGTAAGAATATATCCCAGTATGTTACATAAAATTGCTTTAGAAACCCTGAAACAGCTCGATCCAGAAACGTCCTATAGTCTGCAGCTCATTTTGAAGTAATAAATAACTCTGACCTTGATGTTGAGTTACTTGCAAAAATAATAAAAAGGAGGGAAGAACCAACAAGTGTATCCACTTGTTAAGACAAATTAAGAAATACAAGGTACCCATGGGAGTTGGCACAGAATATGCCAGGGTTTAAACACTTTTAAGAGAAGCTTTTTAATTAATTTATTTATTTGTGCATCAAAATATATTGATGGGGGTTGTGACTTACCAGGAAAAAGATCATGGGCCAATTTTGGACAGGTCAGTTAAAACACCAATTCAGTGCGCAGCAGAAGTGGGGTGGGGAGGGGTGGGGAAGCCAAAAATCCACATTAGGGATCGTTACGAAAGGGATCCAAAGCGAAACTGTCAATATTGAAGTGCCTTTATGCAAATCTATGGTGTATAGTTCTGGTTGCCGCCTCTCAGAAAGGTAAAGGTAAAGGGACCCCTGACCATTAGGTCCAGTCGTGGCCGACTCTGGGGTTGCAGCGCTCATCTCACTTTATTGGCTGAGAGAGCCGGCGTACAGCTTCCAGGTCATGTGGCCAGCGTGACTAAGCCACTTCTGGAGAACCAGAGCAGCACACAGAAACAGCGTTTACCTTCCCGCCGGAGTGGTACCTATTTATCTACTTGCACTTTGACGTGCTTTCAAACTGCTAGGTTGGCAGGAGCAGGGACTGAGCAACGGGAGCTCACCCCGTCGCGGGGATTTGAACCGCCAACCTTCCGATCAGCAAGTCCTTGGCTCTGTGGTTTAACCCACAGCACCACCCGCATCCCTCCCTCAGAAAGGATACCCCGACGTATACTGTGGAGCAAAAAAGGGGCAATCAAAGTCATCAGGAGCCTAGAGCGATTCTACTACAGTGGCATCTTGGGTTACAAACACCTTGGGTTACAAACACTTCGGGTTACAGACTCCACTAACCCAGAAGTAGTACCTCTGGTTAAGAACTTTACTTCAGGATGAGAACAGAAATCGCAGTGCAGCAGTAGCAGGAGGCCCCATTAGCTAAAGTGGTGCTTCAGGTTAAGAACAGTTTCAGGTTAAGAATGGACCTCCGGAACGAATTAAGTTCTTAACCCGAGGTCCCATAGTATTAGGGAAGGCTGCCATGCTTTGGGTTTGTCTGTTTTTTGTTAGCAACAAAAGGTGGGGGGAGGGGGGGCGTGACAGAAGGGTGTGCTCCATATGGAACAAGTGAGCAGTGTCTTGGCCTGATTCAGCAGGGCTCTGTTCTTACGTTCTTAAAAGGTCATGTGCAAGTATATTCTAAATATATGTTATTTATGAATCATTGCAAGACACCTTAAGGGCTCCTGCGAAAGCAAGAGAAGTCCAATCAAAGAATATAATTAAGTTGTATTAAAGTCAGTTGGCCATAAGAGGCGGAAACATCATTCGCTGAATTTTCACCCCAATCGTTGCAAGTAAACAGAACTCCCTTGTTATAATTATGCAATTTTTAGATGTCACATGGACATCACCATCTGGCTTGTCTATAACATCAGTGTCACTGAGCTGCTCCAAAAATAAATTTCCTTCCTCAGGAGTACACTGAGTTTGCCTTCTAGAAAATTGTCTGTTTAAATAGAAAGCACTAGTGGCTGGACTCCAGAGCAGAGCTTAGACTGAAAAGAGGGAGTTGCGTTTGCTCAGTGAAACTTCTGGTGTTTTATTTTCGAGACAAGCATGGGCGTAAGCCAAGGGGGGGGCAGGGAGGGGCAGCTGCCCACCCCCCAAATCAATAAAAACCAATAAAAAATTCATAGCAAACCGAGGTTCTGCCCCACCCTAACAAAAATCCTGGCTATGCCCATGATCACAAGTGTGTCCCTTTAAATATGAATGTCTTGTGATACATGACAAATTACTTTTGAAATCCCTTTTGGTTTCAAAAGAAGTTTGTCATGGGGCATATGGGACAGCCCCATTGTTGTACTGAAGGAGCTTGCCTCAGTCTCATGGAGCGCCCCACCCACTGCTCCCTACGCCTCAAGGTCCACCGTATTCGTGGAGACAGGGCCCCCTCTGGTGATGGGTTCTCTTGCTCTGGTTCCTGCGCATTGACCTCCATCCCCTTGCCATGCCATCCTATGTCACCCTGTGAATACTTCCTTCTCCATCCCCTCCTTGCCCTGGTGTGTACACCCCTTGCTGGGATTCTCTTCCTCCTCCCCATCATAGCAGTCAACTCCGGGTAGCCGTGGGTGCTTGGATACTGTAGTGGAAATGCAGAATACAATTGTATTTCAAGGAATTAGATGGCATGTCCCTTTCCCTTTAACATCCCCAGTTTGAGGTCTGCTGGATTCTTGTGTTTCACACACCTGTCGGGAGTTTCCTGGGTTCTTCTGTGTTGCAAGTGCTGGCTGGATGCCCGGCTGCAGATAGTAGATCTCAGCTGCTCTGTATTAATTCCATCTCAAGGTCCTGCGCTAATCATGAGTAATGCCAGGTGCACTTGATTACATCAAGGCAGGCTATAAAAGCCATAGGTGGGAGGGGCCAGAGAGCTTCTACCCAGATCAAAGGACCTGATGCTGGGAGACCGACGGTCAGGGTCTTTCTCCTGCTGCTCTACCTGGGGCTCCGGGCAGCTGAAGGGGAGACTGGGTAGCCCCTGTCGGGTATGTTTTATTTTATGCTTTGCATGCCTGCTGTTTATTTGTTAATAAAACCGTTTTGGTTCCCCTTCCACCTCCTCATTCCTTTTGTCCTGATGTCCTTGGAAAGAACTGCTGTATTTGGCAGCACAGGTACCCATAATAATATACAGTGGTACCTCTGGTTGTGAACGGGATCCGTTCCGGAGCCCCGTTCACAACCTGAGCAGAACACAAACCGCGTCTGCGTGTCTGCACGTGCTGCGATTCACCACTTCTGTGGATGTGCGTGACATCATTTTGAGTGTCTGTGCATGCGCGAGCAGCAAAACCCAGAAGTAACCCTTTCTGGTACTTCCGGGCCTCCGCAGGACACAACCCAAAGTGTCTTTAACCCAAGGTAAGACTGTAATTGTGGGGGCTGGGCACCCACATAGTCAATGAAAAAAGCCAGCAGGCAGCAGCGGCACTGCCTCCAAGACAGAAGCAGTTCAGCTCCACCCTCCTCAGCCAGTGAGTGAGGCACCCTTTTTCTGAGGAGTAGGGTTCAGATGCTGGGGCACCTCTCTGCCTCCGAGTCTGAGCCCTTCCCCATGGAAGAGAGTGCCTTGCTGGCTGCAAATAGGAGGAGGAAAAGGTGTTGCCACCGTTGGCCACCATAATGGAGATGTGCAATGTCACACAGACACACACCCCTGCACGTAGTCTGTGTGCGTGTGACGTCACACGCACTACGTGCTGGTGTGTGATGTCGCACATCCACGTTGTGGTGGCAGGCACCCACGATCCTGAGGGCAAGATGGCTTCCCTGCTCCCCGTTGTCCTGCCAGCTCGTGACAATACCTAAGCAGGGTGTGCTGTGAGCCATTGTGGTGTAGTGGTTAGGAGCGGTGGTCTCGTAATCTGGTGAACCAGGTTCACTTCCCCGCTCCTCCACATGCAGCTGCTGGGTGACCTTGGGCCTGTCACACTTCTCTGAAGTCTCTCAGCCCCACTCACCTCACAGAGTGTTTGTTGTGGGGGAGGAAGGGAAAGGAGAATGTGAGCCGCTTTGAGACTCCTTCGGGTAGTGATAAAGCGGGTTATCAAATCCAAACTATTCTTCTCTTCTTAGAGGTGAAGTCAGTTTAGAGCAGTGTTGAACAGAACTGTTTTGCTGGCCCTTGCGCCAGTCATGAAGCTCCTCTCCTTCCCCTTTTCCCTAAGCAGAATGATGCACAATCTTGACTGACTTCTCCTTAGGTGAATCAGGAAGTTGGTTCCCCTCCGCCTAATCTATGAGAAGAGGTGGCTCCCAGGGCCTAAGCCGGGATGCACAAGGAAGTTCTCCTGTGCAAACCCTACTGAAGTGAGTTCAAATGGTACGAGGAAAGTACAGGACTTTGGAAATCATGATGAAGGGGAAGTAGAGCGGTGTTCTCCTGCCTACCAGCAATGGTGCTAAGTATCATTATCTAGATGCGAAATGGTTAATGTGGTTAAGCACACAGAGCTAGCAAATGCTTAATTTTGCAGCAGATGCCATCATAGAGATAAACACTTCCCCTTTGAAACAAGAAGGGATTTCACCAGGGCAGAATAGTTTCCATACAGAACAACGTGGCCCATTCAGATCTCAATTAAAGTTCAATTGTTTGTTTACCGAGACTTCGTTTGTTCAGCCAAGCAAGGCTGGGGGGGTGGGGTGGTATTATTTAGAACAATTCCTTTTGTACATGTCCATTCTGCAAGGAAATTGGTGCAGGGCAGAAAATAGGAAAACATGACTTAATCAGTAAATACAGTTTCTCGAATATAAGGGCATTTTCAGTCATTACACTAAATTGCCCTTTCCTCTCTCTTTCTATATTCTATAATGCAAATATAAAACCTACATTAGTGCGTATATATAACTAAGTGTTCCTGTTTTGTGTGTACACCAGTTTTCTGATTGTAAGAAATTGCCAGGAGTGCAGCATTTAACTGGTTTGTTGATCTCCTTTGGAAATAAAGCCAATAGAGGTTTACTGCCGTTTTGTACTCGTTCAACATTTTTGTACAACATTTCTCCAATGAAAATAGGGACATCCTAATCCATCAGCATCACCCTCATTGCCCCAGCCACTCTAGGTATAAAAACATAATAAAACATTTATTTATTTATTTATTTATTTATTTATTTATTTATTTATTTATTTAAAAGCTTCCCTATCCAGGGCTGCTTTCAGATGTCTTCTACAGTTTGTAAAGTTACTTATCTCCTTGGCTCAGGGGTTGCATAATTCCATACCCTCCAATATTTCATCCAATAGGGATCCCTTCCAACATTTGTGTGATGAAAGGAGCTGACCGTACTGGTTAGAGCACTGTGTTCCGTCCATCGCCCACCACGTCAGCATCGGAACCATGGCTTCTCTCGTGCCTCTACCGCCGTTTGCCCCAGCCTCAGAATCATGGGACTCATACCTTGCTCAGTTCGCCTGCTTCCTCCAAGCAAACGGGCTGACGGAAGGGTCAGAGGAGCGTAAGCATGGCCTATTCCTCAGCCTCTGTGGGCCCGAGGTGTTCGAGACGGCTCAAGTTTTGGTTGCGCTACTAGCAGTCCAAGCAGCGCCATGGGACGTGCTAAAGGAGACAAATAAAAACCACTACGCTCCAAAGCCGTCCAAAATTGCCTTTCACATACAGTTAGAGACAAGAGGCTCAAATACGTTTTGCAGTGCCATGTGTGAAACAGTTTTAGTAGAGAAGGGATGTGTGTTTTAAACCTGCTACTGAGGTAGCTTGAGCTGTTATTTCCATTACTGATGGTTGATGAAGAGCGCAGTATGAAAAACGACCTAAATGACGCCAAAACTCATCTGTTAGAAGTGCCTAGGTGGGTTTTTTTTTTTGTTAATCTCACTCCCTGAACAGCCATTTCCATGCTCTCCTGGGAGGAAGTCATGACAGTTAAAGCAGCTTAAATACACAGTGTACATACTAATTTAGTCTCTTGAGAGCTAGTGAAGTGTAGGTGACAATCATGCGCTAGGAAGTCCCCAGGGTAGTGATGATGCTATGCCAATAAATGTTGCTACTACTAAGGCCCCAACTGCACTAAGAATTTAAAGCGTTGCCATTCCACCGCCCAAAGAAAGGACTCTCTCGAGGACCAAGGAGATCAATTAAAAGAGGCGTGGGAAAAGGAGACAACAGGGCAGATAGATAGTCACAGCTGGGGGAAATTATGGGAGAAACATACGTTGAAAATGCTGTCTATAAGAATAAAAGAAAATTATTTTAAATTAATTTGGAGATGGTATTTAACACCAGTCAGGTTAAATCAAATAAACAAGGAATATTTGGTGTTATATTGGAGGGGATGCCAGGAAACAGGGAATTAGGTTCACATGTGGTGGGGGTGTAAATATGTACATTTTTTGGGGGCAAAGGGTATTTAAGGAGATAACAGAAATCACTTGGTTAAAGCTGACAGGAAGTCCAGTGGTAGCATTATTATCAATTTACGATGTGGTGGAAGGTTCGCAGGCTATGAAGGACTTGCTCACAAATTTATTGACAGCTGCACGAATTATGATAACTTGGAAGTGGAAGGGGCAAGCAGAATATAAAATGGAAGAATGGTATGAAGAGGTGTGGGATATAGCTATTAATGATAAATTAACATGTGCCATTAAGGTAAGATGGGGGAATATGCAGGGGAAATGATTTTGAGGAGATATGGAAGGTGTTTGTAGAATTTGTACTGTTAAAACGGAAAGGGGTCGGACCATCGCAAGAGGTGTTGAGGTTTTGGGAGGTTGGATAGTTACAGTGGAATGGTCTCATGTTTATTATTTATTTATGATTATAATTTAAAGAAAAAAAATAAAAATTTAAAGAAAGAAAAGAAAAGAAAAGAAGAGCTCTCCCAAGATTACAGTCCCTCCCCAGGCCATGTCCCTTCCACTGACCTTTTGCTTGGCTCTCCTTTAGTTTTCTTGCCTGGCTGGAATGTTCGCTTGAGCCATGACAATGCCTCTTGTGTGCCTGGAAAGATGGGAGGGATGTTTCTGTGTGTAAGAGTCTTAACTTTGTATGGCTGGAATGTAGCTTATCGTACAAGATAAGAGTCACATCCATTGCTACACCCACTTTTGCCTCTGGACCTGCCCACCCACAGCATGCGGACCCCAGAAGGTTGCCTGAGAAGGAAAGTGACCCTAGGTTCAAAAAAGGTTCACCATCCCTGATTTAAAGGGAATGGAAGATCAACAATTTTCAGTGATATTGGCTTAATTCATGACTGGTAACAGCAGTGGCATAGCAGAGGGGCCGTTGCCTCAGACGCAAAATTTCAGAAGTGGGCAAAATGTTAAAGGAAAAACAAACTGCTTTGAGGGTTTTCTTAAAACAATTCATATTTTTTTTCATGGAATATAAATAATAATAATAACATAAACGGCCACCAGTTCTGCTCCCTCACCACCACCGCCCAGCCCTGAAAGGAACCACAGGTTAGGGAGTGCAATACTTGCCTTGCCCCGGGAGCTGGCAGTCCACGCTATGCCACTGGGTAACAGCAAAGTAAAAGAAGCCAGAGTGACTAAACTCCTGTGTTCCACAAGGCCAGGTTATTTGTGCCAAGCAAATGTTAATCGCGCCTTAAGGAAAGAAAAGCGCTGTGTCTGTTCCAAGGAGGCTGATTTCTGTCTGGCTGTGCTATTAGACTGACAATTCCTCAGCATCTTTTCAAAGCCTTTAGCTCAGCCCCATAAAGAGAAACCTTAAACTTTATTAGACTGTGAACATGGAACGTGAACGCAGGAACAGAGTGGGAGTGGGAAGGGCAGAAGGAAACAATGGCGGCGTAAATGGAGCAATTTACACTAGTTTTAAAGGACAGATTTGATGCTGACATTATTGTTCCTCTCCAGGGAGAAGAAAGAATGAGTGAATTATTATGTAAATTCAGATGAAAGCCTTAATTAACCAGGGATGATTGTAGAACACAAAGTCAAGAATTATCTAAGCAGGGTAGCAGTTTTACACCAAAGCAGCCAGCTTTGATGTTCTCTGGATGTTATTTTATGAGCTGATACTAAACAAGACTGGGGGATCTCTGGTCTTCTGGATGTCGCTGAGCTATAATTCCCACCGGTTCTAGAGAGCATGGCCAGTGGGCAAGGATGATGGTAGTTTTGCAACATCTGCTGGGTCAAACGTTCTCCACTCCTGTACTAATTAGATTGGAGGCAGGGCTTTTTTCAGCTGGAAGTCACTGGAACTCAGTTCTGGCACCCCTAAGGTGGGCTTCATCACCCTTCTAAGAGATCAAGGGAGGTGTTCATGGTGAGTTCTGGCATCTCTTTTTCTAGAAAAATAGCACTGATGAGAGGTACCCAACTAACAAGTCCCACGTACCTTCCCCATTTTCAAAAATTGGTGTTGCATTGGCTTCTTCCTAGTTCTCAGGTACTGTTCTGAGGGACAAGTTAGGTCACTTTGTTAGAAGATACTGTTTTACATTTGAGTTTCTTTTAAACTCTCAGGTAGATGCCATTGTCATGTCAGGATTGGCTGTCAGTTAAGGTTTTCTGTTGCATGTACAGATCACAAAGAGAACATGAGAAGATTTGTGCTGGGCTGCAGGGCTGGATTAAGACCTTTAGAGGCCCTCTGCACTTAAAAGCTTTTGGTGCCCCCATAGATATCTAATTCAAAATATAAAAAAAACCATAAACCATAAAATATTGTCTTCTACAATTATTTTATAAAGTTCAGCATGACTGAATCTTGTTTCTACATTTTTTGTTGCACTGAACTTCCATATTGTGGCCTGAAAGCGAGATGAGCACCACAACCCCATAGTTGCCTTTGAGTGGACTTAACTGTCCAGGGGTCTTTTACCTTCATTGTGGGAGCCTTTTTTTGTGGAACCTGGTTCAGCTGCACCATATGGTCCATGGTAAATCCAGCAATGGAAAATTTATCTAGCGTCCCCCTTCCCTTGATGCCCTAAGCATGTGCTTATTTTGCTTAATGCTTAATCCATCCCTGTACTCCAGTATCCTTCTTTCCAACCATATATTTCATGCAAGACAACAAGCAGAATATAGATAACCCTATATCTTGTGTTGTTCCCCTGAAACTGGTGTTCCGAGGCATTCTGAGGTAATATGTAGCCGTCATGATGACTAGTAGGCATGGATAGATTTATCCTCCGTTAATTTGTCCAATCCCTTTTAAAGCCATCTAAGTTGATGGCCATCACATCTTGTGGTTATGAATTCCTTCCTTAAATGAAGTGTCTTTACGTGAGACACTTTCTTTGGCTATGCTTTGCATTCACAAGAGTTCCATCTCCTGTTTGGAATGTCTAATATAAGACCTTGTGTTTTCTCTGGGGTTTTTGATCGTGCTAACATTTACTCATCTGTATGCATACATCAGGTTCTAATTATGAACACACCACATAATTAGCATCCTATGGGAGAGGAAACCCATGCATTCTAACATGTGACATCCTCTGGTGTTTAATTATCCACCATCATGGCTTCATTAATTGCTCAAATATGCTCTGGACTAACTCTGCATTTGTCATCATATGAGAGTTCACCACACTGTTTACTTGAGTTCTAATCTACCTCCAGTCTTCTCATCATCTGGTTAGTCACTGAAGAATGTAGTAGCTGAAGAATGTGCGTGCTGGTTGCCATATGCTATGATGAGGCATTTCAAGTATTAATTAAGCAGCATAAACTGTGGCATTACTGAGATGTCTACATGTGTGCGTATTGTGGTCATAGTGAACACTGTGCTAAATTCATCGGCTTCAGTGCAGCTATTCTAGGACAACTTAGAATTGCACAGGCCTTCTGAGAGAATCTTACTCTAAACCTTAAAACAAGAATCTTTTAGAAGCCCTGCGGAATGTATGGATACCAAAAACCAAATTTAGAATGTTGATGTATTTTGCATATTAGAAAATCAGGTAGGCAGAAAGAAAAATTATTTTAATGTTCACCCAGGGAGCAAGAGTGGGTGGAATAAACTGAAAAACAGACTTGTGATGGGAAGAGGAGAGCAGGAGAGTGAAATAAACAGATATTTCACTCATCAAACCCTCTACTATATTTGGTGCAAACCATTCCATTTTTAATTCAAGATGTATGAATGGGATTATTTGGGAAGAAGCAGTTGTAAGTCTACATAAAAGCATGTATGTAAAGGCATGTACCCTACTTGACTTGAAGCCTAGTTATATGAAATGTGTGTTTCTCTCTAGCAATCAAGATCAGATAAAACCCTGCCCAGCCAGCCAACAGAGAACAGGAGAGCTGGCCTGCAGTTTTGGAACTCCTTGCATACTCTGTCCTGATTAACCTAATCTTCAGAAAACTGGTCCAGACCTCATCTTTTCAGAATGACTTGTGGTGATGTAGATCCTTCTGATTGGAGTTTGTTGTTGTTGATTAGTTGGCCACCCCCATTGGCTTTTGTTGTGCTCCTTTTGTGCTGTTCAGCTCCAACGCCACATATTGTTTACTCCACCAACAGAGGCGAGGAGTGAAAATACCAGAGGAGAGAAAATGATTTCATTGCAGACGAGCTGGGCTTTTTAGCTCACCTGACAATTGGATACAATTTGTCAGAGATGAGAGGGCAGGAATTCATTATTTCAAAATGAGGTGACTAATTTAGTGTGCAAAACAGCTTAGCTACAAGCTCAAGGGATCTGTTTTAATGCGGTGTGCTTTGTCTAACAAACCTGTTGGATGACATAACTGCATCTCAGAGGTAAATCTCCTTCACTAATTGGATTTTTTAAAAAAAGAAAAGCTATGTTCATTCCAGCACCAAAGATGGGGAAGGGATATGAGGCACTATGGCCCTTGGGGCCATTTGGCACTTCCCTGTTCCTCCTAAGTTAAATGGATGTAATCAGAGGCAGGGCAGGAGGGAGAGTTGTGCTGGTGAACTGTCTGATATGTCAAACAACCACAGACCTGTGGGGCAGGTGAACATATACTGGTGTCCCAGACAAAATAAATAGTTGGTTTTGGGAGTGATAGTCCCATAATGTTCTCTGTGGGCCAATTCCCAAACCAGTTGTCAATATCCAGTTGCATAGGCTTCTGGGGCTATCCAAGTTGGATGCATCCTCAGGAATTAACTCTTTCCTTGGTCCAAGATCTGGAGAATCTCTTGGGAGCAGCAGCAAGAAACCCTGAACAGGTAGACAGCGATCTGGTACAACAGCGTGAGCAACAGCATCAACAAGAGAAGAGGTTCACCTCCTCTCACATCTGATAGGTCTTATCTTCCCCTCTTTGGCTTGAAGGCATAACCATTTATCTTGGCACCCTCTTAAGGTGAGCCTAATCAATATTTTAAGGTTTGAGAAGCGCCCTGGCTGGCTAATACTGAGGGAGACACTATTGACCAGGACATGTCGTGGAGCAATTGATAGTCTGGAGTTGTTTCCTGTGAGGTGACAGGATGCCACCAACAATAGAGAGGGTGCAGTCGTTGGGTGAAATGGGCAAAGATAATTATCCTTACACAGAAGGTTCTTCGTAGTGGGCGTAAATTGAAAATGGCAGCAGGTTCAGTTTGAAGGGCTGCAAATTCTAGGCTGGCATCCTTTTCATGTTTTCCTTTATATTCGTGTGTGTGTGTGTGTAAAAAGTGATGCCAGTATTCACATGGCTATAAAGTACTGTGTGTACCAACACAAAATGTCTGCCATGGGCAGCAAAAAGAGAAAGTGGTCCCAGTACTCAGTACCAGTGAGGACAGTCACAAAAGAAGCACTGGGTGTCGGTGTCCTATTTAATCAGTTTTTCTGCAGTCTAGTTTATAATTTGGGACCATCCCCATGTCCTGCGTGTACATTATACCATTGCATTTTTAATGTTTTGTCTGCATATGCATCCATTGTGTCGATTTTGGAACACATTGGAAGTCTAGAATGTTTGGAATGGGAAAAGCCACAGATCCTAATAAAATAAAAAATATAAAAATTGTCCAGTAGCACCTTATAGACCAACTAAGTTTGTTCTGGTATAAGCTTTCGTGTGAAGAAGTGTGCATGCACATGGAAGCTTATACAGTGGTACCTCTGGATGCGAATGGGATCTGTTCCGGAGCCCCGTTCATATCCTGAAGCAAACACAACCCGCGTCTGCGCATGTCACGATTTGCCTCATCCGCACACGCGTGTAACGTCATTTTGAGCATCGGCACATGCGCGAGCAGCAAAATCCGGAAGTAACGCACTCTGTTACTTCCAGGTCGCCACGGAGCACAACCCGAAAATACTCAACCCGAAGCTACTTCAACGCGAGGTATGACTGTACCAGAACAAACTTAGTTGGTCTATAAAGTGCTACTGGACAATTTATTATTATTATTTTTATTATTTCGACTGCGTCAGACCAACACGGCTACCTACCTGAATCTAGAATCATGGAAGGCACCACACTGAGCCACATGAAATGGAAGTCCAGTTATCTGAAGAAGTGTGTGTTGTGTATTGAGTCAAAGGATTTTATATCTGTATTATTATTGTCTGTAATTGAATTAGGGTAAAGTAACTGCCTTTTGGTTCCAGAGGGTACAGCTACTATTGGTTCATTTAAGCTGCTGTATTTGGATCCTCTGTCTTATTGGTTGCCTCCAAAAGGCAGGACTGTGATTGCCTGATATTGTTCCCTCCAAAATGTATCCCTTCTAGCTTGTTCCCTGTCCCTATAAATGTAGCTCTCCCCTCCTCAGGTTTTCAGTCTTGTTGCTTTTAATAAAGAAGTGTTACTAGAGAACTGTCTCCAGCATATTATGTCAAGAAAGCTGAAATCACAAACCCCACGTCACAACAACTGGCGACGAAGGTGGGATCCGGAATGCTGAGGAGTGGTTAAACGCAGCCCTGCCTCAGAGTCCGGATTGTAGCTAAGAACAAGACTCACTGGCCGGCTGAGAAGACGACCCTGCCCACAGGACAATGGAGAGTCCAAGGGTATTGGAGCCCTTCCAGCCATCAGAGCCCCACACGTGGGAAGACTACGTCGAACGCTTCGAGTTCTTCGCAGTGGCTCAAGGGATCACCGATGCCAGCAAAAGAAGGGCCACATTCCTGAGCTACTGTGGGCCTGAGACCTTCAAGCTGGCCAAGGCATTGCTTGCCCCAGCGAAGCTAAGTGAGACATCTCTCAAAGATATTCTTGCCTGCCTAACAAGCCATTTAGCGCCTACTGAGACCAAGATGGCCCGGCGGATGGAGTTTCATAAGAGGCAGCAGCGTGCTGGGGAGTCTGTATCTGCATTTCTTGCTGAACTGCGGAAGCTCGCTCAGCACTGCGACTTCCAAGATCTGGAAGAGACTCTCCTGGATCGGTTTGTCGGTGGTCTGAGCAGCAAGAAAGCCAGAAGACGCATCGTGGCTAAAGAAGAGGTTACCCTTGCTTCAGCCTTGAAGGAGGCCACTGCCACGGAGAATTATGAAAGAGAGGAGCTTGATGCCAGTCGCAGGGCCCCTAAGCCACAGATAGAAGTTGCGCATGCCATGGACGAGCTAGAGGCTACTCCGAGCCAGAGCCCAGTCTGTGGGGTTGAGTCAGTGCGTCAGGCCTGCACAGTGCACAAAGATCACCGAGGCAGGTGCCCTGGTTGTGGCGGAAACCATGAGCGGAAGAGTTGTCCTTTCCGGGACGCTATGTGCCGGACGTGCAGAAAGACAGGTCACATCGCCAGGGTCTGTAGATCGGCGGCGTTGGGAGCGACAGGAGCACCTAGACTGGAGCATCGCAGATCGCCCACAGCAAACCATGTTCTAAAGGACTGCCACTACGTAACGGAGATCAACGGGAGGGTCGTGCAGTTTCCAGCGCAAGGCAAGGCACACGTCAAGGTGAAGATTGAGGGTCAGCTGTGCGACATGGAGGTGGACTCCGGATCTGGATTCACTATCGTGTCGGACCAGACCGCGAGGACATTCTTCCCCAGGGGTAAGTTGCCCCCTCTGGAGCCCTTCCCGGCAACTTTGCAGTCATACTCAGCGGGCCGCATCCATGTCATGGGAATGTGTGCCGTGAGAGTACAGTTCCGGGACAAACAGGCGGTACTGAAACTGGTGATTGCGAAGGGCAGTCGCCCCAGTCTCCTGGGCACTGACTGGTTCCCCGCCCTGGGACTGAGTATATCAGGGCTTAATTCAATCCAAACCTGCCCCGAGATGAGCGAGGCATTATACAAAGAATTTGCTGGTCTCTAATGGAAAACTGGGTTGTTATAAAGGGCCCCCAGTTGACTTCGAATTGGACCGTGGGGTGGCCCCAGTCCGACTCAAACCAAGGCGAGTGCCATTTGCACTGCAACCCAAGATTGAAGCAGAGCTGGATAAATTGGTCAAGCAGGGAGTTCTCTCACCCGTGGACTCCGCTAAGTGGGAGACTCCAATCGTCACGCCCCTTAAAGCAAATGGGGAAGTCAGGATCTGTGCTGATTACAAATGTACTATCAATAAGGCACTCAGGGGAAACTCATACCCCATTCCAGTCGTATCACATCTGTTGGCTAAACTGGCTGGGGGCAAGGTGTTCGCCAAAATTGACCTGGCACAAGCTTACCAACAGCTGCCAGTAACCCCACAATCAGCGGAAGCACAGACTATTGTCACACATAAAGGGGCGTTCAGAGTTAACAGATTACAATTTGGAGTTTGTGTGGCCCCAGGGATTTTTCAAGGGCTCATGGAACGCCTGTTAAGAGGTCTGCCGGGGGTCTTGCCATTTTTTGATGATGTTTTGATTGCTGGAAAAGACCCACAGGAACTGGTTGCGCGTGTCCGTGCAGTGTTGCTCAAGTTCAAGGAGGTGGGGTTGCAACTAAAAAAGGAAAAATGCAGTTTTGGGGTGCCAACTGTGGAATTCTTGGGGTTTAAAATTGATGCATCAGGCATCCACCCCACAGATGCTAAGGTTAAGGCCATCATCGAGGCACCACGACCACAGAACAAGACGGAGTTGCAGTCATTCCTGGGACTTATTAACTTTTATCATTCGTTCTTACCCCAGAAAGCTTCGGTAGCTGAACCATTACATAGACTGTTGCAGAAAAAGAATGTGTGGCGATGGGGGCAGGAGCAGCAGAAGGCTTTTGACTCCTTGCAAGGAATGCTGAGTAGCAAGAGTGTCCTTGCTCATTATGATGAATCGAAGCCGCTGGTCCTGGCATGTGATGCCTCTCAATACGGCCTGGGGGCGGTGCTGAGTCATAGGGAACCAGATGGGTCGGAAAAGCCCATCTCTTTCTATTCCTGTACGTTGTCGCCCACGGAGCGCAACTATGCTCAAATTGACAAAGAGGCGCTTGCAATTGTGGCAGGAATCAAAAAGTTCCATGATTATGTGTACGGTCGCCATTTCTCCATTGAAACGGACCACAAACCACTGTTGGGGTTGTTCAACCCGAACAAACAAACGCCACAAATTCTCTCCCCCAGAATGTTGCATTGGTCTATATTCCTGAACGGGTTCCAGTACACCTTGACCCATGTGCCGGGGAAACGGTTGTGCCACGCTGATGCGCTGAGTCGATTGCCCCTTCCTGGCGGGAGCAATGAGGATCCTGCTCCAGCGGAGCACATAATGATGCTGGAAACACTTCCGGGGGCTCCTGTAACGGCTACTGATATTGCTGAGAAAACGAAGAAAGATGCTGTTCTCTCCCGTGTGCTCACTTGGGTGGGGAGGGGGTGGCCAGGTGGTCCGCATGAAGACAAATTCAGGCCTTATGCGACAAGGCAGCACGAGTTATCCATGCATAAGGGTTGTCTCCTGTGGGGAGATAGGGTGATCATCCCAGCACCACTGAGAAACAGGGTTCTTGAGACGCTTCACATGGGACACCCGGGAATGGTCAGGATGAAGTCGCTAGCCCGATGTTATGTGTGGTGGCCTGGAATGGACCAGAACATAGAACAATGGGTACGAACATGCAAGGCATGCCAAGAGGTGCGGCCAGAAGTGGCCAGAGCACCAGTTCACTGGTGGGAGCAGTCCAGATCTCCCTGGAGCCGGCTGCACTTAGATTTTGCTGGGCCATTCCAGGGGAAGGTCTTTTTGGTTATCGTCGATGCATATTCCAAATGGTTAGAAGTGGCGATGGTCCCTAGCATGGCATCAACTGCCGTAATCAAGGTGTTGAGGCAGCTGTTTGCAACCCATGGGTTACCTGAGACCATTGTATCAGATAATGGGGCAGCTTTTGTATCCCAGGAATTCAGGGCATTCTTGGCTGATAACTTCATAAGGGGGGTCACATCCGCGCCCTTTCACCCATCCTCCAATGGGCAGGTGGAGCGCATGGTAAGAACAGCCAAAGAATCCATTGCGTGCTTAATGGAGGGTAACTGGTCAGCTCGCATCGCGCGAATGTTATTTTTGCAGCATGCGACGCCGTGTACTGCGACGGGCAAGTCGCCAGCTGAGCTGCTCTTGGGTAGAAGATTGGTAACGGTGTTGGATTATGTCCCACCCGGATAAAATGCCAAACCGTAATTCAAGAGCAAACCCCCAGGCTGAGACTGACACAACAAGGTATTTCGCCCCTGAAGATCTGGTCTGGGTGAGGAACTATTCACGAGGTTCGCGGTGGGTGGGTGGTGTGGTCACCCGGGCTAGTGGACCTGTGTCCTATTATGTGACCTTGGAAAATGGGCAAGTTTGGAAGAGACATATAGATCAGCTGAGGCGCCGGGCGCTCAGCAGGGAGGAGCCTGATAATTCATCCCTGGCTAACGACGCAGAGCTGCAAGACCAGAGTGAAAATGGCCCAGAGGTGCAATCACCAGGGGTTTCAGCAAATGAACCAGGGTCTGCTAGTCCTCAGGATGACGAGGTACAGGTAGGGGACCCTGAGATGTCTGGGACTCCATCTGTTCCTGACGAAACCCCTATAGCAGCCCCCTACCACTGGTGACACCCAATCCAGAACCGGCAACACCTGTTGTCAGGAGATCAAGTAGAAGTTGTAGGACCCCACAGTACCTGAGAGATTACGTCTGCTGTGCTCACTAGGGGGGGAGGGGTGTTGTGTATTGAGTCAAAGGATTTTATATCTGTTTTATTATTGTCTGTAATTGAATTAGGGTAAAGTAACTGCCTTTTGGTTCCAGAGGGTACAGCTACTATTGGTTCATTTAAGCTGCTGTATTTGGATCCTCTGTCTTATTGGTTGCCTCCAAAAGGCAGGACTGTGATTGCCTGATATTGTTCCCTCCAAAATGTATCCTTTCTAGCTTGTTCCCTGTCCCTATAAATGTAGCTCTCCCCTCCTCAGGTTTTTAGTCTTGTTGCTTTTAATAAAGAAGTGTTACTAGAGAACTGTCTCCAGCATATTATGTCAAGAGAGCTGAAATCACAAACCCCACGTCACAACAGTGTGCATGCACACGCAAGCTTATACCAGAACAAACTTAGTTGGTCTATAAAGTACTACTGGACAATTTTTTTTTAATTTTTATTTTTATTTTGACTGCGTCAGACCAACACAGCTACCTACCTGAATCTAGAACCACAGATTCTAGTTCTTCTTGTCTCTGTCAAGGGATGGAACTTTGTTGCTATCATGTCAGAGAGACAAGATCTTACAGGGGAAGAGGTTACTTTGTCTGACTCTTATACGGAGGATAGACTGTGGAGCAAATTGTGGGGCAATGAACCTACAGTCTACAGTCAGCTCTGACGCACTATCAGAATACCTTTTGCAGTTGCATAATAGATAAGAGCTCATTTTGCTTCCTATGTTCTTATTTATTTTCTTTACAAAAAATGCTTCTATACTGCAATCTCATTAAAAATATCAAAGTAATTTACAACTATTTTACACACACGCACTCTATAAAATTTAAAAAATACTATTGCAAGCGATGTTCTCTTAATTGCCTTCATAAGCTTGGTGGCATAGAAAAAAAAATATCTAGCAGACGTTTGAAGCTTAAATTAGACGACGCCTGCTGAATCACTGTTGAAAAAGCATTCCACAGGACTGGGCTGATGACACTAAAGGTTTCGTTACCAAGTCACATGCAAGGGCACTGTTCCACAAAAAACGCTGGAGGGCAAATGGCTGCGAACAACAACATGCTGATAAATGAAAAGTTTGCAATAAAGTAGACAAAATATCCATACATTCTGATGATGATGATGATGATGATGATGATGGTAATAATAATTTATTATTTATACCCTGCCCATCTGGCTGGGTTTCCCCAGCCACTCTGGGCGGCTCCCAACAGAATATTAAAAGCACGATAAAACATGAAACATTAAAAACTTCCCTAAACAGGGCTGCCTTCAGGTGTCTTCTAAAAGTCAGATACAGTCATACCTCGGGTTGAAGTTGCTTCAGGTAGAGCGCTTTCAGGTTGCGCTCCGCGACGACCTGGAAGTAACGGAATGTGTTACTTCTGGGTTTTGCCACTCGCGCATGTGCAGACGGTCAAAATGACGTCATGTGCATGCACAGAAGCAGCGAATCGTGACCTGCACACGCGCAGACGTGCAGTCGCGGGTTGCGTTCGCTTCAGGATGTGAATGGGGCTCTGGAACGGATCCTGTTCGCATCCTGAGGTACCACTGTAGTTGTTTATTTGCTTGACATCTGATGGGAGGGCGTTCCAAAAGGCGGGCACCACTACTGAGAAGTTGTCTCAGTAGACAAGGCTTACGAAGAACTATATAGCTAAAAAATGATTGAAGCATCCTCTAAGCAGCTTGCAAATATAATTGTACTTGCACTGCATTTCGGCCAGACTTACAATGAACCATACGGCATTCTTCGATACATTATCAGCAACAACAATGATTTTATTTATACGTTGTATAAATGTATAAATAAACCATATATCATAAAGGCACAACAGGCTTCACCGTGCCTCTTGGTCCAAAAGGAAACACAGAACCTGGGTAAAGCGCCTTCAACGCCTGTTATCTCGCACTGGGGTGGCATCCATGTTGATTTCACATTAAAGGCGTAACAGGGACCATCACACAGCTTAAATGCACACTCAGATCTATTTTACATACACTTGGGGCTGACTATCACCACCAAGGAAAATAGCTTTGACTCCCCCAAACCTTACTTAAATTCTAGCACCTATAAATCTTTAACAGTGTCTTCATCCCCATAGCAAATACAACACACTTTAAACTATACCAAGAATTGTTGGCACTGAAATTACGACGACAGAATGTTTGGGAGGAAAGGAGATAATATTCTCTGCTTTAGAGTTTGTATTTTTGGCTTCCTTTCCCTCTGTCATGAATCATTGAATGACTTCTAATTTTCAGCTCCTTCTACAGAGAGGATTCTGTGTGGAATGATTATGGATTTAATTTGAACAAATTGTACTCTGTAACAGATTTCGAGGAAGGCTTAGATTTATTAGAGGGGGGAAAGCATATTTAATTTGTGAACATATTTAATGTGTGCTCTCTGTCTTGTTTTCCACAGCTGGTCGTTGGAGCAATAAAGTACTGAGGGTTGGTGGTTTATTCAAAATGACAGGAAAATCCCTTCAAGTTCTAACACACTGTTTTACAGAAAGCAGAAATCATATTTAAGGACATTAAATTAAGGTGGCCAAGATTTTGCTGCCAGAGGTGTATCTCTGGGTTGATTCACACACGCAGAGAGCACATCTGTTTAGCAAAATGTGTGAAATGTCTCCACTGACAATTATTGTTTGATTTAATGCTAGATCATGTGATAACTCTGACTGTGATGCCTAACCCATAAGCTTCCCATAGCAAATGTTTCCGAGCACAATTCAAAGTATTGGTGCTGACCTTTAAAGCCCTAAGCAGCCTCGGCCCAGTATACCTGAAGGAGCATCTCCACCCCCATTGTTCAGCCCGGACACTGAGGTCTAGCTCCGAGGGCCTTCTGGCAGTTCCCTCACTGTGAGAAGTGAGGTTACAGGGAACCAGGCTGAGGGCCTTCTTGGTTGTGGCGCCTGCCCTGTGGAACACCCTCCCATCAGATGTCAAGGAAATAAACAACTATCTGACTTTTAGAAGATATCTGAAGGCAGCCATGGTTAGAGAATTTTGTAATGTTTGAAGTTTTATTCTGTTTTTAATGTTCTGTTGAAAGCCACCCGGAGTGTCTTGGGAAACCCAGCCAGATGGGCAGGGTAGAAATAAATTATTATTATTATTATTATTATTATTTTATTAGACTGACCACTAATGGAGACAGACTACTAGACTGGGTAGATGCTTGGTCTCATCTGGCAAGGCAATTTGTACATTCTTAGGTTTCGTAGCTACTTTCTAAGCCAAGTTAAAAGAGGGGGATGGGCAACACATTGGGGCCTGGTGCAGAATACCCTGGTCTTGGGCTCCCTGGACCTCTTTTAAGCTTTCATTCTTCAAGAATTAATACAAAATGGCTCCTTCTAGGATTGAGTTTGTTCTCTAAACTCACACATTTCTTCCTCGTTCTAAGGATGCATTCCCTCTGCTGGTCCTAGTGCTCTTAAATAAACAGTGTTACACAATATGCTACAATGCCTCCTTCAGGCCTTTTGGTTCAAACATAAAAACATACACATTTTAAACAAACAAGGTTACAATCCAAAATGTCCCGTACACACCCATGCTTGTCTGGATATAGTGTTATTTCCTCTTCTCTAAACTGGCTGTTCAACCATATGCACTTAAAACTTCTCCTGTTTTCAAAGTCTGTGATTTTCATTTTAAGCTGCTGATAGTAAAGTTTCTTCGGCTGTCTAGGCTTGAAGAACTGCAGGAAATTTCTTAAGCTCAAGATCAAATACGGTTGTGGCCAATGCAAGCCCGAAGTAATGGGTCAATAAGGCCAGCCATGTTAGACAACGAAGCTGATGGCAGTAAAACTATGATTGAGCTCAGTGGCAATTGTCTGTAGTACATTAACTGGACAGCCTTTTCTGGCTGACCTCCCCCTCCCTTGCCCTCCCCTCCTTCCTCCCCCTCTTCCCAAATGCGTGGTACCTGCCATCACTGCAGCTAGTTGGCGCTATGGTTAGGTTCACACCCAATTTATTTCCTTCAGTTATATACTTTAAATGACATTTTTGTGCGTTGGTAAATGCAAAGAGAAACTCACATCATCAATAAATAGCAAATCCAAAATTCACAATGAATGCCACATGTTCAACAGTTGCTGGCCTTCCACCCAGCGGAGCATAGGCTCTGTCTTCTGTTCCATGTACCTCCTGCATAAAAACGTCATGCAGGTGTCTACAACACACAAGTTATGTCTATCCCTCTGGTGTTTGGGGGCTCAGAAGGTTTTGTTGATGTTTGGTTTTCCTGAAGTGGGTGGTGTGAGTGGGCTTTTGTGGCTGGTTCACTGCCACAAATGGTACTTTGTCCTCTGGTTCTTCCTGCTCCCAGCATTCCTGGTTCTCTCAGTCTGTCTGCTGTGCATGGTTCTGCTGCACATCAGCCTTGGACCCTGCCTGTTCTGTCCTTAGAGGACATTGCTGTATCTGCAGCTTGCCCTTCTCTCTCCTGGTATGAGCAGACACCTGGAAGTGTTATTGCTGCTTTGCAGGTTCTCAACCATTATCTCTGTCTGCACATGAACAGCATCTCAAGAGGGTTAACAGAGACAGTGGCATAGTTGTACAATCTCAGTAATGCATTGAACCTGGTCCCTTCCAGCTACCTGAGTCTCCCGGGCTCCTTTATGATATGATATGATAGGTGCAATCTGTGAAGAAGGTAGACTGTTCTTGGCATTCTACTCACCAGCAATTTTGCAGTAGAATATTCCATACCTGTAACTCTATACCTGTAACTTTGGGTGTGGCTTCAACTGCATAATTATTTCTTCAGGAAAATATTCCTTTGTCAGGAGTATGTGTGTCATATTTCTTTAGGCAAAGCATAACACACTGGTGTCCTAATGGTGCTTTCCCCCACAGTTTTCCCCCACTGACTAAAGATTTATGACCAGGGTCCATCTTCACTGGCATTCCAGATGTATTTACTGATGGCATCTCACTGTGGTGAACACAGCTGCTAGTAGCTCAATTTGGGCAGGGTGATGTGTCAGCTGCTGGACTTTCATCCAGTAAGCAAGCTCCTTGTCCATTTGTGGGAAGCATCTACTTTTAGTAAGGCTTGTTTTCTGTGATTATAAAATCTGAGGACTGGTGAATCGGATGCCTTTAGCTGTTGCGGTGTTATATTAGAACTAGCAGTGTTCTGCTAGAACAATCCATGAGCTGTTTTACTCACCAGTACTAGACAATATAGTAGTACCTTTGTTTACGAACTTAACCCGTTCCAGAAGTCCGTTCTTAAACCAAAGCGTTCTTAAACCAAGGCGTGCTTTCCCATAGCAGCGGGGGACTCAATTTGCAAATGGAACACACACAACAGGAAGCGGAACATGTTCTGCTTCCAAGGCAAAGTTCACAAATGAAAACACCTACTTCTGGGTTTGCAGCATTCTTAAACCAAGTTGTTCATAAACTAAGCTGTTCTTAAACCAAGGTACCACTGTATTGTCTTGTAGTAATTTAGGGTTGCCATATGTCTGGGAATTCCCAGACGTGTCCTCTTTTGGTGGCCCTACATGCCCATCCGGGGGGGGGGGATTTTATATTTTAAAGCAAATATCCTGGATTTGGAGTTTTATTTTTGTGCATGGGCTGCTCTTGTTCAGGTTCTGGCTCTGGCACGGGTGGCCAGAGCGATTGCCCTAAAAAAGCTGAATATCTTTTTGTGTCCAGATTTTTACCTCTTGAAATATGGCAACCCTAAGTAACTGCATGCAACTCACTGATGGTACTGGAAGCCCCAGGAACTCATGTCTTCCTGGTGCATGCACATGCAGTAAAATGTGTTCTATCATACATGATAATCTACAGAAAGAATGAGTGTTAAAAGCGTGGAAGTGCACTCAGTGTATGATCACCCCATTCAGAGCTGCGCTGTTAAGTTAAAATAGCTTTTAACTATTGTAGAGAGAATTGATATCACTTTCCATCTTTCTCTGTGTGCTTGACTCTAAAGAAAATGTGGTCACATGAATTCATTCTCTGACAGTGTTAGAGAGGCTGAGGTAGTTATTTTGTTTAATGGTATATGTATAGCAACATGATCCGTATATGCACATTAGGACTGCTCTGTGGAAGCCCTCAGAATACAGCTGAGAAATCTGCTTGCCTTGCATAGCTCTTAGACTCTGGCAAAGCAAGGAACATATTCAAATATATCGAGATGTTTACAGATCATCTTGCATTGTCTATGAAGGTCCCTACCCCCCTCTATAAGGGACACGGGTGGCGCTGTGGGTTAAACCACAGATCCTAGGACTTGCCGATCAGAAGGTCGGTGGTTCGAATCCCCACAACAGGGTGAGCTCCCGTTGCTCGGTCCCTGCTCCTACCAACCTAGCAGTTCGAAAGCATGTCAAAGTGCAAGTAGATAAATAGGTACCGCTCTGGTGGGAAGGTAAACAGTGTTTCCGTGCGCTGCTCTGGTTCACCAGAAGAGGCTTAGTCATGCTGGCCACATGACCTGGAAGCTGTATGCCGGCTCCCTCGGCCAATAAAGTGAGATGAGCGCCGCAGCCCCAGAGTCGGTCACGACTGGACCTAATGGTCAGGGGTCCCTTTACCTTTTACCTTACCCCCTCTATTAACGTCTGAATTACATTTTCAGGAAAACTACAACTTCTGGAAGCTCAGCAACTCCTGAGGATTTCTTAAGCTTACGCATTGACTGTAACAGCCACAACTAACAAATTTCTTAGCCCTTTTAAATCAATATCTTATGGCTCCAATAAGCGCACGGCGCTCCATGCACACAGGAGCTTCTTTGTTTAATTCTATGAATAAGAGAATATTCCTTGTGTGGTTGGAAACCTATGTGTTAGTTGCTGTTACAGTCAGCAGTCAATAGTTGTAGTCCTCCAAATGTTTATAGACATTTCCTCTCACAGCAAAAGAAAAAGGAGGCACTGGCAATTACCAGGTTATGAATCATACGGTTAGTGTGCAAATATTCAGGCCCAGCCCCAAATGTACAAGCAAAATATTAGGATGACAACGTTTATATGGGCATCAATGAAACAGATGCAGTTTGAGAGATTTGTCCAGGGATTCCTTGCAGAGCATCTTAGGATGCTTGGATACAAGTCCAGGCATGTGTGACTGTGGTCTGAGTAGATCTTGCCCTTACTCCATAGAGTAAAGGTAAAGAGACCCCCACTATTAGGTCTAGTCATGGATGACTCTAGGGTTGCGGCGCTCATCTTGCTTTACCGGCCGACGGAGCTGGCATACAGCTTCCGGGTGATGTGGCCAGCATGACTAAGCCACTTCTGGCGAACCAGAGCAGTGCACGGAAACGCTGTTTACCTTCCCACCAGAGCGGTACCTATTTATCTACTTGCACTTTGAGGTGCTTTCGAACTGCTAGGTTGGCAGAAGCAGAGATTGAACAACGGGAGCTCACTCTGTCGCGGGGATTCGAACTGCTGACCTTCTGATCAGCAAGCCCTCGGCTCTGTGGTTTAACTCCATGGAGTATAAGGCCCCAAATCTACTTTCTGCTTCTTTTGCAGTGATGTGACAATTTTGCTTTATTCAGAGGAGAAAGCTAAGCCGATCTCTATGTAGCAAACATTGAGTCTGACAGTTAAGTTTTTCACCTCAGTTCTCTCTGTAACTACTGCCATACTGAGTGAGAGCATTAGTTCCCTTTCATATCAGCAACTAGCAAAAATAGGATTCAAGGATGAGTCTTTAGGCACACAAGCTGAGCAAATAAATAAATAAAGTTAATCATAGCATTAAAGCATTATAAAAACATTGTAGAATACAAGCTAACATTACAAATTCAAAGCATTGATTATTGACGCAGAGTTGAGAAACCCTTATTAAATCCTAATTACCTGAATCCACAGGGCCAGGATGCAAGCAAATGATTGTATGTACCTCCCAAAAGGAAGAGTGAAAGATGCTCGAAGGATGCTCAAATGAAGGAATATTTTCACCCAATTTTTCTTTTGAAGGAGATAGTATTTCCTAAACTGTCTCGATTATCAAACAAAACAAGGCCACATTCCATAAAATTTCCAGTTGCATGAAGTGATTTGATAAACTATATGGAAAAATATACACACACTGCCGCTTCTACAATAATTTTGATTAAACATAGTCTACTGTCATCAAAGCAAAATAATTTTATCAACATCTAATAAAACTGCATTGAATACAAATAATTCCTGTTTTTATAAATCATATCTGGATAGAAGTTCCACAGACATATTATCGAAACCTAAATTATATGAGAATGTGTCTGTTTCATATCTGAGCATACTAAAAGTGCCAATATTAAAAATAGCATTCTCCATGAGCACAACTTGTTTAACTAGTCTGTAGAGTTGAATTAATTAAGTCAGGCCAATTAAAAGGTTTTCTTTTTATAACAGGAGACAAAAGAGCATTGGCTTCAAGATAGGGATTGGGGTTCAACAATCGTATGCGAGTCTGCCCTCCTGGCTCTGAAGGCCGTCACAAAAATAGGAGGATACCTTTTATTCCCATTTTAATATGTTTAACTGTGTTGCACTGGGGTGAAGAAAATCAGCAGCAGGGCCTGCTCCAATGTCGCTGGAACCAGCCAAAATGGATAGAAAATCGGGTGCAGCAGTGGGGGTATTTGCTACACTGGAAGTGTCTTGATGAAGGACTTTGGGGGAGAAGGTGTGTCTCCCACACTTCCTCCATCTCAGGTGTCTTCATCCAAGCTGCTACCATCATAACTTCAATATGAGAAATGAATGCAAATAACAATGTTGAAGGATGACAACGTAGACCCCTTAAATGCTATTGGGTCTGAGTAAAACCTAGTTGCATGCTACCCATTTGTCCCACTCATATGTCACCCTTGTTACATGGAACTCCTGGTGGTGCATGTGGTTCCTGTTAAGTTGTGGGTGAACATATCAGACGCCACAGTGATTCTCCAAACAGCTCTTGTTTATTCACAGGTCAGAACAGAACTGAACTGAACTGAAGGGTTCAGCCAGCCTGCTTATATAGAGCTCCAGTACAACGTAACTGTAACAACTTTCTGTACCTATCCAATCACAGAACGTCACTTTCGATCCCTTATTTGCATATGTGGACCTGAACTATATACAGTATCCCCCTGCTGGCCCAGGGTGAGAACTTCAGTACATAACAGTTCCCATCCAGGCAATGTTAGAACAGGAGCTTTGAGCTGAAAAACATTATGTAGAAATCCACCCTGGCCTGACTCATTTATGTCCACCCCTGCAGTTTCCCCCCCCCCCTCCTACTGGTTTGCTGCTCCTAGTGACGCATGAGATGTTCCTATGCTGAAATTGAAGGGTGATGGGGGAAACACTTTCCCCTTAAGCTGTTGTGCCTCTGTGCTTTGTTCCAGCACCAGTTATTATTTCTGAAATATGTACAAATAGCAGGCCTTTTCCCTCATTTGCTCTGCTCCCTTTCACCCCCCCCCCTTGGCTTCTGACACCCAGGCAGGTTTGAGAGATGCTCTCTCAATAGCTTGCAAAGCTGATGGACTTAAAAGTCTGACCTTTTGGTTTCCTGCCACCTTTACTTGATGTATGATTCAGTCCTACTCTGGGAAAATTGCTAAATTGTCTTCTAAGGTTAAAAACAAAAAACCATATGAAAGGAAAAGAGCTGAAAGCATTCCCACTCAGTCACGACTCTGACAGAAACAGGCTGGTTTGATATGCTTTTTCTTTTTCTTTTTTAAAACTAGACTTTGCACGAACAACAAATCTTCTAACTAGAAAATTGGGGAGAATTGCATGTTTGGAATGCTAGACTTGGCTTACCCTGAAGCATTTCCCCTTTGGGGATGAATCAATGAGAATATTGCATGGCATGTATTCAGCGTTAGAGGGAGTGTGTGGGGTATAGTTATGCGTTTCAATCGTAATAACGGGTGTCTGCATAAGAGTTTTTCAACCTGTAAAGCAGGGGTAGCTAAGCTGTTTTGTACTCCAGCTCCCATCAGCCTCAGCCATCCAGACCAACAGTCTGCAGGAGGAAAGTCCCACAACGTCTGGGGAAACCCCTGCTGTAAAATATGTAGTATACTTGTCTATAAAGAATACAGTATTTCTGTAGAGTTGGGGCTTGGCTGTACAGCCTGTTTCCCATCAACCCAAATCTTATTGAATCATTATTCTGCTGCTGGAACAGCCAATTGGCGCTGAGGGTTAAACCACAGAGTCTAGGACTTGCCAATCAGAAGGTCGGCGGTTCGAATCCCCGCGACGGGGTGAGCTCCTGTTGCTCGGTCCCTGCTCCTGCCAACCTAGCAGTTTGAAAGCACGTCAAAGTGCAAGTAGATAAATAGGTACCGCTCCGGCTGAAAGGTAAACAGTGTTTCCGTGCGCTGCTCTGGTTTGCCAGAAGCGGCTTAGTCATGCTGGCCACATGACCCAGAAGCTGTACGCCGGCTCCCTCGGCCAATAAAGTGAGATGAGCGCCACAATCCCAGAGTTGGCCACGACTGCACCTAATGGTCAGGGGTCCCTTTACCTTTACCTATTTAACCCTTAGCCGTGTTATTCTGTACAGCAGCTGAGAGCTAGAAATGAGCAGAAAACTTCCATTCGTTTCTAACCAGAATCTCCTCTTCACTGTTACATCCTTATTTGACAAGAAGATATATGGAACTGTTAGTTCTAAGTGTTACCCCATTACCTTCCCAACATGGAGTATGAGTTTTGGAAGCCAAGGTTAAGGTGACATGAACGTTTTAATTTTACACATGGAATTTAATATTCAGAGGACCATTTATTGCATCAGTTTTATTGTGCTTTGCATGTGTCCATATCCACCCTTGGTCCTAAGGATGGGGGCTGAGGGACGTTGGGAAGTTTTAGTTCAGGTCAAGAGCGCTTCCAGATAGCAGCAGTACTAGTGCAATGTAGAGATGGCAACAATAAGAGCCTAGACAGAAGTGAACTCACCATGGGAAAGATGCATCCTGGTTGCTAGGGGGAAAAGGGCAAACGATGGAGTTTCCAAGGACCAGAAAGCAAAGCAGAAGCAGGGAAAGTGCATTGCAGAGAAGGGGACCTCCTCACACCCCAAGATCCCTGTTGCCTGGCATTCAGCCATCAATCACAGTTCTGAATTCGCTCGTTGTCTAAGATACACTGAGAGGTGGAAGTAGCCAAACTGGCTCATCTCTCAGAATTTGCTTCGAAGGTTGCCTGTACATTCTGCTTCATAACTTTCTTTTTAGGATAGCTGGAGACTTGATTTTTTTTAAAGGTGAAGGCTCAGAATCTGGGTACTCTTCTGGCTGTAGGTCCAGGATATGGGTGTCCTTTGTACCTGCCTCTTGGTTGTCACAAACACATTTTTTCCAGTACAAGTGTAATGCTACCCATATTGGCTAGAACTGTCCTATGAATGGGAAGAGAAGGAGCCACATTGTTGTTCTGAAAAAATGCCCTAAGATTTTCTTTTGATTCTGCCCTGAGAACCTCTGGGTTGAAGTTATGGATTAAATAAATAAATGAATGTGCACAAAGAATAATGGGTTCATATCTTTAGTTGCCTCCCTAGTGCTTTGCTTTTTAGTCCCCAGCTCTGACTAGCTTAATAAAGCAGAGAAGGTGAAATTAAATATATGTGAATAAAATAGAGGATAATCATGACTCAGTATGGAAAGCGTTTTAAGGAGGCAATTTCTGTTACAGCTGCTTTGAATTTAAAAAAAAAAAAAAGTTCTGGGACCTTCCTGAACCTCAGCAAGATGAAAAATCAAGCAGGCAATAAAAAGGTAGAAAGCAAACCCCTTGTATCTGTGGGCGTTAAAATAGAATTAGCATGCAATTGTGACAGTGGGTATGGATATGAATCACAAAATACACTGCCTTCTTTTAAAAGGGTAACTTCAGTAAAGCAGACCAAACTATCAATTTGGAAGACGTATTTTGGATTTCGCCTTGATTCATCAGCTCATGCTGGATTGATTATAAGTTTTTGATAGAGTGCTTAATTATTTGAGGCACTATTTTGTTCTGTTTTTCAGTGCATGCTGCAGATGGGATATGTGATGATTCATCAAATGGAATAACAGCATAGCCTATTAAACAAGAAAGGGACACACACACACATACTTCCCAGATACCAAAGTTTGAATCTTTGTTGTTCCAAGGCAGGGATTTTCATACCTGAAGCCCTGAAGCCTCAGGAAAAAAGGTCAATGGCAGGGTGGGACTGGTTTAGTGCCTCTCACAAAGAGGGGTTTAAAGGTGGTCTCAGACCAGAAAGGAAAAGGTTGGGGATTCTTTCTACTTTCATCCGTCTCTCAGCCTAACCTACCTCACAGGGTTGTTGTGTGCATAGATTGTGGACAGAAACAGACAATCTTTCAATGATATGAACTCCTTCCTTCCTCACCCCTGCCATACTGTAAGCTAATGTAAATATCTATATGTGTGGCCTATATATGTACCACTGCCAGGGTTTATTTTCAGGGATGTGGGTGGTGCTGTGGTCTAAACCACTGAGCCTCTTGGGCTTGCCAATCAGAAGGTTGGCGGTTCAAATCCCTGCAACGGGGTGAGCTCCCGTTGCTCGGTCCCAGCTCCTGCCAACCTAGCAGTTCAAAAGCACGCCAGTGCAAGTAGATAAATAGGTACCACTCTAGCGGGAAGGTAAATGGTGTTTCCATGCACTCTGGTTTCTGTCCCAGTGTTCTGTTGTGCCAGAAGTGGTTTAGTCATGCTGGCCACATGACCCGGAAAGCTGTCTGTGGACAAACGCCGGCTCCCTCGGCCTGAAAGCGAGATGAGCGCTGCAACCCCATTGTCACCTTTGACTAGACTTAACCGTCCTGGGGTCCTTTACCTGGCTGGGGTCAATGAGAGTTGAGGGCATCATGTTAGCTACAGTTTGGAACCACTTTGCTTGAGGGCTCACCTCACCGCATGTATGCCCACCAACTGCTTCAATCTGCGGAGCTGGCACTAAGAAATGGATCTTTTAGTGTGGCATGACGTATACTTTGGAACGCAGGCAGACGACTTCACAGTACTTTTTTTGGAACTTTTTAGACTTCCGGGTTGACGCGATCGGATTAATGGCGGATTCCCTCCGAGCTCCGGAGGGAACCGGCTCCGCTGAGGACGGGTCTTGCCGCGCCGGCGACGCGGGGACCCTCAGAAACCACAGGTGCGGATACCTGTGGACTTGGTGACTCGGTGGGCACCTTAAGCGCCCTCCTCGACAGTCAAAGAGCCTTTTTAAAGGCTGCGGAGAAGGTACGAGGAGTGGCGTGGTGCTGAGAGTAGACCGCTACCTCAGTGGAGTGAAGCCGCAAGCCATTGCCGGAGAGCGTCAACTTTCTTCCCGACATTTGGACCGAAAGTAAACACCCCGTGAGTAAAGGAAATTCGGACTTTAAAAGAAATTTTATCCTTAATCTGGCGATCGGGGGGGATGTGCTAAAGGGAAGTCCGCACCCCCCCCTTCATATAGACAATCTAAAGCAAGGAGCGAAAGCCTAAGATCAGAGAGAAATAATCTCGTGTCTTTTGGAGACTGACAGAGATTCCATCAATTTACGTGAACAAGTTGCTGTTTTTTTTTTCTAAGCTGTGCTGGAGGAAAGAGGAGAGTTTTAGAAAACTTTTGTGTACCCCCCCCCCCCCCGAACCCGGGAGCACCCTGTATCAACTTAGCGCGAAAGAACAGGGTTTTGACAGCTGTCAATTGAGCTGTCAAACGGCAGGATTAAGAGAACTGTATTACTTTATATCTCTTGGATTTAAAAAGTGTTATATTCAACTAGAAGTGGTTGGAAACAAAGTAAACAACAAGGCAAAAAGACTGTTGGTATAGAACTTTAACAATGGCAATCCCTCTAGAGGGGACTGGAGACATTACAATGGATGCAGAAGGAAAACTACTAGCAGAAATAGAAAGAGCCTTCTTTCTCGTGGGAACTTTACAAGAGCAAGCTATGATTATGGACAAACAGTTGATGACCTTGATTTCTAAGACAAGTAACCCTGCTGATGGAATGAAGGAATTGACTCTGAAAGATTCTGCAGCTGAACCAGAAAAGACATCTTTGGAGTTGGAGGAAAAACAGGTCGAAGGGGAGAAAGTACAGATATTAAATTTCTTACAGGACTCCTTGCAGCCAAGGAACAGAGAAGCTCTTTGGATTACAAGTCATGGAGGGAGAAAAGCAAGGGAGGAAGCCGCTGGACACAATGGAATATGGGAAGTTAAAAAAATAAAGAAATATAACTGGGGCTTCCTCCTCTTTTCTGGATTTGATGACTTGGGGCTTTGGGGACCTTTGGCAGAACCTTGGCAGCAAGTCTTTTTAACTAGGACTGACCTGAGAAAGGATGAAGAGACCCCCCGAGACTTGAAGACCAACAAAATGGATTACCAACAGAACAGGCAGGGAGAGACTGAAATAGATTTAAAGGCCTCCGATGTGAGAAATCCGGGCTAGGGATCTTAGAAGAGGACAGCTATTTGGGAAGGGACAGATACCTGGGGCAGGGAGGGAAGGGGAAAAGTAGAATTTAAAACTTTATGATTTTTGGGTTTTTATAATGTTGATTCATATTTTAATACAAAAAAGGGGAAATTTTTGGTATAAGAATTTTGTTTGATCTTAGAATAAGGATCTAATGTATATAAGCAAAGGATTATTGAATTGGGCCTAACAAAAAGAATCAAATTTAAACATAATAAGAACAGGATTGGGGAAGGAAACAAGAACTTGCTGAATTTAATATGGAAATTGGAATGTATGGGGTGGGGTGGGGGGAAGTCAGAGAAAGAGGGTTATGAAAGCAAGGATATGAAAGCATTCATATGTGTGTTGTGTGTGTGTGTGTTGTTATAAAATGTGAAAATCCAATAATTTTTTTTTTTTTTTTAAAGAAATGGATCTTTTAGTGTGGCATGACGTATACTTTGGAACGCAGGCAGACGACTTCACAGTACTTTTTTTGGAACCTGCTAAAAACATTTTTGTTTAGGTCAGCCTATCCAGGCATGTAGAAGTTACATGTGCATTATTTCTTTTTAGTTGATTTGAATAATCTGTTGAATATTTTTAAATACCCGTTTTTAACTGTTTTATTTGGGGGGGTGATTTAATGTTTTAGTTTATATTTTGTAAACCACTTAAAGCTTTTATTACAATCAAGAAGGATGTGCAGTTTGTTAAATAAATAAGTGTTGACACCCAAGGAAATAAGGAAAGAAAGAGAAACCAAGCATAATTTAAGCATTTGAGCCAAGTGTGAATGGAATAGAACAGGCTTGTGTACTATCCCACATTTGAGGGTTTGTTTGTATGCAGTCAAGTGGTATGTAAATTTTATGAAATAAATAAATTCATTCTAATGACCCTGTACTTGTATGAGGAATTACAGTATTTCTTCATAATGGCACATTCCTGAAAGCTGTACTCTGCTGTAATGTGAAGTCATGTATTTTCCATCCATTTGTTCTACTCTGTTCTAAAACCCAAGTAGGTAGTTCTTCCCAAGTTTGATTAAACATATGCAACGAAAAGCATGTGTCTCCTACTAGCTGTCTCCTTGATATTCACAATTAGCCTGGAGAGCATGTGAGAGGACAAACTGTGCGTGGTGTCATGCCTTAGCTAGAGACAAGATGTGCACACACAGATTGTCAAACGCAGATTAAGGTTCTAGAGAGACCCTGGGGAGAAAGCTGAACCCTGATGCCAATTCTAGCTGCTCACATTAACAAGATTTCCAGAAGGGTTGCTCCAAGAAGCAGAAATAAGGACATTTTAAAACAATATTTCTTGATCAAAGAATTTTCAAAATGCCAGACAACAAAACACACAAAAAAAGAAAAACAGGCACTTATCACCCATTGAAAAACAACCAGAACTGTGTTGATTTACTGGAAATTTGTGTCCAAAAACAGCCTCTCCCTGCTGAATAGGGGCCATTGGGGATACATGCTGTTCTCTTCTCCATTCTCCTGAAGAAGTCTCAAAGAGGTTTATTCTTCTCTGTCTCTCTTTTAAAGCTTTTGTTGGGTGTGAGCCCTACCTACCTTGAGTCACTTTTGATACACAGTTGTGACAACTCAGTAGGCTACTACCAGAAAAAGGATCAAACAATTACAGCTTAATGAGAGCCTTGGCTCCTGGAAACCATTTTCCTATTTATAGAGCATCAGTTGCTATGGGACAAAACAGCCCCAAGTACTTCTCAGTAAGTTATATTTATGTGGCACTTTTATCATGCTGCAGGTTTGCAGAAACCCACAGCTGTATAAACAAGAGCCTGTTTTCTTCCAAGCATTTCAGTCTCTTTAAAACAGACGTTGCTACTTCTTGATGATCTTGTCCTTTTCTCACTATGTAATAGATCCTGTTTCTTAAAGAAGAAGGGGGAAAAGGGAAGATCATCAGCCCTGCTAACGTGCTGCGATCTCTCAGTTGGCTGCCCAGTACAACTATGGAAAAAAGCTTTCTCAATGAAATATCGGAAGGAAACGCTTAGACAAAGTGGTATCATCAAAAGCAAAGGAGCTACTGTGATGTGTAAAATGTTCCAACAGTTGCATGAGCAATGGTGTGGGCAAGCCTAGCATAGCATGATGTCCATGACTGCAGACTACTAACTGTAGCTTTATGATTTATGAACATGTAACTTGGGGGTTGTCCACATGATGACCAGTTTAGTGCATCTATATATCCAGCCATCAAGTAGATTTGTCAGAGAAGGAGGTGGAGAATGTTGGCGGCTTTTCTTTGGTTTAAGAACAGACTTCCGGAACAGATTAAGTTCATAAACCAAGGTACCACTGCAGTAGGTGCAGAGTCCCCAGACTCAGGTTAAATTGACCATGAAACTGCAGGCCTACGTAGCCTAAGTCTAACAATTAGGAGACAGGAACCTCCTATTTAATGTACTGAGGTAAACAAAAGGGCGGGATGGATTCCATGAAGGCACCATAGCAACCCTGTGTGTTGATTGGTGTCACCTTTTCATGGGTAATAGAGGGCACTGACAGTGAGCAACATTGTGATTGGTGGGTGGAGTTCCTAGAGTTTCCATGGGAGTGGCGAGTATTGTTCATTAAAGTTGCTGGTTGGTTTGTTTTTTCTCACTACAATTACTGGGCTTTTTGCTGCTGCTGCTGCTGCTGCTGCTAGGATCTGGACAAAGTTTTTGCCATCATTAGCCTTGCTGAGGTAGTAGAAGTAAGACAATAGGATTGACCTGTCCAGAACTCATGTCTTCAAATATTCTGGTGCATCTAAACAATATTTATATTTTCAGCCTGCAGGTTGATATTTTCCTTTCCAGTTGTCCAAGGGGCTGTACACACAAAGATGAAAGCAGAAAATATACACGTTAAATTGGGTCACACAGAAGAGGAGGTAGAATGCACCTTGGTCTTCTTGTGCATACATGGCTTTGATGTAAGTTGACAGAAGACTCAGTACAGTGTCACCAGAGCTCAGAAACTGCTCATGCTAATATAATTCCCTTCACAAAATGTGCCTAGAACAATGGTTCTTTTGAACACTGCCTAAGTTTCTCTCCAGTGAAGCTAGAACTACAGTACAGTACGTTACCTTTGGCAAGAGTAATAATCATGGCCATTCCTTCTGATACCAAATCAAGGCTTCCCATGCTCATGTTTAGGTAGCCAGAACTACTCCATACACACAAGAGATTCAGCAGACTTGGGATAATGCTGAGGTTTGTGGATGCACAACCAATCTTTAGGCGGAGGACCCTAAGAACTGATTGGCACACATGAGCCGTGCTGATGTCAACAGCACTTGTACCAAAGGAAAATATTGGTGGGTTCACCTGAGCTGGAACATACTTATTTTATTTAGAGTATTTAGAAACCCCCTTCCACCACCATCTCAGGCTCCCAGCACATAACAAGAAAACCCCATTTAAAATAATATATCAATTATATTGTGCAGGGAAGGATGTCAGGTCCATCTGTATCTTAAAAGGGGGGAAATCTGGGTAAAGAGAGGAAAGTTAAACAGGTTCCAAACAACATGGGTTGCAATCAATAGATTATTATTATTATTATTTATCAAATTTGTATAACGCCCAATACCTGCAGGTTAGATGCGACAAACGAAAGTGACTGCATTGCACTTTGGGACTTTTGAAATCTGTAATTCTGTTTTTCTATGGTTTCAGTGGATCTGCTCTGACTTTGCTGGATGTGGCTCTTGTCTACCTGCCATGTTACTCCCCAGGAGACTGTAAAATACCATTTAGAAAAATCAGCAACATGAAACCTTTTTATACATGTAAGGAAAGGTTTCATTTGCTAGTTGTTGCTTTGGAACACCTCTCACTAACTCCCCAGAAAGAAAGGAACAGAACGAGTCTTTAATATAACAAGAGATTACATTACTAGCTACGCCTGGCCAAAAGCTACATTAACAAGAGGGAACAGTCATGATAACACCAGTGACAGCTGGAGTTCATCCTCGCTCGATGCCTTCTCACTCTTCCGTGCAGATGGCTCCAAAGGTCAACTGATCTACGTCTTATATATGAGTTGCTCGCTGCACAATTTCTTACGCTAGCACTAGCTATTAATATACTCTTTCAGCGCTGGATGAGTAGTTGAACTCTTCCTGGGCTGCACAAGTCCAGCTTATTGGAGTCATTAGCAAAGTTCTGGCTGTGGATAGGGATTGGGGGGCGGGATTTGATTGGCAGTTCTCTGTTTAAAAATACTACTAAAATGCATATATTGGGGAAAATATATGCACGAAGAGGCATATCTTATTGAAAATAACAAACAGAAATGCATTATATTGGGAAAGGGTCTTGCAGAAAATGTTTATATTAGAAAAATTGCGTACAACATTTTATATATACAGTACAGTGGTACCTCGGTTTTCGAACATCTCCATTGATGAACATTTTGGTTTTCGAACGCCGTAAACCCAGAAGTAAATGCTTCTGTTTTTGTACATGCCTCAGAAGTCAAACATGCCACACAGCTTCCATATTGAGGATTGAGTTTTCAGTTTTTGAACGGTTCAGAACTTGAATGGTCTTCTGGAACGGATTACATTCAAGAACCGAGCTACCACTGTAACTATATCTGTATGTATGTAAAACCGCTGAGTGGGGTTATCCAGAATTTTGGAGTACACTGTCGGCAATATGTTGATAACACACAGCTCTACTTCCTTACATCTGCAAGTGTGGCAGAGGATGTGCTGGACTCTTTCTTGCCTAATGGACTGGATGAGAGCCAAGAAACTGAAGCTCAATCCAAATAAGACTAAGACTCTATTCGTGGGCAGTTCCCTAGACCCAGTGGATGGGAAGCTGCCTATTCTTGATGGGGTTACACTCCCTCTGAAGGAGCAGGTATGTAGCTTGGGGATACTTTTGAATCATTCGCTGTCACTTGAGTCTCAGGTAGCATCAGTGGCTCAAAGTGCCTTCCACCCTATCTGGACAGGTATACTCTGGTAACCTCTAGGTTAGCTTACTGCAATGCAGTATACATAGGGCTGCCTCTAAAGATGTTTTGGAAACTTCAGCTGGTGCAGAATTTCGTGGCCAGGTTGCTCGCCAGGCAGGGCCGTGGCTAGAGGATGGTGAGGTGGGCCCCTGCCAGGGGTGCAGGCAAGGGCTGGCACAAAATCAGCTAAAAATATGTCCATAAATATGTCTATAAATAAAAATATTGATTATTGCCTCATAAGAAAAGATTTTAAATTTTTTTTTTATAAATATTTATTAAGGTTTTTAAATATAAATGCACACATAATAAACAATCTTACTTCTTTTACAACAATTTCATCACTTCTTTGGACTCCCTCACGTCTCCCGCTCCCATTTACATCGTTAAAAATTTTTTCCAAACAAATTATCAACTTGTTTACAATCTCATGTCCACTCATTCAAATATAATCTAGCACTTCTTCCAAAAATTTTTTATATTTTCTTTAGTCTCACTTATCGTCAAATTTAAATCTAGTTTAGTGGTGGCCAGTTTTTTATAATCTAGCATCCTTCTTAACATTCAACCAAATTACAATGTTTTTGTAGATACATCTTAAATTTCTCCCAGTCTTCCTCCATCTTCTCTTCTCCCAGATCACGGATTCTGCTGGTCATCTCGGCCAGTTGCATATAGTCCATCAGCTGCATCTGCCACTCTTCCAGTGTGGGTAGATCTTGAGTTTTCCAGTTTTTTGCAATAAGAATCCTTGCTGCCGTTGTTGCATACATAAAAAATGTTCGATCCTTCTTTAACACCTTCTGGCCGACAATACCCAGAAGGAAGGCCTCTGGTTTCGAAAAGATTTTAAATAGAGGGTGAATTGAATGGGGGGGTTTTGGAGGAGAGGCGGAAAGAAGAGGTAATTTTCCCTGACTAGGGGGTGCAATCTGGATGGTTCTGCCAGGGGCGCAAGATCACCTAGCTACAGCTCTGTCACCAGGGCAAGACGATTGGAGCAGATTACATAGATCCTGGCCTGCCTGCATTGGCTACTAATTATTTTCTGGGCTCATTTCAACCTGCTGGTTTTGACTTATAAAGCCTTAAACAGTGCAGAACTGTGATTTCTCAAGGACCACTTTTCTCTATACAGTGGTACCTCTGGTTAAGTACTTAATTCATTCCAGAGGTCCGTACTTAACCTGAAACTGTTCTTAACCTGAAGCACCACTTTAGCTAATGGGGCCTCCTGCTGCCACCGTGCTGCCAGAGCACGATTTCTGTTCTCATCCTGAAGCAAAGTTCTTAAACTGAAGCACTATTTCTGGGTTAGCAGAGTCTGTAACCTGAAGCGTATGTAACCTGAAGAGTATGTAACTCGAGGTACCACTGTATATGAACTGACCCAGACCCTGCAATTATCACCTGAGGCCCATCTTCGTGTGCCTCCCCCATAAGAGGTTCAGAGGGTGGCAAAAGGAGAGCAGGCCTTTTTTCGTTGTGGCTCCCCATTTGTGGGATGTTTTTCAATGCAGCCCAGCAACAGAAGCATGCAGCTGTATTGAGGACCAGGTGTTGATAACCCCTGTGCCCGCCCCCACACCGATGTTACGCTACTGTACTGTCCTATTCACCTCTTGTCTTCCATGGCATTTGCATTTATGCCCCAAATTATACTTTCTTCCTAAATTGCTGGTTTTACTTTAAATTGTGTGCTCTAGACTTTGTGCATCTATTACTGTTTTATATAACTGGGGAAGATTACCATAGGAAACAGGGGCTTAAATAGAAATTAATGCTTGATGGAATTCTGGCACCAAAAGATAGCATCATAATTAGTTTCTATATTTCACATATTAATAACTTTGCATAATCCTAGGCATACTTATTTTACTGCCGGGCAAGGCTAATTAAATGTGCTATAACATCTTCCCTCTTCTCCGGAACATATGAAGGCATTTTAAATACCCACACTTTATTGAAGAAAATTTTATTACTAAACCTTCAGACAAGAGGATCATGTTCTCTGTGAAGAATTGATAATTTCCACATAACTTAGCTGGAAGTTTTTAGAGCCACATTTTTTTAAGATCAGGCTCCACCATTACTGTTCATGTTCTGTGTTTTTCCTTGGCAATCATTGTTTCCCGCTTTCCTAACTAGCTTGCTGAGACCCAACTCAGCTTTGTCACAAGTTCTGCCTGGATTCCAGGAAAATTCTCCAGAAGGATGGCAGGGAGCACTCCAAAGTTATTCAGGCAGAAAGACACTGTAGGTTCACAAAAGTTTAAGCAGAATGAAGCAGTAGTAGATTGCACCCTTTGAGTACCCATCTAATGGTATTATTTGTGGATTGGAACTGTTGGATGAGTACTCCTGCAAAATATGTGATTGGTTGGGACATGATTTGGCTGTATAGGAAACCTAAAGGATGGATCGACATGCATAGACAGTACTGGTGTAAAATCCTGCACAGATCATGTTGTAAATTGAACTCCAACTGGATGTTTTGAGATTTCTGGAGCAACCATTGGCCCATGCCTCTTCCTGCACAACCCAACCCCACCCCAATGCCTACAATCAATGATATGAGAGAGCAGTGATAAATCTGAGGAAAAATATTCTTCCTTTCCCTTGTATTGACAGGCTTTCATTTGCTGGTAGTTGGCAACACAAATGGCATTCTGAAAAAGGTATGTGCTTATAATATGACGTTCCTGGCTAGTGACCTATTTGAGCTCATAACATCACACACTTAATAAAAATTAGTATGTAGAAGGATAGCTCAGTTGGTTAGAACATGGTGCTAATAACACCAAGGTTGCAGGTATGATTCCCGTATGGGACAGCTGCATTGCAGAGGGTTGGATTAGATCAGTGGTTCGCAGTTAGGGAAATTCCCCACATAATTCCATCACTAATGTGTGCAGTTCTGAAGTACTATGCACAGGCAATCATAGCTATAGAGTGAACAGGCTTCCTTGGAGCAAGGATAGCTTTGGGCTGCTTGTTCAACCTCCAGGCAGTGTTGAAGTATTTTTAAATCTCTTCAGATTTTTATTCAGGCTCATATGTTAGTCAGTCTTTGCATTGTCCTAAGGAAAGAGGAAAGGCTGCAAAGATGACTGACTGGATGTATGCTACAGAAAGGCTGTTTTCTCCCTCGCGTGCTATTAATGACTTGGGCCCACTCAGCACTATGGCTAAGTTAAGTTAGGGGTATTGATTTCAGTCCCTGTCTACTGCACGTATGAGAGGGCTCGTCTGATGAATGGAATGAGTCAGCTAGTTTGCACACAGAAGCAATGTATCTTCTGCAGTATAGTGTAAAACCAATTAGGCCTCTTCTTAGCAGAAATGGTTTTTAAGAAAGAGGGTGAGGGGTAGAGAAATTTGTTCAGTCCACACATGTTTTAAGTGAAGCAGCTTAATTTGCCAGGGCTAGACCTATATGTAGATCAGAACACAGTTACTGGAGTGCGCACTTCCTGGAATTTTGTGGTGCAGTTTCAGTTTGAAAAATGTGTACAAAAACGCACATTTATCGGAAAGCTGCATGGTTTTTTTGTTTTAGTTTTGTGGGTGGGAAATGCATTGGAAAGTACAAAAATGCAGTGCTTTTTTTCTAAAAAAAAAATGTTTAGGGGTACTCTCATTTTCCTACTCATTTTTAAATACTGCCCCTCAATGAGGCCAAACTTAGATTCACAAAATGTTTAGAGGTATGCATACCCCTGCATCCCCCACAGGAAAAAAATAACTGCAAAAATGTATTTTTAATGTGTCAAATGCATTAAAAATGTGCACAATTTAAATGCTAACTTTTCATGCTTTTTTAAAAATGTTAAAAATGGGGTAGAATGGACCTGTGATTGAGTACGTGCAAAAATGTAATGGGACAGAAATAGGCTGATCCATCTATGTTTAGTGGGGAATATAACCTTTTGTTTGCTTATGCTGGCCTGAACTCTCCCCGTGTGAAATGTCTGGGAGCCTGCTGGATATTTTCTTCATGTTTTATTTTTTAACTTGTAATTGTAAACAGCATCTCTGCATTCCCTGTCCATGGTATTAATTCACACACACCCTGCCCAGCTTTTTGAACCTTCCCAGTTGTACACACCTTGAGCATTCCCTCTATCTACTCATTGTTCACCTGTGTGGAGCCTTTTACCAGCTCTGCTCCATAGCACATGAAGCATGATGGTGTCTGTCACATAGACATATGCATTTGTAAGGTGGTAACTAACTGACACGGGACGCGGGTGGCGCTGTGGGTAAAAGCCTCAGCGCCCAGGACTTGCCGATCGAAAGGTCGGCGGTTCGAATCCCCGCGGTGGGGTGCGCTCCCATCGCTCGGTCCCAGCGCCTGCCAACCTAGCAGTTCGAAAGCACCCCCGGGTGCAAGTAGATAAATAGGGACCGCTTACTAGCAGGAAGGTAAACGGCATTCCGTGTACTGCGCTGGCTTGCCAGATGCAGCTTGTCATGCTGGCCACGTGACCCGGAAGTGTCTGCGGACAGCGCTGGTTCCCGGCCTCTTAAGTGAGATGAGCGCACAACCCTAGAGTCTGTCAAGACTGGCCCATACGGGCAGGGGTACCTTTATCTTTACCTTTAACTAACTGACAAGAGTCCTACTCAGAGCAGACCAGTTGGGTTGTATCCAATGCTCATCATATTTACAGTAGACTCTTTGAAATAAATGCCCATGCAGAGACATCACCTTGCCAACAAAGGTCCGTATAGTTAAAGCTATGGTTTTCCCAGTAGTGATGTATGGAAGTGAGAGCTGGACCATAAAGAAGGTTGATCGCCGAAGAATTTATGCTTTTGAATTATGGTGCTGGAGGAGACTCTTGAGAGTCCCATGGACTGCAAGAAGATCAAACCTATCCATACTTAAGGAAAGCAGCCCTGAGTGTTCACTGGAAGGACAGATCTTGAAGCTGAGGCTCCAATACTTTGACCACCTCATGAGAAGAGAAGACTCCCTGGAAAATACCCTGGTGTTGGGAAAGATGGAGGGCAGAAGGAGAAGGGGACGACAGAGGACGAGATGGTTGGACAGTGTTCTCGAAGCTACCAGCATGAGTTTGACCAAACTGCGGGAGGCAGTGGAAGATAGGAGTGCCTGGCATGCTCTGGTCCATGGGGTCACGAAGAGTCGGACACGACTAAACAACTAAACAACAACAACAACATAGGGCAACTAATATCAATGGGTTTACTCAGTGGAACTTAGCTGGATACAACCCATTGAAATTAATGGACTCAAGTAGGTCATGACTAACTTAAGTCAATGTATTTTAATGGGCCTAACTCTGAGTATGACTTAGTTGAATATTACCCATCATCTCTAACACAGTGGTACCCAATGCAATGCCTTCCAGGTGTTGTTGGACTACAATTCCCATAATCCCTGACCATTGCCCATGCTTGTTTGGGACTGATGGAAGTTGGGGGTCCGCATTAGTTGTTCCTGCTATGACATATGAAGTATCCCTCTGCCATTTAGTCAAGGACCGCTTTATAAAGCTCTGTCATGTCAACTGTGGAGATTAGTATTTCCTCACACATCCCACCTTCCCTGCAAGCTCAACTCTGAATTTCTGCAATCAGAGTTTCCTTACCTCTCTGATTGGGCCATATTGATTTTCAGGTCAATGTTTTATTTTTGCTATAGGAAAAAAGGACACACACCTTCACTCCCGATGTCGCAGAGAAAGCTGCAGAATGAATGCACCCTGCAATTGTCCTTTCCTTTGGCTCTCCTTAATAGTTTGAAGCGGTAAGCCTGAGCCCATTAATAATTGTACAGAAGGCTCTGAGACTCTCAAAATAAAAGCCAGTCTGCCACTTTTCATTTACCTGTAACATTTCCTGAATAGAACAATATAAGTTATGTTCCTCAGTGGCCTAGTCTTGGCTGAAAGTCAATAAATGTCAGATGTGGCCAAAAGTAATTGAACCAGCAGCTGTTGCTCTTTTTGATCTGGCTTCTCTAACAGCACAGAGGACTATCCAAGTGGTGCCTTGTGAAACCATTTATTCTTGGTTTCAAAGCTAATTTTTCTGGTAATGTCTTTCCTACTACCTCTGGCTTCCGTTAATCTACCAGAAAGAGACCCCAGGAATAGGGTTAGGGGGTTGGCTAGGTCACTCAACTGTTTTCCCAATAGCCTCTCTAACACCTCATCTGTGATTTTGTCTGTCATTTTGCAGTGAAGTATGTTCTGAAAGTGGTCTTGTGTGACTAATCCTAATATACTGTGAGCTCCGATTCCATGATTCACTCACTTGCAAAAAGGATCGCAATGTGTACTTTGCCATTGAGAGAAAACGGCAATATTAATTTGTATCCTGAACTAAAACTTTTTGCCATTTGTGACTTAGAAAAAATCAATCTACAGCAAAAATTTGTGAGTGGGGGATCGGGGAATTAATTTTATTTTTTTAAAGAACCATTGACCTGCCTAGACCTTGAAGGGTAATTATTTTCTTACGCTCACCCGACTTCTCCTAACAGTGAAAAGCTCCAAAACTGCAACACTTACCATTGTTTGGTTTCCTTTGCAAGGAGATCTCTGGAGATTTATTGTGTTTATTTGCAAATATGAAGTTGAACATAGGTGGAGGCACAGCTTAAACACATCAAGGGATAGCCAAAGTCTACTGCTCTCACATTAGATCTCCAGGGAGATAGCCGATAGCTTAACAGCTCACACTCAGATCTCTGGGTCACTCTGAAATTGCGGTCTGTGGGCCTGAAACTGCCATCTGTCTCCACACACAGACACCTAGATTGCAGCTTCCTTTGTTAGTAGGGAGGGGGGTATTTTGTAGCCATTAAGAACACTTAAGGGAAGTAATCTAACAATTAGTTCCCACGAAAACACACTGGCAGTCTATTGATATTTTTTTGCTTTAGTGCAACCAACCCTAATAGCTTCAGTTACAGAAACACACAACAGTATATGCCTCAGCTCTCAGTTTTATCCAGTTTTAGCAAGCACTGGAATGATATGTAATATGGCAAAATGCACCTTCAGCTATATTTTTTCATGAGTGTAATCAATAAGTGCTGCTCTAAAAATATTGAGCGACCTCTCCCTTTTGTACCAGGGTTGCAGTAATAAACAAATGCTGGCTTCCTGTAGTGAAGATTCACTAGCGGAAATCAGGAAACTGATGTTTTGAACAGAAGGATGTTCACACGTTGTAATACTTTTTATTTTCTTCTGTGTTCTCCCACACAGCTCAGTTATGGATTGGTCCATAAGATTGAAGAGAACAGATTGGGGCTGAAGAGAATGGATAGGCGGCGAGTTATGGTATTCAGATTGTAATAACGTAGTGGTAGAGAACATGGTTTGCATGAAGGTGCCAGATTATTATTATTTTTTAATTGTTTATGCAGTTTCCATTTTTCTTTGTACACATCATACTTTACCATCATACATAATTTTTGTGCAGACTTCCCAACCTGACCTTCCATGGCATTATTGATGAACCTAACATTGCTGCTTATCAGTTTATTAGTCCACTTTACTTTTCCTCTTCTAATCCTTCATTGTATTTAACTGTTGTTCATAGGAATACAGTGGTACCTTGGGTTACATACACTTCAGGTTACATACGCTTCAGGTTACAGACTCCGCTAACCCAGAAATAGTGCTTCAGGTTAAGAACATTGCTTCAGGATGAGAACAGAAATCGTGCTCCGGCAGCGTGGCAGCAGCGGGAGGCCCCATTAGCTAAAGTGGTGCTTCAGGTTAAGAACAGTTTTAGGTTAAGAACGGACCTCCGGAACGAATTAAGTACTTAACCCGAGGTACCACTGTACCTCTACTTGTAAATTGATTTTTAGTATCATTAAAAAAAAAAATTCCCCAAAACTGTCCCATTCACACTTTGTCTTTTTTTAATCTTGATTCCTTATTTTGGCTGTCATATTTGCAAATTCTGTCAATTTGTACAGTCATTGTTCTGTCCCTGCCATCTCTGGTTACGAAGATCGCATACCAGATGAAACAAAAAATGCCTTTCTGCTTGAGACCTTGGAGAGAGCCATTGTCAGCTTCTGAAAAAATAATGTCATTTAGACTTGTGGGGGGGGGGAGTGTTTTACTATTTACAGTCAATCCTATGTGTTTTCATTCAGAAGTAAGCCATGTTGAATTCAGTGGAATTATGTGCTGGGTGAATGCAGGACTTAAGAGGGAGATGGAGGGGATGGTGTTCATCATGCCTCTCTCCTGTGCATCAGCAATTCTTATTGTTTTGGTCTGAGCAATTATTCTTTTTCCATTGTAGTGTGAGCAATTGAAAAGAAATGAGAAATGCTCTCCTGACTCTTTAAATTCTACTTCTGTGCACTGTCTAATTAATTCAACAGGCACACAGTTTCCCCACGATAACACCTCACATCATGTTATATTTGTCGACAATAAAATCAATGTAGCAATAATTTGCAATGTTTCATACGTTTGGTAAATTTAATCTCCAATTCTGTCAGGTTTCAGTTCAGTATCGCTTTGGAGAAACTTGCCTTCTTTTTCTTTTTGATACAACAGTCCAAATTCAGAGGATAATCTGGTTTCAGAACATTTGAACTTTGAATGAATGAATGAGAACATTTGGGAACACTGGCATTTGAGATGAGAAATGGGGTTCTGTATTCATTGGCTATGATTCAAATTTGTATTTTCTCACTATGTAACAGAAGATGGTTGGGTAGATCAAGGAAACACTTCCGAGTTTGATTAACAACAGCAATGTTTTGTAGTACACAATTCCTGGTGCTGAACCTTCTGAAGTTCAAGGCCCAAACAAGAGTGCATTTTTGGGTGCTTTAATTATCACTTCAGAATATTTTCCCACAGCAGTTCATCACTGTTCACAAGTTATGCTTGTCGTTATGTCCCATCAAGCGTTATATCCCATGTGGGGAAGGGCAGATCCACATTTGCATACCTTGATGCATAGCCATAAAGCTTTATAACTAGACTTAAATGTGATCCCAACGTGATGCTCTTAATAATAATAATAATAATAATAATAATAATAATAATAATAACAATAATAAATTTATTATTTATACCCTGCCCATCTGGCTGGGTTTCCCCAGACACTCTGGGCGGCTCCCAACACAATAACACAATAAAAACACAATAAAACATGAAACATTAAAAACTTCCCTAAACAGGGCTGCCTTCAGATTTCTTCTAAAAGACAGATAGTTGTTTATTTCCTTGACATCTGAAGGGAGGGCATTCCACAGGGTGGGTGCCACTACCAAGAAGGCCCTCTGCCTGGTTCCCTGTAACCTCACTTCTCACAGTGAGGGAACCACCAGAAGGTCCTTGGAGCTGGACCTCAGTGTCCGGGCTGAACGATGGGGGTAGAGACGCTCCTTCAGGTATACTGGGCCGAGGCTGTTTAGGGCTTTGAAGGTCAGCACCAACACTTTGAAATGTGCTTAGAAACATACTGGAATGGTGGTCCCCAGACTCTGGAACCACCTCCATGAAGTTGTTAGACTGGCTCCCCGCTTATTGTCCTTTTTTGTTCCAACAGGCTTTTCGGAATCAGCTGCTTTTCATGAAAGGGCTGGTCCAATGCTGTTGTTCTTGTAACTATTTGTATGTTTAAAACATATTTTTTTATATGGACATAGTTTTAATTCTATTTATGTTTAATTGTTTTTAATTATTATTTTTTCTATGTTTTTAGTGATTCGTGTTTTTATCTGTAAGCTGCTTTGGGTCCTGTCAGGGAAAAGGTGGGGAATAAATTATTCTTCTTCCTCTTCCTCTTTTCTTCTTCTTCCTCTTCCTCTTCCTCTCTTCTTCTTCTTCTTCTTCTTCTTCTTCTTCTTCTTCTTCTTCTTCTTCTTCTTCATGGTTTGACAGTGAATAAACCTCCCTGTCCCTGCATTACCTGTCCCTGCCTCATTTCCTTCACTATCCTCTCCACTGATCACACAGCCCAGTCTCATGCAGCACTCATAAGTAAGTCCTACTACGTATGAGGCTTACTCCCAGGTAAATAACTGCAGCCTAATGTGCTTATAAGAAATCGGTCTATTCAGGTTAAAAAAAAACCAAAGGTAGAATTTGGTCAAACAGAAGGAGAAACTTCTACACAGTAAGAACAGTCTGGCAATGGAACCCAAGGAAGTTGGTTCTTGCCATTGCTAGAGTTTGGATATCCATGCTCTAAACCAGTGTTTCCCAAACCTGGGTCTCCAACTGTTTTTGGACTACAACTCCCATCATCCCTGACCACTGGTCCTGGTAGTTAGGGATGATGGGAGTTGTAGTACAAAAAAAAACACAAACAGCTGAAGACCCAAGTTTGGGAAACACTGCTCTAAAGGATGCTCTAGCTTTGGGTTCCCTGCACTGAGAAGGAGATTGGACCAGACAGTCCCTCTAATTCAGTATTATAAATATAGTTAGTTAGTTAGCTAGCTAGTTGGGAAAGTATTGCTACACATAGGTTTGTGTTTTTTGGGTAATGTTTTGTTGGAATTTAGACATTTGGTGCCATCAGGACAACGCGAAGAATCACCTTTCAAAGATAGCTGGAACTGTTTGTGGCAAGGCTATTTTTGATGCTGAAGACAACCTTAGCCTGCCCCCTTTCTTTTGTAAGTAGAATTATTTTCCTGACTGAATGTCTTTTTTTCTTTCTGAAAAGCTATGCAGGAAACCAGTCACCTCCATCTTCCTTCCTTCTTCCCTTCCTCTTTTCTTTCTTTCTTTCTTTCTTTCTTTCTTTCTTTCTTTCTTTCTTTATCAGTTTTAAAAGCTCAGAGCTGCTTACAGTTAAATTTATTACAGCTCCTTTCAAAAGACACTGGAAATTGTGTAGATGCAAGAGAAACAGGGGCTGTTAGTGCTGCTGTTGTGAATCTTTGAAAAGGCACACTTCCTTTTGCCACCAGAGTAAAGAAATGTTTTTCTTTGCCGAGATATTTGATGCTGTGCAAAAATAAGATGAGAAATCCTCAGAGGTTCAAAACAATCACAGAACAAAAAGCATTTCATCCTTTCCACAGAGATGCACTTGGTGGTTCTCGCCCCGCTGCCTTCATCGTAGCCACACCTGGCTGAGTCGCCTGGGTGAACCCTTTCTGTCCGGACAGCCCCCCATCCGTGGCTGTCTCAATCGCTGGCAGAATCCGTCAGTGGGCATTTCTTGAACTTCTTCCAGCAAAGAAGTTCTTTGACGCCAAGTCTCCGCCTACTCTCCCTGCGTGGAAGTCTTCTGTGCAGGGAGGGTGTGGGCAGTGGAGGACCCGTGCTCTCCCCGCTGGTCTCCGGCGAGGAGTCATGGAGCCTCCTCACCGATTCCCCCACCTGCCCCCCTTCTCCACTGGTGCTACGCTGATTTCCTTCCCCCGCAGATGGGCTGCCTCTCTCCCTCCTGGGACGCTCTCCAGCATCCCTCTGGAGCCCTCCCTCCTCCTCTGGCTCTGATGGCTGTTCCCTGACACTGTAGTTGAGCTTGGTAGAAGCAAGCATTTGAACTGTAGGTAGCATAGTTTTTGAAGCAAAGACACATTTCCCTTTCTTGTTCTTGTTTTTTAAATTTATTTTTTTAAAATAAAAAATTAAATTGCTGGGAAAGCGAGAAGTAATACATAAGCCAGTAATACATAACATCTCCAGGTGGGAGTGGGGATGATGGCTGTCTGAAACCCTGGAGAGCCACTTCCAGCCAGTGTGGAAAACACAGAACTAAGTGGATCAACTGTGTGATTCAGTTGTAAGGTTGTGTACACACTATACCTTTAAGGCACTTTCGAGGCACATTCTTTCCCTCAAAGAATTCTGGGAACTGTAGTTCATCCCTCAGAGAATTAGAATTCCTAGCAGCCCTTAATGAACTCCAGTGCCCAGAATCCTTTGAGGGGAATAATGTGATCTCAACGTGCTTTAAAGTTATAGTGTATACAGAGCCTAGCTTCCCATATTCCTCCAAAAGAGCAAGCTCCCATGTTGGGGAAAGTTCCGCTGGATGCTTTGACTTCCATTCCACTCCAGATTCTAGTAAGTTCACCCTGCACTGGCAAATCACTGCAGCAATTATCATATGAGTTGGATCGGATGTGGGAACAGGTCAGATTAATAAATCATAGGCACAGGCTATGAGCTTCAAGTGGAATAATAATAATAATAATAATAATAATAATAATAATAATAATATATTATTATTATTATTTATACCCCGATCATCTGGATGGGTTTCCCCAGCCACTCTGGGCGGCTTCCAGCAAAATATTAAAATACAATAGTTCATCAAATATTAAAAGCTTCCCTAAACAGGGCTGCTTTCAGATGTCTTCTAAAAGTCAGATTGCATCCTTTTGAAAGAGTGCTAGGACTAAATGGCAAATTGAGCATTTGGATCAGTCATCCCTGACTATTGCCCTACAGCTCTTATGAACTACAATTCCCATAAACCCTAGCCACTGGGCAATCTGATCAGGGTTGATGGGAATTGCAGTCCAAAACAAGAGGAAGGCACCAGGTTGAAGGAGGCTAAGCTAGATGCATTCCCATTGTAAAAAGTGTAATAAAAAACTGTTACGCAAAACAACTACTTTCAAAGAGGGTTTTAAAGAATAAAATAAAAATATTTTCCAGATGATTCTGTTCCAAGGAGTTAGACACAGATTAGATAAAAGAGGGAGAGAGCTAAAAGCCACCAATTTAAAAAGGAGTGTTAAAGAAATGTAATAATACACCCCATGTGTCACCCCGCCTGAGAAACAGTTTCTACGCTAATGCAATTCTGGTTCTAAACGCAGCATAAGGGGTCTCTGTAGTATAGTGTATTTTAAAATGGGGTTTTTAGGGGTTTTTGAATGTTTTATGTAATTTTGTAGTAGTTTTATGTAGTTTTTATGTAGTTTTATGCAGTTTTGTGGTAGTTTTATGTAGTTTTTATGTAGTTTTATGTAGTTTTTCAATTTCATTGTTCTGCAAGGGACAACGACAATAAAGATATCGTAATCGTAATCGTATGTGTATTTGTAAACATAGATGTCCTCCTTTATTTTCCTTGGACATCATACACAATATCTAGAGGGTAATCTGTTTAGGTGCCTGAAAGGAATATCGATAGAGGAATCAAAGGGTTGAAGGAATAAAATTGTATTAGACTCAAGATGGTAAGATAGAATCAACTATGTTTCTGTTAAAGACATTTGCCGGTGAATGAATAGATATAATTAATTGCACATCTTGTAAGGCCCACTGTGTAACTAAGAAAGCTCTTTCATGCACATCTGTTTAAATGACTATCCTGGTAAGGAAATATCTTTCCACTGAAAGCCTCCATCACAGTTCTGCTAATGACTTTCTGGTTAGTTTAGGCTGATAAATGTGTCGTTAAGTTATCTACATGGGATTGAATCCAGACATCTTTCTGCCATCTTCCATGCATACTATTGTCACTCATGGAGAAAGTATATCTATCTAGAAAGAGATTGACTCTGTGTTCACAGTCCATCCTCTCCCTTCTGATGACTGATTTGGACTGGCAGAAAGCATCATTGTACCTATGTGGCTTATGGATGTCGTATGCACTGAATTTATAGGCTCACAAAACCCTGCACCCAGAGCAAATTATTCAGTATGTAAGGAAATGTGATGCTTTGCTCAGATAGGACATTAAGTTTAGTGTCCTGGTCAAAGAAAGTAATAGTTCTGCTCTATTCCTCCTTGGTCAGACCATACCCGGGGTATTGTGTCCAATTCTGGGCACCACAATTTAAGGATAATAGACAAGCTGGAAAATGTGCAGAGAAGGGCAGCCAAGATGATCAAGGGTCTGGAAACCAAGCCTTATGAGGAACAGTTGAGGGAGTTGGGTATGTTTAGCCAGGAAAAGAGGAGACTGAGAGGAGGTAGGATAACCATCTTCAGATATCTAAAGGGCTGTCACATGGAAGATGGAGCAAGCTTGTTTTCTCCTGCTCTGGAGGGGAGGACCTGAACCAATGACTACAAGTTATAAGAAAGAAGATTCTGACTAAACATCAGGAAGAACTTTCAGATGGATAGAGCTGTTTGACCATGGAATGGACCCCCTCGGAAGGTGGTGGGCTCTCCTTCCTTATGTTTTTAAGCAGAGGTTGGGTGGCCATCTGTCATGGATGTATTAGCTTAAATTCCTACATTGCAGGGGGTTGGACTAGATGACCCTTAAGGTCCCTTCCTTGAGAAGGGGGAGCAGTTGGTTCCCCTGCAACTTGCATGTACAAAATGATAATTTGTCTGATGGCTAAATTTGCCCATGAGTATTTAATGAAGGGGTGAACAAAAGCAGAAAAGAAAGTAAAGGATGTTGGGGAGGAGGAAAGAAGCATAACTGGCAAGATAATTGTTTGAAGCATCACTTAAAATTATCACCAATGTGACAATTTGCACCTACATCCTTATCTGACCAATACTACTATAAAGTGGTTTATAAGTGTCCTCATAAGATGTCCATAAAAGGATTTTGTCTAGTCACCTAGGCAACTTCAGCTGCCATCCTGTACACATTTACCTGTGAGTAAGTCCCATTGAACTCACCGAATTTTACTTTTGAGTAGACATGTACTGTATAGATTTCACTGTAAACCTTAGTAATTGTGTATGTTTTGCTTTCATGTAATTGTTTTTGGTACAATTGGAGATTTATTTCCTTTTTAACATGGTGAGATTATGAAAAAGTTTGCAAATCCCTGCAACAACAGTAACCTGAGAACAGAATGGTTGGTGATGACTCAATAAAAAAGCAAAGCAAAATCTGCATCAGAGGGCACAACATGTTCCCCTGGCATTACAGCATTGCAACTTGAGACAAAGAATTAAACAACCCTGCAGTGGAAGAACAAAGAGATATTTTCAACCTACTCCATGAAGTAATCAATAAGAACAATTCTCTTTAATGTGCTTTGATGACTATTTTCAGGCTTTAGAATTCTTCCCACTACTTGCTAATCCCTATTCAAAGTAAAATACATTTTAAAAAACTCATCAACACAAAAGAATCCAGCATAATTGCAGCCACACAAACAAAAAAGGAAAAATACAGCAGGAAGGCGCTCTGAAAACACTTTATTAGACAATAAAATGTCATCAGAATAGACCATTTTGTTTTGCACCTATGAATATTTTTTGTGTCCTGCAGCTGGAAAAAACACCAGTCTGTAAAGTGATTTTCATCATGTAGTGTCTCTCTTTGATATCTGCTGCAGAAAGTTTGGTTGATGATGCTTTTCTAGTTTGATTTTAATCCATGTATATGAAGAAAACACAGCAGGAAGATTTGTCCCCTTCTCCTCCTTTTTTATCACTGTTCTCTGGCCTCTGTGCCCTGTGCACCTTCATATTAATGATGCTGGGGACTCAGTACAGCAAATTAGGTGAAACACAACACGTTAATTACAGGCTGTTCTTTTTCATAAACAAAAGTACATTGGGCTAGTCATTCCATTGACCTTCTGACAACATTGTGTGACCAAGATGTAGCCAGCAGATGTGCAAAGACATTTCCATTCACTTTCCTTTTCAAATAGTTGAGTATCAGCCACAGATTCCAGTAATACAAAGAAGTGCAGAGAATCTGGAGCTTGTTTGTGTTTCAGGCCCATGTTAGTGTGGATGATTTTGCAGCCAAAACATAACTAGCAAGCCCAGCATTAGTTAATGTACTGTATGAAAGGGGTCCATGGAGCTGTATTTGCGAAAAGGCTGACAGACCATGGAAAAGTACCGTAATTGGTAGAGTCCTATGAGGGAGGAAGTAAAAGTTTGTTTTCTTCCTCTTCTCACTCTCTTCTCTTTGAATCATTGTAGCTGATTAAATGTGAACATGAAATAACTCCTGAACAAGTGAATGCAGAAAGTGTTGGTGGTAGGGGAAAAATATTGGTATAAAGGTGAATTCCCTAGATGCCAAGATCCAGGTTTGGGGTGGGGGCAAGTACTCTTTGGTGAGAGAAGGTGAGAGAACAGAAGCAGAGATTCAAAATTACATAATATGCAACAAAGTAAATAAGGAAACATAGGCTGTGAGACATTTAAATATACCCTTGTGAGTTCCAAAATTTCCGCTTCCCTTACTGCAGACAGAGTTTACTTATAAACTCTCCAAGGTCAGATTCATGTGCTTTTCCATACAGCATTCAGAAAAAGTTGCACAGACGCCTTCACTGTAATCTTTTTGGTGTCTACTAAAAACATTATTGTTTAGACAAGCTGGATGCTTAGAAAGCAGAGGTAAATTTTAAGGTTTTAAAGTAGAGCTGTGAATTTTTCTCAGTATTATTGATTTATCTTTTTGTAAACCGCTTTGAGGTACTTTTTTTTTACAATCAAGTGGTGTATAAATTTTATAAAATAAATAAAAGTCTTTTGACATTTAAAAGTGAAGGTAATTGAGAGGTGCAGGTTCAGTCACCGATCTATCTGTTTACAGAGTTAGACTGTAAATTATTTCTGTTATGGTTCATGGTTCTTGGAAAAGATTTAAGAAGCTTGATGCAGAATACCCAATTCTATACCGTAGATTCATCTGCAACCACCTGCTGTCTCAAGACAAACATAGAAACGCAGCAAAGGGGGAAGGAAAAATTAATGCTGCCAAGCAATGACAGCCAGTCTAAATTTTAGCAGCAGAATTTCCAGGTCAAGGGACGCAGCTTTGAAAAAGTACTGAGTAGCCAGAAGAAGTATGTGTCACATCCACTCCTTTAGGGGTAATGTCTGCAGTTATGACTATTCTTCTAAGGGAATGTTCACATTATAGTACCAGCTTAGAGATCAGTGAAGTTTTTAATCCGTGGATTCCACAGTGATTTCCTCCCAGCTCTTCGCATCATCGTGGCTTCATTAGTGCCAGATTCATTTCTGTTTGTGTTCACGCCAGGGCATACCTGCCAGGTGCCCCAGAAAAAAACAGGACACCCAGTTTTTCCCCTGTGTGAGATTGTGGTGGTCATTTTGGGTGCTGCACTCTCGCCCCCCAAAAAGTGCTTTATTTGGAGCGAGAGTGAGGTGCGGGTCATGCGACTCACCAGGGAGCGCATGCCAGTATTGGGCCTGAAAAAGTTGCATGGTATGCTGGGTGTTGGGGGTGGGAGGGATGTCTTTACCACATGAATGCTCAGTGCATATTCTGCAAAGGGCTAACCCACACTTTCTCTTTTTCCCACTGTCCCCCCCCAAAAAAACCGCTCTTTAGTGTGAAGGGGGCAGGTTAGGTGCGGAGCAAGGGGGAAACCGCTTGGACCTGTGTCTAGAATTGCCAAATAATAAGTGCAATCCTAAATATGTGTATTCTAAAGTCTGCTTTGGGATAGATGACCCTTTCAGCTGTGCGATTTTGATTTTGTACTGGGCGCTGCTGTGGCCCTCACAGTGCCATGAAACGCTGTTGTCCGATACAGATGTGTCAAAATCCTGGCAACCTTGAAATTGCCACCCATGAGAGCATGTTCCTGTTTTTCAAATTTGTTTTTAGATGTCCCTAGTGTTGTTAAATATGCTTTTTTAACTGCTTTGTTTGGCTGTTTGCCGCCTTGGGCTTCTTTGAGGGCGGGACAGAAACGTAAGAAGGGAATAAATGAAATGCGGGGTTTTCTCCATCGATTCCTATGCGGAGGCAACCACGGCGGCAGCAACGAAAGGAAACTGCCACTGAAGGCAAAACTGGCGCTCGAGCTTCTTCTAGGCGGGAAGAGCGCTGCTTAGCCCCGCCCCATTGTGACGTCGTCGAGTCACGGGCCTCACGTCGTCCATAGGCAACGGCGATACGTCGCCAATGCAGCCCCACGCTGTTTGAGGGCTGGTAACAATGGCCGCCCTAGCAACGGCAGCGCTAGCGACGGTAACCAGGAGCAACCAGGTAAATACTCCCCATCACCCTCCAACTGTATCGAGCTTCGTCTCTGTGGGCTTCTGAGTGAGGTCCTGCTTGTGGCCGCGGGAGGAAAGGCAGAGACCGAGGGTTACACGGGACTTCGCTGGTTTCATACACGTGTCTGAAAACTACCACCCTTGCTCCCTATGCCGTCAGAGCCTCCATTAACGCGTCTATTCTTCCCGCAAATACAGGGATCCGGTACCGTCAGGACCGGCTCCGCCATGGCGCAGCGGGGATCGGGACCCTGGGAAGGCGGCGGATCCGCAACCGCCCAGCTTATGGGCCTTGTTCGCAGGAACTATTCTGTGCGTGAAAGTTCTGGTGTGCTCTGAGTTTGCCCCAAATGCCACAGTAAAGGAATGAATCTTGCTCTGTAGGGATCTTGGAGATATATACAGTGGTACCTCAGGCTAAGTACTTAATTCGTTCCGGAGGTCCGTACTTAACCTGAAACTGTTTTTAAGATGAAGCATCACTTTAGCTAATGGGGCCTCCTGCTGCCGCTCCGCCGCCGCTGCGCAATTTCTGTTCTCATCCTGAAGCAAAGTTCTTAACCTGAGGTACTATTTCTGGGTTAGCAGAGTATGTAACCTGAAGCGTATGTAACCCGAGGTACCACTGTATTGCAATGAGATATTGCGTTAGAATGTTTTAATGTGACATTTAAATTCCTTTATTTGATTTGCCATTAAAGTGGTACCTCGGGTTCAAATTCAAATTCAAATTCAAATTCAAAATTTATTTACGGCTATTAGCCCATAAAATATGTACAAACATAAAAGCACGGAAGCATAAAAACCAATACATCTAGCAACAGGAGGGGAACACCACGATGCAAGGGTGGGTCATTGAGCAGTGACAAATAACAGCTTGGGGCCCGGAAAGATCCAAGGGACGGTTCACAGAAAAAGGAGAACTGGAGACGAGATCCGTCGTGCACTCTCATCATAACTGTCCGATTAGTTTTTGTTGTTGTTGTTGTTGTTTGGTGGTTTTTGTGTGTGAGATAACCGCATTCAGGAATCTCGCCACCTGCAGAGTTACAGAAGGATCTGTATCCTGCAAAAGCAGTGCGGCATGTGACTCAACAGGCCTGCCAACCAAGCGCAGTAAAGCAGGACCCAGGAATTTAGTCCTGGCTATGCTATGTAAGGGACAGTTGAACATTATATGTGGAAGAGATTCAACTGTTTTCCCGTCACACTCGCATAGCGGAGACACCAAACCCTTGGAAAATCTGTGGCTCAGCAGGTTCGATGGAAAAACATTGAACCTTGCACGAATAAATGCAAGTCGGTGTGGTACAGATGAAAGAGATGACATGTATGATGGAAGGCCAAGTGGTGGGGTTATTCCGTGATACCTGGGGGAGCAGACACCCCCACCCCTGGAGAGGTTGTGTTGATTTTCAATGTCTGCTAATCTTTGCTCGATAAGGCTTTTGGCTGAGCGTAGGTTCATCTTTAAGGAGTCCGCTGGGGAAATTCCGATGCGGTACCTCGGGTTACATACGCTTCAGGTTACAGACTCGGCTAACGCAGAAATAGTGCTTCAGGTTAAGAACTTTGCTTCAGGATGAGAACAGAAATCTTGTGGCGGCAGTGGGAGGCCCCATTAGCTAAAGTGGTGTCCTAGGTTAAGAACAGTTTCAGCTTAAGTACGGACCTCCAGAACGAATTAAGTACTTAACCTGAGGTACCACTGTAGTGGTTTAATTCAACTGACTAAGATTCAGGTGAAAAATGACTGAATCAAGCATTCATCTTTTATTTTTTACGCACCCTTGGCGCTGTGGGTTAAACCACTGAGCCTAGGGCTTGCCAATCAGAAGGTCGGCGGTTTGAATCCCCGTGATGGGGTGAGCTCCCGTTGCTCGGTTCCTGCTCCTGCCAACCTAGCAGTTCGAAAGCACGTCAAAGTGCAAGTAGATAAATAGGTACCGCTCTGGTGGGAAGTTAAACGGCGTTTCCGTGCGCTGCTCTGGTTCGCCAGAAGTGGCTTAGTCATGCTGGCCACGTGACCCGGAAGCTGTACGCTGACTCCCTTGGCCAATAAAGTGAGATGAGCTCCGCAAACCCAGAGTCGGCCATGACTGGACCTAATGGTCAGGGGTCCCTTTACCTGTACCTTAAGATTCAGGTGAAAGATGACTCAATCAGGCATTCATCTTTTATTTTTTAAGTACCCTTTAAATAATAATTAAAAAAACCCCCACAGTTTTTCTGTAGTGGTTAAGAGCAGTAGTCTCATAATCTGATGAACCGGGTTCGATTCCCTGCTCCACATGCAGCTGCTGGGGGACCTTGTGCTAGTCACACTTCTCTGAAGTCTCTCAGCCTCACTCACCTCACAGAGTGTTTGTTGTGGGGGAGGAAGGGAAAGGAGAATGTTAGCCGCTTTGAGACTCCTTCGGGTAGTGATAAAGCGGGATATCAAATCCAAACTCCTCTTATTCTCCTCCTCCTCATGTTTTGGGTAAAATCACGGTTCTTTCAGTAATTCATTTGCTTTTCAACAAAATTTCAGAACTGCAAGATGAAAGCTGATCAGCCTAAGAAAGCTGAATTTCTAAGAGAAGGGGACAAACTAAATAAAGAGTAAGTGTATATCTTCTATTGTTGTAGGAAACATAGTTTAAAATTACAAAGAAACAGTTATTTTTGTCAGAAATTATAACAGGATAGTGACTTGGAACTCATATAGTTCAATATTCTTGGTTATAATAGATGGTTATAATAATCTTTAAAGGAAGTATAATCTTTGTTCAGCTTTAAAAAGGAGACTTTTGGATCATTTTGATGACCCCACCCATAGAGTTCATATATTACAAACATGTGCAGCCCAATCCTAAGCATGTTTACCCAGAAATAAGCCCTACTGTATAACACACTAGTAAATGTGCATAGGATTGTAGCTATTAGCAAAGCCCAATCAAATAAGAAAAAGTTATTAAATCATAACATTTCCACTCAGTATGATTAGTTTAAAAGGAGCAAAATTTCTCCTTTATTATGTGACTGTTGAATTTTATATTACAATAGACTTGTCCCTAAGATAACCATTATGAAATTTGATTTGTAGTAAGGCTTTGATCAAAATCCAATTTATTATTAATTAGCATTCCTAAAGACATATGAGGACTACATTGGAGAGTATTGCCTTTGTGGTACTTACATGTTTTACGCAGCAGGGCATTTGGCTTGAGTGGCATTTTAATCAGGAAAAAGTGGCAGGATATGTGTATACAATGCAGATCTCTTGGTCATGCCTAGTTTGCCCTTAAATGAGGTGTGTTTTTATGGAAATTGTAATTTTATATTTTTCTGAAAGTGATGTGGTTTAAGACTATTTCTTGATTCATTTTTTACTTATTACTAGAATAATTTACAGGCTCAAACTATAGACTAATTAAAATTATTTATTGTATTTGCTTTGCTTGGGTGAATGCATTTTAACTGAAAAATACGAGTAGTGTATTTTTTTGTATTGCATGGAGACCTAACTGGTCAAAACGTTTTATTTTTGATTTAATTGGTACCAATGTATATTCTGTTATTTGTCAAATATGCATTTTAAACCAAACTTTGTCCCTAGACTTCTGAGCATTGAAAGGGATAAAAATATGCTTCTCTTCAACAAGAAGAGTGACTTCAGGAGGGAATATAACATATTGGAAGAACTGGAACATCAACTGACTAAGAACCGGAAAGCAGAAAGTAAAATATTGTTATATATATATGTATGTGTGTGTGTGTGTGTATTCATTTACCAGTTTGATTAAAAAAAGCATTTCCTGCTACATTTTATGTCCCACAAACACCACAAAAGGTAAAGGTAGCTGTGTTGGCCCATTCCTAAAATCTATATTAGGGCAATACCTTTATTAGGCTAAAGTCTCACAAAATAGTGTGCAAGCTTCAAGTTCTCCAGAATGGTAAGCAAAACAATGAACTGAGAGAGGAAAATGCTGGGTGGTAAAGTCACGAGTTTGAATCTTGTAGGAACCTTAAGATGAAGCTTGGGAGAGGGTAGCACGTGTGCGAATAAGGCTCTGTAGTATTGTAACTGCTCATTTTATTTAAATGATAATGTCAGTTACAATGAACAAAAATGAAAATGATTTTTTAAACTTGCATTTTCACAGTGTGTATAAAGTATTTTTGCCCAAGTTTTTCTTTAAGAATAAAATATCCCCCCCCCACTTTAAAAACACGTATGTGCACATGTTACAACATCAAAATTCCCAAATGCAGCACCTTCTTAAGATCATTTTTGGAAGTACCGTACTTCCTATTAGGTGCCATGGGAGATTTACTAGAATCAGCAGTTGCTCCACTCACAGATTGTGTTCTTAAGCTTCCAGTGAGTTAGAAGAAATACTTTCTGCTCACACACTTGCAGAGGAGGTGCAGGTTGGATCTCACTTATAATTTAACACTCTGGTTGTGTAAAAGTTGTTGCTACAAATTGAGAATTTACTAATAAGTGTATGTATAAAGAGGCATGCTAACAGATGCCTGCATACTTTCTTGAAAGTAATCCTGTTGAACATGGAGGCACATTTGAGTAAATACGCATAGGATAGCCTGTATGACGGATAACATAACAACAACATTCTGCAGAAGATGTCCCATTCTCTGTGTATTTTGGTTATATGAAACTATCATTAACACCCAGATCCTAAATACACTGTTCATTATCCAGATCTCCTTGAGCTTTCAGATGTGCTCATATTGCTCCTGGATGAAGGGTTTTCTATTTTCACTTAAATGGAAGGGCACTTCTGCCAGCTTGTCCTTCTTATTCATGAACTGGAATACCTGCGCCCTTAAGGAATTGTTGAATTGGGGCAGCAAACATTATACTGATTTCTGTAGAATTTCCATAGAATGGACTGGAGATGTTTTAAAATGAAGGTGTAAGGTTATTTTTTTGCTTACTTTCACAGAAACTAATATCCAACAAAAACTGGGCAGAATTTATAACAATGTTAAAGGACTCCAGCGACAATTAAAACATATGAAGCCAACCCCAGAATGTAAGTCTTACTACTAATGTTTTTGCTTGGAAAAAGAAAATCATTATAATTTGCCTTATATTTGCCTTATATTACTATAATCCTTATAATTGTGTTGCAGATTGACACTTTCCCTGTGTTTTAGCTCTGAAAGGGTTTTCATTGTGCACTTGGCTGATATTGGATTAAACTGAACACAGTTGCAGCCCAGTTTACAAAGTCTGCAGCCCTCTGCTCACATACTAGAGACTTAATCTAACGGAAGTCAGTGAGACTTATTTCTGAGGAAACCTTCATTATATCATTCTGAAGGTCTCTTCTGTGTTAGCCTGCAACGTATAAGAGCAGGGATCTGCCAAACTGCTGTTATTCAATGAATGTTAATTCTGCTTTAGCTGTGATAGGTGGAAGTGTCATTTCGTTATGTGATCAAGCTCACTTGTTTGTGTGGTAATGATAATAATAATAATAATAATAATAATAATAATAATAATAATAATATATTGTACCCCACCCATCTTACTAGAACTGGATTATTATAGATCTATTCCTGACATAAATTCACTAGGTGGCTGTTGAAGGATATTTGGAACTGTAGATGATGTTTGCATTAGCAGAAATGTCCTGGTTTTATCTCATTTCCCTTTTCTTTAAATTTGGTTATTTTACAATGTGTTAGTATTTTTAAAGCATCTGGTGTGAGCAAACCTCTCTATCTTAATATATAAACAGAACTTTCTCTCTATTTTGTAGTTGTTGAGAGACTCAGAGAAATGATGGAAGACGCTGAAATGTCAATAAATGCTTTTAAAGAAGAACAGCGACAAAAGTATTTTATTTTTATTTAAAGCATTAATATCCTGACTGTTTTTGATAGAGCTAAGGTGGTTAATAGCAAAGTTAAATCAACATAACAACACTAGAAGCAAAACAGAGAATAAAAAGTAACTACTAAGTTTCTAGCAGTTAAAAGTTATTCAGTTTAACATTTATGGGTTGAAATCCGGTCCTTAAAAGGAAGGTTTTAGCAATTTAAGCCTTTTTAAAATGGTTTTAGCAAGCCACTTAAAAAGGGGCATGGTGTAAGTCCTTTTGGAGAGAGTTCCAGATTCTGGGCACAGCTACCATGAAAGCCCTCTTATCTTGTACATCATATGCTCTGGTTTTAAATCTGATAGTTGTTATACTAGAAGAGCCTTTCCCAACCTGGTGCCCTTTAGATGTTTTTGACTACATTTCTTATCAGCCTCAGCCAGCATGGCTAATGATGAAGTATTATGAGAACTTTACTCAAGAAGAGGCATAGGCAAACTCCAGCCCTCCAGACGTTTGGGACTACAATTCCCATCATCCCTAGCTAACAGGACCAGTGGTCAGGGATGACAGTATTTCCCAATTTTCAGGAATGCATGCCGCCCTACATCTACATAGACAAGAGAGTGTTTATATGACCTTTTGGCATAAATACTGTCTGAAAACTTACTATTCCAACGTTTTGCTGCCCCTGTCAGGCTCCAGTTGTTGAACACATCCAATAATGTAGGCATCCTCATTTTTGACTTTGATCAGCTTGCCTTCCAAAACTACTTTTACAAATCTACTCAGTTTCAAACATACTTTTCCAGGCAAGCATGGTTGGTACTAGTCACATAGTTATCCAGATCTTACTGTCTTTAGGATTGTTGGATAGTTATTTTGCTCATTGTTAATGGTTTGTTAATTATGCTTTTATTTAAGATATGAGGAGCTTCTGAGAGAGGAGAAGACAGCTACTAATGAGATTAATGCATTGGAGAAAAAAATTGAGCTCTGGGCATTAGGTACTTCAGCAACAGGAAATACGCTTAAACAAGGCATGCTTGTAGTGGATAAAAAGAGACAAAATCACCTGCCTCCTGGAGTAGTTGAGCTTGATAAATTCCTTCAACAGACAGGGGGCAAGCAAGGAGGTTGGGATGTATATGATCACCAAGAATTTTTGAAATTGTGGACAAAACATAAAGGAAAACCATCGTATGTTGATGAAGTCCTTGATCATCTTCCTGACAGAACAAGGGAGGATATTCTGCAGCATGAGAAATGGTATCAAGAATTTCTGATTTTAGAAGCACAAAAAAAGGAGGTGAGATAATGTTGCTAATTAGCATTTGCCATTTTAATAACTTTGTGTCAAAAACAATGGGACAGTTCACCCTCTTTTCTTCATCCCTAGCTCTGCTGCTATGGCTTTCTTTTCCTTTGCTGGTAAGCAGGACATGCTAAAGGTAAAGGGACCTCTGACCATTAGGTCCAGTCGTGACCGACTCTGGGGTTGCGGCGCTCATCTCGCTTTATTGGCCGAGGGAGCCGGCGTACAGCTTCCGGGTCATGTGGCCAGCGTGACTAAGCCGCTTCTGGTGAACCAGAGCAGCACACAGAAACGCCGTTTACCTTCCCGCCGGAGCGGTACCTATTTATCTACTTGCACTTTAATGTGCTTTCGAACTGCTAGGTTGGCAGGAGCAGGGACCGAGCAACGGGAGCTCACCCCATTGCGGGGATTCGAACCGGCAAACTTCTGATCGGCAAGTCCTAGGCTCTGTGGTTGACATGCTACTTTTTAAATATTCAGTAGGTGGTAGTATTCTGTCATTTTATCCAGGAGAAAACAGTATTGTGCCTTTGAGAGAAAAACGTGTCCTTCATAGGGTTTTGTACAGGGTCACTCCTCCCACCTTGCAAACTTTATTGTTCAATGCCTCGGCTTTGTACTATCAGAGGGCATAACTTTGCAGCCTTAGACACACACTTAGTTGTTTCTCTAATCACCAGCTGTATTGGTATTGACCTGGAGTTTATTCCTTGTTGAGATGTTTTGCCACAGATAGGAAACGTTCTCTGCTCCCTTACACAGTTGTGGCTTCAGTTTATAGGAGTGTTTGCTGTGAGGAGACTCCATATCCTTCTGTATCCTGTGGAGCCATTGAACCTCACCCTGGTTGCAGCTGCTGTTTCTGCTGTTATCCTAGGAGCTGCCTTTTCCGCAGCATTCTTTGTTTCCTATTCTTTTGCCTATTGTAGGGGCTGCTGAGATAGCTGCTGTCACTGTGGCCACCGCTAAGCCACTTCCTAGCTTCTTTTGACTTACCCCACCTTCTGGTTGTGGGTGCCCACTCCATAGCTACCACTACTCTATTTTTCTGTTCTCTCCTTAGCACCCCTTGTCCTCAGCCCCTTCTCTAGAAATTGAATGGAATATGAAAGTTATTATTGCCCTCCACTAACATATCCCCAACATCTGTCTGAGCCAGTCAGATCAGGGATGTGCCACTTCATCCTAGTGGCCACTGACCCTAGTCTTAATTATTTATAAAAACAGATTTTTTTTAAAGAACCCAGCTACTCTGTCAATTAAAAAAATTAAAGATTGCTAAAAATATTTTTTCGTCCAAGGATTACATGCCCAGGTTTTTGGGTAACAAAATTGTAATCCTGATCATTTCCTGAACAGTTTACAAAGTAAGGGTCATTCTGTACATTACTTTCACTGCATAGAGGCTTCAGTACATTGTAGTTTTTAATTTGTGGGGAACAGCTTAGGGTACAGGTGTGGCAGTTTTTGCCATACTAGCACATACCTTTTCTTTCTGGAATTTTGTGCTGGCAAACATAATCTGAAATCTCTTAAATTGCAGTGGAATTTAGGCAATAAGTCTAAGCAGGTAACTTGGGAATAAGTATGTGTGGCGTTCGTATGGAGCCCCCGGTCGTCTCACAGACTATTGACCCGTACACCACTAATCCGCTGCCATCAACCAGGTCCTCCCTGGTAAAATCACTTCAGTCTCAGTCAGCTTTTCAATTAATAAAGAAGAGTGTATTTTATTTCAGACACAAACAAAACTTTTACAGCATTCCAAACATTGTTGCTCTTTACTTTCTTAGTCTTATTTTCCTCTATCTCTTTTACCTCGCCACACTCAAGAACCCACTGCCCTAACTGTCTCTCTATTCCCAACTGCCTTTTCCAACTGCCTTTCCCAACCCACTAAAACCAACCAACTGCCCAGCAACAACTCCCAATGAACTCCCCCCAGAACTCCTCCCAGAACTAGTTTTATGGTCTTGACCCACTGACTCCACCCCCCTGGGTCCTGTCTATGCAACCTATTTAACTATTTCCCCTCCAGCACTCTCATATGTTAACGTCACAGTATGGAGTTACTCATTCTGCCTGAACCTTGTGTTAAAGCCCAACTGTTGCTGCTTCTTTGCAGATTTGAATGAGAAGGGAGTAGTTTGCCATAGAGAAGCTTTAGGCAGGTAGATGAAACTTATTTTTCACACAATATGGGCTTCCCCATAGCTGCCAAGAAAATAGTTGGGTTTTGTGTGTGTGTGTGTGTGTGTGTGTGTGTGTGGAATTGTGATGTTGATTTGAGAACTGGCAACTAAAAGGATTAAATGCCTCCTCCCACCCAAAGTTCTCCCCTGCAAATTGTCCCTGCCTGGCCCAGATTTCCACAGGAAAATCGATGACTAGGCCAGTGGTTTTCAACCAGTGTACCATGGCACCCAGGGGTGCCTTGAATGATGATCAGGGGTGCCACAGGCAACACTGGCCTCTGTCCCTCTCTGTCTCTGCCTCCCAAAGGCTTGCACAGCTGTTTGTTGCAGCAGCCAAGGCCACAATGTGCTCCGCAGGCAAATGGTGCCTCTGGGGCTGTCCAGGGGGTGCTGGTTGCCAGGAGCTGAGGTGGCCTTGGAGTAAGCAAGGAAGCAAGCAGGTAAGGGAGCCCAGCCAGCCAGCCTGTCAGCCCTTGCTGTTGGGAATAGACAGACAGACAAGTCCCAGGTCCTTGTGGGGCAGTGTGAGGAGGCACCTCTCTTTGGGGCAGGAGGGGCAGCTGCAACTGCCCGGAGGACTCACAAGGAGAAGGGAGAGGAGAGGAGGCTGAGAGAGCCCTCCACAAGGGAGGATGAGAGGCTGCCAGCTCTGCAGGCAAGGGGTAACATCACAGGGCTCCTGAGCCCCACATGGGGGGCTGCGCTGCAGAAATAATATAGTCAGTTAAGGGAGCTGTGGACTCAAAAAGGTTGAAAACCTCTGGACTAGGCATTAAAGAAGTTGGGGCAAAACCTGTAATTTGCCTTAAGTTAAATGCCAAAGGCATGAATGAGTCAATGCCAGCTACATTATTGCAGCCCTGTTTAAATCAAGAAGACAACAACAGTGAAGTGGGTTACAGTGGGTTATGGCAAGTGGGTTACAGAAGTGGGTTATGGCAAGGCTTTATACAGACTGGTTAAGTAAATACTACAGTAAGCCCGCAACTTACTCAGGAGTTATGTTCCAGGGATTGCATCTAAAGCCAAAATTACATATAGTCAGAACACATTGAGTTCAGTGGCAGATGGGATTGCCGAAGTCATTTTATTGGAACCCCACCTCCTTTTCACACCTTTAATTTATTTCAAAAATATTTGCAACATAAAGCTGAATATGCACAGGTTAAATGCGCATAAGTTGCAAGCTTCCTATATTGGCATTTGATGCGGAGGGTTCAAAGCATTGTTAAGTGGTTTGTTGAGGAAAATCTCAAGATTTGGTTAAGAAATCACACCTACTTTTTCACTCTACATGAAAAATAGCCAAGTTCCTAGTTGACATGAGTTTCTAATAGTAAGGACTTTGAAATATATTGTTCATTTTTGATAGCCCTCAGAAAGCTGGAACTAATGTGACAATATAATCTGCTTCAATTGGTCTGTTCTAGTCCATTCAAGAATGGAAGAGAAAAAAGCTACAAGAGAGAGAGATAATCTTAGCCCAGAAGAAGCAGCAGCAGCCAGAGGAAGGGCTCACTACAGCTATGCTACAGCATGCAGCCGCCCAGAAGCAAAAAGTTGACGAGGAAAGGAAAAAACGACTGAAAGAACTTGAATTGTGGAAAATGCAAAAAGCAATAGAATATTCCACGAAACAGGCTGCTCAGCTACAAGCAGAGGAACAGAAGGAGAAGAAAAAGCAGAAGGAACGGCAGCGGCAATGTCATATAAAGTTGCTGTTGGAAGACTATAGTAGGCAGAAAAAGGAGGAGGAAGAGCTTTTGAGATTTGAGAAGAAAAAGAGAGAGGAAGCTGAAAGGGAAGAGAAGAGAAGAATTGCTGCAGAAGAAATTCTTAAGTTCCAAGAGCGAGTGAGTATTGATCTCCTGCATATTTACTTCACATTCCTCCTTGTGTAGCAGAACAGAACAAAGATACCAAAATACATGGTATTGAAATGCACGACAAGTTTCTTAGCAATACATGTTGATCTTTACACCTGCCTTTAATTGGTGCTGTCTGTGGTGCAGCAACAAGTCCCATTGCTTACTATTACAGGTTGATCTCTTTGCCCAGGGTGAATAAGAATTGAGACAAACTTGTGAGCATTCAATTGCTGTATAACGCTGGAACCAATACTTGGAGCTGCATGTCTCCTCCTCCTGGAAAAGGGAGGAGGACTAGCTACGTGTGTGGTTTCCAAAGCATACACCCTCCACCTTCAAGGCTGCATGCTGGGCTCCTTCCTCCTCCCCGGGCAGCATTCTTCAAGTGGGCAGAGAGAAAAGCAATGGGTGAGACAATTCCAAAGCTTTGCATTGGAAATATGTGCCCCAATTGGCCCTCTCTCTCTGCAGGAGTGGGAAATGGAGAGAAAGAAATGCAAGTATGCTGTGGCCAGTTTGTTATCCCTACTTTCTCTGTTAAAGAGGTAGTAGTAGTAGTAGAAGAAGAAGAAGAATAAGAAGAAGAAGAAGAAATAGATAGATAGATAGATAGATAGATAGAGGGAGAGATAGATAGATAGATAGATAGATAGATAGATAGATAGATAGATATTATTTATACCCCGCCCATCTGGCTGATAGTGCTGGCTGATAGTTCCCTCTCCCCTTGATGTGCGTTGGAGAAAGAGAATATTTCTGTATTTTATCTCTGAAATGTATTCGCCACCCTTCAGAGAATTGACACTTATTGGGAAGTTACAAAACAGTAAAAGAAAAGTGAGTATTTTTCTCAGGGTAGACAAGAATTGGATTCAGGCAAGGCAAATGTGTATCCTACTCCTGCTGTAGTTTCACTGGCTGAGTCTTGCCCCTTCACTCCTCAAAGAGACTGCTGGTTGGTTGGTTGGTTGGTTGGTTGGTTGGTGTCAGAAAGTTTACACACCATTTGCTTGTAAGTAAGCCTTTAAGTGGTTTACAGAAGTATAAAATAAATAAAATTATCATTAAAAACAGTTGTTTAAAATACTTAAAAGATTGTTAAAATCAACAGTACCTAAAAGAAATAAAACACATGTAACTTCTTCTGCATGTCTGGATAGGCTCACTGAAACAAAAATGTTTTAGCGGCTGCTAAAAAAGAGGGACGCGGGTGGCGCTGTGGGTAAAACCTCAGCGCCTAGGACTTGCCGATCGCATGGTCGGCGGTTCGAATCCCCGCGGCGGGGTGCGCTCCCGTCGTTCGGTCCCAACGCCTGCCAACCTAGCAGTTCGAAAGCACCTCCAGGTGCAAGTAGATAAATAGGGACTGCTTACCAGTGGGAAGGTAAACGGCGTTCCGTGTGCTGCGCTGGCTCGCCAGATGCAGCTTGTCACGCTGGCCATGTGACCCGGAAGTGTCTGCGGACAGCGCTGGCTCCCGGCCTATAAAGTGAGATGAGCGCACAACCCTAGAGTCTGGCAAGACTGGCCCGAACGGGCAGGGGTACCTTTACCTTTACCTTAAAAAGAGTCAGTGAAGATGCCTGCCTGACGTCAGTAGGTACAGAGTTGTAAAGTAGGTGGTGCACTTTGCACAAGAACCAACTGCCCTGCAGCAGGGGAGGAAAAAATGGTTCATAACAGCCACCTCTTCTAATAGCATGTTTTACTCTCTTAATAGTATGTTCTTGTTCTTACTGATCTAATTAATGTAAGCCGCCCTGGGAACCTTGTTGGTTGAAGAGGGAATAGAAATAGTTTTAAGTAAATAAACATTACAAAAACCCAAATATTTTAAGATAAAGGTCACTGCATAAAATAACTAAAACCTCTAAAAGTTGGGGATGTTTAAAAGAGTGGAAAAATAAAAGCTTGTTTGACTAGTGCTAAAATGAGGACAAAGCGGGTGCCAGGCAAGACTTCCTGTGGGGAAAATATTCTGCAGCTCAGATTCCACCCCCAAAAAGGATCCCCTGTCTCTGCCTGCCTTACTTGCAAAGCCTGTGACGTCTGGAAAAGAGTCTCTAGAGTAGATATCATAATGTAGGCAGAGGAATAAAGAGAAATTGATTGAGCAGATACAACCATGCAGATCCCAAAAGATGTGCACCAGCGTGTAGAGTTAAGCCTGGAAGGGAACAGTGACCCATTGAGGTTGTGGAGGAAGCACAGTGCTTAATGGCAGCTTGACATTCATGATCTTCTAGGACTTGGGGAGGGAAGTTTGTATAAATGAAAATAACTCCCTCCCTGTGTCCTCTGGGGAATAAATAGTGCAAAAGTGCTCAGGCAAGGGTATGAAGGATGGGGGGCGGGTGAACTCCCACCCTGATTATTTGTAAGCTTAACTTTGTGTACTAACTTTCACTGAACGTTACTCTCAAAAAGAGTTGGTTGATCTTGCTTATTTAAACACTGTTGCATAAGAAGATGCCTTTGTTTTGCTTGAAAATTAGTACTATTAATTCTAAAGAGATTTTTTCCCCCACTGTATTTTATTCTTTCGCTGTATTTTATTTAGGATTTATCTAAAGTTGTGTTTAAGATTCAAGAAAAACAGGCAAAGGAAGACGAAAAAATAGAAAAAGAAAGAAGATTGAGAGAAAAGTTGAGAGAGAAGGTAATAGGTGAATTTGTCATGCAGCTCATCATAATCCATTTGTTCACACTAACACCCCATTTCACACACCACCCATTCCCTGCTCCCATTGACTCCATTCGCAATTTCCCATCCATACTACCACCACATGCAAATTGCAGCAGCTGAGAGCTGAACTTGGATTAGGACGAGGTATTGGGGACCTTGACACACCTCTTCCAGCAATGATCCTAAACCGTATTAAACCCTTCATACCTGTAGTTTGCATTGCTGAAAAAGGAATGAATGGGACATTTTTGGTAGTATAATCAGGAGGCATTGGTGGTCTGATCTGCTGTAGAGAGTGGAGACCTTTAAGGTTTTGCCTACCTTGATGTCCCTGATCTGACTCAGGGAGGATTCTTCCCTTAGAATTTTTTATTTTTAACTGAAAACCTTAGGAGTTCCCCCTTGAAAATGCTGATTCTTCTCCAGTTCCATTTTTGTTAGAACTCACATTGAATATTTGTTTTAATCACAAAGTGAGTCCAAGGCAAAACAACATCAACGGAGGGCTTGCATTTTGGCTTCTACATAATAACTGTTTGCAGTTGCCTTTTAGGATGATTTTTTAAGTTTTCACTGTCAACAGGTTGGAATGAATGTTCCTCGAGACCCACGTAGGCTGTTGAAGCCTACAAAAGTTTGGGAAGAACGAACAAAAGAGATTGGACCAGAAGGTTCCGGGCCACTTCTGCATATTCCGCACAGGTAAGGAAACAAAAGCTATTTGTATGTTTTAATGTAATTCATCCCAGAATGTTTACCCCTCTTTATTTTTACAGGGCTGTCCCAAGCTGGCGACAAGGACAATAGTTGGATGGTTGCACAGTTTTACTAGAAGATAAGCAAAGCATGTATAAATTTCCTGAATAATTGTTTTACTATTCCTGTTATTGTTTTTGTAAGACTTTATTATGTAATAAATGATGTATGTTTTATATAGGGTATGAATATATGTAAATTTGCATTCTATGTCATGTATATTTTATCTTTTATTTAACATCCTTATGTATATTGCACCAAAAATTACTAGTAAAATGTGTAAAAATGCACTGTTTCTTACTTTATTTGAATTTTCTTATTTTCCCCCTTGAATCTGTATTTAGCAATTTAGTTCTAGGCATGTGACTATAAATGAATGCATTGTTTTATAATAAATTTAATTACATTATAAATTCTTTTTTGCTGGGTTATTGAGTTGATAAGTCAAATTTGTCCCATACTATTTTACTTATTATCTTACATTTATGTATTGACTTCCTGTCAACATGGAACCCCAGATGTTGTACATGGTTGTCAGGCAAACACCTATCCAGGTTTGCTGCTAATAATCAGATTGTTCAAGGAAATTAAAAGAAAGGGCAACTCTAAAAGGATATCTCCAAATTGAGTGAATGGGCTGTAAAATTGCAAATGCAGTTCATCGGAAGTAAGTATAAATTGATGCACATTCGAGCAAAGAATAATAATTACATTCACATATACACTCATGCGGTCTGAACCGGCAATGACTGACCTGGAATGAGACGGTTGGGTCAAAGTGGAAAGCTCGATTAAAACGTCAACCCAGTATGCGACAGCTATGAAGAAGGCAGATTCCATGCTTGAAATTATTAGGAAAGGAATTTAAAATAAAACTGGCAATATCATCATGCAGTTATATAAATCTATGGTGCAACAACTCAGTTCTGGTCACCACACCTTTTAAAAGACATCTGAAGGCAGCCCTGTTCAGGGAAGTTTTTAGTATGTGATGCTGTGTTGTGTTTTACTACTTTTTGTTGGGAGCCACCCAGAGTGGCTGGGGGAACCCAGTCAGATGGCAAGCCAGCAAACTAACTTTATTTATTTATTTATTTATTTATTTATTTATTTATTTATTTATTTATTTATTTATTTATTTAATAGAAAGAATATTTTAGAACTGGAAAAGGTTCTGAAAAGGACAGCCAAAATGATAAAAGGGCCTAGAGCAACTCTGCAATAAGGAAACAACATCTGGGGTTTTTTAAGTTAGTGAAATTTGGGTACGTGTATGGTGGAGGGATAAACAATTATGCCTGATGTTGAGAAAATAAATAGAAAGTTTTTCTCCCTTTCTCATAAAACTTGGGAGTTATTTAATGAAGTTAAATGTTGGAAGGCTCAGGATGGGGACCCAACATACAGTTAAGACTATGGCATTTACTCCCACAAGAAATAGTGATGGCCACCTACTTGGATGGCTTTAAAATAAGTTTATAGAGAAATTAATGGAGGGTGGGCCCTTGGGCTCCTTAGGGAACAAGGGCAGGATATAAGCTAAGAGTACCTCTGAATACCAGTTGCTGGGAATCATGAGTGGGAAAAGCACTGTTGCATTCAGGTCCTGCCTGTGGCGTCAGAGGCATCTGGCTGGCCACTGTGAAAAGATGCAGGACTAGATGGGCCTTTGACCTGATTCAACAGCACCCTTATGTCCTTAAGGCACCAGACTCCTCCCTCCATCAACTGTCACATGGCAGCTGCTACTCTTATCTGGCTGCAGCAAAGGAGAGAACAGAAGGAATGCATGGCCACTGTATCAGTGCAGCTGAGATACCAGCAACTTTTGGTGCCTCCTGTCAGCACTTTTCCATTTAAGGTGGTTATTAAAACAACTTGTAACTAAGAACTTGAAGCCGGGCTTGCTTGTTTCCTCCTCCCACCACATCCACTTTTCTTTTGTGTTGTCTTTTTATATTGTAAGCCTGACTGGAAGGACGGCCTTTCTCATCAACTTACAAACTGTAAAATGCTGCTGTTGTGACTACTTTGCAGTCTTTTTAGCCGTGGACACCCTCACATTGTGCAGTAAATCTTGCAGTTAAATAAAAAAAATTAAAAAAATTGAGGGAATCCTTCAAAGAAGATCATTTCTGCTCAGAAAGCTAATCTGGATGTTGGGTTTGAGCCATGATTGTCACTGCAGCGATGGAATAAAATGAGTATTAAAAAGCATGGCATTACAGCTGTTGCCATAGCTGTCAACCGTCCATTATTTGGCGGGAAACTCCCTTATCCCAGTGCTGTTTCCTGCTGCTGTCCCGGATTGATGATGTCCCTTAAGTTTCCCGGGTTTCATGCTCGCCCAGCTTGGGAGGGAAGCAGCAGCTCGGGGTCCTCCGCTGCGAGAGAGAGCACGTGCACGAGCTGCCGCATCTCTGTCTCTCCCTTTCCCCCCCTTGGGCACATCGTGAAGAGATGGGTGGCAGCGGGCGGGCGGGCAGCCCCTCTCTTGCAAGACTTCCGCCGCGCTGCCAGGGGAAGCCAGAGGCAGCAGTGGCAGCAGCAGCAGCTGAGGAGACGGCCTGAGGGAGGAGGAAGAGTGGGGGTGGGGAGGGATGCAGAAGGGTGGCGCTTCAGTGGCCGCGATGGTGCTGCAACCACCTCATGCCAGGCTCACGGGCGGCGTGGGCGAGTCTCCCTCCACCCTCTCAGGCGGGGAAGGGCCGATGGAACTCCTCGCACCAGGACGACGGCAGCCCTGACGTGCTGCTTAGCATGTCCTCCAACCAGTGCGACATCTTAATGTAGTTATTTCCCCCTCTGCATTCCTTTCCTAACTCTATTTTTATAAATCATTTGTCCATCCATAGTTCAAATTTTTACTACAAGTTTTCTGTCAATCCTACCAATGTGTATCTGAAGAAGTGTGCATGCACACGAAAGCTCATACCAAGAACTGACTTAGTTGGTCTTTAAGGTGCTACTGGAAGGAATTTGTTTTGTTTTGACTATGGCAGACCAACACGGCTACCTATCTGTAACTACCAATGTATGTAACTCTTTACAATAGCTTTTCAACTAAATTATAAACTTTCCCCATTCTTTGTTAAAGAGGTCTCTTCCTGGTTTCTAATTCTACCTGTAAGCTTTGCCATCTCGACGTCGTTCATGAGTTTTGTTTGCCACTCTTCTTTGGTGGGAGTTGTAGACCCTTAGGAGCATCTAGTCCAACCCCCTGCAAAACACAGTCAGTGGCAGCCAAAGCAGCATGGCTCCATAAGTGGCGGATTTCTGTATAAGCTAAGCCAAAATCCCTTATTTGGGCTGCTGATCCCTTATTTTCGAGGCTGCTGGTCCCTTATTTTCAAATCTGTCAGTTGACAGCTATGGCTGTTGCCATTGTGTGGAGCAGCTCTGTATGCAGGTAAGGGTTTTTGTTTTGTTTTGTTTTGTTTTTTACCACTCCAGCACCAACATTTTCTTCTTTTTAAAAGGCGTTTATTTTGGAAGACTAGTAACGTTCAAGCGCCTATACAAGAAAACGTGGAATTCTCACGTCAATGCTCCCCAACCCATCGACGCGCTTCCTATTTAAACGACGGCAAGTTTTCTGAGCTCGCCTCTGATTGGCTCCCATGCCGGCTGGCCCCGCCCCTTGGAGCCGCACGCGGGGCGCGCTCGCGCTCCCTCCTCCCTCCGGAGCTGCTTCCACCGCCCCCAATTAGCGCCGCGCCTCCGCCGCCCCACGTGACCCTCCTGCAGCTGCCGGCGGTGACCGACGCTGCGCGGGCGCGCGCGCGCGGGGTTAGGGAGCGGTTGGCCAACATGGCGGCGGCGTCGGAGGAGGACGGGGGCTTCGGGGACGGAGAGCGGCTGGATTTCCTGAAGGAGCGGCACGTGCGGTTCTTCCAGCGCTGCCTGCAGATCCTGCCCGAGCGCTATTCGTCCCTGGAGACCAGCAGGTAGCCCTCGCGGGGGTGGGAGAAGGAGAAGCGCCTGCCTCCGGCGGCTGGGCATCCCGTGTCGGGTCTCTTCCTCACGTTCATTCTCGCCTAGAATAGCCCTCGGAGGTTTTCCCCACAGTGTCAGGGAGCGCAACGGTGGCGGCAGCCCCCGGACCTCTGGACTTGCCCAAGGTTTCATTTCGAAATTTGATTTTCTGCTTCCCTAACCCCGTCCAACTCTAGACCCCCCCCAATCCGTGTTGGTTGTGGTATAGCTCAAAACGGAGGGGAACTCTGTGTATGCTCTTTGGGTACTCTTGCTCATGTTAAGCTTCAACCCAATTGGTAAAAGGTAGAGTTTGTTATGTACCGGTATGTATGCATGTATTCATTCATTGATTTTCTATACTGCCCTTCATCCAAAGATCTCAGGGTGGTTCACAGCATAAAAATATAAACTGACTCTATCCTAGCTTTTCAGATAAGAGCAATGGTGAAGAGGTGAGGAACGCCGTGTCCTTTCTCTTTAAAGTCCACTAAATTCATGTGCTTAAACCTAGTGGCTGAAAACCGTCTTTGGTGCTGAGGCTTAACAAGTGTTGGCTGAACATGACATGGTGAGGTCTGTTTCTGTTCTGCTTTCTTGTAAGATGAAAAACAGGAAGGAGGTACAGAAGGAATGTGAAAAGGAGAAACTTGTTCCCAGATGTGCCAGCTAAGATGATTATCGCAGCTCAACTTGTTTTGGAGTACAAGTTGAGCTTGTTTTGGAATACAAGTGGAGCGCTCCTTTATACAATACAACTTGTTTTGGAATACAAGTTGAACGCTCTTTCAGAGCCTTGGTCTCAGTTGGGAGCAACACCTCCTTTATGCAAAGAGAAATAATTTTAGTACAGCACAAAAGCAAATACTTTACTTTATTGGCTTCACCAGAATCTTTTCAGTTTCTTCCTCTTCTATCTTCTCTATTACTGCTTCCTGACCCAACTTTCAGTTTAATTGTTTCCAAACTTTTTTTGGTCACTGCTCTCTTGGTTCCATAAACTTGGTTCCCCAATGCCCCCTACTCTATAAAAAGCATTATTCAGAATCGTGGTTTGCACAACCTACTAGGGAAAGTAATAACACGGTAAAATTCAAAATAGTAACAATTACAGTATTCAAAATCGAATTAAGCTAAATAGTTTTAACTGAACAAAACTGATGAACTTGATCCAGTTCATCAAAGCTTTTAAAATTCTGATAGTCTTCTTGTTCCCCGCTCAGGGGGTGGTACCACCCGCTTTGGGAACCAGTGGTCTAGTTGGTGCTGGAGGAGATGCTGGCAGCTACAACTACTCCTGCTTAACCAATAAGTAAAAAAATTGTCCAGTAGCACCTTAGAGACCAACTAAGTTTGTTCTGGGTATAAGCTTTCATGTGCATGCACACGAAAGCTTATACCCAGAACAAACTTAGTTGGTCTCTAAGGTGCCACTGGACTTTTTTTTATTATTATTTTGACTGCGTCAGACCAACACGGCTCCCTGCCAGAATCTATTCACCAATAAGGTTACGGCAAGTAAAAAGAGCACTTTAGCTACTTTCCTTGGTTGCTTTTATATATGAGCAATGGTTCTTTTCTTCAGTTATTCTCTTGAACTCAACTCATTTTCTTACAGCAACGATGACCAACCAGATTTTTACTTTATGCCCTACCTTGAGTGTTGCTTTGGTAAAGCAGTCTGGTAGGCAGGCCTATAAATTCCAACAGGGCCTACAGATACTGCATGCCACAGTCCCACTCCTTGTACCCTCAGAATGTGACTTAGATTATATGCTGAACATATTTAACATCATGTTTACGTCTAAGAAACTCAGTCACCCTGGGACAGTTTTTTTGAAGTGTTAGAAACAAAAAAAACCTCAACCCTATTTAAATAGAAGGGCTATTATCCTACTGTAAGACTGTTGAACTTATATAAGTGTAGTCTTATGCACACTTGGGATCAAGCCCTATTGAAAGCAGTGATATTTGCTTTTGAGTAAACATCCATAGGATTGGAAACTGCTTCAGAATTGCTCTTGGAACACGAAGGTCTGGAAATTTGGAAGGAGGGGAAACAATTTGCTGGAAAAATTTCTAGAAGTGACAAGAGCTGTGGTGAGAAAAATATTTTATAATTTATTTAGAAGAATCTTTTATGAGTGGTTCTCATTCTGGTCTGCAATCTGTAGAAATCCCCAGTTGGGTAGTTTGCTGGAGAGCAAAGCAAACCTTGCAGAGAGCTGCTAAGAGTTTAGAACTTGAATATTAAAGTCATCTTTATGATGTATGAAAAAGCTCAAAGAGCTGGAGGAGAAATAAAACCCCTTAGAAAAAAAGAGGACATTGAATTTGGTCAGCAAGAAGCAAATTCAGTTTGAAACGTAATTTCTGTTTAGGAATGAAATCACCATTTAGGAAATAGTTCATTTTCTCCCAACTGGTCAGTTTAAAAGAAATCAATTACTTAAGTAGAAATTATTTTCTAACAGGAGGAATTTGTTTAGTTAGCTAATGGGAATAAGACCCCTCACTTAATATTTTTGTAAACGGTACAGTCGTACCTCAGAAGTCGAACGCCTTGCAAGACAAATGTTTTGGCTCCCGAACGTCGCAAACCCGGAGGTTGTTATTCCGGTTTACGAATGTTCTTTGGAACCTGAATGTCTGTCGTGGCTTCCGATTGGCTGCAGGCGCTTCCTGCAGCCAATCGGAAGCCACACCTTGGTTCCTGAATGTTTTGAAGTCGAATGGACTTCCGGAACGGATTCTGTTTGACTTCCGAGGTATGACTGTACTATGAAAGAGCAAGGAGAAAAAATGTTTACTTTCTATGTTGCAGCTTTTCTACCAATGATTGGGGAATGCTGACCCACTGAATATTAGATTTAGGAGCATCTTCCTCAGGGCAGCGGCATTTTTTCCTTGAATATGTTCTCCAGTATATGGAGCCACCTATTAAAGAACCTGTTCTAATAGCTATGCAGGTAATCTGTGCACTTAATTATACCATGGCTCTCAATAATGCTGCAAGCAGTGTGATTAGTTAGTAGTCTGTGATCTGTGAAAAGCAAAACAGGTTACAAGTAACAATGGGTGTAGCAGACCTGGAGGTTGTTGCAGAACCCAGATAGAGGTGAATAAAAGCATTTTAACCAAGACTGCAAAGCAAAGTGTACATTATGCTTAATTATAAGGACTCTTGTCTGACCAAATCATTAATAACTTGAATTGCTACTGGTCTGTGTCTGGTAACTTATTATGTGCCACCAAAATGTAATTAGATGACATCTCTGTTTGTGGAGAAAACTGATGTCACGTGAATCCAAGAGTGTGCTGCAGAGCTTTCCAAACTTTTCAAGTTGGTGACACTTTTTAGACGTGCATCATTTTGCGATACAGTAATTCAGTTTTACTAGCAAACCTTTGCTTGGTTGAACTATCCCCTTTTCAGCCCTGGGAGGAGCATGGGGAGTATTTGTGCGACACACCTACACACTGCAGCTGATGCACTAGTGTGTTGCAACACACATTTTGGAAAGCTCTGATGTACTGCAGCACCTCTGTAGGGGTATTGTCAAACTCAGTAGCAGGTGGTGCGGGTGAAGCTGCATTGCTTTTCCAACACCACACATTGGACACAGCATGGTGTGCAGTAGTGGGAGCATCACATTGGCTCAGCTGCTGCACATGTGCCAAACTCCCACTGCCTTTCCCCTTCCCCTTCCCCTTCCCCTTCCCCTTCCCCTTCCCCTTCCCCTTCCCCTTCCCCTTCCCCTTCCCTTCCTTCCCATTCACTGCTATGCACAATGTTGGGAAGACAGATTGGCAATGGAGACCCATCCGCACTGTCCACTACTCATTGTACTAGGAAATTACTAGGTGAACTTCCTGGGTGTTTTATTAGATTTAATTTTGGCTTACTTGGCAAAAATCTGACAATATGTTCTGGGCAGCAATTTTGTTTTTTTTTTTTTTAAATAATTTTTATTGGTTTTACAACATAAACAAAAAACAAACAAACATAACACGACTTCCCCAAACCTCCCCTTCACTGCATCCTTATTTTAAAATTTTTTAGCAATTCTTCATCCCTTTTTATATTTAATTATCTTTAAAAATTTTTTTTATAAATTTCAATTTTTATAGCTGTAATTCTTTGTATCCAATCCCTTGACATCTTAACATTCCGTAATTTTACAACAATTTTTAAGGTAAATTTTAAATTTTTTCCAGTCCTCTTCCACTGTCTCTCTCCTCTGGTCACGGATTCTGCCGGTCATCTCTGCCAGTCCCATAAATTCAGTCACCTTGGTCTGCCATTCTTCCAGAGTAGGTAGTTCTTTAGTCTTCCAATACTTCGCCAAAAGAATTCTTGCTGCTGTTGTTGCGTACACTGGGCAGCAATTTTGAAAGAAATATACTGTACTCTTAAAGTAGTTTGTGTGGAACTGTGTCAGACAGGTATACTAATAAAACAAAAGACGTTTGAGAATTAAAGATAAAGTCAATTATGGAATGTCCTCCTTTTGGAGGTGCACCAAGCATCAACTTTCCCCTTGTTCTATTGCAAAGTTGAAACCTAGTTGTTTTCTCGGGTATTTATGATTTTTTTACTGTACCAGTAGTGAGCAGCTCTGTGTTTTAAAATTACTATTTATTGTTTTATCTCAGGATGGATAAAAACCAATGATTTCTTTAAAACAATAAAAAAAAATTTCTACATCATGTCAAGAACCTGAGACCTAGGTTCCAATGCAGCCATTCAGGCCTCTTCGGCTGGCTCTTGGCATGCCATACTCTTACCCACCAATGTTTCATGAGTGTGTGCATAAACGCCTCTGACATTTGTGATGCTGGAATGTAACCTACTGTACAAACATAAGCTACGTCCTTTCTTTGTCCACTTTTGCCTCTGGACCTGCCTATCACTTTTATGTGTCCCCTGGATAGTGGCCCTTGGGTTCAAAAGGTTCCCACCCTTGTTCTAAGTGGTTTAAATGTTGAATTTACAAATCATTAAGAAATACAGTTGACTCACAACTTGTGCTGTGGTTTTAGGGATTGTGTGTAAAGCCAAAATCACATATAGTAAGAACAACCCCAGAACTGTACCTATGTCCACCTCTACCTTTCCAAAGGCTCTGGAGGTGCTTTCTGCGAGCTTTAAAGCTCTTTCCATGCCAAGTTTTCTTGCTGCGGAAATCGCTTTTAAGCTCTCCTCCTTGCTTACCAGGCTCTCTTGCTGGAGCTTCCCAGAACCTGGTAACCAAGTATGAGAGCTTAATAGCTCTTTCTGCATCTAAGCTCTCCACCTTGTGTGTGTTTAATTTGTGCAATTGCAGTTGGCCAGCCAAACATAAAGCTGTGATCATTCAAGTTGCAAGTTGATTGTATGCAACAAAATCAGTCTCCTTACGATTCAGAATAAGGTCTAAGCATAAAATGCAAAAATATTATCCTAGTAACAACAATAATAACAGGGCTCCAAAATTAAATCTTCATCCCAACCCAAGTCCTTAAACAGCACTGCATCCTGATAGTTTTAGGCATCATGATCATCATGTTTTTCTGGACTCAAAACAAGATGGTCTGCATCACTTTCAATAGTAACAGTTTTTGTAGCTGGAATCAGTCATTGCATTACTGTCCCAGGCCAGGTGGGAATAGGCCCGCAATGCAGGTCTTGCAGGGCTCACAGTTAAGATGGTCTACGGTTTGCATTGTTCACACGCAACTGTATGGAGCCACCTTGTAGGGACACCTGCACTACCTTTTTATCTGTGTAATTTCTAGCACCAAAATGTGTCTGATTTGTGTTTGTTACCTGTCAGATTGCATTTTTCTTCCATGGCTCTCGGTGCTGAAGACATTTTTCTTTCCTGATTTTGATGCTAATGAGCCAGTCATTTTACAGCTTCTTGAACATGTTGTTATTCTACATTTATGTGTGGTCTGCTTCATCAGTCGGAGAGACTGGTTGGTATCGGTTTTTCACTCCTTCACTCCAGGTGGAGTTGGTTAGTGAAGCTTGACAGCAGCGTGGCTTTCTGCCTGCAGAGTTACATGTAAGCCAGCTCCCTGCAGCATGTTGTCAGGTTGCAGCACTCATGTCTGTTTTCAGTTCGTGCTGGAGCTGACACATAACACAGGTACTTCTTTGTGGCTTAGAAGTACGACTTCTCATGCTTACAAACCATTTTATATCGATGGCAGGTAGTAATATCCTGCTTTTCTTTCCTCGCAGGTTGACAATTGCTTTTTTTGCACTCTCCGGTCTGGATATGTTGGATTCCTTAGATGTGGTGAACAAAGAAGATATAATAGAATGGATTTATTCCCTGCAGGTCCTTCCCACAGAAGACAGTGAGTGAATTTTTAGCTTTTCTCTTACTGACATTTCATTACACTCTTTTGTGCTGCTTTTAGCTTTTGATAATAGAGAGCAAACCCTTGTTCATAGAGATGCTGAGCAGTGACCATCTTACTTGTAACAATTGAAAGTGCTTAGCAGTACTAAAATGTAGATGCTCTTAGCCAGGTCACAGAACTGTGCAGTGAAGCCTGTCAAAGAGCTATAGTGAGTTATAGATGCAGTTGTATTAAGCAAAGTAGGTTAAACTTTCAAGCAGGGAACCCTCTGCTTTAAAAAAATAATAATGTTGCTTTGATGGGTTCTAGAAGGATACGTTGAAATTCTTAATATATTGTTAAGTTAGAAACATTCAGAAGGTATTTTGTCTAATCATGACAATACATGTTCATGATAGTTTTTTATAAAGCTGCTTAAATGTGCTTAGATGGGTCAATGGCTTTGTTCCTTCTTAATTGTACTGAATTTCCTTGTAAGACTTATTAGCTTAGCAGTACAAGAAATATGCAACTAATATAACTTGCCAGAACTATTATTACATTAATGAATGTTAAGCCAAACCCACCACTACTATAAGAGAACAATGGGAGAATAACAGGGAAACTCAAGCTAATTGATAGAACTGAGTCAGATGTCAATACAGTAATGCACTGTTTTCCTACTTGTTGGAGGTCAGTGGACTTGTACTCTTGTGCTCTCTGCGCCATCTAGGAGGCAGGCTTTCAGAAAAAGAGAGCAGTACTGGTAGTATATACCCCTTCCTCCTTAGTTCCACATCTTGAAATCACTAAGGCTGCTGGTGTGTGGTAAGATATTAGAAACATTTAAAAAAGAAATATACGTATAAAATCAGTATCCTCGTGCCACTCTATCTCTGATCACCAAAAGCCAACACATGCAAGATAAGGCTATCTAGTTACTAATCATGATGGCAGTTTACTGTTTTCAGCATATCTCTGAATGCAAGTTTCTGGGGATCACGAGTTGCTCTTGTCCTCCTTGCGGGTTTCCCTTAGGCATCTGTTTGGCCACTGTGGGAACAGAATGTTGGACTGAACGGGTCTTTGGAACTTACTGCATGAACTTACTGCATAGTTGTGTGGTGGTGGGGATATATTCTCTACATAATAAGACTTCCTCCCATTACCTCTGATTTCAGCTGTCTTTAGAATAATTCCAGAGGGATTGTGCGTCTGTTAATAGCATGCACAAAAATGAGGCTTGCAACAGCTTAACAAACATATTTTTTCTCTTTAAGGTGCCACAAGGCTCCGGTTTTGTTTCCTTAGAGTAATGATTAGTATAACTCATTGGAGTGTGTTACATCTTTGTTGTTGTTGTTGTTGTTGTTAAAGCTTCCATTGTTTTCAGTAGTAGTAGTACCATTTATATGCAGAACAACCACTAGATGGTGCCATTCCATAACTGAAGTATTAAATCCTTCCTGTGACATCTTCCAGAGGGGTTGCTGTGCTAGTCTGTTGCAGTAAAAACAAGGGGCAAGCTACAGTTAAAGTTTTGTGACACCTTTAAGACTCTCAAATTTATTACAGCATAAGTTTATACTTTAATAGGTTTCCTAGATTTTAAGATGCTGCAAGAGACTCTTACTTGCTGACAACAGCTTCTTGATTTTTTTGTCATAGTACGGCCAGTTGTGATTTCTCTGACTTCTCTTAACATTTAATCTTTAACTGTAGCTGATTAAAAATATTAAATGATTATGAAACTGTCCTCCCCCCATCCTTAAAAATTCAGTAACATGGTTTTTGAAGATGTAGTTTTATGTGGCACATATCAATAGTATTGACATATTAATAGATATGCACTCACATGAAACATCCCCACTGAAACTAAAATACTTCTTATTTTCTTAACATCTCCCAAAACCTGTTTTTAAATTTTGGAGCTTCAATATTAGCCTTAGACAGTCTTCTTGACTAATTACCATAAGACCTCATCTATAATAATTGATTCAGAACAGCTGCTCTTGTTGTTTTGAAACCGTTGGATTAACTCCTACTCAATGAATAGTGATCATGGTTTGTCTGTTAATCTCCAATTCTGTGTGGCGTTCTCCATGGTTGTTAATTTCTGGAGTGCTTGACTTAAGAATTGAAGGCTTATGGGACCTTTAAGGTCATCTTGCAAAAGGAAACTTAAAAGTAACAAAGCTAATGAAGGTATTTAAAAAACCAAAACAAACTCTTGACTATGATCCACATTCTCTTGGGATGGGTAATGAGATGTTAGTGAAAGATTCAAGAAAAGCTCTTTGAGCTGAAAATAGATTTGGCTCTTCTTTCAGAGCAGCTTTCTGCAAAACACAATGAAGATAGGCACTGAAATGAAAACCTGCCAGTTAATAGCTAGAACCATGTTCTGAAGCTTCTTCTGTACACTAATTTAGTGTACAGTGGTGCCCCACAAGACGAAATTAATTCGTTCCGCAATTTTTGTCGTCTAGCGAATTTTTCGTCTTGCGAAGCACGAAATCCCATAGGAATGCATTGAAAATCAATTAATGCGTTCCTATGGTCAAAAAAAGTCCAAACAAAGCCAAATTTGGTACAACAACAGTTTATTAACTGCTCTTTAAAGTCACACATACTGTAAAGAGCAGTTCAAAAATTGAAGGGAAAATAAATTAACTTTATAAACATGACAGAAAAACATTTAAAAATCAACAAAGTGTACAGTACATTTTCTAAGACTCTGGGGGACCACTCGAAGAAGGCTCCTCTTCCACTCTTTGCTTCTTGGTCAAGAACCTGTCCATAGTCGGCTGCTTTATCCGCCTTTTCAGCAGCTCCCTGAAAGACGACATGACCCTCGTATCATAAAAGTTCCCAGCGTCATGTGCCACGTGCTTCTCATGGTGGTGTAGATCTGCAAAAGTCTGCACCTCCTTCCACTTCTGGCAAATGTCCCTCAGTCTTTCGGAGGACAGCCGTTCCTCAGTTGCTTCCTCCTCTTCCAGTGAGGCCTGCTCCTGCGCAGCCTCTGCCTGCAGAACGTAGCCCTCCGTCGTCACAACCTCCAGGAACTCCGCTGCAAAGTCTTCAGCCGCAGGAACATCAGAACTGGCAGCCTCTCCATGCCTGACCACACTGTGGATGCCAGATCTTGTCTTGAACCGGTCAAACCAACCTCTGCTAGCCTTGAAGACTTCTGGCTCGGCTGAGGTTCCTGGCTGTTCCCGGATGAGGTCAGCGTGCAAGGCCTTGGCCTTCTCACAAATGACGGCCTCAGACACTGTGTCCCCTGCACGCTGCTTCTCTTCTATCCAGATGAGCAGCAACTTCTCGACCTCCTCCAGGACAGCTGGGCGGTTCTTCACGATCCTGGTGACTCCCTTGGCTGCATCAGTCGCCAGGATCTTCTCCCTCATCTTCAGGATGGTCCCGATGGTCGATGGGTTCCTGCCGTACTCCCTGGCGATGTCCGTCACACACATTCCGCCGTCGTGCTTCCAGATGATCTCCTTCTTCATTTCCAGCGTCACCTTCTCCTTCTTCCTCTCGCCGGCCACCGCAGCAGCAGTCTTCTTGGGTCCCATGGCAGCACAGCTCCTACCTTCGTAAACTCAGAAACAGAAAAAAAAATCAGTGATGTGCTTCAAACCCAAAAAATACAAAAGCAGCCAGCCACCCACCACACAGAAATTAAAACCCAGAACCAAGGCCTTGAATCCCAAGCACCCCAACCCCAAATCCAAAATCCAAAAACCCCCAAAAAAGTTTTAAAAGTTTAGCTTACCAAATGGATGAAAGAGAAGTTCTGGAAAAGCTTCAACAATCAACCACCGACGTCCTCAGAAACCTCAAATGGCTGCAAAATAAGTTTAGGAAAAGCTTCAAAAATCACCAATGTCTTCAAAAACCTCAACTGCTCCCACAGACACGCACCAACCCACCCACAACACAGAAATTGCAAACCCCTCCCCAACTGCTCCCCCAGCCCCTCCCCAACTGCTGCAAACCCCTCCCCAACTGCTTCCCCACCCAGACAAAAAAAAATTTCAAAAAATAACAACATGGCCAGCACTCAGAAATTCAAACTCAGAAAATTTTTCAAAAAAAATCAACCTGGCCCAGTGGTCACAGAAAATCATAAAAATTCCCAAAAAAGGCCCACAAGCCCCCAGATTATCGCAAACCCCTTCCCAACACCAAGTCCTTGAATCCCAAACACCCCAACCCAAAATCCAAAACCCCCCAAAAAAGTTTTAAAAGTTTAACTTACCAAATGGATGAAAGAGAAGTTCTGGAAAAGTTCTGGAAAAGTTTTGGAAAATCTTCAAAAGTGAGCAAAGTCTGAGAAAAGGCTACCAAACCACGCGCTAACAGTTGCTCCTCGAAGTCAAGTCGCAACTGCAGCTGCTCAAGCTAAGCACCCTTGGTTTTAACGGTTTTTACACAAAGGAAACAAAGTCGCGAGACGTTTTCGTTTTGCGAAGCAAGCCCATAGGGGAATTTGTCTTGCGAGGCAAATCGCGGGCAAAAAAACCTTTCGTCTAGCGAGTTTTTTGTCTTGCGAGGCATTCGTCTTGCGGGGCACTACTGTATTTTCTGAATTGAAATACAAGAGCAAAACCAAGGGTGGCAATCGACCAAGTTTTACTCAGAGGAGACCCACTGTAATGACTAAGTTGGGCCCATTAATTTCAGTACTCAAAATAAAATTGAGTCACTTACAGTCGTCCCAGGTTATCAATTCACAGCTGCATTCTTTTCACATATAGGTTTAGCTTTGCTGGGAAATGTCACAGCCCACTGTATTTCATGGCATTTTGGTATGTCAGGTTATAAAGAAGAGAAAAATCATCTGTAAATTCTCTATAAATATTTGCCTTTGTGGAGGACATTTCATGGGTTTAACTTATGCCATTATACATTTACTGTGGCTTTTGGGGCCAATATGGGAGAGAGATGTTTTGTTGCAGTTGGAGCAGACGGAGGCATCCAGTTGTGCTGCTGCAGATGGTGTTTTCTTCTCTCTCTGCTCCTCCCAGAGCTCATTCCTCCTCTGGTCACTGCTATGGATACACAACCTGACTGTCTGCAGTCACTGCTTTGCCCCCTTCCCACTTTTGTTAGCCTCCCCTAAATCAAAGAGTCTTCCGTGAATGGAAGGGTGCATTGGATACAAACCACCATAAATACTGGAGTGACATTAAAAATTAATATGTAGGAGGACCTTCATGATTTAGTATATCTCAGATGGAAACCCCCCCCCCTCTTTAAACAGACTTCTTTGTGCAGGATGAATGCTTTGTATGCTTGTGATCCTTGGAGACCCCTCTTGGGGGATCTGACTGGTACTTTTGCATGAATTTTCTTTTTCTTTCAGTTTTTAGACAGAGAATATACATAAGACAAACAATTGGTACATGAACTCTTTAATATAATTGCTGTAATAAATTTGTTTTTGTATGGTTCTATATGCCTTACTTTGGCTCAAAGTTTATATAGTTGTATGACATTTGTGTTGGAGCTGTATCTTCCTGGCAGCAGACGACAGAACCATGAGACAGGTGTAAAATCCTCAAGCAAGAGTTTTATTTACAAACACAAAGCATGTGGGTGTTCTCTTTTGCAGACAAATTCAAACTGCAACTTCTCCTCCTTTTGTACTCATCACTAGCTGTATCTAATCAGCCCAGAACTCACACCCAGAACTCACAGAAACAGTTCTTAAATTTACAGTAATCTTTCCTGTTTCTTTGCAGAATGACTCCTAACAATTTGTAAAATAAAGCTTGTTTTTATTTAGCAATTGCTTATTACAGCTCTTATCTCTGCAAGCGTGTTAGGCTAGATCCCAGAACAGCAGCTATATTTTCCTGGAAGGTCAGTCTGAGGAGGGGATAGACTGAAAATGTCTGGCTGACCATTTCTACATCAACTACGTAGGATGGAGTGTTTGTAGAACTCAGAAAATGATGAGTATGTTGCAGGGTGGAAAAACTAACCACTCCCATTGGCCTTCTGTGAAAAATGGTTGTAAATGCAGAGCTGCATGTGGCCTTTGGGGACAGAACAGTTGCCAGCGCCTTTACTCAAAAGTAAGTGGGTTCACAGAGTTCAATAGGAGTTACTCCAAGTTACGTTTGCAGGATAGCAGTCTGAGCTAGGGAATATGATTTGGCATTAATCATGAGCCAGAGAAAGACTTTAAATTTCAGTAGAATTGTTTAAAACAAATAGCTAGTAATTTGAAAATGAATGCACAAAGTTAAACTAGGGTTGTTTTGTTTCCTACAAAGGGTCAAACATGCATCGCTGTGGATTCCGTGGTTCTTCGTATCTGGGAATGCCATTCAATCCGTCCAAGGTTAGTGAATACTACATGAAAAAAAATACAGTTCTTTCCTTTGCAGCTTTTTAACAAATATTTACATGATCATGAAATAAGGCTCTGAGGTGAGCATTTTTTAAAGTAAAAATAGCACTCTATTTTTGTAAATTCTGCTCGTAAATTGAAAACATTTCTGTGAGGCAGAACAGTGCTCTTATTATCGAAGCCATATTTTAATGAAAGCTAGAAATGGATGCACAACTTTTTAAAGTGCTTTATGCTTTTAAAACCAATAAAAATAGAAATAGGGAAATTGACTACTCAGAAGCAAGTCACATTGAATTGAATAAGGTTTGCTCCCAGATAAGTGAAGTTAGGATTGCACCGTAAGTTACTAAAGTAACTACATTGAATGTAAGTGGGCAGGTAGGATGTGTGGAAGCCTGCGACTTGATAATGTAATGGTTTGGTTGTTCTGTGAACCTTTGTGACCCAAGAATTTCAAGTTGATGTGAACATAGGGTACTCTGTTCACTTTTCACAGAATCGACTAAGCAGTGAAGCTGTGCAACCTCTGCTCATATCCTACTTGAGGTCTGTTAAAACCAACAGCATCTGCTCAGCAGCAGTGCTTTCTGGAGTACGTGCTCGGTTCAGTTCTTTATTTTGGAACCACAGGTCTTTCAAGATGTGCCCACAGAACACTACTTTTAAAAGTAGTTCTGATTTTATTCAGGTTTATCTTGCTTTTAACTTTGCACAAATCATGGCCATTTGCAACTCCTTCGGGTCTTTATCAGATGCGAATCTTGCTCACTCTCTTTCCGTCATTCCATAGCCTGGACATGTGCAGACAAAAGGTGTTAATTCATGACTTACCATAGTTTTCCGTGTATAAGACGAGGTTATTTTATTTTAAAATGATGCTAAAAATTGGGGGCTTCTTATACACAGATAATGGAGAGGTGGGATGGGTGATTGGTGTCTGCCGCAAGCAGGAGATTGTCAGTGCCATTTTTGCGGGTGATTGGTGGGTCTGCCAAGGTCTGCTGGCTATTGGCTGTTTTGGTGCTTGCTTTTGGCGAGCGTGGAGACGATTAGTGGCTTCGTCTATGTGCGTGCAATTGGCTGTTGTGGGTGAGCGATTTTTGGCAAAACTCCCCCTTCCAGTACTGTGCAATCTGCCCCCCCCCAGCTCAATAACTGTGGGCAATCTCCCCCCATTTTCTCAATTTTAAGTCCCAAAAAAGAGTCTTATACATGGGGGTGTGTTATACACGGAAAAATGCAGCAAATCCTCAGATTACTGCAGCATTGCCTGAACACACATTTGAATGTTGTATTCCAAATGAGGATATTCTTCATAGGAAACCTTCATTTTTATAACGTGGTTGTCTCATGTAGTTTGTGGCAGGCGTGAGAAGTGGGGTCCTTGAAGTATGAACAGCCTGAGGATTGAAAGTGGGTTAGAAAGGGAACACAAATCAAATACACGGAATGCAAGTTCAGAGGAGTCAAATAAGTCTGCAGTGTCAGTGTGCTGGCAGGCTGGCTGCATGGACAGAAATTCCATTCCTAACATTTCTGTCTTGCTGTTATCAGGACAGCATCAGTGTGGTTCTTGTGAGGAAGACACAAAAATAGATGCCCTTAAGATAGACTTAGCATGATGGGCAGGCAAACCAACACGTGTGGGCTTTTCTTTACAGTTGTGAGAGGTGTGAAGTCCTTCTTTAAAAATGACAAGACTTTCTAAATGCTGCATAACACATCAGACTTACATCATATCCATATTTCCATAAGTTTTCATGGAAATGAGGGAGAATGCACATCTAGAATGTAAGCCACCTGGGCTTGAGGGGCCTCTTTTTAAAATAGGGTTGCCATATTTGGAAGAGCAAAAAAGAGGATACTATGATGGCCTTACAAGCCAATAAATGCAATTTGTCTCAAAATTTACCTCCTGAAAAAGAGAACATGTCCTGGAAAAAGAGGACACATGGCAACCCTGAAATTCCCATAAATTGTGTGATTATTTTTTAGGTTGTCACTATTTATATGGTGTGATCATATTTCTAAATTTATTGAAAGTGATATTAGATGTGTGGTGATAACTCATTGTATCCTTTTACATGGTGCCAGAATTTTGTAACCTGGAATCTCTAATGTAAATCCCAGAAAATACTGAAAGGTATTGTGAAGTCCTTTCTGCAGGACCAGCTTGTTAAAATATTTTATTTATTTCTCAAGCTGTTTGTCTTTCTAGACTGAACGTTTCAGGAATATTTGCAAAGGAAAGTCTAGTTTGGTCATCTATCCTAGTACAGTAGTTGAGATCTGCCATACAGGACTAAACTGGCACACTGGAAGCCGCCATCAGTTCGTAGAAATCTGTGCAAAATTCTTCTGGTGCTGGAAATGTACCCTGGTCTTAAAATAACTGTCACACTTCCTGCTATTTGCATAGCTGCTGCTATGTGTGGGTCATGCAGAGGTGGGCATTTATATATAGCCATTCAGGCAATTCTCCTGATGTTTCTCCTACCCAGTGTTAGAAACTGAGATATGAAAGCGAGGAGTTAAATGGCACCTTAAACCTAGGTTATGGACGCAGCAACAGAATGTCCAGGTGCGCTTTTTTTAAATAACAGGAATACAAAGCTAAAAATGATTTTTCACATGGGCTAGTCCTTCCCCTGCCAACCTCCCCTCTAATATTCTTAAGAGGGTCTTCTTCAGAGAATAGCTAGAAGTGGGGAGGCAGAAAAAGGTCCTCCTTTCCTTCCACTCTGCAGTTTAAATCTGAATTTTAGGATCAGTACTGCACCCTGAGCTCAGAAACTGTTTGTGCTAATGGAGTTCTAGGCAAAATGTGCCTAGAACAATGCTCCTGCCCAAAGAAACTTCAGGAAAACAATCTCTGTTTTCTGCTAAAACAAATGCTTATTTTGTCATCCGTTGAGAACTATAAACTCTAATAATAACTGCATTTTCTTGTGTTTCAGGGTCCCGGTATTGCTCATCCCTATGATAGCGGGCACATAGCAATGACTTACACTGGCCTTTCCTGCTTAGTTATTCTTGGCGATGACTTGAGCCGAGTAAATAAAGAAGCCTGCTTGGCAGGACTAAGAGCTCTCCAGCTGGACGACGGGAGGTACAGTGAATTCTGTGTTGCCAGGTGTTAAATATTTTTAGAAAGGGAAAACTGGATCCAAATACATAATGCACAGTACAGTAAAGGAGGAACTGGCGAGACTGAATCCAGCGTGAGGAAAGTGAGGGCTTGAGCACAGTAAGCAAGAGGAAGCTTACATACTTTGAGGTCTCTTCTTGCCAGGGAAAGCAAACTGAGACTAGGGTATTCTAGCAAGCAGAGATGTCCCCTTCTTCATTTCACATAGCACAGATAGGAAGCCTGCATTCTTGCATTTAATGGTGTTCTTTCACTGGGGGTTTCAGAGCCTAGTCTTTAAACGCCAGTAACTTGTTGTCTGTTCCCTATATTGCCGGCAACTGGTCAAAGGGCTCTAGGCTACCAAAAACAGCATTTAGAGAAGTCAGGAAGTCAAGAGACTTTTGCAGATTTAGGTAGGGAAGAGTACTGTGCCATATAGTTTGCTGAATGTCCTCAGTTCTCCTATCACAGCAACTCATTAAAGGTGTACTGTATATACTCGAGTATAAGCCGACCCGAATATAAGCCGAGGCACCTAATTTTACCACAGAATAGCAAAGGCAGAGGAGGAGGAAGGAGCAGCCTGAAAGGACCCTCACTCGAGTATAAGCTGAGGGGGGCTTTTTCAGCATTAAAAAATGTGCTGAAAAAAATGGCTTATACTCGAGTATATATGGTAATTCCTGCTGATCTCCAGAACCTCTTAATAGACCCTCATGGACGCTCAAATGCTTTTACTGCTGTTCCAGTCTGGTCTAGAGCCCTTTTCCTTGTTCCAGTGTACCCACAGACATGACTTTGATCTCTTTGGCTTGCCTTTCAAACTGAGCATTCCTCCCTCCATTGCTGAGACTGGCTCCTTTCATAGACTGCAGACTTTATATAGATGGAAAAAGTGACTCCTGAATCTTGGGTATGGCTGCAACCAAAGCAGCAAAACAACCATAATTTGATCTTGCTTGTTTTAATACTTCTCCATTTAGTAGCTCAGCAATATGCTAGTTTCCATAACTTCTAGAAAGCAGATGCCACCTGGTTGTCTTAATATTTGTGGGGAGGGGGTGTAGAAATCACGAGCTTTCATGAAAAGCTGGAATTACAAATGCAGAATTCCTGCTGATTATGCCAAACCCTGCCTCTATCTGTCACCATTTTGTGACTGGCGGACCTCCATAATTTTCAACAACCTTGGGGGAAGAAAGTTTTATAACCCTTGCTCTAGGAAGCAGAAGGCCTTGCTAATGGGACATGGCACAGAATAATTCAGTTTAGTCCCTGCTACTCAGGTGAGTGGTGGGTATGCTGGCTGGTCAAAATGGTACTTTCACTAGCTAGTGTGTGTATGCTGGCTTTGTAGTAAATGACTGAAAGAGGTCTTGTAATCACTTGACAGGGTTCTGCTTTCAGCAGGTAATTAGATCATTTTCCCATAGAAACTGACAGTTTGAAGTAAATTATCTTTTGTTCTAAAACCCCCCAAACAAACCCAGATTGAGATTCAGTTGAACAGAGTAGTAACTGTTGCATAACTTCTATATGTTTTAGTTTTTGTGCAGTCCTGGAAGGAAGTGAAAATGACATGAGATTTGTGTACTGTGCTGCTTGTATATGCTACATGCTTAACAACTGGTCAGGGATGGATACAAAGAAAGCCATTGACTATATCAGGAGGAGCATGGTGAGTTTTGCAAATCAAATTTTTCAACTTCCTCTATTCAGAGAATCTTTTCTTAACATTTCATATGCATACATTTTGTATCCCTGTGTTGATTGAGGAACTAAAGCAATAAAGCAGCTTTTTTGCCACTTTTCCTGCATCCAAACATATTTAATGCAGAATATTATATCATTAATGCATAGATTTGCCTTTGTAATGAGCAGCGTGAGAGAGACAACATTAGGATATGCTTAATGATTTAGGACACAAAGGACTTCTAAAACATGAATTTTTATGATGCTACAGTGATATACGCTACTTAGTTTTTCTTCTTACTAGAAATAATGATGGATTTCATGATTGCTAAATAGCCTCCACTTTGATATAAATTGTTGCCTATTCTGATTGTGTACAAGAAATATTAAGTATTCTGTGCATTCATTCATTGATAGTATTAGACTGCAATCCTTTGTGAACTTAGCTGTGAGTAAGTCTGAACTTAGTGGGACTTATTCCTAAATATGCTTGCATACGATTGCACTGTAAGGCTCCAACATTACAATCTTGTGTATGTTTACTTAGAAATATGGTACATAGCCATAGGATTTGAACATTCAAAATTCTTATATTGCTGCTTTTTATGATGTTATTGGGACACGGGTGGTGCTGTGGGTTAAACCACAGAGCCTAGGACTTGCTGATCGGAAGGTCGGTGGTTCGCATCTCCGCGACAGGGTGAGCTCCCGTTGTTCAGTCCCTGCTCCTGCCAACCTAGCAGTTCGAAAGCACGTCAAAGTGCAAGTAGATAAATAGGTACCGCTCTGGCGGGAAGGTAAATGCCGTTTCCGTGCACTGCTCTGGTTCGCCAGAAGCAGCTTAGTCATGCTGGCCACATGACCCGGAAACTGTATGCCGGCTCCCTCGGCCAATAAAGCGAGATGAGCACCGCAACCCCAGAGTCGGCCACGACTGGACCTAATGGTTAGGGGTCTCTTTACCCTTTACCTTTATGATGTTATTGGCATATAGACCTTTCAAAAACTGAAGAGCTACCAGTTCATATTTTACGTTAACGTTTTCCATACTAGTGTGATTGCAACGCTGGAATCCTGCCCTGTAGCATGGTGAAAATATAATTGCTGTGGCTAGTTGGGCACAGCTTTACTTAAGGTATAAATCTAGTTTAAGTTCAAATAATTTAAATGTTGCCTTTTGTAAGTATAGAAATACAGGATTGTGTTGTGAACAGCATGAGCTATTGCCTATTATCTGTCAGAGTACATGGGTTACAGATTAACAACCCAGGCCCTGAGTTTCCTGTTCTCTTTTAGCTGATACTATAAATGAGTTAAACTTGCACTACAAGTTTGGAATCTGCACCAGCAGACCATCATTAGCATGGCAGACTGACACTTCCTAGGCACTGTCTCTATGGGCTTCTCCTAGAGATGCGCAGTAACCAATAGGCTGCAGTTTTGCCACCACTTATTTCATAAAAAGAGAATCCGCACTGCACCATCAATCCTGCACAATGCCAAGAATCTGGCATGCTGTATTTTTAGTCTTGATCTGATGTGCAGAAAGCCAGTAGCTCTTGCATAGTTAACACTTGTAGTGAGACACTAGACTTCAAGTACACTTGATTATACACTTGAATGCTCAAGTATGCTCCAGAATACTGCTCTTGAAAAGCACGTCAAACAGATAGTCCTTCTATGTTTTCCCTCTTTAGTTCAAATTCTGCCAAAGCCGTAAGCAGTCAGCTCTCAACTGCTGTACAGGAATGAATGTGTAGATTGCCATTAGGTAAGCTGTGTCCTGGGAGGCGATTGTGGTAAAGTTGACTTTTAAAAGCTGAAACTTGAAGAATGCATCCTGAGCTGCTTGAAAGGTCAAAAATACTATTGGTAGAATAAGCAAAACAGTGAATGCTATATTTCTGAGAGAGGCATATAAAGGGGAGGGTGATTACAAATGTGCTATGTGCAGTGGCGAAGCTGCATGCTCCAGCACCGGGGACGGAGAGCAGGCAGGGGCGTGGCATGTGTCTCAGGGGCGTGGCACGCCGCCCAGCGTGGTGGGGTGTGTGTGGTGCGTGTCTGGGGGGTGGCCGCGATGGTACCCCCCTTCCCGGGGGCAGTGCGCTCCCCCCTCCCCCTGTTCCTCCACCAGTGGCTATGTGAATTTTTTCATAGAGCATAGCAGAATTTTTTTGTGTACAAGCAGAACTAGGCATTTGGCAGCAAATGTAGGAATTTGGGGCCCTACCTTTGCTTGTGACATATAAAGCAAAGGCAGTGAGGCTTTTGCAGAGAGCCTGCTGCTTTTCCTCTGCAACCTGCTCTCTGCAGTCCCCAGTTGTTGTTGTTGTTGCTGCTGCTGCTGCTGCTGCTGCTGTATTCTACCAGTTGATGCCAAGAAACATCAAACTGGGAGACATTTACTGCACAGCAATATCAGACTTACTCCATCCCTATTTCTCACCTGGGACAAAAATTCACTCCTTCTGTTCACCACCAAGAAAAGGGCATGGGGCTCCCACATGTAGTTCCTAGGAAATGGGGGGGGGATCATTTGGAGAGTTTTATAAAAGTAATTAAGAAAGGTTAAGCACTCCAGAAAATGCCTCATCCCTACTTTGCATGCAAACACTTTGTCCTACCCTACCCTGTAGTGTTCCATTTCTTTTCCAGCTTAATAGGTTGGAGAATAGAGGTGAATGCTCTGATTATCAAAGTCTGCCCCTTTTTAGATTTCTGTTATACTAGCATTCTCTGAAGACGGTGATGACTTTTGCTTTGCGGTCAGTTAAGAGCAGTGTGAATATACCACATTTTCCTGTGTATAAGACAATGTTTTTTGCTATTATTTTTTTTTAGTAAAAAATTGGGGGCCGTCTTATACATGGATGGTAGTCTAAACCACTGGGCATCTTGGGCTTGCCAGTCGGAATATCTGCAGTTCGGATTCCCACGACAGGATGTCCCACACTCCTGTCCCAGCTCTGTCCCAGCTCCTGTCAACCTAGCAGTTTGAAAGCACACCAGTGCAAGTAGATAAGTAGGTACCGCTGTGGTGGGAAGGTAAATGGTGTTTCCATGCGCTCTGGTTTCTGTCACGGTGTTCTATTGCGCCAGTAGCAGTTTAGTCATGCTGGCTACGTGACGCAGAAATCTGTCTGTGGAGAAACGCCAGCTCTCACAGCCTGAAAGCAAGATGAGCGCCGCAACCCCATAGTCACCTTTGACTGGACTTAACCATCCAGGGGTCCTTTACCTTTACCTTTCCATCTGCTTGTAAGTTACAGTGTCATTCGTGGTTTTGGCAACCCTAATTTAAAATATTGATATCTTAAGTTTGCGTTTAAAAAAATAGGTGTCATATACATAGAAAAATATGGTATTTGTTATCTTTGTGCTTGAGATCTCTCAAAATTCCCAGCACCAGAATACATTAGTGGAGTTTCTTCATAGCAGACATGAGTCTCCTAGAAGCAAAAGTATTATATTTAGGAATTAACAAGCACAATTATTCTTAAGCTAGATTAATCTAGGACAGTGCTTTTTCTTCTTCTAGAAAAATAGGTGCTGGTACTCACCATGAAGTTGTAACAGTATGTGTGTTGCACTTTTTCACAACAACAAAAGAGTTGCTGGTACTGCGTACTCTTGAGTACCCAACTGGTCTAGAATATTTTTGCAGCACTAATATTCAAAATAGCAACTTACCTTGCAACCTGAATTTTTCTCAGAAAGGGTAATATGGAGAATGGAAAATGGAAATACAGGTGAAACTCGGAAAATTAGAATATCGTGGAAAAGTTCATTTATTTCAGTAATTCAGCTTAAAAGGTGAAACTCATATATAAAAGGTGAATATATGAGATAGGCTCCCCAAATCAACACAGACTGTGGAAACTTCACACTGGACTTCAAGCATCTGGCATTGTGTGCCTCCCCGTTCTTCCTCCAGACTCTGGGTCCTTGGTTTCCAAATAAGATGCAAAAGCTGCTCTCATCAGAAAAGAGATTTGGGGAGCCATGTCATCAGCTGGTGTTGGTCCACTGTGCTTCATTAAGTCCAGGGTCAACACAGCCGTCTACCAGGAGATTCTGGAGCACTTCATGCTTCCTTCCACAGACAAGCTTTATAGGGATGCTGACTTCATTTTCCAGCAGGACTTTGGCACCTGCCACACTGCCAAAAGTACCAAAACCTAGTTCAGTGCCCATGGGATTACTGTGCTTGATTGGCCAGCAAACTCGCCTAACCTGAACCCCATAGAGAATCTATGGGGCATTGCCAAGAGACAGATGAGAGACATGAAACCGAGCAATGCAGAAGAGCTAAAGGCTGCTATTGAAGCATCCTGGTCTTCCATAACACCTCAGCAGTGCCACAGGCTGATAGCATCCATGCCACACCGCACTGAGGCAGTAATTGATGCAAAAGGGGCCCAAACCAAGTACTGAGTACATATGCATGCTTCTACTTCTCAGAGGTCCAATATTGCTCTATTTGCAGTCCTTGTTTTGCTGATTTCATTTAATATTCTAATTTTCTGAGATTGTTAATTTGGGGTTTTCATCAGCTGTACGCCATGATCATCACAGTTATAACAAATAAAGGCTTGACATATCTTGCTTTGCATGTCATGAGTCTATCTCATATATTAGTTTCACCTTTTAAGTTGAATTACTGAAATAAATGAACTTTTCCATGATATTCTAATTTTCCGGGTTTCACCTGTATTTCTTTTCAACACCGTATCTACGTTTCTGAGGTGCCCATGTATTTCATTGTAGTGAACTGTTGGTTTATGTACAGTTCTGGCTTGTACTGATAATGTCCCCTTTATCACAGGCAAAACAGATGCCATTGTTAGAAGGGTGCTATTATTCAAAGATGTAGTTTTTCTTTCAACATCTCCTATGTTGTCGTTTGCAAGAAAATAAGGCTCGTTCAAGCTTATATGTTTTTATCATTGCAGTGCAAATTTGAATGCTGCTGAATATAATTTGGTTAGGTAGCAACACCTTTGGCAAGTCAAATATTATTTCAAGTCAGTATTTCCATAGACTTAGATTCTTTTTGTATTTCTGTACCACAGCCCATGCCATTCTAAGGGCCCCTTGACCCTCATGTATTCTGTTTTTTTCCTTGGATTTACTGGTTTGTTTAGTATTGGGATACATAAGCTTTAGCACTGTCAAAGTTGGCTCAGTGAACACTTCGGTACCAAAGGTAATGTGCAGTAAGAAATATTACAGAAAAATCCAATGACCAGGAACTGTTTTGAAAACAACTTTCTAGTCTGCTCTAGAATTGCCCAGCGTCCTAAAGGGCTGTGCTTTAGTTTTGCATAGCTATAGTTTGAGCATAGAGTAAACTTCTCTACACATTCAGTAATAAAATTAGGAATCTGTAATTAGGCTAAAAATATATATTCTGTGCAAACAGCAAAGGCTGCTGTTTGTTTGGCTTTTCACATTTCCTGTCTTGTGTCAGTCAAACATATGAGTGCAATAATTATTGGAAGGGCGGAGGATTGCAGTTCCTCCTTTAAAAGGGCAAAGTTCCCAGTTATCTTACAAGCAAGATGACAACAGTCAGTCTCAGCATCCAGATAAACCTTAGGTCAGTGTTCTGTGTTTTTTTAAGTATCACGAGTTTGGTGCTGGAGTAAACTAGGTCCTCTACCTACCTTCAAGCTAATTATTTTATACTTGGTGTGATGTTTCATTCTCATTGTTTATGACACACCTGATTATCTGGGCATCCGGTGTCTACAAGTAGCAGATTATTTTGAGTCAGCTGATTAGTTTTTAGGAAAGGGTGGACCTTGTTTGCTGCCTTCATTCTTCCCCCAACCCTGACCCACAGGTAGCAGTCACAACTGCTTGTCAGTGAATTTATTGTCTTTTCATAATGGCATTATCTGGGCTCCTGTATAGAGTGGAAGAACACCACCACCACCTATTATTATTATTATTATTATTATTATTATTATTATTATTATTATTATTGAATTTAAGCACTGTCTAGCTGTATACATTTGGTTATAACTTTGAAGTTAGTCCAGTGTCTTTGAAAAGTCATCTCCTAGGCTGTTGGAGACTAGAAACAACAAGGCCATGTAGTTTTACTAAAATGAAGTGTACATTCAAAGGTTTGCATGAATGCTTACATTTGCTTGCCTTTTGCCTTTTCAGTCTTATGACAATGGGCTTGCCCAAGGAGCCGGACTTGAATCTCATGGTAAGGGTATTTGTTTTCTTAAGGATCACTTTAATACAGTGGTAATGAGATAGAACACTTCTGCAAGGAAAAACTGCATGCACTGAAAAATTTATTTTTGAGCTTGGCTTCATTGCAGGTTATTGACAAAATTTGGATATCATGAATCTTGTGCTGAGAGTCCTTGTGAAAGTGATAAATAAGCAATAAGGTCATTACTTCAACAAGGAGGTCTCAACACAAGATTCACGATATCCAATTTTTGTCAGTATCTCTCAATGAAACCAAGCGCAAAAAGGAAGCTTCTTGGCATGTGCATTTCTCTTTGCAGAAGTTTTTCAGTGAGCCCAGACTTGGGGGGGAAATGTGCGTTTGTGGGAGCCTATGATAGCATAGTCTAATCCCTTAATTATTGTGTTACATCTGCGCCTGGCCTAAAACTACAGGTAAAGTAACACACATGCATACTGTCGTATAAGTGGGATGACAATTGGTTAACAAAACAGTAACATGGTTGAGTGGCTTACCAGTCGTTTTGCTTAAAAATTGTTTGTCCAGCTCTACATGTGCTTAACTCAGTGCCTCCTCTCTCTGCTAGGGTGAATGACAGTGCATCACTTAAAATTGTCTTTTAGATACAGTAGTTTATGTAAACTGAGCTTCCTCAGTAGCTCCATGGAAGACTGAAAACTATGTTTGGGAAACTCTTGTCTGGTTTTTCAGGTGGCTCTACTTTTTGTGGTATTGCATCCCTATGCCTAATGGGTAAACTTGAAGAGGTATTCTCTGAGAAACAGCTGGACAGGATAAGGAGATGGTGCATTATGCGGCAACAGAATGGTTATCATGGCCGACCTAACAAGCCTGTGGATACCTGCTACTCATTTTGGGTTGGAGCAACGCTTAAGGTAACTTGAAAGTTGAAGCAAGACACTGTCATTCATAATCTGCCTTCTGACTATTTAACTTCTGCATTAATAAGTTAATTTAGGTTGACCTTTAATATCAAAGGTGCTATTTTATGTCCTATAGTAAATTCTAGAAATTCATTTTTCTTCTTAAAAAGTAAGAGTATACAAACTTTACAGTTCTCTATTTGTACTTCTGGTGCATGCTAAAACCGATAATGTGTGTTAACACGACAAACCTTTCTTTCAGCTTCTGAAAATATTTCAGTATACAAACTATGAAAAGAACAGGAATTACATTTTATCAACCCAAGATCGCCTTGTTGGTGGATTTGCTAAATGGCCAGATAGTCATCCAGGTAAATGAACTTTTTTTGCCCACCTCCATGAGAGGGCGAGGGGGAAGGAGAGGGGGCAGGAAGAGAAACCATAGCCAAATACTTATAACATGAAAATGAAACATTAATACTTTTGGTATGGTATAAGAGAGTAGTGACATTGAACACTAACAGGCTCTTACTATAAGAACTTCTTAAGCCATGATTTTGGCTTTACAGATTGTGCTAGCTGGTGTTTTGGTTACATAACCAGCAGTAGATTGGTTGAAAACAATATTGTGCGCTACATCCGTAGCAAAAAAGTAGATGAGAACAAAAGGTGAAGGAAATTGGAAGTAGATATTAGTGTTTGCATAGTGGCGCTGAAGTAGCACATTAAGAAAAGGAGTATGGTGTCTGCATTTGCATAATTGTCCTAAGGAATGAATCTCTTTCCTATCCATTTTTGTTGTTGTGACAATGTTCCCATTTAGTTACACAACCCATTAGCATAACATCTGTTTTGGAACCATTATTGAAGATAGATATTGATGAGGGGAAATCTCTTTCCACAGAGGGAATATATACCGCTTATCTCGCCTTGAAAGTGTTAACAAATGTGTACCAAAGTTTGATCCTCTATATATTGTATACCTGCACTTCTCAAAAACCTTTGAGAAAATACCTTGCCAAAGTCTCCTAAGTAAACTTACCAGTCATAGGAACTAACCAGAGAAGTTGTGTTGTTGGGTGGCATGTAAGTATTGTAAATAAATACTAATACTCTTCCTGTTACAGGTTGGTAATGGGTTGTAAAACAGGAACAAGGTAGAGGTAAACGGACATTTGTTACAATAAAGGGATGTAAGTCATGCAGCCACACAAGGCTCTGTATGGAGAATGGAGCTGTACAACTTACTCCTGGATGACCAAGTTTGAAGATGGCTTCACATAATTCAGGATGATAAAAAATCTAAGCTGATACTGAAGAGCCCCATAAGGTGTCTCCAAACTGTGTGAAAAGCCAGTAAAATAGCAAGCGAGGTTCAGTTTTAGAAAATGTAAAATGACGCAAAATGCGGCAAAAAATCCTAATCAGATATGCATGGGGGTCTGAACTGCTGTGACTAATGAGGAAAACCTTGGGGTCACTCAAATGTCAAACTGGTGGCAGCAGAGAAAAAAATTAAATCATTCTCAGTGTTGTTAGGTCTGTGACCACAACATGGCTTTTATAGTATGGCTGAATTTGGAATGATGTGTACGGTTGTAAATTAAAAAATATTGCCAGGGGCCAGAAGACTCTGCAGATTGCTAGAGGCCATTCTCCTTGAATGACAGCTTCTCTGTCTGTGAGTTCTTCATTTACACCAGAGCTGGGCAAGCCATGGGCTGCATCCCCCAAAGCCCTCTAGACCTTTCTACTGTTGGAGAGAGAGAGATAGAATTGACAGGCAGGCATTCGTGTGTAGAATGTAGAGCAGCACTTTGGAACTCCACTCTCAACCCATCTTCTGTGTGCCGTTGAAATATGAAGGGTGCACATCAGCAATTGAAGCTTTTGTGTGCTAGACTACAAATGGAGGGTCCTATATAGTTGGAACTTGTAGCATGTGCTGTTTGGTATGGGGATGGGGCCAGGAGGTTATGCCCTTGCTTCCACATGCAGCTGTAGGCAGTTCATGATAGTCTGCCCAGAGCTTTGGCAACCTTGCAAGAAAACTTCTTTTAGGGCTTATTTTGAGCTGGGGCTTAATGTATTTTCAATGCTAGAACTCAGCCGTGGAACCTGTGAAGTATGGTATTAATGCCTCTGTGTTGGTATCTCCTGCTTTAGAAGGACATTCTGACAGTCCCAGCTAGCATCTTTTCCAGACGTCTGCTATTCTACAGGAAGGTAGGATAGAATCTCTCACTTGTAGCTAGCAATAAGCTGATTTAACTAGTTCGTTTTTAGACCTAGAGCAATGGAATAGCTTGCTGAAGTTCTCTGTTTGAGCTAGGGCTTCCTGCTGTCATGCTTTGAACCAGAGCTTTCTGTACTATGTGCCATGCACTTACAGAGAATGGCTGAAGAGGTTGGGCTTCTGGATCAGAGGGCCTAATTTTCAGCAGTTTCAAGCCTCTGCCATTCCTTAAACAGCTGAAGGTTCTGATAGCTTCTAAAATTGTCTTGCTGAGTTGAATGAGGGGCATTAAAACTGCTTTTATCCATAGAAGTAGTTGGAAATTGTGCTCAGAATGCTGGTTTAACTAAGCATCATCATTTAACAGCTTGAGACTTGTGGGAGAGAAGGAAGGAACCACCACAATTAAGGACTAACCAGGTATTGAAGCTTTGTAAGTCTTAAGGTCTAAACAGCATAAGCAGTAAAAAATGAGGGTTTTGGTCTAGAAAGATACAGATCAAAGCACAAATTCTCCTGCTTCCATTTCTATTCTCTTGCCTCTAGGTTGACACCCTTGTTCCTTTCTGTAAGGTAGGGTAGGGAACCTCAGGCCTTGAGAACAAGTTCAGCCTTCCAGGCCTCTCTGTCCAGGCTCTGCCACTTCCTAAGCCACACCCTTCGCTGTCCCATGTCCTCGAGTGTTTTTGACCGGCTGGAATGTTTCCTTGAATTGTGGTGATGTCTCTTGCTTACCTGAATGGAGAGAGAGACAGGTAGAAACATTTGATTTTCATGTGGCTGGAATGTACTTTACTATCAAAGAATAAAAATCTGTTGCCCCCAACCAGCTTTTGCCCTTGTGGTCCTTGTGAGGTTGTTCATGATGGGATGTGGCCTTTGGGCTGAAAATTTTATACACACACACACACACACACACACACACACACACAGCCTTGATATAAAGAAAATGCTTGAGCATTTTTAGAAAAGAAAAAAACCAGGATAGCTTTTTCTGTCTTATTAATACTTCTCTTGAAGTGTTTCCAGACATGGGATATGACCCAGCATCCTTAGGAAAATGTCTGACATCTAGAAGTTATCCAGATTCAGAGGTGGTCTTTCATGAGCAGGAAGGAACTTCTGCTTTTAGAAGCCATCCCCCCATGCCTCATCATACTGCGGGGGCTACAGTGTAGTGGCGGAACCAGGAATGCCTAGTTGCAGGAGTATATTTTGTTTCTCCAGATCCAACACACTGTCTCACTTGGTTGACCAGCTGCACTTTTTTAGTATTACAGTGGTGCCTCGCAAGACGAAAAGAATCCGTTCCGTGAGGCTCTTCGTCTAGCGGTTTCTTCGTCTTGCGAAGCAAGCCCATCGATAGCTTAGTGGATTAGCGCTATTAGCGGTTTAGCGGCTTTTAGCGGATCAGCTGATAAGCGGCTTATCAGCGGATCAGCTGATAAGCAGCTTAGGGCTTAGGAAAAGGGGGGAAAGGGGGGGAAAACCCCCGCAGGAACTCGCAAGACATTTTCGTCTTGCGAAGCAAGCCCATAGGGAAATTGGTTTTGCGAAGCGCCTCCAAAATGGAAAACCCTTTCGTCTAGCGGGTTTTCCGTCTTGCGAGGCGTTTGTCTTGCGGGGCACCACTGTATTTGGTTGTTGGCATCAGCTCTTCAGGTGTGGTTCTGAGCAAGCATACAAATTCAATTTTGTAAAGTTTTGGGTGGAATGCTGTGTAACGCTAAGGAAGTCTTTACATTTGCAACATGTTTCTCCAACCCCCCCCCCCCACTGTGTATTCCCTAATTCTGTTTTGTAGGTTCCCTCGGTCTTTGGGGGGGAGGGTGTGCGGTGGGGCAAGCATAAATTAATGTGCTAATGGAATGAGTGCATTGGATACCACCATTTAAATGATCCTTTCCATTCACCAAATATGCAACAATTAAAAAAGCAGCAACCACCTTTGTTACCTGTGTTGTGGAAGGAGCGGGGGAAGGGATTTTCACTTTGATGGACAGATCTAGTTGTTAATCACAGTGAATTATTTCCTTGGAGCTTCAATTCACAATGATTTGGAAGAGAGAGGTTTCTTCACACTGGTGGTCATTCTCTGAATTTTGGCTCTCAGGTCAGGGCGTTAATGATGAAGTTAGACTATTTGAGTGGCTTCCTTATTTTCTGATTTTTTCCTAACAAAGAATCAAACAACATAATACAATCTCCCTCTCTTCTTTTTCATGGACGGTACTTCCAGGAATGAAGGCAGATGGTGAAAAAATGCAGACTTTTCTGGGTGGGTTAAGCAAGGCACAATACTGTAGGACAGTGGTTCCCAAACCTTTCTCCTCATGGATCGCTTGAAATTGCTGAGGGTCTTGGCAAATTACTTGTTTTTCCACCTGTTGTAGCAACTGACATGCACTGTGCTAGGTTTTGGGTTGAATTTTTATAGACGTGCTGTGGACCACTTTTTTATTTTTTAAGATTCTGCAATATAGTCAGGGTATGTGTGTAGAGCTTCAGATTTAACAGATAAAGTTTAGGCTGTAATAATGAATAGAACTGGAACAACACAGCGGCTCCAAAACAGACTGAGCTGAGCTGCCTTTTGGAATTGCCATATATCTCTTTGAAGACTTGTGATGACTTTAGTCTTTTGACTGTATGACCTGGTATGTGGGGTGTTGTTGGGAACTTTAAAGCAAATTATTAGGCACCTGTCCTGTAGTTTGGGACCCTCTAGGTGTTCTATAGGGCCGGGCTACACCTGGTTTTCAACATCACAATATATCACCATCTAAACGTTGTGATAAACTGATACATTACAATGTCTGGAATAAGGATAGAGCTATGTAGAGGCATTGGCTGGCTTCACATTTTTTTCCACATTGTGATTTTTGCAGGACACACACACACACACACACCAACCATAATTTGCAGTATAGTGCCAGGTCAAAAATTATGAATCTGATATCACGATATGGACTTCAAATTGGTTTTGGACGATATGTAGGGTTGTCATATTTCCAAAAGTAAAAACCAGGATACCCCCAAAGTAGTTGAGCTTTTTAAAGGAAGCCCCCAGAATTGTTGAGCTGTTTACAAAAATGCCAAAAAAAGCGATTTTTTGATTGACTTGCCTTTGGAAATTCCCCCCAGACATCAATTCCGCCTTTGAAATCCCAGTAGTGTCTGGGATAATCCAGACATATGGCAGCCCTACGATATATAAATATATTGCCCAGCACTAGTCTTCTGCTATTTATAGTATAAAATTTGTCTCTTAAAAAATTAAGATTGAACTCTTCACCAGGCTTTTTCTCATTTCTGGAATATTGTATGGATTCTGACAAAGATTAATATAAAAGCAGGTGTAATGTGATGTGCATGACTACATGACTGTATTTTGTCCCAGGAGGCAGAGTAAGGTCACGACCTTCAGTGGCATCCCTGTTGAACAGTGGTTCCCGACTGGTGGGCTGTGGACCCCCCTGGGTATCCCACCCAGGGGGTTCATGGCACCATTCACATAACAAAAAATACCATAGAAATAACATTTTTTTTCAAAAGGAAGGGGTCCATGGGTTGGCTTTTGAAAAACGGGGGGTTAATAGCACTTAGCTAACTGGGATCCAGTGCTGTTGAATATATCTGTTAAGTAATGCAAACTTTTAATAATGACAAGCATGTATTGCTTCGGGGGGTGGGGGGTGGATCAGTGCTACTTTAGTAGAATCACATGCGCTTGTGCAGCTTGGAATTCCTTGGTACTTGGCATCAGGGGTGCCAACTTGCATAAAATATTGGGGTGGGGAGGTAAGCCCTGCCCCACATAATCAGTCACATGACGTAGCGCACGCACACCATTTTAATGGCAATACCCATCAACTTTAGGAGGGCCTGGCTCCCTCAAACATTTTATTGGGGGGGGGGCACGCGAAGGGACCTTGGCTGAGTTGGCACCTATGCTTGGCATACATGGTCCCTTTCTCTCCCCTTTCACCCCAATTTTCTGTCTCCCATAAGTTACTACAGACAGTTTTCAGACAGCAAGAAGGAATATTGTGTGTTGATGCTATGTTTACTACTGGCATGCAGTGAGATACGTTTTTCTTGAGAAAATGGCAACTGTCTGCTGCAGAATAATGCACATCCTCTGATGTCTCCTCCCAGATGCTCTGCATGCCTACTTTGGGATCTGTGGCCTGTCGCTAATGGAGGAGTCGGGCATTCGCAAGGTTCACCCCGCCCTGAATGTAAGCACACGAACCTCGGAGCGCCTGCTGCACCTTCATCAGATCTGGGCAACCAAGGACTCTAAACAGTGTTCAGATACTGTGCACGATGCCACATGACTGATTTCAGACTCCAGTTGAGCTTGGTAGCATAATTGTAGCCCAAGGTGAAAAGCCATGTATAACCAATGTGCTCTTTTTAAGTGCTGGAATCATACAATCAAGTTCATGTCACTGGCATCATTCAGACAGCAAATGGCCTTCAGCCAGTAATTCTGGATTGGAATTTTAAAAAATTGCTTGCCCCTACAGATGCTGTCTTGGTTTTAATGAATCCCTTCAAAGCAATGTTGTTCTATTATATTACTTTAAACAGTGCAATGGCAAAGTGTAATGATAATAAAAAGGATATAAAAATGTATTTAAGTATTTTCATACTTAATCCCTTGAATTTACTGAAATTTATTTGATACATTCTTCATATAAAATCTTATAAATTAAGTGTTGATTACTAAAAAAAAGGTGTCCTTTTAAGGTAGATGGCAATTCTATAATCTTTGTAAAAAAAATAAAAATAAAAACTATTTTATTCATTATAATGGACCCAATATGTTTGCATTATTTTTTAGACACCTTGGCTGCTGCTAGTTGGAATATTTTGAGATAGCATTTGGAGTACCACAGTTTTAACTGAACTTTAATGCTATTTTAAGATGTATCATGCTAACTGAAAAGAAATAACTAAAAGAAAAAAGTATTGCAGCTGATGTGATTTGCTACAAAAAATTGGACAAAAGTAGTCCAGTCTTTCCTGCATTCTGTGATCTTATTTATCCCACACAATCTAATACTTTACTGAAATGAGTGTAGACAGCAGTCTTAACTGCCCTTTGTTTTTGTTTCTGTCACTTCATTTTGGGGCTTTTTTCTGCTTCTTCCTGTATTATTAGGGGAGTTGTCCCACTGTTTCTGTGTGCACATTCAATACCTTATTTTATTTGCCCTTTTTTAAAGCAAAGGAGCCATATTTCATTTCCTCATTTTGAAAATTGCACCACATTTATTTGGGGTTCTCTAAGCCTTCTTGGAGGGACGCGGGTGGCGCTGTGGTCTAAACCACTGAGCCTAAGGCTTGCCAATCAGAGGGTCAGCAGTTCGAATCTCCATGACAGGGTGAGCTCCGGTTGCTTGGTCCCTGCTCCTGCCAACCTAGCAGTTTGAAAGTACATCAAAGTGCAAGTAGATAAATAGGTACCACTCTGGCGGGGAAGGTAAACGTCATTTCCGTGCGCTGCTCTGGTTCGCCAGAAGCAGCTTAAGTCATGCTGGCCACATGACCCGGAAGCTGTACGCCGTCTCCCTCAGCCAATAAAGTGAGATGAGCACTGCAACCCCAGAGTCGTCTGCGACTGGACCTAACGGTCAGGGGTCCCTTTACCCTTTACCTTTAAGCCTTCTTGGAGCTGATTCCTGCCTTCATAAACCATGGTATACAGAGTCAGGAATGAGGGTTGGGCCAAGCACACTTTTTCCACCCCTTCATTCCCTTTATTTTTGGAGTTTCTTAACTGGCTTTAAGCCAGCATTCCCTGATTTGAACTAACTGGGAATTGTGGCTTAATACAAACTTGAATCTTTGTGCTCAAGCCATTGTGGAACAGGAATGGGTAAAGCTGGCTATTGTGATGTTCAGAAGGGCTTTTTAAAAAAGCAGACAAGCAAAAAGGCTTGATATCCCCATGCTAAACTAAAACTTGAGTGTTTTTTTTAGAGTGTCTTCACTAGAAAAAGAACAATTGTTGGGTGCAAAGGTGGTTCAGATTCTGTTAATATAATACTATGCAAGTCTGAGTTCTGATAAGCTGCAATTTAAACAACAACCTACCGTATTTTTCGTCCTATAGGGCGCACCGGCCCATGGGACGCACCTCGTTTTTTTGGGGTGGGGAATGAATTAAAAAAAATTATTCCCCCCCCCCAGCCGTGGCTGCAGCCCCAAGCCTTGCACACACCTGCCCAAAGCACGGGGCACCCTCCGGAGGGTTCCGCATGCTTCGGGCTGCAGGCTGCTGCCCCAAGCCTCGCGCGCCCGGTGGGACCTCCCGCCGGGCGCGCAAGGCTTGCAGACACTCGCCCAAAGCACGGGGAGCCCTCCGGAGGGCTCCCCGTGCTTCGGGCAACAGGCTGCCACCCCAAGCCTTGCACGCTCGGCGGGAGCTCCTGCCGGGCACGCAAGGCTTGCGGACACTCGCGGGGCTGCAGGCTGCTGCCAGCAAGCCTTGTGAGCCCGCGGGAACTCCCGCAGGGCTTGCAAGGCTTGCGGATAGCTTCCTGAAGCCTGGAGAGGGAGAGGGGTCGGTGCGCACCGATGCCTCTCGCTCTCCAGGCTTCAGCGAAAGCCTGCATTCGCCCCATAGGATGCACACACATTTCCCCTTCATTTTTGAAGGGGAAAAAGTGCGTCCTATGGGGCGAAAAATACGGTACCTTAAGCCTTCCAAAGGGGCACCAGGGATATACTTAACCTTTTATTTGCTTGTGTCTCTTTTTGCACCCAGTTCATTATATTCTCAAACTGATGAATCTGCAAAATGCGGATTCTGGGATTTGTTATTTCTTAGGTATCTTTGAAAAGACCATTTGAAGTTTGAGATATGGAAATCCGAAACATTAAACCAATAAGGTAATTTTATTTTAAATCCCTTATTTTTAAATTGGCAGGTTTTTTAAAGCAGAGTTTGGATGGCCACCTGTCAGGGATTCTTTAGCTGAGATTCCTGCATTGCAAGGGGTTGGACTAGATGACCCTTGTAATAAAAATTGTAAGGTCTCGTATATATAATAAATGTTCATAAATGTACCAAGCAAACACATACATAAATATATAAACCACATTCTGAAGCAGCACAGGAAGACAGTCCTGAAACCATTTTGACTCCCAAACTGACCAAATGTTTCTCTGCAAGGAGGGAGGGAGGGAGGGAACCTTCCCATTGTCTCGGGAATTAAGTGATTACCATCTCAAAGGAATGGCCAGACTACCAGAAAAGGCAATCAGGTAAGGCAATCAGGTAACTTGCAGGAGATAAGCAACGCACTCAGATTTCTGTTGTAGACTGCCTTTTCTGTGATGTAGGTATGATGTATCTGGGGGGTGGTCTTGGGCTACACCCCTTCTGTGATGTATGTATGATGTTTCTGGGGGTGGTCTTGGACTCCAGGGCGGGCAGTTTAAAATGTCTATATAAGGGCAGGCACACCTTTGTTCTGGGTGGTCCTCCTCTCTCTTGCATGTGAGGGGAAGCACCCTGTTGCAACAGCTTTAATAAAGATCAGGCTTACTAGCTGCTTTGATTCTCAATATTCTCTGGTTGGCCTCTGTTATTTTCTCCTACAAAGGACTCTATAAGGGCTCTTGTGTACCCCATAAGGGAATAAGAGCAGATTTTGTTTACAACACCCTTGGGGTCCCTACTGTACAATTTTATGTTTCTAACAGATGACCCTTAACTAAACAAGCATATATAAACAAGAAATAATGCAGTGGTACTTTGCACTAAAATTGAATTCCTCTTTACCTAAAGTCAACATTTTTCTTTTTATTAAAAAATAAAATTTGAGATTGTACTTTCTTAAAAATATTGCTGTTCTAAATATATATTCCTCACAAGTGTCAGAGCTCATTTAAGGCAACTAATAATTTGTAAGGCTCTGCTAACACTACTTCTGCTGTTCAAACTTGAGAAAGGTGGGGACGCAATTATTAAATTAGCAGAATGCAGCTAAGCACTGAAAGTTTAACGAATGTTAACTTGATTCCTGATCTCTATGTAATCCTCCTACAGTTTAGCTACAAACATCCAAAGTATATTGCCTTTGGTGCAGCCCATCTTAATAGGCCCTAAAATAAACACAGCTACTAAGAAGAAAGGCTTTAGTAGGAGACAGATTTTAGATATGGCCTGGAGTATTTGTTGTTGTATCTGTGAGATTAGTATCGCTGTGTGGCTCACAGTACCCTAAAATACAACACAGGGATTCTTTCTAATTTTAAATACATGAGCAGCTTAATAAAACTGGAACTTCCGTTCCACCCCAGTTACCAGTTAATTATTGTTTTCTTATTTGTGTGTATGCAGGGCTTCTTTTTCAGCTGGAACTCACTGGAACCCAATTCCAGCATCTCTCAGGTGGGTGCAATTGCCATTCTAAGAAAACAAGGGAGGCGTTCATGGTGAGTTCCGGCACCTCTTTTCCCAGAAAAATAGCACTGTGTATGTAACATGAAACTAAAATGTAGCTTGGTCTTTCTATTTTTCTCTCAGGGCTCTGGGGATTTCCTCTTTTTTTGCATTGCAAAGCAAGCAAGAATTACACCAGCAGTTCGGACCAAATTCAGACGTGCTCTAAAACAGAACATGGTGCCCTATGTTGTAGACTACAAGTCTAACCCCTGACCGTTGGCCACGTTAGCTAGGGCTGATGGGAGCTGTAGTTCAAAACATCAAGAGAGTACCAGGTTGGGGGACCCTTGCAAAGCTTTGGAATTGGATCCAGTCTAAGTTACAGTTTCCCATCAAAAGGAAAGGGACTTAACTAAGGTTTCAAATTGATCTCAATGGGACCCAAGTACCGTATTTTTCGCTCCATAAGACACACGTAATTTTTAGAGGGGGAATGCAAGGAAAAAAATATTCTTTAAAGGGAGCACTGAGCAGAGCCTGTATGCATCCCAGGCTCTGCTCAGCGCTCCCTTTCATGAGCCGCTTGGAGCGTGTGAAAAGCCCCCAAGAGCCTCACACACGCTCCACGCACTCTTTAAAGGGAGCGCTGAGCAGAGCCTCCCGTCTGCATTCACTCCATAAGAAGCACACGCATTTCCCCTTACTTTTTAGGAGGGGAAAATAGCGTCTTATAGAGCGAAAAATACGGTATAACCAGCTTTTAGGCTGTAATCCTAACCCCACTTACCTGGGAGTAAGCCCCATTGAATTACGTTGAGTAGACATGGTTAGGATTACACTGCCAAGTGTGCCTCCTATCCTTAGACTCTAAACATAATCTCCGAAAATCTTGTGTGAAATGACATTAATCCATGGTGGTATGCCCAGGCTTTTGAGCTACACTGTGGATTCAGATGTTTCAAGTAGTCTTGGAGCCGTTTGTACAAGATGGGTGGAACTCTAGTCTGGCTACTTCTAAATATAAGTGCCTGGGATTAGGACGTCCCATTGCCTATTCCTCCACAGCTTTTGCGTGTGTATATTGCATGCCCCTCCTCCACGTACCAGCAATTTCGTTTTCAATAGTCGTATTTCTGCAGTCTAAAAATAGTAGGTTTTACAATTGCACATAAACTTCACTTTTGCTGTGTTGCCTCTGACGTTTGGTGGCGCTTTGGAATCTTGGTTCATGAAATGTGGGGCCCCTCGCATGTTGATCTCAAGCAGCACATGCAGACGCTGGAATGCCGTTGGGAGATCAAGAGTTCCCACAGTTTTCCTTCTAAAAAAGGCAACCGAGTTCTGCTGCAGCTGTTGATCTGATACCAAGTCTGCATTGGGCTCTTTTTATTTGCTTCCCCCTTTCTTTCCTCCTTGCCCTCTCAGCAGCTGCAACGGTTTCTGAAGCAAACAGGCAGTGGAGAAGCTCCCCACCCCCCATATTAATTCTCTCTCTCTTGCTCACACACAACAGAGGAATGAGGGACTGTGTGGCATGATGAGTGAACAGCTTCAGAGACGCTATGAATGCTTCACCAACATGCGTAAACCGTCGCCCTTTTCGATGCTTGTCTAAGTTTGCTTTTAAATACCATCACATCTAAAACATTTAAAAGTGTGTAGCATAGTTAATTTTTAAAAGTGTTTTAACAGTGGTGTGCCTTGTAAGTAGCTTTGTCTGCATCTGCAAACATTGCCACCATTTCTCAACAGAAGAGCTAGTGCAGTGCCTAGCGTTTGATTTGGGTTAAAAACAACCTGGGTTCAAATGTCTGTGCAGCTGTGAAACTCTCTAAGTAACAGGCTGCAAGGCGCTGCTTTGACTACCTTACTATTGAATTGCTGGGAGGAAAGGTAAAGGTAAAGGGACCCCTGACCATTAGGTCTAGTCGTGACCGACTCTGGGGTTGCGGCGCTCATCTCGCTTTATTGGCCAAGGGAGCCGGCATACAGCTTCCGGGTCATGTGGCCAGCATAACTAAGCCGCTTCTGGCCAACCAGAGAGCGCACGGAAATGCCGTTTACCTTCCCGCCAGAGTGGTACCTATTTATCTACTTGCACTTCGTGCTATCAAACTGCTAGGTTGGCAGGAGCAGGGACCGAGCAAGGGGAGCTCACCCTGTTGCGGGGATTCAAACCGCTGACCATCTGATTGGCAAGTCCTAGGCTCTGTGGTTTAACCTACAGCGCCACCCGCATCCCGCTGGGAGGAAAAGTGAGCTGCAAATAATGTAAGTTAAGAGGTTCCTTCAGATGCCTAATGCAGCTGCTGGGAGAAGTTCTGTGCATGGAATTCTCTCTCAAAAGTGTCTTCTGAAAATGAGGCTCTTCACATTTCGAATCATAGAATTGTAGAGTTGGAAGGGACCCTGAGAGCCATCTAGTCCAGTGTGTCCCAATCTTGGGTCTCCAGCTGTTTTCAGACTACAATTCCCATCATCCCTGACCACTTGTCTTGCTAGCTAGCTAGGGAGGATGGGAGTTGTAGTCCGAAAACAGATGGAGACTCAAACATTGGTTTAGTTCAATCCCCTGCTATGCAGAAATCTGGCATCCCTAACAGATGGTTATCTGACCTCCTCTTAAAAACTTCCAATGAAGGGGGAGCCCACCACCACCTTCCAGGGAAGTCCATTCCACTGTCTGACAGCTCTTACTGTCAAAAAGTTATTCCTGATGTTTAGTCGGAATCTTCTAAATTGAATCCATTGGTTCATGTCCCAACCTGCACAGCAGCAGAAATCAAGCTTGCCCCATCTTCCATGTGACAGCCATCATATTCTGGATAAAACAGGGAGGAATTCGAAAGTCTGGATAAAGCTGTGGGAGCCACTGCTCTGATCCGTGTTTCGCAACCAAGAAATTGCACTGTTTTTTAACAGACTTGGCTACTTCACCTAACCAATCTGCATGTTGTGGGTGTGGGTGTTTGGTGCACCCATTGCTACTGGATTAAGTATATGCTTGAGAGAACTGTGGTTGCCCCATCTGCCCAGCTCACAATGCAACCCACATTCATTAAATGAAATAATCCTATGTGGTTATTAGCCTTCAAGCACCTACCAATATGCAAATGTCTTAAATTGCTTGTGAAAGACATCAAAGCTATAGCTGTAGGGGAATTTTCAGTGCTCCCTGTGCTCAGAAACATTTGCTCAAGATGCCCTTTGTTCCCAGGGTAATGTAGACACTGTGATGCCCTAAGAAGTAGGAGAGGAGATTTTTATGGTAGGTAGAACGGGGGGGGGGGGGGACACACATACCTGCTGCTGGCCTCTCTTGTCAAGCATTTTTCCTTGATAAAAGTGTCCTTGCTGTTTCGTTTCGCCTGAAGAGTCAATGATCGCTGGCCTTTTCTATTTATAGAAGGTATTCAGTTTCCTGAATAATTCTTCTCATCCTTTTCTGCGTCTTGAATAATGCCATGGTGTCCTTTGAGAAGCAGGAGATTATGTAGCTGTCGAGTTCCTCTCCAAAATGAAGTAAATAACCTGTGTTGCTTCATGCAAGGAAATATAAAGAGTGGTTAAGAACAGGTCATAAAAACGGGGAAGGGGTGAATAAAAGCATTGGGGTGGGGGTGTAAATCAAAGAAGGCCTAATAACATAACTCTTTGCTCACTGGAATTGTGCTTCAGCGGAGAAGTCCCAGGGTTTGATGCATTTCAAAGGAAAACTGATTATCTTAGAAAAGCAGCCGAGAGACCCTTCCTTGGCCCTGGGGCACAGCTAATTGCCCAGCAGGCCACTTTCCCTTCCTATTTCCATAAATCTTTGATACCATGCCGCTTTCTTTTGCACAATTAATATAGTCAGCCAACAAACATCTAAAGTCGACTCCTGTTTTTAACCCTAAGTGCACCTGCAATTTTCTGACAGCAGCCTGATCCTAAGCATATGTACTTAGGAGAAACTCACTCTTCTTCTTCTTCTTCTTCTTCTTCTTCTTCTTCTTCTTCTTCTTCTTATTATTATTATTATTATTATTATTATTATTATTATTATTATTATTTACTAATATTTATATGCTGCCCACCTGACTGGGTTTCCCCAGCCACTCTGGGTGGCGCCCAACAAAACATTAAAAACTCAATAAGCATGCATAGGGTTGCAGCTTCAGTTAACTTCATCTGCCAAGAAACGGTCCCGCCCCCCTGATTTTAATGCTTCTGTGTATGTATGGTATGCCTAGCTATAGAGATGGGGGTTGCTGCTTATAAATATGTAACAGCGCACTGGAAATTATGCATGAAATATTCATATTGGTCTACATATTTAACCCACATTTCTGACATGAACTCTTCTCGCATGGGCACGTGATAATGGGGGAAAGGGTTTTTCCATGGATGAATGCCAACGTGCTGAGAAGGTTAGCCATGTGAGAAATTGGTTTTAAATGCCAGAGGCTTGACGGCTTTTTCATTACTGTATATAGAACTTGCATTATTGTATATATAGATGCACAAAAGATCTTCCCAGTTAGTATTTTGGTGCCACATCATATACACATAGTTACAGGAGCTGCATTAGAAATCACTAGGATGTCAATGTGCTTTTCCCCCCATTGGTATCTCAGTTTCCATAAAAATGCCAGAATAACCATAAAATGTGCCTTAAAAATAACCTTTGATGCACAGCTAAGTGACTATGTCACTAAGCATTTCCCAACATTCTGGCCATGCATATTTAGTTCTTCCACTGCAAACATTGTGGTGAATGACAAGCAAAACACTTTTCAAACTCCAAGCATGTCTAAGGTAATTACTTCTCTACACATTTCCTTTCCAGGAATTCCCTTCCCACAGAGGTGTGTCTAGCACCTTCCTTATGTAGTTTTGATGTTGTATGTTTGAAGCTGCACCTCTTTATCCTGGTCTTTGACATTTGAGATAAGTGTTTTCAGGAGTCCTCTTGTTCTTTTGATTGTAATTTCTTTAAACTGTTTTTAATACTGACTTTTAAAATGTTGTATCCCAACCTGTGGTGACTGTTAAAGGGTGAGTGATTTATTTATTAACAACAACAACAACACACTGAAACACCCCTTACAGTTCTGATTAATTTTGTTGTTGTTTAGTCGTTTAGTCGTGTCCGACTCTTCGTGAGCCCATGGACCAGAGCACGCCAGGCACTCCTGTCTTCCACTGCCTCCCGCAGTTTGGTCAAACTCATGTTTGTAGCTTTGAGAACACTGTCCAACCATCTCATCCTCTATCGTCCCCTTCTCCTTGTGCCCTCCATCTTTCCCAACATCAGGGTCTTTTCCATGGAGTCTTCTCTTCTCATGAGGTGGCCAAAGTATTGGAGCCTCAGCTTCAGGATCTGTCCTTCCAGTGAGCACCCAGGGCTGATTTCCTTAAGAATAGAGAGGTTTGATCTTCTTGCAGTCCATGGGACTCTCAAGAGTCTCCTCCAGCACCATAATTCAAAAGCATCAATTTTTCTGCGATTGGCCTTCTTTATGGTCCAGCTCTCACTTCCATACATCACTACTGGGAAATTAATTTTAGTGGATGGTTATTGTTGGCGTCCATCTGTCTCAAGAGACAATGAAGTTGCACCTCTCGGGGTGAAGTTGAACCAAACCATCTTAGGGACTCCAATCTGGATTTGTGTAGGGTTTACCCCTTAGCCTTTTTTCCTCCTGAAGATAACCCACAAAGCAGCAAAGATTTAGGATCAGAGTTTTCCTCCTCCTAGATGGGTTATATACTGTATGGTTTAAGTAAATGCGCCAATGCCTTGAACTGTATGGCATCTGGTTGAGATACTGTGGGAAGATCCCAAACACATGGGCAAAAACACCAAACAACTACGGCTGCATACAGATGTGGGGTTTCTTGTGTTAGTTCGGCTGGTTATAATGCTAGCGTTTCTCTCCTAGTTTCTAATGCTCCTTTTACACTGCACTATGTGCTGCATTATGGAACTATGGCTTTTTGATTGCTATACCGCCATGTCACGCAGAATTTTAAATAGTGGGAAAGAACTGGGTGCTGGGATACCACCCCAAATTTTGCCACATGAAATTACAATGCAGTACTGTCATAGGGACGTGGGTGGCGCTGTGGATTAAACACAGAGCCTAGGGCTTGCTGATCAGGTCGGCGGTTCGAATCCCCGTGATGGGGTGAGCTCCCGTTGCTCAGTCCCTGCTCCTGCCAACCTGTTTGAAAGCACATCAAAGTGCAAATAGATAAATAGGTACCGCTCTGGTGGGAAGGTAAACAGCATTTCCGTGCGCTGCTCTGGTTCGCCAGAAGTGGCTTAGTCATGCTGGCCACATGACCTGGAAGCTGTACGCCGACTCCCTCGGCCAATAAAGTGAGATAAGCACCGCAACCCCAGAGTCGGCCACAACTGGACCTAATGGTCAGGGGTCCCTTTACCTTACTCCTGTCATTTTTGGAGTTAACAGGTTTGGAAACAGATTTATTTCTGGAGACAACACAGAAATCCCCTAGATTTTCGGAAGTGGAAATTGTCAGGTAAGGAAACATCAGGAAAATTGACTAAAGCGCTGTCTGAATATAGCCTATGTGATCATTGCAATATGGCTTCAGATGCCACTGTTCCTATAACAGCACACTAACCAATATACCTCCATCTCCTACCAAAGGCTGAAATACCCAGTCTAACAGTGGGAACATTGAAGGATGTAGCGGCCAATGAGGAATGCCACAAGGACAGATTTAGCCCTACCAACCAGCGGAATCTGCATTGCTGTCTTTATTCCTGTTTTCCTGAGCACACTGGGAAGGAAGAGTCTTGTTTTCTTGTGGCTGCTGCCAGTCTCCATCAAAGGCCCTCTCTACAAAGCCACAACAGTTTATGCAAAATTGATAAGCTACTAATGCGAATGCTCTTATGCTCTGAATGGCTTGGGCGCAGCAGCACAGAACATTTCTCTTGATGCAGCTGGCAGAATAAAAAGCAAACCCATTTCTGCACTTGAGAGTGAAATGTAGCTGTGATTAGATTCAGCTTTAAAATGCTTCACACCGTTTGTTGTTTTAACAGAAGAAAATTCCTAAGTGCACTGAGATACTTTACTGCTTTCTTTGATCCGCTATTGGATCCTTCTATTGCCTGGCAATAACCGAATCCTACACATAAGAGGACAATAAAAACATTTGCTACACCATGATAAATCTTCTGCTCTTGCTCGTAGTGTTTGCCATATTTTGTATCCCACCCTTCCTCCAAAGAACTGGACTGTTCATGAGGCTTTCCTCCAGAACACTGACGGATACTGTCGTTTGATGTACAGTCCTTAACTTTCCCCTGTGTCATCTCAGGATATTTCTGGCCATAAGATCTGGTATGTTTTTTGTTTACTGTTTTTCTGAAGATGCCCAAATGAGCTTTGAATATATTGCTATGAGTTGGTGGGGGTAGGCTGCATGCCTTGAGCCCACTTCTAATTCCTAGATCCAGCACGAATTCAGTTCCTGGAACAGCCAGGCTTGCTTCCTGGTGAGGTAATGGCCCTCTAAGTTGGGCCATTAAGGCAACAAAGGAAGTGCCTCTGTGCCAGAGGACAAAGTTAGGAAGACAAAGGCTAGAGTTGGGAGTTTTGAGTGATGTGAGCTAGAAGCTGGAAGACTGCAGGCTGGGCAGCTGGAAGAAAAAGCCATGCCTGATTTCTTTTTGACTCCAAGGTGGTGGCTATGGGAGAAGAATGACCCACTTGGGGTCTTGATGCTGTGAGCCACTCCATTGTAGACTCAATTGTATATTTTGTTGTTGTTGTTTAGTCCTGTCCGACTTTTCGTGACCCCATGGATCAGAGCATGCCAGGCACTCCTGTCTTCCACTGCCTCCTGCAGTTTGGTCAAACTCATGCTGGTAGCTTCGAGAACACTGTCCAACCATCTCGTCCTCTGTCGTCCCCTTCTCCTTGTGCTCTCTATCTTTCCCAACATCAGGGTCTTTTCCAGGGAGTCTTCTCTTCTCATGAGGTGGCCAAAGTATTGGAGCCTCAGCTTCATGATCTGTCCTTCCAGTGAGCACTCAGGGCTGATTTCCTTAAGAATGGAGAGGTTTGATCTTCTTGCAGTCCATGGGACTCTCAAGAGTCTCCTCCAGCACCATAATTCAAAAGCATCAATTCTTCGGCGATTGGCCTTCTTTATGGTCCAGCTCTCACTTCCATTCAGTTGTATATATGTGCAAATAAACCATATATCATAAGGACACCAGAGATTCCACTGTGCCTCATTCTGAAGAAACATGAACCCTTGGTTAAGCGCCTGGGACCCCTGGGATCTCACACCACTCGGGAGATTGGGGTGGCGTGCAACAATATGAAGGATTCCAAGTCCTTGGTTTGGTATATTTGAAATTAAAACAACGTAAAAGGGCTCCTTAGCTGCAGGAATATCCCCTCCTATTAGACATGCATTCATTCAGCTCAGATTTCATACTAGGCCCATAATTGACTGGTAATTTTTAGGGGGGGTGTTGCCTTTGAGTGTATCCTGAATAAAGGGGCGAATTGGGCAGAGCCTCACATCCTGATTGGGCTGTTGGCAAAGCATGTTTGGGCAGGAGAGGAAACAAAAGCAAAGAAGAGGCAGCGCCGGGAATGCCAAAAGAGGGCAATTGGAGAGGAGGTACGGCCAGGATGGGCAGACTGCCCTGAAGATCTTTGCTGCTGCACCCATTCTGATGCAGTTGAGCATTAGAGATATTTGAAGATGGCTAGCGTATCTCCTCTCAGTCTCCTCTTTTCCAGGCTAAACATACCCAGCTCCTTAAACCGTTCCTCATAAGGCTTAGCTTCTAGACCCTTGATCATCTTGGTTGCCCTCCTCTGCACACATTCCAGCTTGTCAACCACCTTCCTAAACTGTGGTGCCCAGAACTGGACAGAGTATTCCCGGTGTGGTCCCACCGAGGCAGAATAGAGTGGTACTATTACTTCCTTTGTTTGGACACTATATAGTCATAACTCATGCTAAGTTTGCTTCATGTTATGTTCTTTCAGGTTACGTCCTGCGGCAACCCGGAAGTACTGGAAAGGGTTACTTCCAGGTTTCGCCACTCGCACATGCACAGAAGCGCTAAATCGCGCTTCGCGCATGTGCACAAGTGCCAAATTGTGCCGTGCCCCTGCGCAGATACGGCACTTCAGGTTGTGCTCTTTTCATGTTGCGAATGGGCCTCTGGAATGGATCCCCTTCACAACTAGAGGTACCAATGTACTTCTGTTGATGCAGCCTAGAATATGATTATTTTAATCTTGAATCTTCTGTTTACTTTTGTTGGCTGTTTGACTGCGATGGCATCTTTTTATGCTGGGGTCATTAATCAACGAGGGACTGGGCTAGAAATTTAACAAGCAAACAAAATGCTGTTGCCCAATATTCCTCTTGTGGCAACTTTGCCTCGGGCCCAGCAGGAACTGTTGTAGGGAAAAGAAAGCAATTTGTCACAGGTCCAGCAGCTCTGACCACTGTCATAGGTTAGAATGAGGTGAAAGGACTTTAGCAGAGGAAAGGCCCCCACCTACCTTGCGGGAGAGGGCTGCATCGATCCGCTTTGCCGTCTAGGTCCAAACACAACGAGCGGTATAAAGTTACCGCCTTTATGAACGTCTTTTCCTCTGTGTTGGTTGAGGACAGTTCTTCTTTCTCTCTGTGCTCATGTTGTTAATCTGGATCCTTTGTCACAAAAAGAAAACACAGAAGACAGTGTTGAAAAAAAGTACTGGAGATGTGCCGAGAGATTCAAACAGCAAGCTATTTAGCTAATGAATTATCTAATGGAAGCGCACAGTATCTCATAACAAATGAGCTTGATAGCTATTCATGCACTCAGTTTCCAGAGAAATAAAGGGTATATTGTGTCAGGGATAACCTGTAGAAAAGATCTGGAGTAATGTTACTACAGTAACCTTAACCACGAGAGCCTCTGAAAAGGGCCATTCTGCCATTCTAAAGTAACCTGTGGACACACTCCATGGGTAGATTTAGAGAGGTTACATAATATGTTCGGGTCAGGTTTTCAGCTCCCGGTCTCTGAATAAGCTATTTTTCTACAGAAAATCTGAGGCTATGCAGGCATTCAAACCTGTTGGGAAAGTTATGGTACTGCATGTTCAGATTCAAAAAGGACAGAGAATAATGGCACTTCAGAAGGCAGAAGACACCTAGATTCTGAGCATGGAAGAATCAGAGCTGTTATTGTTCTTTAGAAATCTACTTTTTAAAAGAAACAACATAATTGGAATGAGGTAGGTGAGGAATGAACAGTGGCTTATTGTTCCTTGTAAATTTCTTCTATCTTTCCTCCCTATGAACAACGACGAAATATCCCCTCTAACACCAGATTCAGGAGGCTGAGTGCCAAAGCATGGGAGTCTTCCATTTCCTTTTTCACTGCATTGGGTTGGGCTAGATGATCCATCAGGTCCCTTCCAGCTCTACAATTCTGTGTGTCTAAAATGCACACCATTAATGTATGCCTTAAGTTTGTCCTTCCTGCCTTATAGATACAGTGGTACCTCAGTTCCCAAACTTAATCCGTTCCGGAAGTCCATTCCAAAAACAAAGTGTTCTAAAACCAAAGCGTTCTTTCCCACAGAAAGTAATGCAAAATGGATTAATCCGTTCCAGACTTTTAAAAACAACTCCTAAAACAGCAATTTAACATAAATTTTACTATCTAACGAGACCATTGATCCATAAAATGAAAGCAATAATCAATGTACTGTACTATAAAATAATTGAGACAGTATTGTAGATGATAGAAAATAAAATATATATTTTTCTTACGTGCACTGATGGTAGTCATTGTTTGGATGGGGGCTTTTATCCATTTCTGCAGTCACACAATCTGTAGCTGAACTGGGTTCCACACAGTCACAAAAACAAGTCACAAAAACGAAGTTGCAAGCCACAGTGACAAAACAAAGTCACAAGCCACACTCACATATCAGTCCCATAAAACGAAGAAGAAGTCACAGTCAAAAAATGAAAAAGCCACACAAAAATGCAAAAACAAAAGCTCAAAATATCACTTCTGTGTTGTGTGGGTGCTCGGGACTCAACAGTCAACAGAAAGCCTGATTAGCAGCGGGGGACTTAATTTCCAAACAGAACGCACTCAACAGGAAGTGGAACATGTTCCGTTTCCAAGGCAAAGTTCACAAACCAAAACACTTCTGGGTTTGCAGTGTTCTATTTCCAAGTTGTTCATAAACTAAGCTGTTCTAAAACCAAGGTACCACTGTACTGCCAGTGGGAGACTCACCAAGGTGGTAAGGGTCAATGCTTCTCTGAGAGGGAGCTGTTCCATTCAGCCTTAACGAGCTGGTCCAGGTAAAGACTGAGTTAACAAGGTCCTTTTTGAACTCCTTTGTATCAGGCAATTTCTCCAATGCTCCATCCTTGGGCAAGGTGCTCAGTGGTTTGGTGGCATCCCAACTCTTATTTCCTACTAATTGACACAAATTATCTAGATTCATTGCTTTCAATCCACTTTTAGGTCCAGTTATGGGGCAGAGACAGCTCTTCCCACAGTGATGGGCACTGCACCAGGAACTAGATATGGGGAGTGCATCCTTGTTGGGTTTTCTTGGACCTCTTGGTGGCTTTTGATGCCATTGACCATGGTATCCTTCTGGACTGCATGGCTGGGATGAAAACCAGGTGGCACTGTTTTCTGACGGTTTCAGGCTTTTCTGGAGGGTTGGTTTCAGATGGTTGTGCTGGGGAGCTTCTGGTTAACACCTCGGCTGTGGACCTGTGGTCTCCACAGAGTTTCTACTCTGTCTCCTTCAAGACTTAATTTCCTGCAGCAGTTGAATGTAGAAGTTATCTAGAGTTTGGAGCCATCAGTATGCAGAGAAAACCCAACTCTATCGCTCCTTTCCATCACAATTAAGGAAACTCAATGTTCTGAATCAACTTCAGTGAACAGTAACAGACTAGATGAGAACAAATTAAAACTTAATTCATACAAGATGGGCTGCTTGAAGGATTGATTTATTTTATATGAGCCTGCCCAGCTGTTTGTTGAGAACAGAAGTGCGTTTGTAGGGAATTTTGTTTGTTGTCTGCAGAACATTTGGGAGACAACATAAAAATTGTATATCTCACCTACAGTCTGACATGATACATCCCTTCGTTTGTTCTATGAGTCCATCACCTCTAAGCTCAGCCTTGGTGATGGTTCCTATCTCCAACACTTTTTTTAAAAAAGCAGATTATTTGCAGCAAAACCAATGATGACAAGTAACTGCATTATAGGATAAGCTTTTATGGACTCGTACTCACTTTGTCAGATGCATGTGATCAGGTAGGCCTGAGTCCATGAAAGCTTATGTATGTCCCAATACATTTTCAGGTGCTACCTCTGAAGAGGTGGGCTTAAGACAACAAAAGCTTAGACCACAATAAATGTGTTAGTCTTGAAGGTGCTGTTATCTTGTTATCAATACCAGTGTCTTTTACCAACCTAGTTATATTTTGCTTACATGATGCGTATTTGGTTCAGCTTTGCTCTTGATGCGTATTTGGTTCAGCTTTGCTCTTGATGTCTGGAAACTTCTGAGTGTTGCTAAAGTGCAAATAATAATAATAATAATAATAATAATAATAATAATAATATACTTATACCCCACCCATCTGTCCAGGCCTCCCCAGCCACTCTGGGCAGCTCCCAACAGAATATGAAAAACACCATAAAACATCAAACATTAAAAACTTCCCTAAACATGGCTGCCTTCAGATGTCTTCTAAAAGTCGGATAGTTGTTTATTTCCTTGACTTCTGATGGGAGGGCATTCCACAGGGCGGGTGCCACTACTGAGAAGGTCCTCTGCCTGGTTCCCTGTAACTTGGCTTCTCGTAGTGGGGGAACCGCCAGAAGGCCCTCGGCGCTGGACCCCAGTGTCTGGGCTGAACAATGGGGGTGGAGATGCTCTTCAGGTATACTGGACTGAGGCCATTTAGGGCCTTATTATTTACACAAACACCTCTGAATTCTAGTTCTGCAAATTTGCAGGGTACTCCTTTGGATGCAAATATCTTTCAAATAAAACAAATGCAGTTTGATTTGCAAATCTGAAAAAGAGAAGAGGAAATTACCTCAGGGACAGGGCACCTTTCAACATAACATTCAAATACAGCTGAAGTATTGATGTAAACCCCACAACACAATGGATTTGTGTGCTTAAAGGATAATATTATGAGGAGTCATCCTTACTGTGCAGTTCAAACATGTGTATCTGTAAGTAAGCACCATTGTATACAATAGGGCCTTCTCATAAGGTAAGTGACCAGCCTCTTTGAGATGGCCTTGGCTTAGTTCTACAGATTCCTCCTCGTTAGTAAGGAATGCCCACTGAATCAGTGCTAGCCATCCATGATAACTGAATGGCAAGTGCACAAAGAAGAACATTTTCAGCAGCTGCTCCACAGCTCCATGCTTTCTTCTCTATGAGGGTCACAGCAGCCTTAACAAACTACAGTAACCAGGATGCTTTGGGGGAAGTTGTTATTTTAAAGTGATATAACAGACCCTCCAAGTGTCCCTATTTTCCAGGGACTGTCCTGGATTTACAGAAGCCATCCCAGTTTCTGATTTGATCCCACTTTTCCTTTGGATGTCCCTATTTTCATTGGAAAAGCTGAGACTCCAATACTTTGGCCACCTCATGAGAAGAGAAGACTCCCGGGAAAAGACCCTGATGTTGGGAAAGATGGAGGGCACAAGGAGAAGGGGACGACAGAGGACGAGATGGTGGGACAGTGTTCTCGAAGCTACCAGCATGAGTTTGACCAAACTGCGGGAGGCAGTGGAAGACAGGAGTGCCTAGCGTGCTCTGGTCCATGGGGTCACGAAGAGTCGGACACGACTAAACAACAACAAAAGGCTGAACGTGGGCATTTTCTAGTCACAGTCTTGATATCTAGGGAGTTCATTTTTAAAAGCGAACAACCCACTCTGGGGCTTTAATCCAAAATACCAACAACCTTGCAATTGCTTATAAGTTGCATGCATTTTGGGAGGATGAAAACACTCATTTATTGGAATGCACGGTTCATATAACCATCTGCTTGATATTGCTCAATACACTGGCTACTTTTCCTGTGGGTCATGTACAACTGATATCATTTGCATGCTATTTGCATACTTCTGCAAACCTGCATTCTAGAATGTTAACAGTCGTATACAAGCAACAAAACCAGTTCTGCATGTGGCAACATCTGTGTGCAACCTTCAGGTTGCAGGCAGGGAGCTAACCTATGCATCCATTTCAAGAATCCACCATGAGCCTTACTGGTTATTATGGGAATCAATCCACACACACCCCTTATGTGCAGTGAAAACTAAGGATGTCCTCCAAAGTATAGTAGAAGAGGATGTCCTCCTCTTCTACTATAATCCTGTTCCTAGGACTGAAGCTGTAGCTGAACAGATTAAGAATATAAATTAGGGCAGGGATGGGAACCTGCAGTCCTTCAGACGTTTCTGGACTCCAGATCCCCTCATCTCTGTCCTCTGGGTATGCTGGTTGCGGAAAATAGGAGCAACATCTGGAAGGGTTCCTCAACCTGTTTTATGGCATTGAGTTACAGTTCTTCTGTTATCTGGGTAATTCCAGCAATGTTGCATATATAAATCTGAGGCTGCAAATTTACCTGGGAACAGGTCCCATCAGTGGGATTTGCCTCTGAGTAAACATAGGTAGGGTTGGGCTGCAACACTATTTTTGAGCGCTGTCTCCATTTTGATGTAGTGCAGAGACAAAATCATTACACCCAGCAGCAGATAATTCTATAAAAGCCATTTGCTACAGTATGTGTGCCTTAAAAAAAAAAAAAAAGGACAAACCACTTTCAGCTCCCAACCATTAAAAGATCTATTCAATCAATACAATGCTAGTTTGACTGCCGTTAAGTGCCTCGTCATTCATTGTGACCTTGTTGTTATTTACTGAATCTTGTCACAGAGCCAGCTTTTGGGGGATGGTTGGACAACTTGTGGCATGGTACCCCTGCTTCTGTGTCTGTGGTGGGCAGCAGCACCATCACACACACACACACACACACACACACACACACACACACCCCGCGTGGCTGAGGGCTCTATTTTCATTTCCTACAGTGCCCCAGGCTGATGCTACACCAGGGAAACTGAACAGTGGGGAATTAAAATACCAGCTAGCTTCAGCAGTCTGGTGCTGCTCAGATCACTAGGCCGCCAGGAAGAGGGGTGGGGCGCAGGACAGACATTAGCCGTGGGCCCTGGCAACTGCCCCGCTTGTCATCCTTAAACTAGGACTCCTGAGGTAATCTACAAATTCTGAACTAATCCAGAGGGGCAGGGGAAGGCCTTGTCAATGTCCAAGGCTGGAATCCTATGCGCATCCCTTACCATATGATGTTAGGCGCTCTGAACCTGGCCTCGGCAGGGGAGGGTGGGATACAAATTAATAACAACAACAACAACAACAACAACCTGGGAGTAGGGTGGCGCTGTGGGTTAGACCACAGAGTCTAGGACTTGCCCATCAGAAGGTCGGCAGTTCTAATTGCCACGACGGAGTGAGCTCCCGTTGCTCGGTCCCTGCTCCTGCCAACTTAGCAGTTCGAAAGCACGTCAAAGTGCAAGTAGATAAATAGGTACCACTCCAGCGGGAAGGTAAACGGCGTTTCCGTGCGTTGCTCTGGTTCGCCAGAAGCGGCTTAGTCATGCTGGCCACATGACCCAGAAGCTGTCTGTGGACAAATGCCAGCTCCCTTGGCCTATAGAGTGAGATGACCACGCAACCCCAGAGTCGTCCGTGACTGGACCTAATGGTCAGGGGTCCCTTTACCTTTTACCTAGGGTGACCATACGCAAAGGGGCTTCTGCATCTTTAACAGCTGAGTCATGGAAGCCACCAAACCCTGGTTTCTGTTTTGATCCTGAAATGTCCCACTTTTCCTTAAGAGGTCCCTATTTTCATTGGAGTGTATGGAGTTATGCAAAATGCACCCACCCCCCAGCCAAGGTTATAAGTAACCATATAAGACATCTGAAGGTAGCCCTGTATAGGGAAGTTTTTTTAAAAAAATAAATAAATGTTTTATTTTTTTATATATATGTTGGAAGCTGCCCAGATCGGGAGGGAGGATAAATAATAATAATAATAATAATAATAATAATAATAATAATAATATGCCCTTTTTAAATGTGTATTTTTTGGGGGGGGGGCTATTGGGTTGTTGTTTTTATTTTTATTATGTATTTTGTGCTTTTATATCTTGATTTTATTCTGTGAACTGCCCTGAGACCCCTGGGGAATAGGGCGGTATATAAATTCAATAAACAATAATGCAATAGGACATCCCTATTATCATCGGGAAAATGTTGGAAGGTATAGGGCTGTAGACCTATGCACATCCCTTACCTGGGAGGAGAGTGGCCAGATCCAATGGGGCTTCTGCACCTTTAACAGCTGAGCCATAGAAGCCTCACCTGCCGAAATTCCCCGCTTTCTTAAGGCGCCTGTTCCGCCTCTGGGCTACCCCTACCTGGAAGGAAGATCCCCCCCAGACTTAAGAGTGAAAGTTGCTTAGGAGTAAACATGAATCGGATCGGGCCGATTTAGGTTCTATATAAATGGGCGCCTATAGATGGGATGCCTCGACCCTCCTCGCCGCCCCCCTCCGCTTGATCCCCGCTTGGCGAGCCCTCTGCCAGGCTGGCGGGGCAGCGAAGAGGATCCATCATCTCGTCGCCTCGAGGCGGAGCTTAAATATCCCGAGATGGGAGTTCAGCTTATGAAAAATTCACATCCCTCCAGCCTCTCGTGTGTTCCTTCTTTCCGTTAGCTCAGCCTTGACCGGCTCGCAAATAGAATCAATTAAGGCAACGGCGTCTGGTTTCCCTCGGAGCGCCCGGGGCGCGCGCGCGCGCGCTCTCTTCCGACGGCGGGGGTGGCTGGGTGGGAAGGAGAGAAAAGAAAAGGGAGAGAAAAAGAAAAGAAGAAAGAAAGAAAGAAAGCCCCGCCAAGTGAAAGGGACGGAGGAGCCTGACTACAATATATTTATTTTTGTGTTGGGGAAGGACGTCGGGGTTGTTTCCTAGCCGCCCCCTCGTTTCTTTCGCTGACGATGTCCGAGCCAGAGGAAGGGAGCGAGTTTGGCTACATAGTGGATCTGCTAGAAAAAGGCAAGGTAAGGCGACGAAACCAGGAACCCCGATTCCTCTTCTTTCCGAGTCGGGAACCTTGCAGACACTCCCCCTTGCAAAGGCGGGACTGGGCGCGCGCCTTTCTTGCTGCTCCGGCCGGGATCGGGCGCAATGGTTTATTTCCTTCCAGTTTGCAATGTGCGGCGGGAGCGGCCGGACTTGCCGAGTTGTTCCCTCTGTATCCCCCCCCCCCCCGTCGAGGCTGCGAATACAACCCGAGAGGAGGACGGGAGGTCTGTCTGGGTGCAAAAGAACGACTTGTTCCTCGTTGTCGCTTTTGTCTTCTTTTTTTTTTTTTTTTGCCGGGCTGCAAGGGGGCGATTTGCATTTGCAAGGGGGCTGGCAGTGGGCGGAAAAACCGGGCGGCGGGCGTGGCAGGCGAAAGGAGAGCGGCGGCCGGTCCCGTGCAAAGCGAGGGGATCAAGCGAGGCCGCGCTGCTCCCTGGGGCAACAGGTTGGGCGCTGCCAAGGAATCGATAAGCCGCCAGACTGCAGCCCAAGCCCCGGCTCGTCTCCCTGCTGCGCCCCGCTCGGCCCAGCCGGGGACTAGACGCGCGGTGGCGCCTTGAAAGCCAAGGAAAAGGATCCGGCCAGTCGAGTTCCTTTATAGATATGGATATATTTGCATGAAATAACCTGGTGGATATATGCACCAGGAGCAATTTCCAAAGTTTGTGTGTGTGTGTGTGTGTGGAGCTTTGCTAATCTGTTGGAGCGGAGGTTTTGAGGCACTTGCTGAAGTCTTTTCGCTCACGGAGTTTATTCCATAAGAAAAGGTGTTCTGTCTTTAAGGCAGCCTTCCCCGACGTGGCGCCTTCTAGAGGCATTTACACATTTGTCGACTTGCCACCCCGTTTTCCATTGTGTTTTTTTAAATATTTTCCCCTCTTTTCTGCACCCTTTCTTCTATTATACCATAACAATACTATAATCTCGAATCCCATCTGTTGTTTATAGTTCAAATCCTGCTCTCGAGTTCATCATAGAGTACATTGGTACCTCGGGTTACATACACTTCAGGTTACATACTCCGCTAACCCAGAAATAGTACCTCGGGTTAAGAACTGTGCTTCAGGATGAGAACAGAAATCGTGCTCCGGTGGCGCAGCAGCAACAGGAGGCCCCATTAGCTAAAGTGGTGCTTCAGGTTAAGAACAGTTTCAGGTTAAGAATGGACCTCGGGGTGGCGCTGTGGGTTAGACCACAGAGCCTAGGACTTGCTGATCAGAAGGTCGGTGGTTCGAATCCCTGCCACGGGGTGAGCTCCCGTTGCTTGGTCCCTGCTCCTGCCAATCTGGCAGTTCAAAAGCCCGTCAAAGTGCAAGTAGATAAATAGGTACCACTCTGGCGGGAAGGTAAACAGCGTTTCCGTGCGCAGCTCTGGTTCTCCAGAAGCGGCTTAGACATGCTGGCCGCATGACCCGGAAGCTGTATGCCGGCTCCCTCGGCCAATAAAGCGAGATGAGCGCCGCAACCCCAGAGTCGACCATGACTGGACCTAATGGTCAGGGGTCCCTTTACCTTTGCCACTGTATTTAAGTAGTCCGGGGGAAAAGGCTTCCATTCTTCCGCCAAACAACCATCGTTCGGGTCTCTTATTTTGGCTGTTAATTTTGCCAATTCCGAATAGTCCATAGGCTATAATTCTCAACGTGCTTGGCTGTTTGGCCATGCCAACAAGTTGATGGGATTTGTAGTGCAAAGTATATGGAGGGCACTGGTTGAGGAAGGCTGCTTTAGAGTGTACCAAACTCTCTGTTATATCCAGAGCCAGCCCAAGACATTTTGCTGTAGGCAAAACACACCGTGCTGCCCCTGCCCCCACGATGCCCCACATGCAGACGTGGGCCCCCTCTACTCAGTGTAGCAGCCGCACTACCACCAGGCCGGTTGCTACAACTGTACCCTCACCTGTGGATGCAGTGATGAGAGTGAAGCCCTGGTGGGGCTGGCAGTGGTGCGATGGCAAGGGTTGGATCCGCCGCCTGAGGCAGAAGGCTTCAACTCACCTCATGCAGGGGTCAGATTTGGGGGTGGAGACAACCTGAAAAGCGGATAAGAACATAATATCTTCATAATAAGATCTTCATTGGCTCCCTGTACGTTTCCGAGCACAATTCAAAGTGTTGGTGCTGACCTTTAAAGCCCTCAACGGCCTCGTTCCTGTATACCTGAAGGAGCATCTTCACCCCGATCGTTCTGCCCGGACACTGAGGTCCAGCGCCGAGGGCCTTCTGGCAGTTCCCTCGCTGCAAGAAGTGAGGTTACAGGGAACCAGGCAGAGGGCCTTCTTGGTAGTGGCGCCTGCCCTGTGGAACGCCCTCCCAGCAGATGTCAAGGAAATAAACAACTATCTGACTTTTAGAAGACATCTGAAGGTAGCCCAGTTTAGGGAAGTTTTTAATGTTTCATGTTTTATTGTGTTTTTCATATTCTGTTGGGAGCTGCCCAGAGTGCAATCATGCATTCAGATGGGCAGGGTATAAATAAATTATTATTATTATTATTATTATTATTATTATTATTATTATTAAATTGAACAATTTGGTTGTTGCCAACTCACAGGGTTAGTATGGTTAGTATCCCTGAGAATAAGCCACTTAGTTCATGCTACAGAGGTATAGACTGTGATTGACAGAGAAAAGCAGACCACTTGGATCCATTTGAGAGAGAAATCTGGGTGCCAGGTCTGCTCTCTTGTACTGGGAGGGCTTTGGTCAGAGAAAAGTGTCAAGGAAGGTGGCTGCTGTCTCTATAGTCTTGGTTTATAGTACAATGGTACCTTGGTAGTCAAATGGCGTGGCTTCTGAAAAAATCGGCTCCCGATTGCCTCAAACCCGGAAGTGAGTGTTCTGGTTTGTGAACGTTTTTCAGAAGCTGAACGGCTGACGCGGCTTCTGATTGAGTCAGGAAGCTCCTGCAGCCAATCGGAAGCTGCGCCTTGGTTTCTGAACAGTTTTGGGAGTCGAACGTACTCCCAGAATGGATTAAATTCAAGAACCAAGGTACCACTGTATTTTCTCCAGCACCCCAGAATTATCTCACCTGAGGGGGTGGTGGAGGAAGCAGCAGCGATTACTGGATAGTTTTGGGGTGGGAGCGGCCTACCTTTCAATATGGTTGTTGTGCGAGGAACGTTGCAAGCAGCTTCTCCCAGCCTCTCTCTTCCATTATTGGGGCTATTGGGGTGTTAGCTACTGCATGGTTTCTTCACCTTCCCTGCTAGTCAGAGCCTGTTCTGTGCTTTTCATGCATTCAAATCAGCACGAGGCAGACTTGCGCTAACCGACAAACTGCTTTCTCCTGGGCCCATACTTAATTCCTCTGTTCTAAAGTGTTGACGGTGACTGCTGAGATTAAATTAGAATTAAGCAGCAATAGATGTAGTTTATGTAGAGAACAAGTTGATTTGAACATGTCTGGGGTAGAGGTTGAGAGAGAATATTCCTGAGCTATCCAGCTGTATTGTGTGTGCCCCCTTTCAAATCTGACTGGCTGGTTAAGTCCAGTCAAAGGCAAAAGAAAAACCAAAAACAAGTCAAACTACAGTGGTACCTTGGTTTGCATACATCTTGGTTTGCATACGTTTTGGATTACAAACACATCAAACCCGGAAGTGCGTGTCCCGGTTTGCAACCTTTTTTTGGATTACAACCCATTTTTTTTATTATTACGAACAATTTTTTTTTTTGAGGCCCTATTGGCGAAAGTGTGCCTTGGGTTACAACCTGTTTTGGTTTACAAGCGGACCTCCGGAATGGATAATGATTGTAAACCAAGATACCACTGTATTGCATGACACAGGGGTTGCCACCCTTTTAGGGCACATTTGTATAAAGCTACGCAGGTGGTGCTGTGGGTTAAACCACAAAGCCTAGGACTTGCTGATCAGAAGGTTGGCGGTTCGAATCTCCGCGACGGGGTGAGCTCCCGTTGCTCGGTCCCTGCTCCTGCCAACCTAGCAGTTCGAAAGCACGTCAAAGTGCAAGTAGATAAATAGGTACTGCTTCGGCGGGAAGGTAAATGGCGTTTCCGTGCGCTGCTCTGGTTCACCAGAAGCGGCTTAGTCATGCTGGCCACATGGCCCGGAAGCTGTACGCCGGCTCCCTCAGCCAATAAAGTGAGATGAGCGTCGCAACCCCAGAGTCGGCCATGACTGGACCTTTACCTTTACCTTTACCTTTACCTTTACCTTTACTAGTGAGGAACTCAAACTATATCATTGTTCTTCCTGTGTGTGGCAGTCATACTGTCTGTGATATTACTTCCTGTCCTTGTAAAATGTTATGTCTCTCTTTTCCTGGTTGTTGCTGTTCTCCATCATGCCTTGGGCAGAGCTAATATCCCATTGTTGTTTTAGAGATTTCTCCATTGCTCCGACATTTGTAAACCAGAGGGGTTGTCATGGTCACAACAAACATGATACAACTCTCTCACATCCCACCTGTAACACCCACTCACCCCAAATTACCTTCTGTGCCGCAATGAGGCTTGAAGAAAAGTCTTCTGTATGCTACGGAAGGCTTCTTTCAAGTGTAATTTCAGCAGGATTTGACCCTCTGGGTGCTTGGAAGGGATACATACATGCTCACAAGCAGCATGTTGATGACCCATAGCACAATTTGTCTCAAGCGCCCTTGAGACAATACCGTTCATTGAGCAAGATTACGTTTACAAAGTTTCTGTTGATAAAGATGACTCTGCTCGAAAACCTATCTGTCCTAATGCTTCCCTGAACACAACTTGATTTCCACAGAATATTTATGAGGTAAAAAGGGTGTGTTGGGCGCAGCAGAAACGCTGTAGACTTAAAACTTTTCTGGCTGGCTAAATTTTCTGTTATTTTCATGCCTACAAATTGGTCTTAGCCTGCGGAGGAGTTGTGTATAAGTTTTGTTAGCACTTACCACTCCCAATGGAAGTTAATTATGGCTATCATGAGGATCAGTGTATGCATAAGCAATAGTCCCATGTTGCTAAGTGACACTCCTAAAAATAATTTCTCATTCTGTGGCAACAGATAGGGAATATGCTAGGGAAAAGTTGTCATCTTTCAGGAAATGATTTGTAAATGGAGCTCAGGGGGGAAACTGAGGGTGTTTGCATCTTCTTCACACTCTGAAAACCAAACTCCTCCTAGTGTGATATCACTTGTTATAGTAACTAGGGTTTTCTCTCTTCGCTGCTTCACAAAGTGTGCAACCAGCAGCCTATAAAACCTGGGGGAATTGAAGTTGCTTTCAATAGTTCAATACTGCATCACTGCCCCTGACTCTGTTCTTGCTCCTATTGCTTGGCCAGAGAATGGACTCCACCAGGGAAGGGACTCAACCTATTATCCCTATTAACTCCTTTTAACCCTGACCATTGGCTATACTGGTGGGGTTGATGGAACTTGGGAGTCCAGCAACATCTCCAGGGCCCACCCCTGAACCAAACATTTCTTGTCGAGGCTCAACCACCTCCATTGGGGCTCTTCATCATTCCCAAAGGGTGTGTTTGTCCTATGAGGGCATTCTACACTAGTTCTGCTGACTCTAGTGAAGCGTAGGTGTCCTAGCGATTGGACTAGCCTTGGTGCAGTGGCTGTGGTCAGTGGACTAAGGGGGCTAGGCTAGTCCCCTAAATGTTCCTGGTAAATTAAAGTATTAAAGCATGGTGCCTCCTTTCCAAAGTCTGGGAAACTTGTGCCCAGCTTAGGGAGGGAGGCGTGATGCTTATGCACATAGAAGAAGGACATTGTGAGGTCAGCTCTCTCCCCTCCCATCGCCCCCATAAGCTGGTTCCTCTGGCCCTGTCACCCTACGCCACTGCTGGTGAGAATGTGAAAAAGGGCAGCAGTGCACCCCGGTCTAGAAAGCGGTTGAAGCACTTCCCCCTGCCCAGTTTAATAAACAAAGTCCATTGGTAATTGTTTGGTAATTGCTCCTTTAGTAATTAAATTTAAAAAAATGAAGTTTGTTGGGGGGGAGGAGTCCTTTGAGCATCCTCTTAAATTGCCAAATTAAACATGCCTCAACTGCACAAATTCATGTAAAAGAGGCAGCAGGAGAGACTGCCTGTAACTAAATGGGAATGAAGCTCTCGGCTAAAATAACCAAAGTGATTACATTTCAAGGTAGCATAATGATATTGCTGACGTTAATTTCTTTGATATTTTTGTGTGCTGTTAAAATCTGGCTCTATATATCCTGTCATCTCTTCTGTGCCGCTCTGAGTTGTCTGTCCATTGTCTAAAAGGCTAGGATTTTGGATCAAGGGGTTGTAATAGATGGTGGTACTCTGTAGAGCAGGGGTCCCAAAACTTGGGTCTTCAGCTGTTTTTGGACTGCAATCCCATTGTCCCAGACCACTGGTCCTGCTAGCTAGGGATGCTGGGAGTTGGAGTCCAAAAACAGCTGGATACCCAAGTTTGGGGAACCCTGCTGTAGAGAAACTAAGACCCAAAATAAAAGACAAGCAAAGTCTTGCTTCATGTTGGAGAGAACTTGTCTCTGATGCTGCTTTGAAGCCTTAGTTTTTTGATGTTAGTCTTCAATGTGAATTGTGGCTAAGAGGGCTAAGGGAGAAACCACTTCCTCAGCTTATTCATAAAGTATACTTGCAGGGGAAAAAAGTTTGCTTGTCTGGAATGTTGTTTAAAATTAACGCTGCTCTTTGTGTTGCAGCAGGAGTTTAAAATGCACACCATATGATATGCACTGTCTTGTGGAATGACAGCTCATATTCCGGTGCACTTCAGGATAGAGTGTTTAACTTTGCAGCACAGAGAGCAAAAGAAAAGTTTTGCATAATGTCACCAGCAAAAATGCAACATATTTCATTTATTATTATTATTATTATTATTATTATTATTATTATTATTTAACTAAGATTTTACACCCGCAAGAAAATTCTGTCCACTTCTGCCAGAGAGAGAAGCTGCTTCCAAGTTTTCCATATCAAGATTGGGCATGGGCTTATGGGGTTATGATTCCGGAAGTAAAACTCTTGACAAAATATTTTATTTAGGGCATGTGTTAACCACAAGCTTAACTCTATCCAGTAGGAGCCAGAAACAACAGTAGCAGAGAAGCAGAAAAAAAGTTGTTTCAAATACAGGAAGCTTGGTTAAGGCTTCTGGGCTATAACTGCTTCCCCAGTATTATGCAATCAATTTAAATATTTTTAGCCGACGTATTGTGAAATGTTGATTCCAAATTATTTTAGCAACTTCATATTAGAGAAATATGATGTATTCTAAAATACCTGTGTACTCAATTTGACAAACAAGGGTAATAAACAAAGAGCATAGTAAACTGGCTACAAATAGAAATGATGTCTACTCCGAGTTCTCTGATGACATTTAGATTAATATTTCAAAATCCAGCTGAATATATGAATGCAGAATCTCTTCTTGAGTGAAAGTCAGAGACGCAAGATAGAGATTTCCCCCCTTCCGACTTATGTCAAAATGGAAAGTTTATTTATCAAAGGCATTTTAAATAATTTCTTGCTTACTCTTTGTGACAATATAATATATCCGAATATATAATAAAATAAAATAAAATAATAAAATAAAATAATATATCCAAATAAATATATTGCCTGACAGTAGATCTTGGATTTTTTTCCTCATGAACCAACACAGCTACCTTTGCTTATTGTTCCTGTAAATAATTAAGTTATAGATACAGCTCTCGTCAAGAATCTCTTTCTCCCTCAAATGGCTAGTGCCCTGAGACTTTTGAGTAAAGATGGACAGATTGTGCTGTCTGTGTGTCTTCTGCCCTGGATGGTGTGTGTATTCTGTGGTTTCCTGTGTCTTCTTACGCCAGCCTTCCCTTCCCCCAAGGGATACAAATGCTGCTCTTAATGTAATAATTACAACAGAACAATCAGTGTATGTCTCCAGGACCTTTGCTGAATCAGAATTGCTTTGTCGAATCCCAATAGAAATTAGATGTGTGTGTCCAGGGTGGGGGTGGGAGCTGAACTTTAGCCTGCAATTCTGTATATCTATGCTTACCTCTGAGTAAGCCTCATTGACCTCGGAGGGGCTTGTTTCTTTTTGTAGGATTGCACCATTCATTGTATTCTTAAAGCTTTTGCAGGATTGTATTGACCTCACTGGTTTTACAGCTGCTGCTCTGATATTTTGTATTATTTTGGGGGGAGGGGTTATTGTACAGTGGTACCTTGGTTCTCGAACTTAATCCGTTCCGGGAGACAGTTTGATTCCCAAAACGGTTCGAAAGCGAAGGTGCAGCTTCCAATTGGCTGCAGGAGTTTCCTGCACTCAATTGGAAGCCATGGAAAGCCGCATTGGGTGTTCTGCTTCCAAAAAACGTTCGCAAACCAGAACACTCACTTCCAGGTTTGCTGCATTCGGGAGCTGATTTGTTTGGGAGCCAAGCCATTTGAGTACCAAGGTACCACTGTATTTGTTCTGCTATTTTAAATTACTGTATACATCTTCCTGGGAGTCTTGTGCTGAAAGGTGGTTTTAGTTATCCCTACATAACAGTCAGAAGTCACCTGGTGTGGACTAGAAGATCAACCTGCTGATTAAAACCCTGAATTGGTTTCAAATATGACACTAAACAATAGACAATAGAAATATTCCATCAAAATGCAACCCAAGGATTGTGCCTTTGTTCTTCTTAGGGAAGTTTTGTAGGTGCTTTGTTCTCCTGGGGCAAAACAGGATAATTGACTATCTGGCGCATCTGAGAACAAGAAAAGAATTTGTAACTACTTGGTTTGTGCTTAGTCTTTCTGCTGAGATAATAGTGGATTGCCAAACTTTTCAAGGTATTATATTACAAGTAGCTTTGCAATTTAAATTATATTACTGCTAAAACAGTTAAGAAGAGTAGATACACAATTGCCCTGGTCCTACCTAGGCGGTTTAAAATATGCTTCTGTTACCTATGAAAGTAAAATGACCTTTAATTCATTGTGGTTTTAATCTGCGTAGTAGAGCAAGATAATTGAACTCTTCGTTTGAAAGCTCCTTAAATCCAAAACAAACAAACAAACATATCAACAGGTTAATCCTTTTGATCTGTTAGTGAAAGGACTGAGCAAGCAGTTTTTCACAAAGGAGTCATGACAATAACAAAAGTTGGGAGGGACCGCCAAGAAATCTGCCAGTTTTATAATGAATCTACTTTGTGCCTGTGTGCGTGCAAAAGCAGCTATTGTTGCCTTGTGGTCAGTGAATAGATAGATACTGGTTGTGTTAGTCTCAAGCAGCCTTTGTGCACCTACCCACCCTGCAGTCTAAGAAAGACTTGTTTTTAATGGTCCCTAACAACTGAGCAATGATTCTATATCTATTAATTGTTGCTGTTAACCTTGAATATTATTGGTAGATCAGCAAAAACTAATAGGCGGCGTATGGTATCTATGGGTACTACTTATGTACAGTGGTACCTCGGGTTAAGTACTTGTTCCGGAGGTCCGTTCTTAACCTGAAACACCACTTTAGCTAATAGGGCCTCCCGCTGCTGCTGCGCCGCTGGAGCACAATTTCTGTTCTCATCCTGAAGCAAAGTTCTTAACCCAAGGTACTATTTCTGGGTTAGCGGAGTCTGTAACCTGAAGTGTATGCAACCTGAAGCATATGTAACCCGAGGTACCACTGTACTATGAAATAATCCCACTGGAATACTCTGGCTATTGGAATACTCTAGCATTCTCAAACTTCTGGCAAGTTTACAAGTAAGACTATATATGCACTGGATTTTTTGGGAATGGGCTGCTTGTTTTTCTTGAAATAAGACATAAACTAATTCATTTTTGCATATGAAAGATTAAAACTACGAGGCTTAATGTGGAAAGTCTGTTCCCCCAACCTCTTCAGCCCCTTCCCCCATTATTTTGAAGCAGTGGTGACTAATTTCATTCTTCTGAGACTGAACATGGCTCTGGAGCCAGTAATATTTTTAGTTCATCTCTTTATATGTATGTAAACTTTCAAAAACAAACACTGTGCTGGACAGGGAAGCTTTGCCAAACAGACAAAATGTTAATAAGAAAGTTGAAGTGCTTTGTTGCAGTGTGGAAAATATATAAAAAAAACTACGCTATCTCTTGTGACCCTAAACAATGTATTTTTAAAAAATCATCGTCCTGTGGTCTGGGTAGGAATTGCAAAGCAATGGTGGAATCAAGCACCCCTACAATTTAAATACTTCACGGAGCAGGCCCTGATTGAGTGGGGCAAGGGGGGGCATTTGCCTCAGGCGGCAGGTTGTGGGCGGCAGCAAAAACAGCATCCTGTTCTAATAGGCAGAACCCAGCTGGAATGTCGCTGACCATGTATTGCAGGCCAATGGAGTGCCACTCTCACACGCTGTAGTGCTCCTTTCTTGCTGAAGCAACAGGAACGTAAAGGGGAAGTGAGAGGGTGGCTGGTGCTTAAAAGGGGTGGGCTGCCCCCTGCCATGCTGAAGATGCCAGGCATGCAGCCTTTAATGTCTGCCATGCAGGAGGTAGCCGCCCCTTCTACCACCTGGGTCACAAAAATGTCCCACAGCCTGACACCTGTCCCTCCCAGCATCTGTCCTGTCAGGATTCCCACAAGCTCAACTGTCTTGCCCTGGGTCTCATCTGTGAAAACAATGAAGGCAAGAAAGAGTTTCTTCCTTTGCCCACCCCACTTTGCTGCTGCTGCTGGCAGCTTCTTGCCTTCCTGTTCCTCTTTTATGAAAGCCTGCATCTCCAGCCCTCCCCTTCTATGCTTCTTTCAGGGGCAGACGGTGGAGGGCAGCTATGCAGAGCTTTGCTCCTTAAGGCAAAATTTGTTGATCCAGCACGGCCAAGGAGCGTGAACAATCTGAATAGTTGTAGAAGGAAAAGAGAAAACTGGCAAAGGAAAATGCAACGCTATCAAAACAATGAATTCCATAAAGAAATGTCTAAGTCAAGATGAGTAGTCAAGTCCGCTTTGTGTTAAGACTCTAATTCAACATGCTTTAATTAAGCCTTTCCCAAAAATGTGAGTCAAATACAATGGCTCTCAGTCTAAAAAGAAAATCTAGCCAATGTGATTTTAGAAGCTGGACCCTATGGAAGCACAGATGGTATTTCCTTCTCCTCCTGATGGAGAGACTCAGTTTGCTGGATGTAGATAAAGGAGAGGTCTGCTGCCTAGTTTCAGATAGAGTTCCCTGAATTTGTTTCCCTCTGTTCTGAATGGTTAATGATAGCTTAAGAATTAATCTAATTGAACTGACAGTGATAGAAACAGACAAGTACAGCCCATTTGCTCCTTATTCTCTTTTTGGGCTCTCTGAAGTTGGTAGCCCTGCAAAACTATGTATGTTTACTTAGAGGCAGGTCACTAGATACAGTAGGGATCATTCCCCGGGAAGCATTGTTGAGAATACAGTCTTATCAATCTTACGTTTGTGTGACTCACTTGAACCAACTCATTACTCTTGTGCAGACACAGCACAAACTGTTAATAAGGTGATTTAAAAAGCTTCACCTTTGCCTCCATGGTTCCATGATCATTCTTTTGTGCCTGGAAAACAGGCTTGCCAAAATAATTTGACTTCATTTGCAGAGGAACTACAGCAAAGATAACCCGCCACCTGGGATATATTGTCTTGAATGAAGGGGAAGAATCCCCATTGCCCCTAAGGCAACCGAGCCCTTGTGGTGCTTTCCAGCCAAGCAAAGTCGATGGCTCACCATGCCCAGAAGCACCCATTTTGCATGGGGCTTTCAGGGCTGCGCCGATTTTCCCAAAGCCCAAACACTACAACACCCTCCCCCTTGCAAGTTCCAAGCCTAGAGGCTGGACTCTCCTGGGCCCCTAAACCCTAAACTGTAGTAGTAACGACTGCAGCTCAGTTCACGTTTATATATCGCTTTTATATGTATATCACGTTTATATATCGCAAAGCAACCTGAAAGCAGTTTATGTGGCTTGAAAAGCTCCAGCCCCCTCTGGGTCCCAGCTCAGCTCCCCTGCAGTTAACCCATCTGCACGTGGCGTCAACTCAACAGGTGAAGCAGCAGCCCTCCCTGTTGCAACTCAAGGCCGGGGAGAAGCAAGACTGGCCGGCATCTTGCTTTGGCTACGAGTCGCGTGTGCACGTGCGTTTGGTGATTTGAGAGCAAGAAAGAGCGAACAAGCCACTTTTCTCCGGAGTGAACGTGATTCTGGCACTTGTTTTTTTGCGAAAGGGGACAGACGGGGCGGGGCGCAGCTCGCTTCCCCTTTCCGCCACCCATTTGGCTCCTGCGTGTGTACGCGCGTACACGTGTCGTCCCCGCCCCGCCTGCCTCATTTCCCCTCTCGAGGAGTCCAGTCCCTCAGCCGCCGACGCCAACCCGCCTCCCGGCGGAGGTGGCCAACAAAGGTGCCAGGTGCCGCCCCGCCCACATTGTGTCGTGGGCGTGGTTGCCAGGCGGCCCCCGCCCCCGCCACCGCCCTGCTCCCCGCCCCCCTCCCGCGCCAGGCCCCTCCCCCTCCCCTCGCGCCCCGCCCTCCAGGCCAGCGCCGGAGTTTCCTCAGGGGGGTAGGCAGCAGTCGGTGTGGCAGCTGCTGGGCGCCTCGTAGCTGCTTCGCGCGCGCGCCCCTCTCTCCCCCTCTGTCTTCCTCCCAAAGCGGGGAGGGCGGACCTCGCCGGTCCCGAGAAAGGCAGCGAAGCGAGCAGAGAGAGAAGCAGGCACACGCGCGCGCCGGGCACCCTTCGGGAGCAGCGGAGGCGGCGGCGGGGCGGTGGCGTGTCCAGGATGGAAGGGGACCGGCTGGAACCCGCCGTGAGTAGCCCTGAGAGAGGGAGGGAGGGAGGCAGGGTGGGGGGCACGTATGTATGTGTGCGCGCGCGTGTGTGTGAGGGAGATTTGCAGGGACTGAGGAGGAAATGCTCTTCTCCAGTTTTAGAGTAGTTGAGCTACCTACCTAGGTGCCTCCCCCAAAGCCATGGGCAAGGGGGGGGCCCTCAAAGGGACAGCTGCCCTTCTACCCCCAAATCAAGTGAATAAATAAAAAATACTTAGGTTCTGCCCCCGCCCTAATATGAATCCTGCCCCCCCACCCCACGACATAAACCCCAGCTACGCCCACGTGCCTTGCTTCTTGATCAGGAGTGCCAACTTGAATAAAACATGGGGGGTAGGGATGACCTGCATAACCCATCACAAGACACAGCACATACTATTTAAAAGGGAATAATGACCATCAACCTGGGGGGGGGGGAGGTGCTCCCATCAAATATTTTATTTGAGGTGGGGCTGGAGGGATCTAGGCCCCTCGGAGTTGTGTTGGGTCCTCTGCTCTTGATGCAGGAGGAGAAGCCCACTCCTCAGGTGGAGTCGTATTTTGTCAAGCGAATCTCTTCCTTGTCTCCTTTTAGTGCTTCAGCCTTCCTGGTCTGCCTGCAAAAAGATATCCCAGCCTCCTCCTCTGTCCTCTTTCAGCATTTGCTTTACAGCTGCTGGTTTTGTCATTTATATATATATATATATATTCATTCTCTCCTACGTGGGACGTGACTTCTCCCCCTCCATCTCTTCTTCGATTTGACACATACAATAAGCAGTACTTGGGTGTGTAACCTCTCGCTATATGTACCGTGCGCCCAGAGCGTTGTGCAAACTCATGCTTGCTGCAGTTGACCGCTGGGTGGACTCTGCCCCCAAGGAGGAGCTGTCAGCTGCTGCAGTCTGGCCAGGGGTCTCTTCAGATCTCTTAAGGGATTTCTGGGTGTGGGTGGGATCAGACAATGGTGCGCATTGGAGAGGACGAGGGGCGTGCCAAAGGTGCTCGCTGCACATGCTGAGAAGCTGTGAACAACCCCTGCTTTTCTCTGTGTGCGGAATAAAATAGATGCATTTGTGTTAGGGTCACCTGTGGAAGCTTCGTAATTGAGAGTGGCAGGCATGGGGAAAACATAGCAGTGATAATGCGCCTGATCTGGTATCCATGGGCTGATGTCTGTCATCCACGTTAATTTGGAATGTCCTGTACAGGCTGCATTGTCTCCCCTCTGCCCCCTTTCTGGGATGTACTGAAAATGTAGAGGGGGGAGAACACCTCAAAGAGCGGGAAAGTATTTTGACTAATGAATCCATATTAAATTATCTTGTGTACCTTGATAGATGGGTGGTAGCTTAGTAGTCACTTACAGTTGGATCTGGAATCATCAGTGTTGAACTATGACTCTGGAATGCTTCACAAATCTTTTTAGCTAGAACAATAGTACCACAAGAGAAATGAGTCTGTGCAGCATAAGCAATGCTACTCCATTCAGACCACTTTCAGCTGGCTTAAAAACTACTCTCTCTCCAGTCAGTGTGTTACGACTAATGTTCAGCGCCATCTCTCTTCTCCCTCTTCTTTGGATGAGAGGAAGGTGCAGCTTTTGTTTCTGAAGAATGAATGGAGGGTTGATCATCACTCACTGTGCTTTGGCAGCACAGTTCGCAAAGCCCTATTCCCCAAAGGCGAAGAGCCGGGCATTGCGGAGTCTGTCTCCTAATTTATTCAACCAGGCTATAACTTATTCTGACTGAGCTGCAACTGGGACAAACATCTCTTCTCTCTTACCTAACAATGTGCTTTTTTGTTCTTCAGAGTCCTTTTGGAAGAGAGGCAAAGCAAACTGCAGCATGCACAGTAGAGTCTATTTAAGGGGCAGTTTTATTTCAAGTGCTTTGGTTACCAAATACAACTTGCCTTGCAAGGAAATAAAATTTAATGAGATAATTTACTATAATTGCATAAATGGAATATTTGAAGAGTAATTGATTATACAACTGCTTTAATATATAAAGTTGTTCCTATATGTAAAAACATTTTGGTAGTACGTACAGTAACTTCTTATGGTATTTACTGACATACCATGGCATCACTGAAAGTGCAACCCTCAGAATACATAGGAATTGCTGAGATTTTCCTTTGGATATTTGTCCTGTCTGTGGCATTAAGATTTATTTTAGTGCACTCATATCCATAAGTTCAAGGGACGCGGGTGGCACTGTGGGTTAAACTACAGAGCCTAGGACTTGCCGATCAGAAGGTCGGCGGTTCGAATCCCCATGACGTGGTGAGCTCCCATTGCTCGGTCCCTGCTCCTGCCCACCTAGCAGTTTGAAAGCACGTCAAAGTGCAAGTAGATAAATAGGTACTGCTCTGGCAGGAAGGTAAACGGTGTTTCCGTGCGCTGCTCTGGTTCGCCAGAAGCAGCTTAGTCATGCTGGCCACATGACCTGGAAGCTGTACGCCGGCTCCCTCGGCCAATAAAGCGAATAGCAAATGAAATGGGTATATGTATTTTGTTTGTTTATGTAGTTGCCTCACTGCTGCTTATAATTTTTTTCATTCCTTGTTGTTTGCTTCCAGGTTACCATTAAGAATATTGAACGAGAGCTCATCTGCCCAGCATGCAAGGAGTTATTTACCCATCCACTTATACTCCCTTGTCAACATAGTATCTGCCACAAATGCGTAAAAGAAATCCTCTACTTTACGCTTGAAGATTCGTTCAATGATGCTGCCTCAGAGACCTCCAATCAAAGTAGCCCTCGCAACCGAATACATTCCCCTAGCTTGGATAGAATTGACAGGGTTAATAGATCAGGTATGTAAAAGTAACGCTGTGATTAGTGGATTGCAAAAATTATTTGGAACAAGCCAAGTCTTTTTTTTTAAAATTGTAACATCCATTAGTGTTCTATAGGTAGTTCTTATTATAGTCAAGATGTATAATATTATTATTAGATTTGCAGTGAAGTGGGCTGGATCACATATGTAGTGGTGGCTGGTCCCCAAAGGAACAGAAGGCAGGGAGACCAAAAGTAATGAAGTCAAGGCCAATGACAGGCCAATTTTGTCCCCATCCTCCTCCCTGCTGAAATTTACAAGAGCATTGCTGCGACTTAAGGAGGAGGACTGGTTGTAGGTAAGAAGATAGGCAGGTAGAGACTGACTGGGGGCAGTCCATTTTGGCAATTCCCCATTTGCCCTAATAAACCAGAGCCCACTGTATATTTCTAGTAGTATTTTAATTGGGTTTACATTCCCTATAATTGACTTTGCTAAGCATATATTTTGTTACAGATAGGTAGCCGTGTTGGTCTGCCATGGTCAAAACAAAATAAAAAAATTCCTTCCAGTAGCACCTTAAAGACCAACTGAGTTAGTTCTCTTTAAGGTGCTACTGGAAGGAATTTTTTTATTTTGTTTTGACCATATATTTTGTGTTTGTGCTGATTAAATTTCTAGACCCTTTATAGCACCTCTAAATCCATCTTCCTGGAAATAAGCCCTGCTCATCAGTTATTCGAAAAAGGAGTGTTTAGGATCATGGCTTTAATGCCCCACTCAGTTCTACGCTCCGCTATATCTGGTTTGCCGTGTGATGCTGGAATTGTTCACAAAGCCAACTAAAATTGCCAGATACATTTTAGACATGTACTGTACTGGGTAAGACAATTTGTCCACCTGCCATTTATGTAGACAACAGTTTTGCCTACTTTGATTTGCAACAGTTCTTCAGGATCTGAGGCAGAGGTCTTTCCCATCACCTGCTATCTGATCCTTTTAACTGGAGATTTCCCAGGGATCTTGTGTTCTTCCTTGTACTTTTGGTAGTTGCACTCCCGACACACCGGAAACTAAATTTTACTAGTATTGTTACTGGGGTGGATGCCATAACTGGAATACCTTGTGTTTTCAAAAGGGCTTATATGACTGTTTGCATATGTTAAACTTTTACTTAATAAATCTATATGTGCTGCTGCTGTTATAAAGTGCCTAAGTAGGGCTATGAACTAATGGCTAGTTTAACTGGTTCTGGGTTTGTGTTTGGATATAGAGTTATGAATAATCTCCTTATGGTAAGTACGTCTGAGGTTACATTGATTGTCCAAGACAATATAAATGGTATTATAAGTAACCAATAATAAATGCTTCAAAATGTAACAGTTATTAAAAGAAACAAGATCTGTACTGTATTAAAATAAACCCTCATCTTTTAATTAGAGATATTGACAACTTGATATTAGTAGTCATGATAAGATGAAATCAAGCTCTCTTCCCCGCAATGCCTCATAACAATTGTGCAGCCTGATCTGGTCCTTATTTACTCAGAAGTAAGTCCCCTCAAACACAGTGGAACAAGTAAGTGTGCATGCAGTTACAACCTAATCCATTTTTCTGTTCTGCAGTGGGAAGAAGGGGACCTGATCCATTATTTTAAGTATACCGTAGTAAACCAGCTTCTAAAAACAATTTTTTGTTCATTGTTTACAGCCTCACAGAGGAGGTCTCTTGGGTGCAGAGGTAGAAATGCTTCACTTTTGTATGGCAGTAGTTAGTATTTGGCTCTTGTAATAAATATGTTTGCCTATACTTCTCTTAGACATCAGTGGTCAAGTCCAAGCTTAGTGGGTGGATAAAGGTAATATTGTTGAGGACCTATTTACTCTCATCTTTGCGGAACAGATATGAAGGTCAACTGGATTCAAGAGTGCAACTTGGTAGCTCTTATTGCATGATCTAAAAAAAATCAATACAAATAAAAGAATATCCTTTAGGAATAACTATAACCACAATGCAATTCTCTGTGTTTCTATACCGAGGAGTAAGTCCCATTGAATTTAATGGAGTTTACTGCTGGATAAATGGTATAGTATTGCAGCCCCATTGGCAAGGTCACACTTAGATTGCTGGCTAAACTGGAAATCGTATTATTGTTTGTTGGACAAACTCTGCTTAATCTTAACTATTTTTAGTGTACACAAGCCAACTTAAAGGGTGGAATTCAGCATAGCACTAAGGAAATCATTCCATCAGAATGGAAGCATTTCTGCTTGCCCAGTGCAATGTCCTCCGCCAGCATGCTATATTGGGGCTTCTCCTCCTGAGCAGATCTGGGGAGGGTGCAGGGGGAGCTTGTTTCACTAACCCCACCTTCTCCACAAGAGGTCTGGAGGGTAGCAACAGGAGAACAGGCATTTTCTGCTGTGGCTCTCTGTTTGTGGAATGCTCCCCCCCCCCAGAGGCTCGCCTGACACCTTTGTTACATATCTGTAGGCTAACAATTTTTCTCCAAACAAGAGAATTGCTTGTTCTTCAGTCTCCCCTTCTCATTAAAGACTGTCAGAAGTACCGTATTCTTCCGTGTATAAGACGATGCTTTTTGCTTAAAAAAAAAAAAAGAGAGGAAAAATTGGGTGTCGTCTTATACACGGATAGTGAATGCGGAGGGAGGATGTGCGATTAATGGGAGCAGCAAGCAGGAGATTGGCAGCGGCGATTGGGCGGGTGATTGGTGGCTGCGGTAAGGCCTGCTGGTGATTGGATGTGGCTGTGGTGATTGGGGGCTGTGGCGAGGCAGGCAGGCGATTGGCTGTGGGCGGGTGGGCTGTTGGTGGTGGCGAGCGGGCAGACTGTTGGCGGCTGTGGCGAGGTGTGCGATCGGCAGTGGCTGTGGCAAGCGATTGGCAGTGGCGGGCAGGCGGGCAAGCGATTGGCAGAAGTGACCCCCCCCCCAGCTAAACAACTTAATTTCTTAATTTTGGGTTTAAAAAACCAGGGGTTTTCTTATACATGGGGGCATCTTATACACAGAAAAATATGGTACTTTCTACTTCACTGATATCCCATGTTGTGCTTGAAAATACAGATTACAAAATATTTGACTTACCGATACATATATATTCTCCTTTTAAAGTGCATCTTGTGAGGATGAATGCATTCCAGAGTGACATGAATGGAACTGGAAAAGGGTTCCAATGCTAGATCGATTAGTAAAATTTATTAACCGTCAAGGAAAACAACATTGCCATAATGTAAATAAAGGTTTCTCAAAGTTTGATTCCTAAATTGTCACTGAATACCTGCGTATCCTAAAGGGAAATATTTTATCTGAGGAGAGCAAGCATTCATTTTTGAACTTGAATCCAGCTGACCTTAAAACATAGTTTTGTTTCAAAACACACCATGGAAATTTAAAACAAAAAAAATTCCTTCCAGTAGCACCTTAAAGACCAACTAAGTCAGTTCTTGGTATGAGCTTTCGTGTGCATGCACACTTCTTCAGATACGAAAGCTCATACCAAGAACTGACTTAGTTGGTCTTTAAGGTGCTACTGGAAGGAATTTTTTTTGTTTTGACTATGGCAGACCAACACGGCTACCTATCTGTAACATGGAAATTTACTCTTTATTCTTCATTATGCTGGTGATATTGCTTATTAAAAAATGTAAGTTGAATTAAAAGATGTGTTATCCCTTTTCTAGTTCTTCTGGCTTTTGCTGTAGGAAATCATACTTTTAAACAGCGAGAATGTTTTTTCTTGAGAAAAACACCCACCCACCCACAAACCTATTGTGGGGACGAGAAGGCTCTGTTACTCACGTGAAACTCATTGCATATGTGTAAAAGAGCATGAATTGCAGCTATTAATACTACCCTTGCCATGCATGTGGGAAGAAGATTAAAGTAGGTGGTAGTAAGGACCTATCTGCAGCAAAAAAAAAAATTTTTTTGTCAAATTCTGCATTTATATTTGCATGGAGGAAAAAAGTGGGCAGAGTACAGTTATTGCAATATTTTTCCCCTGTGTTTAAAATACGCACATAGTACTTTTCTAATCAAATTTCCAAAGCAATTTACAGCAAAATTAATTATAAAAAATAATAAAATTGGCGAAACAAAACCCTGTAAAAAGTGATTTTAAATCATATAAAGCAGAGCAAGGCAATAAAAGTAGTACCGTATTTTTCGCCCTATAGGACGCACTTTTCCCCCTCCAAAAATGAAGGGGAAATGTGTATGCGTCCTATGGGGCAAATGCAGGCATTCGCTGAAGCCTGGAGAGCGAGAGGGGTCGGTGCGCACCAACCCCTCTCCCTCTCCAGGCTTCAGGAAGCTCTGTGCAAGCCGTGGGAGCCCGCAGGAGTTCCCCCCGGGCTCCCATGGCTTGCGCAGAGCTGCCTGCACCCCGAAGCCCCGGTGCGCTCAGCAGTTGCGCTGGGGTTTCGGGTAGCTCCGCGCAAGCCGCGGGAGGGCTCCCCCGGCTTGCGCAGAGCTGCCTGTTCTGGGGGCTGGGGTCAGGGGAAGCTCGGGTTTTCCCCGCCCCAGCCTCGTGCCTTGGGGGGGAAATAATTTTTTTCCTTTATTCCCCCCCCCAAAAAAAAACTAGGTGCGCCTTATGGGCCGGTGTGCCCTATGGGGCGAAAAATACGGTAGTCACTGAAACTTTGGAAAATAAAAAGGTCTTAGCTTGTTGCCTAATGATAAAACATTTGTTGCCGGCCAAATCTGCCTGCAAAAAGTGATGACCTTTGAAAACTTCCTCCCTGGTTGTTACTTACTTAACCCCTTGAAGGTTGGTGCACCTGAGGATACCTAACAGAGTAACTGTACTCATAAATTTTAGACAGGTCCATACGTATGAAAATAGTCCTTCATGTACCAAGATCCCAATATGACATGGCTTGCCTAAGTTAAAAATAGGGCTGCTGTGTTCTGAACCAGTTGAAGTTTCTGAACTCTCATCAACCAGATATGAAAAACGTTTAGCCTTGTTTTGGACTACAACTTGCATAGTCCTCGCAATTGGCCATGCTGCCTGGGGCTGATGGGAGTTGTAGTCCAAAGCACCTGGAGGGCATGACATTGGCTAGCCCTGGTCTGCAACAAAAGTCATGTGATACTTAAAGAAAAATGTACCCATTTGTTATGGCATAAGGATTTGTGGATTAATGCCCACTTTGCCATTAAGGTGTTACAGACGCTTCTGTTTTTGGATGTGAAATATGATTGAAGGCACATAAGGCTAATATAACATGAGCACTGCATATTAACATTAAATTCTACCACATTAATCATATCATATTCTCAAAAGCAAATAACGAAGCAAAGGAAGTAGCCAGTGCCTTCCCTACTAAAAGTGGAGGATTGCCAATTTTGGTGCTTTTCCCCAATTTTTTTTTTTAATGGGCTCTTTTGCAGCTGTGTGAACCAGAGTAAAATGCTATGTAAAAGTTTTGTCTAAGCAACGATAAATAGACTACATGAAAAGGGATGGAACATCTTAGATCTTTTATATTTACAAATCATCAACATGGTGTCATCAGTATGTATGTAAAAGCATGCCTTCATTATCATGCTTCTCCTTATTTTTAATTAATTGATATAAAGACCACATAACTGTGTTATCTAACTCTGTATTTTAGCCTGAACTATAGGGTTCACACCTGCCAACACTTCAGAAGCATGCTGCTGGCTACGCATTTCAGATAGCATTGTTTAAACTTGACCACTGCATTGCAGTTATTTATTTTTAAAAATTTGATTCTGTTTTTTTTACATTTGCCTGCTTAATTGCCATTTTAAATAGTCAATAGTTTGAATATAAGTGGTATTAGTTGCCTGCCGCACTAGCCAACACATGACTGCTGCTTTTAATTGCATGTTGCATGTTACATTCTTTTTTTACTTTAAAGGTCTTGAGTTATTCAGTGTCTGCAATTAATATATTGCATGTATGCCTTGTTGTAGGGCATGTGGCTTTTGAAATTAAACTTGTTTAATGTACGGGCATGCTTTAGGGTTCTGTGATCAAATTATAATGCACTCATCACTATAATTGCATATTTTTCTATGAATCTAAGGGTAGACATCTTTCTCTGGAGTGCGGTCTTGGATGAGCTGCATTCACCTCTTTACCCTTGATAATTCACATAAAGGGAGTTTTGAGTTCTGAAGTATACCTACAGCTAATAGAAAATATTGTTTTGAGGAGTAACTTTCTACTAAAAAATATTTCATACGGCCAATTCTCTGTTATAGGGTTGGATCCAGATCTCTTTTTGTGTCAGGGACGAAGGAGTCCTCAAGATAAAGCCTAATGTTCTTAAAATATAGCTTTAGAACTAGGAGAAAGTTATATTGGCTTCTACTCTGCGTACTTTAACCAACTAATTTAGAGGTAGCCACTTTGTGGCTGTGATACTAGTATGCGTAGGGGTGACAGTATGTTTCCTGTATATAGGGTTGCTGCAGAGTCACAGAAGCCAATCCTGAATTTTATTTACTTTTACTATTTATTTTTACAATTTATATACCACTTTTATTTAAAGTAATGTCTAAGCGGGTTGGAACCTAGATTTAAGACATTTTAAATAAAAAACTTAACACAAAAAATACCAGAGAATTTACACATTATGTAAGACACAATTAACTAAACGGAGTGTCTTCTTTAGCATAGAAATCAGCCGCAAAATACAAAGAAAAGTGCATATTGTAAAACATAGTAATGCTAAATAAAGTATTTTCTAAACATCAGCAGATAGATTGCATCTGAAAATAAATATAATGTCCAATAATGATATTTAGGCAAAAGAAAAATCAACTCATACTTCCCAACCACCATACGCCAAATCAGTTAAACGATTAAACAAACCAATCCCATCTAATTCCCAGCCCCATGGAATCTAAATACAGTTTTGTCCAGCTTCCTTGCAGGATCAATGCACTTGCATCAAACACATAAACACTCGAATTCACGATTCTAGCACATCCTCAGTTTGCACTGCACACAGCAACGACTTACATAATTCACTCTTGCATCCCAGAAGCGGTAGCAGCAGTCAACTCAGCCCTATGATAACAACGATGTGTCTCCTGAATCCAGTGTAATATCACCTTCATTTTCAGTTGGTTGAATCACATGATTTTTGTATAAAGTTGTATCTTGTTTTTGAGAAATGGCTCCTCATTTTTGAGAGATTGCTCCTATGCAGAAGAAGCAGAATTGCAAAGCATCTGCACTCTTCTCAGTACCTCAGCTTGCTTTCGAGAAAGATTCTTATACAGAAATGCTCTATATCTGAAAAATATTTCCTGCCACGTTTTGACATCCCGAGACCCCATAATTTCATGGTTTAAGAAAATAGAGCCCTTACGATTAAAGAATGGCTAGTTAATTTTTGGAAACTGGTAGAAATGTATAAACTCAGAGTTGGTTCGACTGCATAATGGAAGACAAAAGAGGAATTATTTTAAAAATGAATGGATCCTGTTGATTGAATATATGAAAAATAGATATAATATGGATATTGAAAAATATAATAGCATCTCTATATGGTAAGAATACATTGTCAAAACTGTATTGATTATTGACTGTGATAGTGGATTTGTATATATGCTGAGTTGATATTTATTTTAAATGTGAAATAGTGTTATATTTATTTTTTATATCTTGAGATTTTTATAAATATTTGGAAAAAGAAAAATAGAACTTAAGTGCTATGGGAAAAGCATAGAGAATGAAAAATAGGACTCCACAGGGCTTTTGGTGTCTGACAACTTCCTGATTTATTTTCATAGTATACATCATTCATTTTAATATTAATTTATATTCTTCTGTTCTCCTAGTCCCTCCCCCCCATCAAAATTCTTTGAAAGCCTTGATCTTGGAAACAAATTGTTTGAAATGTGTGAAAGTTGGTGACACTTATATAAATCTGCTTATAGAATTTAGATGTTTGTTATGTGTGTTGGAAAAAGTCAGGGTTTTATCTTTGCGTAGAGAACATGTGTAAAGAGCTTAATACTGAAGAGGGCTCTGTTGCAGTTTGTTCCAAGTCACTATTATTATTGCCGAGCCAGAACGTAGTCATGAAAGCGACATATGAATATTTCTCACTCATGTATAAAAGTCTATTATCAGTTGAGGTGACTGAGACATCCAATAATCTGGATTAATGCTAGGAAGGCATGACAAGCATTTGGGCCAGCCATGTAATCCTAAGCTCATCCCTCAGTTGGTTCCCTGCCTTGACCCAGGACCCATTTTCCTTGCTGCTCCTTTCTCTCTCAGCACTTAACTATTATCTTTACTCTTTTCTGATTACCGTCTCATGGCTTGCTCATTTGCCTAGCCTACTTCCATGTTCCTTTCTTCAAAAGGAATAGTTCTTTTCCTTTTTGCTCTGTTCCTCCTCCTCCTCCTCTTTCCTTCCTCTTCCACAGCTCCCTCAGCCAAGCAATTAACGTGAGCTACAAAGAATATATTAAGTAAATTAAGAGTAGTGATGCAGGAAAGATAAAAGATGCCTACTTCAGCCACAGTGGAGCCAGCAGCTGAGATTTTCTTTCATAGATACAGTAGGTATCAAACGTGCCTTTTCCCAGCAGATCCTCAGTGGGCCACAAAAACTTCTGAGGGCCCTTTATGGACTACAGGCTTTAGCCTTCTTCGTCTTCCTTATGGATAAGTGTTTTGTTCAGTGCATGAAATAGGCAGCAAACTAATACAAGCGAAGGAAATGGGATGTCATTAGAGGTGAAGAAACTGTCCTGTTGGTTCTAAACCTTCTTCCTCCCACCAGTAGATACCAGCTGTTCCAAAGCTTTAGGATCCCATCCACACCTATGACGCTTCATGAAGGAGGCATCTCTCCCCTGCCCTCTGGTGGTGCACAGATTTCCCACTTGTACCTGCATATGATTGTCAAGGCTCTCACAGCACCTCCCTTTGCAACTTTGAAGGATGATCCATTAAGACTGCTGTCCCCAAAGGTCTCCTTTTCTAATGGCAATTACCACCACTTGCAAGTTCTTAGATCTGGAAGTTCTTTTGATCAAAGAACATTGAGCACATTTTTCAGATCTTTCAAATGGATCCACTGATGGTTAACTCTGCCTTCCTTAGGGAACAAGAGCTGAACTTGCCTGCAACCCTCTCACCTAAGGGAGAGAATCTGGCACTAGCTAGGCATTAGGAGGGGCCTACAAACTTCTATTGAACAAAAACAGCCAATCAAACCTGCTCTTTGTCTCTTTCCACTAAAGGTCATTGGGGGAAAAAAATATCTAGTACTGCGGTTGACCAGATGGTGCAAAGCATGCATCTTTTTGCCTTACAGTTCACAGCACCTCCCAAAACCTCAACATATCATGGTCCACTCCAGCAGGATAGCATACTCTTTGGCGACATTTTACACTAATGACCCCTACCTAGAAATCTGCTGGAATTTTACACTAATGACCCCTACCTAGAAATCTGACCATGGAAGTCCCTACTGCCTTTACTAAACATTACATATCTCAGTGGTCATTGTCCCTCAATCTCCAGCTTGTATTGGGTATTCTCCTGTGAACGAGGATTCTGCATCACCTGTTTTTTCTAGGTTCACATTGTGGTTTTGTTTCTTTTTTGTTCTGGACTCTTCTCGGCACTTCTGTCTCAAACATTGCTATGAGATGGAACTGGTGGAGAAGCTTAGGGTGACATGGCTGGCCCAAATGTTTGTCACGTATTCCCTGCCTTCCAGGGTGATAGGAATAGGAGAATAGGATAGGAGGAATTAAACCCTGCCAGCATATTGGATGCCTGTTCAACATAACTAGAAAGAACCTTCAAGGTAAGTGTCCAGTGTTCCTTTTCTCTTTTGTAGTTGCAATTGTTTTTATTATGCTTCAGCCAAGATTTGCAGTTGGGAATGAATTTAAACTTAAGCCTGCTGAGCATGTTGGAGGAGCTAGCCTCTTCTTGCTATTCAGGATATTTTTACAGTTGGGTTTTTTTAAAATTAGATTTGCATCCTGCCCTGTCTTGCACTCAGCATGTGCTATAGCAATATATTCATCAACTCATCAAAACAGTAATGGATTATGGTGGGAGACAGTGAGTTACAGAGGATGTTAAGTGAAATTCAGGCTGAGCAAAAATTGAACAGAGACTTGCCATTCCCAGACCTCTCTCCCTTGAATTATAATGTCTCTTCCAGTAAGGTTCTTACTGAACAAAAAAACAACTCCAGCATTTTTCAAGTTGGTCCATGGATTGTCAAAAGATGAAATATCAAACATTTTGCTCTAGCTTCCATATTATCTTTCTTTTGCAAAGTTGTGCAATTTATTTACAAACATTACTAAGTATGGCAGCCACATGGCATATGCATTAAAGGAAATTCTAAATAAAGATCTAGTAGCTTATCGTTTATTCACCTGCCAAATCATTTTCCTTATCAACATTGCAACTAAATCAGGTCCTGCCATCTGCACAGGTTGGAAACGCAATTCCTTGACTCCTAAGACAACTACCTTCCCTTGTCCTGGATGCCGGCATGACATAGACCTGGGAGAGCGTGGCATCAATGGCCTATTTCGCAACTTCACTTTGGAAACTATTGTAGAACGATATAGGCAGGCAGCAAGGGCAGCTACAGCCATTATGTGTGATCTCTGTAAACCTCCACCGCAAGAATCCACAAAGAGCTGCATGGATTGTAGTGCAAGTTATTGCAACGAATGCTTCAAAATACATCATCCCTGGGGAACTGTAAAAGCGCAACATGAATATGTGGGACCAACTACGAACTTCAGGCCTAAAGTAAGTGAGTTTGTTTAATGTGTAATAGAACTGGCTTGCCTTTGTGCACATACAATATGTATGCTAGCTGTTGCTGCATAACAATTACTTAAGTATTCTTGATTTTAAATTCCTGAATTTTTGTCTTCTGATTCTGTTGCTATGACTGTTGATGAGCTGCATTTTAGAGAGAACTGTGTAATATAATTTCCAAACAGAAATTGGATGTTGAGCATAGTGCTGAACATTTTATTTTGAAAATAGTACACCATTGTTACTGTTGAATTATTCCGCATAACTGTCTTCAGATATTAAGAATCTACTAAAAGTTTAAATTCGTTGTAGATATTACTTACGTTGGTAGAATGAGTTCTAAGTATTATTGTTGTTGTTATTATTATTGCACATCTAGCATAGCATAGTTTATGCTGAGTGGGATATTTTGGGGTGGTGATGGTAACTCTGTAATTTTAAGTATTTTACAGGTTTTTTTAACTTTATAAATGAGGATCGGGCAAACTTTTTTTCTGTATTAAGAGCCATATTCCCCCCTAGGTAATCAAGTGGGCCAGAGCCACATTGACACTCTTTAAGACAGGTTGGGGAACCTACGGCACAACCAGATGTTGTTGGGTTGCAACTCCTGTAATCATCTCTGACCATTCACCATGCTCATTGGGGCTGATGGGAAAGGAAGTTTGAAGAGCGACATGTTCCCCACCTCTGCTTTAAGTCTTCCAAGTTGGTGGCAACCACTACTACTTATGGGAGCAAATTCCATAGTTTATGGACTGTGTGAAGAAGTGCTTTATTTTGTCTTTCTTGAGCCTTCCAACATTCCTCTTCATTGGATATCCACAAGCTCTAGCATTATAAGAGAGGGAGAAAAATGTTTCTCTAATTTCTCCACACCATAGGTAATTTTATAATGCTCTATGGTGTCTCTTCATATTTTCTCTATATTGAAAGTCCCCAAATGTTGCAACTCTTCCTTTGCATTTTCTGAACATTTTCCAGCTCTGCAGTAACCTCCTTGAGGTGAGGCAACCAACACTGTACTCCATATACCAAGTGTGAGCTCACCATAGATTTGTACAATGACATGATATTCGCATTATAATATATTATATAATGTATTATATAATGCATTATATGTATAATGACATGATATTTGCAGGGATGCAGGTGGCGCTGTGGTCTAAGCCACAGAGCCTAGGGCTTGCCAATCAGAAGGTCGGCGGTTCGAATCCCCGTGACGGGGTGAGCTCCCATTGCTCGGTCCCTGCTCCTGCCAACCTAGCAGTTCGAAAGCACATCAAAGTGCAAGTAGATAAATAGGTACCGCTCCGGAGGGAAGGTAAACGGCGTTTCCGTGTGCTGCTCTGGTTCGCCAGAAGTGGCTTAGTCATGGCCCGAAAGCTGTACGCCGGATCCCTCGGCCAATAAAGCGAGATGAGCGCCACAACCCCAGAGTCGGTTATCAGGATTTGCTTCTGTTACACGGTGTTTTTAGTATCTGGCTTATGGTGTCTGACTTCCTCACCTCATTTGCAAAGTCAGTTGGTAACTAGCCCCAAGGCTCAAGTAATCAAGCTAAGTGGTACATGACAGGGAAACAAAACTACCGTATTTTTCGCCCTATAGGACGCACTTTTTCCCCTCCAAAAATGAAGGGGAAATCGGTTTGCATCCTATGAGGCAAATGCAGGCTTTCGCTGAAGCTTGGAGAGCGAGAGGGGTTGGTGCGCACCAACCCCTCTCACTCTCCAGGCTTCAGGAAGCTATCAGCAAGCCTGGGGAGCCCGCGGGAGTTCCCGCAGGGCTCCTAGGCTGCGGATAGCAGCCTGCTGCATGGAGCGCGGGGAGCGCTGAAGCAGAGCACCCCACGCTTTGGGCAGACATCGGGCAGCCCCACAAGCTCGGGGGACAGCGGGGAGGTGCAGCCGCCATCCCGCTGTTCCCCGACGTGGTTTTGGGGGGGAAATAAAGGAAACATTTTTCCCCTTTATTTCCCCCCCAAAAAACTAGGTGCATCCTATGGGCTTGTGCGTCCTATGGGACGAAAAATACGGTACCTCTAAGTTGCTGCTCAGCATTCGTTTGGGTTGGCTGACTTTTTTTTCCAGCACTGTGGTTGAGAATGCTCTGTGTATGTGCAGTGTTTAAAACTAATTTGACACAGGTCCGCCCATTTTCACATTTTTAAATGTGACAGCGTTTAATGCCAAGGGAAAAAAGAGAATTTGCAATCCTATTTGGTGCCTCCACTATAATTGCTGTACCCCATGGGCATAGCTGGATCTTAATCATTTATTTCACTTCTGGAGTTTTCATTGCCTGTCACCTTCACTGTATTACTTTCATACAGTATATGGATATCTTTACTTGGGACCTAATTTGATGTCGGAAATGGCTTTGTGAATGAGAATGAGAATCATTCTTGCCCTAAGAGGCTGTCTCATAACGCCTGAGGTTAAAATTAGCTGTACAAAACGTATAGCCTTTTCAGCTTAGGAAAACAAATGAGGTTATTTGCTTTTAGCTTTATTGGGGCTGTGTTCCAGATTTTAATTCCCTGGATAGTTAACAACTTCCTTCCAATTTCCGGCTTATAAATCACTCAGAGTTGATTTATTTGTGTTTGCTTTCTGCTTTTCCCAATCCAAACATATTCTTTAGACTAAATATAGACTTGGGTCCCAAAAAAACCCCCATTGCAAGGCATGGTGTGAATGCAATAGTGCTCTTCTATCCACTGAAAAGCTGAAAAGTTTTGTGAGAGTTGGGGAATTCTTCAGAATGAAATGTGGTGCAGTGCAGGAGTTACAGTTTGTGTTTGTGTGTGTGTAAATTGGTACATCCATTTGTGCTAGTGAGAGTGCCTTTCATTTGCACAAATAGAGTATTGTATTCAGCCGCATCATTGTAAAATTATAATTTTAATAGGAAAACTATTTTTAAAAGAAAGCTACCTACAGTATTTCAGGCAAGATAGTGGTATTGTTGAGCTAGTTTCCATCCACAGCACCTGCAGGATAACTGTTTTAAATGGTTATTTGTCCTTTCTTCTGTGAAGAAAGAGAAGCAGATGGAATCCTGTAATTGCTTGTAATCTTGTTAAAGTGAATTAACCTTAAAATGTTAAATTCAAGGCTGCTGTGGGTTTTTAGTCCAATCTAATTATAACGTCTCTTATATTAGCTGCTATTTAAAATTGTAAACAATCATATGAATCGCTGTAACTGAGTAAGGTGAAAAAAGCAAATCTTTGTAACGTGCAAAACAAGTAATTAGGTGAAACAACTAGCTTGAATTTTGCTTTACTTTTTAAAGAAAACCAAATGCAAGAAACAACATTTTCCATCCCTTTCCACTGCCAGATGGCTTGCTTCTAAAACACTTTTTTTGGCAGTTAATGCTTCCATTTGTTCACCCGTTTTCCTTCACAGTCTTTTAGCATCCAATGCCATCAGCAGTGATATCTTTTTAAATTGTTTGGCAGAGTTGGCCATCATATCCTTTTGGATGGCTTTTTATGGTGACTCTAGTTCTTTCTGAAGGCTTGATTTCAGAAAGTGGTGCTGAGGACTCTTGTTTGACTTCTTGGCCATTGGCCTATGGCAGGGTGTGGCAAATGTTAAGAACATGGAAACTGCCTTATACCCAGTTTTATTTTATTATTATTCCATTATACGTATATTTAAAAATACACTCTTTTATTTCTCTTTGCCTGTTTTCCACCCACTCTTCCTCTGGGCCTTTCCCCTCAGGGGATGCCTCCCTTCCTCACACTGAATTTCAGATTCCTTGCCACATTTGTTCAGCATGCTGGGAATTGTAATACTGGCATGGCTTCATCCAAAAGACTATGACAGGACCAGGGGATGAGGCAGACAAGTGAGGAGGCGTTGGTGGGCTGTGGCAGTGAAGCCCACCTGAAAGTGAACTGAGACTCGTTGGCGGTCCCCAACCCACTGCTTGAAAAATGTTAGCATATGGCAGGCTTCCTCAAGCTCGGCCCTCCAGATGTTTTGGGGCTATAATTCCCATCATCCCTGACCACTGGTTCTTCTAGCTAGGGATCATGGGAGTTGTAGGCCAAAAACATCTGGAGGGCCAAGTTTGAGGAAACCTGGCATATGGTATCTTACAGGGGTTGGTTTTGTTCCCCACGCTGCTTAGCATGAACAACGCTGCTTAGCATGAACAACTTAGGTGAACAACTGGAATTTTGAGTGCATTGCCATTAAAATGCAGTTCTGTTTCCCTTGACATCAGATTCTGGAAAAACTATTTGGATTGTATTCGACAGTGTTAGCTGATAAGGCTTCGGTCAACAGAACAGAGAAACTTCTGGCATCTCCACCTCTCCCTTGCCCCTCCACCTCCCAAATCTGCTCCAAAGGGCTGGGGAATCTCCCACAGCAGGGGGGAAATCTCTGAAGATTGCTTCTCTTTGTTGCTCTGTTGACAGAAGCCTGACAAGTGAGCAACACCATTGCTTCAGAGCAATGCCTGGAGGCATTACTAGATGAGGGCCAATAAAGTGGGGCTTAATTCAGATAAAGGGAGACTGGTGGCGCTGTGGGTTAAACCACAGAGCCTAGGACTTGAGGATCAGAAGGTTGGCGGTTTGAATCCCGGCGACGGGGTGAGCTCCTGTTGCTCGGTCCCTGCTCCTGCGAACCTAGCAGTTTGAAAGCATGTCAAAGTGTAAATAGATAAATAGGTACTGCTCTGGTGGGAAGCTCAACGGCGTTTCCATGTGCTGCTCTGGTTCGCCAGAAGCGGCTTAGTCATGCTGGCCACATGACCCGGAAGCTGTACGCCGGCTCCCTTGGCTATTAAAGCGAGATGAGCACTGCAACCCCAGAGTTGTCCGCGACTGGACCTATACCTTTACCTTTAATCCAGATAAGGACGTAAGTGCTACTGATTAGGGAATAGGGATTCAGTTTGTCTTGAATGATGCAACACTTTCTTTGGGGGGGGGGAAGGGTTTTCAGTTTGTAGGTAGTGGGCAGGGACTTAACAGTCCTGGCTTTGCATTTGGATGTCCAGATTGCAGCTGTGGCTAGGGGTCCTTGTGTCCAGTTTATGCTAGTTTGTCATCTGCACCTATTCCTGAAAAGATCTAACATGCCTTGTTGACACATACCTTAAGAAGCTGATTTTGAAACAGAGTTCTGGAGTCCACAAGAGGGAAACACTTCAAAATCTAGTTGAGCAATTAAGGCATGGTTTTTGAGTTCTACAGAACTTTTCATTCAGCTAGAAGTTTCTCAAAGCAGGGATAAGAAATTATGCTGGATGTTGAAGCCTTGATGAAGATTGCAGTCTGGATTGATCTCAGCTAGCTTCTTGCAGGTATCGGGTATACCTGGGATAAGAGCAGCTGATTCCCCATTTTTGTAAACACAAAGCCCATCTCTTACCCAGATTTCTCTCATGCATTTTGTAATGCTCCTGGTTAAGGAAAAAAAAACAACAACAAGTAGAAACAGCAAATTGATTTTAATCCTAAAGTTCTCATGCATTGAGTGTAAGTAATGTCCATTTATGTGTGGGTCTGTGGGGTCTGATTTTGTCAGTCCCTCTTCCTGCACATAGCATCCTATTCATAACCAAGCCCAGTGGATTTTCAGTGGGCACAGGGAGCTGCAGATGGAGAAATGAGGTGGAAAAGCCATGTTCTCTGCATGGAACAAATAAAAGAATCCAAACCTATGGGGCTTTTAAGAACACACAGTAGTATTGGAAGTATATTTTATTCCCCTCTTATTTTTTCTCAACTAGTAAATAGTTGAATTTCAGTAAAATTAAATTTGCTGCTATCCTTCAAAATTCCTATTTGTTACAGTGGGTCATTCTCTAGGCAGAAATTATGACATTCAGATATTTATCACATATGGTTGGCTTCATTTGATTGAAACATGTTTGTATCTCTTCCCCTCCATATTGTCGACTTTTGATGGCTACTAGATTTAGTCTTTTTAAATCATGTTTCTGAAATGTTCTTTTTGCAAGAAATTGGTTGGATGAACTGAGGTAAGATAGCTATATGAATTCTTGACTTTGTGCTTTTTAATTAGTTTTTATCAAAAAACTAAATATATTTTAAAATCTTACATTTCCCTGATACTGTGTGCATAGTCTAAAATCTGAGCACAGTCATACACAGAAGAGTATATATAACATACTGAATAATAAATAACCTGTGTTGCTGGGCAGTTCGTGAAAGACATTTTATATTATTTTATTCTTGTCAGATTTTGATGTGTCCGGAACATGAAATGGAAAGAGTAAACATGTATTGTGAAATATGCAGAAGGCCTGTTTGTCATCTTTGCAAATTGGGTGGCTCACATGCAAACCATAGAGTGACTACCATGAGCAGTGCCTACAAAACACTCAAGGTAAGTGGGAATGCTCTATTTTTTCATCTTTGGTAACAAAAGCATCATGAAGTTTTTTCCTGGTGTATTTTAACACACACACACAGATTATTTGCATACAGGCTCATTTTTGCAAATGTAGGCACCATCTGTTGAAATGGCACCCTTTTCGTTTATTTTGTTTATCAGTTTGCTTTTTATAACAAAAAGTCTCAACGCAACATGACAAGAATAAAATGCAACACACAAAAACAATTTCAAACCTGAAGTATTTTTAAGCACCGATAATACACAGTACATAAAATGCTCATCAGGATGATCAAGGGTCTGGAAACCAAACCTTATGAGAAACGGTTGAGCGAGTTGGGTATATTTAGCCTGGAAAAGAGGAGACTTGAGAGGAGATATGATAGCCATCTTCAGGTATCTAAAGGGCTCTCACATGGAAGATGGAGCAAGCTTGTTTTCTCTTGCTCTGGAAGGTAGGACACGAACCCATGGTTACAAGACAAGAGATTCCAACTAAACACCAGAAAGAACTTTCTGACAGTAAGAGCTGTTTGACAATGCAACAGTCTTACAGAGGTGGTGAACTCTCCTTCCTTGGATGTTTTTCAGCAGAGGTTGGGCAGCCATCTGTCATGGATGCTTTAGATGACCCTCAGAATCCCTTCCAACTCTAGAGTTCTATGATTCTGTGATCCACAACATGTTAATAAGAACCAAGCCCCACCCCCCACTAAGACATTTGCACCACTATAGGAGGCAGCATTAATTATCTAAAGGCCTGGGTACACAGAAAGGTCTTAGCCTGGTGCATGAAACATGGCAAACGTGGGGCCAGGTGAGTCTCGCTGAGAAGGCCCTTGCACAGCCCCGGGGCTACCCTGGAAAGGCCCGTTCTCCTTAGGTTACCCTCTTCTGACATCTTCCCTTGGCTGGGGCACACTAGGAAGGGCCTGTGTTGAAAACCACATCGGATTCTATTCTTGAGATTATTGCTCCAGTGGGAATGGGAGGCAAAGCATCCACTGGGCAGATGTCGTGTTTGTATTAGGCAGTGGCTCTAAAGAACAGTCCGCTTGCGTATCACATCCTTCCAGAGCCAGTACCTGGCATTGCCTCCTATGGCAGGAAGCACTGCCATTAGCCACCTGGTGTCTTGTAGGAGATTTGTAGAAATGGGTGATAGCATAGATAGATTGGGCTGTAGAAGAACAGATCTGGTCTCTGGGGAACCTTAAGGCCTAGGAGCAGCCCTGGCTGCAGCCTGCCCAACACATGCTCTCGAAATAGCCATGGTGGTGCCATTTTGATAGCTTTAGAGGTAAAATCGTTTTTGGTTTTATTTAACTCACTAAATTACATTTTTTTTTTACAATTGGACATTTTTAATTGGATGTTGCCAGCCTTAACCCATAAAACAGAGGTAGTGGTTATTGCTCATAAAATGTTTAATGTTCTTGAAGCATGGAAGTTTAAATTTGATTAACACTGTTGACCATTCCTAGCATGGCTCATACCAGCTGTTCAAACAGACAAATCTTTTATGATTGTGTTTGTGGAACAAATGACATTTTAATTATTGAATTCACTTCATTCTGTAGGGACTTTTTGTCACGATGGGTTTTTATGTATGAATCATACTTTGAATAAAGCAATATTCTGATGACAGGAGTGGATTGGTACTCCTTTATTCAGACTCTCAGTTACTCTTGTTTCAGACTGAAGCAGTCTAGAAGTGATTACAGATGTTCTGATAGAATGAAGTGACATTGGTTTCCATGAATGAAAGCTGGTTTTCTTCACCTGTACTGCAGTTGCAGAAATGACTTTCAGGGCAGTGCACATGTGGATCATGACCAGTTCTACCACACACTCTTTCCCATCATGCTTTAGCTGTACTTACTTGAATTATACATTGTTTTGTATCTCACAGCCAGTGGCAATTAGCTGTAGTAGCACCTAAACACTTGCTTGGATGAGAAGGTATTTTGCACGACACTGTTGCTTGTTGAAGGGGATTTGCTTACATATTTATTTAATGTCCTGATATTCCTCTGAAAAGAGCCCCCAAATTCCCTGTTTGCTTGAGAGATTCTGCTTCAAAAAGCAGCAGAACATTTAGCCTTAGAATTCCTATGCAATGTTTTTACTTTTTTTTCTAACCAGAATTACTGCTGTTTTTAATAGGAGAAACTTTCAAAAGACATAAACTACCTCATTAGTAAGGAGAGCCAGGTGAAAAGCCAGATTACAGAACTTGGTCTTTTAATGAAAGAGGCAGAGGTAAGAATTATATATTGGCATGTGTTAAACTCTCTTGTGATGTGTGTTCATTTTTAACAATGCTCATTTTAATGTTAATTTATGCATGTTGGCTAGGTGTTGTGTTTTGTTCAAGGCAGTAAATAAATGATTTTTAATAAATAAGCTTTCCCTAAAAACCCCCCATGTATATTAGCCATAGATCAGTCACATATATTTAAAATACTTGCATACAAATTTCTTTAAAAGAGGAGTGGTTCCTAGATAGGTACTGTATAATTGTTAAGCTGTTGTGCTAGGAGTGATGAGACTCGGGTTCAGATCTCTACTCAGCTACAAAGCTCAGTGGATTACCTGCAACTCAGTCGCTATCTTTCAGCCTAACTTAAGTTTACACTACAATGTATTTACACTACCCTGAGCTCCTTGGAAGACAAGTGGGGTGTAAATGCACCTAATATGAATCCATCAGCTATTCTCTCTCCTTCTTCCTCAGGTTTTAGTTGGTTGTTTCAAAACTTACTTCCCTTTCCCAGTTATTTTTTTCACAGAGATCCAGTTATTCATCCAGTTATTTGGCAGAGTTGCCTCTAAATGTGTTTCTAAAGAACATAATAAACAAATTACGTAAGCTGAATAAGAATCTGGCATATTTGGTTAGTAGGTGGGTAGAGAATATTTATCTTCATTCTAGGAATTGGGGTGAAAAGATCTGCCACAGTAGGCTGGTATTTATAATGCAGATTTTTTTTTAAAAAAATGTTGACTGTGATGAAGGATATACCACAATGTGGTATTGCATGCAAAGTGTTCAGATGGCAATACAAAATCATAACATGGGTTAAAGGAAACCAGTACGCATTTCTTAAAAGCAAGTAACGGTAAGTTACATCCTGAAGCAGATGAGACTGCGGGGAGAGGCTTATATTGGTGATGGTAGGAATTTTGCAACCATTTTGGCTGAAGGCAAGTTTAACATTTGGAATACTGGAATGTGTGAATACATTTTGGAGTTTCTAAGAAAGTGGTGCTTCGTAAAGAAAGAAGTCTGAAGAGTAATGTGAGAACAATGTTCCAAGAGCAACAATGACTTTAAATAAATCTTAAGGCAAGAAAATACGTAGAAACATTATCCATGGAGCCTTTGTACAGATTCCATCGGATATTGATGTTGCAAACAAGAGTATCTGATGGTAAAGTTGCAATCTCACAAGGAAAATCATTTCACCTGTGTGTGTGCTCACATGAGACATTGGAGACAGTGGTGGATTTGTGTGTGTGTGAGGTTGTACCCAGTTTGGGAGCCTGATGCACTTTTGCAAGCAAATTCCCTCCCCCTCCCTGATACCACCAATTTTGGCGGCAGTGACAAAATGATGATTATAATGTAGACACAGTGGTTGGGGGTAGGTAGAACCCAGAACCTGATGAAGATCGATCATAGTCACCACCAGATCAAGCATTTGACGAGCAAGGAGGGGACAATAACCTCTTCTCAGCTGGTCTGCATTGATAAGCTGAAGATGGTGGATTGAGCTCTGTCTGTGCACATATCTGCCTGCGTGTCCTTTGTGCATGCATGTGAGAGTGCAAGACTGGGCAGCACACATCCACTTTTGACCACCCCACACTGTTGCCATGAGATCCCCAGAGGGTTGTCCAAGGGTGAATTTGACCATCTTGCCCCAAAAGGTTAGCCACCCCTTCTGATCTGCAAGCTCTAGGCTCTGTGGTTTAGACCACAGCGCCACCCGCCAAGCTAAACTTATACTTTTACCTAACAGGGCAAATATCAGGTGGTAAGTAGTGGATTCACACTAGAAAAAAATGCAAAGAGGGATGTAATTTTCCATTTAGGTTGGAACCAATATTTTCAGTGAGGTGCAGATACTTGCATATTTGAAAACCCTCCAAAAACCAACTGTTATTGAAATAGTTTTGAAATAAGTACAGTGGTAACTTGGTTCTCAAATGGCTTGGCTCCCGAACAAAGTGGCTCCTGAATGCCGCGAACCTGAAAGTAAGTATTCCGGTTTGCAAATGTTTTTTGGAAGCCGAACGTCCGACGCGGCTTCTGCAACTTCTTATTGAATGCAGGAAGCTCTTGCAGCTGATTGGAAGCCACGCCTTGGCTTTTGAATGGTTTCAGGAGTCAAATGGACTCCTGGAATGGATTAAGTTTGTGAACCAAGGTACCACTGTATCCAAGTTATTATTTTATCTTTATTGTAGCCAAAGGGACAATGAAAGTGATTTTAAAGGCTTGCATTATAAATACTGCTATTTTTTAAAGTCCCACACCTATCTCTTGATAAAACAAAATAGTAAATTTAGGAGTTTTCTTTGAGTTTTTGTTAGAAATTTATAATTGGATGTATTTTCACACAACTAACTTCAGGTGAGCCTCACTGTCACCTGAAAATGAGAGCAGCTCTTCACACATTTTGCAACATCTGACTTGTCAATAACAGCTCTTATATTCAGGCCAGGAAGTGTTAATTAACCTAGCTTGGAAGTGGTTCTTTGTAACTTTGAAAATACAGTATGTAAGTGCACTTTGCTCCAAAAGCTTAGATTTTCAATGTCATTGTTTTGCTAAAAGCAAGAACAAGTCTTCTGGCAGACTACAAATTTTATTACGGCTCTTCAGATCCTTGAAATGTTAGCAGGTATGGACTCTTGTTTTTGCTGCAACAGACTGACCTAGCTACCTTTGGAAATTGTTCTGGTAGTTATTGAAAAATATGTTCCTGTTTTTCAGCATAATGGCGAAAGAGCTAAGGAAGAAGCATCTCACAGCTTCGATAAGTTGTTCGATGTTTTGGAAGAGAGGCGAGCAACTGCACTCAGGGCTATTGAAGCTTCCAAAAACCTAAGACTGGAGAAATTGCATTCTCAGATAGAAGAGTATCAGGGACTTCTAGAAAATAATGGCCTTGTAGGGTATGCCCAAGAAGTTCTTAAAGAAACAGACCAGTCTTGTTTTGTTCAAACAGCGAAACAGCTTCACGAAAGGTATGCCATTTATATTCTAAAATGTGTAGATGATGTCCTTCAAAACATGCCTTGTTCTTCACCATAATTTGAGTATAGACATCTGCATGTGGGGCAACTTCCCTTATGTGGAAGTAAAATTATTTTCTGCCCACTTTCTGTATTTTGAATCTAAGTGATATGTTTTGAGATCATGGGTCTCAAGTAGCTCCAATACACTTATAATTTCTTTGCAGAGGAGAACATCCTAGTAGATCGTGTCCCCACTTTCTTTCAAACTATCTTATGTCAACTATGCATCATAAAGTTTCTGATTAATTGAATAATCAATATATAATAAACTACTGGGGATTTCAATTCCACTGTTACATAGGAAAGTCAAAGAAGAAGAATACTTTGGCAGGTGACTCGTTTTATTCATTCTAAGACATTAGCAAAAACTAAAAGATCATATATTTTAGTATGGGTCTCTGGAAGGTATTGTTCATTTGCAAGATCTTTTCTTTCTCTCACTTGTAAGAGGCTAAAGCAGTCGTACTCAAAGAGTGTGGTGCACCAGCCACACTGATGTGGCAGTAGAAGATAGGAAGTGTGCTGGGCAGATTCAAGGACAATCAATATTATATTTTGTGAATGATTCATGTTCTTATGTAGCTGCATTGTTTTATGCTTTCTGAATGTCTTACAAGCATATTACAAAGTAGTTGTATTCTATGTTACAAATCAAGCACTGCTAGAAGTTGTTTCTTTTCGTTTTCCAATGCATTTCTTATCAGTAAAAAAATTAGTGTGGCGCAAGGAAATTTTTATTCTGAAAGTGTGGCCCAGAGAGAAAAGTTTGAGAACCACTGGCTAACTGGTTAAGAAAGAATGCATATGTATATATCTAGCTAGTAAAACTTTTCCACATACAGAATTCAAAAAGCAACTGAATCTTTGAAGAGCTTCAGACCTGCAGCTCAAGCTTCTTTTGAAGATTTTGTTCTTGACATAGCAAAGCCACAGGAGGCACTTGGGGACATGTCTTTCCTTTCGAGTGGTAAGTTGGAAAGGAAGCTCTGCTTAATCCCGCCCCTCTCCCCCACATAGTCTTTCCAAACACAATTTGCTCTCAGTTGAGTTTTCAAAGTTCTTCAAAAGTCAGTTGTATACCTGTAACAACTATGGGAATTTCTTAGTACTAGAAAATACCCTAATAGGCCATGTTACTATTGGGAATTTGGGGGAGACAGAACAGGTCCTTTGTACAGTGGTGCCTCGCAAGACGAAATTAATCCGTTCCGCGAGTCTCTTCGTCTTGCGGTTTTTTCGTCTTGCGAAGCACGGCGCTTAGCGGCTTAGTGGCTATTAACGGCTTAGTGGCTATTAATGGCTTAGCAGCTTTAAGAAAAAGGAAACAAACTCGCAAGAACTCGCAAGACGTTTCGTCTTGCGAAGCAAGCCCATAGGGAAATTCGTCTTGCGGAACGACTCAAAAAAAGGAAAACTCTTTCGTCTTGCGCGTTTTTCGTCTTGCGAGGCATTCGTCTTGCGAGGTACCACTGTATTGAAGAAGTAATCATAGTGTGGCAAGGTCAAGTCAGTATTTGACACAGCTGTGTGTGCTGTCATGCACATGCCGGAGCTGCTTTTTCTTGTAACCTAGTTGATCTCAGAGCATATTTAGATTGGGAATGAGTCCAGGAAAGGTGTTAGCAGGAGCAGCCAATGATTTCCCTGGAGTTTAATGTATTGTTACCAAGGGATTTGGTAGACGGTATGAGCAGCACTGCTGTTGAGTGAGTGACAACCAAGGATGAATAAGATCCAGCATAAATTCTGTAGAATTCCCTCCCAGCCCAACAACTATCAACTTGGAGAAGTCTTTGTTTTAATCTAGTGAAGTTAAAAGCTTGTTTGCAAATCTAAAAAATTATTCTTGTATGTTTAATTCAGGTGTTGATATACCAGAAATCAATGAGGAACAAAGCAAAATGTATAACAAAGCTTTGATCTGTTGGGATCATCCACAGAAAGCAGGTTCAGCTGATACTTACATCCTTGAATACCGTAAACTGAACAGAGAAGATGCTAACCCAGCCTGGCAAGAGACTGAAGTCTTCGGCAAGAGTGAGATCATCTCTGATCTTGACACTAACAGCAGCTATGCCTTCAGAGTCAGAGGATATAAAGGATCTATCTGTAGCCCTTGGAGCAGGGAAGTTACCTTGCACACACCTCCAGCTCCAGGTACAATTCACGTATTTTTGCAACTCCCAAACTGGTGGCTGTGGAAGGTTGAGGTCTTGCTGTGCATACATATATGAACACTCACACAGAATTATATCCATCACCAAAGTTATAATAAAATTCCATTTAATTAATATTTTAAGTTCCCCACTCCGCCTGCTTTAACCATGAGCCCCAATATTTAGCCCTAGGTAGCTCTAGCAATATTTCTGAAATGCGCACAGGTTTGCTCTTTGGCAAGCTTTTAAGGTGAACTCCATAAATGGGGGCAACTACAAGAAGTGTTTCCATATCCTATTTAAACTTGATGCAGTGATTTGTATTGTAGAATGACACACTTGGTTGATCTTAGGAGGAGGCAGTCTTAAGCTTCTGTTTTATAAACCACTTAACATTTACAAACACTAAAAATGCAGTATCTTTTTGCAGAGATACAACCTGAGAAACAATACCAAAACAAGCAAATGCAGATACTTAATTGTTTAATAAAGCTACGTAAATGTGACCAGGTGCAATGGCTATTGAAGGAGACAGTTTTAGGAGAGGAAGGACCAAAAGACAAGTATTCATAGTGGAACAAATGAAATACAAAGGAGAAGTTACGATAACCATTTAGAGCTCTATTAATAAAAGAGAGGTCTCTTTTGATCACAAAAGCATTAGTACAGTGTGGTTCTGATGACTCAGCTTTGTTAAAAGGTGGGCAGTTTCATTCCCCTGCACCAAGACTTCTGAATAGTTTCCAAGGTCAGCCCAGTCACCATGTCTCAAGGTAATGACTGATGAACACCAGGGCCTCATCAGAAAGAATAGGCTGCAGTTTTCTTACCATGCGTAGCTGCAGTGGAAGCGATGCCCTTGGCTGCTAGTAACATCTGAGCTTCCAGGTACAACAGCTAGTCCTGAAGCACTCAAGACTTCTGGGTGTGAGGGGCTGGGGGCAGGTGGGTGGTGAGGTTGGCACTGGCAGAACCATTCCAGCACTATCACCAGTGTGCCCTGACATGGCCACTGTCCCTTCAGGTAAGTGACAGCAATACTGCTGTGGTTACCCATCCCACATAAGTCTTGTGGTCTGCTAGCCAATCTTGTTTGGATTCAGTTTTGGGTTGGGAGTAACCAATAACAAATGCAGCTGTCACTACACAACGGCAAACATTGGAAACATATTCAGATAACGTGTTTGTGTCTAAAATAACACATTCTATTTGGTCAGTGTGTGTACCAATTGTGCATTCCTTCGCTGTATGTAGTAGAACAAAATCTAAACCTTGAGTATTGAAAATTAGTCTCAGTTGGTCTTTATATACTTGAATTTGAATGGTGCCTACATATGTTCCTCTATAGGTACTTCCTGGAAGGAGATATGTAGTGTCAAGTGTAAAGAAATATGACCAGATTGAATCATTTGAATCTGAAAAAAGAAAACATCCTTTGATGCCAGCCGAATAATTTTTTTGGGAGAAACGAAACTAATTATATTTAATTTAAAGAGCATAGAATGCACAAGGGATGAAGAAACAGATGACTGAAAAGTTCACTCTGCCAAAAGTTGATCCATAATGGGAGGACTGGGTTATGGAATCAAGGGAATGGGTCTGTGAATGAGAGGAAGAGCCGGAGCGTCGTACCACAGAGATTATTTATTAGTAGAAGGCTGCATTAATTGTGAATATAAAATTAAGTTAGTGCTGATGGTCTTCAGCACCTGAGAGCTCATACTGCCTTTCCCTTCTTGCTAAAGAACCAAGGAGGAGATTGTAAACCATAGCAAGCAAAACTATTTAAAATATTAGAACTTCGTAGCAATCACAGTTTCTTAAAATATCAGATATTTAAGGGAAGAAGTGACAATGTAGTGCCCCAGTTGTTGGCAATTTCAAAATTACGATATAGAGAAGCCAATACCATTTGGCCCACAAAAAGAAATTAGCATAATTATGGTGTCTTAAGGAGAAGGGCATCCTTTGCATCATGCTTATTAAAACAAACAAAATCTTGGGAGGTGAAGTTAATTGCACTTTAAGAGGATTCATGGTGCCACTAATGTGTTCTAGTAATTATGTCTGAGATTCCTTGTCCAGTCTGCTGATAGAGTAAAAAAGTGAATTAAAAAAATAATAATTAGGAATATCTCAATCATTAGATGCTGATATAGGATGCATATTTTTCAGTTTTTAGTTTCCTTTTCGATGACAAGTGTGGCTACAATAGCGAACACCTCATGCTGAATGCGAGGAGAAATGCTGTGGAAAGCAGGGCTGGATTTCCTTTGCTTCTGGGAGCTGAACGTATCCAAGCCGGTTGCTACACTACATTAGACTATGTTGTTGGAGACACCGGTATTGTGAAAGGGAAGCATTTCTGGGCTCTCCGCGTGGAGCCCTATTCATATTTGGTGAAAGTAGGAGTTGCATCTGATGCTAAGATCCAAGAATGGTTCCAAAATTCTCGTGATCTAACAAGCCCAAGGTGAGTAATACTTTTCGTCTCTTTTGTAGAAGCTAATGCGAAGGTTATATAAGATAAAAGCCATATTGGTTGAAGTAACAGCTGGATTGCTGCCTCAGCTGCCTTCACACGGGGAAGGCGGTCTGCCTTTTTCTCCTGGTTTTAAATTCTCAAGTTTTAAATAAAACTTGGGATTCCCCCCAGCCGTGCTGATACACCCCACTTGCTTCTCGGCAGCCATCTTTCTGGTTCCATTTCCAAGATTTCACGATTAGAGAGTGATTGTTTCTTTTTAGAGATTTTGTTTCAAGTGATTTCAGTTGGAGTTGGTCTCTAAAAAAGCGACATCCTCTTGATTGCTTACTCATGTCCATGTCAACATGACATTTGTTCCTGCCTTTCCCCCCTTGTGAATATTGGTCACTGTAATGTACATTTCCTACAACTTGTATAGGGAAGAGGAACACAGATTTGATGCTAGTACTTGTGTATCAGAGTTGGTGCTCGCATTTGTGTATCAAATATCTATATATGCATTTCCAAGAAGCACATGGGCATAAAAGGACAGATTGCTGATTTCGTTTTGACTTGCGTGCTTGTACAAGCTAAATTTCTACTCAGTGCGCAGCAGCAACAATAAAAAAGCATTCAGCTCAGAAGTGCGATAGAGTGTGATTCAAAAGCAAACTGTTACAGATCATTGCTCAGCACTGCAGCAGCTCACACTAGCAGGCAAGAAGCCTCCTTTTTACGGTATTGTATACATTGCTTAAATTGAGCAGAAATAATATGTGCATGCATGCAGACAGCAATGCATTCACGGCTACTCTTCTAACTCAGCTCAGACCCTTCAGGTCAGTCTCCTTTGACCTCCTGCTTCTAGCAGGAGGGGTGGAAATGAGGAGGACAGGATCTAAGCTGCCTTTTCAACTTCTATTAGCTTCTTTTCATGTTCAGCATCTGGGGAAACTATTCCTTCTGCACTGGATGATGATTCCAATGCGGCTGCTGTGATGGGTATTTTGCTAATGCTGGCTGCCCATATTTGTCCTGAATCAGTTGCTTTGTTCATAATCCTTGTTTTCCCTCTTCACTAGTACTGACAAGTGCCGTTTTAATTTTTTTTTTAAGATTACAGTTGCGTGACACTGTCGGGGAGAGAAAAATCTTACAACATGAAGAAAAGGGCCAGAAAGAGGAGGAGGGGGGAAGAATGGAAAAAAGGTGGACAATTTTTTAAAAAATTAATACAGTTTGAAATTGCACATTTCTCAGAAGCACAGTCCAGATTGTTGCTAGTAGAAATAAACATCTGCCCAGCTACTTTACATCCTATGTAAAGCAAAGATGCAAAGACTTGTCTCTTCAGCATGTGTAGATGGGGGCTATTTTGGCTTCCCACCTGTTGCTTGATTCCCAAGGTTGATTCATGCCTTAGGCTCAACCTCTGTATACCTGCATTTTTTGCTGACTTTAAATATCTTCCTTCATAGCCTTGGTTCTTCAATTTTTATTTATCATACACTAGAACACATCACAGTAAACACAAACTTACAATGAACTACCCAAAGCAGGAATTTGAAGTGTTTGCTGATCTCTATTATACAGCCATCTTTCCATCCCTCAGACAATTTTCCTTCAACCTCCTGCCCTGAACCTGAAAAAAGGAATTATTATTATTATTTGCAGAGTGCTTTCTTCTTCTTTTTGAGAGTCTCAAAATGATTTCCTCCCCCAAATCCTGACTCAACTGAGGGTGGAGGTGTATGTTAGAAGAAGGTTCCAACTCACTCTCTATATGATTTTGTAAGGCGAACATGGGTGCATGGGATTTTGCAAGAGAGAATTGGAAGGTGAAATGGAATAGTAATACTTCCTAGCTCTCAAATGCTGCTGCTAGTAATTTCTACCATTACTGCTACACTCAACGGCAGTGTTTTTTCCTGTTGCACACTTAAAAATGGAAGTGAAGCCTGTTTGGGAGAAGAACTGGAGGCCAAAGAGATTTCATGGGTGTGGGAGGTGTTACATCAGCAAGTGTGAGCTTGGGAAAATTTGTCCGCAGGGATATAGATGGAAACTCTGTAACCAGTATGTGGGTAATAACCTGCACAGAATAAATCCATCATCATCATCATCATCATCATCATCATCTGCCTTAAGAAACAAAGAGTTGTATCCAATGGTGACTTGGCATAGAAGTGCTTCTGCTGGGGCCAACCAAGACTCCTTCTTTGTGCTAATCCCCCTTGCCAATTGCAGCCCTCTAACTTCCTCAGACTCGGCCCTCCAGATGTTTTTGGCCTACAACTCCCATGATCCCTAGCTAGCAGGACCAGTGGTCAGGGATGATGGGAATTGTAGCCTCAAAACATCTGGAGGGCCGAGTTTGAGGAAGCCTGCTCTAGTCCATACCATTCTAGAGTGTCCCATAACCAGTGCTTTTTTATTGGGAGGGGTACGCAGGGGTACGCATACCCCTAAACATTTTGTGAATCTCAGTTTGGCCTCATTGACGGCAGCATTTCAGTATGGGTAGGAAAATGAGAGTACCCCTAAACATTTTTATTTATTTTTTTAGAAAAAAAAGCACTGCCCATAACCCTTGGGAAAAACTTTTGGGAGTCATTGGATAGGGGAGGATCAGTGAAAATTTTGAGAGAGAAAATGTGAAGAAGATACCGTATTTTTCGCACCATAGGGCGCACCGGACCATAGGGCGCACCCAGTTTTTAGGGGGGCAAATCAAGAAAAAAAATATTTCCCCCCCCCCGCCCCAAAGAGCAACGTACAGGCTGCACACAACCTCTCCCTGCCGGAGGCATTGCGCGCAGCTATGGAAGAAGGCAAGGCAGCGAGCAGGATGGATCCTGCTCGCTGTTTTGGCTTCCCCTTTAGCCCCGTGCAGCCTCTCCTTGCCAGGAGACGCTGCGCAGGGCTAAAGAAGCCATAGCCCCGTGCAGCCTCTCCCTGCCTGCATTTGCTCCATAGGATGCACACACATTTCCCCTCAATTTTTGGAGGGGAAAAACTGCGTCCAATAGAGCGAAAAATACGGTAAGTTACGACACACAGACGCTTATAATTTCCAATTTAGACCTGGTCTTTCTGCTCTTGGCTGTTAAAGTTCATGTTTTCTGGTAGCCAACATCCAGCAGCTCATTTCTAAGAGTGTAGATTCTAGCATTAGGGTTTCCTGCTTGCCAGGAATAGGATCCTACTTTACCTGCTGGGGATTCCTTTGTTATTTGCTCCACCTCAGTTCACGGAGAGCAGTAGCCTCTAGCTGTAAGGTTCTTGAATCCAGATAATTACTCTCATTTGTGCTCAATTATCGGGAAGCCATGTTAGGGCTGACCTAGTTCATAGTGATTTTTTGCAGATGAGAACTTATCGCTGGAGGCCTGCATATGGTAAGTCCAGCAGAATTACAAAGGAAAGGTGTTTAATATTTATAACATTTGGCATAGAACAAAATGGTCAATGACACTGCAAATTTTAATTCAAGAAAGTTTCTTTCCACAGAGGAAATAGTTCAGGGGATGATGGTGACCAGGTACATGCTCTCTATAAAATAGAAAGAAACAACTTGTAGTTGTCATGAACTGTACCATGTATTCATGTTGCCAGAGCCTGTTTGGCTTCACTTCCTCAAACATGAGAACACTGCCACTGAAATACTATTTTCAGAAGAGGAATTACTTTCACTGTTTCAGAAAGTTAGAATCCTCTTTTGATTCGTTTGTTTTATTGAACGTTGCTGATAGACATTACCCTGTAGCATAGTAGCATAGTCCTCTTGGTCTCAGAGGTACCAAAGTTGCTACTTTACGCAATGCCTCAAACTTTGACCTCGTATACTATTTTCTCAACTGTTTACATTTGTACTTGGCCTTCCTCAGGGGAAATCAAAGCAGCATTTTAGTCTTACAACAGCTTTTGAAGCTGAGAGACAAGTGACTCTTGTCCAGATTTCCTGAGCTTGCTTCACAGTTGACTTACCTAGATTTTCATTCTTCAAACACGTTTTGACTTCTTCCATCCTGTGGAAGGCACATCAAACAAGATGTGGGGGGGGGGGCAGGATGCCCTATATGCATTGTAATTGCTGCTTGCCTTGAGTCTTGGCCTTTGGCAGTACAATTTAAGAATGTGATATCACTTGAGATGGATGTAACATATCTCCAAGGACACAAGCCAAGATCCTGCTCCAAGGACCTTGCTGTGGTCGCAAGTCATACTGGCAGGATCACGGAGGAGGGCCATTTTTCCATTGTGAAAAAATGTGGTTAACTCGCATGATCATGCATGCAGTTCTCATTTAAATCTGCACAAATCTTCCTAGTGTTGATGTTATGTAGATTCTCAGCACACCTTCTCCCTGCCCTCTAGCATACTTTGGGACTGCATGGCAGAGGATCTGGTTTCATGCACAATGTTTTAAGGGTCTGTGCTTTATTGTGTGAAATTTACTGTGTTGGACTGTGAGAAAACTTTGAAGATTTTAGGAGATACTCCAGTATGTCTAGTATACATCAATCAATGTTGTGTTCTTCTTCCAGATATGAACAAGACAGTGGTCATGACAGTGGGAGTGAAGACATCTTTGTTGAGTCCCTGCAGCCTTTCACACTGGTAACCTTAGGCATGAAGAAATTCTTTATTCCTAAGGTTTCTCCTGCTCCAGCTGCTTCCAAAGATTCTATGAACAGAATTCTTCCCATGCCATCATGCATTGGAATCTGCCTTGACTATGACAAAGGCAAAGTTGGATTCTATGACGCAGACAGGATGAAATGTCTTTATGAGCGTCAGGTAGACTGCTCTGGTAAAATGTATCCAGCTTTTGCATTGATGGGGAGTGCAGGAATTCATCTGGAAGAAACGATTGCAGCAAAATATTTGAAATACGAAGATGAAGACATGTAATGCCCAAGGATCCATCTTTAGCATTATGTCTTAATTACATCATATCTCCTAAGTGCTTTTGCTGCAACCCTGCTTTTGAGTCTTTCTGTTTTCGTTTCGTTTTTTAAGTGTCACAGAAATTTTTCCATCTCTACCAGATTTCTTTTTGTCCGGAAAGAGCTTTCTGGGGCCACTGCTTGATCTGTCTTTTGGCATGCCTTTGGAGCCTTCAGAAATCAAATGGATTAGCAGTCCCATTGCCTTTCATAAGCAGGAAGTCTGGTGGCTATCTGGTTTTAAATTCTTACTTAGCTGATGCTTGCTGGCATTCACATTCCATTTTAAAATGGAAATGGGCCCTATGTAACAGTGCATTTCTTATGGTTATGCATTATGTATGCTCCTTGCTTGAAAAGGAGTTTATTTCACTACATTGCGAGTGGTTAGGTGTCTCGGTTACTATATTTGCATGGGAGCAGAGTACATTGTGAATCTACACTGCAATAGAACACATAATAATTGGGAGATAGATGTGAATCACAATGATTGCCTCCAAGATGGATTTATTGTGACTCAAGGCAATTGACTTTTACAAACCTGTCTGTCTATCAGTGATCAATAGCAAGGTTCTTATGTGTGTTTTCAGTGTTGTTGGTTATTTCCTATATACTGTACTTCAGTATATTTAAATATAAGTGCAATTTCTCTTGAAACATCAGACCTTGCTGTTGAAAACTGCATAGAGAGAGATTTAAAAATGCAGGCCCAAATGGTAATATTATAGATTTTTTTAAAAAAAGAAAAAGTGAACATTTTTTTGTTTGCATAGTTTATACTGTAACTTCTTTTAGAAAAAGGTTTTTAGTGTGTTTAGAATAAAGTGTACTGACCATTAAGTTTGGAACACTTTTGCCTTAGGGTGCCCTTGTCAATTAGATGTGTTAGCTAGAAAGTAATCCATACAAAACTGACTGAAGCTCCATATAGTCTGCTTAGCTTGTGGCAAATGTCGCTCTTAAGCAGAGGTTGGTGAAGCACTGCACTTCTGATCATCATTTTCTTTTGGCAGAATTAAATTTGTGTAATATGTTTTGCTAAATACTGTTTAAAAATACTGCAACAGGTTTCCCAAGGTTTGGCAGCTGCTGATCATTCGGGATCATAAAACTGTAGCCCAAAGCGTTACTTTTAGCTTGTGTTTATTTATGAGATGCTGACTAAGCCATAACTTATTTATTGTACAGTGAAGTGATATTCTGCTTTTTAAAAAGAACCCCCACCCCCACCATAATTTAATCAACAAGTGGATTTGGACATTTCTGCTACTTTTATGCACCATACTCTTTCAATCAGTACTGAGAATTAGTGGATTGTTTGGGACCTATTCAATATAAATGTGGTGCTTACACTTCAGCTGAAGGGACCAGGGGCAAAGATACCCCTTGCCTGTCTATGCAGAGCTTCTTGCTTTAAACTAAAATTGAAAAGTTTTAAACCACCCAGGAATGTTGTGTCATGGTTTCGTTTGGTCTTTTTTTTTAGAAAAGGGGGGGGGGAATCCATCCAGTTTCTACTGAAAAGAAAGAGCACTTTACATTCAGACTAAGTGAAACCTTGTGTGGATCATTCACATATAGCTGCTATAACTAACAAACCTGTTAGGGACTACTGTGTGATCTGCAAAGCTCTATACAAGTGTACATCATGTAGACAATTTTCAGAAGATAATATTTGAAGCTTTAATGCAAACCGTAAGGCCTTGTTTGAAAATATTGTGAAGTGGAAATGTAACTTTCTCAAGATTTTTTAAAAATAAAGTATGTCAAATAAAAATGTCCTTATTAAACACTCTTGGTTATTACTAAAATAATGGCAACTCCCTAATAACAGTTGACAACTGGATTTTAGGTGTGGGGAAAGCTGATATTGTATTGCTTTCTGGCTGCATTTCAAAATGTGAATGGTATGAAAACGAAGTAAAGCAACTGATTTAATTAGCTCAAGACAAATTTCCAAAACACACTCCAAATTTGCTTATTATTTCGCACTGATTGTGCAGCATTGTGATTCATACTTGTTTTTTAAATGTGTAGAAATAAACAAGTAAAATATTTAAAACAACAAAAAACAAATAAGGACAATCACAGCTCATAATTTCAGGGTTGCCTGGAACAGTATCAAATGTAGCTCTCAAATGCTTGAGTAAACAAGACAATTTAGCAAGTTCCTCCTGAACATTAATAATGAGAGAGGGGTGCATATAGCCAGTGAGGACATTCCACAAATGGGGAACTACCACTGATAAGTCCCTGTAACAAGTCAGTGCCAGCTGAGCAGCAGCCTGCAGTGTCGCCACCAAGACGACCTCCCTTGCTGATTATAGGGCCCAAGTTCACATTTTGGGAACTGCTCTTTTGGATCCTTGGGTCCTAAGTGGTTTATAGCTTCTGAACTGGGCTCACTGGCAGACAGTGCAGCACTTTCAGGGTCAGTGGTGCAAGAACAGGCTGTCTCCTACTTGCTGCAGCCTCTAGACTATCTTCAAGGGCAGTCTGGTGCAGAATCTGTTACAGTAGTCCAGGTGGGATGTACTGAGAGCATGGGCAAATAAGGTCAGGCTACTGCACAGCTGTAGCTGACAAACCAGCCTAAGCGGTGCATAAGTACTCCTAGCCATTGGAGATTTCAGTGCCAGTAGGAATCTGGTACTCCTAGACTGCACCCCTTTCATTCAGGTGGAATGCAACTTCCCCCCAAATATTATTAGGAACTCCAATTCCTGGACATGAGAATTCCTGGACATGCGATCTCATGTCCAGGAATTGGGGCAGGGGGGAAGCATATTCCTTCCTCATTGTTGGCCTGCCAGCCCCGAACCTACTGATTGAACCCATAAAAGAGATGTTCTTTACAAGTTTGGGCTTGACTTGAGCTGGAGACTATTTCTAGATCCTTGGCCCTGCAATAAGGCCTTCTCTGTGCACACTGCCAACTCCAAACAGTACATCAAACCAGTCCAACTATTTATGAAAGGATTTGTTTGTTTAGCTAGACATGCCCTGTCCCAGAACTCTCAACCCCTTCCCTTCTCCATTTGCTCAGATAACCCCCCTGGCTTGTCTTAAAGATTCTAATACGCAGTTTTATTTTCACTTGCTCTCAATGCATAAAAGCTTTTGTTTGCTGGTCCTGGTTCTGACACTATCTTAAATCATTTGCAAAGGATGATTACACATTTCCCCTTGTCCTATTAAGAGTTGGTTTTCAAGACAATGGATGTCCTGAATTGGGGCTGATAATGTGTGTATATATATATATATAATCTTTCTTCATCCCCAACTCTGTATGTTCCCACTGTTAATTGTTCATCTTTGTGGAATTTTTATGTTGATCATAGTGCTGTCCTGTCAAGCGATTTGAGTACAGTATTTGATGAAGAAAGCCCATCTCTTAATAAATTATCCAAACTGATTGTTTCTTGAAGCTTTTCATAGATATGCTAGCTTTGTCATTAAAGCTTTCCCCCATATTTTTTCTTAACTAACTTGTTATAATTGAAGGGTTTTTCCTTTTCCATATTTGGGCAATGCAGAGTTTGTCTCCAGTCAATTGGCTTCTTATATGCTGAAGAGCTACATTTCTTATTTATTATAGCAGAGGAAAGAGACTCTCTCATTTATCTATTTTCCCTGCGGATGCGGCCTTACTTGGCTTTGGGAAGGCGTGAGAGCTCTGGCAGCACATTGGAAATAATGCTTGAGGGCTTTGGCAGGGTTCTAGAACCAGCATATTTCCCAAAGTTGGGCAAGGGCTTCGTGGGATTTAGGAAGGTGATGGGAGGGCTCTGGAACATTGTCAGAGCCCTTGCACCTTCCCAAAACCAGGTAGGCAGACCTCCACCTTGTGGGGTGGGGTGGGGTGGGGGTTGGTTCCAGGTGTTCCTGGCTTTACTTTTTGTGTGTGTACAGTGGAACCTCCATTGTCAAACGTAATCTTTTCTGGAAGACCATTTGACTTCCGAAACATTTGACAACCGAGGCACAGTTGCAGTTGGCAATTGCAATGGAGAAACACGCCTCAAAAGCTGTTCAGCTTCCGAGGCGCGTTCGAAAATGGAAGCATTCATTTCTGGGTTTTGGGCATTCGGATTCTGAATTGGTTGACTTCTGAATGCTCGAAAACCAAGGTTCTACTGAATATACATGGACCTGTGAAACTGAACTGTTGCATAAGATATCTTAACATTGGGAGAGCATCGCAGAACAACTGATAAAGTGAAATGAAATTTGGATAGTCCAGTATTAACCCACCTCTAATGCACTATTATTGCATCAATGACATGCCAAATAATATACCCACAACGCCATCCCAGTCTGGAGGGGCGCTTATAGCAAGTGTTCATGGAGGAAGAGGACAGATTTAAGTTTGGGGAGTGTGCTGTGAACTTTAAAGGCTCCCTCATCCCATGCAAGATGTTTCAGAAGGAAACTTTTTAATCTCTTCTGAGATTAAAACTAAGGCACATCTGCACAATATTTTTAAAGCACTGTGATGTCATTTAAGGGTCAATCCTGGGAACTGCATGCTGAGTGGTGGTGTTGTTTAGTCATTTAGTTGTGTCCAACTTTTTGTGACCCCATGGATCAGAGCATGCCAGGCACTCCTGTCTTCCACTGCCTCCAGCAGTTTGGTCAAACTCATGCTGGTGGCTTCGAGAACACTATCCAACCATCTCGTCCTCTGTCGTACCCTTCTCCTTGTGCCCTCCATCTTTCCCAACATCAGGTTCTTTTCCAAGGAGTCTTCTCTTCTCATGAGGTGGCCAAAATATTGGAGTCTCAGCTTCAGGATCTGTCCTTCCAGTGAGCACTCAGGGCTGATTTCCTTCAGAATGGATAGGTTTGATCTTCTTGCAGTCCATGGGACTCTCAAGAGTCTCCTCCAGCACCATAATTCAAAAGCATCAGTTTTTCGGCGATCAGCCTTCTTTGTGGTCCAGCTCTCACTTCCATACATCACTACTGGGAAAACCATAGTTTTAACTATACAGACCTTTGTTGGCAAGGTGATGTCTCTGCTTTTTAAGATGCTGTCTAAGTTTGTCATTGCTTTTCTCCCAAGAAGCAGGCGTCTTTTAATTTCGTGGCTGCTGTCACCATCTGCATTGATCATGGAGCCCAAGAAAGTAAAATCTCTCACTGCCTCCATTTCTTCCCCTTCTATTTGCCAGGAGGTGATGGGCCTAGTGGCCATGATCTTCGTTTTTTTGATGTTGAGCTTCAAACCATATTTTGCTCTCCTCTTTCACCCTCATTAAGAGGTTCTTTAATTCCTCTTCACTTTCTGCCATCAAGGTTGTGTCATGTGCATATCTGAGGTTGTTGATATTTCTTCCAGCAATCTTAATTCCGGCTAGGGATTCATCCAGCCCAGCCTTTCGCATGATGAATTCTGCAGATAAGTTAAATAAGCAGGGAGACAATAGACAGCCTTGTTGTACTCCTTAGGTGACTCCTATTTCCTTCACAAAACTGCAATTCTCAAAAGTTCCCTGGCGGGAGTGTCAAAGCACTCTGGAAATTGTAGCTCTGCGAGGGGAATAGGGTTCTCCTGTTGACCCTAAGCATCCTTAACGAAGCACAGTTTCCAGGATTCTTTGGGGGGAATGCCACAGCTATTAAAATGGTAGGATAGTGCTTTAAATGTATATCACCCCCCCCCCCCGGTATAGCTCTATAGCAGCTTCTCACACATAAGGGCTCCTCTTCAGGTGTCTGAGCTTAATGCCTGGGAATTGGGGCTAAATCAGCCACATGACAGTGTGGCATCCTCATTCCTCCTGTGGCTGAGTGCCTCCATGTGAGTAACAACTGTGAGGAGAGCTTCTGTCTTCACCTTCAAACATCCTCCATGTAACTTGTCCAGTAATATTGGCTCAACAACCGTGAGATGCTTTTCTTTGCTGTTCTTCGGTCTTGCCAGTAGATGGTGACCATCAACCATGCAGCAAGCAAGGAAGAACGATTTTCATTCACAGCCATTCCTTCTGTCTAGCAGAGTTGCTGCTTTTTGGTATTTATTGCCACACGGAAGAGAGAAGCATATCTCAATCCTTCGGGACAAACAAACAAAACTGGCAAATTCTAAAGCAACCACTGGGGTTAGGTTGCCAGACAAAAGAATTGTGTCTTTTAAGGTTTTTAAATAGTTTGTGGAGAAATCATAGCAACAAACAACAAAGTCTCCCCATATTTTATTTTTTTTAAAAGGCCTTTGTAGTAATAGCATTTCACTCATGATTAATTTTCAGAAGTTGACCAAGGAAACTTGACTTGATGGTTTTATGCTAGATAACGGAGTTGGGAAGGGAGGTGAAAATCCCAGAACACTTGATAGATTGAAAGTTTCCATTTGCAAAGTTGATCAAAAGAATAATGCAATCCTATACATGTCTATGGATGACATACAGCAAGGAAACTCTGTGCATAGGACTAAGCAGCTTTATAGTCTCTCTTCATTGGAGTCCAGGATGAAAAAGGTTTTGTTTATTTCCTTGTTTACGGCTTTGTGTGTAGTATAAAAAGTGCCTGCACAACCTCTAGTACAGGGGCAACCCTCCAGTTGCTGTTGGATTGCATTGCCCGTCAGCCCCTGCCAACATGGCCTGTGGTTGAGAATAATGGAAACTAGTTCATGAACATCTGAGGGAGTCACACTGATTATCCTTGCTCTAGTACAACCACCACTAGGGCCAGATGGGGATTGTCAAGCCCATCTAGGAGAAGGAAAACTTTGATCCTAAACCTCCACTGCCTTGCAAGATGTCTTTGGGAGAAGAAAAGGCTAAGGCGTAAACCCTACACAAATCCTGAGTGGAGTCCCTAAGACAACTGGATGGTGTATTGTACACCTCCTTCTGGCAACTCTTGCAGCCAAGCTGGTGCCAAACGTATTGCTCTGCTTTCCTTTGGACCACATCAGCCAGGCCAAGAGAGGGGTCTTGTTCTCTGCCAGCCCAAGACCTCCACGCTGCCCAGACTTGTGCCCTGGTGAGGTCACTTCAGTGCTGCTAACACAGCAGTTTGACCTCACCTCCATTGTCTCTCAAGATATATAGATGCCAACAACACCGTACACCCACCACATTTTGAATCCTATATCATACCAACCAATGAGATCCATGGGCTATTTCAGTTAAACTGAGCTCTGCTCCCCACCCGCCCCACCCTAATCTGCAGCATCTTCTCCAGGGACCCAAGCAGGTGAAGAGCTACCTGCTTTTTTTGTGACAGCCCAGAGACAGCATCACTGTCCCACTGTACAGTACAGTGGTACCTCGGGTTACAAACACCTTGGCTTACAAACACTTTGGGTTACAGACTCCGCTAACCCAGAAGTAGTACCTCGGGTTAAAAACTTTACCTCAGGATGAGAACAGAAATGCAGTGGCGGTGTAGCGGCAGCAGGAGGCCCCATTAGCTAAAGTGGTGCCTCAGGCTAAGAACGGTTTTGGGTTAAGAACGAACCTCTGGTACGAATTAAGTTTGTAACCAGAGGTACCACTGTAACTCTTTAACAAACCATTTGGTGGCTTTTCTAACCTCAATCTTTCATTTCATCTGGCTGCTTTTATCCACCAAACTATTTGATTGCCTTGGGGCCAAATTTCATTCTCTGCTTAATGTGTAACATGCAGCCGTTTTGTCTTGTTTTTCTTGTGTGTGTGTGTGTGTGAGATCATTTTCAGGCTTGCCACATCCAGGGTGGGGAGGGCACAGCCATTAAGATTGTGAGACCAAAGAACTAGGACTATTAATATTTAGAAAAAAACTGCTGTAAACAGCTGTGAGACTATGGGAGAAAATAGGAAACACGTCAAACCAACCAAATAGCCAACAAACTCCTGTATCATTGGGCATCAAATCCAGTGTCCTTATCAAACAAAACAGCCAACCTGCTCAGGGCAAACCCAGTTCTTGACCCACATCTGATGTCAAGCCAACTTTTTTACTTTTTGTTGTTGTTCTAAATGTGGTTGGCAGGATTCATTTGTCCCGATGTCCCTGTAATACAATGTTTGGATCTAAACGCGCCGAAAGTGGAAAGAGTAATAGGGCTTTTTGCATGCTATAAACCCCGAGGCCTTTTCTGTACCCCCACCCGGATTATCTCTCTCATCTCAAATGCATTGGCATCTGATGAGGTTGCTCTCTTGAACCTACCTCTTTCTCTATTGTTACACACATTGGAAAATGGGAGGGATAACCTCTGTGATCTTGTTTTCCTGCATGAATGCAACACCTATGTTTAATTTATTATTCTTTGGCTATTGCTGTTGCTTCTGAATGTGACTTGAATATTTCGCGCCACAGTATTTAAAATAGTCTCGACGTACTGAATGGCTTCTTGCTTTTCGTTGATACAGAAATAATTGTTGTTATTCCTGATTGGCATGCTATCTTATGCTGAACCAGGAAATGGAACTTTTTTTAAAACAACGTCTCCTTAAACTGTGTATCTTTCCTGCACTTTACCTTTTTATATGCAGACTTATAAGACCTTTTAGTGCCTATGTTAAAAAGTTTAAATATCAGGAACTTTTCTTTTTTAATTTTTTTATTAAATTTTCTGTTTTACAATTTCAAATATTCATTTTACATCCTTAAAATATCAATGACTTCCCTTCTTCTCTTTCCATGGTTCATTTTACATATCTTAAATCCCTGCATATTTTACAAAAACTATACCAATCAGTTTTCCATTATTGCATCCATCAAAACTTACCTACACTGATGAATTTATCTTAATGCAGCCAGCGTTTTCAGCTGTATACAATTATCTTCCATATATTCAATAAACGTTTTCCAATCTTCTTTAAACATATGTTCTTCCTGTTCTCTTATTTGATATGTTAAGTCTGCAAGTTGTGCATATATTGTCAACTTAAGTTGCCATTCTTCTTTGGCTGGGATATGGCTATATCAGGAACTTTTCTATCCTCTGTTATCACAGACCCTCCCAAGTGCCCCTATTTTCCAGGGACAGTCCCGGATTTACAGAAGCTACCCCAGTTTCTGGTTTGATCCCCTAATGTCCCACTTTTCCCTTGGGACTTCCCTATTGCAATTGGAGAAATGTGGGAGGGTATGGTAGGATGTCCCTATTTGCCTTGGAGGGTATGGAGTCAGGTGACCCCCAAGCCAAGGAGATAAGTAACTGACTTCTCTGGTAGCATAAACAAAATGTCTAAGGAGGAATTTTATTCTTCTAAAGCTCTAGTGAACTCAGAGAAGAAACACTAGGGGGCACTTTAGTCCATGTACAAAACATTACTTCTGTCTCAGCAGTGCCTTTCTTAGTAGAGGTGGAAGTGCAACCACAATTTCTTGCCACAATTTCTGAATGCAGCTCATTTCAGTTTCTGCAGATGTAAAAGGCACAAAGCTGAAATACATATCAAGAAGAGTCGGACTGAAATATCTCAATGGAACAGGAGTCCAGCATCCTCTATATCTGCTGATATTTTAAAATATTCACAAATTTACGTAAAACCACTAAGTAGAAATGTGGTTTCTGGAAAAATGGCCATGAGGGGGAAAAAAAGAGGAGGACGATTGACACATAGGTGGCTGAAAACTCCTGACTAGATTTTTTCCTAAAATATTGACACAAAGGTTGACATTGGGTAATAATAATAATAATGCCCATTATTATTATTTCCCCAACTACTCTGGGCGGCTCACAACAGAATATTAAAAACACGATAAAACATCAAACACTAAAAACTTTCCTAAACAGGGCTGCCTTCAGATGTCTTCTAAAAGGTACCAGATACAGTGGTACCTCTGGTTACATACGCTTCAGGTTACAGACCCCACTAACCCAGAAATATTGCTTCAGGTTAAGAACTTTGCTTCAGGATGAGAACAGAAATTGTGCTCCGGCAGCGCGGCAGCAGCAGGAGGCCCCATTAGCTAAAGTGGTGCTTCAGGTTAAGAACAGTTTCAGGTTAAGAACGGACCTCCGGAACGAATTAAGTACTTAACCTGAGGTACCACTGTACTTGTTTATTTCCATGACATCTGATTCTACAGGGTGGGTGCCACTACCAAGAAGGCCCTCTGCCTGGTTCCCTGTAAACTCACTTCTCGCAGTGAGGGAACCGCCAGAAGGCCCTTGGCGCTGGACCTCAGTGTCGGGCTGGACGATGGGGGTGGAGACGCTCCTTTAGGTATACTGGGCCGAGGCTGTTTAGGGCTTTAAAGATCAGCACCAACATTTCGTTGTAGCCAATGAAGTAATTGTGCTCATCTAATGGAGGGCTAGGGTTGAGGGAAGTCCCAGAGCAGATTTGGGGGTGGGGTCATGGAAGGGAAGTTTGTTTGTCTTATTACATTTATATTCCACCTTTCCTCCAAGGCACTCAAGATGGTGTACATGGTTCCTCCTCATTTTATCCTCCCAACAATTTCATAAGATAGGTTAGGCTGACAGACTGTGTCTGGCCCAAGGTCAGTTTCATGCCTGTGCGGAGATTTGAACCCTGGTCTCCCAGCTTCTCACTTTAACACTCTAACCATTATACAGTGGTACCTCGGGTTACATATGCTTCAGGTTACAGACTCCGCTAACCCAGAAATAGTACCTCAGGTTAAGAACTTTGCTTTAGGATAAGAACAGAAATCATGCTCCAGTGGCGCGGCGGCAGCAGCAGGCCCCATTAGCTAAAGTGGTACCTCAGGTTAAGAACAGTTTCAGGTTAAGAACGGACCTCCGGAACGAATTAAGTACGTAACCAGAGGTACCACTGTATACCACACATTGTGTGAGCACTTTGACTTCATTAGATACAACCGGTTGTGGGGTTGCCTCTATCCGGCAATAGGAAACGGGTTCGAGAAGTGGGTCTTGCACTGCGCATATAAGTGGGGGGAAACTCTTTCACCTGGCCTTAGGAAACGGTGCAAATAGTTGTCCTATCTTAAACAGAGCTGTGCACACCCATTGAAGAAGTGGCTGGCAATGTCGGCTGTCAAAGCACCAATCACCTAATGAGGAAGTAATGTAGGAGGAAACTATCCAGGCACTTTCCATCCATCAACAGATTGACACCGCAACCAAAGCTTAGACCTCTTTTTCAGGGAGATTCTGTATGTAACCTGATACAGAAGTTCAGCACTGAACCTGGCCTTATATATTCAGATATAATAGTTAAAGAAGGCTCAATATTTCATTTAGACCAATATGTTTGCAGAGTTACTGGTATTTAAATAGGAAGCAAGACTATAAATTCCCTCTCAGAGGACAGTAATTAAAAATGGTTGGAAATTTTTTATCAGTTCCTAGCTGGAAAAATGAGCAGCAAGAACCACCTTCTTCATCTTACTAGGTACTTGACATCCATCTTCCATTAGTGATATTAAATTAATGGAAGAAGCTGATTTGCCAGCACTTCACTTGCTGAGTCAAGACTCTGAGCGTTTAGTTTAAGCTTCCTTGCAAGGGATTTTGCATTGCGGTACCAAAACTCAGTCAGCTTAATCTAAAAAACCGTTTGATCTGAAGGACATGGAGTCAAGCCTATGCTCACTCACTGAAATGAACAGCATGGAGGCACTGTCTCCTCGATAAGAACCAACCACAGGGAGCCAGTGTGGTGTAGTGGTTAAGAGCAATGGACTTGTAATCTGGTGAACCGGGTTCGCTTCCCTGCTCCTCCACATGCAGGCATTATGTCTCTGAATAGCATCTAGCAGGGGGACAGAGGGGTCATCTAGGCATTATATCTCTGAATAGCATCTAGCAGGGGGACAGAGGGGTCTCGTCCCCTCTAAAGGGGACACCCCCAATAGTCTATGGCCTGCAGCAGGCCTCATGGGGCCTACTCATAGCCGCGGCAGGCCCTGTCCGGCCTCACTGCAGCCACAATGGGCCTCACGGCCTCCTCTGGCTGCATGACGTCACCTCACGCACTCGCACTGGGTCTCCCCAAAGTTGGGTGGAAGCCGGTGCCTGTGGACTGTTGAATGGCCTCTTTAAATGTGAAGGTTCATTATTGTTCCACAAGATGTGTATGTCTTTAAGGGCCAGAGCAAATAACGAGACCCAGTTTTACAGCTGTGAAACAGTATAGCAGGTGCTGCTAAGTTGCAGTGGCGTAGCGTGGGGGGTGCAGGGGGGGCCGGCCGCACCGGGCGCAACATCTGGGGTTAGGGCAAATCCACGGGTTGGGGGCGCAAATCCACGGGTTAGGGGGCGCAAATTACTTGCCTTGCCCCGGGTGCTGACAACCCACGCTACGCCACTGCTAAGTTGTGTTAATTAAGCTGTGTCAGCAATTGGGTATAGTATATAAAGAGCAGCACCTAGCTCTCTCAGTACCTTGGGGGATGGGTTGGTGGTTGGGTCGTGCTTGTTGATATATTTGGTGTAAAAAGAGTTTTTGCTTTTGTTATTAAAAC